>NC_088689.1:105575000-106825000 GCF_028017835.1 Emys orbicularis
TCCCAAGTTTGGGAAACGCTGATCTAGATTGTACCTAGGCCTCCATGGATGCACAAAAGAGAGGAGAACCCACAAAAGAGCCACCTTGTGCTTCTGCGGGAACAGATAAAATATTTGCTTTTGAGAAAAGACCAGGAGACCCTCGCAGCAACAGTATAATTAGGTGGAGATGTGCAAGTTTAAAGTAACACCACAAACCTATTCCCCCACTGCACCAGCCAAAGGAGCTAAGCCAGCACAGGGGGAGCACCTAGTGGAACCTATTAAAAAGTATAGCAAAGACCACTGTTAGATTCACTCTTTGTACTCCCATAGGCGGGTGCGCGCGCACACACACACACACACACACCCTCCCTCCCTCCCTCCACTGGAAGATTTTCCTAGTACACAGAAGCCTGTTCTCACAAGTGATCCATCCCCTTTCTCCCAGCTTCTGGCAAAAAGAGGCTAGAGACACTTTAGAGCACGTTTTTGCACCCCTGACCATCCTGGCTAATAGCCATTGATGGACCTATCCTCCATGAACTAATCTAGTTCTTTTTTGAATCCCGTTATAGTGTTGGCCTGGTTGACTGTGTGTTGATTGAAAAAATACTTCCTTTTGTTTGTTTTAAACCTGCTGTCTAATAATGTCATTTGGTGACCCCTACTTCTTGTGTTATGAGAAGGAGTAAATAACAATTCCTTATTTACTTTCTCCACAGGTTTCATGATCTATAGACCTCTATCATATCCCCCCTTAGTGGTGTCTTTCCCAAGCTGATAACTCCCAGTCTTTTTAATCCCTCATCACGTGGAAACTGTTCCATCCCCCTAATCATTTTTGTTGCACTTTGTATCTTTTCCAAGTCTAAAATACCCTTTTTGAGATGGGGTGACCAGAACTGCACACAATATTCAAGGTGTGGGTGTACATGGATTTATATAGTGGCATTATGATATTTTCTGTCTTGTTGTCTATCCCTTAATGATTCCTAATATTATGTTAGCTTTTTTTACTGCCCTTGCACATTGAGCAGATGTTTTGAGAGAACTATCCATGTCTCCAAAATCTCTTTCTTAAGTGGTAACAGCTAATTTAGATCCCATCATTCTGTATGTATAGTTGAGATTTTGTTTTCCAATGTGCATTACTTTTCATTTATCAACATTGAATTTCATCTGCCATTTTGCTGTCCAGTCACCCAGTTCAGTGAGATTCCTTTGTAACTCTTCACAATCAGCTTTGTATTTAACTATCTTGAGTAATTTTGTACCATCTGCTAACTTTGCCACCTCATGGTTAACCCTTTTTTCCAGATCATTTATGAATATGTTGAACAACACAGGTCCCAGCACAGATCCTTGGGAGACACCGCTATTCACCCCTCTCCATTCTGAAAACTTCCCATTTACTCCTACTCTTTCTTTCCTGTCTTTTCACCAGTTATCCCTCTTATCCCATGACTGCTTAATTTACTTAAGAATGGAGAGACACAGCAGCCTTCCTCCCTGATTTATGTGGAAATGGTCACCACCTTAGATATGACGCCTCAGAACATTCAGAGTACAATGTTATCATTATGGAAACTTTAAAAGGGAGCTCTACATCACATTGTGGATAGCTCCCCAGCCCTTTTAGCTGTTGTAATAGTTATGAGGAAATTGCAGTTTATGTATAAACAAATGCAAGGACGTACAACCAAGGAACTGTAAAGAAGGACCATGGTGTCCTCTTAGCAGTACATGTAGCTAAACAAGAGACTGCCTTCTGAAATATTACCTTTAATGGATAGACCCCAACTATCAACTATCAGCCTCCACTTCCATTTTGGGAGAGAAGATTATTTCCTCCTTGATCACCTGCCTCATAATTCCCACAGAAACCTTTTCATTCAGGCTTTGCTGCTCTGACACACAGTGTTTTAGGAGGCTAATCTTCAAGAATGACAAGATAACAATAAGAATATTTTCTATTTTTAATACTATGACTTTAAGATTGAATATCTGGTTCTCCCTCCCATGGAAGGAATATTTCTACATTCTACTTGTAGATTATAACAGGTTTTGCCCCCTTTGGTGATGACTCTCACACTCACAAATGGTTATGTAACAGAATTAATTATAAAAACAACTGTGTGGACGTTCCCATCTTAGTATTGAAGGTAGTGGGTGGTTTGGGTGGATTTTGCGCCTTTTCTTCCTTCTGTTTAAAATAATATGTTTTGTTAAAGACCAAAGTCACACAAAATGTTACATCCTGGAAAATTTGTGATTTTATCTAACTAATTCCCTTTGCCCCTGTAAGTCTTCTGTCAACCCTATTCTGTCTAAAACACAAGAACAGCAAGTCATCTACAGTGTGAAACAAAGAATTCAAGAACATGTTAATGATTAAACACCAACAATTTATAAAATTACTACCAGAGTAACACCATGCATCATGCTTTGTGAAATACTGTGTACATTTATTAAATAGTTATATTAAGTCACAGAATCAAAAACACAGCACACTAAACAATTAAAAGGGTCACACTAATAGATATTTTTAAGAAATTTCAGTATACAACAAAAGAATTATTTTAAAATCAAAAGCAATGCAGCGCTGGTTCTGCTACACAGAGAGGGCAGGCAGTTGCCTAGGCTCTCATAGAATCAAAGACTATCCGGGTTGGAAGGGACCTCGGGAGGTCATCTAGTCCAACCCCCTGCTCAAAGCAGGACCAATCCCCAGACAGATTTTTGCCCCAGATCCCTAAATGGCCCCCTCAAGGATTGAATTCACAACTCTGGGTTTAGCAGGCCAATGCTCAAACCACTGAGCTATCCCTACAGTAAATATTTGCTTGTCTTACTACAGTCTCATAGGGATGCCTAGCCCAGTGGAATCCCTACAGCCACCCATGCAGCAGTGAGTGTACGATGTGGTTCAAAATCAGACAAAGGAGGCCGGGGAAAAGACAGGTAGCTTGTTGGTCACAGGCAGATTCTGCTTGCTACTAGAACTGTAACAATAGGAACAAACAAACTACACTGGGAAAAAGTTGGGTAACTCATTTGCATGACAATAGGATAGCAAATTGCAATAGCAGAGATATTTTGGGGTATGGAACTAGGTAAATATTTCCCTATACATTATGAAGTCTTACCTAACATACTGAATTTTTAAAACATTTTTTCCACTGTATTTTTATGCAAATATAACAACCGGTCTTTTTTAAGTGCAATGCTGCAGCAAGATGGGGAATATGATTCCTAGATGCATAAACCAGGGAAATACTGAGTAGAAGTAGGGAGGTGATATGCTGGCAAATGAAGTTCCATGTCAATAAATTCCAAGTAATGCACTTTGGAGAGAAATTTTACACTATTCATACACCTTACATGATTCCATATTAACTGTAGCAATTCAGGAAAAGAACCTGTGCATCACTGTAAATTGCTCAATGTGCACCCACGATCAAAAAAGCAAACAAGATGTTAGGATGCATAAGGAATTGGACAGAGAATAATACTGAAAATATAACATTATTCCACATCTTTCACTTGTATTGCTGTTTCCAGTTTGACAAGCAACTGTGTTGCACATTCTGCTAATGATGTTACCTGTTCCCCTTTCTTCAGGGGGAGCTACAACAGAGAGGGCATTAAAGTAAAGCAGCAAGTGTTCTTACCCAAATCATTACACAGGAAAAAAAAATGAGAACACCTCGCTGAACATAAGAGCTATCAGAGGTGCTGCTAGAAGCCTAAATAAACTGACTCAAACAACTTCTTGATCACATCCCCAGCCTTACCACAATGCCCCAAACTCCCCGACAGACAGCCGAGCCATTCAGACAGCAGACAATAAAGGAGGTAAAATAGAGCTGGCCAGAAAATGCAGTATCCATCCCACAGGAAATTCAGTGTTCGAGAATTCATTCAGAATCAGATCTCAAAGCCTCAAATCTCAGAATTTCCTGCGAAATGGAATAGGCCAATTTGAGAACATACCAGTGCTGCCGCCACCTATCCCAGGTCTCCTTGTTCACTTGCAAGGAAGGAAACCCCTAAACTAACAATGGGAGGCAGTAGGAGAGGACAACTCCTGGGCTGATGATGGGTGAATAGCCCAGGAATCTGGGCAGCCTGCCAAGGAGATTGGAAGCCCTGGTAGCAGGGCGGGTGCAAGGATGTTTCGCACCCTAGGCGAAACTTCCACCTTGCGCCCCCCCCCCCCCTCCCCGAGCCCTGTGGCAGCTCTCCGCTCCCCCCCACCCACCCTAAAGTACCTCCCACCCCACGGCAGCAGCTCCCCTCCTCCGCCCTGAGGCACACACACCCCCCACCCTTCCGCGGCAGCTCTCCCCAGCCCGGGGAGCCGTGCGGCAGCTCCCCGCTCCAGCTCACCTCTGTTCCGCCTCCTCCCCGAGCACGCCGTGACCACTCCACTTCTCCCGCCTCCCAGGCTTGCGGCGCCAATCAGCTGTTTGGCGACGCAAGCCTGGGAGGGAGAGAAGCAGAGCGGGGCGGCGTGCTCAGGGGAGGAGGCGGAGCAGAGGTGAGCTGGGGCGGGGAGTTTCCCTGCGTGCCACCCCCCCTTTCTTGCTGCAGGCGGCCCTCCCCGCACTCCCCTGCCCAAATGCCGACGACGAATGGGGCGGCCGAAGATCCGGCCGCCGCGGTCACCGCCGAAGGACCCGAAATGCCGCCCCCCAAATGCTAGCGCCCTAAGCGACTGCCTAGGTCGCCTAATGGGTTGCACCGGCCCTGCCTGGTAGTCACAGGGAGCTTGGGAGATGGGGCTCCCAGGTCTTCCTGGCTCCCCATCAGTCTGCCAGGTGCATGATGCAAAGATGCCAGGCATGCAAGCTAGTAGGAAACCAAGCAGGTTTTGAAGCCAGCCTAGCAGGCAGCGTTCAAGCAGAATCCTGCCTGGTTTTCATCAGAACTTCATCAAAATTGGCACTTTCCTACAGAACAGTTTGATTTTGACAAATTGACCATTTCCAATAGAAAACCATTCCATCTAAAAATTTCCAACCGGCTGTAAGGAAAAAAAAATTTTTTTAAATGGCATTTGTTTGTAACAGGATTTTCAGATTTGTATTTAATCATGTAGGTAAAATGCCATCTAAATTACCTACCGTATATACTCGTTCATAAGCCGAATTTTTTTTAGTAAAAAAGGGGAAGCACCAGAGAAGGGGGTCTATTTATGAATGGGTGTAGAGAGGGAGAGGTGGGACACAGCCCTTTCCCACAACAGAGGGAGCAAGGAGAGGCAGCACAGCCAGCAGAGCCAGAAGGGAAAAGGCAGGGCCAGAGTCTCTACGCTTCTGGCCACGCTGCTCTCTCCCCAGCCTCCGAAGCAACTGCAGCTCCAGGGCTGGCAGGCCGCAGCCGTGCCACTCGGCCCCGCCCCCCCAGAGCAGGCTGTGGCCACGCCGCCAGAGCACGCTGCGGCCCTGCCACCCGGCCCAGCCGGATGGAACATGCTGTGGCCACGCCGCCCGGTCTGACCCGCCGGAGCAGGCTGCAGCCGCACTGCCCAGCCTGCCGGAGCAGCTCCAGCCAGGTCAGAGACATCCTCCCCTGGCCCTCCCCAGATAAGGTGGGAAGGGATGGGATGGGGAGAGTGTGGGGGTCCCAGGCTAGGGGTGGGGTCATGTGGGGAGTGGTCACAGGGGTTACTCCCTGACTCCCAGCTTCTCCCCCCCCCCCAAAAAAAAATTTCCCCATCAGTTGCTGTCCTGGCCCGTCAGGGTAAGCAGCTGGCGCACCGGGACACTTTGTTTACTTAGGTTTACCTCCATGCCTGCGGATGCTCGAGGTAAACAAACCATCTTGGCCCACCAGCGGCTTATCCTGATGGCCCGGGAGCCAAAGTTTGCTGACCCCTGAATTATAGGGTCAGCTTATGAACAGGTTATAAAAATTTTCCATTTTTACTTATCCATCTTGGGGGGGTTGGCTTATAAAAGAACCGGCTTATGATCGAGTATATACGGTAATTTATTAGGTGAAACTCTCTAATCTGACATGTTTCCATGGACAGAATCATAGCTTATCACCATGGTATCTAAATCTTGATGAGGAGATCAGCATTATTCATATTCATAACGAGAAGACCTTGGAGAATTAAGATACTGAAAGAAGCAAACAGAAAAATCTCTTTGCTATTACATTACCTACTCAGAGAAAACTCATCTATTATTAGGCATTTATTGTGCCCTCTGCAAAAGCATTTTTCTGAAAGGTTTATGTGATGAAGGAGAGAGAAAAGTGTGTGGTGGAGTGTAAGACCAAGAAAAAAGGAGGTGCCTGTTTATAGAATTCTTGTTTTGGTGAAATCATCCAAAAAAAAGGGGGGGGTGCAAAAGAACAACAAATTATCGTGGTTATGATCAGCCTTAATAAGGGACAAGAGTGAATAAACAAACAAACAACTACTGTAGTACTTATAATATAGAAAATTCCGTAAAGGAGCAAACCAGCTTGCTCCAGCCAACCCCATATCCTATTTCTAGTACCTTCTTTTCCCAGTTACTCCAGAGTATGACAAAATCCAAAAAAACCTTTAACTGTGTTTTACTAATGCTGCAATTTTATCATGAGTGGGGCGGGGGTTACATCTCTCTACTTTTACTGTAATTGATCAGTTTATGCCCTGTGGCATAAAATTTAAGTCTTGTAAGAAATTTCTCACTTTATGCCTTGTAGCTATTTATGTATCTGTTCACATAAGCCCTGAGTGCTGAAATCAAACATTTCTTTTTAGTCTCTACTCAAACAGCGTGTTGTGGCTAATGCTGTGGGAAAATTTCACATTACTGATTTTTTTTCATTCAGAATCAGAACATAAACCTCAGAAATGAAAAATGTTCTGCGGAACACACATTTTTTAAAAATTCCATTTTGGAAAAACCGAAATGAAATTTTTCAAGAATTTCCATTATGGCAAGCTGGCTCACCAGCTGGGCAGCCAGGCAGCCTAAGGCTCCCATCAGGCAAGCTCTAGGGGAACAGAGCAGGCTGGGAAGCCTACTAGGCAGGTACATGGGGAATCAGGATAGCCAGGCTGCTAGGGAACTGGGAAGACTGGCAGGAAATCTGCCCAGCCAGTCAGCCTCCCTGGTTTCCATTCAGTTGAATCAGCATTTCAGACCGAAATCCATTCTGTCAGAAAAACTTCAACAAGCGTTAGTTGTGGCTAAATTTATGGACACTTGGTCTGACAATCTAACAACCTGAAAGAAGAGCATATGCAGCAGCGCTTAATTTGTGCAAGGGCTTGCCAGGGCTGAGCCTCAGCACCTCTAGGTGTGGCAGTTCATAGCCCCGGCACCTCTGGGCTTGTTGCATCAGTGATGAATGTAAAAAAATTGCTTGGGCCCCAGCACCTCTTTCATTACAAATTAAACACTGAGATGCAGTATCTCCTTCAAGCCTCAAGCTCTGCAGTTTATCTACACCAGCAGCATTCCAGATCTGGGATTGTTGGAATGCTGCTGGTATAGATAAGCCACAGAGCTTGGGGCTTGAATCACAAAGACAGAAGGTTTGGCTACAGTAAGATTAAGGAAGAAGTATAATATTACTAGGACTAATAACTCCTCTGAGTTCTCCAAAAATATGGCATCAGTGATTGAAGTTAGGCCCTCCAAACCCTGTTGACAGACACAGGAATATATAGCAGGACTTTCTATACTGGATCAGACTATTAATCAAAATTAGTATACTGCTTCCAACAGTTGCCAATACCTAATGCTTCAGAGGAAGGGGCATCTCTCCCCCCCCATTAATGACCCTACCTAACAGTGCAATCCTATATTTGGCCTGGGAGAAGAATTGGATTCCTTCTTTACTGGTCCCGGCAGTGTTAAGTGTTTGCCTTAAAGCATAAATTAAGAGCATTAATTAATACAGGATTGTCCTGATTGTGCTGAGGAAAGTTGAAGTAGTAAGAAGCTGACTTTGCAGATTAGTTTCCAGTGATAATGACTCATATATCCCAGAACATTATGACAAAACTGCTGGTAGCATATTGCCTGACACACACACACACAGTAAAATATAGAGCTGGACAAATAATCTGCAAGAAATAATTTATTCAAGGCATTTTGCCTCTTTCTGTTCATGAAATGTCAGCAAGCAAATCACTATTCCCAAATGTATTTGTAACTTAAAAGTATTCATCAAATTATTTCCGTGAATAACTCTTTAGAGTGTTCACAAGAAGCTCGATGTCAGTATTCGATATTTGAAATTGCAAATTCAATCTGCCTTGATCAGTTTTAATTGAACACACACATCACATGGTATGTTTCTATTCCCTCAATTGAGAAATAGAGCCTTTAGTTTCATGGGTTTTTTTATGTCAATACTTGAGCATTTGATCATTCCTTTTTTTTCTGAAAAGATTTATTTTCTAAGAAGATAGTGTCACCTTAAGGTTAGGCCCAAAATTTAAGTCCTATAAAAGAAGGATATTACCAAACCTATTATGAATATACATGGTTTCATTATTAATTTCACAGAAAAGAGTTTTTTGTGATAAACATTCACTGATTATAAGCCCAGCATGACAGCTATTGCAAGAGAGCCAAAAAGAAAAAATCCTTAGGAAAAAAGTGAAATACAAATAATGATAATTAAATAGACAGTGTCTGTATAGATATTAAAAAGTAGCGTGTAGAAAATATTCAGGTTCACCTTTAAAACAAGAGAAAGGGAAGACTCGTGCAATCAGAACAAGAAGAGTACTTTGCACTACACACACAAGCAGTTTTCTAGTAACATACCTGAAATATCAAAGCTGGATCAATATATAAAGATGGTTGTTTCTGCAAGTAAGGTAAAATCACAAATATTTTCATTCACTTAAGAACTTCCCATTTTAAATACTTTTTGCTCTTGTCTCTGTGCTATTCAGACTTCAGCATGATTGTCACTAGTTTACAATGAAGATGAGCATTATGCCAAATTGGTAGGCAGATTCTGCCTAATTTACTCACACAGGTAGTCTCGCTAGTTTAAGTGGGACTTTGCATGAACAAGATTTGGCCCTGGTGTTGCAAAATACACAGTATTAGTTCTTAATACAAACAATGAATGCAATCATGCCAAATATATTCAACCTCCTTTTAATGTTTTAGGTTATTTTAACCAATTGTAACCAATCTTACATGCTTATATGCCAAAGAGCATATAAAATTATTACAACACATATGCCAAACTCAGAGTGTAAGTGGGTGCAATTCAGTTAAAGGCAATGGATTTCAATACACCTGCCTCACTCACGAGGTGTCCCTGCCTCATTTATGTACGTCATTCAACTGGTACATTGAATGAGGTAGGGAAAATAATAGTATTATCATGTAATGAAAGTCTATCACAGGGGTAGGCAACCTTTCAGAAGTGGTGTGCCGAGTCTTCATTTATTCACTTTAATTTAAGTTTTCGCGTGCCGGTAATACATGTTAACATTTTTTAGAAGGTCTCTCTCTATAAGTCTATATTATATAACTAAACTATTGTTGTATGTAAAGTAAACAAGGTTTTCAAAATGTTTAAGAAGCTTCCTTTAAAATTAAATTAGAATGCTGATCTTACCCCGCCAGCCTGCTCAGCCCGCTTCCAACCTGGGGTTCTGTTCACCTAGGCCTGCAGCGGGCTGAGCGGGGCGACTCGAGGTCAGGGCAGAGGGCTGGGGTGTGTGTGGAGGTGCAGGGCAGAAGTCAGGGCAGAAGGCTGGGTGTTGGGGGGAGGTCAGGGCAGAGGGCTGGGGTGTGTGTGGACATGCAGGGCAGAAGGCTGGGTGTTGCGGGGAGGTCAGGGCAGAGGGCTGGAGGGTGTGTGGAGGTGCAGGGCAGAAGGCTGGGTGTTGGGGGGAGGTCAGGGCAGAGGGCTGGAGGGTGTGTGGAGGTGCAGGGCAGAAGGCTGGGTGTTGGGGGGAGGTCAGGGCAGAGGGCTGGAGGGTGTGTGGGGGTGCAGGGCAGATGGCTGGGTGTTGGGGGCGACTCGAGGTCAGGGCAGAGGGCTAGGGGGGTGTGGAGGTGCAGGGCAGAAGGCTGGGTGTGTGTGGGGAGGATCAGGGCAGAGGGCTGGGGTGTGTGTGGAGGTGCAGGGCACAAGGCTGGATGTGGGGGGGTTCAGGGCAGAGGGCTGGGGGTGTGTGGAGGTGCAGGGCAGAAGGCTGGGTGTTGGGGGGAGGTCAGGGCAGAGGGCTGGGGTGTGTGTGG
Source organism: Emys orbicularis (assembly GCF_028017835.1). NCBI lineage: Eukaryota > Metazoa > Chordata > Testudines > Emydidae > Emys > Emys orbicularis. Next base: position 105,585,206 of record NC_088689.1, read on the forward strand.
ACGTGCAGGGCAGAAGGCTGGGTGTTGGGGGGAAGTCAGGGCAGAGGGCTGGAGGGTGTGTGGAGGTGCAGGGCAGAAGGCTGGGTGTTGGGGGGAGGTCAGGGCAGAGGGCTGGGGGAGTGTGGGGGTGCAGGGCAGAAGGCTGGGTGTTGGGGAGAGGTCAGGGCAGAGGGCTGGAGGGTGTGGGGGGGGTGCAGGGCAGAAGGCTGGGTGTTGGGGGGAGGTCAGGGCAGTGGGCTGGGGGGGTGTGGGGGTGCAGGGCAGAAGGCTGGGTGTTGGGGGGAGGTCAGGGCAGAGGGCTGGAGGGTGTGTGGGGAGTGCAGGGCAGAAGGCTGGGTGTTGGGGGGAGGTCAGGGCAGAAGGCTGGGGGTTGTGGGAAGAAACGGGGGAGGAGGGAAGCTTGGCTGCCGCAGGACCAAGCTTCTGCCTCCTGCCCCCGCAGGGGAGAGCGGTGGGCGGGGGGGCTGAGTGGGGCGGGGGGGCGGGACTCCCCCCCACCGCTCTCCCCTGCAGGGGCAGGAGGCAGAAGCTTGGTCCTGCAGCAGCCAAGCTTCCCTCCTCCCCTTTTTTCCCCCGGCGTGGCGCTTTCCGGCCCCTCCGCCTCCTCCTCTCACCGGGCAGGCAGCGTGCCACTCAGAATCGGCACGCGTGCCGTAGGTTGCCGACCCCTGGTCTATCATAATGCATATGCACATGGAGACAGAGTTAAGGCTGCATTACACATTTCTTGACTTTTTAGTTTATAGCGTGGTACTATTATATATTCTCAACTTAGTTTTTTAGTATGGAATATATAACAAAGTATACTGCAGTAAATAACCTAGCATTAACATATCTTCTAACATTTAGAAAAACAAAAATATACTACTACTACTCATTGCTTTGTCAATTAAATAAAACTCGTTTCTGGTTTGCATACATAATTGTTGGTAAGACTTCACAGTAAAACAGTTTTCATTTCATGTCTTTCTGCAAAAATGGAAGATTTGAGATGAGTGATAGCTAGAGAAACTGTCCACACCAAAACATGGTTTCTTAAGCAAGAGTGTAACAACTGCTTCTTAAGAGAATCTGACACCTTGCCCTTGTTAAACAAGGCACTGACATTCCATTCCAACAAGGTCCTCAACACCTCATTGCTGCTTTTCACAAGAAAGAAGAAACATGGATCTAACATACAGGTTTTTGTCCTGTACAGCCTCAGTTCCTCCCACATGCACCACATAATAAAATGCAAACATAGAAGATGCTGATTTGTTCCCCAAAAACAGATTTAGCCACCATGGATACAGAGAACTCTGTCCAAATATGAGTAATTGTATATTACAAGTAACCTGACAACTCCTTGCAGAAAGAAACACACGTCATCAGATGCAAATGGTCCAGTTTAACTAGATTAACCACCAGGAACAGTTCCACTGACTGGATCTTTGCAGAAAGCTACGAAGTGAAGAATATTTTCTTCAACTCCTGCACAGCCACAACATAGGATCTCAGAAACTATGTCACCAGCACTCTAGCTTTCTTCCCTTCCACTTCATTACTCACGTATCATCTACATTAGCACTGCAAGGACAAAGCTGAGGAAGAGGATGTGACGGACCATCTCTATCACTGGTTATGGAAACAGATCATTATAATATTTTAGCAAACAATCAATAAAGTCGTTTATTGTCAAATCCAATCTGCATTTAATGCAGGACATACACAGAACAACTACGCCACTTTTTCAACCCTCTCAATTCACGCTGAACTACATAGCTAGCTGGACGATCTGGACTAATAACAGGCCTGTGGTATCATCCAATAACTGATGCCTATTATATTATTAACCAATGACCTTTCATTCAACAGAATAATCAGAGTAGGTTTACCATCCACCCACATCACAGACTCCTGTGAACATACCCTTAGCAAGGCAGGTGACACCAATATTACATGCTTTTGGCTTACATCTCATTCAGATAAACTATAACCTATACTAATTCAGTTATTCACTTAACATTTTGCTAGCATATCAAAATACCTCAGGTTTTCAGACTATTTTTCAATGACCTTCCTCCTTAAACAAGCCTTTTATGCCTGGGCATTATTTTAAGGAGGGAGAAGAAAAAGGCAGACTGTCCCTCTGCAAATTTCAGCCTGAAAAAACTAACCAAAAAACCCTACCACCGTTTGTCTCCACCAACTTTCAGCCAGCTAGTGTAGAGCGAGGAGAAACAGCTAAGGGGAGTCTGAAGCTGCTGCTTTAGGTACCAATGCTCAGGAAATCCGCCCTGCTTTCCATTTCTGGGTGAGGATCAGCTAGCTGTTTATTTGATTTGCTCAGCTAACAGGAGGCTGCTGCAGACACTGCAGTGAAGTCTCCCACCACTAGCTGTTGCTGCGCTCCTTGTTGGGCAGGCAGGAGGCTACAGTTAGGATCAGGGCCAGCTCTGGCTTTTTGGCCGCCCCAAGCAAAAAAAAAAAAACCCCAAAAAACCAAAAAAAAAAACCGGGGCGGCCAGAACGACAAAGCAAAAAAAAAAAAAAAAACCTGCGGCGCGTCCGGAGCGCGGGTGCAGGGGGACCGGCTGGGGGGGGAGGGAGGGGGAGGGAGCGGGCGGGAGAGAGAGAGAAGGGGGCGGCCAGGGCTACAGCAGGGGCGCTGCCACGCGGCCCCTCCTGCTGCGCCGCCTCCTGCCACGAGGGCTCCGCTCCGGTCGGCGGGGAGGGAAGGAAGAGGAGTGCCCTGCAGGGCGCTCTGCTTCTCCGCGCCGCCGCCCCCTACATGGTGGCCGGAGCGGGGGGGGGAAAAAAAAAAACGGCCGTGCCACCCTAGGATTGGGCAGAATGCCGCCTCCAACAATCTGCCGCCCCAAGCACCAGCTTGCTCAGCTGGTGCCTGGAGCCGGCCCTGGTTAGGATTCCTGTTAAGAGGTGAACTCTCTCCTAGCCGTCTAGCTTTCAGCTTCGAGTGGCTGAGGTCAGCAGAAGGAAAAGGATGTTAGCCTGCTGAAGAGGAGTCCAAGCTACTGGCTTTCTGCCTGCCCAACAGCTTCTGCTTTTCCTCCTCTGTGCCTGAGGGGACAGATAAGGGGATGGAAGAACAAAGGTGGAGAAAGGACAGAGGAACCTTGGGGAAAGGGGGGGCTGAGAAATAACAGGGACAGATGGGAACCCCAACCAGCGTTGCCAACTCTCTGTCTTCAGTATTTGTTTTCTTTAGTGAACCAACTGATGGAATCAGGAGACAACATGAGGATCTCAGCTTCCATTTAAAAAAAAATAACATTCTTGCCTTCCTGGTTGCAAATTACAGCCTGAAAATATAAAGCAAAGCACCCTAAGGCTCAACAACCAGAAGGCAAATAAAAAATAACTCAGAATGAATGTATTACTTAATAAACCTCTTGATTTGAACCCTGACTCATGATCTTTGAACATTTGTGGTTGGCAATACTAGAACCCTGGAAACAATAGCCTATGGAGTCAGTGAATACTGACCTCCATCATATGACAGAAACATCTTGTACTCCATCCCATGTAGTGTGATTGATGCCAGGAAATAAAGAGCATGTCTATGTGCCATCCTTATTACAGACAGGAGAAGAAGACCCTTTAAGACCAAGGAGTAAATGTGGATAAGGAAGTTTGGGAGAAAAATAAATCTTGAAGGAATGAGGGATAGAGTGGAACAGAGCTGCAGTTTCCTGGCTCTAGGCGATCACTCTGTCCTCTGACCCATCTCGGCAGAACTGAGCTTTTGTGGAGAGGGAGGGGACAAGGGAGGTGATAGGTACAGGGGAAACTGAGGAGGAGCTAGGCACTTTGGAGAAGAAGGAAGAGAGTGGAAATGAGGAGTGGGAGGCTGTGTTTGAGGAAGCAGGCAGGGAGAATTAGGGGTCTGGAGAAGTCTGGAAATTTGGAAGGAAAAAGTGAGTAAGGAATTTTGAGACAGAGGGGGGTTGGTATCTGGAAACATAGGGCTAGGAAAAGAGAACATGGCAGTTTTGGCAAGCAGTTCTGGGTGGAGAGAAAGGAGAGATGGGGAAGAAAGAGAATTGGGGTGCAGAAGAGAAGAGACATGGGGAGTGTAGGGATTTGATGAAAAGAGGACAGATTAAAAGGCTCTGGGGAAAGGTAAAAGTGTCAGGTGAGGGAATTACAGACTCAGCAATGACCAGTGAGAGTGCTCATTACAAAGATCTTGCAGGTAAAAAGCACTGCTCTCAATCCTTTTTCAATGGAAACAATATATTTCCTAGTATCCTGAGGAGCCAAAAGACAGGACTTTCTGACTTCAATGGCAGAAAAATTGTCAGAATACCTGTGACTCTGGGTACTTCCTCCTACCAAATGGAGAATGGGTTTGCGCATTTGCAGAAGAATCAAAATTTATTTTGCAGCTTAACCTTTAGGGCCCTCTTTTTGTTGTTACTATCCTCACAGGTGCAACACGTCAGTTTGACTATTTTTTAATTGATCTTATTCAACATTAAGTGTTCAAAATGATCATCCCAACAAAACATAGTCTCCTACTTTCTAATATGCTGTAGTTGATAAATTACAGCAAAAAATGCTGGACAATGTTCTTGTATCAGCTAATACATGGATTCCCAGACTGGAATCAACAGCAAGTTCTGCATAAAATATATAGCAGTACATGGAACACTGCCATGGGTATAACTTTTTTTCATTAGACATATAGGATAATCCAAGCTAATAATTATCCATTAAAAAAGCAACTCCTGTATTTACTTCAGCATTCAGACATGCTGTAGTCACTCACTTAAAAGTCAGTGGCAAAACTAAGGCCCTTAATTTGCACTTCCTTTAAGACAGAAGTGAAAGGCCATCATTATTGTATTCAGGATGGTTTGCCAACTCTCACAATTTTATCATGAGTCTAATAATATTTGAGTTATTTCTTAAAGACCCAACTTGTGCATTTACATAGTTCTGTGAAAATCTCAGCTTTGATTAAAATATTGTAGCCCATATGGTTGTGGAGAAATGTTACAAATTGTTACCCCTAAAGAGTCAAAACCCAGAAGGCAAATAAAAAGATCTCAACATAACTCTGGTTTAAAATTATGAGATTTAAAAAAATCTAATGGTCTTTTTTGAATGCCCGAATTGTAATTTTTGAATGTGTGATGTTGGCAATGCTATATATCAAACAAAGCAATCAAGCTTTGTCACAGCACTCTTCCCCTTAGACAAATTTCTGACCTGTCTCCAGTGTGAAAATGGTTTTAAGAGACAGGTAGGCAATATGGGCAAGTGATCTTCAACAGAAAAATGATCTTTAAAAGGTTCGTATGAGAGGCAGATGAGAGGCAGATTTCAATTATTTGGTCAGAGACAGGCTATTATTTTTTCTTTTATGCCTGATCATTCTCTTTGGGCTTAGTACACCTGGAACTATGTACTGAATATTTATATTCCTTAATATTCCTTAATATTCAGCAATAGAATACTTGGTTTTACTAAGCCTCAAGCAAAAAAAACTAAAAAAAAACCTTTGTTGCCCCCATTGTACCTGAGTTTCTTTGTGCTTCCAGCAGGTTGCAAGGAGCCCAGCAATTTACAGATTGAGAAAAAGTGGCTTAGACACAATAATTAAATCTAATAATCAAAAGAACAGTGAATTATACAGAAACAGATAATGGCATAAATACCCAGAAGCCCTGTTAAAAAAAACGGATATAAAAATATACCTTTCATTAATATTCATTTATCCACTCAGCTTTGACAGCAGTTAGTACAGTCAAATTTGGCAAATCACACACACAGTTTTGGGAAAGAAAGAATAGCTTTGTAATGCAAGAATTTCACATCCAAAAAATGAGTAATATGCAGCTCAGTGCTGAAGAGTCATTTATCTTTTAAGGTGGATGATAAGGTTGTTTTCAGGTTTTTGCCATTTATAATATTGTATCATATGGCAAGTGTGCAGCATAAAAATACAGGGCTTATTCGGATTTCCTTTACACCAGATTTATACCACTGTAACTTCATAGACCTTAATGGAGCTAGTCCAGATTTACATTAACATCCAACCAAAAGCAAGCCATTAGCATGTATTCTTATTATCTGTGACAAAAGCTGGTGGGTGTGTGTCTTCTGCACTAATTCTTTAATAATAAATATATGAGCCAATCCTACTAACTCTTGCTCATGTGAGTAGCCTCATCAAAGGACTATACACAGGAGTAAGGGTTTGCAGGATCAGTCCTCTGGAGTTTTCGAATTACTAAAGCTAACAAAGTTTTCCTGAAATATACCCCAAGCTGTTCTGATAACTAAAATACTACAATGCATTGATTGTCCAACTTTTTTCTGTATGTTATTTAATTGACATGCCCTAGAATGTAGCCAAATTATCCTTGCAAAACTTCACTGAGCAGAACTTGTCTGCTTTTTGAAGGGGACTACTAAGAACAGTGATATGAGTGTGAAGAGGAGAACCACTAAAATGGAGGTTAGTAAAAGGAAAAAATGTTTACTATGCTTTAGTAGAATATGAAATTCTACTCTATGATTACAGGAAAACGGCCACTACTTTCTGTATGATCTAGTTTCTACGATCAGCAAAACCAGTTTATCAGCTTGCTCACTGCAAATCAGTCATCTTTCTAATACGGGGATGATTTATTGAGAAAATATGTGGAAAGGGGGAAATTATTTAATTTATCAATAATGGGTTTGGAAAAAGATGAATTATTTGTTCTTTCTGGAGACAAAGAATATTTTTATACCTTTCCCAGAATGCTATTCTCACGTTTGTGAAATTGCAGGCCTTAGCTTTTCACCAAAAAGGGGTATTAGTCAAAATGCAAAACTGTATGTGCAGTTACTATGAATAAGATGTTTACAAGAGCAAATGGTAGCTACATTTATTTTGGGGAAGTTCTATGGCCTGAGTTATACAAGAGGCCAGACTAACTGATCACAATGATCCCTTCTGGCCTTGGAATCAAGGAATCTAAAAAAACTTTTACAGATCTATGAAATTTAGAAATTTTTGCGGGCGGGGGGGGGGAAATACTGATTATTCCCTTGCTTTACACAAAAATAAATTCAATAAAAGCTACAGCTCATTTCTTGTTTTTATATTAACTGGTATTAACTGAGTTCAAACTAAAAGATTACGTATTGGCAAGCATGCAAAGTCCATACCTTCATCTCTATAACTGTCTGAAGAGCTTTTGTCTTTGCTGGTTCAGGCTGAAGTTGGGTTCTTCTGTGTAGTTCCTGTGGAGGGACACGATAAAAATAAGCTTGACGACTCATCTTTCCATTATTTTGTCTCTCATATAAATATAGCACAGTCCACAGCAAATTAAAAGTCTGATGTTCAGAAGTGCACAAGTCCAAATGCTACAGGTGCATCTTTCTTATGATCCCTCTAGCATCACTGCAGTCTCTATCTTATATTACAGTCAACGCTGTCGGCACATGCGCTATTTCTGAAACCTCTATCAATAATTAACGTCAACTGTGACAAAGCCAGCAAGTAATTTCTTAGTCCAAATACAACACTGCTGCTTTTGCCCAGACATCAAATCATAATTCATTCAATTATAGTACACTGTGTTGCTAATTCAAAAACTAAGAAAAATAAATGTCATTTAAAATCTTTTACTGAAGTTCTCTGCTTAGAGTTTTTCTACCAATATTTGAAGCAAGCAATTTAAAACCATTACATTCAAATTTGACATTTTAAGAATAGTAATTATATAATGGGTTGATGCAGCACCATCTACAGTAGCTTTTGCATTCCAGTTTTTATGTATCACAGTATGATATTTTTCACAGTTTAATCTACAGGTAATAAAAATATAGAGGTTACAATTGCTACACAAAGATGTACAATTAACAAAAGCAAACATCAGCCACTCTTCAAAGCTGAAGACTGAGGGTAGATATTGACAACATTGAGAACTGTGTACAAACCATTAATTGAAAAATATTTTAATATCTATTCAAAGTACTGCTTCTGATGCCGACGTGAATGTTTCTCACATACTGTAGGTGACTGTAAATTCCATGGTATTCCATATGTGGTTATTTTACAGTCTCTGTCCGTGTCTCCTTCACACGCATGTGCACAGTTAGAACAAAAGGGATTTCAGATGTGGTACTCTAGGGTTCTCATAGGATCTGCTGGAATTCAGAATTATCTGTGTAAAGGCTATTGTTTTCTGGCCCTCTCAGCCCCACTGACCTACATGAAAAGTACAATGCCATAGGACATTGCCACCAAACCTTCCCACAATGAGTTTCAGAGCTATGAAGGTGGAGGTGACTAAAATAATGCTGATGGGTTCAGAATTAGCTTACTTGATGATTCCTTGCAGGATTAGTGGGAACTATACTATGGACAGTCGCTGTCTCCCGCAAGTCCTAACTTGTCCATTCCCAACCTTATTCCCATCCATAAAGCTCAATTTCTGCAGAGATACATCTTCAAGTATGGAGGGCAAATGATGCTGTGGATGTGTCTTCTTCCCTCCTGACCCCTTCCTTCATCCAGATCAAGCAATTTACCATCCCTATCTCGTTGGGTTTCCATTCTTTCTGGTGAGACTTCAAAGGCCCAAATTTTGGATTTTAATTAGGTAATCCTGTATTCATGTTTCTTCTTTATAAGCCCAAATAAAGGTGCCTAAGAGACCCTCAAACTATATCTCTAAGCAATTGTTTTTGATGTTGTAAACTAGTCCCTTTAAAACCAAACACTAGAAATAGAGGGAACACATTCCTTAGGGTATGTCTACACTACAAAATTAGGTCGATTTTATAGAAGTTGATTTTTAGAAATCGATTTTATACAGTCAATTTTGTATCTCCCCACTAAGCGCATTGAGTCGACGGAGTGCGTCCTCATTACAGTGGCTAGCATCGACTCACAGAGTGATGCACTGTGGAAGCTATCCCACAGTTCCCGCAGTCTCCGCTGCCCATTGGAATTATGGGTTAAGCTCCCAATGCCTGATGGGGCAAAAACATTGTTCCAGGTGGTTTTGGGTATATGTCGTCACTCTCCCCTCCCTTCCTCCCTCCATGAAAGCAACTGCAGACAATCATTTTGCGCCTTTTTGCCCGAGTTACCCGTGCAGACGCCATAGCATGGCAAGCATGGAGACCACTCAGCTCACCACTGCTGTTGCGAGCATTGTAAACACCTCGTGCATTATACTGCAGTATGTGCAGAACCTGGTTAAGAGACAGCAGCACGAGAACGATTGTGAGGAGGACATGGACATAGATGTTCCTGAAAGTACAGGCTGTGGCAATTGGGACATCATGGCGGCAGTGGGGCTGGTTGATACAGTGGAATACCAATTCTGGGCCCAGCAAACAAGCACAGACTGGTGGGACCGCATAGTGCTGCAGGTATGGGATGATTCCCAGTGGCTGCTAAACTTTCGCATGCGTAAGGCCACTTTCCTGGAACTCTGAGTTGCTTTCCCCCACCCTGAAGCACAGGAATACCAAGATGAGAGCTGCCTTGACTGTTGAGAAGCAAGTGGCAATAGCACTGTGGAAGCTTGCAACGCCTGACTGCTACCGGTCAGTTGGGAATCAATTTGGAATGGGCAAATCTACTGTGGGGACAGGTGTCATTCAAGTAGCCAGTGCAATCACTGATATTCTGCTATCAAGGGTAGTGCCTCTGGGAAATGTGCAGGTCATAGTGGATGGCTTTGCTGCAATGGGGTTCCCTAACTGTGGTGGGGCGATAGACGGAATGTATATCCCTATCTTGGCACCGGACCACCTTGCCAACCAGTACATAAACCGCAAGGGGTACTTCTCAATGGTGCTGCAAGCGCTGGTGGATCACAAGGGACGTTTCACCGATATCAACATGGGATGGCTGGGAAACGTGCATGACGCTCACATCTTTAGGAACTCTGGGCAGTTTGAGCAGCTGCAAGAAGGGATTTACTTCCCAGACCAGAAAATTACTGTTGGGGATGTTGAAATGCCAATAGTTATCCTTGGAGACCCAGCCTACCCCTTGCTCCCATGGCTCATGAAGCCATACCCAGGCAGCCTGCACAGTAGTAAGGAATAGTTCAACTATAGGCTGAGCAAGTGCAGAATGGTGGTAGAATGTGCCTTTGGAAGTTTAAAAGTTCGCTGGTGCTGTTTGCTGACTAGGTTAAACCTTCTGTTGCTTGGGCCATCCTCTGGAGTGGAGTGGCTGGGTGCCCAGAGCCTTCCCTCCCTCCCCCCAAGTGTTCTTGGGCGTCTGGGTGAGGAGGATATGGAACTTGGGGAAGAGGGCAGGTGGTTGTACAGTGGATGCAGCAGCAGTCTGTGCTCTTGTTGGCTTTCCTGCAGCTGCAGCAGACGCCTGAGCATGTCCGTTTGCTGCCCCATTAGCCTCAGCATTGCATCCTGCCTCTTCTCATCGCGGTCACTTAATGCTTTCCTGGACTCTGCCACTGAATGCCTCCATGCATTCAGCTGTGCCCTATCAGTGCGGGAGGACTGCATGAGCTCGGAAAACATGTCATCGCGAGTGCGTTTTTTTCGCCTTCTAATCTGCGATAACCTCAGGGACGGAGATGATAGGGGGAGCATAGAAACATTTGCACCTGTGCGGGGATAAAAAGTGAGAGTAAAATTTAAGATAATACATTTCTGAGAACAAAAGGGAGTCTCTTTCACAGTGAATCAAGCAATTCACAGCAGACAGCACATGTGCTTTAGGTACAAGGTTGCATTTTGCCTTTTATATTGAGCGCCTGCCGGTACGGTGACACATCACACACGGCTGGGCAACAGAATTTGGTTTCCAGGCAGCCATGGTAAGCCAAAGGCTACGTGGGTTTGGCTTCTAACACCTTGATAACATGTGGGAATGTTTTCAAACTGCAGCGCCCTCCTTTCCCATAGCAAGCAATGCCGGTTGGGTTTGCCATTTAAAAGGAGGGGCTGTGGTTTTCGGGTGGACGTGCAGCCCAAACCTCCCCCCACCCCTCCGTATGGCTATTTGGGATAATCCCTTCAGTCCTCCCCCCACCACGTGGCTATTCTCAGGGAAAACTGGCACTAAATTTAGTAACTATATTCATGAAGAACATCAGTCTAATGGTGGTGCTTTGGTCCTTCATGCCTACATGGATGAACTCACATTTTTGTCTCCAGTGGAGATGGAGAGATTTGCAGAAGAATTTCTTGCTTTGTCATTCAGTGAAAATGAGAAAAATGCAGCCTACTATGCTTTAGCCATAGTACATGGTGCAGCTGCCTATTTGCCAGACTTCCTGGATTATTTTGCTTTTAATGTCCCTAACACTCCAGTGAAAATGGAAATTCTGGGCAAGAAGGACATAGAAATGATGACTATTTCAACTTTTCATACTCAGACTGTATTTAAGCTCCTGAAGGTGTTCCTGGCTTTATTGATTTTGTTCCGGATGTCCTGGCTTGTTCCGCCGTCCTGGCTGATGGTGCTGCCTGAGTATGTGAGTGTTTCTACAATGAGTGAAGATCTGGTCTGTGTATCCACACCCTTTCTGAAAACCAGCTTGCTCTTTTCTGAGAACACTATCAAGTGCCTCTGATATACGCTGGACTATGATCTTAAACCATACTTTGCTTGGCACAGATAAAAGTGTGATACCACGCCAGTTATTACAATTACTGAGAGTTCCTTTCTTTGGTATCTTCGCTATAACACCATTGGTCCACTCATCTGGCACTCTTTCCCTTTCCCAGACTGATGTAAGTAGAGGAAGTGGGGCCACTGAAGCTTGCAGATGGAGTGGAGATTAAGGACAATCTAAGCATGGCACAATATCTAAATGAATATTTTGCATCGGTCTTTAACAAGGCTAATGAAGGGCTTAGGAATAGAGGGAGCGGGACAGAGGGGAATAAAGGAGGGGCGATTGACATTAAAGTATCAGAGGTGGAAGCCAAACTTGACCAGCTAAATGGGACTAAATCGGGCGGACCGGATGATCTTCATCCTAGAATATTGAAGGAGCTCGCGCGAGAAACTGCAAGCCCCTTGGCGATAATTTTTAATAAATCTGTAAACTCGGGGGTGGTACCGATGGACTGGAAAATAGCTAATGTGGTTCCTATTTTCAAGAAGGGGATAAAAAGTGACCCAGGTAACTACAGGCCTGTTAGTTTAACTTCTGTAGTAGGCAAGGTCCTGGAAAAAATTTTGAAGGAAAAAGTAGTTAAGGACCTTGAGGTGAATGGCAATTGGGACAAATTACAACATGGGTTTACGAAAGGAAGATCGTGCCAAACCAACTTGATCTCCTTCTTTGAGAAAGTAACAGACCTTCTAGATAAAGGAAATGCGGTGGATCTAATTTACCTAGATTTTAGTAAAGCGTTTGATACTGTGCCGCACGAGGAATTATTGGTTAAATTAGAAAAGATGGGGATCGATATGAAAATCCAGAGGTGGATAAAGAACTGGTTAAAGGGGAGACTGCAGCGGGTAGTACTGAAAGGGGAACTGTCGGGTTGGAGGGAGGTCACCAGTGGGGTTCCTCAAGGTTCGGTTTTGGGTCCGATTTTATTTAATCTATTCGTTACTGACCTCGGAACCGAATGCAGGAGTGGGCTGATAAAGTTTGCGGATGACACAAAGTTGGGAGGTATTGCCAATTCGGAGAAGGATCGGGATATTCTGCAGGGAGACTTGGATGACCTTGTAAATTGGAGTAACAATAATAGGATGAGATTTAATAGTGAGAAGTGTAAGGTGATGCATTTAGGGATGACTAACAAGAATTTTAGTTATAAGTTAGGGACGCATAGGTTGGAAGTGACGGAGGAGGAGAAGGACCTCGGAGTCCTGGTTGATCGCAGGATGACTATGAGTCGGCAATGTGAAGTGGCTGTGAAAAAAGCTAATGCGATCTTGGGATGCGTTAGGCGAGGTATTTCTAGTAGGGACAGGGAGGTGCTGCTTCCGTTATACAAGGCGCTGGTGAGACCTCATTTGGAGTACTGTGTGCAGTTCTGGTCTCCTATGTTTAAAAAGGATGAACTCAAACTGGAACGGGTACAGAGAAGGGCCACTAGGATGATCCGAGGAATGGAAAACCTCTCCTATGAAAGGAGACTCGTGGAGCTCGGTTTGTTTAGCCTAACCAAAAGAAGGCTGAGGGGGGATATGATTGCTCTCTTTAAATATATCAAAGGGATTAATACAAAGGAGGGAGAGGAATTATTTCAGCTTAGTAGTAATGTGGACACGAGAACGAATGGATATAAACTGGCCGTGGGGAAGTTTAGGCTTGAAATTAGACGAAGGTTTCTGACCGTCAGAGGGGTGAAATTTTGGAACAGCCTTCCGAGGGAAACGGTGGGGGCGAAGGACCTCTCTGGCTTCAAGATTAGGCTTGATAAGTTTATGGAGGGAATGGTTTGATGGGATAACGTGATTTTGGTCAATTAGGCATTAACGTGCCATCGCGGGTAGAATGAGGGTCCGGCTGTAGAATCTTGCCTGTATGCTCGGGGTTCTGCTGATCGCCATATTTGGGGTCGGGAAGGAATTTTCCTCCAGGGTAGATTGGCAGAGGCCTTGGAGGTTTTTCGCCTTCCTCCGCAGCATAGGGCAGGGGTCGCAGGAGGGAAGATTCTGTTGTGGGTGGGTCAGCATTTGTGGCCTGCATCATGCGGGAGGTCAGACTAGATGACCATATTGGTCCCTTCTGACCTTAAAGTCTATGAGTCTATGAGTCTATGAGGGGCCAGGATAGATAGCAAGTTAAAGTATGGGCTGGATGAATGGACTATAAAGGTGAATAGAAAGCTGGCTAGATTGTTGGGATCAACGGGTAGTGATCAATGGCTTGATGTCTAGTTGGTAGCCAGTATCAAGCGGAGTGCCCCTGGGGTTGGTCCTGGCGCCGGTTTTGTTCAAGATCTTTATTAATGATCTGGATGATTGCACCCTCAGCAAGTTCGTGGATAACACTAAGCTGGGGGGAGAGAGATATACACTTTAGCCAAGCGCAAATAGCCCAGCATGAACGGGGTCCTTTTACTGTTCCCTTACAAAAATTCTCCTACTTCAACTAGGTGACCATGAATGATATCACTCTCCTGAGGCTAACACAGAAACATATAGACCGAATGTTCCTTGAATGTGACCAAAACCCAGGACCATTCGCTGCCATGCTTTGTGCTGCAATGCTTCCAGACTACTTGCTACTGGCTTGCCGTGGTAAAGTGTCCTACCATGGAGGACGAAATAAGGCAGCCCTCCCCAGAAACTTTCTGCAAAGGCTTTCAGAGTATCTCCAGGAGAGCTTCATGGAGATGTCCCTGGAGGATTCCCGCTCCGTCCCCAGACATGTTAACAGACTTTTCCAGTAGCTGTACTGGCCGCCAATGCATCCCAAGTCTTCAGGGCAAATCAAACATTAAATGCTATTTCTTTTAAACCCTGAACTGTAGTTACAAATGTGCACTCACCAGAAGTGCCTTCTCCGCCTTCAGGGTCAGGGATCCCGCCCTGGGAGGGTATTGGCTCCAGGGTGATGAAAAGGTCCTGGCTGCCGGGGAGAATGGATTCACCGCTTGCCAGCTGCGCATTCTCCTCCTCCTGCTCCTCCTCATCCACAAAATCCTCCTCCGTGCTGCGTGAGACTCCCCCCTTGCAGGTGTCCATGGACAGTGGTGGGGTAGTGGTAGGGTCCCCCCCTAGAATGCCATGCAGCTGATCATAGAAGCGGCATGTATGGGGCTCTGACCCAGAGTGACCGTTTGCCTCCTTTGTCTTTTGATCGGCTTGCCTGAGCTCCTTGACTCTCACGCAGCACTGCTGTGTGTCCCTGTTGTAGCCTCTGTCCATCATGCCCTGTGCAATTTTGGCATATATATTAGCATTTCTTCTTTTTTTAATCAGAGTTCTGCCTGCACAGATTCTTCTCCCCATACAGCAATCAGATCCAGTGTCTCCCATTCGCTCCATGCTGGAGCTCGTTTGTGATTCTGGGGAGACTGCATGGTCACCTGTGCTGCTGAGCGTGCCACGCTGACCAAACAGGAAATGAAATTCAAAAGTTCCCAAGGCTTTTCCTGTGTACCTAGCTAGTGCATTGGTGTTGAAAGTGCTGTCCAGAGCAGTCACATTGGAGCACTCTGGGATAGCTCCCGGAGGCCAATAGTGTCGATTTGTGTCCTCAATACCCAAAAATCGACCCAGCAAGGTCGATTTTAGCACCACTCCCCTCGCCGGGGAGGAGTACAGAAATCAATTTTAAGCGCCCTTTAGGTCGACGGAACGGGGTTGCTTGTGTAGACACATTCATTATAAAAATCGATCTAACGTGGCTAAATTCGACCTAACCCTGTAGTGTAGACCAGGGCTTTGAGTGCCTTAAGCATAGCCTACTCCTTGGAGAGCTAATGAAGTACATTTTCAGGGGGAAAAAGCTTCTCTGTAACTGTCAATCGGACTTCAAATGACTTGGAGACTGTTTCATAACCTGGACAGTATAAGATCAACATCCAAGTCTTTAATAAAATTTGGCACCAAATGCTGCTCTCAGTTATATCACTGCAACTCCATTTCGTGCTGTCTTCCATATTGCTCCTTATGAATGGGCAAAGCTCCCTCTCAAAACCCATAAAGCCATCTCCTTGTCATCATTCAGTTTCCTCCTCAAAACTCATCTCTTTCCATAATGCATACAGTAAAGGACAACCTGATAAGGGCTAAGCAGGTGGAGAGCTGTGATTATTACTACTAACCAGCTAAGTATTGGGCACATCCCACTGTCTCAGACAAACAGGAAGAAAGAAATGATGCAACAGATGTGTTTTAATTAGGCCACAACTTTATTCACTTAACCTATCTGGCAGTAAATAATACAATGCAGGTCATCACTCTTTCCTTAATCTTTTTTACCCATTTAGGAGGGCTGCCAACAGCAATCCCCCTTCCCAACCTAGTCCCACCTCACTTCTTGACCCCACTGCCCTCCCCTCAAATGGGGGGGTGGGGTATCTGGGGAAAAACAAGGTTATCTCTTCATTGTACCAGACATTAGGAGTCCCAACACCCTCTTTTCCAGCTTCCTTAGGGCTTACCTTCCCTTAAATCCACTTCCAATTCCTGTTTATCAGTGAACTATATATCCTCTCTAATGAGTACCTGCACCGGACACCTGCCACCTACTAAGTTGTGACATCTTAAACTCCTTACCTAGCTCATCAGTTCCTGACCTATGGGGAAAATGGGGGAAAAAACACCCTGCCCCTGCTAATCTGGCAGAGATGGAAAAATTCCTTCCCAGCTCACACCCCCACAAAAAAAGAAAAGATAAAAAGCAACTAGCGCAATTCCAATGACAGATCATTAAAAACAGTCTACTTTCACCCCATGGGTGAGCTGGTGGGTGCTGCTGATTGTGACGAATGAGAGAGTTCTTCCTGAATATACAAATACCTTCCCTTTCTCCCACCTGGTCCAGCCACTTACTGTTCCCCCTTTGGCTCCACTCAGGTAAATCCCTTTCCCCTCCCTGTAATCCAAATGCAGTAGGATCCCTATCCCTTTTTTTGCTGCTGCTGCCCAGAAAATGACCAACAGCATTCAATTGCAGTGAGCATATTATATTTATCTCATCTTCCCCATCCCACTCTGGCACATATGTTAGTCTCATCCACCCGTTACAAACCCTTCTCTTTTAGAGTACATCTACACTGCAATTAAAGACCCACAGCATGGCCGCAACTGGCCCAGGTCATCTGACTTAGACTTGTGGGCTATAAAGTTGAAGTGTAGACATTTGGGCTCAGACTGGCACCCAGGCTCAGACTCCAGACTCAGTGCCACAGGGTTTTTTATTATACTGTAGACCTGTCCTTACAGGTTAAGCTTTTGTGATCAGGGGCTGTCATTTATTATATCTTTACGCACAATGGAATCCAACCCGGTTGCAATTTTTAGTTGCTACCACAATATAACTGTTAAATAAAAATAACTAATTTGGCTCATGATATTAAATCAATTACTACAGTATTTTAAGACATCTCTAAAAAACACATCCTGAAGAATTCAGGATTTAATATTTTAAATATCTATACAAACAACTAAAAAAAAGGAAAGCCAATTAGTTATGAGTTTTCCACGTAAGTGAGCAAAGATTCTTTAAACAACATTAACTAAATGATTGCATACAAAGGAAGATGCCAATAATTAATACAATAAAAGCTCTTCTTACACAAAAGAAAAAAATTAATTAGCAAAAAGGAACTTTTCCAGCAAAAGGTTTACGAGAAATGCACTTTCCCTCAGCTTCCTGGCTAATTGTATTTCCTAACTCTGCTATGCCTGTATGTGATGTTATATCTCTACAAGACAATAACTCAGCAATCTACACGTATATAGCATGTGAATGAATAAATCAATACAATTTTCCAAAAATCTTAATTTTTACAGTCAAAGAAGCATTTTATACTTAAAGCATACAGGAAAAGTAGTATGTGGCAGGACCGAATTTCATGAGATTTATCCAGAAGCATTCATCTTTGACAGTCCATATATCTTTGGCTAAAGGGAAGGAAATGATGGCTGTTTCCATAGATAATACATGCAGTTCTATTCATGCTTATGATCAGTTTGTATGACCTTAGGAACAGTTTAGTATTAAAGTTACAGTTAGGACATTGGTATGCTGAGAACTGCCTATCACACTGACCAATATTGTCTCATTGTTTCCTTTAAATCTCCCTCTGTCTGTATCCATCTGTTGTCTCTTGTTGTATACTCTGTGACAGGAACGGTCTTTTTGTTGTTGCGTATGCACAGTGCCTAGTACAATTGGGTCCTAGTCCATGACTAGGATTTCTAAGTGCCAGGGTCAATACAAATAATAAATATTAATAAAATAATACATACTTCTTGATAATCACATAGGAGTTGGATTTACTCTGACTGGCTTGTCTTATTCCACCACTTCCCCCAAATCCCATGGCTTCCATAGAAGGAAGGCATGATAGAAGTCCAAACATACCATTCAAAAATTCTTACTTCTGGCCTGCAGAATCCCACTGACCAATGGCATACAATGCATCATGCTGCAATGTCACCAGTACCAGAAATTGCACTGGCCATAAGGGCTCTGGTAATTAAGGATAGCATGTAGTGCCGCAAACATTTGGGTGTTTTAAATTTGTTTGTTAAAAGATATACAGTATTGTGGTTTTTAGAATTTTAAAACTGCCAAATTTAAAAATGAGCCAATTTTAAAACTGCCCATTATGGTGCACGGCACCAGTGAATTTCTAGTATCTGCCCTAAAAATATTTTTTAAAAAGTACATTTAGAATAAAGCAATTAGTGAATGCCCCTTTACCCTTTCTGTTCTGAGCATTTAGCACAAAACTAATTTTTCAAAAGAAAGAAAAAAAAACCTTTACAAGTCACCTTCAGTGATGAAATCTCTCAATCACTAACTGATTGTTTCAGCAGACAGTTGAAAACGAAAAATTAATTAAATGTCAACCTCACAATGGATTTAAACACTAAGTGAATGTCCTAGATTTGTCATCTTCTTCTTCTGTGGAAATTGTGTGTGTGTGGGGGGGGGGGGAAAGCTGGCCAATCAACTCCCTATCTGATCAACAAAAATTACAGCTAATTTTAAGACTTGACACTGTTCCCAAAGGGCATATAAAGTGAGTTGGAGTATGAACAGAATTCCATAGATTACCCAGGGAAACAAACCAGAGTTCCACCCCTTTAGCCAAAGATGAATAGACTGCCAACGATGAGTATTCCTAGATGTCTATCATAGCATAAAGCCTTGCCTCATAATACTTTTCCTGTTAGCTTTATGAATCAATCTGATGCAGGCTGACTTAAAAGCTTTTATTCTCTAGCCCTGCTGGTAAAATGCAGCAGACTTTGGGATTCTGGAGAAGATCAAAAAATGACTCCCCGTTTATTATTTTGTGTGGGTTTTCTTCCAATCAGGTTCAAACATTTGGGGATATCACAAGGCTCAGTTCTTGAATTTATGTTGTTCGGTGTACAATTTTTTTCTATAGGGAAATTGATTCAGAGACATGTTGATATCACTTTATGTGCATAATATATTGTTTTTCTAACTGAGATCATCTAAGGTGCTTTATAATTTGATTAAACAGTTACCTAAGTGACATTCTGAATATGCAGTTACTATAATATAAGGAAACCACATTTTTCCACATTATGTCTTTTTTTGAATTGATGCTGTTTTTGTCTTTTGAAATTACTTTTATTAAAAGGACCAGGGAGCCTTCTAGAACTTTTTAAAATAAGGTAGTTTTTGATCCTGAAATTTTTGCCTGAAGCTCCTTTTGCTTACATTACAAAATCTTTAAACTATCCCCTAACTAGCAAGGCTTCTACAAATAACCTTGGGGGCATGTTCAGTTATTAATTTATGCTTTCATTATATCCCATCTGAAGTCTGGATTGTTGCAATTCCTAGATCTTTCTGGTTAATTACTTTGTATGTACAATTTAACCAGAATTCTGCAGACTGAAAAACGATTCTCTCAAGAGCTACACAGAATACTGCATACTAGTACAGAGATAGCATGATGGTGCCTTGTCATTATGGTGATAAGCACACCAAAAATAGATCTTTTCTTTGGCATCCATGGAGGTTTTAGATTTACTATAACTTTTTAGGGTATATGGGGCCTAAACCAGAAGTAACTGGTTGCCCACTTCTTCCTCCACATGTATTTCTGGGGTGTTGGATTTGAATACTGGAATGGAACCCAAACCCAAAGTACTAGTTTCTTGGTTACCTTATTCCTTATAGTGGTGTCTCCCACACTAGAAATGTCCTTTGTACAAGGCATAGGAGAACTTGTAGGATCTGCTGTACAGTACTTACATGGTCTCCATTATTGCAGTGTCAGAGCACCTCACAATTTATCATCCCAACCGATCAGAGATAGGAAAGCGCTATTATTATTTTTCAGATGGGGAACTGAGACACAGAAATTAAGTGACCTGCCAAAGGCAACGCAACAAGTTTATGGCTAGTCTTGTGAGGATTCAATTTTTATCAGTTAAATGCCAGTAAACATTGATTTCACATACACACACAAAAACAGACGAAAAAATATTTACATCGATAATAACGGAAATTTACAGATAGTCAAAGTAAGAAAAATGCTGCCTGAGAACTTTAGAGTTTGAGTTAAGATATTTACTTTGTATATTTTGATGTGATGTTGACAATTTGCTTAACAATTATAAAGCTTTGACCTTTTGAATCTCAACATCTACTGTCTTTATGTCTGCTCCCCACTATTTTCTGACATACCCTATAATTTCCCACACTAGTGAAAAAAATGAAAAAAATGCTTAAATATAAACATCTATATTATTCCTCAGATTTAAAACTCAAATTCTGCCAAGCCTATTTACGGCAGAGTGGGGGCAGGCTAAAACCTGGACCATCCTTCCTCTCTATCTATCCCTATGACAAAGGTACATCTGTGGCTGTGGGTAAAGCAATGGGTGATTCCTTGAAAGCCAACCAGTTTCAATCCTTGATCCCACTGATGTCCCAGGAGGCTGAAGGCTCAGCCAGCAGCAACTCAGAGGCCCAAACTTTTCTCCTCTGATCCAATGATAAGCTAAAAAAGGGTGGTGAAGCACTGGAATGGGTTACCTAGGGAGGTGGTGGAATCTCCTTCCTTAGAGGTTTTTAAGGTCAGGCTTGACAAAGCCCTGGCTGGGATGATTTAGTTGGGAATTGGTCCTACTTTGAACAGGGGGTTGGACTAGATGACCTCCTGAGGTCCCTTCCAACCCTGATATTCTATGATTCTATGATAAAAGAGTATGTGATCCAGCCCCAGGAGGCTAACAGGGGATGCCCCTCTCTCCAAGCAGCACATAACCTTCTGCAGAGTAGGAAACAGGCAGGAGGAGCCACAAGACAAGAGCAAAAAAAAAATGTAAAATATAGAAAAAATAGAGATTGTTAAGAAGGAACCGAGGCAGATAACCAGAGGAAAATTTAAATGGACAGATGAAAGATGGCAATGACTAGGCTAAATTAGACACAGGAGAGGCCTCACAGTAAACATAGTTTCTAATATTCCCAGGTAAAACAGGCAAATCTGCAAGTCACAGCAAGTTGTGGCATAAGAACAACTAGTTCTTTCCAACACCTCCACAAAGCAGATGGTTTCCACTCTTCTGGTGAACAAGAGCACTGTACTGCCCCTACACGATCAGCCTGCCTGAACTTTAAAATTTGAGATCAGCAGTATTTTAACATTCTGATCAATTATTTCATTTAAATAAAAGCATAGGCACTTAACTAAATTGTCAACTCAACTGTAGTGTCCTCCAGCCAAAAACACCATTACAAAGATAGATCAAATTCTATTAAACCAGAATCCTAAACAAATTCTGTAATGTAAGAAAGTTACATTATTCTTAATTTATCAGCATACCCTCCCCCCCCCCATCTCTCCCCCTTTCCCCCCCACCAAAAAACAAAATAAAATACAGGCATGAAACACTTGAGATAGCATCTCAGTAAAAAAAATTACGATCAAACACATTTTATTTTTCTGACACAACTATGAATTGACAACACTGACATATTCCATGCCAGGCTACAGCAGCTAGGAAATAAAACAGCATTTTTGTTAGGTGGGATTCCACAGTATCCTGCCACTAACCTTCTGCTAGAGGCCCTCCATCACATGGAGGAAATAGCTGAAGGACATTTTGTTGTGTCAATTGTATATTAATTCAGTTATTTAGTGTAATAAGACATGGGATAACTGGTATTGGAATTGGGAGCATAGCAATTACGCAAATTCGCATTCTATAATCTTCATTAGGGGTATTCCAGGACAGGGATTTGGGTCAGAGGGCAACATCCATTTTAGCACATTTTCCACCCTTCTCTCCTCCATATGCACCTCTATGCTTCTTCCATTTGTACTCTGTGTGCCCAGTTTCAATTTGGACAGAAGATGGGTGAATAATTTCACCTTTGTCCCTCAAATGGGGGGGGAATGGTGCTGGAAAAACAAAGAGGGAACTGAATATGAATCAGAGCGCAAATTATCATATGTCCCTTACCCAACACATATGGCGTCCAGAACTTTTAAGCTTGTTGAAAAATATGCTAGCATTGTTATTAACATTTTTAATTGGTTTTAACAGATAATATGCACTAAACTTTAAGGGTACTGTATATCTTTTTGCATAGTTCACTGTTGCAAACTACACACATCAAATATAAGATTTTTAGCAGAATTGGCATTGCAGATAACCTGCACAGAGCCACAGGAAAATGATGGCTACAGCAGTATGGAAGCCAGAAATCTGTACATTTCTGATAAACTGTGACTATTAGCAATGGTTTTTTTCTTTTCTTTTTTTCTAAAAAGGAATTTTATTTTAGATTCACAATATTGCAGGTTTATAGTTTAGAATTTGCCAATATCAATGTTTGCATTTAATTTTTGTCATTGTTTTCCTATCATTGTGCTAGCATAAAATCTGGTGTACCTTGTGCTTCCTTGTTTGTATTCACTTTGGGTCAATTAAGTATATACCCTAGAATCGTTTGATTTTCTTGGTTTCTTATTCTCTTTTTTTTTTCTATGGCACGTGTTACCTATATTTGTTTAAAACACCATTAGTTCAGGCTATATATGATTTATCCAGCAGGGCTCCTTCAGAAAATGATGCCAAACCTAGATCCCAAAAAGGGGCCATCAGAGAAGCTAGTGAACTATTTACAATTTAACTCCAATGCTGGATGATGTGGAGAATTGACTGATTTGTGAAGAAAAAGTTCTGTGGTGACAATAATTGAACACTTCTAGAAACATGGGACCTTTCAGCATCTGTCATGACCACAACTGGGATACATCAAGTTTCACCCATTCTCTCCTTTGACAGGAAAAGTGAAGCCACTATTCCTCTAACATTATCCCCCTCCCCATGAATCACATCCCTCAGTTTTAGACAGCTGACCTATTCTATTCTTTTCCTATCCAGATAGCATAATATAGGAATTTTATAGTATAAGAGTTTGGGATGTTTTTGTGTTTTGTTTGGGGGGGGGAAGCAGGAAATCAAACACTGAATCTTGGGTGTTTCAGTTGGTGGAAAAGGATCCAATAAAATATCTTTGCACAGCCTCACTCCTAGAGTTGTTTGAACTAGATTTGTTCATAAATATGAAGTGCTAGGTAGTTGGATATGGCTTCTCCATTTGTATTTTGAAAGTCAATGTCTCTCCTGTTAAGGGTTTGCTTTTCAGCCATTCTTTTTGCTTGGTTTTCAGTTATGTCAACCATATGGGCTAAACAGAATGCTTAGAATTATTTCTCTATACTTATTATCTTAAACTTAATATATAGCCAGTACCGTGTTTTATTTCATTTCTACTTATTAGGTTAAATTATTAAAAATAATTTACCAAGTGTTATCATAGTAGAGCATCTGAGGCATTGCAGAATTTTCCCAATTCTTAGAATATTAAGTAATACAAAAAGAACAGGAGTACTTGTGGCACCTTAGAGACTAACAAATTTATTAGAGCATTAATAAATTAGAGTTAGTCTCTAAGGTGCCACAAGTACTCCTGTTCTTTTTGCGGATACAGACTAACACGGCTGCTACTCTGAAACCTGTCATTAAGTAATACAGTATCTCATATACTTTGATTTGGTAAACATTGACTTTTTAAGGAGGACCACTGTATGTGATTATAATTTTTTAAGAGTAGTCATGTTGTCCGAAACATGCTCTTTAGACAGAAAGTAGATGCATTTATAGGGAACAAGTCTTGGGACAGTATATCCTGTGGAAGTTTCAAACCAAATAAACACTGCTGAATGCTACCTCTTAAGAATAAATATTCCTGTTCTAAGCCTAATTAAATACTATGCTATAACAAAGGAAGAGAAAGTAAGGACTCTGCAAATATTTCAAAATGCATATACCAAAATCCTGAAGCTGAGATAGTAGCTGCTTGACAAATGTTTTGTATTCTCTCAATTCCAGAGGGAGGTGCAGGCTGCAATCTTTTGCCCATTTAATGTGGCCAATGTCAGCAGGAAATTCCAGTCAGCAAAGAGAGGGCCTATAGCCTGATGTCACTTAATATTTTTTACTACACTCTGATACCTACAATGTGGCTGTATTAGTTTCTATTCAACAATAATGTAAATAGAAATCTTGAATTAAGAATTAAAAGAAAGTACTGGATTGCAGTGTACATTTGATCGATGCTAGGCAATTAAACTGCTTCCCCTTATTTTTTGCAAAGTGTGCAATAAGGCACATGTACTTAGTATCTTGTTGTTCCTTCATTTCTTTCTGGAGACATAAAAGGTACACTGCTTTTTTCCTGATTTGCAATTTTGGGATCTCATATTTTTCTTGGAAATCAATTGGATGACAAGAGTCTATTGCCAGATATCCATGGACATTTTACAAAAGGTATTTTAAACAAATTTACCTTTAATGAGACTTTAATAAGTTAAGTTTGTTTCTTCAGAGTTCTATTGCTTAGATGAGCCCAGCTCTTCCAAACATAATAACCCCCCTCCACCACCACCACATACAAGATAAAGCAGATTTTATAACATATGGTTGCCGTTTTTGGAATGTGAACAAGATATACAGACAAGAAGACGTTAACCAAACACAAATGTGTCTTATTAAAGGAACAAATACAGGTTATGAATAAATTATGTTAGTACTTGTATGGAAAGTTTATATGTTAATAGTGATAAAATAAAAAATAAAAACATTGAATGGTTATCCTTCCTGAAACTGTCATAGAACTTACTTTTAAAAAATAGTCTTCTCCACTAAATTGTATCTCCAATTGAATGATAATGGCTCATGTTCTCTTTTAGCTAAACTGCTCAGAAGGATGCCAACTGATTGCAGAAGTACCTCAGCCAAAATTAACTATCTGCTGTATTGCAGTCTGTTGCAATGACAGATCTTTTGTAGGGACATTTGATGACTCATTATGAAGCCTTAATTGAATAGCAAGAATCACGTTGATGAACAGAAAGAAATTATTAATAGTTTGACTTCCAGGAGGGAACAGTATCAAATGGAATTTGCAGCAGTGATAGTGTTTGATATTTTACTCTCTCTAAATACTTATATTGCCCCCATCACTGTAGAATCATAGAGCCTGGTTTAAGTATACTAGAGCATGACAAATTAGAATAAAGCATAAATGAAACTATGATCAGGCATTCCAGTACTACAAAAATAAATTTAAAATTAAATCCGATGTATATCAATCATGCAGAATGACAGACATACATTGTTGGGTCACTTGAAGAGATTTGGAAGAGCGAACCACAATGCAGCAAGATGAAATTTAGTACAAATAAATTTGAAATCCTACATCAGGGATCGGCAACTTTTGGCACGTGGCCCGCCACAGTAAGCACCCTGGCGGGCCGGGCCAGTTTGTTTACCTGCCGCGTCCACAGGTTCAGCCGATCGCAGCTCCCACTGGCCGCGGTTTGCCGCTCCAGGCCAATGGGGGCTGTGGGAAGCGGCGGCCAGCACATCCCTCGGCCTGCGCCGCTTCCCGCAGCCCCCATTGGCCTGGAGCAGCAAACCGCGGCCAGTGAGAGCTGCAATCGGCTGAACCTGCGGACGCGGCAGGTAAACAAACCGGCCCGGCCCGCCAGGGTGCTTACTCTGGCAGGCCACGTGCCAAAGGTTGCCGATCCCTGTCCTACATAGTATTTTGAGATGAAAAACAGACACACGTTTGGGGACAGCTACTGTACTTTATTTAGAAAGTAATAAATTCACTGGAAACCTAAACTCAGAGGTGAACAAAATACAAAACAAATTTGCAACACATGTATGTGGTGCAGAAACCCACTGTTGTACTAAAATGTATATACCAACAGCCATGGTGTCAACACAATTCCAGTTCCAGAAAAATCATTCAGAGAATAGACAAAATACAAAGGAAAAGAATGTTTAGATACAAGATTGATGAATAAGTCACAAAGAGAGAATTGAGGAAGCTAAATATACGTAGTTTAGTACAGAAGACTTAAGATCAGTCTATCGACATCCATCAGGTAATTCTACATATTATGGAAATGCATAAATAATTCAGATAATAATTATAGAAGTTGATTAAGAGCACAAAGATCTAAAGCTATAGTAAAGAATGAAAAATTAACACTACATCCTCAAAATTTTAACTGTAAGAAAACTGGACAGGTGAAAACACAATCAAAGATTGGGGGTTAAGACACCATCATTATAAGTCATTTTTTTAAAGGAAAAAGGGTTAGGGAATTAGATGGTAAATAACTAAGTAGTCTTTGTGGACCATAATCTATGATTTTTCAAACAACTTATTATTCAACAACATATCTACATTAGTTTTTGTTTTGATCTTGATAATAGATTAAGATGAATTGTGGTTTGTGCAGAATAGCTTAGAACATGGACTAAGCTTTGTCGTATTTTCAAGTACTCTGTGATCCAATGTGTGTTATCTCTCAATACTCTCTTTTATTTTAAAATACTTTCCATGACTTAGAGCCTATGAATACATAGATACTTACAGTTTATGGCACAGAATGTTGAGTTACCTTAGCCACGTTGATTATTAAAGTATGTTTTCATTCTTCGGCACCAAGAAATCTGTTTTTATCAAGAACATGAAAATATTGGGTACTTTTAGGGAAAGACTAAAAACTTGTTTGAACTACTGTAGCATTTTAAGCTAATTTATGGAGTTGGCTATGGCTGGTTTTCTAATGTAAAACACCTGGAAACGTTCGAGGGGGAAAAGAGCTCTGTTTAGTTGTTATGATATGGAATTTCATTCAAATGCTAAAGACAATTGTCATCTGTAATGAAGAGATGTTTTGTGTCTTCAAATCAAAACAGCGAACTGAAACAGCAAATTAATGGCATCAGCTATTCTAGAGAAAAAAATGATACAGAAGTATTTGACATTATTGGAAACACTGATTTTGCTCTTAAATCTTTTTATTTAGAATGTGTGTTTGGCAAAAAGAAAAGTTAATATTGTCTTTAGATTGCTATTTCAAGAAAGACAAAGCAGAAGCCCCTTTGTCCTGGTGAAATCTAACCTTCTGCTGGAAAATATTTCTGTCCATTAACAGCTTATCAAGGACCATCAAGAACAGGATCACCCAATGTCTGTCTCCTTATTTACTTAATTAAGCTGTCACAATGTGCTTGAGAGATACTGTATAGCATTACCAATTTCACCCTTAAAATAGCTCTGAATATTTTAAAAGTTGAAACAGACAAGACTGCTCTGACTAGTTTTGTAGTCACTGAACTTCAGCTTGACCACTGAAGAGGATTTTTAAAGATATGAACAAAATACTTCAAGCATGATGTCTTTCAGCTTTGTGATACACACATGAAAGAGTGGTTTTCAGCAAGTGTACACCAATCATCTAAACCACAGTAGAATGATTTCATTAATATTTTAGCATCATTCCTTTTATTTTCCAAGAACTATTTATACACAAGGTGTGGACTGAGTAGGTTGCATATTTAATGAAAATGATTAATTGTATTCTATTTTATTACAGGCCAGGCATTGGATAGTATTGAATTGTTTGGGAAATGTTAGTCAAACAGCCAGGACATGCTCATTAAAAGTCTAAAATATAGTGGCCCATGTTCCGGAGCAGCAGCAGAAGAGTGCTCAGGAAAGGAGGCTGGGGAGAGGGATGCAGTGAAGGTTTATGTTAGGCTACTCTTACTCTCCCCTGATCAGGGGGACATACTGCTGGTGGTCTGAGAGTGTAAATTAGAGCGGCTCTTAATTGTGACAGCTGTTGATGGCCCCAAGGGTCCATTCCAAAAGCGAGGGATCAGTGGGGCATCGGGATGCCCAAGCCATCCTTCCCTTTCTCCCAGGGAAACATTGTATAGAAGTGAAAACGATATAATTATATCAATTATAGACTACTTTTTATCTCTTTGATGTTACAAGAAACCATGACCAAAAAAAGACAAATTTCTACCTCTACACCTTCTTTGTAGATGATTTCTAGTGAGACATCAGTGCCTTCCTCTGCTCTGCTAGTAGTGCCTGTCTTGATTGTCCATTTACCAAATTTTTTTGATAATCATCTGTTTGCTCACAAGAATCTCCCTGTAAACATCCACAGAGCCACCATGTTGTCCTTAAAATTCCCCCTCTCCCCTGAAACTCTTCTGCTATCTATGTTGGATACTTATACAGCCCCTAAAAACATAGTCTCTGAGTGCCTCACAATGTTTAATGCATTTATCTTGGAGGTACAATAACCCCCATTTTACAGATAGGAATCTGAGGCACAGAAGCCCAAATCCACCAAGAGACTTAGGGGTTACAACACCTAACTTTTAGGTGCCTAGCCACCCAGTAGAATCCGTAAACCCTGGATCAGGCACCTAGGCTCCATATACAATGCATAGGGAGAAAGAGGTACCTAAAAATGGGATCCATAAAAGCCAGCATACTAGATCAGGAGCCACTTATGCTAGTCAATAGCAGTTAAGGGGACAGAAGGCTAAGCCCTGCCCCTCTCAGGCAGTTAAGTACTTAATTCTAGGCTGGAGGGAAATGCCTATCTGCACATGGGATCCACAGCCATGAACCCTCTCCTGGAGTCAGGTGACAAAGTCATTTCTTGCAAGAAAGACAACAGCACATGCCTAACTCCACACAAAAAAGTAGGAGATGGCAGCAGTGATGGCAGCTTTCCTTGCAACTTTTAGTCCAGTGGTGAGGACACTCACCCAGGATGTGGGAGACCACTGTTTGAATCCCTTATATGATGAAAAGGGATTAGAAGAGGGTCTCCCATCTCCCAGGTGAGCGCACTAACCACTGGACTATAGAATAACACTCTCCCAATGGCCTAATGCATATTTAATTATTTATACATAGTGAACACCTTCAAGAAGAAAAACTGAGACATGCATCTCAGAATATCCCATAGTCCAGTGGGTAGGGTGAGAGGTGAGAAACCCACGTTCAAATGCCTTCTCCTCATTAGGCTGAGGCAGGAATTGAATCGGGGTCACCCACACCCTGGGTAAGTGCCACCACAGCGTACACGCCTAGAGGCAGAAACTTAGGTACCTCAGGGATTTTAACAGCGGAAATGTAGGTGCTGTGGGACTTTAGATGCCTCCCGCATTAGGCAACATCTTAGCAGGGGTTTTAAGGATCTCAGTGGCACCTAAATTTTGGACTTCAGTGCCTAAAGTGGGAGTTAGGTGCCTAGATCCTTTTGTGGATCTGGGCTAGAGAGACGAAGTGGCTTGCCTATGGTCACACAGTGTCTGTGGAGGAGAAGGGAATTAAACCCAGGTCTCCCAAGAGCCCTTACTACTGGACCATCTTTCCTCTACTGTGATGCCTACAAAAACTTGACATTAGGTAAGCATCTGGTGTTCTATGACCACTGCTTATCATGCTGTTCATAATCATATCAGTTATCTTTTCCTGCCCCATCTGTTTTTTATCTGGTATCCACCTATTTTTTCTCCTTATACTTAGGCTATGTCTACCCTATTAGCTAGGGGTGTGATTCCCCTGCTTGTGTGCACTTGAGTTAGCACATATATAAATAGCAGCGTAGCCATGGTAGCATGGGTAGCAGCAGAGACAGCATGGTTAAGCTGTGCTGAGTACAAAACCATCTGAAACCTATGGGTATGTAGTCGGCATGGGTCAGCCATGCTTCCACTGATGCTACTTGTGCTACCACAGCTACACAACTATTCATCCTGGCAATAGCTCTCATTGAGCTAGCACAAGCACTTATACATAAGGAGGGGAAGTTACACCCCTAGCACGTAGCATAGAAGTAATCTTAGATTGTAAAATCTCTCAGCTCAGAACATCTGTTTGATCATTGCCTGCACGGTGCATAGCGCAATGCCCGAATGAGGGTTCTAACGTCACCACCACAATGTAACCCTTCTGCCAGGTGGAGTTGGCAGCAACAAGGACCAGGTTCAATATCTAGGTACTTCCTCTTAACAAAACAAAACAGAACAGAACTGGCTTGAGCCCCCACCCAGTAAGCTGGGAAAACTTGCCACCACTCCTGGATGCCTCTAAGAGGCAATACTACTGCTCTCACAAGCACTGAGACTGTGTGTAACAAAAGATAAATTTTATTAAAAGGGAAAGGGAACTTAGCATTAATTTTGGAAAACACCACAACCACATTCAAAAGCATGTGACCATAAGCAAACCCAACCTCACAGTGCATCGGGCATTAGACTGATTTGTAACCCAAAACCAGCCAAAACTTAATCTACTGCACCTATCTAATATTTAGATCCATTCCACCACTCTGCTTTACTTCCAAGTAGTTGAAAATAAGTGTAAGTGAGTTAGGCCAAATCAAAACACAGGAACCTATATTATCTGAAGACAATCCTTATATACACTTAATTTATTTTAATGATACAAACTAACCAAAGAATATTAACGTGTATGATGTATTAATTTCATTAGGGATATAATTTTGATTTAGAGGTATAACTGAAAATGATTTTAAGAGACAACATTTAATCCTTGTATAGATTGTACATCAGTAAAAAGGTTACTTTCGGATAAAAAGCACTATTTACCTGTAAGGTCATGACAAAATATCTACTATGGGAGAAAAAACTATCATACCAGAGATATCTAGGATCTCTAACCTCTTTACTTGGGATGTCACAACCTCCCCAGATATCACAGCTGAGGTACAACTCTCTCTCTTTCGAGGGTTTGTTTTTCAAAATATTTCAATATCAAACATGCACTTCACTCCTTTCTAAGTATCTTTTCCCTGGACAGCAGTGGCTCCAGCGCAGCAAGCGCGTGCCTGTGGCGGCAACCCGCAGGGGGCACCCTGCCGGTCCCTGCGAGGGCAGCAGTCAGGCCGCCTTCGGCGGCTTGCCTGCGGGAGGTCCGCCAGTCCCGCGGATTCGGCAGCAATTCGGCGACGGGTATGCCGAAGCCACAGGACTGGCGGACCTCCCGCAGGCATGCCGCCGCAGGCAGCCTGCCTGCCGTGCTTGGGGCGGCAAAAAAGCTAGAGCCACCCCGTCCCTGGAATAGCATTAATGCATTATAAAAGTACATTTTAAACCCAGAATACTCTAAAATAGTTTTGAAATTGCAGAAAAGAACTACAATATAAAATCAACCAGTTCCTCAGGTTTTACCATATCTGAATCACAATAACCAACCCACACATACTATTTAATATTCAACTGAATATTTTATCCTATGATTAAGTCTATCAACATTTTATTTAGAGTGAAGTTCATACATCAGCTCACTAAAAGAAAAAATGTGTTTTAAAATTAAAAGAAACAAATCCACTTAGCAGTTGCTATCTTTCTCCATTGCCTGGGAAACAGAACAGGATGTTGCTGTGGTAACCTGAATTCAGCTGACCAGCAATTTTCCTCTCTGAGTCTTCTGCTTCCATTGTTACCAGCCCATGAAACAGAGTATCAGACTATAGCGGATTGTCCTCATGATACATAAATGGCACTATGTCCTCATCCATATTACAGTTTTGATGATGGTAAGAAATATTTGAGATAAGCTCTTGAAATCATTTTCATGATGTTTCCAATCAACATTTTTGTTTAAAATATTTTTCCTTATCCATGAAGCACATTAGTATACCAAGTACGTGGTTGTGAGTGCAGTCTAGACATTATTATACCATATATTGTTATTCACCAGACATATATGGTATAATAATGTCTAGGCTGCACTCACAACCATATACTTGATGGCATTTAGAAACATGCACTTCACTCCTTTCTAAGCAATTTTCTCTCACTATTGTAAATGAAGATGAATTGAAATCAATGAGGTCACACCTGTGTAAAGCCTCTGAGAGACCAGAATCAGACCATAGAGACTGCCAACACTTGAGGCTCGAAAACTCATATCACAATGTAGTTATTGTTGTATTGGTGGTTTAATTATGTCGATGGGAGAGCTCTCTCCCGTCTGCATAGAGCGGCTACACAAGCGATCTTACAGCAAGCGACACAGCTGCATTGGTATAGCTGTGCCGCTGTAAGGTCGTTAGTGTACACATGGCCTAAGTCCACTGTAAAATTGTTTAAATCATTTTAGAAATTATTTCAGGAGCACAATTTACATAAGTAAATTAATTTTACTGTTTCTATTACATTTTAATATGCATAAAGTTTTCTAACTTCCAAGTATTCAAAATATTTGGCAACAAAGTAAAGAAGATTTACAGCAATATGATATGTGAAATGTGTGATTAACTTTATCAGATCCAGACAATGTAGGAATAAACTGTTGGTTCTGCAGGCAGATTTTTCAGTAACTTTTACAGTACATCATCTTAAATAGGATAAAATTTCATCAATGGCCATCAAATATCAAATCATAAAGATGTCAAGATGATAAACTAGCAGGGACACCATTTACAGCAAAGAATTGCAAGCCAGTAACTTCTTACTGCAACTTAGTGACATAATATTTAATGTAGAACTTTTTTTTAAAAGTGGAGTCAGTGATATACAATCAGAAAGGCTGATAAACTTAGATTTTGACCCCTTGTTATAGATTAAATCCAAACTACAACGTAATGGTAAGGTTGAAATTACAACTTTGCAGAAGTCAAGTCAGTCAAAGTTACAGCATCTGTAGCAACACTAATGCAGCTCCCCCAGCCACCTTCCCATCCTATGCCAGCCCTTCTGTGCTATTGTTTGGGGAATGAGGTCACAGACAGCCATATATCCATGCCAAGGCACTTTCATATCATAGTGATGAGCACAGTAAATGCATGGATATATCAATGTGACAATTTGGGGAATCTGTATGTGCCATTTTCTAACTCTTTTTGCTATTGAAGACTATGTCAGACCACAAACTACATTTGAATGTGGGACTTGTTGCCTTCTCTATTATCCTTTTACTTCCACGTTGGACCAAAATTCCAAGGGATGGTAACATAGGGGCATGTAGCCTACAAACCTATCTTTGAGACAGTTGTTTAGGGCTGTTAACTAATGAATAGAACTGGGCCCCGACAGAACAGTAAGATGGCTGAAGGTGGTGGGGAGCCAGTTTGCTCTAACTTCTCTGCAGGAGATTGGAATTTGAAGAGTGGACTTACGTCAGCAGCTGTACAAAGAAACCAGGTTTTAGTGGTAGGACTTATAAACTTAAGGGACTCACAAAGTAAGAGAAAGAGGAAGCTGTGGACAGGAGGGGGAACAGAGGGGCTTTTGTAGCAGAGGGGTCCTGTTTAACAGCAGGACCTGCCCAGGTTAAAGAAAGCAAAGAGACAGACACTCCATGTTTCAGAGAAGAAGCCATGAGCTGCAGGGAGCACACCCTGGACAATCCAGAGGACTCTGAACAAAGCCCAAGAATGCTCCAGAGAGGTGAGGAAACTGATCCAGGGAAATTAGTATAGGTGTATTTATTATTTTTGTCTAGATCTGTAAATCTTCTGTGCTATGTAAATAAGGAGTAAATTGTGTTTATAACCCTTTTTCATCTGTGAGTCTGTCTGCCTCATCTATCAAGTATCCCGGAAGAGGGAAACTGTGGACTTCAGCTATTAAGGAGTAGGGGGCCAGTGCTGATTCTAGAGCATCTGGACCATGCAGTCCCACTTCTGTGAAGGGGTAACAGAGTGCTGGTGCCCATGAAATGTGCCGGAGAGACCAAGGAGAAAGACAGTGCAGCAGCCTTCTCAGATCCACGGAAGCGTCAAGCACACACCTCCAGCAGATTGAGAACCAACACAGCAGCCTCATGCGTGTCCAGCAGAGGGAGCTTTACCTGGACTGTGCATTACAATCACATACAAAATTAAAGCCATTTTCCACCCCGACTACCTCCCTGAGGTCAGAGTTCAGTTCCTCTTCAAGGTGCCCCTCAAAACTGCCCCTAACAGCTCTGAAATCAAATTCATACTAATGTCACAAAGAAAAGTTTTACAGAAATAGAAAACAAAATAAAAGCCAAAATAATGTATGTTGCCAAATACTAAGGTTGACACTAAGCTTCATTTAAAGACAATATTGACATTTTACCTGTATCTTGATGAAAACAAAAGGTGTCTTCCTCTCTCAGATTTCTCTTTCTGCCTGTCAGTTCAGTCTTGGCATATATCCAAGAGCATAGATGGCTTTTGGTATATGGGTTTTGGCAGTTCAGTCTCATGTTTCAATTTGTATCATACATTAGATCACCCTTCCAACCCAGATTAAGATGATAATCTCCCTTTCCAGGTAATACACATCAGTAAATCAAGATAGATTGCTTTGGGAATGACAAATTATGACACAACATTGGTTAGCCTATCTCCAAATATGTGAATATCACTCAGTAGTCTTGCCACGTTGCCTTGCCCCCTCTAAGATTTGCATACTTGGGCCCCAAACACATATGGAAACACATATGGAAGGAACTCATGAGTCCCAGAGTCCTGTCTGAGCCCAGATGTTAACACTGCAATTTTATAGCCCTGCTGTCTGAACCCCACAAGCCCAAATCAGCTGACACAGGCCAGCCACAGGTGTTTTACTGTAGTGTGGACATCTCCTAAGTGATTATATTCTGTCCAGTCATTTGTGTGCAGGTAATTTTTGCTAGTTACATGTAGATAGATGATTCACAATCTGTGCACTGATGGGATAATGTACTCTTCCACCTCTGAAATATAGGTAGCAATCACAATATGTGATCAACAATGTTTCTAGAAGGTCCAATCCACAAGCAGCTTTTCAAGACTATGTCTCTTACTGACTCCTGTGCTACATGCTACAAACATTAATTTAAAAAATGTCTTTAAGTACTTTTTGCTGTCAGCCAGACACATTTAAGATCTACCGTGCAAAAAAGATGTAAACACATACAACACATGCCACCATAAGTGAACTGCAAACACCATTTCAGATCTTATTTCTTCCTTCTCATTACAAGACAAAGACTCCATTTTTATACAACGGTGAAACTACCTGTGGGCTGATAAGTCTGACTTACGAAAGCAGATCTTGGCACACAAAACTACATGTTACCATGGAGACTGGCATTTATGGCGTTTGATTTAATAAGAGCCATTATCTGTGGAAAACACAATCTGCCGAAGACTTCCTAGCTGTAACAAGAAAAAAAAAATCTCAAAAAAATGGCAGGTCTGTCAGTTTTCGAAGCACTTAATAAATTAGCAGTACTCAAAAATTCTATGTACTCAATAAAACCTTGGCATAACAGGATTTCTAAAGAAGTGTATAGAGGCATAGGGTTTGTTCATTTTATCCAATGTGGTATAGAAATCAGAAGAGGGGATTGGGAATCACAGTTCTTACGTTTTTTCCCCCGCTCTGCCACTGTGACTTCTTATGACTTTGGCCTCGAGCTCATTACGTAACTTCTCTCTGCCTTGATTTACGCATCTGTATCATATAAATATCCATACATACCAGTCTCAAGTATTAATAAATTATATCTGATAGATTACACAGTTTGGAAAGTGCTTTCCAAAAGGCACAATCCCTGCTCTGAAGAGTTTACAATCTAAAAATATTGCAGCATTTAGTTATTTGTAAAGCTTTTTGAAATCATTAAATGAAATACCAGTACTAATATTACTGGTGTGGAATTCACTCTACATTGGCATTGAACTGCTTGATGCCAAGCCTCCAGAGATTAATTAGCCCACTGTCTCCAACAAGTTGAACTATCCCCGTTAACTCTTATGCTTAGTTATGAGAAAATAGATGTTGACATTATTAACTACTTCAATGCCTATCATCTTTGCCGAAACATTTATCTGCTTTGAAATTATGAAAAGACCTGGAGTAGGGTAACACCCATTTTCCCACATTTACCCACACATTCAATTTGAACCCCATGTACATCAACATATAACTGGTATCATATTCTGATCCACCCTTTACCTTCAGGGGTATTCAAACTTTTCAAAGCTCTTTCACCCATCTTTAATTATCAGTTTTTCTTAATACTTCATCTCATTGTTTCTAGATTTCCCTAAACATTTGTTGAAGCCTGACACTTTTCTCTTTAGGCACTTCACAATGGGTATTCTATTTTTTTCTTGTAACTATCACACTGTACATAAAAAGACTTATCAATCTGATTTAGTCAATTTGCTTAGTTTCTGTAGCCCAGTACATACTGTCCTTTGTCTGATGACTGCCTGGAATGTTTTATTCTGCACATACTTCACATCTGCTACTCAGCTTTTTATAGTCTTGGACAAGATCAGTCATAATCATCTTCAGCGCCTGTGCAACTTACAGCATCTGCCTTGGAGCCAGTTGACCTATGACCCTCATATTTGCACCTAAATTCAGCTCATGAGACTGTGTCCTATCTCCTTCACCGGTCTCTAAAATACACACCATCAACTCTTACAGGCCAGATCCTGAATCTGTGTAAACACAGCAGTTTACACAAGCTAAGGGTATAATCCTTTTTTTTTTTTTTTTTTTTTTTGCTTGAAATTGATTACTACTGTATATTTGAAAGGCCTCAGATTTTATGTACTGTATGACATCATTATTGACAAAAAACAGCCACTTGTTTAGTAGCACTTATAAAAAAAATAAGTAGTTGTGTTGCCCTTGGCTCTGAAATAGCAGTTAACTAATAACATTTATTCCCAGAGGTGTGCTGACACCAATTAGTAAAGCTAATGCACAAAGATGTTTTGGCACAAGGCTCCATATAAGATGAAACTAAACACACGAGCTTTCCAACTCTCTAATCCTGCTAACATAATATCGCAACAATTTGCCTCTTATTTTACTCATTCCATTGCTTCTTAGTTAAATGCTTTCTAGTTATTTATAGCTCTCTATAGACTCTCTCCATAGAATCCAACAGATTTTCTGGGCCCACATACTTTACTACATGACCTCCATTCTTAAAGAGCTAGTCTTTTACCTGGACTTGCAAACTGACCAATATCGCATGAACATCTACAATTCTTGGTTTCCTTTGAACCAAAACTCTCTTCAGGTACATAATCCAACATCTCAGTATGTTGAAAACTCCCTTCAAAATCATTTCATATATCCTATTAGTTGATATCACAATATGCTATTATTCAGAAGGTTGCATTTCAGTGGTAGGTGAAGTGATCCCTGTAGATCTAAGGCCTGATTCTCATCATACTTCCATCAGTGTAAAACAGGAATAACTATTAATTATAATCTGACTGTTTGAAGGGAAATCATTGCAGAGGGCATTTGTGATATTTACATCAATATACAAGAGCTTTTTACACTTGCAGTAAAAATGTATATTTAAAGAACACTGTATGGGTTAAATACATTTATTTTAACAAACTTTTTGTAATTTTGGATGTTACTATATACTTTAGATCAGTTTACAATGTAAGGAAGTATTTATAGAAGGAAGACGAAGTGTAATTTAATCCTTGTGTAGCCAGCCGCTACAGAGTCTCCCATCTTCCTGTGTTTTCTGGGAGGAAACTGGCAAGTAAAACTGGATGACATCATCATATACAAGATCTATAGGAGAGAAAAAAAAGATACTATATTACTTTAATACTTTTACCTTTCATACTCACAATCCCATTATCTAATTATGATCTGTATTATTTATCTGTATGATCAATACTCTGCCTCATATATATATGCCCAGACAGCATTCTTACAATACAGCTAGTGCACAATCCTCACATCAAATGTAAAAGAAATAAAAGTCAAGGAATTGCAACCTTACCTGCCTCAGTTTATAATCTTTCAGGCCCAGTTGGGGGAAGGAGGAGGAGAGGAGGGAAATCATTAAGTCCTTCTTCTTACTCTTCTCTTATAGCAATGTAATTCCTAGAAGATGATACAGTATCTGCAAGAGAAACAAAACTAAACCTAAATTGATCACATCTTTTGCCAAGCCCCTCTCTCCTCCTCCCCCACCAATAAAGATGATGAATGCAGAGGAACTGAAAAATAATGTTAAAGTAAATTCAGTAGAAAACAGAAAAACAGAAAAATGAGTTCAGTGATGACAAATGTAAACAATGTAAATATAGCTGCAAAATAAATTCACTCACTATAAACTTACCACAAAAGGGCTCCTCCTAATGACTTCTGAGTGGTTCACTGGGAGAAGTGGACCTCTGCTTAGGCACCTCCTTTCTTTTTCTTCTGCTGCACCCTTCTGCTCTCCATATCTGCAGCTGGTGTATGCACATGGAATGACCCCATTTACAAGAGTAAATGCCTAATTGTGGTTTTGGCTGTTAAATGATCATCTGCAGTTTTGCAGAAAGCAACTGTCAGGCCATTAGGAATCTTTGCTAAGAAAGCAGTGCAGTATCGGGCTCAAAGTTTCACTTTCCTATTGCCCATTCCTATTGTTACATATGCTAATAAGTGCAAACAAAACCCTCTAGCTAAACATCTCCAAACTTTAAACTTAAGCAAGCCCATGTTACAAAGTCTCTTGTAACCCCCAAACAATTTCAAGATCAATTCTTGGGAATTGTTCCAGGTTACACAATGGGCTTGGTGTTTAAATTATTTGTTAAACCATTGGCAAACTATTGAGTTAAGGCTGTAAGTATGTATAAGAAATTTAGGGTTAAAAAATACAGGGATTTCATAATTGTCAAAATAAGCAATACAAACCCAGGATATTCAGAGTTAACCTTAAGTTTAACACATCAGGTTTTACTTTTAAAATATGGAAACACAGAGTTTGGACATCTACCCAACCATAACTCTGCCATGTAGTGGGAAGCGGGGGGAGGGATTTAAAAAAAATATCAAATGTATACTCTGAATGAATCAGTTTATTCTGATCTGGGTCTACAACATGTGTATTATTAATTGTGCAGTTATTGCATGATGTTGTTACAGGGGAAAAAGTTACAGTTGTTTAAACTGTGCATTTCCATACCTTAATATGTTAAGGTTAAACTTAAAAGCAATCTGAACTCTGAACTTAATGGTTTTATAGGGTTTGTTTTGGGAATAATTACAACATCCGTATGTTTTTTTACTCTAAATTACTCTCAATCTTAGCCCATCTTAATTTAGTTTTTGTCTGAGAATTACTTATTGTGATAGTTTCCTACATGAGCTGTGCAGGGGGAAAAAAATCACTCAACACATCTTTTCAGAAAAATTGCTACCACTGTTCCTCAGCATGTCAGCATACACTGAGGCCAACATTTTCATACCTGGGCAGCTAATATTAAGAACTTATATCCACATCTGGTTGTTTATAGTCAATTGCCTAAATAAGGATAAAATCAGCCTAATTTTCAGATGTCAGTAGGAGCTGTGGAGGCCTAGTACTGTACCTCTTTACAAAAAAAATCAGCCTACTTCTTTAGGTGACTGACAGATTAAATTTTTAAAATATGAGTGGTTAAAGACATTACCCAAATATAAGGTATTTAAAAAAAAAAAGGATAGCAACTCATACTGCAGGATACACGACAACCACTAATCATCTGGGGTTAGGAAAAGACAATAGGTACATTAGTCTACAATTGTCCAACTATTACAAAAGATTCCACACGTGTATATTTCTATTCTTCAGAAAGGCCTGTAGTCCTACAGAACAAGGGAGAATCAGAATTCTCAGTCTAGAGCAGACGATTTTTATCCATTAGAATTTTCATATCATGTTTAATAAGAGGAAAAGGCTGGATCTATGGAGGAGCTTAAGAGAGTTAGGCACATACAGGGAGTTGTGCATCTGCCTCCTTGAGGCTGCTTTGAAAATGCTATCCAGAATATTCAGAGTATACTTGCAACGATGCCTTTTGAGTACACACTTCCATGTTTAAATAGCATTAACAGCAATTTTTGGTCTTGTACATAGCAAGCCCAAGTAAATTGTTTAGAAAGTGTATTAAACTGATATTTGCAAATGAAGATTGAGGTTTAGTAATCTATAAAACTGTCATATTAAACACTATTTAGAGACTGGTGAAAACTAGTAGTAAATTGGTTAAAGACAGCTCTACAAGACAGAACCTCCTCCTCCAATGGCTCAAGGAACAGCATCTTTGAAATGAAGAAGTTTCTCAAAGTGAACTGTCATAAGTATAATTGAGTAGTTCTATTTTTTTCCAAAAACTAATAAGCTATATTCATTATTCATATTGTTGTCAATTTCCCCTGTTTTTTCACAAATATACTTCACAATTGAACTATACTACTACATGCCTTTATTTATACATTAATAAAAGTTCAAATAAAAATGGAACCCATCCATTTTGTATATTAACTCTCTCCAAAGAAGGTGGAGTGTACAATCTTACCAGTCAAAGGGAGGGAATTTGGAGAATCCTTATTTGCCTAGGTAAGCCGGGGGGGGGGGGGGGGGGGGAAGGAAAACCCTAAGATATCAATATAAGTTGAGGAAGTGAATTAAATCAGGAACAAATATTGTTTCAGCATAAGCCAATACCACAAAGGAAGATTTAAACATGTTCTTCCCCTTTTGAGGTTAATCAGAAACATAGTAAGTTGTCCGATACTATGTTAATCAGCAGGTACCCAGCTGTGTGACTGTTCTAACTTCAAAAAAGGGGATATGTCTCCCTCCACAACAGATAGGCATTTTCACATTACCTTATAGTAATAAATAAGGCCCTACTTGAATTGTGGGATGATTGTAAAAAAATTACATCTGAGTTATGGACAAGTCATGGAAAATGGTGGAAAAGTAATTATGGACCTTATTATTTGCAGTTATAAAATCCATTATTACTTGTCTGTGATTTTCCACTGTTGGTTGCCCGGGGCTGACAGTGAGGGCTCCCACTGTCAGCCCCGCTGCACACTGGGGGTCCCACTATCAAAATTATGGTGGAATCCTAATATGGTACAATCCACAATTTCTACAACATCACAAGTTAAGTAGGGCCTTAGAAATAAATATATTACAGAAATAGGGATACCTTAGCATAAAAACTTGCTAGACTACAGATAGGATGCTTCAAGATCAACCTGAGACTATGACATTAAAAAACTGCGCATATTTGGTTTTGAGAAAAGAAGACTGATGTGGGACCTGATAATCTTCAAATATGCTATGGGCTGTTATAAAGAGGATGGTGATCAATTGTTCTCCATGTCCATTAAAGGTAGCAATGGGTTTAATCTGCAGCAAGGGAGATTTAGGTTAGATATGAGGAAAAACTATAAAAGTAGGTAAGCTCTGGACTAAGCCTGCAAGGGAGGTTGTGGAACCCCCATCACTGGAAGTTTTTAAGAATGGGTTGGACAAACACCTGTCAGGAATGGTCTAAATTTACTTGGTCCTGCCTCAGCACGGGGTGGGCTGAACTTGACTTTGAAGGCCCTTCCAGCCCTACATTTCTACAATTCCCACAAACACTGGAAATCTCACAGACTGTTTGAGAGCCAGGAAGTTTCACCAACGTGGTTACCGAGGTAAACCCTGGACTATTCGGTAAAGTCTGGCTTCTTTAGGACCACTATGGAGACTAAAGATTTAGTGGTACAATGAACTGTCTCCCTTTTTTCTGAAAACTCCCTAAGGAGTGCTCTTCCTCATACCTTAAGAAATTAAGTTTTCTTAGTTCCTGATAGTTCTGCTTTGCATAACTTCATGTCTTTATTGTTCCATCAAATTCGAGCTTTTTCTGATTGTTCTCATTGACCGAAGTACATGTAAAGATAATGCTTTCAGCTGGAAAGCAACAGTGTGATTGAAAGTGAATTATGCATGACTAATCCTGTACTCCTGCCATCATATTTCTCTCATGTAAGGATAATGAGACATTTCTAATAAATAACATGGAGGAGGTGAGGAGAATGAGTTATTTGTATTATTTTTATGACTATCATATGCACCTCAGTTTACCTGCTTGATATTATCCTGCCTGACTGCACAGAGTTAAATTGAATGAGCCTGTTGGAGGAAACAGACAGGCACTGAAACAATGACAGCAATAAGGTACCATCAGAGAGAATACCAAGGGTCATTAGGGAAACAACAAGGGAGTTATTAATAGAGAAATGCCCTCCAGCCTAGCTCCAACCAGGCTAGCAGGTTAATTTTTGCTAGGCCCAAGCATAAGATCAAAGGGATGAAAGGGTGAGCAGGGCAGCAGCAGCTGGAGATGAGTCTCTGGCAGAAAGACTCAGACTGCTGCAAGGACTGTAGGAGTAGGGATGATTGGACTGAGTGAAATTTACCCCAAACTTCAAGGCAAGAATAAAACTCAAGTGAGATCTTGGCATATAGGCCTTTTGTTATTTTAACCCTTTTCTCCACTTGCTATGTACCTTTGGATGAATAAATATTTTGTTTTGAAGAAGCTATTTTTTAATCACTTTAATCAGCCAATGGTCACAGGCTTTCAAAAGGAAGAGAGTTTTCAGGTGCCACAGTTGGAGATGTCCTATTAACACAGTTGGTAAATGGGGGTGGGCTCCCAGAGATCCTGTCTAAGAGCAGTAGGACCACATGGATCCATCCAGAAAAGAGGAAGGTAGCAAAACCAGTCACGGGAGAGGCATACTTGACCGGGACTAAAAGTGGGTCTGAATCACAGGATGCCCTTTAACCATGACACCAGGTATTTTGTAGGGCTGACAAGCGATTAAAAAAATTAAATGTGATTAATTGCGCTGTTAAAAATTAATAGAACACTATTTATATAAATATTTTTGATGTTTTTGACATTTTCAAATATATAGATTTAAATTACAACACAGAATACAAAGTGTACAGTGCTCACCTTATATTTTTATTATAAATATTTGCACTGTAAAAATAAAATAGTATTTTTCAATTCATTTAATACAAGTACTGTAGTGCAATCTCTTTATCATGAAAGTTGAACTTACAAATGTAGAATTATGTACAAAAAATAACTACATTCAAAAATAAAACAATGTAAAACTTTCGACCCTACAAGTCCACTCAGTCCTACTTCTTGTTCAGCCAATCGGTCAGACAAACAAGTTTGTTTATATTTGCAGGAGATAATGCTGCCCACTTCTTGTTTACAATGTCATCTGAAAGTGAGAACAGGCGTTCACATGGGACTGTTGTAAATATCTTGCAACACCGGCTACAACATTCCCATGCGAATGCCTGTTCTCAGTTTCAGGTGACATTGTAAACAAGAAGCGGGCTGCATTATCTCCCATAAATGTAAATAAACTTGTTTGTTGTAGCAGTTGGTTGAACAAGAAGTAGGACTGAGTGGACTTGTAGGCACCGAAATTTTACATTGTTTTGTTTTTGAGTGCAGTTATGTAACAAAACAAAACAAAAAATCTACATTTGTAAGTTGCGCTTTCACAATAAAGAGATCGCACTATGGTACTTGTATGAGGTGAACCAAAAAATACTATTTCTTTTGTTTATCATTTTTATAGTGCAAATATTTGTAATAAAAATAATATAAAGTGAACACTGTACACTTTGTAGTCTGTGTTGTAATTTAAATCAATATATTTGAAAATTTAGAAAAACATCCAAAATATTTAATAAATTTCAATTGGTAGTCTATTGTGTAACAGTGTGATTAAAATTGCGATTAATCGCGATTAATTTTTTTAATCGCAATTAATTTTTTTTTAGTTAATCGTGCGAGTTAACTGCAATTAATTGACAGCCCTAGTATTTGGGTTGCTGATTTACAGTGCACGTAATAGCAAAAGTATCAAAATGTGAAATTATTTATTAGGATGGGACAGCCAATTCAACAGGGCAAGATCTTTTAAAAGTGGAGAGAAAGGAGACTCTAGATTATACCAGGAAGCATTCAGAGATTTTCTTTTAATCTAAAGTTCTTAACATAGAGTTTTCCAACACAGTACCATAATTTTACACTAGTCACAGTCTTTAGGTAGCAATTATACAGGCTGTATGGAAACAGAAGGGAATGCAATAGGAGAATATAAATTGTAAAATAAATTAAAATTTTGGCTTGATAATGTTATGAAGTGAGAATGGCCAATCACATTTACACCTGCTGGGTGACCTTGGGCAAGTCATTTCCCTTCTCTGGGCCTCAATCTCTCTCATTTTAACATAAGGACAACAGAACTTACCCACCTGTGTAAAACATATGAAATCAACAAG
This sequence comes from Emys orbicularis, assembly GCF_028017835.1. Lineage (NCBI taxonomy): Eukaryota > Metazoa > Chordata > Testudines > Emydidae > Emys > Emys orbicularis. Next base: position 105,629,362 of record NC_088689.1, read on the forward strand.
TGAAAAGCACTATAAGGGCCAGGTATTATGATGAAAGGCAAATTTTCAAGCGGGGGGGGGAGGGATTGGATGTGTACATAAAAGTGCTTGTGTACCTAAACAATTCATATTGCACATGCAAGTGGATAACTGTGTCCAACTAAGAGTTAGCAAGAACAAACACTGGATTTGCATGTGTAAATTTTAATGAAGATTCAACAGTGCTCACCATGCTTTAAAAATGTGGGTTTAAATACATCTTTTGATGTCTAGATTTTCTATTTAGATAGAATGCTAGCCCCTTGGCTCACCACACCTCTTTCAGTACTTCAGGCTTGAGCTCAAAGAAATCAAGAATTTGATCCTGTGAGATTGCCAATACCCAGAACTCCAACTGAGTTTGCTCAATTGGAGCAAGAGCAGGGCCCAAGTTGATGTTAATGTCAGGAACAAGAACATAAATCTCTTATCTCTCAAGTGTTATCTAAAGACTAAACACGTCTTGAACACTCAAAGTTATAGCATCTTAAATTTCCCAAAACATTGGTGAGAAAATAGCATTGTAATGACACTAAAACAATTCACAAGAGTTTCCCTTAGTCAAAAACAAAACAAAACACTGCAATATTTTTAATGCCAGTAATTTCTAACAGAAAACATTTAACAGAAAACATTCTGAGCTCTGCTCAAGTTACAATGAATGTGTGTTATTTTTTAGCCTTTGCATTACCATAACACTGCATTATCTCATCTAATTTAATTTTTCCAAAACCTGTGGAAAATGAACTTTTTGCATGCCCTGGATGTTTGTTTATTGACTAAGAAGTGCACAGGAACTAAACTATCTATTACAGTAATGGAGGATATTAAAGAACAATGCTACAGTCTAATGGTCTACAGAAAGATTTCTGTAGTACCAGCCTGTGGTTATTGTTTTTGTCCCAACACATGTCTAAAACATATTGTAAGACAATAATATTTATTGTTCTTGATTTATATAGGTTTTTCTCTTCTCCCAAAAAGAACATTAAAAATAGCAGATGTTCACTAAAAATAACAGCACTATTTGATTAAATTGGGTATATTTTATTGTGGAAAACTAGTCAGGCAACATCCATTATTGTTCATGATTGTTTCCACAGAACACTCTTATAAGAATTCCTCACATATGATACTTAAAGGTCCTGACCCCCACGTCCTGACTCAGGCAAAATTCCCACTCATGCACTGCCCAAATGTATCCCAGCATATTAAAATTAAACAAATATTAATTTTAACCAGGGGAAAAGTGTCAAAAGGCCAAGGACATTTTCACCAAGCACTATCTATTCCCCATCATACCAGATGGCCCTTAGATGACACCGAGCAGTTTGTCTCCTTTCTTGGCCTCAGTGGTGGTAGTGATGAGGGAGAAGAATGTGGGCTCTAGAAAATCCCACAGGTTCAATAGACTAAGCAGAGGAGGAGATGATCATTAGGACTATAGTTGCATACAAAGGTCCCCATTCAACATATCCCTAACCCCACTGAAGTCAACTAAACTACTCTCCTACTTAAAATTAGGGATGTGCTTAAGTTCCTTACTGAATGCAGGCCAGAATGAACTGTTTTGCAACTTCTCCCTGGAGTACTCTTTTTGGTCCTGCAGAGCAGACCACTTTTTCCCTGGATAGGTGGGCAGCAAGCATCCACAGCCTTTTGATTATTTCTAGCTGCCTCCAACCCTAAGTAAAACTGAAGTAAAATGCAGATGTGGCTATTGCATATTTTTTAATATCATATTTGAGAAGTCTAAGTCAAAACTGTATTTTTCTTAAACTCTGGTATTAATCCACAATATTCAGATACAATTAATTCTGTAATTTGCCTTCAACAAAATAATTGTATACAGTATATTATAGTTTTTTCAGCCCCCAAAGACAAAAACCTGAATTTCATTACACTTAACAATGCACAATTATACAATCCACATAAACTTGAAGGTTTTTTCCTATACATTTATCATATACTTGGCATCTAGGAAGTGTGGTGCGAGCATCATAGCATTCAGAAATCAGCAGAGACACTCCTCAGATATACATCATGGAATGATAATTAATTCTGGATTACTTCTAGGGAAGTCTGCACTTTAAAAGGCTAGAATTTATTTTTTGTGTCAGTTTACTAGACACTTACTAGATGTTATACTCCGCCCCCCCCCACACACACACACACTTTTCTTCTGCAGTCTATCCCTAGGACACTATGGAGCTGAACTAACCTTTTGGATGACCCAGATCACAGAATTAACTCCATGGTGAATCTCCACTGGGAACCAACTTTATGCCCTTCTACCTTGACTTCCCCCTCCCAAAAAACAGAACCCCAACTCACAGTATGCCTGGAGAGGAATTTGCATGCATACAGAAGAACCGTGTAATGGAATCACAATCTCCTTCCTCACCCCCATCGCATGTTTCACTATTCAAATCTTGTGCCTTTAATTCAATTCAAATCAATCAAATTCAAATCAGTGGAACTTCTCCTTTGTAAAAATGGTTTCATCAAGTCCATAATGTACAAATAACAAGGGATTTAATTTGCTTTAAAAAAAGAAAAAAGAGAAAAAAGAAAAGGATGGATCTCAAAGAATCCAACACCATTTCCCACAAATCCTTTTCCTGGTTAAAAAAATTAAACATTTCAGACCAAAGTGAACTATGACTTTTTACTATAAAATATACAACTGTGCATTGTTTTTCTGTGTTCATTACTTTGAAGGGGAAATTGAATACTATAGGGCAGAACAATATATAAATATCCCTTTCTTGGGTTGAGTTGATTTAATCTGGTGTGTAGCAAATACCAGTAAAACAAAATAAAAGGTATCAGATCTGTGATCCTCCCATTTATAGGTTGCAATCAAGTTTACGCCCAACCCAAGACAAAAGCAGAACTTACGTAAAACTTATATTCACACACAATCTTTGAGAGATAACCAACCAGGAAAAGTTGTTACTTTTTGTTCCCCTTCTAAGGGAAACAAATTTTTATTATAATTATATACAAAAAACTATGCTAGAAGAACATTGTTAAACCTTCAGATTCAAGTGAACAAAAATTAGAAAATGCCAGTGCTGCCAGGGTTTTAAATTTTTCCCCGTGCATAATTCATTATGAGATCACATATTGTTTCTATCTGCAGGTTCGTTCAGGCTCTGATTCAACAAGGTACTTATGTCCATTTAAGCTTGATACAGACAGAACTGCTCACATTGTTAGTTATGCATACGCTTAGCTATCTTGCTGAATTGGTGAGTCACTGTATAGGATAGACAGTTTTTAGTGAATGAAATAGCTATTCAATATTTTCTCTCTCAAAGTGACAGGTTTCAGAGTGGTAGCCGTGTTAGTCTGTATCAGCAAAAACAATGAGGAGTCCTTGTTAGTCTCTCAAAGTGGTGACCTATGCTTTATTTACTGCACTAAACAAAGCATGGGCCACACACTGAATGAGAAATTTAGTATTTAGCTTAGAGATGGATGGATGGCAGGCACTTCTGCAAGTTTTGGCCTTAATGCTTCTGTGTCTCAATTCTCCATCTGTAAAATGGGGATAATACCACCTCCCTACTTCTGCGGAGTCTTGTGAAGATAAATTCATTAATATTTGTGAGAAACTTGATATGGTGATGAGTGCCATAGAAAAAGCTCATAAGGAATTTAATCATAGGTTTTTTACTATGTCACTCATCACCATTCTGATGTCTGACAAATATGAATTAATTTGCCTTCACAGCACCTCTGTGGAGCAGGGAAGTATTATCTGCATTTTACAGATGGGAAATTGAGGTACAGAGACATTAATTTCAAAATCTGCAGAAGTGTCGACTAATTTTAGATGCCTAGGAGATTGGATGCCCAACTTGGGACACCCAGAACCTGACTTTCACAAGTGCTGAGCATCTTCAACTCACATTAACTTCAGTTGCACTTTGAGTACTCTGTATTTCTAAAGATCAAGCCCTAAGTAAGTTGAGCACCCAAATAATGAGGAACAGACAGCTAGTGGACACCTGTGAAAAGTTTGTCAGATGTGACATTAGATAGGTAATGTGTGGCAGTGCTACCAACTGAACCCAGTTCTTCCAGGTCACAGTCAGCTGCCTTAACCCACCACACTACTTGTCTTTCTTCCTACATGCTTTCTTATTCACTACATACTTTCCAACTACAGCAAATGAGGCTAGGGTACTACAAACAGCCTCATTCACTACACAATACTGATTCAATAACCGAGCACTGTCTATCTTGTTCACTAAATGAGGTACGGGTCTGGGGGGAAAAAAACAGCATATAATCATGTAACTAAAGACCATATCATAACACATATACACAACAGAGCCAAAGTAAGGTCACATTGGCAACATTAATTCTGCTCTTTCCTTAATTTGAGTGCTTGATTTTGCAACCTCAGTAAAATTCTATTAACAAATGCATGGCATGTTTATATTTAAACTGTTTCTTTAAAAGTTGCATACAATATGACTGAGTGGCGGGGAAAGAGGGGGAAGCATTTGGCAAAAGTAGAGTAGGTACTCATCCATCAATAATGTTTTGTAGACAAGAAAGGATAAACCATTAAAAACCTCACCAGACTTTCCTAAAACTCTACCTCAATATTTTCGGGCCAGCTCTTCTTAAACGCATTAGCACACTTTATCCTTCCCAGTCATTGTTAAACTGTGTTTCACACACATACCTTTCAGCACCCTCCACAAACTAGGCATTTAAATAAGCAGAAATGTGACTTTTTGCCTCTTAGGGAAAATGGTCACAGTTCCATGGTAATCATCAGGTCAGACATATCATTTGCAATTTTCATATGCCACTGTATTCATGCAGTAGTGGAATTCCTTAGTTAGCTTCAGATATTGTTCCCTTAGCCACATTTCCATCCTTTGCATTGCAAAAGCAGTAGCAGGAATGGATGATCTACTAAGAAGAGTCTATGGCCTTGTCTACACTAAAAGGAAAAGTCGATCTAAGCTAAGCTATGCAATTTGAGTTAAATGAATAGTGCAACTCAAATCGACGTAGCTTAGATCTACTTACCACGGGGTCCAAACTACGTGACGTTGACGGGAGACGCTCTCCCGTCAACTCCCTTTACTCTTCTCTATCAGGTGGAGTACAGGAGTGGTGGAGTACAGGAGTTGACAGGAGAGTGATCAGCAGTCGATTTAGCAGGTCTTCACTAGATCCGCTAAATCGACCACCAGTGATCCTCGGGTAAGTGTAGACAAGCCCATAGTCTTATACTGTTACTCAATTTTATACTGTTCTTCAGTTCACAGGCACTGACTTTTGTTTTTGCCAGCGGGTTCTTCTCTCTGCCCCCTCCCCCCGTGTGTGTGACAGGCGGGGCCTTGGGGCAAAGAGGCTGAGCAGGGATGGGATCTCAGGGCAGAGTGGCGGTCCGGGCATTGGGACCCACAAAAGATTAATCCGGCCCTGTGGGTGCTGGGCACTGCCTATTTTTTTCGGTGAGTGGTTGCCCGGAGCACCCACGGAGTCTGCACCTATGCTTAGTTCTTTTCTACTTCATGCCACATAAATATACCTGACAGACTTCCTTAAGTTAAAAAGTGAGTAAGCATTGCTACTGTTAAAATTTTTCAGTAAGAAGCATCAACTTCTCAGTATTTTAAGACTGCCAAGATGACGTAATCAAAAAACAGCTTAACTAATCTTCTGTATGCTATTAAAGCAATATGAGGACCCTTACCACAGTGTTTGGTGGGAGTGGGAGACAGAAAACATATTACTTCCCCCTGTCACCTGCACAGACTGGACAGTGATGAAAGAACATTGACATCCTTTTCCTTTTTCTTTCATTACTATTCCCTCCCCCAAGGTCAATAGTTATCCTGTTGTCTTCTAGGGATCAAAAACCAGTGAGCTTTGTCCTTCGCTGCTCTGTTTCCATCTTCATTAACTTGATGTTTTCCAGGTAGGTGTGAATTTGCCTCTGTGGATGATGAGAGTTCACATTCCCGTGTCCTACCGATATTTATTACTACAGAAATATGCAAAATATCTCCTACCTTCTACTTTAATTTATCACTGCTAATATTGACTTGCAATTTCCATTATCAGTCAAGCAACCTCATTAAAGATTTTTATTTTTCAGGCACCACTGTGTATAAATCCAATCCTGGGAATACTATGCATTTGATCTGGCTCAGAATATATTGAGAATTTTAAAAGTATACATTTCCTTTTCCTGGCAAAGTTTTGACAGGTCATTCATTGGAAAATGGTTGGAAAAATCTTTTCTTACGAATACCATCCACATCTGCAAGACGTTCCATTAAAGAATGTGCAGAGCTCCATCTGAGAATACTGGTTGGTGCATGAAAGCAATTCTTGCTACAAAATGTCAGCTTTTTATTTAGGGCTGAGGATAAAGTAATGCAGAATTTTGCCCTGTACCTTGAAGAGTGAAAGGAATGATTCATGCACCTACATTTCCAAATATGTTGGAAGATGCAAACTTAACAAGACTAGTAAGGACAATCTGTTTTTATTCTTTCTGAATCACAAATATGTACTACATATGGAAAGCATTCCAATATATTTAAAACAAAAATCTTTTCTGTCACTCATCCAATTTTTACTTTGTCATTAGAGAAAAGTTACTTGTACATTTGTATATACATATGGAAATACACTTTTTTGCCCAGGTGAGGCAATTATAGTTTGCACAGCATCATCAGTGGGGATCTTTACAGAAAGAGTAAGTAGCAGTTTGAACTTGCCGTGTTTAAATACAATATGTTTCTTTGGACACTTGTCTAAATTATCTTAGGAAAGAATTCTTGGCTGAATTAAAGTTCTACTTTATTATACTGAATTTCACATAATATTCATGACATGCAAAAGAATATGTCATTAAGAAAAATGATCACTCAGAACATTTTTACAGACTGACAAAGAATACCAGAAATTCCATGTTAACTAAAATGCTGCATATCATATGAATTATTTAAGTTTTTAAACTATTAGTTGGTAATTGATGGTAGCTACCATCCCACATACAAATCTCTTCTGAGACACTGTATACATTGCATTGTGTGAATGAAATCTGACTATTTAAAAATCAAATCTCCAAGCACAGAAACAATGCATATTGTTTACTGATAATAACTTTCACTTTTAACTTGTACAAAGGTGTGTTTTGTGACCTCAGTGTGTTTTCTAGTTTCTCAATTTTTTTACACTGGTTAACTAAAAAGAGATGGATGTATTTTATACGTACACTAATTGCACACCAAATGTGATATTAGGAACATTACAATTCTGGAGTATTAAGTATAATAAGGAAAAACAAAGTACTACAGAATCGTTATATTGGTTTGAAGCCTATCCACAATTAAATCAGTAATCACACACATTGCAGTAAAACCTAAAAAGTTACACAAAGTAGCATTCTATGGCTAAAGTGTTTTCCATGTTCACATTTAATTGATCTACATAGACAGGAAGGGAGCGGAATATAAAACATTTTTAGACTTAGATCATGCTATTACTTTGAGAAAGGTACAAATAACTTTACAGGTCAAACAAAGGCCAAAAGCTAACAATACATAAGAATTTGGGCTAATTTTCTTTTATCAACACTTCTGAACCTAAGGTAGTAAAATGAAGATATCCAGACACCTGTGCCCATGTCAGTATATTAAGTGAGCAAAAATCTATAGTTAATGGATGTGTTGGCTGCAATGACCAAACTACCAGACATCCTATTGCACTACTGAGTGACATTTCTGAAGTTTCAATCAAGACTCTGCCTTTATGAATGAAATCTACGAAGTGAGCCAAAAACATCAAGGTCTCCATGAAAACCAGTCCTCTACATCTTGAGAAGTTTATTTAACAGAACATTAACTGACACTCATAAGTAGCTAATCTGTGTCAAGATTTAAGGCATTAGTAAAAATGTTTCCAATCCTTAACCTAAAGGTTGTCAAGACCTTTATTCTGCTAAACTTTTGCTGACTTTAAATTTGACAATAAAACCTATAGCTCTAAATAAAATTGTGGAGTGTCAACAAATTATGAATATTAGGCAAAGTAACATACATGTTCACACATAGCATACAGTATGTTAGGGGTCTGGTCCTGTAGCTAGCAAACCAGCAGAACTCCTATTGAATTTGATGGGTAGTGTCTGTTTTTATCTAAATCTATGATGGAGAGAGAAAAATCAATATGTAGGAATATCATGTGACAATGGGAAGGGAAACATTTATTTTCATGAGTTAAATGTAATGTCATTATAACTCAAAATAACACCACAAGTATGCCACTCATGATCTCCCACGTTAAGTGTAAATGACGCTTATTATACCACCTACCATCTTGTATTCTATTTGTACCTTATCATACTGCAGGCGTCATTTCATATTGTATTTCATTGTTTTTATGCACTTCAGATGTACCACAAGTTGTCTGTAACTGATCTTGCTTTGATCTGCCTGTAGAGTAAGTGTACTAAGAAACATTAATTTATTTAATTAATTGTCAATGTGGCAAAAACAGTCACCTGTAGCAGTAGAAATAAGGACCTTTATTTCCAAAAGCATAAATTGTCCTACCTGAACTAAAGAAGAATGCCTGTGGGTTAACACCATAGATAGTCAAGTAAAAATCCTATTCAAGTCAGGCAGCATAGCAGTAGCATCTATCTCCTGCCATTATGATTGCACTTACAGGAAGATTACCTCTACCCTTCAGATTCATTATTTTAATTTTTGTATTGCCAAAGGGAATGGCATAGTGAGGTAAACAATTGGTTTGAAAAACCTGCACTCCTCAGGTCACACTATCCTTTCTCTTTCCACACATTTAACTATATAGGACAGTTGATCCAATTCCTTTTCTGTTGCAGCCTCTGCTTGGTGAATTTGTGCACTGCTTCCCCCATGCCAGGCACATACTGATACATTTGCCACCATCTATCCTTTTTCCTGTTAGTTTCTCTCTTGCTTCTCTGCTCTTTCTTTCTAGTCCTTTCTATGTTGTGCGTCTTGCTCTTTTCCCCCCTTCTTTCTAACTTTTTTCCCTTACTTTTCTCCCCACACTTGTTCCCTTATCCTCTCTAATCCCCTTCCCCATTACACTACATACTGAGAGGGAGAGGAGAGGGTGTTCATTGAGATCATATTTGAGTGACAGAGGAGCAGGGAAGTTTGGGCAGTTAGTTGTGGCATGAGACAGTAGCCCTGGGTGTGAGCTGATCCCCACAGCTATAATACTGAAATCCATACTAGGAGCAGGCAGGAAAGCTGGGGTGCTTTCAAGGAGCCATCTGCAGATTTGGCAGCATGGTTACAGAGAGAGAGAGAGAGGTAGGGAGGGTGGAAAGGGATTCAGGCCCCTACAATTTTCTCCACCCTTGATAATCCCTCCTCACCCAAGGTCTCTATCCCAAACAAGACTGGGAAACACTGGGGTAGGAGAATTTCAGACAAAATTTAAAAAAATCCCACAACTTGTCGTTTTGCTTTTCACTGTTACCACTGTTGTACAGCTTGCTCTGCACCAACTGGTTGCTGCCTGCATCCCTAGAGATGGAAGCATTTCAGTGATGGGTTAAGCAATTCCCAATGTATTTATGCCCACTTCTATTCCCGTTGCAATCAGTGGTAGAGCTTCTATTGACTTCAATAGAGCCATATCAAGTTACAGCAGTTAAAGATCCGTCCAAAGCGTAGTAGCTTTAACAAATTATTAAACGTCTTTCTTCCCTCCTGCATATTGATTGATTGCAAGATTCTACTACCTCCCCTCCACCCCCCGCCAAAAAAGAAGGCTTTAATATAGGAAAAAATAATTCTAGATTTATTTCAGAACAGATATGGTACTGCTATGGTACGACAAGAGAGTCATCACTAGTGACTCAACCAATAAAACTAATTACTTTAGCTTATATGCATTCTGCAGTTCTATTTGATGTCATAATTCTTGGTGATTACATCAGAAAACCAGGTCATCACAGCTGTGAAATGTGGTTTTGATCATGTAAAATAAGAAATATCTAATCAATCAATATATGTATTTTATTGTATTGCTTATATATTATCACTATAACTGTATTATCTCATCTAATTTGATTGTTCAATTTTCTTGAAAATGAATTCTGTGTCCCCTGAAAGTTTGTATCCATATTTCCATGGCGTATATAGAACCAGGAAAATTCAGAGTTAAATGTGAAACTCAGTCTTTCATTTACAGTGCTGGCCCTGATCATTCTCTCATTCAGTAAAACCCGTGGGATGCAGCTCTTGGAGAAGAAATTTCCCCCTGAGCATTCCATTGATAGGGTGGGGGTTGCCTACCTATCCCATGGAACAGATTGCAGAAGCAGCCCACAAGCCTGATGGATTCCTGGGAATCTGCACAGCCCTAGGAATGCTGCACCCATCCAAGCATAGGCCCTATTTGTCTGCACAATTTTTTTCCCCTGGCAGCAAAGCTCCATTGGATCCACAATACAGGGACTACACCTGACCACAACAGCTCTGGAAACAGCAAAGGAGGACTCATTACAAGAAATTAAACATTCCCAGGCTCTATTATTGCTTCCACATAAGCTCTGCAGGGCCAATGTGCATCCCCTAGCCCACCTGCTCTTTCCTCTCCCTGGCCTGACTAGTCTCTGTCCACTCCTCTGTGTGGTACATGGGCCCTCATATTCATGAGGGGTATGGAGGAAGTGGGGGAAGACCCTCCTTCCACACAAGAAGGGACAGATCCGTGCATGGAGGAATCCCTCTCTATATATGAATTCATTTTATAATAGAAATGCAGATAGGCCCTTAATCATAGTGATGGTAGCAGGTATAAGTGTGTGTGCATATACACACACAAATAAACAGTACATATAAAATGTTAACATACAAAACAGGGTTCTCAAGTATCAGGGGGTAGCCGTGTTAGTCTGTATCCATAAAAACAACAAGGAGTCCGGTGGCACCTTAAAGACTAACAGATTTATTTGGGCATAAGCTTTGGTGGGTAAAAAAACCTCACTTCTTCAGAGACTCCTTGTTGTTAAAACAGGGTTCTGTTACTTAACTCATTTATTCAGAACAGTTTTGTGTTATTTATTTCATGAGTTTTAGACAAGATTTTTTGTAAGCACATTATAGAACCCCATAGGAGCTTCCTGTATTAAAGACAAAGTACAGTATTATTAATGCTAAGTATAGGAAAGCACTGTCTTTAGAAATACAGCCAAACATATTTGAATATGTAGAAATCAGACCAACCCCCCCCCCCCCCCCAACTTGATGTTGCAAGCTAGAGAGTAACATGGGCAGTTTCGTTTTCATCTGTTTCATTTGCATGCAACTTTTTTGCAACCTTGTAACAATATGACCTGTTCTGACTCTGCATCACAAAATCCTGTACCCAAATTCCATGCCATTACTGTCATGTTATTTAGCAACCTTTGTTTTCTGACAAGGCTATTGATTTTTAAGCTTAAAGCAGTGATATTCAGACTGAGACTCAGGAGCCACAAATGGCTCTTTAACGTGTCTCCTGCAGCTCTTTGCAACACACGATATTAAAACTCTGTGTGATTTAATTATTAACCAGTCTAAATTAATAACCAATCAGGATGCTTTTACTATGTTATTAACCAATTGTAATTGATAAATAATAATACTTGGTCAGTCATTTTGCTGAGATTAGATAGAAAAGATATCGATATAGATTAAATGTTGAGTTAATGCTGCTTGAAGTGTCTCTTGAGGTGAAGGCGGCATATTAACATGCAATACAGATGTTTCCTGGTTCCCTCATCTGACATTCTTCCCACCACCTCAAATTCCCAGGGTCCAAGCCAACTTATAGGCACATAGAGCCACTTCTGCCTGCTAGGGGTCAAGCAGGAGTATGCCACATACCCATGTAACCAACTAGTTAGAAAAGTCCCAAAACATTTTTAAGTCCTTTGCTCCTACCTGCACTGTACAGCAAAGAGGAATATTTAGTATTTAAACCCCCTAGCCATTGGATGTCATTCAGAAGCTGCAACAGTTCCTCAACATAACTGCTCATTTGTAAGGGAAGAATTATTAATGCCCACTATCCATGTTCTGCACTGCTTTAAGCACTGAAGTTGTTTAATTCAAGGTTTCTTTATGATATATAAAGTCTTAAGTGTCTGCTTCTCTCCTATATTGCTCCAAAGCAGTGGAGTTTGCCAAAGCTCTCCGCTCTCCATTACAAGTTTAATTCTAAATCAGGCTGCTGGCAAAGCCTTTTTAGAGTCCAGGAACCCTTTCTATATAGTTCCTTCCCCAAGGATATCGATCAGAGTCCCACTTAGGAGCCACAAAAGCTTCAATGTTGGCCAGAAGGTAAGTTCTATAGATGCAATACCTAATTGGATGGTTACATCCTAGGATCAACTTGCATTCCCCTCTTTCATCAGCTCTTCTCTTTTCAATATTTTGCCCTCCAGGTTTGTTTGATAAAATAGCTGTTTTTTTCTGGCCCACTAGATCCAGTTTTGGTTTAATCACTGTTTGCATTTTGTTCTGCATCTCAGCTAGATGGAGATGGGCAGTACAGAAAATATTAAAATGACTACATACACATCACTCATTGAGTTACAAATACACATCCACATTACTCACTGCTGAAATGCAGTTATTTATAGGGTGCAACACTATGACTGTTTAACAATCCAGAGCAATGCTAATCAGTTTAGTCTGTGAAGAATACTGAAAATATCACAACCAACTAAAACTGCAGAAAAGTACCTAAGTGAAATTATCATCCATTCAAAAAAAAGATATATTTTTTCTTTACACTCAGAACATTAAAACTTTAAAGGTAGAAGCTTGGTTAATTTGTTAGGACTGAACTTGTATGTTATGTAAAGAAAGCTTCACTATTCTCTGTGTCATCTTTGCGACAGTTCTTACTTGCAATTGTTCCACACTGCATTTAGTTAAAATGCTCTTATAAAGGCCCAATAAGTGACCCTGATATCAGTTTAAAATAAAAGTTTCCACCTTCTCTTTATTTCACTAGAACATTATAAAAGAAGTGATTAAAATAAAAAATTGAGAGGGATTGTTTGTGAATGAAATGCCAGCCCAGGAATAAATCACAAGCCTCATTCAAGAGTGCCATCTAGTGACAAAAAATATTTTAGTTGCACACACTATATTATTTATGCAGACAGAACAAGTTATATGGTGAACTATTTACAAATTGCCCCTCCTGCCTCTGTGGATGGAGGGGTTGACCGGGGTGCAGCTGGGGATCTTTGGGGTTACCGACGAGAAAGCAAATTTATTTTTGGTAGTTATGGGTCATTTCCCCAATAACCTGGCCATGCTGCTTCATATAGTAGCTAGCCCAGTAGCCACAATCTGGGGCTTGTACAGGAAAGATATTTTGTAAAGGCTGAGGAATATAAATTGGAATATCTATAGCCCCAATCCTGTGTGCATATGTATATACATATACATTTGAGCCTGATGATTGTGTGCACATAAATTTATTTCTGTATAGGACTCAGATAGACGTTCTTAGAGAGCGACACAAGTGATTTGATATGAAGATTTTGTTTGGGGTTGTTGTTTTTTCCAACTTGTACACGGATTACTTGTAAAGTAATAAATTACGTCCATTTTTGGCCTAGCAGAATAAATTGCTAGGCTAACTTCTCTCAGTTACACCAGTAAAACTATACTTATGGCGATGGGTTTGTGGTGTAAATAAAAGGAGTAGTGTGGATCTTAAACTGATGACTACAGTCCCAGTACTAAACACTTAAGCACTGTACAACTTTACTCACATCAAATTACATAAGTAAAATTGTGCATGTGCATAACTCTAGGCAGGATCAGGCTTAAAAGGTCATATCCTGTTCCCACTGTAGTTCATGGCAAAACTCCTGTTGACGTCAACTGAGGTATGGGAAAGTCTTAAAATAAGATCATTTTCCACAAGTTATACAAGTGTCGGGAACAGTTTGGGTGATTTTTTTTTAAACAGAAGTCGTTATTTTTTTTTTTTTAAAGTACAGTATTCAGCTAGGCCATATTAAACCCCAATCCTACAAAGATTTACACAGATCCCTAACTTTAGGGACAGGCATCTCATTGAATACTCACAGACTCTAAAATTAGGCAGCTGAGTGAGTCTTTATAGGATCAGGGCCTCTGTGACAAAATGACTGCAAAATATACACTATATATAAAGTTAGGGAGTTATTTGGTGGCAGGTTAAAAAGCTCAACTGTATTCTTTCATTTTACTAATCAAAGTGGTAAAACTCTTAAACCCAAAATTAAACATGCCTTGCTCCTGGACTATTGCCTAGTTTTTCTTTGTTCTATTAAAATGTCACTCCTCCACAGTTTCTCAGAGGATATATAAAAAAAAAAGTATACCACATCAAGTTTTTTCTTGACTTCAGTTTTTACAGGTGAGTTATAGTGTGAAACCCTGAAGAATGGGACACAACCTTCCCTTTGACATTATGAATACAACAGAATAATACGAGACTCCCACATTTTCTGAAACTCCATTTGGTTTGAAATTCCTCTAATATATATGCTCACATAAAATAACATCCTCTATTTTGTCCATTTAGCATAGTAATTGAACTAACAGCACATCAAAACCACACAGTATAGTCTATCAACTGAAAAAAATTCTTGAACCATATTTTAAAAATCACATGTTCACATCAAAAGCATTATCTCTTTTCTTTCCTGTTTCATGGGGGCTCTTCAATACATTACCCATTAGCAAGATATTTTGCCAGAAGACCAGCTAAGAACCAACAACTACCATACTTCAAAGGAAGTCATATTTGAACAACAGTCTGAGCCATGCTGTAGCTGTGCTTATATATATATATATATATATATATAACATTCCCCCCAAAATTTAGCAGCATAATCAACTTGGTTACCAAACAGCTGTTTCTGATCAAAAGTTATCATGCAGAACAGGTGTTAACCCTCATTCTTTTCCTGACATTTGCAATTAAGCAATTTCACACAAAGAGAAGAAAGCTGGTCACAGGATGATCTTAAATCAAGCATTAAAACAATCTTGTGTATTACTAATAATCACAAGGGTTTATGTGATAAATGCCAGCACAAATTAATCTCACTATTCTTGAATGCCTTCACTGGCATCTAATCAATAAGATGTTATTACCTGTTCAATGCACACAAACCATTACTGTAGTTAGGAAATCTTTTGGAAGCCTACCTGAATAGGAAAGAGTAAATATAAATTCAAACAAACTTACCATCACTTTTTAAGAACAGATTCATATGAGTTCGTCTTCTGTCTTCCTCCTTAACAAAAATAGCTTGTGTTGATTTAGCAAACTTCACATTAATGACAATCTCCTGTCTGGGAAAATATTCTTCTAGAGTAAGGCATTTATATAAAAGGTATTTGTAGTAATAACAATTTAAAATTCATGAGGCATTCTGCATCTCAACTTAGCTTCCTTCATTTGGATAAGATGTGACATGCATGCAAACCAAAGAGCCTAAGTTTCCTTACTGCCCCTAATAGTTTTAGTTAAAGTCTAATGAGGATTTGCTTGAAGTTTAAGAAAAAAAGTGAAAGCACCTTGAAAAAAGAGAGAGGCAGCAGTTCATAAATTAGTCAGCTGTTCCCTGTGTCAGTAGGATCATATCCATTTCCATAATGGAAACTATATAAAAAGGGATTGCACATTTCTGCCATTATCAGAAAAAGTAGCCATGTGATTAAATTTTTAAAATTTGGTTACAAAAGTAAAATTTAAGGTCCACATGTTCATCCCCGTACATGTATTTCCACAAACACATGAGGTACCTGAGTTAGTACCTAAGGTATTGTGGGAGAAGGAACACATAATGCTATCAACAGCAGTCAGAGGTAATAGAAAGGGCATGTTGCAAATGGTAGGTTATGAAGGAGAGGAAAAAAGTGTGTTCAGAAGCATGGTCCCTTTAATGAGGTGTACATTTTCTTCTGCGGGGCTATCCCCTTTCAGGAAGCTTTTGAAAGCAATGCTTGCTTGAAGTGAGTTAGGAAAGCGATCACTTGCATAGCAGAGCAATGATAGTATAAAGATTCAGTTAAGTGGAAAAACAAAAGTAGCCAGAATCTGTTTGCAATTATCAAGTCCAGAAGCAGCAAAATGGGTAAGCAGTCTTTTCAATTTTAATTATTTATATTACCACTTTTCTTCTACTAGATTACAACAGTTTGGACTATGTACAGAATCTACTGACCTCTTAAATGTGTAATACAGAATATGAACTATATGTGGCAAATTTAAAAACTTAAAGTAAAATGTTCTGTGTTTGTGTTCTGTTGGTTAGACTATAGCTTCTTTGCACCCTACACTCAACTAGGATTACACTTGAAAGACTAGGGTTCCCAGTTGCATAGTTGAATATCTTTTATTCTGCAGCTAAACTAGACAGTGTATAGGAACATGTTTGCTAAATGTTTGCATTTGCATGAATATTATGATTGAAAGTAATGTAGTCTACACCAAAACTCAGGAAACCTAATGTGTTTTACAAAAAAAAAGAAAAAAAACCTCATCACATAAACTAGGAGCTCAGCAGGACACAGAGAAAGAAAATGAATGAATGGACATTAGTAAGTCATGGCACATTTATCATATACTTGAATCCAGTTTATTGTGATGACATATAATATATCTGAATGGGAACTTACAGAAACTAAAAAATATAAAGAAGTGCACTTATGATATAATTTATTTGGAATTTTATACAACTAATGTTAATTTTCTTTAGCAATTTTATTTTGCATAGCAGTGCAAACCCAAAGGCCAGATTTTTTCTTAAGCAGAAGAAAAGTCTTTTATAAATGTGGCTGTTATGCTTCCATACACTTGCACAATGTTGATCTTATAAGATATGCACACACTGTATGTATCTGAAATCTTAATCTTTACCCTAAAATGTATTACCCCAATAACTTAACTAAGCTCTCAACACAAGACTGAGAAGCAGAACCAGACTCTACTCTTAGCTCCTCTCTGGAGCACTGAGGAGGTAAAGATATGGAAAAGTAGAAGCCATGTGGGGGTATTCTGAGGTACCCTGCCTATCCAAGGCAGACACAAGCAGAATGCCTAAGAGAAGATGCAGCGTAGAACTCCTTACAACTTCTGCAGTGAGTGCTTCCCCCACTGTCTAGAGCCAGTTCTCCATATCCCTCATTTATGGCCATACTAGGCATGCTAACAGGCTTGTCTTAGAGTATAAACTGTATGGGGCAGGGACTGTCTTTTTGTTACGTTTCTACAGGGGAGTCTAGCAGGGGATCCTGGTCCATGGCTAGAGCATCTAAGCAGAAGAGTAAGATAAATAACAACTACCCTGTGCTCAGGAAATAGTATTAACAGTATTCTACCAAGGTCCTGCACTGGGCATCGGAAGAAGTGTGTCCCTACCCCTTTTGCTGTGCAATGCATTTATGTAAAACAAGCCAGAATTTAGCCCATAATAATTAACAGATACAAAAGTTTTAAATTTATAAGATTATATCTAATCAGAGCAGACCTTTTAAAATAAAATAATATTGTTTTGCACATATAGAGTTCCTTTCAATGAGGGATCCTAAATTGCTTCACACAGGGGAGTAGGTATCACTAGGCTAGATATTTAGGCAGACTTACCCAAGGGCAAACAATGAGACTGGCAGATAGGAATACAAACCCAGCTAGGATGACACAATGTAGTGAGAGAGCTTTTTTATTTTATTTTATTTGGGGGGTGGGGAGCTCTTTTAAAGAATCCAGTGTCATCTGAGCAAAAATGGGATTTATAAAAGACAGGAATTAGCAAAGTATTCAAATAAATGGAAATGAACCAGCTTGTGTCAAATTCTTTTGGTCAGCCAACTATATGTCTATCTTTTGAATAAAGGTTTTCCAGAAACGAGCTTCAGTTGAAATAGTCTTCATTTTTTAAATATATTTTTTTACCTTAAAATAATTGTAGAAGATGTTACTGTTCTGTCCATCAGTTCATACTATGAGCTATACCTTGCATGTGTATGACCTGAGGGTTTTCTTGTTAAATACATTCTGTTGGGATGTCAGAGCCCATAGGACTAAATAGAAAATGTTCTGGGATACTAGCCTCTCTGTGACTGACGGATACTATAATAGTTAGGCTTGGAAAGATTATATATTTGTCAATAAAAGTTGTTTTCATTGTATACATATAAACAAAAAAAAATTCCTTCAATAATAAAATTTACAGATAGACAAAGTAAGAAAAAGTGATGCTAGAGAACTTATTACAATTTGATTTAAAGATGTTTACTTAGTATATTTTGACATGTGATGTTGACAATTTGTGTATTAAACAGTTATAAAGCTTTAACTTTTTGGATCTCAACGTTTGTCATTAAATAACTGCCTGATACTCACTGTGTGACTCTTCCCCCATAGCTTCCTACAACTGTAAATTTTTAAATTGATAAAAATATAATTTAAAAGGTTAAAAGCCATTATTCTGTGCAACTATGAAAATTTCAATTAAAAATAAACATTGATATTATCCATCAATTATAAAAAAAATTAAATTAAATTCTGCCAAGCCTAATGATAGTCATTAAAAACCTCTCTGAAGGGAAATGACTATTGAATGTAAAATACTATGTAAAGTTACAAAGTTAGATATTTAAAGGAAATGGGACCACTAGTGTTGTTTCTTCAGTTGTACAGCCAAAAGGATCTATTATACAGTAGTTAGGGGGGAAAATACTTTATTTTAAATTTGGAAGTTTACATTGGTTCAGATTCTAAACTGGCTATGAGAAAGTCAGCAAGAGATGGTTCAGTCTTGAAGGAGTCTCCATTATTTTAACACTTCCTGTTCTTCATGTGCATGAGCTGACTCTTATCAACGTCAATGGTAAAGGTGCCATGGATTTCAGTGGCAGCAGGATTAGGTCAAATATATCTTTCACTTAAGACCTGGTCAAGCATCCAGGGCTGCTGGGTCATCTAAGTTGTGAAAGAGCTCCAGTGCTACTCCAGTGCTCTGCATCTCCCTTACAAACTTTATCATGGCCAAATTTGCACTTGTCACCTCCAGGTTCAATTGTGATTTTGCTCCTTCTCTATCCAAAACCCGCAACAACCGAACAACGCAACTGCTTGCTTGAACCGTAATATAGATGCATGGGAATCAATCACCTCTGTTCACCACGAACTGCACTGGCTGCAAGTAAGTCTATCAGACACTTCAAAGTCTTACTGCTATATAGAGCCGTTCATAATTTAGGGCCAAGGGACCTGCAAGACCATCTTTTGTCTCCTAATACCTCCTACTGTACCAAAGAAAGTGAAACAAGTTGGATTGTTATGTTAACACACATCTAAAACAGACCAGGGACTGGCCTCTCTCAGTAGTATGGTCTTGTCAATGGAACTCCTTCCCTGTGGGTATCCCTTGGACTTCAAAGATGCTTCTAAAATTAGCAGGTCCTTCCTGTTTGAAGTCATTTTATCTATTCTTCTGTACAAGTGAAGAGGTGGGTCCTGAGGGTTCCCTAGCCAGTTCTCTGGCCACAGACAATTTTTAATTAGATGAATTATTCTATTTACTACATTTCCACCAGGAGCTTTACTGGACATGGATGCTCAAATTTACAAAAAATACTACAGAAAAAGTTAATACAACAAATCAGATTCTGAATGCTGCTTTTTGCCACTTTTGAATAATGTACAATTCCAGATAGTCACACCCATGCACACTGTATCTATAATCTAAGTGTTCCCCTCCAGTGAATGAAACCTTCTATTGCATGTGAACACAGTAGAGATTTTTCAATGGCCATAACATAGGTACAAATGAAAAAAAAAGTAAGCCAAGTAGTGGCACAACTCTTCAATGAGGACTATGCCCAGGACAAGTTTCCACCGTTTTGATCTACAGTAACAATGTACAAATGAAAAGTGCAGTCAAAAAAACAAGATAAGGTTTTTTCATCCTAACTAAATTCAAAACTTCTAAAATGTTTTTGCTTAAATTAAAATGTCAATAATTTATCTTCTGACAGAAACCAAATATTTCAGCCCAAAAGGTATTTGTTCAGAATGTTTTAAAACCTGCTGAATTTGTGACTGATTCTGCTGCCATTAGAGTTAATGGGTGTTGTGCCGTTGATTTCTGTAGATATAGATTAGGGTCCCAAAACTTGATTTGACAACAAACAAGTAAAATAAGGCCCTAAATCTGCAACAGGATTACCATTACAATAATTACCATTTTGCCTAATTAATGTTATTGTTGTATTCTAAATGGCAATGCTCACCTTTTACAGCAGTTTTCATCCTTATATCTCAAAAATGTGCATATAAATAAATGAAAGGCAGCTTTTTCTAAAAGTAAAAACCAATGCCTCCTTCCATTTTTCTCTTCTTCCCTTTGTCCTTTGCACATATTAGGAAAGAACTATCTTGGCTAGGCAGACAGTGAGCCCTTAAAAAGTTTTCAGCGAGAGTCAGCACACTGCTATGTGCTGGAAGCCTAAATGGGGGCTCTGTCACTCATCATTGCTCAAGACTCCATCTCCATGGTCTGGATAAAGGCTGCACTATTCACACATGGATAATAAGAAAGCACCTGATACTTGCCAATTAACCATTCTGTCTCTTCCTTGTCAGCAGTCTGAGTCTAATTAGCGTGTGTCCTGCACTAGCAACTGCAGTTTCAATCTGGGGTTCAGAAAATACATAAAGGAAATATCAGCCCTAACAATGACAAAATGGACTTTGATAATACTCTCCTGCTTTGGTTGGGCCTACAAGGCAAAAGAGCTTTAGAAAAATAGGTCTGTTACAAATGAAATTGTACTTTACTGATCTATTCCTTTTACAAAACTTGAATTTCTGTTTAGCTCTAAAATAACGTCCTATTCTGCTTGGTTCATCTCCATAACTAAAAACGGTCAATTTGGGGGCACTGCTGCAATAAATATGGTAGTATTTCTTCAATATTTGTACAGTAGAGGAGCAGCATAAAAAAATCAAACAAATTTAACAACTTTGATATAAATGAATGTATAGAATTTTTTTCAGGCAGGTTCTCTTTCTGGATATTGAAGGATTATACATCTGGAATAAAATATGTTCATTTAAGTTTGCGATCTAACTGACTATCAAATTTCAAGTATCTTATGCTCTCTGGTTGAAGGTCAGTTGGGTTAAATTAGTGCAAATTCTTTTATTCAGACATGGTTGTTATTCTGATGCCTGCTAAGTATGATTGTAGTATTTTTAAACTTTCTTTTTATTGGGTTTTATCTAGGAAGACAGGTTTAGCCATATTAGACCAGGCCATTAACCAATCTAGTCTGGTATCTAGCCTCTGGCCACTAGCTCATGCCTTAGAGGAAACTCAAAAAGTTTCCTAATGCAGTGGCTCTCAATCTTTCCAGACTACTGAACCTCTTTCAGGAGTCTGATTGGTGTTGCCTACCCCAAGTTTCACCTCATTTAAAAACTGCTTGCTTACAAAATCAGACACAAAAATAAAAAAAAGTGACAGCACACTATTACTGAAAAATTGCATACAGTCTCATTTTTACCATATAATTAAAAAATAAATCAATTGGAATATAAATATTGTACTTACATTTCAGTGTATAGTATATACAGCGGTATAAACAAGTCATTGTGTGTGTGAAAGTTTAGTTTGTACTGACTTTGCTAGTGCTTTTTATGTAGCCTGTTGTAAAACTAGGCAAATATCTAGATGAGTAGATGTATCCCTTGGAAGACCTCTGCATACCCCAGAACCCCTGGTTAAGAACCACTGACCTAATATATTTAGCCAATTGTGCAATGATTTTGGGGCAGGAGGAGAGAGGGAGAGAGAGAGAGAGAGAGAGAGAGAGAGAGAAAATGAGGATGGAACATATGGTCTAAAGCAAAAGTGGTTCTCAAACTGGGGGGGGCACAGAATATATTTGGGGGGTGCATGAGAAGCTTTAGAGGGAAAAAAACAAATTTACTGCGCACATTCAGAGCTGGGTGACCGGAGAGCAGCAGCTGCTCACCGGGTGCCCAGAGGAGGAAGGCATAAATTACTACAGATACAAAGAAGGGGGCGTGATCAAATAAGTTTGAGAAACACTGGTCTGAAGGGTGAGATTTTGTTAGTTTAAAGTTGTTAGCAGTCACGAAATTGTCCAGTCCTCTTTCTGAACCACCTGTAATAATGAATTCCAGGAGTAAAATATACTCAGGCATATCTGATCCAAATTTGCCATTTTTAAAATTTAATCACATAATATCTGGTGCTAATATTATGAAACAAGGTAAAAGTTGCAACTGAACAATTTTCATTACACTCTTCATTCTGAATACCTCAGTCGCTTTTCTTTTCCAATCTAAATAATCCTAGTTTGTGGAATCTATCTTCTTATGCAAGACCTAGTATAAGTCTAGCCATCTTTACTGCTCTTTTCTGTGTCTTTTCATTCTCAGCAATACCCTTCTGATGATGAAATGATCAAAGTAATATACAGTATTTCCTAGGACAGACAACCCTTCAATATAATGTCAAAATATCTTCTGTATTAGCTTCTACGGTGTCCTTGGGCCCAATCATTCTACTACTATTTTTAACGTTGCAGGTCCACTTATTCTTCTCAGTCCAGAATGTAATAGTCCAGTGGGAAAGGAAGGATGGTCCAGTGGTTATAGGGCACTGGCCTGGGTCTTGGGAGACCTGGCTTCAATTTCTTGCTCTTCTATAAACTTCCTGTATGACTTTGGGCAGGTTGCTTAGTCTCTCTGTTCCCCCTTAATAAAAGATTGTAAGGTGCTCAGATGCTGCGGTGATGGGTACCACATAAGTACCTTACACTTTTTCCATATTGAGTTTCCCAAGTTTCCCAGCTATTGTGCTGTCTAAGACCAAAGATATAAACAGGGTACTTCTTGTGCTTATGAAAAATAAGCAATCGTTCACTAAAATTATCAGTGAGGTTTTCAATTCATAACAATACTTTCCCCCCTTTTCCACATTTATTTTCCTTAAAGATTCTAATAGCATTACCATCATCATCTATGTTAACTTTTTCAAAAAGCTCCGGCAGTTTAGAAATAATGATTTTCAGTTACAGGATCAAGTAAACATTACTTTTGTCAGGTACTTTCCAAGTGTTGTATTGTGTACTGTAATTAGACATTCTCTCAATCAATCCAGTTTCCTTGCAACCTTGAGAAAGCAGAATTACTAAAAAAAAAAAAAAAAGCACAACCAAGTAGCAGAAGAATTATTATAAGTCTTAATTGTTAACTGATTGGAACAGGATCACTAGATTAAAATGTTTAGAAAAAGAAAACATTCTGAAAGTAGCAAAATACCACAAAAGGAAATTTTCAAAGGCATCATTTCTAAGTATAAAATGAAAAAAAAAATTCTATTAAATAAATACTGTAAGCCACTGCATTTCAAAACTGAAGAATATGCTAGTTCAAATTAAGATTTTATTACCAACAGGTAAAAATTTTGCATTCCATAAACTATTGTTTAAGACACGAATTGGGGAATTTATGGTGGTTAAAAATTTATTTCTAAATTATGCTGGGACTTAGTAAAAGACTGAAACAGATCAGAATTTTATAAAGGAACTTAGAGAAGGGGTTTTAGGAATTTAGGGTCCACCTGAAGAACTGCTCTAAGGTCTATCTAGATTCCCTCGAAGCAGAGCCGTAACAAGGAATTTTTGCACCCGAGGCAAGGGCTGGCTCCAGGCTCTTCGGCGGCAATTCGACGGCGGGTCCCTCAGTCCCTCTCGGAGGGAAGGACCTGCCGCCGAATTGATGCCGAAGAATGAATGAAGCGGCAGCGGCAATTCGGTGGCAGGTCCTTCCCTCCGACAGGGACTGAGGGACCCGCCGCCGAATTGCTGCCGAAGAAGCGGTGGCGGTAGAGCTGCCGCCGAAGCACCGCCGATCGTGGCTTTTTTTTTTTTTCCCCTCCGCCCCGCTTGGGCGGGAGAGCTGCGCCCCTCTGCTTTGCATTCCCAAGGCAAGTGCCTCACTCGCCTCGCCCTTGTTACGGCACTGCCTCAAAGTATTAATTGATTGCTCCCAAAAAGACCTGTCCCCTTACTAAAACTCAGTGGGGATGTTTTGGTTGGCTAGCTCCCAGTACCAAAAGAAAGGGGAAGGGTTGATGGGAAATCAAGACCCTGAGACTGACAGTCCCCAGGAACAATGGGGAAAGGCCAATCTTTCAGGTCAGCCTGATTGACAGGTTGGCCAGGCTAATCAGAGAGTCAGGAGGCGGGGGTCCCATCCTCCGTGTGAGCTGGAATTTACTGGGTCGGGCAGAGTGGGGCTAAGCTAAGGAGAATGCAGGGGCCCAAGCTGAGCTGGGGAACAGAGCTGTGCCAGATCCAGAGGGGCCAGACAAGCAGCCAAGAAGCAGGTCAGTGCTGGGAGCAGAGTCACAGAAGCAGCCCAGAGAGCAGACTTGTGCTGGGAGCAGAGCTGCGGCAACCAGAGCCAGAGAGGCCAGAGAAGCAGCCCAGGGAGCTGGAGGCAGAGCAGCAGCAGTACTGAGGCAGAGTGGAGCTGGAGCGGAGGCTGTAGCAGTCCGGAGCTGGGTGCGGTGAGCAGCTGGGGAGAGAAGGGGGACCCTGGGCAGTGGGCCCAGCGCAGGGAGACGCCTCAGCCAAGAGGCTCTGCAGGCCAGACTTGGAGGGGGATCGTAACCCTGTCAGGGCGGGGGCGATGCTGGGAAGAAGGGTCCTGCCACCTAGAGTCTGAGAGCGTGTGGCCACCGCCAGAGCAAGTGTCCGACATGCAGCATCCCTGCAGCACAGCCGGGGCCTGAGAAGGAGGCCTGGGACTTGTTGAACTGCCCTGACATTCCAGAGATGCTGGTTGTGATAACCCCACTCTGTGGCATGGGGACATGTGTTTTCCTTCAACCTTTCCCATTTTTTCCTTATTTTTTTTAATTGATTGTTGTATATAATAAATTGTATTTGCTTTGAACTGTATGTAATGATCAGTGGGTCAGGGAAGCATCCAGTGCAGAGAGAGCACCCAGGGCAGGGGCTAGGGTGTCCCCACTCCGAAGTGACCACAACAAGGTTGGGGGTCGAGCCCCCCAGGAATCCTGGGCCCAGCCATGTTGGGGTCACGAGGACTCTGCCACACAGGAGAGTGGAAGGGGAGTCCTCTAGGTCAGGCAGGGCTCTGGGTAAAGGAAGTGGGAGCAGGGATTCAGATCCTTTCACTAGCCCACTTCACCGGGGTAGTGTATAAGCCAGGAAAGTTCCCCACAATAGCAGGACCATTCCCCTGTTTACATATAGATGTTCCCTTTTACAAGTATAATTCAGTTCATCTAGCAAACAGATGGAAAAGGTGGGAACGGTTGGGGTTACCATTCATCATGCATGTGCAGGACGGGGCTACTTGCATGTACAGGATACTTGGAAATAGGTATTTGCAATGATTAAAAAATTACTGGACAGGTTTTTTATATGAATCTGAAGATAGTATTTCTAGACCTCACATCCTGAAGACAGTTATTTTGAACAAAATAGATTATTGCTTACTGTAAAAGGGTAGCTGGCTCCTTAAATGAAATTGGGCTTAGCTCTCTTGTTCCAGTCTAGACGTGCTATAGTTTGATGTAATGAGGAGGACTGGGCTGCCCCAGAGTGTTATAAATGAGAGTTCAGAAGTCTGAGAGGGGAATTCAGAACACAGATTCGCATACCCTGAGTGAGTAGCTAAAGGGAAAGTTTTGAACCTAGAGTTCAGAAAGGAAGAAAGAGTCCTGAGAGTAAGGAGAGCTCAGAAAAATAGTGGTCGTCTGCAAACTCAATGGAGGGGATGCCCCTGAAGGAGAGGGAAGTCAGAGTTCCCTGGTGGAGCAGTGGAGCCAGATCAGGCTGGTGAAAGCAGAAGGCAGGAAGTGGGTCACCTACAAACTTCCCCAGACCAGCGACCCACGGCCAGAGAGGGCTCAAGACTGACAGCAGCAGAGTACATGCCTGCTGGCTCTGAACCTGACAGCCAGGACAGCTGGAGAATGATGGAAGGGCTGAGCCCACTGATGTCTCCAGGCAAGAGCTGAAACTCTACCTGGGGAGGAAACAGAGTGGCGAAACACTCCAATTACAAAGGGTGGGGTGAGGTGTGGTGAGACGCCGAAACCATATTTGGTGTTTGACTGTTGGGACAAATGTATTGTTTGGACTGTGCTTCAGGGGATTCTGATTTATGGCAGTGGGATTTTTGGAATTAAATTAACTGTGCAAAAAGGGTTAACTCTGAAGACCGTACTGCGTTTGAGGAATCAAGAGGGAAATTGAGACCACGCATTTACAGTGACCCAGATGCTCCATGCCACAAAACAGATTATTGGCCTTATCCTGGAAGAACCAATGAAGTGATGAACAGATACCTACAAAAAGCACCTATCGTGAAGCACATACATGGAATAAAAGGCTGCAAGTTGGACAGTAAATGAGACAACTGAAAGACATAGCAGTCCTGAAAAAGTGACTAAACTTCAAAGAAAACATGGAGTATAAAATGATCTGGACACCATTCCAGGACAACCAGAATCTTAAAAACTAAGCAATGATTGACCTCTATCAGACTCATCTGTAGACTGGGAGAAGTTTGCTATTTTATTGACTTTTAAGGTTTCCAAATTTAAATGCAGACTGATGTTATTGTTACCAGCACCCCATTCAGGTAAGCGCTTGTGCTAACATGTTTATGACTATACAAAATTGTTTTCACCTATACTAAAATAAAAAGTCCAACAACAAAATTAAAAATAGAACAATAGCCAGAAGGAAGGAAAAGGGATTCACACGTCAGTCTTTTTTGTTATCAGATTCAGCTGTGATGCACTGTGTGAAAATGTACCAGTTACACCAAAACTGACTAATTTTGATATCTGTTCCTAACTATCATATATTGTCTCTGTCTCTCCCTCTCCCCCCCTCCCCCATCTTGATATTAACTAAAGTTATGCCAGGAAGGGTAATGAAGAAATACTTTTTGTTAGTGAAAGCAGCTCTATGGCCCTCCTTTCTGGCTTTGGTTACCAGTCTCAAACCTGTGAATATAAATATTTAACCACTGTATTTAAATTCCTTCATTTGTCCTACTACAATAAGGACTGCTTTCTCCATCCCACTGATCACAATTACGTTATGTTTGCCCTGTTCTTGTGCGTGAGGATCCTGTAATGTGTAAATGGGACTGTCTGCCCCATGTGTATTTATTAACTTTAAAAGACGTTTTTTAAAAAAGGCTGTTTAATTCAGAACCTTCCTTCCACTGGGTACATTCACAGTATATGTTTGGCCACCTAAATTGCCTGCATGTCCTGATCCAGTAAGCACTCAGAGGCCACCTAACTCCACATAAAACAGCCAGGGAGGGGAAGGGAAGAAGGAGGACCTCTTCCCTCATAACCTTTAGCCCAGTGGTTTGGATACTCAACCAGGATGTGAGAGTCCCTCGTTCAAGTCACCCCACTCAGATGAGTGCCCTAACCCTAGGGTATGGAATATTCTAATGAGGATCTCCCTCAATTTTTCCTATGAATGTTGTTTCACATTAAATAATTCAGTATTTAATTGGCCAGAGAAAGAGTGACTCTATAGCCCAATGGTTAGAGCACTCACCTCAGAAGTGGCAGATTCCCGTTCAAAACCCCCTCTGCTTGATAAGAAGGTGACTTGAAATGGAGGGTGAGTACCCTAACCACTAGGCTAAAAGTTATGAAGGAGTTCATCATCAGCCTCCCACTCCCATTGTACGTGGAGTTAAGCAGCCTCTGATCGGACCCAACATACAACTTAGGCAGATGAATATACATCTTCCCCTGGCTCGTGAATCATATGCTGTCAGGATCAGCGGGACTTGAACTAAGGTCTGCAGGGCTACCAGCCAACCAACATCCCCTGGTGGCAGCTGTAACCTGGCCACTCCCTGCAACCTACAATTCCGACAGGTTGAATGCCATAGGAAGATCCTCCTTGAGTGATCTGATTGACAGCAGTCTTAGCAATCCTTGATTGGCTCCCTGACAGCTCTCTGACGCTGTATAAGCCCATAGGACATACCAACAAGTGTCCAGGAAATAATGCAGATCCCTAGCTAGCTGCCACAACTGTCCTGCTTCTGAACTCCCAGTACTGATCTTGGCTCTGACTTGGATTCCGACACCTGATTGTCCCCTTGGAACCTCAACACAGACGCGATACCTGGTATTGACCCTGGGCCTGATTCCTGACTCGATTCTCAACCTTGAAACTGGCTCTAATCCCTGGCTTCAGTTCTGGGATTCAAAACTCCTGCCACTAGTCCTGCCCACCTTCACCCAGATGCAAGCACCTCCCTGTAACCCAGACTTAGGCAGAGAACTTTGAGGTCAGAGGTGGGAGATTAGCATACATGTCTCTCATCAGCACCTCCCCATTGGCTAGCTTAGGCAGTTCTCTGCCTAGCATGCTGGCTTTATCGATCACATTCTTAGGTGCCTATCTCTCCCCACTGACTGGATAAGAGCCTGGGTGTCTAACTCAGACTTTGTGGATCACCGTGTTGTTCCTGTGATTTTCTAGGTACTAAGACTTGGGCATTGTGACCATGAGTATCACAACACTTCAGTCCTTTTTGTGGATCCAGGCTAGTGTGACCAGAGAAGGAAAAGGAAGAGAAAAACAGGGAAGATATGGAAAGAAATAAGAGAAAATATGGTGGAAACAAAAGGAATGTCAGGACTTCTCCGTTTAGTTGTTAGTCTCCTTAGATGCTTATGTCAAACCTGCAACCCTCAAAAATGTGTGTGAATTGGACATGCAGCCCTGCCACGATATTATTTATATACTTAGGTCTGATGTTACAGTTTTACAATTCGAGATAGTTCCTAGAAAATTACCTTCTGAAAACTGCACCTTCCAGGAATGCTGTCAAGATGCCTTTATCACCTCCATGTATTGGAAGGTATAAAAACTGACGTATCCATAAATTCTGGATTCCTGAAATACCTTTGTTACCTCCACTTATGATTATTTCTTCAAATCTGAAACACTGCAAACTACTTCTTCACTTGTTACTCAGAAGTATCCACTCCAGTTTTAAACTGACAGATTTAAACTGACACATTTTCTAAACTTGTTGTAAAATCTTCATTGAGAGTGGTTCTGTCTTTTAAAGAAACTGAATCTTTAGTCTGTAACCTTTCTAATTCTTCACATGCACTGTACAATGTGTTGTAACTGAGCACCCTCACAAGAATAATATGGTGCAAAATGAAAATATGGCTGAATAGGTGAAAGTAAGAGTAGTTACTGTCCTCCAGGGCATAATCATGTTTGTTTTTTCATATCTGGAGCAGCTACTATGATTGCAAAGTCCTCTTCCAAACCTAAGAGGTCACCTTAAAATGTACATATTACTATTTACATTTTGATATAAAATAATTGCCTTAATGAGGATCTTTTGTATAAGGATGTATTTATAACCAACATATTAAGAATCATATATAAAAAAGGTTTAGGGAGGCCAAATTTACATTTTTGACTTAACTTTTTTAAAATAGAAGGCATTCTTCTAGTAACTGATTAGATTAGTATTTTGAGCCTGGTCAGTAGAAATAAAAGGGAAAGACGCACTAATGAGCCTAATAAAGAGGTTTAGTCTAGAGTGGTTGTTAATCTATATAACTAACTTTGGGGGGAGAAACGTTTGGTGTTGATAAAGTATTTCCTTAGTAAATTACTACTGGCTCCAATGCAAGGCATTTACAGTAAACATTGAAAGTCTGCAGGGCATCTGTTCTATTCACAGTGGAAGAAGGAACTTTGTTCCATTAATAACTTTTAAAACATGCAATAACTAATTCATGCTGGCAGTTCAAGTCCTATCATCAACCTTCATTATTTGACCAACTGAGTTCAAAGATAGAAGCAGAATTTTTTTAAGAAATCCTGAAAGTTTGAAGTACACAAATTATAATCAAAAAGTTTCTACAAAGTATAAAAAACTGTAGCTATAAACTACATATTATAGCATTATTTTAAGAATACATAAAAGATAAGGGTTAAATTGCATGTATGAAACTAAATATGATGTCAGATTCGGTTTTAGTGAAATTATACATTATATAGGAGATGCTGCGTGTTATATATAATCATACGTACTGGAATTTTAACATTTGACTTTACTAGAAATTTAGTGGGACTTTGCCTAAGGCAAGTTTTTAATAGCAATAATAAAAAAATACTTAATGGTACTTAGGGTAAATCATGTGTGGTCATCATGTTTAAAAAAAGTAATACCAAACATCTGTGCTAGATTTCCACATGATAAAACCACCGTATTACCTAAAGTTCTCCCAAACTTATGGAGAAAAATGTTTATTTAAAAACCTAGAAAAGATACATGATAACCAATTTACAAAATATAAGGCAGGCCTCTCACATTTTGTGATAGGAATGTATGTTTAGTGATCTTCATAATATTTAATTCTGAATGCCAACCAAACCATAATAAGACTTCATATGACTTCAAACACATTTTAAACGTTTAAAATGCTTAATTTAAAAGGGACACAGCAATGACTAACAAGATCTTTTTTCTTATGTGTGTATATTTGCAAGGACCATGTAGTTCATTATACTGTATGTGATTTTCTTCTTCAAGCAAATGCTTCAGTGCTCTCACCTCTTAAAAATATCAGTACAATCCACCTAACACTGAAAAACCCTAACAAAATGAACGTGTGTGTACAATTAAGGCAAACAGTTACAGACAAGGGTTCAGTTTTAAGCTGTTGAAATATGATCATGAGTAAAGAAGTTCTAAAAATCATGGAAAATAACTTTGTGTCCTTTCAAAAAGCTACTCTTTAAAACTGGATTCAAAATTCAATATAATGCTTTGGGTTATTTATGTAAATCTTTTTTGTTCAAAGAATGACACTAGACTGTGAAATAGCATCTCATTCAATGCATGTTATAGATGCAGACACTCCAGGAGTATATAAATCTGTTTTTTTCCTTTCTCAGAAAGAAATATATTAAATATATTTAAGTTTCTTAAAAGATGGAATATAAATGAAACCCCTCTTTAAAAAAATCATATCACACACATACAACTATTAAAAAATAAAGCTAACTACATTGACATTTTTCCATTTCTGTGATAGGATAGCAGGATTTCAAGTTCAGTCTAGCTAGCTTTTTTCACCTTCTACAAACCTCAATAGGCCTCACTCCACTTTTACTTACCTCTCTACAAATCTTCCATTCCAACAGGTAAGTCTTTCTAACATGACCCAGAATGACCCTCTCCATTTAGCCTTGAGTCCTGTTACTTGTGATCTAAAAGTTGCAGTTTTCATGTATTCCAACATTGAGGCTTTCCTGATCTCACGCCAGGGAATGCATCACTGGAGTAAACATTATGATATTACTGCAAGGTTACCTCTTTGCTGCTATACTAGTTAGTGCAACTGTAACAGCAAACACAACAGAGAGAGTGAAATGGGTCCAGAATTGTGAAGCACCAAGTGTTAAATATCTCACAAGACTGATTCCAATCAATTAACAATTTTTACTTGTCAATGTTATTCCTGCTTGTTGGACGTACTAACTGTTTGTATGTCTCTTTCCCACACTCTCATCTCCACAAAGGTCACTGAAATAGAAGGAAGGGAGTGCATAGGACATATACTTTCACAATACCAATGACAGGAGGAGCAGGAGCACACAAACAGGAGGCTTCTATCATTACTTTAATTGCTGCTTAATCTCTGAGCCTGTCCTTTCTAAAGGAAGAGTTTGACCTTTTAGCTGTACTCAGGGATAAAGACCTATCACTAGTCTCCTCAGATTGCCTCTACTAATGATGGTGTCAGCAAAATGCAAGAGCACTAAAATGGCTAAAGCAACTTCTCATAAGAGGAACACTTCTTGCCTTCTCTTTGTTATGCTTTTCAATTGAAAATAAAATTGCTCATCTTCAATAAAAAACAAAAACAGGAGACTTAAAGGACATGGGAGAAAAAGTGGGAGAAAGATTCAAACCTTGGCACCAAAAATTCAGTGAAGCTTATCATTTGCATTTATAAAGACTCTTAAATAGGTTCTCAATGCACTTGAGAAACATGAATAATAGAAGATTCACAACAGACTTAGGAGGTAGGGAAATATCGTCATTTTACAGATGGTGAAACGCCTTCCTAACATGGCCCACAATGACTTTCTCCACTTGGCCTTGGCTCCTGTTACTGGTGATCTAAAAGCTGCAGTTTTCATGTATTCCATGAATATTAAGTGATTTACCCACAGCAGGTCAGTGGTAGAGCCAAAACTAGAATCCATCTCTCATGACTCTAGGTCTTATGCAGATAGCCACAATAAAATATTCTTGGTTCTGCTGCCTGACACTCAGAGCAACTATGTGCCTAACAATCCAGAAAAGGGTTTTATATGGTTCCTGGACATGCAAAAAGTTATTTTGAATGAGGGAAGGATTTTGTTTCACCATTCCATTCACTAATTTTTTAATAAAAGGCTCATTTTTTAAGAAGAGCTTGTGATAACTTTGACTTCTCAAAAGAATATGAATATACTGTAACAATACTATTATGGTAGGAGTTGTGTGAATCTTCATTGATGCTGGTGGGCATAGTAGCCACCCTTCATTCAGGATAAATTTAAGAAGCGGTTCAGTGTCTTTGTAGAGAAAGATAGCTGAAACAGTAACAGCCACTGTCCAAAAGAGAAGCCACATGCAAGGTCAGTCAGGAGCTAAGCTATGTGGGCAGAGGGGTTAACTGGGCACTGAATGCAAATGCAGAGGCCTGTGTATTATTTTGGTGGAACCATATGTGTAGCAAATGAAGCAAGAAACATCTCAGAAGCAGATGGAGAAAGCAGCAAAAGATGTACTTGCGGAAAAGCTAATTACCACCTGCGGAAAAGCTAAGAAAAAGAGCACTTCTGATATGGAGAGCAGCTTGGAATATGGAGCAAGGAAATTGTTTCCTGTTTGATTCCTACTGGCTTCAAGGAAACAGGACTTTGTGCACAGTCTTTGTATCAAGGAAGTCTCCATCATCAATTTCTCATCCTAACACAAGCAACCAAGATGACCCCAAATACTTGCAAACCACTTGGATCAAAATGGGTAGCAATACTAAACTAAATCCAAGCTGTTAATTTTACCAAGACTGACCTCTCTCTTACTGCTTCCTGAAAATCCATTAATCATTCTTACAAAAAGAAATCAGAGCAGTGTCATCCAAATCAGAAGAGAGATGCAGTGAGAATAAAAAATTATTTACTTTGAAACAATGAATTTTACACATCGCTATAAACCAGCCAATAAAGAGGTATATAGAAATGTACAGATTTCTTTTACAAAATATTGGTTTCTTGTTCTGGCAGAAATGTGAGAGAAGATAAGATATTTCAAGGTACCTTTAAAAGATCTTTAAAAAAATCAAATATAGTAGAGCTAGAACAATACAAAGGTTCACAGTGATTCAGGTTTGAGATTAATGTCACCCTGTCTGGATGGGGTTTTATTCAACAGATTCTGGCATAGCCCAAATTGAAACTAATTTGGCAAAAAGTGTGTATTTCATTCCATGCAGTTTTGCAAGAAGTAAATTTATAAACATAATACCCCATAGTACAAACAATACAGAGTAACTCCAATGGGTCAATAAGAGCTCTCTGCTTCTGGACAGTACAATCCTCTTTCTCCTGTCTGAAAGTAATCATTTCTTTAAGGTGTTGATCTTAAATGGACTCCACTGCATGTAATTTGCTCCCACCTGGCAATGCCTCCCTGCATAGCCTTCAAAACCAGGCTGACAATTTATATTCAAAACCCCAGTGTTGTCTGGGTCCTGGTTGGCTTGGTGGGCCTTCTTCCTATCAATGCCATTGAGGTTTGGTGTGGTATGGTTTCAGGGTCCCCTCCCTGGGATACACCCTATCATATACCTCTCCCATAGATTAGGTCCAGGAGCCTGTTCCCTTTAGATCACAGCTTTTCTACATTCTCCGGAGAGAAAAATCTGAATTCAGGTGTCCTCAAGTAACATAGGACTCAAAATGTACAGCTACAAAGAGAGGAAATGCAGTACGAACTGAAGATTGTAAACTTTCATGATGTGTTGCCAGTGCACAGGGGGCATAGTCAGTTACCAGAACAAAAAAGAGGGCCCCAAGAGATAACACCAGAGAGTAACCAATACCTACCTGACATTCTAATATTCTTTTTCTATAGTGGATAATCTAGCCTCATGGAGTTGGCGCTCCTTGGTGAATATTTCATCACAGAGTGGAGTCCAATACATCTATGTTGGGACCATTGCTTTGCTAATGTTTGTTAAGGGAAAGACCCAGGTGGCAAAATTGGGTATGATTCACTAATTGTATGCAGTCTGCCCCATAAAGGTCCAAAACCGTTCCTAACTTATGGACAGGATTCTTTCTGAGGACCTCCATTTTGTTGGGGCGGGGAGCAGAAGTGGAGGCTGAATTTGCCCATTCAGTACCCCAAGTTACACGTTTCCTTATCTTAAAATTAAATTTCTTCATCACAAAGCAGTATATCAAACTTGAAAGTAAAACACATTCCATTCCTATATAGCTTTACTCACAGACCTAAACAACACTGATACTAAGCTCCATGATACAAACAGTGCCAATGAAAAATGAATAAATAATTTAACCCTAAAATAAACAGCACAGGTCATTCTGACAAGAGCAGATCAAAACCAGGAAGCTAGATTAATAGCCTAGAGAGTACAACACAGAAGCTTCACTCTAGCAGACTATGAGCCAAATTCAGTGCTGATGCAAGCAGGTGCAATTCCTTTAATATCCCATTGACTTCAGACCCTACTAATGGATAACTTTTCTTTTTAGTGGGAGTTTTGCCTGAGAAAGGTCTTCAGGGTACAGGCTTTATGACTCACAATGCCTAGAGAACAAAACTTTACTCTTCCTCCCTGAAAAAGCAGGGTATTGCAAAGAAAGAAAGAAAAATGGGTTAGAAATATAAGAACAAGTCTTGTGAGATTTCCAGTACTTCTGGGCTTCAGATGGGTCAAATACCACCAGAATAGGGATGTCCTTAATATTTCACTTAAGACTAGTAACTTCAGAGTCATACAAAGATATACAAATTAACAAACTTTTTTGAACTGCAGAATTGAGTTCAGCTTGGTTTCAGGGCTGGTGAAGACTAGAGTCATTTCTTTTTACAGACAAACTGATTTGCCCATATCTCCTTGTGACAGGAAAGCTGCTAGGCTGTAGAAGTTAGAAAGAAAAAAGAAAATGTAAAGGAATGCTTTAAAAATATTTCTTCCTGCTGTTCTCTCCCAGTACTGAAGAAACTGTAAACATAAACAATTACTCCATGACAAGGACAATAAGTACTTCTGATCAGAAATTATGTGTACTCCTTAATGAATTTGGATGAGTGGTTCCAACCTTTCTGGATAAATGTACCATTTTGCCACTCTAAGACATTTGCTGTACCAGCCAGTTCCCACCACCTCACATTCAACATGCAATGCTTTGATCTGCCACAGATCTTTGGCCGATTCAACCCCCAGTCTTACACCAGAAGCAGAAACCTGCATGTGTTAATGCCAAGAACAAGACAGTCAAAGAGAAAAAAAAATAAGCTTGCACCATTTTACTCCATTTTTGTCAACTCTTCCTTATTTAATTTTCAGTATCAGTAGCTATTCATTCTCTCCTCAATAGCTGCATAAGTTTGATTTTTCAAAGGAAATGTATCTTGGTGGTTAAAGGGACACTATCAAAGTGGGAAAACCCAAAATGTGACCTAATTTATTTTCTTATACCTGTTTCCAGAGTCCATGTAATTCCTTATGTTTATGTGTTTGTGGATTGGAAGAATTTCAAATTAAATGTTTCAAGATCTTTTTTGTTTTAAGAAAAGTCAAAAAGAAAATAGATTCCAGTTTCAAGTTTCAAAGTAGTATAAAATATATTTTCAAAATTAGGAAAATGTCCTTTTATCTGAAAAGATTTAAGAGGAAGGTGCTTTTCTTACCTCTCTAAGATGTATGTTTTCCTTCTCCTTCTGGTCTAAAATCACTTCTAAATGATTAACCTGAGATTCAGCCTCGGCCATCCTTCGAGCTCTTTCGTTGTCATCTTCCATTCCTTTGGATGGCAAACCTTTACTTTGCAACATTTCTAGAAGCTTTTTTATTGATTCATCTCTGGCATTTAGTGTTTGCTTTTGTGTTTCAATTCTCAACTCCATTTCTTCTAGAGTTTTTCTCAAGAGAAAGAGCTCTTTAGCCTGTCTATCATGTTCTGCCTGAAGTCTTCGAAAATTCTCCTCTGTAAGCTCAATAGTAAAATGCTCAGTTCCTCGGTTTCCGCTTTCTTGTTGAAGAAGATGATTAAGGTCTCTCTGAGTCCGAAGCTCATCTTGAAGTGCCTGGATGGTCAGTTGCAAATGCTATAATACAAAAAAAAAAAAAAATAAGGTAAATGAAGGATCTAAATGTAGTTTTTCTTCTGTTAATCTATTGGTAGGTAAAGGTACAAAAGTTAATAGACTCAGTGATGATTCTACCATATAAAAATGTCAAATGCATCTGTGACAAAATACTTGTAATGAAGGTTTTCAACTGCTACTGGAAAAATATAAAACATGGATGGAAACACAAACACAAAATAGTGTCAGTTACAGGTAAAATTAATGCTTAATAAAACTAGGCAGTGAAGAGAAAGTGAACTGTTGCAAAAATCTCAAAGTGACACAACCACTAGTACACTTTGTGCCTATAAAGCTTGAAGACGCAGTATTCCTTGTTTTCTAAGTTGTTTCATATACTAGAAGTAATTCTGCCTTCCACTTTTTTCAGTGGTACTGCTCATGCAAATCATAGTCATCCCCATAAATAAAAATTAATAGCTTTATTTTCAAAAAAATAAATAATGAACAACTTTAGTAAACAGGATTACTGCATCTCAAACAAACAAAAATAGAACAAATGATAAGCAATACTGAATTTTGCAAAACAAATTGACTGCAAAAAGAGGACAAACCTTTGTTCTCCTGGCATCCAAAAACTGAACAGCATGGTAAATGAAAAAATGAAGCAAAATCAACATAAAGAAAGGTCAAATGCAAGCAAAGAATATTCAACAGAAAGAACTGAATTCAACATAAAGTACTTTCAACAGAAAAAAATCATTTTATTGTGTTATACAGTATAGCACTGACAACTTTATAAGAATTTAAACATATCACTCTAAAGCTATGACGTATTCTAGCCAGTGGATATATTACAAATGAATTTATTAGTGTTCCAAAAGTTGTAATTCCATCATTGAATAAAGACGACTTGTTTCCTTCTAGATTACCATATATTTCTACACTGCAAATTGTCCTTAAGTATTTTGTACCTCCTGTACTCTGCCTAAATAAAGTGGTTTTCTATTCACTGATAGTCAAACCTTGCAGTCCTTACTAAAGGCAGAGTCAGTAGATTTGCCTAAATGAAGACTAGATTTGGCCACAAGTAATTGTCCCGAATTGTTATAGTTTATGGTATAACTTCAGATTATATTGTTATTTGCAGTTTTCACAGCAGTTAATAATTCCCCTATATTCATGAAATTGTCTAAACAATGTACTAAACTTCATAAAAATATAAACTTTTAGATAGTCATATGGTCCAAAACAAAAGCTTTTCAATCTCAGCAAGCATATCAGTGAGATTCTGATCATTTGGAAACATGGCACCATATATTTTAATCCTAATGCACTTTCTGAAGCTCCTCAAGTTCTCATATAAAATCACTGATAAGTAGGGCTGTTGATTAATCGCAGTTAACTCACATGATAAACTCAAAAAAATTAATCGTCATTAATTGCAGTTTTAATCGCACTGTTAAACAATAGAATACCAATTGAAAATTATTAAATATTGTGGATGTTTTTCGACATTTTCAATTATATTGATTTCAGTTACAAAACAAAAATAATATAAAGCGAGCACTGTGCACTTTGTATTCTATTACAAATATTTGCACTGTAAAAATGATAAAAGAAATAGTATTTTTCAATTCACCTCATACAAGCACTGTAGTGCAATCTCTTTATCATTAAAGCGTAACTTACAAATGTAGATTTTTTTTTGTTACATAACTGCACTCAAAACCAAAACAATGTAAAACTTTAGAGCCTACAAGTCCACTCAGTCCTACTTCTTGGTCAGTCAAGCAATAAGACAAACAATTTTGTTTACATTTACAGGAGAAAATGCCGGCCACTTCTTATTTAGAATGTCACCTGAAAGTGAGAACAGACATTCACATGGTAGGGTTGCCAACTTTCTACTCACACAAAACTGAACACCCTTGCCCTGCAACTGCCCCGCCCCTTCTCCGAGGTCCCGCCTCCCACTCACTCCATCCCCCCTCCCTGTGTCACTAGGTGAAAATGAGCGAGTGAGGGTGGGGAGAGCGAGCGACACAGGGAGGGGGGATGGAGTGAGTGGGGGGCGGGACCTCGGAGGGCGGTAGGGGGATCAGGGCTAGGGCAGGGGGGTTGGGCGCGAGAGGGGGTCAGGGATGCTGGCTCTGGGTGGCACTTACCTCAAGCAGCTCCTGGAAGCAGTGGCATGCCCCACCTCCCCCGGCTCCTACACGGAGGCGAGGCCAGGCAGCTCTGCGCGCCGTCACATCTGCAGGCACTACCCCCACAGCTCCCATTGGCCATGGTTCCCAGCCAATGGGAGCTGCAGAGCTGGTGCTTGGGGCGGGGGCAGAGTGCAGAGCCCCCCAGCTGCCCCTATGCGTAGGAGCTGGAAAGGGGGCATGCCATTGCTTCTGGGAGCTACGCGGAGCCATGGCAGTCAAGAAGTCTGCCTGAGCCCTGCTGCGCCGCCACCCGGACTTTTAACGGCCCAGTCAGCAGTGCTGACCAGAGCTGCCAGGTTCCCTTTTCGACTGGGAGTTCCGGTCAAAAACCAGACACCTGGCAATCCTATCACATGGCACTTTTGTAGCCGGCATTGCAAGGTATTTACATGCCAGATATGTAAACATTTGTTTGCCCCTTCACGCTTTGGCCACCCTTCCAGAGGACATGCTTCCATGCTGATGATGCTCATTTAAAAAAATAATGCATTAATTAAATTTATGACTGAACTCCTTGGGGGAGAATTGTATGCCTCCTGCTCTGTTTTTCCCACATTCTGCCATATATTTCATGTTTAGCACTCTCAGATGATGATCCAGCACAAGTTGTTCGTTTTAAGAACACTTTCACTGCAGATTTGACAAAAAACAAAGAAGGTACCAATGTGAGATTTCTAAAAATAGCTACTGCACTAGACCCAAGGTTTAAGAATCAGAAGTGCTTTCCAAAATCTGAGAGGGATGAAGTATGGCACACGATTTCAGAAGTTTTAAAAGAGCTACACTCTGATGCGGAAATTCAGAACCCAAACCACCAAAAAAGAAAATCAACCTTCTGCTGGTGGCATCTGATTCAGATGACGAAAATGAACATGCGTCGATCCACACTGCTTTGGATGGCTATCGAGCAGAAACTTTCATCAGCATGGACGCATGTCCTTTGGAATGGTGGTTGAAGCATGAAGGGACATATGAATCTTTAGCACATCTGGCACGTATATATCTTGTGACACCAGCTACAACAGTGCCATGCGAATGCCTTTTCTCACTTTTCATGGTGGTCTCACTGAAGGGGAAACCCTGCTTTGTCCCTGCAGCCCTGATGGATGCATGAGAAAGATATCACAAATCAGGTCCAGCTAAAGCCTAATACAGCTCTTTGCATTTTCTTATTGTACATAAAAGTGACAGGAGTTTTTATCATTTTGTTTGGGCTGTAGGATGAAGCCCCCAACTCTGAAAATGCCTGACCTAGAATGTAGGATTTTTGTACGTTTCTACATTCAACTAAGATTTTACACACACAAACACACACACACACACACACTTCTCTAAAAACACCATCTGCAGCTAATATTTTGATGTTATGGGACACCTCAAAGGCCATCTTGCACTATCATATTATCTCTTTGCAGTGTGAAAGGAAATGGAATAAAGTTGCCCTATATATAATGCCCTGAGTTTTAGGGCACAGAATTATAAAATTTGCCAGTTGGTATCAAACCATTGGTCCATCAAGTCCAGTATCCCGCCTCCAGCAGTGATACTTCAAAGGAAGGTGAAAAAATCCTATTACACAGCTGACCAATTGCACAATGCTGCACATAGTGGAAAAATTATCTTCTGACCCCTTAGGTGACCAGCTTGCATCCTGAACCATGGGATTTGGTTTCTTTCTTACTTTAGGGGACAAAATAGCAAATCTTATTATTGTTAAGAAAATTATTCAGTCCTTTTATAAATCCAGCCACAGTTAAACTGTATTACTTCCTAATGCACTGAACCCAGTCTCACTATACACTGTCTAGAGAAGTGATAGTTCCTTTTCCAAAACTTTACTATAATCTCTTGCTGTCAGATTGTTTTTGGCCCCTAGTGTATTGTAGTCAATCCCTAAAGCATGGGAGAATATTAATCAATTCGGAGCATTCTTTGCATATAAAAGCCATTGATACAAGTCTGAAATATCCCTCCAGGTTTCTTACATGGAATTTCTCCTGCATGATCTACTTCTTTCGTGGTCAGTGAACTAATTTTAGTACTTTTGAATTCATCCTGCTCCTAAACGTGATCCTGTTCTGAACAGATCTGGTTGAATACTCTATTCAATGAATAATTGCTGTTATTTGTCAAATAATATTATTAGGTTTTCAAACAGCTCTGGTTTGGAGCATCTCCTGTGAAGTAATATGCTCCTTCAATTCCCATTTTATCAATAGGAACTCAGGGCATGCAGCATCATGCAAGAAGTCTTCAGCATATCACAGGACCTTGTAGAATCCTCTTAGTAAAATCTTTTTTATCCATATTCTCTCAGAATTGGTTAATCAATAGTTTTCCTCTTACTGATAGAATCAGTCCAATACTCATGGACTAAATCCTGTAGTCCTTACTCAGGCAATACAAATGATTCTGAAACCAACCAGTTGCTGTAAGAGGAATGTTTGCTGTGAACGACTACTTTCGGATGTTATAAAATACACTGGAGAAAGGGACATTTATAAAATGGAAATATCAAACAAAATGTCAACAGGAAGTACACATACATGCACCAAAATATAAACAAATGGCCAGCAGCCAGGCAGTTCCTCAGATCCCAGCAGAGCTTTGCACAAAGAATGTGTATCATTAAAACAATCATCATCATCATTACCACCATCATATTACAACAAAATACTGGTGCCATAGGTGCCTTCAGACTGCAACAAAGTGTGGTTTCTAAGGGTATGTTTTTAAACAATTAGTCATCCTTCTTGCTCGTACCTTTGGAAAAATACAGCATGATTTCTAAGGCAAGCATTTCTAGGATACGCATTTTTTTCCAAGAACCAAAATTCTCCAACCTTCACTCACTGAATAGTACTTTACTCTACTGAGGACTATTTGAAGAGTAAGGTTCTTCCACTGTGAGTAAGGATGGGAGAATGTGGCCCTAACTGACTATGGTTAGTAAATTATATAAATCAGTAGAAACAAAAAAAATTATAAAGAACAGAGTCCAAGAATCAGAATTAGATTAATATAGGCACACTAATTAAATTTTTCAAATTTTGCTGTCTAACATTAAGTATCTAACTAAAAGTAGCTTGATTTTTAGAGGTGCTGAGCACCTGCAGTCTAATGTTAGGTATCCATGTTTTAAATTTTTTCCTTCAGCAATTAAAGTAACAACATCCAGGGCAGGGACCGTATTTTTATTCTCTGTTTATACAGTGCCTACGAAGTGGGGTCCTGGTCTACTAGGACCCCTACTAGGCACTGCAGTAATACAAATAAATTATACCACCACCACCAATATATGGTGGTTGGAAGGGTCGAAGGGAGACAAAAAAACAAAACAAAACTTACCGTTTTCTTTTTTATCTACAAAGATGTCTCTCTCATTTTACTTCTTTGCCATGCTTAACCTTATCTGTTCTCCTTCAGAACAGAAGTGCTTAGCACTGCTTTAGGGAAGCTTTCTAGGATATTTGGGTCTCTTAACTAAACCTTAATCCTGACATGATTTCTCACAACCTAAAAGTCAACATAATCAATCCCATTTGGATTCAGATTCCAAATGCCTGTTGTCTACAAATATGCTCAGAATCTGAATCTTGCAGTTACTCCTGGCAGCCTTCTGAAGTCAGAGAGCAGGATCCCCAGGAGTTATTTTATCACAGCAGTCAGCGTTTGACCAGAATATTAAGGACATTCAAAAGCACTCAAGCTTCTTCAAAGAACAAGGAAAAACCACATGACAAAAAGCATTGTTAATGAACAGTTTAGGATGAAAATTACAATTAAACCCTTCCCATCCCTTTCTGGCCTTCAAGAAAGCAAGTTTCCAATCTGCTCCCCAATTCTGTATCTGAGGAAGAGAATCAATCTGCAGTTCCACTGAGGTGCTGGAGGAGACTCCTGGAAACCCCTTGCTAAAAGTCTCCCCTGCTTCTAATGGGGTTCACCTCCCTATCTGGGTCCTGCAAAAGATTACTGAAACCTGGATATTGTAAATATACTTCTGAAATAAAAAATGTTTGCTTTTACAATGTGCCAAGTATTTTCAATATTATTTCTGCAGAAGAGATACCTATACACATTCCTAAATTTCAAATTATACAAGTTGAACATTGTGCTGTACTAGCAATATACTCCGTACAGTTTTCTTAGAGCTGATTGGAAATTTTTGAACATTGCTTTTCAAAAGGAATACTTGAAAATTTTCAGGTTTTTATTTTCCCATTTTCTAACCAGCTCTAGTTTTTATGAACAAAGTGCAAACACTTCCAGGGATGTGCAGCTTAGTTTAAGTTTAATTTGCCAAATAGCACTGCCTCCCTCCTTAGCTATAATTATGATTAATACTCTAGATATGGTTTATTTCATGCCTGGATACCACAGCGGTTGGTTGATAGATGGATTAGGCTGATAAAATAAAGCATTTTTGTTTAGATTTCACAACCTCTCTTTCCAGCTCTGGGGCTTATCAAAAGTTAAACAGGTACAATTTTATGGGATACCTTGCTGAACTATTCACAACATCACTATGTAACCCATATGTGGAACAGGGCATGATACAAGGAGCAGAGTTAAGGTTGCTTTGGACCAGTGCTTAACCAGGGCTCACCTCTAGACTTGGCAGTTCATAGCCCCAGCACCGCTGGGCTTGCTGCCTCAATTATGAATGTAAAAAAATTGCTTGAGCCCTGGCACCACTTTCATTACAAATTAAGCATTGCTTTGGACACTCCAACAGGAAATTTCATGATTTCTGTTTGTTGCTTGTCAGCTTGAAGTAGTTCTACTCCTATTGACTTCACTAGAATTACTCCTGCAGTTTTCGCCTTAATGAACCCAAAAAAGTCCCATTCAAATAACAAAAATCTTTATTTTTACTTTTATATTGTCTTGTCCAATCCCCTTCAAACCTCTCAAAAATTTCTTCTGTGGGCTGAGGTAGTCCAGGGCAAATGGAGCTTTTCTGTTAAATTGAGAGGAGAGGCTAAAATAGGGTTTTAATGGTAAAACCTCCTCCACCTGAAGAAACTGCTAAATCAAACTGTTAAATCAAAGAACACCAATTAAAAAGAATAATAGGGAAAACAAGAAAATTATTATTCAGAGCAGGGGGTCCATCTTAACCTTTTATGTACTTCATAACCTGCTGAAGCACTTTTGCTGGAAATGTGATAAAAATGACATTTAGATATCAGTGAAATCTTTCAAAAATACATACTTACTGTTTAAAATGTGGGCAGTCTTCAAAAGACTGAATTTATATTTTTTCAGCAATTTGTTAATCTAGTAAAAGAATTCATTTTAACTTTAATATATATTCAGATATATCATAATATGAATCTGTTATATTATATTTGTCAATCAACATTATGTTTGGCCCTGTATATAAAACAGATTTCAAAATAGCCTTTGCTTCGGAGAGCTTAAAATCTAGAGAGTATACACAGAAAGACAGGACAAACTGGGAAGTTCAGATGAAAGAGTCAATTACATATTTTTTTAAAAATCGAAATGTCTTTTTTCTGTTTGTGGGTCACATAGCAGAAGTTGGAACATGAGGAGAAATTTGAGTGAGGAGAGCAATGGGGGCCCGCGACAGAGTTTATTTCATACAGTGGAGCAGCATGTAATAATGCAGGCCTAACAGATAGAAATCTACCTATGCAGAGTTCTGTTGATTTCAATGGGACTCTGAATGGACTAAGATTCAGAGGCAGATCCCCTTTTAGGATCAAGGCCACAAAATGGCAATACAACATATTTAGTATTAAGTAAAGAAAAAAATCAAGCAATACCTTTCAATGTA
Source organism: Emys orbicularis (assembly GCF_028017835.1). Classification (NCBI taxonomy): domain Eukaryota; kingdom Metazoa; phylum Chordata; order Testudines; family Emydidae; genus Emys; species Emys orbicularis. The sequence goes on from NC_088689.1 coordinate 105,673,939, forward strand.
CATAGCAGGGTTGTCTTTTTGTTGTTGTTGTTGTTTTTTGTTTCCAATAGCCATTATAATAAGTTGGCTGTTTAATAAATAATAATAGTAATCAATAAAAAAAGCAATAACTACTTATTTTACACAACACCATACTGCCTGAAGATTCCCCAAATGTTCTGAAAACCATATATAGGAAACACATTATCCATGCTGCCACTGTACAGTCATCTATAGGGGTTGAAACATGACAAGTGCTGAACAGTGCACACTATATAATGGTTTAGGACAGGTCAGGAAAGATACCTTATCCAATGTAATTTTAGTTAATCACATTGGAATTTAGCCAGAACATTAATGTTTAACCCCCTATTATTGTGAAAAGTGCATCTATGGCTCAATAATTCTAAGTGATCAGCACCACTGCTTTATGTCTCATCTAAAAGACAAAACCGGCCAGTTTTTCTACCAGCAAGATCAAACAAATGTTGTCTTAATATTTTTTAATTGGATGAGGTCTACCACTTATCTCATGTTAGCCAAAGTCACTATTAAAAATTATTTCCATCATTTTCTGTAAGTAGGTTCTGTTCTAGTGTTTCCAGTCTAACATTTCCAACTAAGAAAAAAAGGCATTATATTTCTGGGGATTTTTTTGCTCTTTTCTGGTGTTAGCTGTTAATCAGGTTTCATCTTCATGCCTTAGAACAAGTCTGCGGGCATGTACTGTAATCACTCTCAAAAAGGCACTCCCTTGCCTTGGCCTCTTGCTTAAATACAAGTTTGTTTTAAGTCAAACACTTGTGAGTTTTCAAGCCATGGACATGTAATATTAAATACTTTGCAGTGCCAACTACAACTCCTTCCATTAAACCATCCTCTGAAGTCAAATTGTCAGCATCTTATTACAAATCACTTGACAGACATGATGCAAGTCTCAAAAAATAACTTTTTTGCTAGCATAAATAGGCTGACTCCATGTTAAACCGCAAACAGACAGAAAGATTGCCTACTGCATTACTATTCCTTTAAGAAAATATGGTGTACAACAGATTTACAATGAACAACAATCCAGCATGCTATTGCATTAAGGTCATATATTAGAAGTGCTAATGGGAAAAGGCAGATTAAATTCAGTGGTGGAATTAGCATCTCAGAAATCTCAAATGGGAGGAGGTAAATATTGGTTCGGTGTGAGCAAATGTTCACAGAATTTTCAAGGACTGTTTATAATTCAAATATTTCTGACAATCCTTTTTAACAACCAAAAAATTAAAATTTCTTATAAAGTGAGCTGAAATTTTCAAAAAGTTGTTGCCATTTTTTAAAAAAATAACAATAAACTGGCTAAACCCATTACCCACCTGGAGGGATAAAAATATGATTTCACATGTAGAAATAAATGGAGTGTAACTTTCCCAGGAAGCTTATAATTACAGGAGATTGTATCATATGATCCTCATCCTCCTAAAAATGAATTATGCTAAGGGTGTCTGATCTAGTTCGCACTGCGGTCAATACTGGCATTCCCAATGACTTCAATAGCCTGAAAGCTGTTTCACGGTCAACTTCAATATTGTCTTATAGCATGAGGGCAATAAAATCACATTCTCTAAACTATTATATTCTATAGTCTTATTTACACCATTAAAAGCAGTACATATTTTAGTATAATATTGCTATAATATTATAATTATAATGTGGGTCCCGGAACAGAATAGGCCCACTGCTCCTCCTGCATGTCATAAGAGGTGACTAAAAGGGGGCTGCCTGGAGAGGGATGAGCTCCGCCAGGTTAGAAATTTGCCAAAGATACACCATATGATGAGCAAGTCAACCGTATCCATACCGAATTGGTCGCAGCTTGGGTTAATAATGACCGTGCCATCCGGGCAGACGCGACAAGTATACTACTGGTGTAACCCAACAAAGAGAATCCGTGGAAGAGATATCATCATAGCCACATGGAACGTAAGGACATTGAGACAAATAGGGAGGTTGAAAGAACTCACATACGAAATAGAGCAATACACCTGGGAATCTCTAAGGTCAGAAAGAAGAACTTTGGAGAGGCCACTATTACAGTGGAAAGGACAAACATGTCAACGGCGTAGAATTTCTTGTGCATAAAGACATCGAGAATTCAGTATTAGGATGCCACCCAACATCCAGCAGGGTTATTTCCATCCGTCTAAAGGCAGTACTGTTTAATATCACAGTGGTACAAGTCTACGCCCCTACAACAGACTATGAAGATGAGCAAATTGAAGATTTTTACAATCAGCTCCAAGACATCATGGATAAGGTACACAAGAAAGATATCCTGATTGTACAGTGAGATTGGAATGCTAAAGTGGGTACTGATGCACAGGCAGATTGGTGAGATTATTGTGGCCCTTTCTGTAATGCGGTAACCAATGAGAGAGGATTGAGACTTTTGGAGTTTGCCAGCTATAACAATCTGGTTCTTGCACACACATTAGGAGCACATAAAGCATCTAGACAATTAATGTGGCACACACCTAATGGTCTACATCACAGCCAGATTGACTACATCATGGTGCAAAAATGATTTTGTTCTGAGATTAACAGAGCTAAAACAAGGAGCATCCCCGGTGCTGATATTGAAAGTGATCACGACCTTGTGATGCTAAATTTTTGGCTTCAGCTAAGGAAAATCATCAGACCAAAGTTCACCAGAACCAAGTTTGATTTAGAAAGACTCAGAGATCGAAACATTGCAGAGTCATTCCAAGCAATGATCGGCAGAAAATTTGCCCCGCTCCTTGCTCTAGAGGAAGACATAGAAACAGTGACCAACAATTGCAACACTGTAATGAATGAGGCCGCAGTGGACATCCTGGGGAAACATCGTAAGACGACAAAACCATGGGTCACAAATGAAATACTACAAATGTGTGACATTACAAGAGAATTTAAGAGAGACAAGAACAGCACTGAGGGAGCTGATAAATACTGAGCAATTGGCAGAAATATCAAGAAAGGAATGAAGGTGGCCAAGGAGATACGGATTGAAAAACAATGCTCTAAAATTGAAGAGTGTATCAATAATAAAAATAGCAAATGAGCCTTCCAGATCTGACGAATGAAAGATGGACCAAAGCTAACTCAATTCAAGACAAAGAAGGGAACAATCTTACAGAAGAAAGGGACATCATCAATAGGTGGACAAATTACAGCTCTGATCTATACAACCACCAGACAAATAGAGATCTTAGTGTCCTAGACAGCCCAGATTCAACAGAGGAGGATGACTTTCCAATACTGAGTGAAGAAGTGGAGACAGCTGTGAAATCACTCAAGACTGGAAAGGCTACAGGTATTGAAAACATCCCAGCCGAACTGATGAAATTCAGAATAGAAATAGTAATAGATGTACTCACCAAGAACTGCAGCAAGATCTGGCCCTCCACGTGGACACAGTCACTAATCATCACTCTGCCAAAGAAAGGCAACCTGCCACTGTGCAAAAATTACCAGACCATCCCAGCAAAGTGATATTGAAAGTCATATTGAACAGATTGAAGCCAAAAGCGGAGAATATCACTGCTGAAGAACAGGCTGGCTTTCGTGCTGGAAGTACCACAGAACAGATTTTCAACCTTCGTGTTCTATGTGATAAGTACTTACAACACCAGCAGGATATCGACCAAGTCTTCGTTGACTTCAAGAAGGCGTTTGAGTACGACACGAAGCTCTCTGGGCAACCATGAAGAAGTACAATGTTGGTCGTAATCTTATTCTTACCATTAAACAACTGTATGCCAATGCCAGCAGTGCAGTTCTCGTCAATGTCATAAAAGGAGAGTGGTTTCATACCACTATTGGAGTCCAGCAAGGCTGCCTTCTTTCACACACACTGTTAAACATCTACTTGGAGCACATAATGACTTATGCCCTAGAAGATCATATATGCACAATCAGCATTGGGGGGCAAACAATCTCAAATCTTTGGTTCGCTGATGACATTGATGGTCTGTCAGGCAGCGAAGATGAACTTGCCAACCTTGTGAAACGATTGGATGAAACCTCCGCAAAATACAGCATGGAAATCAGTGCAGAGAAAACCAAGCGAATGACAAACAAACATGACGGGATCAGCTCACATATCACCGTCAGTGGACAAGAGCTGGGGAGAGTGAAACAGTTCAAGTATTTGGGGCAATCATCACTGATGAAGGATCAAAGATAGAAATTCTGGCAAGAACTGCGCAAACAACAGCAGCAGCGACAAAGCTAAAGTCAATTTGGAGGAATAAGAACATCTCCCTGGAATCCAAACTGAAACTGCTGCACGCATCAGACATCTCCATTTTTCTGTATGCGTGTGAGACACGGACCCTTATGACAGAACTTGAACGGAAAATACAGGTAGTAGAGATATTTCCGTAAAATCCTGGGGATCTCCTACTTCGTCCACTAATGAAGAGGTCCGCAACATCATCACCCAGTGTGCTGGGTCATATGAAGACTGTTGTCAGACGCTACCGGTGTGGTGCTCTGCTCTGTTCAATGTTGATATCAATCGGCTGCGTGCATGTGTTCCCTCTGTGTGCTGTCCCAGCTCTGCACAGATAGCTGACACAGCAGACCCCGAGAGAACCCCCAATGACCACAGACTCTAGTAAGGTACAAAGGCATGTCGGCCAGTTTTATTGCCTTTAGAGATTCACAGTCTCCAGCTCCTGGGCAAATAAAGTCCAAGGTGCTGCTAAGGTGCTGCTAGCCAGTACATATGTGCTCCCTTGACAATGGACTCAGCTCAGTCAGTGGCGGGACTTTCCAATGCCCCCTAGGCTGGACAAAGACATCCACTCAGGGGTGCATTCTTATACACAGGTACAAACAAGTTACACATCACTCCTGACGTATTGAGGTGCAACCCCTCTACGTAGTAAGGTGCCGCCTCTCACCTTGTACATATTGGTTTGAACAAAACAACTCTATCCATCATATTACCCTTTTGGCCCTGTCATTGGGATGGGTCAGCTTGTTCCTTGTTGTGTGTGGAATGTACAAGTATGCAAATGTTCTGATATCTGCTGTCCAGTACCTTTTAGGTATGTCTTTTTGCAGCATCAGCCCTTTCCTTGCCAGCTTCTGTGAGCAGGGCCTGCCTCTGGCTCACAGCTTAACTTTGCTTTATGTTAGCAAAGTCTTGACCATTACTTTAGTTCAGGCCTCAGGCTTCATACTGGGCCTCTGATAAGGGTTTGTTTCAAGGCCTCATCTTACTACAAAGACCTCCTGATGACCTTGAAGAAGCGCAAGCTGAAGTGATATGGCCATGTAACAGATCATCTGGCATATCCAAGATCATCCTCCAAGGGACAGTACAGAGGAAGAAAAGAAGAGGTAGACAGAAGAGGAGAATGGACAGGAATGGACTTCTCAGAGACTCAAGCACTGACACACAATCATCAGGGGTGGAGACAATTGGTTGATTGCTCATCAAGGATGGTGCCTGTAGACGGGCGGACTCACCCCTGCGGCGCCTCCTGCTGGTCGTCCAGGGAATTAGCTCACCAGCCTCTGGAGCGCCCTCTGCAGGCCGGTGATCCACCTTTCCTCTTCTCTGGCCCCCGTGTCCTTCCCAGGACCCCGGTGCCCCTTGCTCTGGGTGCTGCCTCCTGGCAATACCCACACACTAGGTCTCCCCTCCCAGGGGAACCCCACCCACTATCCTCACCTTGCCTCAGCACTAGGCCACTGCCAGTCACCAACTAGCCCCCGCTCCCTGGGGCAGACTGCAATATCGGCCACTCATCACTGGCAAAGGGGGTTTGGACCTGCTGCCTTGGCCTAGCCCTGGGCTGCCCTCTGCAACCCCCAGTACCCCTTGGCCTCCTACCAGGCCGCAGCCTGGGGCTATCCAGGCTGGAGCTCCCCAGCTCCTCAGCCTTTCCCCAGCCCTGCTCCACTCAGGTACCCTGTCTCCCTGCAGCCAGGCCCTTCTCTCTCTGAAGGCAGAGAGAGACTCCTGAGCTGCCTGGCTTCCAGCCTCTTATATAGGGCCAGCTGGGGCCTGATTGGGGTGTGGCCCAGCTGTGGCTACTTCCCCAATCAGCCCAGTAGCTTTTCCCTTTGCCCCAGCCCTCTGCCAGGGCTGTTTTAAACCCCTCAGGCAGGAGTGGGGTAGCCACCCCGCTACAGTGCCCCAACGACCAATGCAGTTATGGGAGTGATGATGATGATGATGACGACCATGACAAGTTATCTATATTGCACTGCTGAAAATGTTCTTTTTGATAGTGTCCACTGTATCTTTATTAATATACAATAAAAGCCATTAAAGTCAACATTTTCTAAACCTTATCACAGAGTGCCTGTGTGTATCACCTTTTCTAAGTACAGCATAGGCTGAAATGTGGTAACTCCTGGGAAATGCTATATAATAATGATTGTACTGTACTTATTATTCAAAAACAATTAGCAATGAACAGACAGAATCCACCAGGCAGCACAAATGATAGTATATGAAGGGTATATGGTCTTATTCTTCCCTGATGTTATTCCTGCCAAACACGCTAGCCCAGGGCCGGCTCCAGGCACCAGCTTGCCAAGCAGGTGCTTGGGGCGGCCACTCCGGAGAGGGGCGGCACGTCCAGCTATTCGGCGGCAATTCAGCGGACGGTCCCTCACTCCCACTTGGAGCGAAGGACCTCCCGCCGAATTGCCGCCGCAGATCGCAATCGCCGCTTTGTTTTTTTTGTTTTGTTTTGTTTTTGTTTTTTTGCGTCGCTTGGGGCGGCAAAAACCCTGGAGCCGGCCCTGCGCTAGCCAGAGAGAACTGGTGTAAATTAAAAATTCCTTCACTGATGATGAGACAGACTTCTGCCCATTCTTCTCAGCCTTCAAACCTGCCAATACGTGGCAACTGAAACGTGACAAATTTCCAAAATGTGAGAATTTTTTTTGTTCTATTTTTCACCATAACTATAAAATCCACTTTTAAATATTCCTTTTCTCCATGGGAATTAAGTAAGCCAGCTGTTTGAAAAGAAAACAGGAAAATCAGAAATTTTATAATGTGCAACCATAAAGACCCCCTGCCATAGGCCAGCAGCAGGATGAACCCAGGACGATCAGATCCCCAACACAGATTGGTACTCATTGAGCTAAGAGTACTATTCTCCACGTGGCCAGTCATTAGAAGGAAAGTACATACTTTGCACAATCATTTGCTAGACTTCTGAAGAAAGTTGGGGATCAAAAATCCTAGATTCTATCCTTGGGTATAGGGGGAGTGTTGTCTAGTGGTTAGAGCAGTGTTTATAGACAGAAGAGAGAAAAAAAGAATTGAGATTCATGAATAAGACCTGTGTCTGTCATATTAGAGACCAGAGTTCTATTCACAGTTCTGTTAGAAGTGACCATGGGCAATTTTTCAGTTAACTTATTTGTAAAATCTAAGGAATTATACTTGCCTTACTCCTAAGGTAAGGTATATGAGCTCATGCTCAATAATAAGTGAAGAGAAGTATAGATACAAGTTAATGGAAGAGGGGAATTTCAGGACTCATGGCCTCCTGGCTACCAGCCTAATGTAGGGTTGCCACCAGTCCGGGCTTTACCCGGATAATCCAGTTTTTGGTTTCTGTGTCCGGGTGCCATTTAGGGTTACTGTGGTCGGGGGGAGGCACTGGGTCATTAACCCGAGCCAGCCCCTGCTCAGCCAGGGCCGCCTCCTACCTGCCAGCAGGTTCCTTGAGACAATCCAGCAAGCAACGGGGGAAGGGCCTCAAGGAGAAGAGGCAGAGAAAGGGCAGGGCCTCCGGGGTCCAGTTACCAGCAATTAGAAAGGTGGCAATCCTAGCCTAAGGCAACCACATCTAAGTAGGGTTGCCAACCCTCCAGGATTGTCCTCGAGTCTGCAGGAGTTACAGATTAATCTTTAATTAAAGATTATGTCCTGTGATGTAATCTCCAGGAATATGTCCAACCAGAATTGGCAACCCTACCTCTAAGCCAAAGGGTTTTTTGGAAGTCTCTCTCCCCTGCACTTGAAATATCATCCAGTTTGGTGGTGGCTGCAGGCAGGGAGGCTAATTCACTCTAAATGTAGAATGTGCATGAGAAGTCTGCTTCTCATAAAATTGAAGATTACGCATGTGAAAAAGAATTATTTTTCAGTCACTGATTCAGCAAACCACTTACTAAAAGAGATTAATGAGAGCAATCAAGGTCAGATTTCAAACACTGAAGAACCTGTGGATACATAATTTTCAATCCTCTCTTATTTGACTGGTTTTCTTCCTTAAGAAGGTTTGGGGACTCTCTGATAGGATGTTTGTTAAGATCCTAGAAAAAACTTAAAAGTAGAAACTTTTTCTTGAATAGCATCCTATGAACTGGGCTTTGTTCCACTGCCTTGTAGAGACTTTGTTCAAGGAGAAAGACTTAGTTTCTTCCACCGTAGACAGAACAAGGAGCAAAAACTCCACAGTCAAAAAAAGTCAGAAATTACTGCCCTACCAAGGAAAAAAACCCTAACATAGGGGAGAATATAGCCCTTAAAAACTGAAGCCAATAGTAAACTGAATTCTATATTTTGCCTTTATTCATACTGCTTCAATAAGGAGAATGTTTCAAAGAGGAATCAGCATCTGAATATAGGTTCAAACATATACAGATTGTGACCATTGTCCAAATATACTAATACAAGGTGAAAAATTAATAAATCATATTATAATAAAGGTATTGTAGAATAGACTGGATAAACTAAATCCTGGGAAGAAATGCAGGCTGATTTGAAAAACTGTACCAGACATTTCAATAAAACTAAAATCATTGACTATCACTAGCATCTAGGCACCAAATGCAAAACATTATGTGTCCCCGAGAAATGATGATGGTCTGTTCTTGACCTTCATTATTCCATGAAAGCTTTGCAGAAATATGAGGTTTGTATTTTGCTTTGAAGTCGTTCTGACATCTTGCTTTAATGAGCTCCACAGTAAAGGGGCCTCTACAGAGAGCTCTGTGCCTGATGCTCCTGAGATTTTGACTCTGGACTGGATCAGCCTCAGTATTCCCACTGAGGCAATAGACCATTCAGAATCATGAAGATTAAGACAAAGACCTTGAAGTGCATCCACAATCACAAGAGGAACCAGTAAAGGGACTGATGTGATGTGCTTTTGACAGCTTTTCGTGTATTAAAAGGCTGGCTACTGCAAGCAGTGGTTTCTATGCAGCCTTCAACTTCACATTCAGTAGACAGAGTTGAAATTATCTAAATTGGAGATGACAAGACCATGGACCACAGTGACTAAGTCCTCAGCCAAGAGAAATATGCATACATTTCCTCAAGGATAAGGAGGGTCAATTCAGTCTGTATAGACTAAAGTGGCAAAATAAAGAAATAAGCCTAAGGCCTGGTCCACACACTAACCCCCCACTTCGAACTAAGATACGCAACTTCAGCTACGTGAATAACGTAGCTGAAGTCAAAGTACCTTAGTACGAACTTACCGTGGGTCCAGACGCGGCAGGCAGGCTCCCTCGTCGACTCCGCGTACTCCTCTCGCGGAGCAGGAGTACCGGCGTCGACGGCGAGCACTTCCGGGATCGATCCCAGAAGATCGATTGCTTACCGCCGGACCCGGAGGTAAGTATAGACGTACCCTGAGTGACATTTACAATTCAAGAAGTTAGCTCAACCATTGATGTCTTCTTGTAAGTGCACCAAGGCGGTAGATACCATTAAATTACATCATGAATGGTACTGAGGCACCAAAACTATCTAAAAATGTAATGAAAGAGCTTTTATATACCTAATTAGAAGGATCTGTTGCTCTCTCAAGGCTTGTCTTCTTGCAGCAGTTAGCTCAGTTTAGTAGACTCAGAATACTGCACTTGAGCTAGCCTAATTTGAGTAACAACAGCCATATTTTAAGAGTGATTTGATTAGCAGCACAAGTGATTGAATTAGCTGATGAGTTGCTGTAACTTGAGCTGTTGCATTTCTACTTGCATTGCTAGCTCAAGCATCAGCATCATTCGAACTTGAACCCTCACCTTCCACTAGGGTTACCATATTTTGAGTGTCCAAAAAGAGGACACTCCACGGGGCCCCAGCCCCGCCCCGCCCCCGCCCCGCCCCAACTCCGCCCCCTCCCCTGCTTCCCGCGAACATTTGATTCGCGGGAAGCCTGAAGCAGGAAGCAGGCAGCAGGTAAGCGAGGGGAGGAGGAGGCGCGGCCCAGTCTGGCCCCCTCCGGCGGCCGGCCCCGGCCCCGGCCTGGCTCGGCTCGGGCCCTGGGGTGCCAGCCCCGGGCCAGCCCGCGGCCCAGCGCGGCCGCAGCCCAGCGCGGCCCCGGCCCAGCACAGCCGGCCCCGGCCGCCCAGCACCGCCGGCCCCCGGCCCCGGGCCAGCCCCCGGCCCAGCCCCCCCGGCCCAGCACCCAGCGGCGCCGGATTTTCCCGGACATGTTCGGCTTTTTGGGATTTCCCCCCGGACGGGGATTTGAGTCCCAAAAAGCCGGACATGTCCGGGAAAATCCGGACGTATGGTAACCCTACCTTCCACACTCACCAGGATACATCTAAACTGCAGCTGGGAGATACGATTCCCAGCACAGTAAACAGACTCACGCCAACTTAACTTGACTTGAGTGCTAAAAATAGCATAGATGTTGTGGCACTGGCAGCAGGTTGGGATAGCCACATGAGTCCAAGGCCACCTAACCCGTTGAGTCCAAGCTCAGGCAGCTACCTCTGCCGAAGTCCACGCTGCTATTTTTAATCACTCTAGTTCAAGGTGGGTAGACAGATTCATGCTAACTCATGCTGGGAATCACACCTCCCAGCTTCACACAGACATACCCTGAGGAGCCAGCTAGCTCAAGCTTAAAGCACCACTTAAGTCAGTCTAGAGATTTATGGGGGGGACAGGAGTTAAGTTAGGGTTAATGCTTGAGTTACAACTCAGGCTAATTGTGCTGTGAAGACACACCCTCAGTTCACCTCAGTGTACTGTATACAGTAAATTAAAACCTTACATAAAATGCATTAATAATGAGACGTGGGGAAATGCCCTGAAAAGTATAAACACAAGATATGTAAGTTCAGTCTTGGGAAGCAAGGTTCTGATGACTACTCTCTTACATTGAAAAAGAGAATAGAAAGACAGAGTGACACCTCTGAAGAACTTTAAGACCTGGTACAAAATCTCAACATTGCACTGCTAATCTAAAGGCTCTCTAAATGACAAGCAAAAACGTCCAAGAAGTCACTATGAGGGAGATTTTCAAAGGCACAGAGAGCAGTTAGGTGTCTAACTCACATTGACTTTCCATGAAGTTGGGCACCTAACTCTTTGTGCTTTTGAAAACTTCCCTCTGTATCTTTCTGTTACTGGTCATTAGGCAACACATGAATTGATGTTACTGAGGAAGACAACATCACAATTTTAAAAACAGCATCTGGTAATCTAGAAATAAAACAAGTGATAGTGCAAGCTCCAATCCCAGCATATCCCTGATCTATTTTATCAGACAAAATAACAAAGGAGAATATTCTCCAGGCTCAATCTCTTATTCTTCTCTGCTAAAACTAGCAATAGTTGTGAGAGCTAAATAATACATAATCAGTTTCTATTCAAATTGTTTGAAAAGGAGTTCTGTCACTCTGTGCTCTGTTAGAGATGGGAAATTTAAAAAAAGCCAGTGGTTTTAGCAGTTCCAATCACAACAGCCTTCAGTCAAAGCCAACAGAGAAAAATGTGATGTATCAAAACCTGGAATGACCATCTGGAGATGATGTCGCATCCCGAGTTAAAGCACGAAAGATAAATTATTAGAGAGAGTCTCGCTGACTTGTCAAATCCACAAAATAGACCATAACATGTTTTCAGAAGACAGAATGCTCAGATTTCACAGTACACTTTATTAAATTTATATTTTCCCCTCTCAGATTCACCTACAGTATCTACTTTGAGGCTTGAATGCCTCCTGTACCCTGAATAAGAAAATAAATAAATAGAAAAGAAAATAAGAAAGCTGCAATTGTGACACTTCCCCACAAGATGGCACCAAATCTATATCCTACAAATAAGGATCAAAGGGAAAGGAGCAGTGAAAAAATTATGGACAGATTCCTAAGCAACAGAACACTTTATAATGTTTGATATAACATTTTACTAAAATAAATTTTCTTTTATGTATGAGGTATTAAATACTGTAGGGGGGAGGGATAGCTCAGTGGTTTGAGCATTGGCCTGCGAAACCCACAGTTGTGAGTTCAATCCTTGAGGGGGCCACTTGGGGATCTGGGGCAAAATCAGTACTTGGTCCTGCTAGTGAAGGCAGTGGGCTGGACTCAATAACCTTTCAAGGTCCCTTCCAGTTCTAGGAGATGGGATATCTCCATTAATTATTTTTTTATTATTATTATAGTATTTAGTCTAAACCAGGCCAAAGTTATAGTCTAAACCAGGTTCTTCCTTCCTAAAGTCAATGGCTACTTTCCCCATTATTGAAAGGACTTTAATAGTATATGAACTGTTTCTAAAATCTAAAACATTTATTCTCCAATTTATTCATAAATGATCATAAAATATTTTAGATATTAAGAGAAGCCACACAACCCTGATTATTCAAGACTGCCAGATGAGAATCAATAGTCTTGGACAGTTTTATCTTTTTGTTAAAATTAGAGATGGGACTAAACCCAAAATCCAAGAGGAATATACCTTAAGTTTCGGGAAACTTCAAATGAAGAGTCAAGTTTCACAGCTGGCCCCATCTTTAAAGTAAGATGAAGCAATATCAACGGGTACCTAAACTTTGAGATGGCTCAAATATAGATTAGAATTTTGTGGCTCTGGACCATCTCTTGTTTTTAATGAATTCCGATAAAGACATGAACCATAATTCACATGAAGGGCTAACATTATTGCTAATCAAAAACATACATATCGTCTTTTTTTCAAACTAAGCATAATGTTACTGCGCAAAAACTTTTTACAAAATTTACAAAATTGTTATTAAAGTACCAAACTGGTAGCACTGGAGGCTAAAGTTTACCCACAAATCAAGTGAAGCAGCTTAAGAAGCTTATTTCTCTGTCCCAACCATGACTGGAAGTACCACCGTGAAGGGTTTGAAGATAGTTTGAGCAGCTTGGCACACTAATACACGCCAGCTAATGCTGAATATGATCATATTTTATGTGCTCTGAATATTTGTCCATTAAGAACTGGATTGAGACACCAGCTCATTTTACACAGACTACCAAAGAGATGCCAGCAAATGTAGGTCATTACCACATTGGTGTGGATTTGAACCAGTAACCTAAACGTGCTCTATCCTGTTAGCACTCCCCAAAGCTTCTCTAATGTTTAGCAAATGTGTGCAACAAAGGCTGACAAAAATCTGTTTGCTTTTCTGACATTACTCCTTTTTTTAAGGAAATCAGAAAAAGTTTTTTCTCCCCTTTTAATATTTTATATATACTGCTATGTCAATCTTTCAGGCACTCCAGAAAATACTTTGCATAGTAGTTTTCAGTTAGTTGGTTTATATATATATTTATAGATTCTAGGACTGGAAGGGACCTCGAGAGGTCATCGAGTCCAGTCACCTGCCCTCATGGCAGGACCAAATACTGTCTAGACCATCCCTGATAGACATTTATCTAACCTACTCTTAAATATCTCCAGAGATGGAGATTCCACAACCTCCCTAGGCAATTTATTCCAGTGTTTAACCACCCTGACAGTTAGGAACTTTTTCCTAATGTCCAACCTAAACCTCCCTTGCTGCAGTTTAAGCCCATTGTTTCTTGTTCTATCCTTAGAGGCTAAGGTGAACAAGTTTTCGCCCTCCTCCTTATGACACCCTTTTAGATACCTGAAAACTGCTATCATGTCCCCTCTCAGTCTTCTCTTTTCCAAACTAAACAAACCCAATTTTTTCAGCCTTCCTTCATAGGTCATGTTCTCAAGACCTTTAATCATTCTTGTTGCTCTTCTCTGGACCCTCTCCAATTTCTCCATATCTTTCTTGAAATCCGGTGCCCAGAACTGGACACAATACTTGAGGCCTAACCAGCGCAGAGTAGAGCAGAAGAATGACTTCTTGTGTCTTGCTCACAACACACCTGTTAATGCATCCCAGAATCATGTTTGCTTTTTTTGCAACAGCATCACACTGTTGACTCATATTTAGCTTGTGGTCCACTATAACCCCTAGATCCTTTTCTGCCGTACTCCTTCCTAGACAGTCTCTTCCCATTCTGTATGTGTGAAACTGATTTTTCCTTCCTAAGTGGAGCACTTTGCATTTGTCTTTGTTAAACTTCATCCTGTTTACCTCAGACCATTTCTCCAATTTGTCCAGATCATTTTGAATTATGACCCTGCCCTCCAAAGCAGTTGCAATCCCTCCCAGTTTGGTATCATCCGCAAACTTAATAAGCGTACTTTCTATGCCAATATCTAAGTCGTTAATGAAGATATTGAACAGAGCCGGTCCCAAAACAGACCCCTGCGGAACCCCACTTGTTATGCCTTTCCAGCAGGATTGGGAACCATTAACAACTCCTCTCTGAGTATGGTTATCCAGCCAGTTATGCACCCACCTTATAGTAGCCCCATCTAAATTGTATTTGCCTAGCTTATCTATAAGAATATCATGCAAGACCGTATCAAATGCCTTACTAAAGTCTAGGTATACCACATCCACCGCTTCTCCCTTATCCACAAGACTCGTTATCCTATCAAAGAAAGCTATCAGATTGGTTTGACACGATTTGTTCTTTACAAATCCATGCTAGCTATTCCCTATCACCTTACCACCTTCCAAGTGTTTGCAGATGATTTCCTTAATTACTTGCTCCATTATCTTCCCTGGCACAGAAGTTAAACTAACTGGTCTGTAGTTTCCTGGGTTGTTTTATATACAGATAAACATTTTGTTATTAAAAAACGTGGTGCATTATGACATTTATTTGAAAGACACCTCAGAGAGAGAAGCAAAAATAATCTAGAGTGCTCACTACTTTAACAATCTATTGGTAGTCCTCCCATTTTACTGTTGATCAGGTAGTCAGGGAGAACTGCAAGCTGTTCCACCTTAGCTATTTCTACAAAACTGGATCCAATGATTTTTAAAAGCAGCTTCAGCAATGATAGAACACAAATGTTTCAGAACAATGCAGGCAGCTGGCACAAAGATGAAGGGCATTTACAGCACATCATCATATACCTAAAACATACAACAGCCATTACTCCTACACGCACTCTCAGAACCACCAAATAACTGGTTTAGATATAACTGAATGTTTATATCACCCAATAGGAAGTACCTGCATAATTGTTATTGCTATTAAGGGAAGATCTGCATCATGCTAAAAATACCTTTCTGATTCTTTTTTTTTTAAACAATGTGGACATTTTGCATTTGACCATGGGACAAGACTTGCCCAGCTAAACAGAGTGAGGGGACATACATCATCCCACACATGGCCCCACAGAGATTAGACAGAAAAAGTAATGCAGAATTGTCAGTGATACCTTTCCCATGGGATAGGAAATATGTCCTAGTAGACAGGGCACTGGGCTGTGATTCAGGAGACCTGGCTTCAATTTCAAGTTCACTCGCAGATCTCCTGCATCACTTTGGCAAGTATAAATCTGTGCCACAATTTCATCTCTAAAATAATTAGGACTATTAGTTTCTCTACCTCACAGGGGTGTGGTGAAAGGAAAATCCATTAATAACTGACGTGCACAGACAGTATGGTGATGAGGGCCAGATAAGTAACTAGCTAGAAATATAGACTCTGAGGCAGCATGGTTCCATTGTAAGGACTGCCTGGCCTCCTCCAAAGCTTTAAACAACCCTCTTTATAGGGTCAACAGAAGATGTTGAGCAGTGGGTAAAGCCTGCAGTCTCTAACTCAAACAGCCAGATTTAATAGTATTGTTCATGCATGTTCTAATACAGATTGACAAATATCTTTGATAAAGATTAGCAACAAATTAATACAGTACATCCTTATCCACCACATGGTTGATAAATCACCATAAATGTTTCACTAATCACTGTTTAGCACACAGTGCTGCACAATAACTGTCTAATTAAATCTCAATTATAGGAGTACAGTATTTGGGAATATGAATTTTAAGCACTGACAAATTGTGTTAAACATGGCTGTAAAACCTGTTCTGTATTTTTCCCCCAACAAAAATATATCAAAATAGAGATGTAAGAAAAACTCACAATAACAAGAAAACTCACCGTTAAGGACTAAATCTCCAATATTAAACCACGGCAGGAGGTTCTTAATGCCGTATTGTTTTGTTTAATTGCACTAGAGGGTGGTTGTTGTTTTTTTAAATAATGAAATTTTCCTGCTTTTGAGGGTTTTTAATCGGATCCATGGCAGTCTTATTACAATATGGAAATACTAGTATGCCCATATGCATATTATGAAGTGCTGGGTGCCTCCTGGGAGCTGCTGAGTGCCAAGTGCAATGAAGTAAGTGGATATTGAGGGTGCTCAGATACTCCCAGCATGGGGTCCTTGCTGGCTGATTGCACTCCCCAGTGCTGAATATTAAACTGTTGGTATTCCCTCTTTTTCTGTCAATACATAGTATTGGTATTGTCTATTTTCCCTGTTTTAAAAATCTGTTTGAGAAACAGTAAACATGCAACACAGGCATTTTATTTATAAAATGTTCATAAAATACGTTTTACTTTTTAAAATTTGTGATAGTTTACTAATTGGACACAACATAGAAAAATGTCTGTGATTAAGGGTACACATGCATTCCCAGCTATAAATGGTTTCACAAACCACTTCAGCTTCATCAAGTGCTTTGCTCTCAAAAGAAGTTTATATCGCTTAGGAAGAGATGCTGGTTTGGGATACCACACCCGTGGGACTAGCAGGGCAGCAGCTGTGCAAAGCAGAACTGTTTAAATAGGAGTTTTAGCCCGAGATCCACAGCAATAGATAAGGAATATCCACAGACCTCAAGCTGTAGATGTGATCCGCACTTTGCCTCCACATCCCTCCAAGACCCACTTTCATTAAAAGCAGTCAAGAAAATTCTGCAACTGGCTCCTCTGCAAATCTCCCTCCCCACTAGTCCATGGTCACCCACCCCCTCTTCAGATTGTGACAGCTCTATATGGGAATTTAACGCTACTCTGGGCAGCAGCAATTTAATGCCTTGCCCACTCTGCTTACACTGCCCAAAAAGAACCACATTCAGTGCCGCTCCAACTCTTTCCCATATATTATAGCCATAGATACAGCTATGCAATGGCAGGCAACATACTGCATACTTGCCTTTCCCATACACATGTCCTCCCCTTGCTCCCAACTCTCCTGTGTTATTAGAGCTCACCCTGTTCCCCTCGACACTGTGCAAGTGGAAGAGAACTTATGGCCCTTGGTACTCATGTTGCCCTCCTGACACCTTGGATGTTATCAAAGAATGTTTGTCTCAACAACATATGGACTTTACGATTAAAGTCATCATATTATAATTGTAGGCTTATTTCTGAAGCTGGCCGAAACTTGGGATTTCTGGTTCACAGAAGATTTTGCTATTTCATAATTTCCTGTGAATTGGAAACTCCCCTAAAAAATTGTTTTGGGAACACAATCACATGATGTTTCCAAAACAAAATATGCTCCTGGGACCAGCAGCTACTGACTGAAATTGACATGATTCTTGTCAGTTTTACCACACTATTCACTAGGCTCCCAGGATCTTCCACAGTCTGAGGCTCCCAGGTAGCTCTTGGGCATTCCTGATGGTAGACTCCAGGGCTTCCAGACTCCTGGGCCAGCTGGTTACCATGGCTAACCACTTCGGAGGGCCCCCGCAACTCAGTTTCCAGGAGCCTGGCTACACAGCAGGGAGCATGGAAGCCCTGATTCAAGATGGTGTTCTGAGGGCTTCCAGACTCTCTGCTGCAGGTCCAAGGGGGAGACAAGTCCCAGCTTAAGCTGGGGGTCCCAGGATTTTCACAGAGCCTGGAGACTCTGGCATGGCAGGGCTGTCCCAGAGCTCAGGCTCTCCAGCAGCCTGCCAGAGAACCAGGCAGGATTCCATCAGAATTCTGCATGTGAGTCAATGAAAATTTGTTGAACACAATATGTTTCCACAAAACATTTCAGGTTCGAGGAAACAGCATTTTCCACCCCAAAAAAAAAAAATTATCAGAAAAATCAGCTCAGTTTGTCATCAATCTATATTACAATATACAAACCATTTTTCCCCAGTGGGAGAACAAAATAAATAAATCACATAACAAAAATGATGTCAGTCAAGAGTCAATATCCCTTCACATTCTGATGCCTTCATTGCATTGGAAATCACTTTGCAGTGGTTTGAAATACAAGAAGAAAGCAAGGCTGAACACCATACTGCAACTTATGCACTATGCCTACAGTAATTCTTCAATGTTCAATTATATGAATGTTTCAATTTTATGAACTCCTCATTCTCCAATTAGATTATTAAGAGGTTCTACTGTACCTCAAGTTATTCTGAAGTCAGAAATTTATCATTCTGACTCCACAGCAGAATCTCAGGGAAGGTGTGAAGGAGAAACCCTTTGCTTAAACAGAAATGGCTTACATAATTAGCAAACATGAGAAGATTTATTAATATGAAAAGTAAATGGATTTTTGTTTAAAGATTAAGGGCCAGATTCGGTCTCTGCTCTGGCTGCTTTGTGCAATGAAAACCAGTTGGAAACCTGGCTTAAATAGCTGGACTGCTTGGATGGCATAGAACTGGACTATCTGCTCCTCCGCCATGCCACCTTCTACATAGTGGTGTAGGGGGCACTGCTGGAGAAAAGGGAGTAT
Organism: Emys orbicularis; assembly: GCF_028017835.1. Classification (NCBI taxonomy): domain Eukaryota; kingdom Metazoa; phylum Chordata; order Testudines; family Emydidae; genus Emys; species Emys orbicularis. Next base: position 105,692,776 of record NC_088689.1, read on the forward strand.
AGCCAGATATATCAGTTTGATTCCCCAGCTGCTATAATGTTCCCTTTGAGTCCATTACCCAATCGGTGCAATACAGAACAGCCTTGAGCTATCTTCACACCACACGAGACCCTAAAATATGAACTCTCATCAGCTCCTCTCCTGTAATCTTTTGAAGGCGTAATTCAGACGGTAGGTTCCTTCCCCAAGGAACCTATCTCCCTCTATCCTTGCACAGTGCTAAATACTCTGAATATACACAATAGTCATAATATTGAGGTCATCTGGGCTAGTGCCAAAAATAGTAACTATCCCCCAAGTATTTAAGGCCCTGGTCCTGCTGCCACTGAAGTCAAAGCCCTTAATTCTCCACTGCACTTGATTCTCATGACAGCTGCACTCAAATAGAGCAGAGGGGGCCAGTCACAGGGAGCTTGTTGTAGTTTCCTGATTTAGGGCCACCTGGCCCCAGCGTAATTTAGAGAAGGAGGGGTCACTCCTGCTGCTGCTCATAGAAGAGCTCAGTTCTGCCCACTTCACATCATAGCCCATCTCACCCCGGATATGCATCCTCCTCCCACTTACACTGGAGTTAGTAGAGGTGTCTATGCCACCCTCTTGCAGGTGTACACCAGTGGAACCACCCCATAAACAAAGAGAATTCTACACTAGGAATCTCTGACCAGTTTAAAGCAACTTTGACTTGCTTTGGGGACCAGAGAGTATGGCCCAAAACAGATATGGTCCTAAATGAGAACTAGTGTCAATCTGTCTTAATCAAAAGAATGAAGTCTGCATCCCCAGAAGGACTATATTTTGGTTTAGGGATACTACCAGAAGACTATACTTCTGAAGAAACATGTGCAGCCTTTTTTTTCCTCACACAAGAACAAAAACAGAAGCAAGAGAAGAATGAAATTAGCAGTGATTTCTACATATAGAAGATCCTATAGGCTGACATGCCTATAATCATAGGCCAAATCTCCTTAGATTCAGTCTATTAGTCCAAGAGGGAAAGTTTGTATAAATTCTGCTTTTAAAGTGTCTTAAACAATATGAGAGTTGGTTAATTAAGCAATAATATTCTATTCAGTGCATTTTGTTGTACTTTAATGGCACAGTGAGACCAATATTCAGCTTAACATTGTCCCTTAGTGCCTCAGAGCAGAGGTTCCTAAACTGGCATTTGCGGATCTATGGTAATCTGTGGGCCGGTGGCCAGTGGAGAGCTGGCTGTTCACATGGTAAGGGTCTATTTCTTTTTTCCAGCTTCTCTGCAGGTGGCAATCTAGCTGCCTCTGTTAGAAGCTGCTGTTAAAGAGCAGAAGAGGAAATATGCATTATTTTTTTTAGCAAAGCAGCTAGTGTGAATGGACCTGCTGGTCACTAGTGGAAGAGATATTCAGGACACAAGGGAATGGGGCAGCCAGAGAAAACAGGGGAGAAGGGTCCAGGCAGCTGGGAAAGCAAACAGAACAGATGGGAGGAGAAATGAAACACAGAGCAAAAAAAGGCAGTGTGACTAGATTTTTTCAAATAAGACAAAATACTTCTCGATTAAAAACAGATACAAATACATTAAATACTTTGTATCACAGACCATCTGCCTTCCCTTTTGTGATCACATAACGTCTATGTAGAAATTACAGCAATTGCTCACATGGAGAAGTAATAGCAATCTCTCAATGCCATATCATAAATAAGTACTTCAACAAACAAAAAACCCACTAGCACACTACCTTTCTTCCTTTCCCTGCTTCCAACTGCTTCTTAGTAGTGTGCTGTATTTACCTTATTTGGGCCAAAGAACACTGTTCAATAACTACAATTTTATTCAATATGGCCACAGAACTTTCAAATACAGAAGACCCTTATCTGCCATATAACAACTCCAGTAGACCAAAGTACTACAGTGCTAAAGACAGTTTCTGGAACTAACTCTGTAGTTCTATTCATAACTCAGTGAAATACTAAACCATTCATTGCCCTCTCTCCCCCTGATATCTTTCAACAGCCATCATTATCCCAACACAATATCAAAAATAGCTCCCTGTAGGGCAGGGGTGGGCAAACTATGGCCCGGGGGCCGCATCCAGCCCTCCAGACATTTTAATCCGGCCCTTGAGCTCCCACCGGGGAGAGGGATCCAGGGCTTGCCCGGCTCCGGCGCTCCAGCCGGGGAGCGCAGTTGAGGTCTTGCCCCACTCTGTGCGGCTCCTGAAAGCAGCAGCATGTCCCCTCTCCGGCTCCTATGTGTAGGGGCAGCCAGGGGACTCCACACACTGCCGCCTCCCCAAGCACCACCCCCCCACAGCTCCCATTGGCTGGGAACCACGGCCAATGGGAGCTACAGGGGCGGGGCCTGCAAACAGGACAGCACGCAGAGCTGCCTGGCCGCAACTCCGCGTAGGAACCGGAGGGGGGATATGCCACTGCTTCTGGGAGCTGCTTGAGGTAAGCGCCACCTGGAGCCTGCACCCCTGACACCCTCCCGCACCCAACCCCCTACCCCAGCCCTTATCCCCCTCCCGCCCTCTGAACCCCTCGGTCCCAGCCCAGAGCACCCTCCTGCAACCCCAACCCTCATCCCCAGCCCCATCCCAGAGCCCACACCCCAACCCTCAATTTCATGAGCATTCATGGCCCACCATACAATTTCCATACCCAGATGTGGCCCTCGGGCCAAAAAATTTGCCCATCCCTGCTATAGGGCCTCTCTCCCTCACCAACCACCATCTTATCTCTAGTCACATTTCATAATCCTCTTCACGAAAATTTTCTTTCTGGGCCTTCTAGTTTCTTTCTTCAAAGTAGATTTTTCTTCCCTACTGATATCACCATCTTTCTTGACCATGACACCTTGCTGATTTTCTACTATCTCTAAAAATCAAATCCTATTCTGCAAGCTTCCCAGCTTCCATGTTCAGTGCATGACATAGATTTTTCACCAATTATAAAAAAAGTTTAAAACTGAAACACTTCTAATGATTTTTTTTTAGGTCAAGAAATAGTCTCTCAGAAGATGAGAGTGCACTTTAAAAAAAAAGAACGTCTGCCATCTTCACTGCCAACTTCTGATTCGACATGACACGTGCATATTTCTCAAAGAAGGTGATTTTTTCCAATATCTTGATGGTATAAAATAGTTTACCAAAAAGCATTAAACAAGTGTCATTAACACAGAGTGAAAGAACAAGAAAAGCTATGATAGTGTCTATATTCATTCAGCTTTTCCCTTCACTCCAAACTGTTCATCACTTTATTCCAATGAACAGGTCAAATTCTCAGTATAGCAATAATTTGTTTTGACTATAAAATAAAAACAGATATTTCAGGTGCTCCAGAAGAAGTTCTTTGGACACCAGAACACTATATGAAAAGCAGTAATTGTCCCAGTAAAACCTGGACATGTGGGTTTTTTTTAATCATACTCCTCTTCACCCCCCACCCTATGACATTTATAGATGCTATGTGTACGCTATATTGTACTATATATAGATTACTTGCATTTGTATGCATGGGGCCAGACTTTGGCTCAGTGGGCCTATCCCCTTGTGGCCTTCCGCAGACAGTGTCTGAGGAACCCAGCCCTTACCCCCTGCTTCCAGACCAAGTGCCAGCATCATCATCAAGCAGGTAAACACATTTCTTGCAAAAGCAGTATTGTTCTATGTTCATATTTGGGCTGGCAGCAGCTCCATGCACAGCCCTTTCCTCCCTCCCAAATTATTCCTACCAGGAACACAAAACAAACAAACAAACAAACAAACAATGTATGTGGGAGATACAAAGGGACCTATGCTAGAGTGGACAGGGGGAGTACAAGCATAAGGAGGTTCACAATGTCTCTTTAGCCCTTTCCTCTAAAATACATATGAAGATCCTACAGAGAGGCGTTTATACAATCAGGATTAGTGTAAACAATTTCTATCCAGATATGCCCTACACCTGCTGAAATTTAGCCTATAAACTGTGGTCTGGTTTGAAGCATCTTGCGATACTTTACTATGTGCAGAGCTATACAAAAATAAACAATGACTAACAATCATACATTTCTCTGCACCATGCCAAGGCATAAATAGTGGACATCCACTCCTCCTAGAAGAGCACCTAATAGGAATACAGGTTTGTATAATAAAATATTTAAGTATATGGAAAGAAAAAAGTTATCCCAATAAAAGAATAAATCCATCAAATGATTTTTGTTTTGTTTTTTTCCCCGTTTGTTTAGAAAACCAATTACACTTTAGATAACAGCAGGTGACACTGAACCACATGCCTTTTAAGGGCAAAACTCTCAGTCACACACTCACAAAGGGCCCTAATTGCAGCAAAAGCACCATGTTTTGCTGCACAGAGGGACCGCACCCCCACTGCATGTTTTGGAGCACTGCTCTGCAGCAGATCTCGCCACAGCAAGGTGGAAGAATTTTCAGGGGCAGGGCAGTAGAAAGAACAGTCAATTGGTCTACAGCTACATGAGTCCGCTGGTCAAAACTTTCACAGAAGAGGAGTACAGGGGCTACAGATGCTACTACAGACCTGGAAGTGCAGGAAAATAATCTCTCTGATCCCCATTTATTTGCACTTTGTGCACAACTCAAAGACTTGGTAGAAGAATAAAGCTTCCATGTAACAAGATGTATCACAAAACCTCCACTGTAATACTCTCTAAAACCTATGTCTGACATTTGTTATACTAGTATTCCTCTTTTCATAATGCAGGGGAAATTGCAGCAGCATTAGACAATGTGTTTATCTTTCCTAGCAGCTATTCTGCTGGTTGGTCTCTGCGCTATTTTTACTGAAAGAAGAGTGCTGGGGGGGGAAAAAAGCTAAAAATGTATTTACACCCCATATTCTCTCCAATTGCCCTATGCCATTCTTCAGGCTTCCCAACACCTTTGTTTCTTCTTTCCTCCAATACTGCAGGAGGCTCTATAAAGCAGAGACTGGGAAGGATTCATTCCAAGAATGAATGCAAGATACCCTGAGCTCCTTGGAGGATAAAACTGAGGGCTTACCTGCCAAGTGAAAAGTCTTCAGCCAGCTGGCTGATTTGTTTTTAACTATTGCAGGAGAGAAATAAAGGAGAAAATTCAGTCAGACAGTTCAAAAAATGAAGACAAATTAGACATTTAATTAATTTTGTTCTCTCTTTGCTGGTGTGTCAGTCAGAGCCATGGTGTGCACATGCGTTTCTTTTCCTATAGATGGACTTTACTTGAGTATTATATTCTGTGGAATCTTATCTTTTTCCTCATGACATCGATAAAGCAACATTAGTTATACTCTCTGGAACACTAGCTGGTAATTTCTCTTTTTGGTTCTTATTGCTTTAACCTTAAGGTTTCCATTTAGACAGTTTTATTAAGAATACTCCAGAATTGTAAGCATGAACTAGTTTTATTTATATTTATTGTATAATTTCACAGATGTGTTCTTCCTGACCAATGCCATTTAAAACAGACATTTAAAAAGAAATTGTGCTGAAAGTTACCATGGTGAAATGAGTTTCAGAAACTGCATAGTTACCACTAAATAAGGTGTGTTTGAGACAATAGCCTTTCTGTATAATAGAAACTACAGAGTGCACAGAGTGCAAGGATGCCGTATAATTATTAATGTAAAGCCGTGTAATTTTTTCCAGCTAAGCATGACCCTGAATCATCTAGTCAATATCCAATTATTTTGCAGTAAACATACTGTGAATATGCAGAACGGTTCAGAATTTTCATGCTGTTTGCCAGCAATAAAGATAGTACTTCAGCCTCTTACTCTTCATTGGGAAACAGAAAAATTCTAAAGTTTGCATGAAAAATATACACCTCTACCCCGATATAACGTGACCCGATATAACATGAATTCAGATATAACGCGGTAAAGCAGTGCTCCGGGGGGGAGGGGCTATGCACTCCGGCGGATCAAAGCAAGTTCGATATAACGCGGTTTCACTTATAACGCGGTAAGATTTTTTGGCTCCGAAGGACAGCGTTATATCGGGGTAGAGTTGTATATACACACACACTCACACACACACACCCCGTAACAGACAAATTGTTGACATGTAACAAGAGTTACTGAAGAAAGGGAAGTGTTCTTTAAAAGAACTTTAAAAGCTCCTTTGACAATCTTTCTCCCATTAAACAGGGTTTTATTCTTCGATTCAGCCTCAGAATTTGAGTTGAGGACTCAACAACTCCACCTTCAATAATAACCATAACTTGTTAATACCATCGTAATCCCACTGAAAGCATTAGTAATTACACAGTAACTTAAATTAATGTTGTTCTCATTAATCATGCAATTAACTTGTGTCACCAATGCACATCTTGGTCTCTATTATTTGGTGTTGTAGACACAGAAACTAGTGCCATACAGGTTTTTGCTTATCTCTACAAGGCTGTGGAATATTCTATGAGAACTACTAAATACTTTCTAAGAGTCAAATGTAACCAGCAGGGATTTGGAGCAATCAAATTTTTGAATTGCTCCGCTCCGGCTCTGGGCAAAAACCTACTGGTCCGCACTCCAGCTCCGAGCTCCGCTCCAAAGCCCTGGTGACCAGGGGACAAGGGAATCATTGTATTCTGCTTCTTGCATCTTCCAAGCCCACGGAGAACACTTTGCAGTGTCTCTCTTCACAGCTCTGTGGAGTATTAGAGGGGGTGCAGAGATGATCCCACTGATGGTGGTGTATGAGGGGAGGAGAGGGGGAGGGAAGATAAGTGCTCTGGACAAGGTGATATCCCAACAAACTAGCATATTCTAATGCCAGAAATCCCCATGGAAGTTAATGCTTTTCTGTATTACACTCACAATTTCTAACAATCGTGCTCCTCTCCCCCATGAAGGTAGGAGCATGCAACCACAAGTAAGGAATCTGGCAGAACATCCAACAAACCAACTGTGATACCAAGACACAGAGGGGACAGCGCATAACAGGAGAACTGCATTTGGATGTCATATGTTCTACAGATTTCGGTCCAGTATTCTTTATGGATCCAGGGTTACAAGAGACTCCAAGGCTATGCTCGCTCAAGGACATGATGCCATTAGCCCTTTCCCCTAAGAAAAGATGGGTAGATAAATATATTCCAAAGAAGGGGTCTGTGGGGCTCTTAGTTATTTAAAGCACATCCCTTGCAGCTACTGATGTAACAAACTGCGAGAAATGGTGTTTGCTTCAGTGTGCCTCTGAATAAAGAATCTATAGAACAAGGTAATGTGACTTTTGGAGAAACAGAGGCTCTTAGAATGTTGGTATAGCCTCTTCTGTGATTGGTGGGATGGGTTTCAGTTTTATAATACAATATGCAACCGTCCACAAAAAGTCTCCCAAGTACCATTTTTTAAAAAGAGATAAATCTGAGTATTGACTGGAATGTATCTATTGCCTTGGATTTTAAGTGCTTTCCAACATAACTGGTGATCACTTGAAGGAAACTTTGTTGCAGGTCAAATTGATCCCAACCAATAGGATGTATCCAAAATGTGATGTCCCTGAATAAAATGTATAGATTATTAAACCCAAATGCATTGTCCTTTAAAATATTCCAAAAAGGTTATGCTTGTCACAGTTTGGATACTGAGTAGCCATTTGACTTTGTCAAAAGGCAATTCTTGTTTAGTGACTGCAAGCTTTTGGTGTTCAAGGAAGTATTGTCAAAAGAGTTAACACAATCTAGATACACTAGAGGGTAGGGATCGGATACAGAGGGACCTAGACAAATTAGAGGATTGGGCCAAAAGAAACCTGATGAGGTTCAACAAGGACAAGTGCAGAGTCCTGCACTTAGGATGGAAGAATCCCATGCACAGCTACAGACTAGGGACCGAATGGCTAGGTAGCAGTTCTGCAGAAAAGGACCTAGGGGTCACAGTGGACGAGAAGCTGGATATGAGTCAACAGTGTGCTCTTGTTGCCAAGAAGGCTAACGGCATTTTGGGCTGTATAAGTAGGGGCATTGCCAGCAGATCGAGGGACGTGATCGTTCCCCTTTATTCGACATTGGTGAGGCCTCATCTGGAGTACTGTGTCCAGTTTTGGGCCCCACACTACAAGAAGGATGTGGAAAAATTGGAAAGAGTCCAGCGGAGGGCAACAAAAATGATTAGGGGTCTGGAGTGCATGACTTATGAGGAGAGGCTGAGGGAACTGGGATTGTTTAGTCTCCAGAAGAGAAGAATGGGGGGGGATTTGATAGCAGCCTACAACTACCTGAAGGGGGGTTCCAAAGAGGATGGAACTCAGCTGTTCTCAATGGTGGCAGATGACAGAACAAGGAGCAATGGTCTCAAGTTGCAGTGGGGGAGGTCTAGGTTGGATATTAGGAAACACTTTCACTAGGAGGGTGGTGAAGCACTGGAATGCGTTACCTAGGGAGGTGGTGGAGTCTCCTTCCTTGGAGGTTTTTAAGGCTCGGCTTGACAAAGCCCTGGCTGGGATGATTTAGTTGGGAATTGGTCCTGCTTTGAGCAGGGGGTTGGACTAGATGACCTCCTGAGGTCCCTTCCAACCCTGATATTCTATGATTCTATGATTCTATGAATCAGTCCAAGAGTATCTGTTATAAATTTGTTGATGGCTAATTTAGTTTTGTTGTCAATGTGGCACTAGACAGAACTGTCCTCCCAGCACCTTTTCATTTCTTTTGGAGACAGAATCCCTGGCTGAGGCAATGAGAATGAATGAGAGAATGTCTGGAGCAGAGACTGATAGATATGCTCACAAGCTATCATGCATTGATGACCTTATATTATTTATTACTTACTATGATTGCTCTGTTCTTAAAATGTATTAATATCATTGACAGGTTTCGAACAGAGTCCATATAGGTAATTCATTTTTGTAAGTAACAGATTCAGGGGTGGGTGTAATTGAAGGATCAAATATTGCTCAAAGACACCTCAAAAGTGTATTCATCCAATGCTCACAGATAAATCATTAGCATCAGTGCACATCATGTGTAGCTAGAGAAAAGACTATAGATTATACTTCCTTCTTTAGGCAAATGGAATTTAACTCTACCCACAGAACAATCTACTCTACTAAATGACCTCTCTTTTTACAAACACCTTATTAAAAAACTTGTATAACCCACCAACTACAAAACAGCATATCTTTCATCTCGATAGAACTGGAGTCAGTACTTACCATAATTGATTTGCCCTAGATCCTGTATTGGGACAATTCGTTTAAAGTCCTGGACCCAATGAGGCACCCCATTGACTTAATTTGGTCTTTACATGAGTTCAGGGGTATGTCACAGTAGAGCGAAACACAAGAAGGCCTAAATTTAGTGACTATATTACATTTTGGTTGATAAAAACAACCAAATGACATAGGCAAAACTGAAGGGAATGTATCAGTTTGTTTAGGCAGGCCAAAATATTGCTCTAAATTTTAAAGCTGTATCCTTTAGTTTGAAAACAACTTATTTGATCATTAAAATACTGAAATGGGAAGTAACAAATATATTTCTAACCGCCTTTTTAAACAGAGTAGTAGATAATCAGATTCAACCTATACCTGAAATACTGCAAGGTCCTGGAAGCTGTTGCACTGGGTGAATTGTTGCTTAAAAGACACACTGAAAAAGTTTTTTACCTTTTTAAATTAAGGAAAGGTAGCCACTTGGGACAGCTAATCAAAGTAACACCCAACAGTGTTTAATCATAGTAGGTCCTGTGTTTCTCCCCTCCTTCCCTCATGAAACTGTTGATTCAGAAATATTTAATAAACTTTTCTCAAATAATGACTAAACTGCCTCCCAAGAAAGAGGAGATGCCAGACTAGAATAGCTAATATGAAAGGGAAAACTAGAAACAAATGGAGATGGCAATTTTCTAACAAATATAATATGACAAAGGTGAGTGTCATGCTGGGATATTGCCACACCGCAGATGACTGCAACACTCTGCCTTGAGACTTGTGATTAACTCTATAGTCATCCATAAATTTTATGAGAATCTGTGCAAAGTCCAACATACTGGACTTCAATAACCCTTAGCATGAGGGAAAGACTGTGACAGCTGGAAAGGGTGAAGGGCTCTTTTCACAAGAGATGTGAACGTTTTGGCAATCTGCAAAAGATTAGTGCATTTATTGCATGCGGAGGAGAAGGGCATAGGCTCCAGAGTTGCATTTTCTCAGAGAGTGTGGTACTCAAGTTTAGATGTATCCTGGAGCTCCCAGCTCCAGAAAATTTTAAAATTAAGTAAATAGAAGGGTCTACTCCTGCAAACACAGGCTATTGAAAGCAGCATTACTACTGTGAGCAGACTAGCTAAAGTCCACACCTCAAAATCAATGCAGCGAATCATAGCAGTAAAACAGTACCCTGCTAATAAATGTTTTCAGGACTGGACCCAAAACATTCCAATTATGAGGCAAAACCATTCAACACGGCTACATTAATTTTATTCTCAGAATTCCACTAGACTTTCTTATTACTATTTTTAGACACCTGATAGACACTATCAGGTTACAATTTTGTACTCCTGTCTCCCCATCATTGCTAATTGCCAAGATATCTGGGTATAAACATAAGCTCTCTCCTTCTTAATCTGCCTTCTCTCTTGTCTTAATTTTTACAAACAAGTTTGTGACATTACAGTTTACTGGTGATGACAGAAACCCAGATCATAATGTAACCAACATAATGGGATACATGAACAAACTGATTAAATGCCCAATTATGTGAGACTCTGAGCTCCTCATAGGGTACAGCCCTAAAATATAAAGCAGGAGGGAGAATTCTACATAGCTTGGTAATGAGCAAACACGGAAAAGAAATACTTTTTTCTGCATCACTATTAAAGATGGTTTGGGTTTATTTTACACACACACACACACACACACACACACACACACACACACACACACACACAATGCCTGAGGTACATGCCATTAGCACTCTAGGCTATTCAAAGATAGGAGCCTAACTTTAGGATCCTAAAACCATATCTAGAAGCTGACTGCTTCTCAAAAGTTCTCAGCACCCAACAACTCTCCCTGATCTCAATGAGAGCTGTTTTGTGCTGAGCACTTATGAAAATGTGGCAGGTGTTCAGATTTAAGGGCCTAAATTTAGATTCACATTTTTAAACAATCTTGGACTTTGTGTATGTCAGTTCTAACACCGATCTTTAGGTAAGATACATTGGAAACAATGAATGATAAGGGTATCCACTGCATATAAAAACTGCCCACTAGCCTATCTGAAAGTCACTGCACAAGTTCTGTGGAATATTCAGAGGCAGCATAGGCTGACCTGTATTCATGTAATGCTTATTTTAAAAAAAAAGTATGAATTATTTGAAGGTTTATATTAAGGGTTGAAAGGATAAATTTTTGCAAAACACTACATTTGAATGTAAAAAGGGTACTGAGCTATGCAACTGGCCTCTGTAATCCACACAAATGAAGTCAGTAGAATTTCTCATATTGTGTGGTACGCTCTTCTTTTGCAAAACTAGAGCAAACATTTTTATTAATAATTCAGAAAAAGGATAAAGAAACCCCTTACTACCTTTTATGGAAGATTCATTTTCTCCTAAACAATTTTATCAAAATGAAATAAAGGGGACAAGTTAAAAAGATAATAAATTACAACAATTGTGATTGCAGTCCCATACATAACAATTTTGTTGAAACAATAGATATAAAATAATATTCACTAGTAGAACAAATCACACTATCAAATAGGCCCACGCCCTTCAGGGACTCAGCATCCTCAACTCCCACTGAATTCAGCCTAATAAATTGAAGCGGCTTAGTATTGTCTAAACATTTTCAATAAGTCTATGAAGCAGCCACAAGACAAGAGAAGGAGTTATTAACAAGATAAGCAAACAGGTTTATATATTTAAAAAATGTCCAGACTTGTGATTTTACAAAGCCAGAGCATTCTCTCTGAATAAACTCTAATCTAAGAAATAATTTTTTTTTTTAATGTATGTGATGTTTTACCACCATCTTGTTTGTTACCATTCCCGTATGGATGACAGGAGAGATTCCACTTATGGATCAGGAAGTTTTGCAAGATGGTGAGAGCATAGACATGGATAAAATGTCACGGCAGAAAGACATGGGAAGTTACCAAACAGGAACATTTTAGGGGGAAATGGTAAAGTAATTTTACAAATTCATAAAATAAATTTTTAAGCCAGCTGTTCTCAGAATGGGGCCTGCAGATTGCCAGTGGTCTATGAAGCCCTTGCCACTAGAGTGACCACCCATCCCTAATTTGGTAGGACAGTCCCGAAATGTACATTTCAAGTCCCAGTCCCAGGCTGAATGACTCCAGGACAGCATTTGTCCTGGATTCTCTGCAACCCGCTCCACGCCTGCCCAAGGTTCAGGGGCGGTGCTAGACTCTTCCCACTGGGGGGAGGGTGAGCTGAGGTGGGTCTTATCCCCCCGCCCCCGCTCTTCCTCTTCCCTTCGAGGCCCTGGCCCTGGCCAGCCCAGAAGCCAGAGCTGGGCAGCAGCAAATGCTGCCCAGGGAGCAAATGCTGCCCAGTCCCGCTGTAGGGAGCCTTGGACTCTCCACCTGCCCTGCTCAGCACGCACAGGCCAGGGGCTGCCCTTGGCACCCTAGTACCCTGCTCAGAGCAGATGGAGAGTCCGGAGCTCCCCACAGCAGCCCAGACTCCCTGGGTGGCTCTTATCTCAGCCCACCTCCAGCTTCCAGCCTGGCCGGGGGCAGGGCCTCAGGAGGTAGAGGAGGAGGAGGGACGGGGCTCCTGAATGTGTCTTGTTTTCACATTTTGAAAAAGTGGTCACACTATTTGCCAGTAGTCTGCAAAGTGCTGGTAGACCACATGATACTGACTCTCCTCTTCCTTATCTCCAGCTTACCCTACAGGGACCCAGGCTCTTAAACATATTAAAGACAGTTTAAATTCATGAATGTTTCCTATGATTAGGCTTCCTTAAAAGCCATTGATGTAGCTGCCATAGGTGTGTTGTGAGATTATGAATGACAGGGGAGGTATTCTGCCTGAATGCAAACAAGTATCAGAGAGGTAGCCGTGTTAGTCTGTATCCACAAAAACAGCGAGGAGTCCAGTGGCACCCTAAAGACTAACAGATTTATTTGGGCATAAGCTTTCGTGGGTAAAAAACCCACTTCTTCAGATTCATGGAGTGGAAATTACAGATACAGGCATAAATATATATTGGCACATGAAGAGAAGGGAATTACTTTACAAATGGAGAACCAATGTAGAAGGCCAATTCAGTCAGGGTGGATGTGGTCCATTCCCAATAATTTATGAGGAGGTGTCAATACCAAGAGAGGGAAAATTGCTTTTGTAGTGAGCCAGCCACTCCCAGTCCTATTCAAGCCCAAATTGATGGTGTTCAGTTTGCAAATGATTGTAGCTCTGCAGTTTCTCTTTGAAGTCTGTTTTTGAAGTTTTTTTTGTTGAAGAATGGCTACTTTTAAATCTGTTATTGAATGTCCAGGAAGATTGAAATGTTCTCCTACTGGCTTTTGTATGTTACCATTCCTGATGTCTGATTTGTGTCATTTATCCTTTTACGTAGAGACTGTCCAGTTTGGCCAATGTACATGGCAGAGGGTCATTGCTTGCACACAATGGCATATATCACATTAGTAGATGTGCAGGTGAATGAGCCCCTGATGGTGTGGCTGGTGTGGTTGGGTCCTATGATGGTGTCGCTAGAGTAGATATGAGGACAGAGAAGGCAACGGGGTTTGTTACAGGGATTGGTTCCTGGGTTAGTGTTTCTGTGGTGTGGTGTGTAATTGCTGGTGAGTATTTGCATCAGGTTGGGGGGCTGTCTGTAAGCAAGGATTGGCCTACCTTCCAAGGCCTGTGAGAGTGGGGGATCATTTTCCAGGATTGGTTGTAGATCGTTGAGGATGCACTGGAGAGGTTTTAGCTGGGGGCTGTAAGTGATGGCCAGTGGTGTTCTGTTATTTTTCTTGTTGGGCCTGTCCTATAGTAGGTGACTTCTGGGTACTCGTCTCGCTCTGTCAATCTGTTTCCTCACTTCCCCAGGTGGATATTGTAGTTTTAAGAATGCTTGATAGAGATCTTCTAGGTGTTTGTCTCTGTCTGTGGGACTGGAGCAAATGCGGTTGTATCTTAGGGCTTAGCTGTAGACAATGGATCGTGTGATGTGTCCTGGATGGAAGCTGGAGACATATAGGTAAGTATAGTGGTCAGTAGGTTTCTGGTATAGGGTGGTGTTTATGTGACCATCACTTATTTGCACTATAATGTCCAGGAAGTGGATCTCTTGTGTGGACTGGTCCAGGAATAATGGTCCAGTCAACAGTAATAGAGGTGGTCATAAAATACTCTCTCTGTTAAAATGTGGTCCACTTTATGAATGAATCTGAGAACCAATGTTCTAAACTTCAGATCAGAATTACTCCAAAATGTAGCATCAGCCATGCTGATCTCAGTGGTTCCATATTGGATAGTCTGATCATTTGTCATTATATTTGATCAAGAGATGCCCCTCACTACTCTTTTGTGAATCCGGTATTTTGCGATCTTTACCTACTGCTTTAAATTTGCTCTGACTGCATCTGTAACCTCACCTACTTGTTTTAAATGACGTAGGATTTTGGACTGCCTTTTTTTATTTACTGTGTACAATAAATTCTATTCCATGATAGATTGGAATAATGATTTTTACTGAAACAGAAACTCAACTACATCCTTAATTATGGAATGAATACTGGCTGTCCATATTGCTCTTCGGGATCTACCTTCACACATTCCATAGAGCGGGGAAGTTATTCTGACAATGTTGCTGAGGTTATCGTTAAGGCTTTGTGCTAGAGTGCAAGTTTGATGAAGCTGGGGGTATGTATTGCTCTTCAATATCTGTTGGAGGTGAAAGAGAAAGCCTTATGGAATGCCAGAGTGTGTTAGAGTATTGTCATCAACCTGCAAGGAATGCAGGAGTTCTTCCACTTAGTTATCTTTATATTTTTCAGGCTTTATATTGGTGAGGTGTGTCTTGAGGCCTCCTTGACTGTCACTGAACTAAACTTTTGTGCATGGACTGGGTGTTTTGTGGTTTGTTTGTTTTTTAAACTGCAAGCATTGAACTCGCAATACAGAAAAATCTCCATATAGTTAATTCATACCAAAAATATATCATCAAAATGTTTGGCTTAGTGGTGTTCAAAAAAGAAAAATGCATGGTTCAGTTATTCCACATTGTACCGGTGCTTATTGGACCTTTAGGATTCTGTCTGAAATAAACCTGCACCCTATCATGATTGCAGTTTGATTTTTTTCATATGCAATATAAATGCGGGTTTTCCTTTATGTCAAGACTAAACAATATTAGAAACATTATACAATTAAAAAACTAAGTTTATTAGCCAATAACTCACTGGTGAATATTTTCATAATCAAATTCATAAATAATATCTAAAACCTTGAAACACATTCATACAAAATATATCACCTGAAAAAATAATATCCTCTCTACAATTACAATTGATTTTGCTTAAAAACACAAAACCAAAACAAACAAGAAGTTTAAGAATAATTTTAATGAAAGCTTTCAGTGTGTCAAGACACTCAGCATGCAGTCAGCTAAAGAATCATATGGCCCTGCAGATGCATTCTGGGTGTCATGTCCTCCCTTTGATGATAGTCAAAAAGTTAATGCTGACATTTAATCCCAGGGATTCATTTTTAGAGAGGATAACTTTAGTGGTGAAATTATTCCTTTCTGATATACTTTCCAGATAAAAAGCTAAATATTCAACAGAACTTGCCCTGTAAGGGACAAGAGGGAATCATGTGACATGCCAACAATCCTACCTTAAGTCAACTGTACTTGTTTACACCAAACCCATTCAAATATTAAGTTTTCAGATTCTGGTAGTGGCTGTCCAATTTTATTCTATCAGAAGAACACTGCTAGTTGCTTATTTAAGCTGCCTACTTGAGTATGGTTCAGAAGGATGAAGACAGCTCCTTAGTAATTCTTACTTCCCAATATCATAGCAGCAGCAGGCTAGTAGTCCTCCCTTCCTCCCAGGCAGCACTATAAGGCTAAATGATGACTCATCAATGAAATGGAAAACCTTTCTTGTTATTACAGACTGTGAAAAACAGGTTTAGATGAAAAGCCTAGCAGTATTTGCAATTGCATCGCCAATCTTATAATATTACTGTACTATCAATTTTCTACTAGAGATATTTTAATGTGCTTATCACCATAGTACCTAGGCACCACAGTTGATAAATAAAATTAACTTTGCCAACTGCTTTTGACCAGGTAAAAAGTTCAACCTGCTTAGAGTAATACTTCATCCCATAATGACCTTATTTTTATCCATCAAGGTACAAATAGTCAAAGCCTCAAATTTTAGTCTAGTCAATGCAGAAGTTTTGTCTATCCTTTGCTGTAAATACTCTTAACAGAGAAACACTTGTCACTCTTCTGCTCACATCACATGAAAAATAACATCCAATCCTATGTCCAAGAAGTTCCAGGACACCTAGAGTGAAGAAAGTGACTAACTACATTCACTGAAAGTTCTAGACTCTTATAAACAGTAAGAAAAGGCATTCTGAATTTCCTTAGTCAATGGCTACCTGAGAAAGAACATCTAGTACTGCTGAAAGTTTAAACAAAAGAAAGGAGGTGAGTATGATCATGAGACTTCCTGGTACCATCACCACTCTGGCTGTCTATACAGACTATTGTGCATGTCCACACCAGTACAGCTTTTTGAACCACTGGGTATTTTAAACATAAATATAGCTTATTTTTAAAAAACCTTCTGATTTAATTTGGAAGACAATGAACTCATTTGACAGTGAAGTCATTTTGTCCCATTTCAAGCACACAAACATCATGAGTTCAAAAGTCTATTCAATTCACATTTTGCTTAACAGGGAATCAGAGATGGTACAGAAAGAAATTCTAGCAACAATAGCCTAGGTACAGAACATATATAAGGCACTACTTTTGCCAACCTAGATGTTTCGGGAGGTTCTTCTATCCTTATTAAAGAGCACAAGATTCCTAATAAATAGAAAATCATTGTTAAACCGAACTGGGCTTGACATGACTTTAAATTACAGGAAAAAAAGGTTGCAGGGTAGATTCTGTTCCTGTAACAGTCTACTCACCACTGGGTGCCCACTCATGACCAGGAATAGCATTGCTGCTCTCTCCCGGGGCTAGCAACCACTACCGATGATCACTCTGGCACCGTGGTTGTTTCTCTGCTAGTAATCCATCCAGTGACTCAGGCCTCCATAGTCTTTAGTTAACCCCTTCCAGGGTCATAGTTGTCCCAACTAAAAATCCCAAAAAGATCTTCAAGATAAAAGAAATCCTTCTGCCTTCTCTGGGCCCTTCTGCAATCAGTCCTTGTTTCAGCCTGCTGCCCTCTTGCTGGGCTCAACAGCCATTGTGGAGGGTTTGTACACCTACTCCTTGGGGTTGCTAGGTGAACCCATTCCCACCCTCTACTCTGGATACCTCTGGGCTTCCTGTACCAACCCTGGTGTGGAAAGGGTGTGCCAGAGTACACTACACTCTGGCTACTCACACAGGTGCAAAAGATGACAAAGCCACCTTTGCATATCACCATTGAGGGCTGTGCGTCACAGAAGGCACAGCACAGAATCTGGCCCTGTGAACTCAAATTAATTTTTCAAACCCCAAATATCCTAAAAATTAGTCTACACAGTTAGTCTCAGACATAACAAGATTTGCTTATCCTTAATACAGAATGGTATTTCTTCTTGAAGCACCTATCTTGAATAATCTTGTTTAAACACTGTACTGTATCACTGAGATTATCTTCTCTTGTTAGCAATGTTGCCTTAGTCAATGTTTGCAGAACAGAAATATACCATAAAACAACTCAACCACTACCCACACCTGCCCACTGGTAAATTCTGGGGATTACAGTGGTATCAATTCTGTAAAAAGCAACAGAGGGTTCTGTGGCACCTTTAAGACTAACCGAAGTATTGGAGCATAAGCTTGCGTGGGTGAATGCCCACTTCATCAGACGCAAGCGTCTTGCGTCTGATGAAGTGGGCATTCACCCACGAAAGCTTATGCTCCAATACTTCGGTTAGTCTTAAAGGTGCCACAGAACCCTCTGTTGCTTTTTACAGATTCAGACTAACACGGCTACCCCTCTGATACTCAATTCTGTAATCACCTTGCTATCCTAAATTCATTGATAATATTGAAAAGAACAGCTTCTCAGAAGTGATTCTTCCATCCTAAGTGCTGTTCACTTAGTGGTCAAGCTAACTGCAAGACTGATCCCACTGTAATCTCCAGTATGTATTAAGTGGGCAGGTGTATGTGCTGTAGGAGTTATTTTGTTCACACTTTGAAACACAGAAGGAATAATTTAACTATTGGAAAACAGTACTATGTGTGATGTAAAACTGAAGACAATAAGGAATATTACTTCAGTGACATTGCATATGACTGCAAGTTTATAATCTGATAGTTCAATGTCCAAGTACCCTCTAATCACAGAAGACCAAATCCTATAGCCCTTACTAAGGACTAAATAATCCTTTTCATGGGTGAAGTGGGTTTCCCTGGAATTATCATATCAAGAGGTGGACAGGTGAACAAGGAATGGTATAGATTGCCTCCTTGCAGAATGGGCAACCCTTCAGGAAGTATGGTCCTCCAACCCTGTGGATGTTCCAAGATCCATGGGAAGATACTGTGTATTTTGGCACATCTGCAAGAGTCTTGGAAATTTGTGCAGAGAACCAGAGTGCCTCCATTCTTTTCTCTATGGCAAAATGGCTCTCTTAGGAGCCATGCTCCCATAAATTCCCAAACAGCTGCCCCAAATGCATTCTCTGGGGTCAAAGAGTTCACTGAGCAAAGTGGGAACCCATATAGAATAATACTGTTTCTGACAGCTCGACCACCTATGGTCTGATGCATCAGAGTCAAAAAATCATGGAGATTGTGTGAAGGGGTTTTTGTAGAATCACTGAGGTGTGGCGGAAGTTCAACCCCCTCTACAAAAATCTGTTCATTTTTGCAGTTTTTAAAATTTTTCTACGTGGAAAAAGAGAGGGCTATCTGACCCTCAATCTTTTACTCAAGGGAAATACCCATTGACTTCAATTAGCATTTGACTAAGTAACAACCACAGGTTATGGCCACAATAACAAATCCAATTTTTTATATTACAATAATCCATATCTGAGAGGTAGCCATATGAGTACAATTATTAAAGTATAAATGACAAAATGTCAGAGTACTCAAAAAAATTTAAATCAACTTGCTAGATTTGCAATTAAATTCAGTCAGAGCAAAGTTATATAAATATAATTGTTCTCTATTAGTCTAAAAGTCATGAAAGATTTTTTTAAGATGTATTTACGTTTAGAAAGACCAATAGAGGAATGAGTCTCTACTAATCTTTCAATTTGCTCCTGAGCCCTTCTGTAGCAGGGTGCTTGTGCAAATTAGCCCCTGCTCAGCCAGTCCCAATCAGGAGAAATAGATTGGGGCTGGGAAGAAGCCTGGTGCCTGGCCTTTAGAATTGGCTGCACCTGCAGGCCTGAGGATTCAAGGGCTATAAAGGCTGGCTGGCAGCCAGAAGAAGGGGGAATGGCCAGGGGAAGATCAGTCTCCAGGCTGAGGGCAGACTCTGTTTAGGAGAGGAGATTATCAGGCCTGCAAGCTCTGTATATAGCATAACACTGGTGGTGGGAGAATGTTGTGTAAATAAAGCCAGGGGTGCTGCACAACTAGAAGCCTCTCTGAGCTTTACTGGGGCAGCCAGTGGGCTCCAGGAAGAGGGGCGGGCAGCGGGCTTGTCACACCTTCTAAAAATAAAAAAATGAATCTGAAACAGAAGTTAATTATTACCATCTATATGCGAAAATTGTGGGTGAGCTGCCTTGTTAAACAATTCAAAATTATTTTAATAGATAATTGAATATCAAACAGGATTAATTTACACCTACAATCCCACTGAATCCAGCAGAAACTAGGACATCTGTGGGAGGGGGAAAAAAGGCAAAAAAAGCCTGATTCTTCTCTCACTTGCTAAATCAGGAGTATCTCTATTAAAGTCAACTAGCTGTCCCAGTGAAAAAACAGTGTAAGTCAGAAGGGAATCAGGCCTTTATGCATCAAATCCTTTTCAAATATAAACTGTCAATACCTAAGGCTCCAAATAGCTAAACCAAGAGAGTTTTAAACAAACACATCACATCTTTGCATGCTTTGAAAACTGTGTGAGAGCTTTATATGATTTTGATGGGGGTAAAAAAGTTTCATGTAACCCTCAACTTTACCTTTAAAAAAGGCAAATGTCATATTCAGCCTGTCTTTTTTTTTTTTTTTTTTTTAAGTAGTGTACTATAGTATGCATGGACTGCTAAAATATACTTCTTTATTTAGTTGCAGGGTAAGAAGATTTAAAAAAAAATTAATTCCATTCTATAACTTGGATAATTCCTTCTAGAAAAATAAATGCAAATTATTGTACAGGTAAAATTCTCTTTCTTTCTCTCAGACCCCGCTCCCCAAGTAAATGTACACTGTGTCAAGCACTACATGGAGGACTTAGGGGGAAAGACTCCACCTCCCAGCAGGTGGCAGCTACCTAGTCCTTGAAGATGCCATCAAGACAAGAGCTGTGTTAATGAAACAAAGGAAGTTTCTTTGGCAGATAAATGAAGGCATGAGGTGGGAGTGGTAAGGAAGGACAGAAGAGACTACAACTCCACCCCTGCCTACGATGAAGAGCACCGGAAGGGAACAGGAGAAACTAGAACTATATTGAAAACAAAAGGAAATAATCCATTGGAGAGATACAGAGAAGAGAATAATATGGTCTGAGGGGCAGGGAAGAAAGATCATTCCACCTAGAAAGCAGCAGGAGAAGCTAAAACTGAGGGAAGCAGGATGGAAATGGGGGAGGTCAGTGAGGATAAGGGTATAGTAGTTAGATAGAAGATAACCAGTGTTGTAACCATAGTAGCAGAGAGGAGAAGTCTGATTTTCTTCATATGCTGTAAGGATCAGACTGGGTAAGAGGGAACCTCATTAACAATTAAATTGATAGGTTTACAACACTATCAGGAATGCTACAATAAATGCCACACCAAAAAAAAACATTTGCCAAAATAAATCCCTCCTCCAAGTTTTCCAAGAAAAACTGAACACTTCTCAGGGCAGCAACTGTCTCTTATGATGCGTTTGATATCACTTGATACAATCCTGATGGGGCATCTGGGCCCTACTACAGTAGTTTTCAATGTGCTAGCTCCTCCAGCCCTTACTCATTCCATATTCAGGCAAAAAACTCCAATTGACATCAAAGGGCATTTTACCAGAATAAAGAGGACTGAGGACAGCTAGAGTTGGCGCACTGAAAATTTTGAAATGGAAGCAGACAACTTTCCATTTTAGATTTTGACACAGACGCAGATGATTAAAGGAGCACTTAACTCTATGACTCCTGCAACTCAGTATCTATAAACAGGTTCCACTCAGGCCTATATATTATTAAACATATTTTACAACATACTGTAAATTCCAACCATAAATTAATAATAAGCTCCGATCTCTAACTTCTCGGAGAGATTGGAACCTTACTGTTTTGTCTCTCTTCTCACTATATATTCATTAACATAATTACATTTTTCTTATTCAGGAGAGAACAGTATCCTTATTACGAAAGATAATAGGAAACACCTATTGAGACAATACAATATTTAGCTGGCAAAGCAGAAGCATTTTTTTTCAAAATAGAAATATCCCTTTAACTGGCGTCCATTTGAAAGTATTCTATTGTGCTATCACACACTATACTTTGTTATGATGGAAACTCAAGATATATTTTTCAGCAGGCTTCTTCTAGCATCTATTTTCTGAATTGTACTGTGGATAACCAGTAAGCTGTCCAGACATCCTGACTTGTTAAATCAGTTCTCTATAGAATGAGAATATAGCAATATCAATATGCGTGAACTTTCCCTTATGCAGAAGTCCAATATAATTTAATAGAAAATTAAATGTTTTATAGATATTTTAACCATCCTAAAATTATTTAATATAAAATATTCTGCTACAGAAATATACAGAATGGTTCAAAATACCTATAGAAAAATATTGGTTATTAAAGCCTTTTAGAGAGTTATGCAAAGAACACCATTACATTTCCATATAGCTTCTATAGAATTTTCCATAAGGGTGCAGTCTTTACTAACAACTGAAGCCTTAGATCATTCTTAGCTACAGTTTTTCCCACAGTGTACAACCAGTTGGCATCCCTTCCCCCAGGTTATTACACACAGCAAGAGACTGTTAAAGGTAAGTGCATTCAAGTTGTGTGACACTTTCTTAAGTGTCACATGATTATAGTTGTGTGACACTTCCTTAAAACTGGTGTATTATTTTAGGAGGGGATTTCCAAAAGCGCCTAAAGGATTTTGCAGCACAAGTCCCATTGAAATCAATATGACGCTTGCTCCAAATCCATTGGGCATTTTTCAAAATCTTCCCCTTAAAGCACTGAAACACTGAGTAGAAAAGTTTAAAATATCACTGTGAGTATAATATATGTATCTCAGAACAACATATTCTCTGTACTACATGTTATTCCTTGCTATTATAATTACTCTTTTCTTTATTGGAGTACAATAAGCAGTCACATAAAATATATGGTAATTGCCTGACTTAACTCACTTTTCCATCTGAAAAAGTTTTCAGGTTGTTTTATATTTTAATAAAAGTGCTCCCACCCACCAAACAAACACAAAGCAACAGGGTAAGCATTTTTTTTTACTCCTACCACATGCATATTCATGTTACTATTCCTCCAATGCATAATAAAGATGATGCACAAGAAATCAGGATTAAGTTAATTCATCAATTAGATAAGTGCTTGCCAATATACCATGCTGCAGATCATCCCATCTGCTCTCTGTGACAAAATATCTTCAAGGGGGTCAGAAGAGCAGACGTACCAACACCCTGGTATCTTCCCCTCTATCTCCTTTGGACAATAGAAAGGTCTCTTTACAAGTGCTTGACAGTCTTCTTTCATTAAGGTTTGGTGGACAAGGCTGAACATGGGACAGCATCCCCTGTTCATCCCCCAGAAAGAGCAGCATTAACGCCAGTGGAGCTTCCTCTGTGACTGCTATGTACTAATAGAGAGACAAGGTGGGTGAGGTAATATCTTTTTACTGGACCAACTTCTGTTGGTGAGAGAGAGAGAGATGTATTAATAGAGTGAGACTCAGCCAATGGAAATTAGGGTTTAAGATTATAGTGTGGGTTTCTTCCCTGACTAGAATTATAATAATTACCCAATTTACTTTACATCAGGAATACATATTGCTTTAATTGTCTGGGTAAATAAACAACCAAACTTTCAGGCTTTCCAAAGTAAAAATGTTGCTTTAAAAATACACATGATTAGATGCCTCAAACTGATGATGCTAAAAGGGAGGGAGCATAAGACCGAAAGACATTAGTAATACCATCTGATAAAGCTCAAGTAGCAGAATCCTAAACTTTCCAGTAAACAAAAGACCTTTTGCAGAGGTTACATACAAAATATTAACTTTCACAAATCTTCCAGAAAAAGAGTCCAAGATACTTTGCAACAAACTGTTTAGTACAAATTAATAAGTACATTAAACTTCAAGGTTCAGGATACCACACAGTATACTTTCATGGAAATGTACACAGTTACACATACATCACATACAGGAAAATAATATTCCATCCTATCTTTTTGTCAAAATCTATTAATATTTTTCTTATTTTCTTTTCTGTCAGTTTCTCTCCCTGTGCAAATATTTTTCTCTTCTTTCAAAGAAAAAGGATTACAGTATTACAGGATGCAGGTTGTACAGAGCAAGACACCCTTTTGTCACATTGCCTGCCAGACTCAAATGTGGAGGGCAACTAGGGTGACCAGATAACACCACAAATATCGGGACACATTGGGATGCCGTCAGCCCCGTCCACAGTCCACCCCTGCTCCTCCCAGGCTCCGCCCCCACTCTGCCCCAGGTCCCACCCCCCTCCCGCACCCTTCCTCATCCCCCGGCCCCCTCAAAAGACATGAAGGGTCCACAATGTAGGGTCTCGGGATTGCCATGGGGCCACCAAACCTCTAAAGGAAGCAAACAACACAATAGATAACTATATTTTATTGACCTATTTGTATTCCACTAATCATACACAGTTCTTTCTATAATCAATTATACTACAGATGAAGTGAAAGGGTTGTGAAGACAGATCCAATCGGTTAAAGCAGGGGTTCCCAAACTGTGGAACCTCCCAGGTTATGCAACACATCTTTGGGGGATACACAGAAGAAAGTGTTTAATCGTAGATTTTATTTGTTAATTATTTTATTTATTGCATTTTCATAATAGGCTACTCCAGTGGTCCCCAACGCCGGTGCCCACGGGTGCCATGGCACCCGCCGGGGCATTTATGTGTACCCGCCTACTGACAAGGGAGCACGCCGCCGCCAAGGAGTGCGGCCGCCGGACAAGCAGCCACCGAAATGCCGCCGAGAAGCGGCAACGTCAAGAAGTGTCGCTGCCGAAATGCTGCTGCTTCTTGGCGGCATTTCAGCAGCGATGCTTCTTGATGACGCTGCTTCTCGGCGGCATTTTGGCGGCGACACTTCTTGGCGTTGCCGCTTCTCAGCGGCATTTTGGCGGCTGCTTGTGCGGCGGTGGCCGCTCTCCTCAGCAGCATTTTGGCGGCTGGTCGTCCGGCCTGAAAGGTTGGGGACCACTGGGCTACTCAGAAAAAACTTCAAAACTCTTTCCTCACCTTCAATCACTGTACAGCATGGGTTAATTTGCCCAGCAATTGTCCAGTCTAACTAAGCTCAGAACTTAGTCAGGGTTGTTGGGGGGGGTTCGGTTGTGTAGTCACATTATAACTATATCTGTACGTACCAGTGAAATATGGATAGATGGCTAAAGACAGGTAGTGTTAATAAGAACACACAAAGTATCAGTGATGATAAGGGTAGAGGTACGTGGTCAGCTGGTAGATCTAGAAGGGGGTACACAATAAGAAAAGTTTGGGAACCTCTGGGCTAAAACAAAAGACTGGTTATTTTAGACCCTTCGTGTCTTGTTTAATTACCACCATAAAAGGAGTTTCTATTGTTAAGATAGAGAAAACACAAAAACACAGGTGTAACTAAAAGGGTGGGCAAGCAAGTGATAAAAGCCTCTTATCTGATAGAAATAACCAAATCCAAGTAAAATGTTCCCTTTTTATCAGCATTTCAAGGTTTCAGACAGAAGCCCTGTCCACACCACTATTTTTAAAACTGCTAACAGTTAAAAAGCAAGGAGCGTGATCTGTAAGCCTCATTATACTATTTTAGAACAATGTTTTGACAGTATTAAACATCTGTGTTGGATCCCTGCTGAAACAGAAGAGAGGTTCAAGTTATTCTTGAACACCATTCTGTCCACCGTAATTCATGGCTGGATCATGCAAAGTGCTGGATCAAGGCCAAAGTGCTCAACAAAGTATCAAAGGGCCTACTCACACAGAGCGCCATTTAAGTGTTCGCTGGATGTAGGTCAGAGTACTCAGCACCTT
Source organism: Emys orbicularis (assembly GCF_028017835.1). Lineage (NCBI taxonomy): Eukaryota > Metazoa > Chordata > Testudines > Emydidae > Emys > Emys orbicularis. Next base: position 105,718,373 of record NC_088689.1, read on the forward strand.
GTAGGATCAAGGCTTTGCTGTAGCTATGACCTTGTTCCTGGTGACCTGACATGGACACTCAAACCACTTAATAAAATGTTTACAGTGCAACCAATTTCAAAATAGTTTAGTTTTGTTCTCATGTGAATATGGATAGAGATATGCTAGGGGTTGGGTGAAACCTTGTTGAATTTTGGTGGTATAAGAGCCACCCTTCATTCAGGATAAATGTGAAAAGCACTTAAGCTCATTTATGGAATAGATAGCTGAAACAATAGGAGCCACCACCCAAAACACCAGCCCCATGCAAGGGTGGCAAGGAATCTGAGCTATGTGGGAGGAGGGGTTAGACTGGGAGCTCAGTGCAAATACAGGGGAACTGAAGAAAGCAGAAACATCACCAAAGTACACACAGAAGGCAGAAAGGAAGCACCAGAGCCAGCTAGAGAGACACCTGTAGCGTGACCCTGAGAAAAAGCCAAGACAGGGAGCTTTTGGGTAGCATGTTGGCAAAAAGGAGACTTGGAACTGAGAGCAAAGAAACTTTCTCCTGTTTGATTTCCTACTGTGTTCGCGGAAACAAGACTTTGTGTATATTCTTTGTAAATAAAACAGGATCACATCACATCAATTTCTCCTAACAGAAACAACCCGCAAGATCCCAAATATTGGCTAACCAGATAGGTCAAAAGGGGTAACAAAGTGTAGTTTTAAATTATGTGTCTTACAAATATGAATTGCTTAGTGGTTTACATGTTATGTTTTGACACTGCTTGCCAAATATACTACGTACAATTCTTAGGCCAGTTTATGTGGTCCTATGGAGTACATGCAGATACATCAGTTGGATATGCACCAGGCCAACTTGGATCTAGAATAACCAGATCCAGTAAACAAGTGAGGGGAGGGGAACTGGACCTTTTCCCACAAGTGGGCATTATGAAGCTGCTTGGGGATGGTAGGGGAACTTATGCAAAAGTAAGTACTGTGCAACAACCTCAGGAGAGGAGAAAGACAGAGGGTCTTTCTTCCTTCAGGTTCACGTTAGCTTCCACAGATGTGGAGCCCAAGTAGGTCACCAGAGTCCTGAGGGCTCTGTACTGCATACATGGTCAGGATTTGGCTCACTGTGAGCAACAAAATAGCTTCTAAAATAGTCACTGTAATATAGCACAGAAGGATATTCCACACTGAAGCTTGGGGTGGAAGTTGCATACTGTAACATATTGCTATCTAAGGGACTGATCCAGCACTTAAGGTACTGGAAGGATTTCCACTGACTTCATTGGGAGTTGGATCAGGACCTAAGCCTTCACTTGATGTTTTATTTTATTAATACATTTAATCTATTTTAGTTTACACAAATCCACTGAAATCCCCATGTACTGTATAACCCAGATGTAGTTAAGATGATAGCCATGTGTCTTATCCTACAGTCATACAGGATAACCGTCCCCAATATACCCCATAATTATACTTTGTAATTTACTGTAAATTATTTATAGTCAACACTTACCATACCACTTGCAGTTTGTTTTTAAAAGGTTAAAAAAGTTAGCTTGAGTGTTTTCTCTGCAATTTTACCTAAAGAGGGCTTTAACTCTTACCAATATAAAATACATAGGAACAAATTCTACTCTCCATTATACTTGTGGAAAGCGGCAGTAATTCTATTGAATGTGGCAGATTTTTTTTTTTAATACACACACACCCATGATGCTCTTGCAGGCTGAATTTCAAAAGCTGAACATTTAACGCTTCAAAACATGGATTCTGTCCTTAAACACAGGATCCTTTATTAGCTCAGTCAGTATAAACATACAGCACACACTTGTAACACAGAGGAGAGACTCAGGGTTCAGTAAGAAAACCGTTCCAAAACCAAAATGTTCACCTACCCCATAGCCCAGCAACTCCAGCCAAGAAGAGCACAGGCAGGGAGTGACTAAAAATCACCACCTCCAGGAAGTACAGTGGGAGGTTGTCCAAAAAGTTCAACTGTGCACTCCCTTTGTTTGTGAAGTGTGTTACATACACAAGTTTATAGAACATAGAACATAAGAACATAAGAATGGCCATTCTGGGTCAGACCAAAGGTCCATCTAGTCTATTGTCCTGTCTTCCGACAGTGGCCAATGCCAGTTGCCCCAGAGGGAATGAACAGAACAGGTAATCATCAAGTGATACATTCCTTGTCGCCCATTCCCAGCTTCTGGCAAACAGGCTAGGGACACCATTCCTGCCCATCCTGGCTAATAGCCATTGATGGACCTATCCCCCATGAACTTATCGAATTCTCTTTTGAACACTGTTATAGTCTTGGCCTTCACAACTTCCTCTGTCTAGGAGTTCCACAGGTTGACTGTGCATTGTGTGAAAAAATACTTCCTTTTGTTTGTTTTAAACCTGCTGCCTATTAATTTCATTTGGCAACCCCCTAGTTCTTGTGTTATGAGGAGTAAGTAACACTTCCTTATTTACTTTCTCCACATCAGTTATGATTTTATAGACCTCTATCCCTCCTTATTCGTCTCTTTTCCAAGCTGAAAAGTCCCAGTCTTATTAATCACTCCTCATATGAAAGACATTCCATACCCTTAATCATTTTCGTTGCCCTTTCTGAACCTTTTCCAATTCCAATATATCTTTTTTGAGATGGGGCGACCACATCTGCACGCAGTATTCAAGAGGTGGGCGTACCACGGATTTATATAGAGGCAATATGATATTTTCTGTCTTATTATCTATCCCTTTCTTAATGATTCCCTACATTCTGTTCACTTTTTTGACTGCTGCTGCACATTGAGTGGATGTTTTCAGAGAACTATCCACAATGATTCCAAGATCTCTTTTTTGAGTGGTAACCGCTAATTTAGACCCCACCATTTTATATGTATAGTTGGTACTACTTTTTCCAATGTGCATTACTTTGCATTTATCAACACTGAATTTCATCTGCCATTTTGTTGCCCAGTCACCCAGTTTCGTGAGATCCTTTTGTAGCTCTTTGCAGTCTGCTTGGGACTTAACTATCTTGAGTAGTTTTGTATCAACTGCAAATTTTGCCAGGCACTGGTACTGGCACTGACAACAGAAGCATTATCAGTTCTAGCTGACCTGATGTTAGAGGAAGCTGCTACATCTCCAGCATCAACCTTGGCTTCGATGGCATTACACTCAGCACCAGTACACATCTCAGACCTCCTGGTACTGATGTCGCCTCGAAGATCAGCACGAGAGAAAGTGTTATCCTCTTCTTGCTCGCTGGAACCCACCGTCTCTACACTTTCCAGTAGAGAACCTTTCAAATGTCAGGAGAGGCTCTTGCCAAACCAATGACACTCACATCAGTGTTCCAACTTGTCCACTTCACGCACAGCAATAGCCTAACCAACCTTATCCCTACAATGCTCCACCTTGGTACTATTTGACATACTGGAGACTTCCATCTAGGTTCTGGTCTACCTCCAACCAGTCAAGAAGATTCAGCAGTTACACTCTATTTCATCAATTGCCAAATTGCTGATTGTGGACAGGAAGGAGCAAGAACAGTTTGCAGATGAAGAACAGGCAGGGCTCGAGCTACCTGACCAATGTCCTTCATCTTCTTCCAGAGATCTGTCACTACCCTACTTGATTCCAAATCAGCAAAAGGATTTCTTCCTAAGGACAGATTTCACTCTATCCAGGTGATTTATCACCAGCATCAAAATGAATCCATGAATCACGGTAAGAACCTGCTTCAAACTTCTAGGCCACATGTCAGTGTACACATGTGTGACACTGCTAATAGCCAGGCTTCACTTATGTCCTTTACAAAGCTGGCTATGATCCAGATATAACCCCATCAGACATCAAATACACATGCATGTTGTGGTCCAAGCTCGCATTCTGTTTTCACTGAAGAATGTTCAAAAGGGGGTACCCTTCTCCACACCACCTACTACAAAGACCTTGATCACTGAGGCATCAGAAACAGGGTGGAGTATACACCTTGAACCATTTTCAGATAAAAATAACTTTGCTTCCAAAAGGACACAACTCTACAGTTGAGCATACCATCCCCACGGAACCCACCTGTGAGCCCTTCTGAATGCAGTTTACACCACCTTACTTCAAGACTTATTTTTTTGGTCTCCATTACATCAACCTAAAGGGTCAGCAAACTCTGCAACAAAAGGAACTGTGTAAAGATCTCAAACACTGTCAGGGGTAGGCAGCAAGTGTCTTCTGTCTCTTCAGTTCCGAGCCAGATGTTGAGCCAGCATTACTTGAGCCTGCTGTATGAGTGGGCTTATTGCTCTATACCTTGGAGGAGAGTGAAGGTTTAAGCTTCACCTTAGGGAGAAAAGAGGGGGATCGGCATCAGGAATCATGTTTAGTCCAGTTTTCTGATCTCTCTTTTCTTGATGAGGAGGCAGAATCAGTCTTGGGTGATTTTCACTAGTCTTGGTTCCTTGTCCAATGGTGCTGCAGATCCTTGGCCCGTACTGACCTTAGGAGTTGTGTGACAGCCAGAGCCGGCTCTAGGATTTTTGCCGCCCCAAGCAGAAACAATTTTGGCCGCCCCCTCCCCCTGTTTTTTTCTTACCCCACCCCCGGCCCCGCCTCAGCTCCGCCCCTTCCCGAAATCCCCAGCCCTGCCTCGGGTGCCGCGGCCACTCGGGATCTCCCCCTCCCTCCCAGGTTTGAGAGCCTGGGAGGGAGGGGGAGATCAGCGGCGCGCGAATCAGCTGTTTCGCGCGCCATGGCGTACGAGCGGCAGCAGCGGAGGTGAGCTAGGGCGGCCGGGGCACATTTTTAGGGGCGGCATTCTGGCGCCGGCCATGCTGCCCCTAAAAATGTGCCGCCCCAAGCACCAGCTTGTTTTGCTGGTGCCTAGAGCCGGCCTTGGTGACAGCTAACAGGGACACTGGCTAAGTGGGACTTAGAAGTGACTAGTCTCATCTTGAAGGTCAATGCCCATTCTTCAGGGTCTGAAGTTCCTCTCATCAATTGATTGGGAAGGTACAACTTCAAAGGAGTGTCGCTGAGAATTTTCTTCTTCTTTTTTGAAGCTCAAGGGCTTTGAATATGCCACTACAGGTTAAGATAGTGCTAAGTGCCAAGGATAAAATTAAAATTTTATTTCAATTAAAAAAAAAATCAAAGAAACAAAGGAGGAATTTCACTGATAAAGTTATCCTTGTCTAATTAGATTAAAAAAAAATCACAAAAAGTAAAAGTCTGCTAAGGGGGAAATGGGTGGATACCTTCTGTTCAGTTTGCCCATGGTGGCAAGAAGGAACTAAGGGACAGTTGCAGAAGCTATGCCCTTTATGTCCTCAGGTGAGAACATGCACAGTGTAAATACAGCCCAACAGACATTGCTGTTCAAATATTCTGATTTCATGCACGAGGCACACCTAGAGTGAAATCCACGCAGATACAACCCTATGTTCTTCTTCGAGTATGTATGAGACATTCCAGTAAAATTTAGGACTACACAGTTTGTTAACTAACAAAAGAATTTAGGCAAAAATGACAAATATAGCAAGGCCAATTGATGCTATAACTGGTTACTAAGTAAGAAGCCATTTGAACATATTTTTATATTAGTTGGGAAGCTAATTAGTTACGTAGTAATGATACAGAAAAATGTGGAGCTTATTAAAAACAATAATATTTAGACATCCATACATATGCCAGAATTCTTGGTATAACTTAGGCCTAAATCTTTAAAGAATCAAACAGAAGATGCTGCTTCTGTTTCACACAGAGGAGATGGAGGGTGAGTGTACAAGAGTTTGCCGGGGCTCGACCCCTTTCCGGGCGCCGGGGAGCCACACCGACTCACTACACACCGTGGCTGGGCCCTCTGTCCTGCGGCCGGGTTCCTCGTCGGTCCTCGCTGTCCTGAGAGAAACGATAAGCCCGACCCGAGCTTCGAGCAGACACCAATGTTATGTCAGGGCTCAGGCCCTCAGTCAGGGCTGAGCAACAATATAAAGTATTTAGGCCCAGGCCATAGGTCAGGGTGGGGCAACAAACGCTGGGGCAGGCACTCAGGCCCTCAGTCAGGGCTGAGCAACAATATAAAGTATTTAGGCCCAGGCCCTAGGTCAGGGCAGGGCAACAAACGCTGGGGCAGGCACTCAGGCCCTCAGTCAGGGCTGAGCAACAATAATATAAACTAAGCCTCAACACGCCTGGGAGAGGGGAAGATTGCCACCCACGGGTTGGGTGGCAGGGGGACGCAGGCCCTCCCACTCCACTGCGTCCCAGCCCGGGGCCCTAGCAGCGGCAGAAGGTCCGCTGCTTAGTCAGTGGGGATCCTGGCCGCAACACACTGACATAGGCTCTGGCAATGCTGCAGCCAGACTGGGTAGCGGGCGCAGGGCAGGCCCGGCGGCTCCCGGCGGCTGCCCCGGGCTGCAGAGGTTTCCCAGCCCCAAGCTAGGCTGGAGACGTCTGGTCTCTTTGGCGGCTGGGGCCTGACTGAGTTCTGAGGGCCAGCCTTTATAGTTCCGGGTCGCCGCCTGACCCCGGGAGGGGCAGGCTCAGAGCTCCCTGGCTCCGCCCACTGCAGCCTCAGGATGGGCTCTTCCCCCTCTGGGGCGCCGGGGAGCCACACTGACTCACTACACACACACCCCCTCAAGTCTGGCTCCTGTTCTTCGGGGCCAGACCCCTCTGTCCCCCCGAGGCGGGACAGGAAGTCTGCGTTTGCATGTTTCTTGCCCGCCCTATGCTGGATGGTAAACGCGTAGGGTTGCAAGGCCATATACCACCTCAGTAGTCGGTCATTGTTGTTTTTCATTCTCATCAACCATCGGAGGGGGGCATGGTCTGTGACTAGCAAGAACGGCGCCCCAAGGAGGTAGTATCGTAGGGCGTCGCAGGCTCATTTTATGGCGAGCGCCTCTTTCTCCACCACAGCGTAGTTCTTTTCACGGGGGAACAACTTTCGGCTCAGGTACAGAACCGGGTGGTCCTCTACATCAATTTCTTGGGATAGTACAGCCCCCAGCCCAACCTCTGAAGCATCCGTCTGCAGGATGAACCCCCGGTGGAAGTTGGGGCTGTATAGGACCAGCTCCTGGCAAAGACACGTCTGGAGTGTCCGGAAACCGTTTTCACACTCTGGGGACCACCGTACCTGCCGGGGGCTGTCCTTTGTCAACAGTCCAGTTAAGGGAGCTGCGATGGATGCAAACTGGGGAATGAAGCGTCGATAGTACCCGATGAGTCCCAGGAACTGTCGGACTTGGCGTTTCGTGGTGGGGGTCGGGCAGGCTGCCAGGGCTTGTACTTTCCCGACGAGGGGCTTCACTCGTCCTCCCCCTATGGTGTACCCCAAGTATGTGGTCTCCTGCCATCCGATGCGGCATTTCTTCGGGTTGGCTGTCAGTCCCGCCTGACGCAGGGCTCTCAGGACCGCCGCCACCCGTTCCAGGTGGTCTTCCCAGTGCCGGCTATAGATCACGACATCGTCCAGGTAGGCGGCCACATAGTCATGATGGGGCCGCAGAAGGCGATCCATTAGTCACTGGAACATCGCCGGGGCCCCATGGAGGCCAAAAGGCATCCAGGTGAACTGATACAGTCCCGTAGGGGTGGCGAATGCGGTCTTTTCCTTAGAGGGGTCATCGAGCGGGATCTGCCAATACCCCTTACTGAGGTAGAGGGTGGTGATGAACCGGGCCTCGCCCAGCAACTCGTCCACCCGGGGCATCGGATAGGCGTCGAACCGTGAGATGGCGTTCACCCGTCGGAAGTCTATACAAAAGCGTCGGGTGCCGTCAGGCTTGGGCACCAAGACCACCGGGCTACGCCACTCACTCTGCGATGGCTCGATGACTCCTAAGGCCAGCATGGCCTGCACCTCTTCTTCCACCTCCTGACGCATCCGGTATGGCAAGGGTCTGGTCATCTCACGGATTACCTTCCCTGGCTCAGTCTGGACCGAGTGACAGACCAGGGTCGTGTACCCGGGTAGGGCCGTGAAGGTGCTTGGGAAGGCCTGCAGAAGACATTTGGCCTGCTGGCGCTGCTCCTCCATAAGGGTGTCGCCAAGCAGGGGAGACGGGGGGTCCTCGGTCTGGCGTGCGTGGGGCCCAAACTCCGGCTCTGGCGGGTAGGGATTAATCAGCAGGCCCTCCTGCTCCCGCCATGGTTTCAACAGGTTTACATGGTACCGCTGCGTCTTCTTGCGTTGGTCGGGCTGGCGGATCTTGTAGGTGACGGGCCCCACCTTCCAAGCTACCTCATAGGGCCCCTGCCAACGGGCCAGTAGCTTCGACTCGCTCGAGGGCAGGAGGAGCAGGACCCGATCACCGGGTTCAAAGTCACGCACCTGCGCCTCCCGGTTATAAGTCCGTTCCTGCCGGTTCTGGGCAGCTTTTAAGTTTTCACGGGCCAGGGCCCCAGCCTGAGCAACGTATTCCTGCAGCTGGAGGACGTAGTGCAGGAGGCCCTGAGTTGGAGAAGGGGACTGCTCCCACGTTTCACGCATTAAGTCCAACAGGCCCCGCGGACAGCGCCCGTACAGCAGTTCAAACGGGGAGAACTTGGTTGAGGACTGGGGTACCTCGCGGATAGCTAACAGCAGGGGAGGGAGCAACTGATCCCACTGGCGTAGCTCCTCCGGGGGGAATTTTCGCAACATTTCTTTGAGAGTCCGATTAAATCGTTCCACCAACCCGTCTGTCTGCGGGTGGTAGAGGGAAGTCCGTAATTGTTTGATCCCCAGGAGCTTGCAAACCTGCTGCAGCAGGCGGGAGGTGATGTTAGTGCCTTGGTCCGTGAGGATTTCTCGGGGCAACCCCACCCGCGCAAAGACCTTCACCAGTTCTCCGGCGATGGTCCGGGCCGTGGTGCTCCGCAAGGGAATGGCCTCCGGGAAACGGGTGGCGTAGTCCATGATAACCAGGACATACTGGAACCCCGACGCACTCTTTGGGAGGGGTCCCACCAGGTCCATGGCCACCTGTTCAAATGGGGTTTCCACTATAGGCATGGGGACAAGGGAGGCCCGGGGTACCCTTTGCGGAGCGGCTACCTGGCACTCCAGGCAGGAACTACAATAGTTCCTCACCTCCTGGTGAACACCGGGCCAGAAGAACCGAGTTAAAATTGGCGCAAGGTTCTTCTCCTGGCCCAGATGCCCAGCCGCCGGGATGTCGTGCGCCAACTTCATCACGGCGGGCCGGTGACACCTTGGTACCAGTAGCTGCATTTGGGGCTCCTTCATACGGGCGTCACGGTCTACCCGGTAAAGACGGTCCCGGCGTAATTCGAAATGGGGCCACTGGGTCGCCCGCTGGGAGTCGATGATAGTCCCGTCGACTAAGGGTGGGGTCAGCTCTCTGGTCACGGCAGAAATCGGTATGGAGGAGGGGCTCAACCTAGGGCCCAGGCCAGGGGTCATTGGCCTCTCCGGTTCCTGCCTCGGGTTCTGGGTCCTCGGGCTCCTCTTCCGGTAGTGCCCCCTGGGACTCCCCTCCAGGGCTGGGGTGGACCGGAGGATCTCCTCAAAGGCGGGCCAGTCCCGCCCCAGGATCACCAGGTACGCCAGTCGAGGGGCTAAGCCCACTACGATTCAGTGGGTGACGCCAGCCACTGTTAACCGGACCCAGGCACTAGGGTTCGGCCGTACCTCCCCATGGATGCATTGCAGGTGGATTGTCCCCAAGTGGGGGTCCACCTGGGGTCCTAAAGCCTGACGCACCAGGGTCTGGCCGCGCCCGAGTCGATCAAGGCCTGGGTGGAGTGGTCACCGACAACTACCAGGACCGTGATCTTGGGGGCCTGTGGTAGCCGGGCCCTGGTGTCCCCTGCGCAGACCTGGCTGAAGCTACAGTCCATGTCCGTACAGTCCCGTTGCAAGTGCCCCGACTTCCCACAACGGAAGCAGGGCCCAAGTTCAGGACGGCCGCCACGGGAGGGGCTCCCCTCGGACTCCTAGGGGGGCTCCGGGGAACCCTCGCGACACTCGGCACGGGGGTGAACGGTCCGGTCCAAGGGGGAGGTTCCGGGAGTCTGAGCCGAGGTCCCGGGCGGGCCTCTTGCCCGCGGCCCAGATTCCGCGGTTCGGTCGCGGCGTCCCCTCTCCGTTCGGTGTTCAGGCGCTCCGGTCCGGGGTTCTGAGCTCGGAGGCCGGGTCCCACTGGCGATTCGGCCGCGAGGAAGTACTCCATTAGTGCGACGGTCACAGCTAACGTCGCCGGCCGGTGGCGGAGCACCCAGGCCCGTCCTCGCGTCGGGAGGATGTGTACAAATTGTTCGAGGACGACTTGTTCTGTAACCTCCTCCGCTGTCCTCGTTTCTGGCTGTAGCCACCGCTTACACGCCTCCTTCAGGGCTTGGACCACCAGCCTGGGTCTAGTTCCCGTGGAGTACGTTTGGCTCCGGAACCGCTGCCGAAACGTCTCTGGGCTGACGTCTAATGCATCCAAGATTGCGGCCTTCACCCGGCTGTAATCCCTTGCATCTTCCGTCGCCAGCCCTCGATATGCCATTTGGGCGGTCCCTGTAAGGTAGGGGGCCAGAAGGGTAGCCCATTGAACCTGGGGCCACCCCGCAACCAGCGCCACCCGTTCGAACGTAACCAAGAACGCCTCAGGGTCATCGTCGGGACCCATCTTGGTTAGTCGGACCGGGACGGCGGTGCGGGGCGACCCCGCCCCGTCCCCTGGCTGCAGATCCACGGGGGGTGGCACTGCGGTCACAAGTTGCTGCAGCCGGTCCCCCAGCTGCTGAATGAGCTGCTGCTGGAGTTGGGCAGCGGCCTGCTGTTGTTGTTCGAGCTGGGCAGCTGCCTGCTGCTGCTGAACGTGGGCGGCCTGCTGTCGCTCCTGGCTCTCAGCCAGCAGTTGAAACAGTCGCTCTATCTCCATGGTTCTCGGGGGGGGGGGAAGAATGTCCCCCATCAGGCCCTTCTCACAGGGCCCAGGGATCAGTAACCCCACTCCTGGTACCACGTGTACAAGAGTTTGCCGGGGCTCGACCCCTTTCCGGGCTCCGGGGAGCCACACCGACTCACTACACACCATGGCTGGGCCCTCTGTCCAGCGGCCGGGTTCCTCGTCAGTCCTCGCTGTCCTGAGAGACACGATAAGCCCGACCCAAGCTTCGGGCGGACACCAATGTTATGTCAGGGCTGAGCAACAATATAAAGTATTTAGGCCCAGGCCCTAGGTCAGGGCAGGGCAACAAACGCTGGGGCAGGCACTCAGGCCCTCAGTCAGGGCTGAGCAACAACAATATAAAGTATTTAGGCCCAGGCCCTAGGTCAGGGCAGGGCAACAAACGCTGGGGCAGGCACTCAGGCCCTCAGTCAGGGCTGAGCAACAATAATAAGTATTTAGGCCCAGGCCCTAGGTCAGGGCGGGGCAACAAACGCTGGGGCAGGCACTCAGGCCCTCAGTCAGGGCTGAGCAACAATAATATAAACTAAGCCTCAACAGGCCTGGGAGAGGGGGAGATTGCCACCCAACCCATGGGTGGCAGGGGGGACGCAGGCCCTCCCACTCCACTGGGCCCTAGCAGCGGCAGAAGGCCAGCTGCTTAGTCAGTGGGGATCCTGGCCGCAACACACTGACATAGGCTCTGGCAATGCTGCAGCCAGACTGGGGTCGGCTGCCCCCGGGCTACTTCCACACTCCCCCTCTGGGCCTACCTGGGGGCCGGTGTCGGCCTCGGGGGGATCCTGGATCCTGGGTTCGTCCGGCCAGGCATCGTTCGTTAGGTCCGGCAACTCCTCTGGGTAGAGGGTGCAGGGCGGGCCCGGCGGCTCCTCTGGATAGTAGGCGCAGGGCAGGCTCGGTGGCTCCTCTGGATAGCAGGCGCAGGGCAGGCCCGGCAGCTCCTGGCGGCCGCCCCGGGCTGCAGAGGTTTCCCAGCCCCGAGCTAGGCTGGAGAAGTCTGGTCTCTTTGGCGGCTGGGGCCTGACTGAGTTCTGAGGGCCAGCTTTTATACTTCCGGGTCGCCGCCTGACCCCGGGAGGGGCAGGCTCAGAGCTCCCTGGCTCCGCCCACTGCGGCCTCCAGATGGGCTCTGCCCCCTCTGGGGCGCCGGGGAGCCACACTGATTCACTACAGTGAGTAACTAAGGGTATGTCTACACTTTGATCTGGAAGTGTAACTCAGCAGCAGGAGGGGCTGGCCTTCCCGAGTATGTACCCGTCCAAGTTGCCAGGCACGTACTCAGAGTGGTGAGCCCCTCCTACTACTAACACCATCATAGCTACGCTCTATTTTGAGCATACTAGCTCCATCAGAGCTAGTATGGATATGACTTCTCAAGTTTGGAATTACATCCCCAGCTTGAAGTGCCTACAGAACTCATAACAGCTAACTAGCTAGGCTTAAACACAAACTCTTAGTTTGTGAAGTAATTTCCTTTTACCTTTTTCTTCTATTTTACCAGATTTATACAAATACATTTCTAATAAAGATACAGTAGATGAAGTGATGCTGTTTGATACAGTAATAAAACCACACCTCATGATACTAGATAAAATAAATCTAAAAGGGGTAAGCAGTACCTTATTAGACAAGAAGGTATCTTGTTGGTTGAGTTTAGGCTCTAGAATGCATGAGTTGGTTTTGTTGTATATAAAACCCTTTGTTTCTAACATTTCCAATTCTAACATATAAATATCTATTCTTCGTTAAATAAACACATACTTGCTTTCTCTATAAACAAATCTAATTGTTGTGTGTTAAGAGTAGGGTGTCCAAACATCCCAGTATTATCAGACTTTCCCAAAATTCGGGGCTTTGTCTCATATAGGTCCCTATTACCCCCAAGTCCCTGTCCCAACTTTTCACACTTGCTATCTGGTCACCCTAGTTAAGCAGAACTGTGTTTTAAGGTGAGCTAGTAAGCTGTGGTGTACTGTTAGGGTCCCGATGTACAGTCAGGATGCCATTTGTCCTGATATTTGGCATGGGACTGGATTGGTCACCCTACCTGGCAGGCTCCCTACCTAGCTCCACGGAGCTCCTGGGAAGCTCTGGGAGGGGGGAGGCTGCTTGCCGTGTGCACATTTGAACCTCACCCCCTCCTCGGTCTGCGCCCCCACACTGTCGCCAAGGGCCTCACGCCGGCACCTGGGTGCGGAGCGGAGCGTGCTCAGGCTGCTGCTGCTGCAGGGGCACTGAGTATCCCGGCCCCCTGTGCATCAAGTGGAGGGGTGGAGGGATCGGGGACGGAGAGAAGCCAGCGGGCTTGGTGGGACCTGGGGACGCAGCACAATTGGAGTGGGCCATGCCAGGGCCCCTTCTGAGTTTGGGCCTGGCACCATGACGCCACTGATGCCATTGTAAACCCGGTACTGGAAAGAGCTGCCCTTTCCTTGAGGCTGCGAACAAAAGTCACGCTTCAATTCAGCTGTCACCTGCCAGCTCTTTGTGACCAGGCTTAGCGCTACACCAGATCCAAACCCGCTCTTGGCGAACAAGCTTTGGGATCCGACCTATCTGAAGTGAACTGAAGATGCCCATTTATTTTTAAGGGGCAGGGACAGCACCCCAGAAAGCTCTGCCATTCGAGAAACTCACTCTGCAGTGACAATAGAGGGAATAACCCACCCCAGCCAATTGAGCCTGGGCGGCTGCTGACCCGCAACCCAGCCCCAGGGCTGGAGTGTTCCAATGGCTCTTGGCACCCAGGGCTGAGTGACAGCCCTGGAGCGGGACCCCTCTGCACTCAGGGTGCCCCTAAGAAGGGCTGGGCAGGGAAGCTCACATCCAGATCCAGTCAGGGAGTCCCCCATGGCTGGTTCCATGGATGCAGCGGAAGGCCTAGAACTGCTGGCTCTGAAATGAGACATGGCTCTGTGTTCAATGGGGGAGGCGGGGGCAGGTGGCCTGCAGAGGTAATAGCTGCATCCTCCCCCCAGCAGAGCGTTTGCAGACCTGCCCACCTAGCTCACGGCACAGCCAGGGAAAGGAGGTACCCAGCCATGCTGGGGAAGGGCTGAGAGGCTGCTGTTGGAGCTCTGCACATGCTGATTCCACCCAGGGCAGGCCGGGGCTGAGCGCTGCTAAGTTGCTGCCCAGGTCACTTACCCACACTGGCGAGCAGGGTCCCTACCTGGGGGCATGCACCTGACTGATGTACGATTGGGACACCATTTGTCCCAATATTCAGGTAAAATGTTAATGTTGGTAGTGAAATAGAAAATTAGTCAATTGGGGCTGTCCTATTTGTTAAACCTGATTGCACTCTATGCTATCTGCTGGCAATTTTGTTTTTTCAGGTTGTTTTCAGGTGCAACACAATTTACAGTAGGGATATCTAGTTTACATTACAGTTCTGAACCACAGTGCGCATCATAGCACAAACTACAGTGGGCACATAATAATGTGTAAGAAGCACAGAGACTGCGCTGTTCTTTTCAGTTGATAGCTATCTAGCTAATGGTCTTCAGCCGAAAACCCCACCCGAAATGGCAACAGCCATGAAACATGCTAGCAATATCCTGCAAGTTGACATTGAGACTCTGGTGATTAAGATGTTCAATCATTTCAGCAGTTCTGCTAAGAGTAGCAGCACTGAAGGATATGTTTGACTTTGTGGATATGGAGTATGCCCCACTTTACTGTGCCACGTTCTGACATACTGATTGAGTCTTTCCCAGCTGTAAACAGGCTTGTAAATACACCTCTACCCCGATATAACACGAATTCGGATATAACGCGGTAAAGCAGTGCTCCGGGTGGGGCGGGGCTGCGCACTCCGGCGGATCAAAGCAAGTTCGATATAACGCTGTTTCACCTATAATGCGGTAAGAATTTTTGGCTCCCAAGGACAGCGTTATATCCGGGTAGAGGTGTACGTGGCAGGCTCTTAAGTGCTACTTTGTTTCTCTGGGCAGTGTCGAGTGTCCAAAATCTCTATGGATGCTGTTCTCCACATGGAAAACAGTGAACAAGGTGAGGGGCCTACCAAAGTTGAGGTTCATCTGTTTTTCCTCCAGAATGTCCTGAAAATCTTCAGTGATACTGTGCTCTGTTTGGAAAATGAAAGTGTGCCACAAGTACTCCTGTTCTTTTTGCGAATACAGACTAACATGGCTGCAACTCTGAAGAATGTGAGGTGTATGCCATAATGAATTTGAGAATTAAACTTCAGCAATGGAAGAATGACAAATTCTTTGGCTCCAAAGTTGAAAATGCATTAACTGAGATACTGCCCGTCACTGCTGAATGTCTCCAAAAAGACTTCATAAAATTTTACGATGTGTCAGTCCTATATCTGGAGAAATGGTTTCATTTTTTGACAACTGGCTACTTGTTCAATACCCAGTGCTTAAACATCAAAGTTAATAGGGAATTCGAATACAGGGATCTTTCTGCAGTTGTGACTGCTGTAAACCTACAAAAAAACTGGATCTTGATCAGCTCTATGATGAATACATCAACTCCAAGTTGGAGCCTGGCAAACACTCAGTTGTGGAACTCTGGTTTCAAGTGCTGAGAAACAAGGACGGAAGCACTGAATTCCTGAACATGACAAAGCTGGTGTCATACATGCTTAGCATACCAGTAAGCATTACATAGACAGAGCGTGTATTTTCAATTATGGAAAGTGCATGGACCGACATCCGGAATCCAAGCAGCACAGACTTGGTGTGGTGTGAAACCCTTGTCAAAATGAATTTCAGGATGAGTTGCAAGGACTTCTACAGCTTTGTAATTGCCCAGAAGCAAGTCATGACTATGGCAAAGTCATCCAAG
The DNA here is from genome assembly GCF_028017835.1 of Emys orbicularis. Classification (NCBI taxonomy): domain Eukaryota; kingdom Metazoa; phylum Chordata; order Testudines; family Emydidae; genus Emys; species Emys orbicularis. The sequence continues at coordinate 105,734,077 of NC_088689.1, forward strand.
AAGTACTAGACTTCTGGCATGTCTGAGAGGTATGCAAATTGTGAAGTTGATTTATTGACTGAATAAAACCCCCTGCCCTTTACCCCGTTGTTTGTTTAGTGTACAAAAAAAATCTGTATGTTTAAATATGGATTGCAACTAAGTCTACGATTTAGTCAGGGAGGGCACGGCAGTCACTGATTCCGGGCCTCCCTGACTTAGTTTGCTTCAGCTGTCAGCGGCTGAAGCCGGGGCCGAAGGCAGGACTGTGGGCCCCCCTCCGTGACTGCAGCTGGGGCTGGAGCCAGGGCTAGAACCAGGACCCTTCGCTCCCCTGCCCTGCAACTGGGGCAGCAACCGGGATCCTGCGTTCCTGTCCCACGGCTTGCGGTAGGAATTGGAACGGGGATCATGTGCCCCTCCCCCGTGGCTTGCGGCTGGGGCCGCAGCTGGGGCCATACGCCCCCCCCCCCTTGCAGCTTCTTAGGGCTGTGTGTCCTCCCCTCCCATGGCTCCAGTCAGGGCTGTGCGCCTGGGGCTGCTCTGCCCCCCCCCCCCCTCCATGTGTCCTGATATTTTACTCTTGCGATCTGGTCATCCTATGTACTGTTTCTTTGGGAACAGCAGGTCTGGTAATTCTGTGACTGTCCAATGAATAAGGGGCTTGACACGGCAAGGAGACTCTCAGAGGACTTGGAGGTTGGAGAATGCACATCGCAAACCTGCACGAGGGACAGCAGATGCTATGTGGGCTGAGAGAGGAGAGCTTCTTTTGCCTCTGGCTGGGAGATTCAGGGAGCTGACCCTTGGCAACTTCATGCAAAGGCTTCTTCATGCTAAGGGGAGAAGGTTGGGAAATGTCTCGCAACTCTGAGTACCCCTTGGAAGTTTCACACTGGTACAGAGGTGTGTACAGCTATGTTGCATGATTTAATTAATTGCTATCTCCAATTGATGATTGGTCAATCAAATGAGTCAGATTACTTTATATTGCTGCATGCTGAGCTACTAAACAAGGACAGAACCACCCAGGTGTGTGAAGAGCCACTCCAGAAAGACTGTTCTAAACATCAAAAGGGACATTTCTGTAGACAGGTAAGAGTGCTGATGTAAAGAGGATGGCATTGTGCAAAGTTGGCCAAGTGATCATACAGCAAAGGGGCTTGCAGAAACAGATTGTTGACCAGAGTTAAGCCAGAAGTTGTTGGGCCATATGTTGAACATGTCCACACAAACTGGTCTCGCACAAGATGTTTTGCATAAGGATATTGGAATTTTCCAGACAAAGTTGCAAGCAGTCTAAAGGAGAAGACTGCTTTCCTCACTGGATGATGGAAAGGGGCACAACTCACCTCCTGGTTTGACATTTCAAATCTTTAACAAATTAAAAGTCACTTTCTGATTGGCCCACATTAGTGTTGCTAAAAAGAGAAACCAGGACATGCTACCCAGCAGAAAATATATTAAATGGCCTGTGTTGTTCAACACATTGCTCCCTGAAGCCTAAATATCTGCAGAGAGACCGAGAGGGACAGCAGGAACACTCCTTGCGTGGTTCAACTAAGCACCCTGTTAGTTGTCTTTTAAAGGAGATAACTAATTATCTAAGGAGACTGTTGTGAAATCCAGAAAGAGAATAAGAGTACAGCTGTCATAACATCATGAGTGAATTGCCTGAATGAGCTCCCTATCTATCTTGAGAAACCAGTCATTGCAACTGTGAAGCTGAGCTAGAAAACCCACCTTTATGCCAGTTCCAACTAACCAATCAAATGACTTTTAAAGATGCATTGTTTACTCAAGTGACAACTTGGTTATGTCAAGCTAAATGCTTCTCAGAAGTATGTACATGAGTTAATGAATAACTAACATGTATAACGTGGACTTGTGTTTTAACAAGTTTAGTCTTAGCCCTGGTCTACACTACGGGGCTAGGTCAAATTTAGCCGCGTTAGGTCAATTTTAAAATGAATGCCTCTACACAACTAACCCCGTTCCGTCGACCTAAAGGGCTCTTAAAATCGATTTCTGTACTCCTCCCCAGCGAGGAGAGTAGCACTAAAATCCACCTTGGTGGGTCGAATTTGGGGTAGTGCAGGTGCAATTCGCTGGTATTGGCCTCTGGGAGCTATCCCAGAGTGCTCCAATGTGACTGCTCTGGACAGCACTTTGAACTCCGATGCACTTGCCAGGAAAAGCCCCAGGAAATTTTGAATTTCATTTCCTGTTTGGTCAGCGTGGCGAGCTCAGCAGCACAAGTGACCATGCAGTCCCCCCACAATCACAAACAAGCTCCAGCATGGACCGAAAGGGAGACACTGGATCTGATTGCTGTATGGGGAGAAGAATCTGTGCAGGCAGAACTCCGATCAAAAAGAAGAAATGCTAATATATATGCCAAAATTGCACAGGGCATGGTGGAGAGAGGCTATAACAGGGACACACAGCAGTGCTGCGTGAAAGTTAAGGAGCTCAGGCAAGCCTACCAAAAGTCAAAGAAGACAAACGGTCACTCCGGGTCAGAGCCCCATACATGATGTTTCTATGATCAGCTGCATGGCATTCTAGGGGGGGGACCCTACCACTACCCCACCACTGTCCGTGGACACCTGCAAGGAGGGAGTCTCACGCAACAGGGAGGAGAATTTTGTGGATGAGGAAGACAAGGAGGAGAAGAATGCGCAGCAGCCAAGTGGTGAATCCGTTCTCCCCAGCAGCCAGGACCTTTTCATCACTGTGGAGCCAATACCCTCCCAACGCGGGATCCCCGACCCTGAAGCTGGAGAAGGCACCTCTAGTGAGTGCACATTTGTAACTACAGTGCAGGGTTAAAAGCAATAGTGTTTAATGTTTGATTTGCCCTGAAGAATTGGGATGCATTCGCGGCCAGTAGAGCTACTGGAAAAGTCTGTTAACGTGTCTGGGGATGGAGTGGGAATCTTCCAGGGACATCTCCATGAAGCTCTCCTGGACGTACTCTGAAAGCCTTTGCAGAAGGTTTCTGGGGAGGGCTGCCTTATTTCATCCTACATGGTAGGACACTTTACTGTGCCAAGCCAGTAGCAAGTAGTCTGGAAGCATTGCAGCACAAAGCATGGCAACGAATGGTCCTGGGTTTTGGTTACATTCAAGCAACATTCAGTCTATATCTTTCTGTGTTAGCCTCAGGAGAGTGATATCATTCATGGTCACCTGGTTGAAGTAGGAGAATTTTTGTAAGGGAACAGTAAAAGGACCCTGTTCATGCTCAGCTGTTTGCGTTTGGCTAAAAGGGATCATCCCAGAGAATAGCCATGCGGTGGGGTAGGGGGAGATGTGTTCTGCACATCCACCCGAAAACCGCAGCCCCTCCTTTTAAATGTGAAACCCAACCGGCATTACTTGCTATGGGAAAGGAGGGTGCTGCAGCTTGAAACCATTCCCACATGTTATGAAGGCATAAGAAGCCAACGCCGCGTACCCTTTGGCTTACCATGGCTGCCTAGAAACCGAATTCTGTTGCCCAGCTGTGTGTGATGTGTCACCATACCGGCAGGCGCTCAATATAAAAGGCAAAATGCGACCTTGTACTTAAAGCACATGTGCTGTCTGCTGTGAATTGCTTGATTCACTGTGAAAGAGTCTCCCTTTTGTTCTCAGAAAGGTATTATCTTAAATTTTACACTCACTTTTTATCCCCCCACAGGTGCAAATGTTTCTATGCTCCCCCTATCATCTCCATCCCTGAGGTTATCGCAGATTAGAAGGCAAAAAAAAAGCACTCGTGATGACACGTTTTCCGAGCTCATGCAGTCCTCCCGCACTGATAGGGCATAGCTGAATGCATGGAGGCATTCAGTGGCAGAGTCCAGGAAAGCATTAAGTGAGCGTGATGAGCAGAGGCAGGAGGCAATGCTGAGGCTAATGGGGGAGCAAACGGACATGATGAGGCATCCGGTGGAGCCGCAGGAAAGCCAACAAGAGCACAGACCCCCACTGCATCCATTGTGTAACTGCCTGCCCTCCTCCCCATGTTCCATATCCTCCTCACCCAGACGCCCAAGAACGTGGGGGGGGGGAGGCTCCGGGCACCCAGCCACTCCACTCCAGAGGATGGCCCAAGCAACAGAAGACAGTCATTCAAACAGTTTTGATTTGTAGTGTGGCTACAATAAGCAATGTGGCCTTGTCCTTCCCCCCTCCCCCCATCCATCCCACCTGGGCTACCTTGTCAGTTATCTCACTTTTTTTTTAATTAAGAAAGAAAGAATGCATGGTTTCAAAACAATAGTTACTTTATTTCCTTTACCAGCTGTGATCGAAGGGGGGAGGGTGGTTGGCTCACAGGGAATTAAAATCAATAAAGGGGGTGTGTGCATCAAGGAGAAACACACACAACTGTCACACGGTAGCCTGGCCAGTCATGAAACTGGTTTTCAAAGCCTCTCTGATGTGCAGCATGCCTAGCTGTGCTCTTCTAATCACCCTGGTGTCTGGTTGCTCAAAATCGGCTGCCAGGCAATTTGCCTCAACCTCTCACCCCACCATAAACGTCTCCCCCTTACTCTCACAGATATTATGGAGCACACAGCAAGCAGCAATAACAATGGGAATATTGGTTGCGCTGAGATCTAACCTAGTCATCAAACAGCACCAGCGAGCTTTTAAACGTCCAAAGGCACATTCTACCACCATTCTGCACTTGCTCAGCCTATAGCTGAACTGCTCCGTACTACTGTCCAAGCTGCCTGTGTATGGCTTCATAATACACAAGGATAACTATTGGCATTTCAACCTACCCAATGGTAATTTTATGGTCTGGGAAGTAAATCCCTTCTTGCAGCTGCTCAAACAGCCTGGAGTTCCTAAAGATGTGAGCGTAATGCACCTTTCCCGGCCATCCCACGTTGATATCAGTGAATCGTCCCTTGTGATCCACCAGTGCTTGCAGCACCATTGAGAAATACCCCTTGCAGTTTACGTACTGGTTGGCAAGGTGGTCCGGTGCTAAGATAGGAATATGTGTTACGTCTATTGCCCCACTATAGCTAGGGAACCCCATTGCAGCAAAGCCATCCACTATGACCTGCACATTTCCCAGAGTCACTACCTTGATAGCAGAAGGTCAGTGATTGCATTGGCTACTTGGATCACAGCAGTCCCCACAGTCTACCCACTGTGGGTAGTGGATCTACCCACTCCAAATTGATTCCTGACTGACCGCTAGCAGTCAGGCGTTGCAAGCTTCCACAGGGCTATTGCCACTCACTTCTCAACTGTCGGGGCAGCTCTCATCTTGGTATTCCTGCGCTTCAGGGCAGGGAAAAGCAACTCACCAAGTTCCATGAAAGTGGCCTTACGCATGCGAAAGTTTCACAGCCACTGTGAATCATCCCAGACCTGCAACACTATGCGGTCCCACCAGTCTGTGCTTGTTTGCTGAGCCCAGAATCGACGTTCCACTGTATCAACCAGCCCCACTGCTGCCATGATGTCCCAATTGCCACAGCCCATGCTTTCAGGAACGTCTGTGTCCATGTCCTCCTCACAATCGTCCTCGTACTGGTGTCTCTTAGCCAGATTGTGCACATACTGCAGGATAATGCGTGAGGTGTTTACAATACTCACAACAGCAGAGGTGAGCTGAGTGGGCTCCATGCTTGCCGTGCTATGGCGTCTGCACGGGTAACCCAGGAAAAAAGGCACGAAACGATTGTCTGCCATTGCTTTCACGGAGGGAGGGGAGACTGACGATATGTACCCAAAACCACCCGCAACAATGTTTTTGCCCCATCCGGCATTGGGAGCTTAACCCAGAATTCCAATGGGCAGCGGAGACTGCAGGAACTGTGGGATAGCTACCCACGGTGCACCGCTCTGTGAGTCTATGCTAGCCACGGTATTGAGGATGCACTCCGCCGACTTAATGCGCTTAGTGGGGACATACACAATCGACTGTATAAAATCGATTTCTAAAGATCGACTTCTAAAACCCGACCTAATTTCATAGTGTAGACAAACCCTGAGTTATCGAGAAGTTACTCTAAATCAATGAGTAATTGAGAATGTTAAGGCTGTAGAAATTCATTTCACTAGCCCTAGTACTGTTGCAATAGGAAACTGTGCTCCGCAACAGCAAAAGTTACTGAGTGTTTCAAAGAGTTCACACACACAAAAATAATACACACATTTTGTGGTCTAGAGAACTGACTGCTTCTTAGACAAAAAGAGGAAGAAACTTTTAATTGACTGATACCACTGTTTGACCCCTTGGCTAAAGTGGTATAAGAGCTTAAAGTACTGGTGAAAATCCTGAGAAATTAGAATAACATCAAAGTTATTACCTGCATATTTTGTTTTGGGTTTAATATGTGATAGTTTTGCATGTGTAAGTGGCAATGCTTGGCTATGAGTATAACCCGGGCAAGGTAATTTTGAACTGAATTGCCATTCTTTGATAATTAAGTAACTTGTCTAAATTTCTAAATTCACCTTTAGAATTATTTGGATTGAAGTAGCATGAGCAGTCCCCCATAATTCCCTTGTCTTATAAACTTGATTGGAAATAAAAAGGATCCAGAGTTCCATGTTGGCACCAAAGTCACCTGCCCAGACTAATACAGAACTAGATAAAAGTCTGCCTTTGTTACAAGATTGTGATAAGACCTTGAATTAATTGACCTAAATTATTATGTATTGAAAATTGTAGCATTCCATATGGAGTTCAATTTGACATTGTGAACACTACCATCTAACTAGCTTTATTTTGCCTTCTATAATTTATTTGCTTTAAAAGCTATTTTAGCTAATAAAACTCAAATTTATAATAATTCTCCAATCTGTATTTTAGCTAAGTAATACAGATCCAAAGAACAGTGAGAAACCTAGTAGACATAACTGGTTAAATAGTTTACTTAAGTAACGTGTTTTATATAACCTCTCTTTCTCACACTTATCTGGCAATGTTTAAGCAACTCTTTACCAAACACAGGAAGACAACAATCTCCAAAGATTGTTAAGAAAAGATAATACCTTCACTGACCACCATTTAAATTTAAAGACTCTCTAAGAATCATTTAAATTAAAAAGACTATTTTAAGAGATAGAAGACATTCAAATAGGAAATAGGAGAGTTTGGGTTCATTTGAAACAGAATTTCCACGCCTATTAAAACCTGATGGAACTAAAGGAGTATTTCAGAAAATGAACTGAGGAAAAGAAGAAGTTAAAGCTCTATTTTTAAAAATGTTCTGAGAATTTCCTGCCACGAACACAAAAGCAATATAATCATAAAGTTGAAGAATTACAACCCTGCTGTATATACATTAACAATGGCATATTCATGAGCTGAAGACGCTACCAAGACCATTCCATGAAGGAATTGAGCCAGTAAAAGGTGACAGCAGCTGATATATGAATCCAGCCACGTAACTGGGGGGGGGGGGGGAGGGAGACACTCTTTCACCATCAGTGAGAATATGGAAAATAAAGGAGTAAATTCCTCTGAACTGCTTCTTGGGTTTATATGCTCTCTTGGTTACTTTTACACTACTTTTATTACACTCTTACACTTATGGTCCTAAACTCGTCTCCACTCATGCTTTCAGCCCTCAGCCTAGCCTGTTCATTTCATCTCTATAAGCAAGCAAACAGCAGCAATAAGACAATTAAAAAAAAACAAAGAAGCCACAACCACAGCCCACTCGTAACTGGCAATAGTGGGGGAGCACAATTAAAAGCCTGGGGACATGTGACCACTCTAAGCGTGGCCTCTGCAGGGAGAAGGGCAGAGGTGACTGAGGGGCAGGAGGGGGATCAGGGAGGGACAGGTGGGTACCCGCCCATTTGCCCTGCTCTCCCCCCTCACTCTCTAGGGCTCTAGCGAGGCCCAGCTCTCTCTCCCCCCACCTTCGTTCCCCATGGAGCCTCCACTCCCAGCCAGCCCCAAGCAGCTCATGCACTGCATCTTGAGCACCGCCTCAGTGACAACCTTGGTAAACAGAGGAACATAGTTGGATTTAATTTGAATTTACAATTCCTAATATTAATTATTTTTCCTGTTTCAAGTTCATTCCTTGAATGGCTTAAATAACTGGCTTCATATGACTTACTATAGACAACTTACCTCTCTGCTCAGTAATATACTCTTTATGTTATCCATGATCAACACAACAGAAACCACCAACACTTGAATGAAATTATTTTACCCATCCATAAACTGTTCTAGTTAACTAAGATACATTAAGAAAGGACTCATTCCTGATATTGGGAATAGTATACTTGGTTTTAAGTCACATAGAGAAGAATGTCCCCACCAGAGGTGAACCCACTTCTTAGGGGCAATTTCTGCTGAGAACAATTCAGAGACATACAGAAGAGATTGTAACAGAGGATTGTAACTGAAGTAATCATTGTTTACTGCTTATTTGTGTTTTATTATTAAAGAAAAGAAAAAATAATAGTCCCTTATTTCTGATTATTGTGTCTTTAATCATGATGCCTCCTGGGCCCAGCAAGAACTCCATGTGTGTAAAATAGTAGGAGTCATATCTCTGAATTGGCAACAATTCCCTCTGGAGTACCTGGCATTGGCCACTGTCAGAAGACAGGACACTGGGCTAGATGGACCTTTGGTCTGACCCAGTATGGCCATTCTTATGTTCTTAACAAGAAAGACAACTATTAGCATTTAGCCTGTACCATTTCTTGTTTCTCTAGAATATACATTTTTAGTAATTTTAGGGACAAACTACTTGGTCCTCAATACTGTACAACACTTTTTTTTTCTACCCCAAACAGTTAATCTCAGGGGACTGCCAAACAGCAGTCTACAATAAACACGTTAACTCAGTAACGAGGAAGGTGCAGATTCTTGTTAATGTTGATGATGAAGCTGCAAGATCTCACCTTTTTCAGCAATGTAGTAGACTCTCTTCCCACGCTGTACAGATAATACAAAAGAGGAAGAAAAAGGAGGACAAGCTTCTTTTCAGAAGCAGTGTCCTTCTTGGATTAGGAAATTCTGCCCGTCTTTAGTGCTTTCTCATATAAATGCACAGGTATAATTTAACAGACAGCAGCCTGGCGCTGCGTAAACCAAATTTGTTTTTAGCATCAGAAAAAAAAATAATTTGGGGTGACACCAGAAGGGGAGGTTTCAGTCTGAGAAAAGAAAAACCTTCTTGAATAGTCTGCATTTGCTTTGTGTACAACTTGAAGTGCATCTTTTCCTATGATCCGGATAATGGAGAATCTCACCATGAAAAACTTGGAAGAAGAACTCATAACAAGTTAACACTTTCTGTTCAAACTCTTTCTGACTGAAAAAAGAGAGTATGATCACAGTGAGAATAAAAAGGAACCGATGCGTACGGACCGTAAATTACTAGTGTAAGAACAGTGTCAGGTACTGTAAACTTACACCTTTACTTGACATTTTTCATGGGGACAAAGAGAACAAACAAAATTGTGCCTCTGCTAAAGTCTTTATTCATGCTTAAATCCCTCCCACGTAGACTACTGCAATTACATTTTAATAGTCTTGCTAAATCCTAATTGCTAAAATTCTGTATTCCAAAATGCTCTAGCAACTATTTTCTCACTTCCAAAAGTAAGAGTACACAAACCTCAGACTCTATCAACTTTACTGGCTTGCTGTCCATTTCCAAATCTAATTCAAATTTGCCTCTTTGGCCTTCAAAACTCACTGGTCACTCACTGAACCATACGTCAATCAATTTATATGAACAAAGACATCAAATTTTAACAACTTTTATTTGGACATGAGCTGGATTCACACTACCGAGCTAGATTTTTAAAGATATTTAGATGTTGTTCTACTCAGCATTTCAAGGCATCATTGACTTTCAGTGAGACACAGGCTTCTCAGTGCCCCAAGTCATTTTTAAAAATGGAATTTAACCATTGAAGGGCATGTCTACACTATAAACTTAAGTTGACCTATGTTACTGCAGTGGTTCATGTCCACACTGCCCTTTTTCTGTCAGTGGTGTGCATCCTCTCCAGGAGCGTTTCCACTGACTTAGGAGGGGCAGTGGCGGGGGCGAGGGGCTGAGAGCGAGGGCTCTCAGCTCTGCGTGCAGCTCCCTGCTGGGAGCCCAGCAGCCAACTGGACTCCAAACATGGCTCCCCAACAGGAGCACGACTGTGCCCGGTGGGGAGCTCCAAGAGCCTGGGGGCAGCCAGGCTCCTGTCAGGGAGATCCACCCACAATGTCTGGTCAGCTGTCCCATTATTGGTGGGGACCAATTGGTGGGGAGCAGGGAGCTGAGAAGCCTGGTGCAGTTGCCCTGCTCCCAGCAGGGAGCGAGAAGCAAGGCAGTAATATGTACACTGACCTAACTAGGTCGACATACGCTGCCAACCTAGCGCTATAGTGTAGACCAGGCCTCAGTCACTTAGGCTTTTGCAGTGGTGAGCAGAGCAATGCTTACATATCTTTAAAAATCTGAGCCCCTAGAATTGAAAGACTCCATATCACACTACCAATCCCCTGTGTCATCCAGTTCCCACAATTGAAACTAAACTAAAATTGAATTAACAACATATATTAGAAGACCTTACATAAATTCATCACTGTCTTAACTGTGTTGTAACTAATGATGTCTAATCAGATATGAATATACCCCATTGAATGGATACTGCTCAGTTTGAAATATGGATTGCTGAAGCATAAAGAAAAGAAGATTAGGCAACATATCAGTAATTGCGAAGAAAGAAAATAAGGCATTTCAGCAACAACAGATAAGTAAAGTGATCTGGAGAATTGCTCCAGACGTAAGAATTATCAAGATGAATGGAAAATTCGTAAGAGCAAGGCTAAGGTCTCAATTCAACAAAGTACATAAAATCATCACGTGCTTAAAGCAAGTGAGTAGTGGTAGTGAAGTCATATGCTTAAGTATCTTGTTGATTCAGGACCTTGATTCTAAGGATTTTTTTTAAAAACCTCAGTGATAGAAACAGCCCTTAGATCTTTATGTCTGAAACCTGAACAAAGCCTACCAGTACATCTAGAGTGTTTATTTTGTTCCTTGTGGTATTTATGACAAACTGATCTATTATAAGACAATTTGGACAGTGGAATAAGGAAAACCGCAGGAATGTGTTCAATTACTTACATTTGCTTGCTATTCTGAGGGATACTGGGAGAGTTGAGGTGTTTATCTAGCCTTATTACACTATTATGCATTCTGCTCAAAGGCCCTGCTGGTTCTCATTAACTCCCATCTTTTCCTTATTCCACTTCTTTTACTTGAATTCACTGTAGTATAAATAAGTTTTTCAGTGTAATTTCTTGGAATGCAAGACAGCTACATAGCCTTTAGAAAATGTTTGGGCTTTATTAAAAAGCTTCATCCACATATAGTATTTCCAAAGGAAATCCTCTCCTTCTCTGAAAGAACAAACAGCATTAAGAAGTCAGTGGGAGGCTCAAGCCTTCTCATAATTTCCTTACATGGTAGGGGAACTGCGATATTTATTTGTGAAAAAAACATTTTCTTCCAACTGCTGGTATGAAAATCTAACAGATGAGCAACATAGCAACATTGCTTAATAAAGAGACAAAGTGTTTCTATAAAATGACCTGTTCGCTAATTTATACACCCTTAACTGTGATTATCTCTCCTTAATAAATGTTACCGTTGAGTTAGAAAGTGATAATACAAAACTTCTCAGGAGCATGTGGGAGTATAACTAGAACTTAATGTTCAGTACCATGCTAAACAGACCTTCTAAAAACCTGTTTGTGTCTGGTACAGAGTGAGTCCTGTCGTTGATCCCAATAGGGGAGCTTCACAAAGCATCAATCACAGGGTGACGTGGGGTTGAGGATAGCCTGTCAGGGAGTCAAACCTAGAACGTCCCTGTCATCTACCCTTAAACCCAGCTGGCGAGGATCTGCGCCTAGAACAATTGCTGGGTCTACACTTCAGCTCCTCCTCCAAAAGGGAAGCTCCCCCTTTCCTTTCCTTTTTTTTTGGGGGGGGGGGGCAGGGGAAGGGGAAGTGGCATGTGCAGAACGGAACTAAATCCCTCGGCTAACAAGAGAATATTAAAGACACAAAAACCTAATCCATGACAACAAAATCCTTAACTCACTCGAACAACCTGAGGAAGGCTGCACCAGAGAGATACAACAATGGGTGAGTTTCCAAAAGTCAGACTAAGTCACACGGACCAGTGATGACTAGAGGATACTGAGGTGTATGAGAGAGGGGTCACTGAATAAAGGAAATAATGGAACATGGCTTTCTGAAAGTCACTTCAATAACAAAAAGTAGGTATGGTGAAAACTGCAGTCCAATTTCAGCCCTGATATAGCTCCAATAAGCTGAATGTCACCCAATATCTTTTATATGGATAAGCTAAGCTAAAATTCTATATTAAAATTATACATCTGAAGAGAAGGATAATTTTCCTATGTGAGACATTTAAAAAAATCAAATGGAAAAATAAAGGGAGAAATAGTGAAAAGAGAAAGAAAGGGCTGACAATTGAATAGGGGAGAGCAAAACAAGGAGGAAAAGAAAGTCATCAGAACACAAAGAGAGACAATAGAGGGTACAACTTGCAGTGTACTGTCAGAAATCTAGACTTTTTAATCTCACAGGAAGAAAAGCTCCCTTTAGGTTAAGAGTAATTTAAGTCTCCCCAAACAGATCATCAATTTCAAGGGCTCCATAAAAAAAATTGGTAGTTGATAGAATGGTTGACCCTTCAGAGATTCAAAAATACATTTATCATACCCTGCATTTGAGATCCCATATTATCTGTTAATAGTGAGAGAGGAAACGGATGTGGGAAAGATACAAAGATACACAGAAAAGTGCTCTGGGATCACATCCAAGGACATCAGTAAGCCTGTTACAGTCATCATCTGATCCATCATGGGGGAACGAAGTGTATCTGTTGGCTGATGTATAAGGAGACAATGATGCCCACTTTCTCTGGTACAATTCATGCACTTTCTTATAGCAGTGGTTCTCAAACTAGGGCCGCCACTTGTTCAGGGAAAGCCCCTGTGGGCTGGGCCTGTTTGTTTACCTGCCGGGAACCAGCGGCCAGTATGTCCCTCGGCCCGCGCCGCTTCCTGCAGCTCCCATTGGCCTGGAGCGGCGAACCGCGGCCACTGGGAGCTGCGATCGGCCGAACCTGCGGACGCGGCAGGTAAACAAACCGGCCCAGCCCACCAGCATCTTTCCCTGAACAAGCGGCGGCCCTAGTTTGAGAACCACTGTCTTATATGACACAGCCATGCTAAAGAAGTGCAGGAGGCCCACTGCATGAGCAATAGTGCTGGAAGCGGAAGCCCTTTGCAAAGCATGAACCCACTACTAGAGAACTTGGAGATACAGGAGCAGGCGGAATGCAATGAGCAGGAAGACTTGATGCATTCCTTAGAACAGTGGTTCTTAACCTTTCAAGACTACTGTACCTCTTTTGGGTGTCTGATTCATCTTGTGTACCCCAAGTTTCACCTCACTTAAAAACTCAGGCTTGGGCTTCAACTTTCTGCCGTAGGCCCCAGCTAGTCTAACACCTGCTTTGGCAACTGCCGATATAGTATATATAGCATATATACACCTCTACCCCGATATAATGCTGTCCTCGGGAGCCAAAAAATCTTACTGCGTTATAGGTGAAACCGCATTATATCAAACTTGCTTTGATCTGCCGGAGCGTGCAGCCCCCCGCACCCCCCCGGAGCGCTGCTTTACCACGTTATATCCGAATTCATGTTATATCGGGTCGCGTTATATCAGGGTAGAGGTGTATATAGCAGTATAAACAAGTCATTGTCTGTATGAAATTTTAGTTTGTACTGACTTCGCTAGTGCTTTTTTATATAGCTTGTTGTAAAACTAGGCAAATATCTAGGTGAGTTGATGTATCCGCTGGAAGACCTTTGCGTACCCCCCAGGGGTAAATGTACCCCTGGCTGGGAATCACTGCCTTAGAAGGAGTAGCCAGCCAATGCTCCCATTGAATCCCAATTTAATGTGAGTTTTCCCTCGGTAAGGATTTCAGAATAAGGGAGTATGTTATACCACAGTCAAGATAGTTGATCTATTTTAAATAATGATGTATGCAGGTTCTTCACTTGTTGTTTTTGTTACTTTTAAATAATACCCTCTAGTCATAGAATAATAAAAAATGTGTCCCAAAACCTCCACTGTGTTTATTTGTGGCTAAATAATAATAGTTGAGACACGGTTGATACCTGTATTATGACCAAGCTGAAAGGCACTCATATTCCATCCTGCCCTGACCCCATCTTGCCTTTGGAATTTACAATCCTTAAATTTCCTGCAGGGAGTTCAGCATACATTTGTATCTAAAAAGTGACACTAAAAATGATTTGATCATCCTAAAACAAGAATCCACTCATTCATATCAAGTTAACTTCATGACTTAGGATGCATTTAGATAAAGCAACTACTTTCATATTAAACAATATTAGCATTGCATTACATCACAATCATTAGAGTGGGCTGTTTGCTAGATAAACCAAGAGATATCTTCACCTCTATTAACAAAGGGCAATGTTTTCCCCAAGGCCTGTATGGTTTTTATTATGAATGGGTAAGCAGCTAATTTAAAAAAGGAAGGGGAGGGGAATTAAATTCTTGGTTGCAGTTTTATCCAAATACAGTTTTCTTTTAAGTATGTTTGTGTATTTACTCTTTACCTTTTATAATTAAAAAAAATCATTTTTCTACTATTTCACTGATGAGAATTTTCGGAAGTTATAAAATTAAGAAAAATGCCAAAAACAACCCAACCCCAAAACTGATATAATAATGGTATTCTGTGGCACTATAAAATGATTGGGAGTATATAAGGCATACATAGAACACAGACATTGTGTCAAGTATCAGAGGGGTAGCCGTGTTAGTCTGGATCTATAAAAAGCAACAGAGAGTCCTGTGGCACCTTTAAGACTAACAGATGTATTGGAGCATCTGACGAAGTGGGTATTCACCCACGAAAGCTTATAGACATTGTGGTTTGGCAGAGACATTCATTTTCAAAGTGGAATACTATTATCCTGTCACTGCACTCTACTCCACTGACTATCTTTTTGACCAAATTATTTTTTAAAACAATAGGAAGTAAAACACAACATTGGTTAATTCTCCAAAACAGAAACTTTTGATACTGCACTGCACCAGTGCATCACATTTTCATTGTATCATAATGAATCTGCATCCTGACTGATGCACAGAAAATATGTATTCTGTCTTTATCCTATAAGCAAAGCATTCATGACATTACAGTTTATTAAAAGTTTATTATACATCTGTGAATGAGCTAGTTTCTGATTAAGTGGAGTTTGTTTCCAAACTCAGAGTAAACATACATCTGCATGCTATTCATACTTCCCAAAATCGCATTCCACTTTTCTGATGTTCCCTAACCTAACTCTAAATTTCAGGAGACCAGTTCTATAATCCAAGAGCAGCTTGGTTCAGCACAGAAGACACAGCCCAGGAGAAGTGGAAAGGCGGCTTTATTTTTCCCTAATCCTGAGCTGCTCTGGAGGCTGGCATGGCCCTAAGTACTGTTCTACTTTACAGGAGCAGCTCATAGGGTAGCCAAGTAAAGCTTCGCACCCCAGAGTAACCAAAGCACATTGTGGTCTGCCCACAGCTCCTGCATTCTCATAACCTGAAGTCTGCACAGGAGGGCTATGTAAGTCTCCCTACTTCAGCCCTACCCCTTTCCCCAGCACTGGAGTATTCTCCAGGGGGCTCTTTCTGGCTGCCTTATGCCAGTGGAACATGCAATGGGGCCACAGCAGGGTCTAGAATATGGCCCCAAGACTGTATCTGTTATCCCTTTATATCTAGCTTCAAATCCAATTTAAAACTGCTCTCTTGGTTTTCCAAAGCCTACACCTACTTCTGACTTTGTAAACCAGCCACACTCCTGACTTCTCACTTCATCCCTCCAATCTATCACCTCCTTCACAAACCTCCACAGCTGGGGGCTGCTTTTTTTAAAAGAATGTTGTAGATTAACCATTTATATTTGATTGTCTTTCACATTAGAAATATAAGGCCTGCACTTTCGTCTCGTTTCTGAAGCACTTCACCATTTCCTCTGAAGGGCCAGGTCTACAGCAGAAACTTTTTCCACTACAGTATTGTTGTTAGGAGTGAGATTTTTTTATGACATTTCTATACCACCAAAAGCCCTAATGCAGACACAGCTTAGGTCTGCATAAAAGTGCTTTTCCAGGTATAGTTTATTTTGCTTGGGGAACCGGTATAAGCTATACGAGCAAAGCACTTTTTTGCCAGTATATGCTATGTCTGCACTCGGAGGGTTTGTCAGTATAGCTATACTGGCAAACCTTTTCTAATCATCTGGCTAAGGACTTTAATAGGGATGTCATGTAAGGCTGTAATGTAAACTGCAGCTCTCCACTCCATCTCCCAAATGAGGGAGAGGGAATACTAGTTCTTAGATCATCTAAACAGGAGGGAGAGCAACAGTTTACATTATAGCCTCATGTTACAGTATTATTCAGATCCTCCAAAGACCTTGTGAAGATCCTCCAGCAAAGAGAGAAGGAAGTGAAGACCTGATATTGCAAATGCAAAAAGTAGGGAAATATTTTTTTAAATGTTTGTGAGGCCACATTTCCACATCAAAAAGGAACAGTAAAGAGCACAACAAAAATATTTGCTTTTACTTAAAAAAAAAAAAAAAGAAAGAAAGAAAGAAAAGATGATAGCTGGATTAGATAGATGGAATAAAAAACTGTCCTCTACACTTTAGACCACAACTAATCCTTTTAGTTAATTGGGTAACTCCTCCCTGCTGTCCAATTAAACACTCTGAAACCTGACAACAGTTGCTAGGTAATTCTAGTATTTCTTACTAACAGTTTAAAATAATGGCCATTATTTAAGGGCCTGATTTTCAGAAGTGGTGAGTAGCAGCTCCCATTATCTTCAGCTAGAGCTGCGAGTTCTCAGCACCTTTGAAAATCAGCACTACTATGCAGTTTTCCAGCAGATGTTTTCCTTGAATTATTTAGATAGCAATTTTTCTGAGGTCCAAGGAGTAGGGCATTTATAGTAGTGAAGTTTGTGTCAGAGTAAATGCAATTAAACTGGGAAATTTCACCAGAAGAAACATTAGAAACTTCACACACTACATTTGGAAATTTTGCCACAGAAAATCTTTAGGGCTCACTGTTCATGTCATGTAGGGTTAATGTGCCTATAAAAGTATCCCACAGACAACATATCAGTAGCACTAGCAGATGACAAAACAAACAGTAAGAAAGTGACTGCCAAATAGGGTTCTATTTATAATGAATAACCTGACAAATATTAGGCTCATTTTCTGCTCAGAGAATGTCCATGGACAGATCATAATCTTTTAGTCATTGTGAAATTTTTTCTAATGCTCTGTGAATAGTTTACAGGATGTGCGATATTCAGTATTCCACTTATTCAGGGATGGGTAACAATATTGATTTAGAAGCATGGAAAAAAAGACTTCCATATTAGGAGACACTGAAATGACTGGGACTGTTCAGGAAAAAATGAATAAGACCAGGGGGTGATTGAGGTATACAAAATAATGAATGATATAGAAGGGGTAAAATGAGCTCCAGCATAATAAAACAACAAGAGGACAATAAATGAAACTGACATGCAACAATTTTAAAAGAGGAAATACTTTTAACACAATGAAAAATTAACCTGTGGAATGCAGTGCCAGAAGTTATCACTGAGATAAGGAGCTCAGTAGGCTTTATCAGGGCCGGCTCCAGGCACCAGCCTACCAAGCATGTGCTTGGGGCGGCACCTGGAGGGGGGCAGCGCTCACCCGGGGAGAGCGGGGCCGCGGCCGGGCTCGCCGCCCTCCCCCCGGCGCTCTGGCCGGCCGGGGAGAGCGGGCCCGCGGCCGGGCTCGCCGCCCTCCTCCCAGCGCTCCGGCCACCGGAGAGAGCGAGGCCGTGGCCGGGCTCGCCGCCCTCCCCCCGGCGCTCCGGCCAGTCGGGGAGAGCGGGGCCGCGGCCGGGCTCGGCGCCCTCCCCTGCTGCGCTCCCCGCCGGGGGGGGGGGGCGGCAGGAGGCTTTTTTGCCTGGGGCAGCAAAAAAGCCAGAGCCGGCCCTGGGCTTTATAAAAAGGATTAGACATTTATAGGGATAATAAGAACATCCACAGATAAGCTAAAAACATTTTAGTAGGGATATAAACACTTATACTTCAGGGCATAAGCAAGCCACTAAGCAATAAGAGGTAGGAAGGAACTTCCCCTTCCATAACCATCTACAATGCGGTTTCTTGCACCTTCTTCGTAAAAGTCTGATGCTGCCCATTGTCACAAATAGGATACTGGGCTAGATGGACCACTGGTTTGTACCAGTATGGTCATTCCTATGTTCTTAGGGTGACCAGATGTCCTGATTTTATAGGGGCAGTCCCAATATTTGGGGCTTTGTCTTATATAGGCTCCTATTACCCCCCCTCATCCCGATTATTCACACTTGCTGTCTGGTCACCCTATATATTTTTAACATTTGATATATGTTAATTTGTTGGGATTAGCCAGGAGTCACAAGGTACTGTTTTTGTTCATTACTTGGATGATCATAACTCTTATAATCAAATAGAGAGCTGAGGGTGAAGGGAATCACTGTGATTTTGAATCCCTTGGGATGTAGCACTTAAGAGAAAGTGAACAGATACTGTCCTAATCTTGTTTATAGAAATATTTAAAAAGCTTTTCTTTTCTGGGCCACACAGAGGCATCATTCCTAACAAATAAAATAAAATAGGCTACTGTCAGATTTATTGGTTGGGTGCAGAGTTTTAATTTAAATTTTTTTCTTTATCGCATTGTCTGGCTGGTTGAATTGTTTCTATGCCAGGAGAGTCTGATGAGGAATTCTGGGAAGCCTGTCCCCCTTCTGTGTTAAAAAGTTTCCCATCCTGTATAAAATATACCCAATGTATTATATTTATCAGTATGTAGGTTTCTGTCATGATCACAGTTCGTGTTAAATTTTAAAATGCACACGCGCGCGCGCACACACACACACACACACACACAAAATGCATATGCAGACCTAGCTACAAAGGCTGTGTTCAGATATTCATTCACCTCCTTTCTTTGTTTGCTTAAAATACATTTTATGTTAATATTCCTGAAGTAAATTTGAAATTAGTTTGCTGCAAACATAACCTTATTCATTCAAATGTTTGTGAAAAGTAAACACAGAAGAAGTGAGCGTGGCCACAGCAAGTAGATTTTTCTCATTCAAGCAATTCACAGAACATTTTTGTACCACCGCTACTACCAAACTTATTCACCTGTTGTTGCTGAAAATGCACCCATCTTCCCCAATGCTGATATCATCTTCATTGGAGAGAGATATTCTGACAACATAAAATGATCTAATGCTGAAAGAGGGCTAATTTGCCAACTTTCCTCTTCTGTTCCACGATCTATTTTCTCCATATTAGATTTTCTTGCTGAAATATTTTTGCTGACATAGAGGAATGATCTTTGTTCACTTTCCTAGGGAGCTCTGCTGAGAGTATAACATGCTTTTCTTTTTCTTCATGATCAGCTACAGCCTTTTCCCAAATAATCTCACTCTAAAAAATTTTGCTGGATTTTAGCAGCTGCTTATCATGGCCATCTATTGTCCATGGGTATAGTCACATGTGTATTTTTACACTGTATTTGCATACATAACCTTAGCAGATAATTTCAGTGCATCCTTTCAGGCACCTAACATAAAAGATAGGGCTAGATGGTGCATTTTACTCAATACAGATCTAAACAATTTATCTTCTGCAGACTTTTTCAAATTTGTTGCACCATACTACAATAGCCTTTTTAAAAATGATGTGGCAGATATAGCAGGTCTGCCTAATTGCATGTGAAGCATAAAAATTCTCTCTCAAAGATTATATTTTTTGATTCCTCTGGACCTTAAGGGAAATCTCCTTCTGATTGGATGACTATACTTTTGACCAAAGATACAACAGCAGCAGCCACTTTAGGAATCTGGACTGAACGTAATATAGCTTTCTGACGTTTACACAAATTCACTGCTTGTCTATTTTGATTACATTTACTAGGGTATTCTCCAATTACCTTAGCTAATGCAGAATTCATGGGAATAATAGAAATCCATCTTAGACCCAAAAGGGAAATACTTCACTGCTTGTTTTAGTTGGTCTTTTCACCATAATTTCAAAAAAAATCACCTTTTTCTAAGGGAAAAAGTTAATCTGCAGCATACTGTTAGAAGTCCAAACTAAACAATTATTCCTCTTAGCACTCAAAATCGTGTGAGTAGAATCTCATAACATGGTTATTTTAGTTACTTTTCTATTTTTGATCTTTTCTTTTTTTAGAGCTCTAAATAATGTTACTCCAGCTTTTCCTGAATGTATACCAAAATTATAGCTTACTGCATTGCACTTATTTAAAAAAAAAAAACATAAAAACTAATCAACCATGCTTTCAATATCTGAGCAATTGGTGTATAGCTAATAATTCATGTAATAGGCAGCGAGCTTAAGTAACTTGGATTGATATCATCAGCATCAGGTTTCTCATATTCATTTTTCACAGAAGTGTAAAAATTCTTTCTGACTGAGCAGGAAACAGTTTGGCTCCAACCCAACTGCATGAGTTCTTCTGCATGAGTTGCAAAGAATGTAGTGCAGGAACCTTCTGACCTGTTAGTGGAATTTTGGAATGGAAACAAGGTACCTTTCCTTCAATACCCTGTTTTTTTGCCTGGCAAGAATTATTTTTAAATTGCTGAAATAAACTCTGCATGTAATTCTTTCTAGCAGTGAAATGAGAGTAAAAATTATTTCAAATGGTGATACAATTCAGTGCTCCAATACATATCGTGCTCCTCTCCTAATTCCTTGGAGAGCCACATTAAATTATTGCATTTGTGTATCTTAGGCTGTGTCTACACTAGGAAAAATAGGTGTGTAGTCATGTTATTTTAGAGCCCAAATTTACTGCCTTAAGATATTTGAAATCTTCATGGCCAAAAGGGACCATTGTGATCATCTAGTCCAACCTCCTGTATAACACAGGCCATAGAACTTCCCCCAAATAATTCTATACTCTAAGAAAAACATCCAATCTTGATTTTAAAATGGTCAGTGATGGAGAATCCATCATCACCTTGGTAAATTGTTACAATGGTTAATTATTCTCAGAGTTAAACATTTTATTTCCAGTCTGAATTTGCCTACCTTCACCCTCCAGCCATATGACTGTGTTATACTTTTCTCTGCTAAATATTTGTTCCCCATGTAGATGCTTATAAGCTGTAATCAAGTTACCCTGATTCTTCTCTTTGTCAAGCTAACTAGATTGAGCTCCTTAAGTCTATAACTATAAGACATGTTTTCTAATCTTTTAATCATTCTCGTAGCTCTTCTCTGAACCCTCTCCAATTTCTTCTTGAATTGTGGGCACCAGAACCGGACACAATATTCCCGCAGTGATCGCCTCAATGCCAAATATAGAGGTAAAATAACCTCTCTACACCTACTTGAGATTCCCATTTATGCATCCCAGGATCACATTAGATCATTTAGGCACAGCGTCACAGTGGGAGCTCATGTTCAGTTGATTATCCACCATGACCCCCACAAAGGTCATGGAACAAAAAAATGTAGGCCATACTTACAGGATAGAGTCCCCCATCCTGTAAGTATGGCCTACATTCTTTGTTCCTAGATGTATACATTTACTCTTAGCAGTTTTAAAATGCACAGTGTTTGTCTGCTTCAGTTTATATAGCTATGCAGATCACTCTGAATCAGTAACCTGTCCTCTTCATTATTTACCCTCACCCAATTTGTGTGTCATCTGCAAACTTTATCAGTGTTTATTTTATGTTGTTTTCTTCCAGGTCATCGATAAAAATGAGTAGGGCCAAGAATTGATCCCTGCAGGACCCCACTGGAAATATACTCAAGTGATGATGACTCCCCATTTACAATCAATCACATTTTGAGACCTACCAATTAGCCAGTTTTTAATGCACTTAATGTGTGCCATGTTAATTTTATATCATTCTATTTTTTTAAAAGTGTCCTGTGGTACCAAGTCCAACACCTTTCAGAAATCTAAGCATATTATGTCAACACTATTATCTTTCTCTACCAAACTTGTAATCTCGTCAAAAAAGATAATATTAAAAAAAAACAAAGACACTCAATATAAAGACGCTATTGACCTACAGAATAAAATCCAGTGATGAAAATATTTTGTATATTATGTTGTCTGGAAAGAATGTTAATATACACTTTCAACCAATTTTATCAGACACTGAATCTTGATTGTGATGTGCATATTTGACTACAGAATATTTCAGATGGTCTGAATGTTGTACTCTGAAATCAAGTATCTGTGGCTACTAAAAAAGGCCAGATTTAAAAACAAACAAACCACACTTTTATCCAGTTCTCTTTCCCAGACACACAATTCTATGTCACACTCATACCTATGATACACTTATGGAAACTTTTAATGACTATATATGCTTAGAACAATCGATTCCGGCACTAGTTTGAAAACTCACCTTATCTTAGCTACTGCAGAGCAAAGAGATCTACCCATCATAGATAGGCTTTGACAGAGCATCTTCAAGGAGCATCCTATTCTGTTATAGAGTAGAGGATCTGGGGGTAAGTATTAGGGGAACAGACTCAGGGGGGCATAAGAGGACAGAGATACTGGGAAGACGGCAGGGGAAGGGACATAGGCCCAGATTCTGTTCTTAATTATACTGCTGTAAATAAGGAACTCTTCTGAGACCAGAATTTGGCCCAGAGATCTGGGAGACAAGACCTGGTAGGGGGACAAAGAGACCCTCAGGAGAACAAGGATAAGAGTGAGATAGTCAGGAACAGAGCCCTTGCATGCAACAGAGCCACAGGAGTCAGAGGATACTGTGATGCTGTATGGTATTTGGGGGGCACTTTAGGATATTATGAATACCAATATTATAAAATTGCAATGAGTTATGCCAGATATGCCGTGTAAGGTATCTGCAAAAATGTTATAATTTGCCATTTATGATAATCTCGTTTATGTGTTTGTACCACTTTTGTATTGTAAGTTATATGTATGGTATGTCTGTAGTTCCAAACTTGTGCTGTGCATCTAGATGACACCCCCAGACAGATTGGCATTAGCATTGCCTAGCCTGCTTGACTGCCCATCAAGGGACATCAGCTATACAACTGACCCATTGAGAGAAGGCAAGGGATACACCTTATGACTCAGCAAGGCATGCAGGGGCATGCCTATGGACAGAACTCTAAGGCTTCCAGGCCATGTGCTGGCAGCTTAACAAGCAGGTGCTTGGGGCGGCCAAGGGAGAGGGGCGGCATGTGCGGCAATTCGGGGGCGGCAGGTCCCTCACTCCCTCTAGGAGCAAAGGACCTGCCGCTGAACTGCCGCCGCCGATCGTGGCTTTTTTTTTTTTTTTTTTTTTGCTTGGGGCGGCAGAAATGCTGGAGCCGGCCCTGTGTGCTGGGCAGCTTGTGTTTGGAACAAAGGAAATCAAGTTGCATGGCAAAAGACTATAAAAGGCAGCTGCATCTTCTCCATTTTGTCTTCAGTCCTGCTTTTGGTTTTCAGGCCTGCTTCTTACCTCTGAAATAACTTTTCTACAAACTAAGCTCTGAACAAAGGACAGAATGATCCATCCAAGCTGTGGATATGTTATAGAGGGACTTTCGAGCCAGCAAACTCACCAATACTGCTAGGAACCTGATGGACTTTGAAATCTTTGTATGTATGTGACCGTTTTACCATTTAACATCTCTCTTCTTGTTCTTTCTTCTTTCTTTATAATAAACCTTTAGTTTTAGATACTAAAGGATTGACTGGCAGTGTGGTATTTGGGGTAAGATCCAAACTTATATTGACCTGGTAACGTGGCTGACCCTTTGGGGTCAGAAGAACATTTTGTATTTGTGAGCAGAATTTTAAAATAACTTCTCACTGTACTGGACCTAGGTGCTGACTGGGAGCCAGAGAACTGGAATGCAATAAAGGGGCTGTGTGATTTCTCTTTTTATTTTGCTTCTTGATAACCAGTGTGGGGATCAGAAGCACAGTTTGTGACTGGTTGGGGAGATTAACTTCCGTGTTACCCACCAGTCTTGGGAGTATCTGCTCTCCCTTTTGCATTTCCTTGGCATTTCCAGTGAGGGCTGCCCTAGGCACACTGGGTCACAGATACTAACTCTTGTCATGTGTCATAATAGACATGCTTCCAAGAGAGCTTATAAAAACCATGTTGCTGCAACCTGCAGGAGTTGGAAGATGAAATAAATGTGACTCAAATAGTATCCATTTCCAAAAAAAAAATTGACAAATGAAAAGTAAACACAAAGTGGCTCAACCTTACAATAAGTTAAGAGAGTAATTCTAGCTGAATGGCCAACAGGTAAAGCCCATACATCTTCAGGTATAAAATCTTAATGGGACTATAGAGATGAAGTTGATGCACATGATGGGATTCTATACAAACATCATGGAATAACACTACACAGCATGAGGTCACAAATGCTAATCATAATCTACAGTGCCCATCCAAGTATTGAGAAATGCAACAACAGCACTTGAGATAATCTATTTTGGGTGAAGCATGAGTGCAGTTATTGAAGATAAAATTGTCGAGAGTGAAACCAACAATAAATACAGGGACAGAATTCAAAAGAACCACTGAAACCACATACGATTTAAGGGCAATCTTGTCCAAAGTTGGCACAGCTCTATTTGATTTAAATATTTTCTCTTAATAGTGCACTACTAAAATATTTTTGAAATTGAGATGTTGAACAATACATCAAGTAGCAATATAACGACACATTGTAAATCAGTTTGTCCTGGGATTCACACTGAATTAGTAACAAATAATTGCCTACAATTCACTAGTGGCTCATTTCAGGAATTTTGATACATCAGATCAAGCAGACCACATCAAGCCCTTACCATCTACAGTCAAACACGTTAGCAGAAAAATCACTACAAACAGTGAACAAGGAAAACAAAGGGAATATCAGGGGAGAGACCAAATTTGGGTCAGAGCTCCTGAGAGGGAACATGGAGAATAAGATGGAGCAGTAAACAGAAGTGGAGCGGGGAAACTAGAATATCTGAAGGGGAGACAAGAAGGAATGGGTGTGTTAATGGGGAGGAGAGAGAGCTGGAGGAACAGAACATCTAGAAGAGAGAGAGAGACCATGCACGCCAAAAGGGAAGGGTGAGACAAGGAAACATGTAGAGAAATGGACTGCCCAAAAGGGGAGAGACAAGTTAAGGAATATACAGAGATCTTGGAGGGAAATAAAAACTATTGCACTGTATAATGGTATGATCATCATGCCATGTATCCTTTTTCATGGAAACCAGAGGAAATATACACACTTACAAACAGTCATCAGTGTAAATTACTGGTTGCAAGTGTCAGTCAAGGTGTTGCTGTGTAGCCTTGAAGGGAGGACAGAGGGACTTACATAGATCCTAGTGAGTCCATGGATGTGCAAAGTTATCTGCAACTCCATGTTTCCTTCCCTCCTTACAGCCTTTGGACCAAAATGACCCCTCTAGATGCATCTTACAAAATATACTGCTCTTACAAAATATACTGCTAAGGAAGTTTTTGAATGGCAGATTTCAAGATACTGTCTTCAGCTGATTCTGTAATTTTTTCCAAGGCCATTGTAACAAGTACATGAAAAGGAGAGGATACTTGCATAGCTACAGCTGATGCATCAAAATGTCTTCAGGGAGATTTTATTTTCCCGTCACTTGAATCTTTTGAGGAAAATTTCTCCTTCTGATGAGGTGGTAGCATGCTTGCCTAGGAATGACACCCCTTTGTCTGCTTAGGTGACACCTTGTATAGTGAAAGATTTTTTTAAATGTTTGTAAAATGTAATGGTCTGCCTGTTTAACCTGCAACCTTTATTGCTGAAGTGCTCCTATACCCATTCCAGCTTTGTAAAAGGGAATAATAGACCACTTTCTGGAACTAGCTTTGGAAATATACCCTTTTAAGCTTTATGGGACTAGCTCTGCCTGCTCACTTTGCAGTTCTAAAGTCTTAATAATAAATTCAAAGTGTTCAGGTGGAAAAAGTCTACAGTGGGTATTCTTGTCTAATTGTTCAGATTCTCATTCTGACAGCTTTCCCTCTTCAGGGGATAAGCTGCCTGACCGAGATGAAGACTGCCTGCCTTTGCTTTCTTAGATAATTTTTGTACTCCAACTATGGTTTCTTTACCTCTCCTGCTCTTATTGGCTCAGGAGAACTTGAGGGCAAAACATGCTTCTCTAAAGTAAAGAAAGTATTACATTGCCTACTTTTAGTTATAAAGTCATACATTCCATCTATATCGAAATCCTCTAGAGCCTTGCACAGACTAACAATGCTTACGATGGATACCTTTGGTGTCACAAATGGGGGAACTACCTTCTAAAACAGAAGAAACAAAATACAGGCTGAAAATTATGATTGCAGAATGCCAGGTACTGGTCTCTCTCTCTGAACTGGGCCAGGAATCTCTGGTAAAACCTATGTTGGCACACACCAATATATCATACGCTCGGAAATAAAAAACATTATTATAAGAAGTGATGTGTACTCTTCACTCTAAATTCTGCAGCAAGAACCTTACATTTCTGAAACAAAGCAATGCTATTTCAGTGGAATGATGCCATTTCTGAAGCAAGATCTGTAATGGTTTCAGGGTAACTGCGTCTGTATTCCTCCACCATGGTCCCTCAAAAGCACCCACTGAAGGTTTCTGGCTCCTAACCATCACCTCTCTTGGGCAGAGACCCCTGTCTCTCTCCAGCCTGACCAAGAGTTGTAAGGCTGTACAGCTCCCTGCCTTACACTGTGATATCGCCAGCAAACCAATCTGCCAAAGACCTGCACCTGTGCTTTGCTTTCTCTCTCAGAACTACAGAGTTTTGTCAGCAATAACAAGTTACCATACAGCTCTTTCCTTTATTCTTAAGGTAAAAGCATGACAGTGAAAACATGTAGAAAACAAAAAACAGGTTGAAGAACACACTAGCCACATCAGAATTCACACGCCATTCTTATGAGGCCCTAGCAGGCCAAAGACTTTCCAACCCTTCTCCAAGGGTTGGGGCCCCCATTGGACAGGAGGTCCTGTCCATATGCTGGATCAGAAAGAAGGCCCTGTGTGAGTTCAATATGACTTTTATTCCAAAAGCTCTTTCTTTGTCTCCTAGTCTCTGTAAAACCCATTTTGAACCAGTATATGCAAACCACTCCCATCGATAGTACCCCTTAGAGTTCTTAGTCTCAATGACTACCTTAATTCCCTCCCCCCCGCCATTTTCAGATCCTGTAGAAGCTATGGTGACCCTCCTCCAGGGAGCAGAACACAATCATACATAAACCATTCATAGATTTAATACAGTGCGGTCCCCAAAGATATTGTATGCAATATATAGGAACAACTAGATTCAGAAACAGGTTATTTATTGGATTAAACATGAAAACCAATACAGTTCATAGATTCATACATTCATAGACTCTAGGACTGGAAGGGACCTCGAGAGGTCATCGAGTCCAGACCCCTGCCCTCATGGCAGGACCAAATACTGTCTAGACCATCCCTGATAGACATTTATCTAACCTACTCTTAAATATCTCCAGAGATGGAGATTCCACAACCTCCCTAGGCAGTTTATTCCAGTGTTTACCCACCCTGACAGTTAGGAACTTTTTCCTAATGTCCAACCTAAACCTCCCTTGCTGCAGTTTAAGCCCATTGCTTCTTGTTCTATCCTTAGAGGCTAAGGTGAACAAGTTTTCTCCCTCCTCCTTATAACACCCTTTTAGATACCTGAAAACTGCTATCATGTCCCCTCTCAGTCTTCTCTTTTCCAAACTAAACAAACCCAATTCTTTCAGCCTTCCTTCATAGGTCATGTTCTCGAGACCTTTAATCATTCTTGTTGCTCTTCTCTGGACCCTCTCCAATTTCTCCACATTTTTCTTGAAATGCGGTGCCCAGAACTGGACACAATACTCCAGTTGAGGCCTAATCAGCGCAGAGTAGAGCGGAAGAATGACTTCTTGTGTCTTGCTCACAACACACCTGTTAATGCATCCCAGAATCACGTTTGCTTTTTTTGCAACAGCATCACACTGTTGACTCATATTTAGCTTGTGGTCCACTATAACCCCTAGATCCCTTTCTGCCATACTCCTTCCTAGACAGTCTCTTCCCATTCTGTATGTGTGAAACTGATTTTTCCTTCCTAAGTGGAGCACTTTGCATTTGTCTTTATTAAACTTCATCCTGTTTACCTCAGACCATTTCTCCAATTTGTCCAGATCATTTTGAATTTTGACTCTATCTTCCAAAGCAGTTGCAATCCCTCCCAGTTTTGTATCTTCTGCAAATTTAATAAGCGTACTTTCTATGCCAATATCTAAGTCATTGATGAAGATATTGAACAGAGCCGGTCCCAAAACAGACCCCTGCAGAACCCCACTCGTTATACCTTTCCAGCAAGATTGGGAACCATTAATAACTACTCTCTGAGTATGGTTATCCAGCCAGTTATGCACCCACCTTATAGTAGCCCCATCTAAGTTGTATTTGCCTCGTTTATCGATAAGAATATCATGCGAGACCGTATCAAATGCCTTACTAAAGTCTAGGTATACCACATCCACCGCTTCTCCCTTATCCACAAGACTCGTTATCCTATCAAAGAAAGCTATCAGATTAGTTTGACATGACTTGTTCTTTACAAATCCATGCTGGCTATTCCCTATCACCTTACCACCTTCCAAGTGTTTGCAGATGATTTCCTTAATTACTTGCTCCATTATCTTCCCTGGCACGGAAGTTAAACTAACTGGTCTGTAAAAAGCAACAGAGGGTCCTGTGGCACCTTTAAGACTAACAGAAGTATTGGAGCATAAGCTTTCGTGGGTGAATGCCCACTTCATCAGACTTGCATTCACCCACGAAAGCTTATGCTCCAATACTTCTGTTAGTCTTAAAGGTGCCACAGGACCCTCTGTTGCTTTTTACAGATTCAGACTAACACGGCTACCCCTCTGATACTTAACTGGTCTGTAGTTTCCTGGGTTGTTTTTATTTCCCTTTTTGTAGATGGGCACTATATTTGCCCTTTTCCAGTCTTCTGGAATCTCTCCTGTCTCCCATGATTTTCCAAAGATAATAGCTAGAGGCTCAGATACCTCCTCTGTTAGCTCCTTGAGTATTCTAGGATGCATTTCATCAGGCTCTGGTGACTTGCAGGCATCTAACTTTTCTAAGAGATTTTTAACTTGTTCTTTTTTTATTCTCTCTTCTAAACCTACCCCCTTCCCATTAGCATTCACTATGTTAGGCATTCCTTCAGACTTCTCGGTGAAGACCGAAACAAAGAAGTCATTAAGCATCTCTGCCATTTCCAAGTTTCCTGTTCCTGTTTCTCCCTCCTCACTGAGCAGTGGGCCTACCCTGTCTTTGGTCTTCCTCTTGCTTCTAATGTATTGATAAAAAGTCTTCTTGTTTCCCTTTATTCCCGTAACTAGTTTGAGCTCATTTTGTGCCTTTGTCTTTCTAATCTTGCCCCTGCATTCCTGTGCTGTTTGCCTATATTCATCCTTTGTAATTTGTCCTAGTTTCCATTTTTTATATGACTCCTTTTTATTTTTTAGATCATGCAAGATCTCGTGGCTAAGCCAAGGTGGTCTTTTGCCACATTTTCTATCTTTCCTACCCAGCGGAATAGCTTGCTTTTGGGCCCTTAATAGTGTCCCTTTGAAAAACTGCCAAATGTCCTCAGTCGTTTTTCTCCTCAGTCTTGATTCCCATGGGACCTTACCTATCAGCTCTCTGAGCTTACCAAAATCTGCCTGCCTGAAATCCATTGTCTCTATTTTGCTGTAGTCCCTTCTACCCTTCCTTAGAATTGTGAACTCTGTGATTTCATGATCACTTTCACCCAAGCTACCTTCCACTTTCAAATTCTCAACGAATTCCTCCCTATTTGTTAAAATCAAATCTAGAACAGCTTCCCCCCTAGTAGCTTTTTCAACCTTCTGAAATAAAAAGTTGTCTGCAATGCAGTCCAAAAACTTATTGGATAGTCTGTGCCCCGCTGTGTTATTTTCCCAACATATATCTGGATAGTTGAAGTACCCCATCACCACCAGATCTTGGGCTTTGGATGATTTTGTTAGTTGTTTAAAAAAAGCCTCATCCACCTCTTCCACCTGGTTAGGTGGCCTGTAGTAGCATGACATCACCCTTGCTTTTTACCCCTTTTAGCCTAACCCAGAGACTCTCAACACTTCTGTCTCCACCTCAGTCCAAGTGTGTACATTTTTAATATACAAGGCAACACCTCTTCCCTTTTCCCCCTGTCTATCCTTCCTGAACAAGCTGTACCCATCCACACCAACATTCCAATCATGTGTATTATTCCACCAAGTTTCGGTGATGCCAACAATGTCATAGTTCTACTTATTTATTAGCACTTCCAGTTCTTCCTGCTTATTACCCATACTTCTCACATTTGTATATAGGCATCTAAGATCCTGATTTGATCTTGCCTCCCAGTTTTGACCTGACCCTCCTTTCTCTCTGCCTTTATAGCCCATGCTCCCTCCTATTTCCGACCCATCTCCCAGGTCTCCATGTTCTCCACTTACCTGTGGGCTTTGCTCACCTGTCCCCATCAAACCTAGTTTAAAGCCCTCCTCACTAGGTTAGCCAGTCTGTGTCCAAATAGGGTCTTTCCCCTCCTCAAAAAGTGAACGCCATCTCTGCCTAGCAGTCCTTCCTGTAATAGCATCCCGTGGTCGAGGAAGCCAAAGCCCTCCTGGCGACACCATCTTCGCAGCCAGGCATTCACCTCCATGATGCACCTGTCTCTGCCCGGGCCCCTACCATTGACAGGAAGGATGGAAGAGAATACCACCTGCGCTCCAAACTCCTTCACCCGTAATCCCAAAGCCCTGTAGTC
Source organism: Emys orbicularis (assembly GCF_028017835.1). Classification (NCBI taxonomy): domain Eukaryota; kingdom Metazoa; phylum Chordata; order Testudines; family Emydidae; genus Emys; species Emys orbicularis. The sequence goes on from NC_088689.1 coordinate 105,765,121, forward strand.
ACTCTTGAGCTGCTCAGTGTCACACCTCGCAGTATCATTTGTGCCCACATGGATGAGTAGCATGGGGTAGTAGTCAGCGGGCTGGATAATCCTCGACAATGCCTCCGTAACGTCTCGGATACGGGCCCCTGGCAGGCAGCATACCTCCCGAGATGAAATGTCAGGGCGACAGATGGGCACCTCCGTCCCCCTCAGCAGAGAGTCTCCGACCACCACTACCCTACGTTTCCTATTCGCAGTGGTGGCAGCAGACCTCCCAGCCTTAGGGGTACGAGGCTTCTCCTCCTCTGCTGTAGGAGGTGATTCCTTCTCTCCTGTATCAAGAACAGCATAACGGTTACCTATTACCACAGCGGGAGGGTTTGGAGCAGGGGTGGAGCACTGCCTGCTGCCACAAGTAACCAGCTGCTAGTGTCCACCCTGAGCCATCTCCTCCTCCACCAGTGGTGTGTCAGCAGTCCTGTGTACTGGGACAGCTACCTCAGCTGTCTCCACATGGAGACTGTCCAGGAATTGCTCGTGGATTCGGATGCTCCTCAACCTAGCCACCTCCTCCTGTAGCTCTCCCACCTGCTGCCTGAGCACAATATTCTTCATATTGTTTATTTTGACACTAAATTCAATACAGAACTCTATTTTGGAATGTTTCAAATTTTTAAACAGACAAATTTTCAATCTTCCACAGAATTTTGTGATGACAACAGTTAAGTGCATTGTAGGAGTTGTGTGCAGGAACCTAGAGCTCTTGGCAACTGGTGAAGGGGTAATCTGAGTTTTTTGGCATCCATCCAGTAAGGGATGGGAAGTAGCTTAGGTCTCTGGTGCCTGAAGAGCAGTGGAGATTTTTGGCTTTGGGGAGCCTTGAAAAAATGTGGAGGAAATGCATGAACTCTTAGTTTCCTACTCCAGTAAGTCATGTCCCAAAGCAGTAAAGTGTGTTTGTAAACCTAAGCATGTGAATAGCACAGCTGATTTCAACAGAACTATTCACATGCTTAAATTTACATCAGTGATTAGACCCTTTGCTGGATCAGAGCCTCACAGCAACCAGCTCACTCACTATTCTTCCTCCTGCTGCCCTCACATGCACCCAGTATCTCGCCACTGCATCTAGCAGCGCTAGATAAAAACATTAGCTAGATATTTCTCCAGTGAAATAGTTAATAATCTTGACACTAAATTGTCATGATTATATTTTGACATTAACATCACACTAAGCTGAATGGGGACTTTTCACCCCTCTGGAAGTCATGGTTTCAAGCTGTCATCTACAGATTCAAGGAGACAACACTGTGTCCATTTACACTTGGCTCATATGAAGAAGCTTTGGGTTTTTCACAACTATAAAAGCCATTAGAAATGCAATTTTTCAATGGAAACCTGGATTATGCAGTAAGAGGTGGATTCTGTAGCCAATTACACTGTTACAGAATCATGGAAAACATGGGTCTCTGGAAGAAGCAGATGATGTCTCAGAATTTACTGTGCCTCTATAGCTGAATCTCACTGTGTTATGCTTCCTCCTCCAGTTTACGCTGACCTTTGTTTTTCCTCTATAGAAATGTGAGGTGGAGACCCCACATTCTCATTCCATTATAAAGGGGCCTGGAATAGAGATCACATTACAAGACCTTGCTGCTCTCTGACCCTTTAATTAAAAAATATTTACATTTATTTGCCTCAGGATTTTGCTGTTGGCAAAGAAGCATTTGTTCCCTTCATTTCAAGGTTGGAAGAGCCTTGATTTCACATGTTTTTCATGTTGGAAGAGCCTTGTTTTTCAGTGTTGTCTACCATCTCAAAATGCTGGAAGTCAGGGAAATAACTGCATTGTGGGAGATACCTTGGGAAATTTGAAAAGTAAATAAACTTCCAACCCCATGAGCCAAATATTCTAGTACTAAAAATCAAACATTTATTGCCTGTAGCATCAGGAAGTAAGTTATTACTACATAAAATATATCCAGAACACTTCTGAATGTTACCACAGCTGACCCAACAGACACAGACCTAATAAGTTAAAGTGGCAGGTCAGAGCTCATGACAAACAGCTCTCCTGAGAGCCCTCTGGCACCTGGGCAGTACACAATCCTATAGCCAGGAATACTGGATGTTCTTTGTATAGAGAAAGTGACTGACAAAGGGCCTGATCCTGAGAGATGCTAAGGACCCATAACTACTTGTGTTGCGGGCACTTCACACCTCTCACGATTAGCCACCACCTTAAAGTTCTCTTTTTCTGATACAGCATTACAAACATCTGAATGTGTCTTTTAATACAATCTGAAACATTTCCTATGAGTTTAGAAATAAAGCAGGAAAGGAGGAAAGTCAGGAGGTGGCAGGCAAGTTTATCCATATATATATGTAAAATGTTCTGCAGGGTACCTAAAAGGGTTTTGCATATCCTACAGGGAGGAATTCTCTGCTGTAGACTAATTGAGGATGACACTGTCAACGATCTGACAGAGAAATTAGGGGCAACACTGAGAAAATTAAGATGAAAGGACCTAAATGAGGGGCAGTGTCTGAACAAGTAAAGACTAAACGTTGTAACAGGAAAGAAGTGAATCCCATCTCTCACTGTCCCCATTTGCCACCCCATCCGCTACCTCAAATGATGAAAATATAGTCACTCTCTGAAAATTTGTCCTTCAAACTAACCCTGGGGCCTCTGGGTTAAAGATGAGAAGGAAAATATTTTAGAGAGACTAATCGATAAAGAGAAAATGGAAGATTTCCTCAAGGATTCATCATGATCACAGAGGATCCCCCAGCGGGGAAGAACAAAAAAGAAAAGAAAAATTTACCCGGGACATAAATTATGTTTGATGTACAATCTACAATACTTGTGAAGAACTGTACTAATTCATGAAGTACAATCTTTACCTAATCTTCTCACCTGACTTGACTTACTCATTAGAATCATAGAATCATAGAATATCAGGGTTGGAAGGGACCTCAGGAGGTCATCTAGTCCAACCCCCGGCTCAAAGCAGGACCAATTCCCAACTAAATCATCCCAGCCAGGCCTTAAAAACCTCCAAGGAAGGAGATTCCACCACCTCCCTAGGTAACGCATTCCAGTGCTTCACCACCCTCCTAGTGAAATAGTGTTACCTAATATCCAACCTAGACCTCCCCCACTGCAACTTGAGACCATTGCTCCTTGTTCTGTCATCTGCCACCACTGAGAACAGCCGAGCTCCATCCTCTTTGGAACCCCCCTTCAGGTAGTTGAAAGCAGCTATCAAATCCCCCCTCATTCTTCTCTTCTGCAGACTAAACAATCCCAGTTCCCTCAGCCTCTCCTCATAAGTCATGTGCTCCAGACCCCTAATCATTTTTGTTGCCCTCCGCTGGACTCTTTCCAATATTTCCACATCCTTCGTGTAGTGTGGGGCCCAAAACTGGACACAGTACTCCAGATGAGGCCTCACCAATGTCGAATAAAGGGGAATGATCACGTTCCTCGATCTGCTGGCAATGCCCCTACTTATACAGCCCAAAATGCCGTTAGCCTTCTTGGCAACAAGAGCACACTGTTGACTCATACCCAGCTTCTCGTCCACTGTGACCCCTAAGTCCTTTTCTGCAGAACTGCTACCTAGCCATTTGGTCCCTAGTCTGTAGCAGTGCATAGGATTCTTCCGTCCTAAGTGCAGGACTCTGCACTTGTCCTTGTTGAACCTCATCAGGTTTTTTTTGGCCCAATCCTCTAATTTGTCTAGGTCCCTCTGTATCTGATCCCTACCCTCCAGCGTATCTACCACGCCTCCCAGTTTAGTGTCATCTGCAAACTTGCTGAGAGTGCAGTCCACACCATCCTCCAGATCATTAATAAAGATATTAAACAAAACTGGCCCCAGGACCAACCCTTGGGGCACTCCGCTTGAAACCGGCTGCCACCTAGACATGGAGCCATTGATCACTACCCGTTGAGCCCGACGATCTAGCCAGCTTTCTATCCACCTTACAGTCCATTCATCCAGCCCATACTTCTTTAACTTTATAAAAAAAAAAAAAAAAGGATTTCAGTTAGACAGATAACTAGTTATTTGTGCGCTGCATCCAACGTTTTTCATTCCAGAAGAATCCAAAACAATTTACACACACAGTTCCCAATTTTCTCCTCACAATGTTCCTCTTACATCACTCTGGCAGTGTAGAACCGTTCCTTGTGGAACACTGCTGCCCTCCAACCTCTTGCTCAGAGGATGGACAAGGGATGGGAGGGGGCATATCCACAGCACATTGTACTGAGTCTGCTCAGGGCCACTGGAGTGGCCCATAAGTAGTTGTGGGAAGCTGCAGAAGAGGCTGCTTCAAGTTGTACTGGGAGCCCAGAATCCAGGAAGTACAAAGGTGATAAAGCCAGCTACCCTCCCCCCCCCCCCGCCACACACACACACACACACACACACACACACACTGCCTGCTGGGACTGCACCTCCTGAGCTGTGCATGATTGCATCTGGGAGGCTCAGCTCAGAATCGGGGCCTCTATATACAAAAATCATTTCACCCCCCACAGAAACGTATGAGACAGCAACTACTGAACAGCACATAGCACTAATTCAAAACAAATCAGGACAGGAAATGAATAATATCGTACCCAAGTGAAATGGCAAAGGAAATATAGTTATAGTGAACAAAACGTAATTACCCAATTTGGAACTTGTCTAGATACTGATATCTAGCAGTACAGTGCACTCAGAGGAAAGAAAGCCACCTGTTGAATCACCAACACTTCTTGTAGCACTCTCAGATCTACTGTCCAAATATTAACCAAGCATGCCTGTGTTTAATCTGAAAGCTGATGAGCTCACAGCCCTTTATCGTATGGCAGCAGGTAAAGTTCTACTGGTCTGTTCAGCTATACAGTATCCATCTTTCCTCAGAAGTTGACTTGTCTTGGTTTTAGTTCTTTCTGATGTATAAAAAAGGCTTGAAACATTCTGTGAAAAAAAATTTACCTGTTTTTTACATCAGAAATTCAGCTCCTGCCTAGACTAGAAGACTATGATTATTGCAGAATACAATGACATCACCAAAAGAGTTGTTCAACTGAGAAAGTAATATTTTTTGTCAGCTTTATTAAAACTCTTTTAAAAGTTGTTTTTGCTAACACCTATATAACTTCAATGTCTAATTAGCACTTTGGAGAAAGGAAGTCTGTTTTAAATTCAACACCAGTTCCCCTTCAACTACGGGTACATCTACACTACAGCAACATAGCTACTTCACTGCAACTGTAGCACAGACGCTTCCCACATCAACAGAAGGTTCCCCCCCACACACACTGATATAGGCAATCCACCTCTCCAAAGGTGATAGCTAGGTCAATGGAAGAATTCTTCCATCAACCTAGTTGCACACACAGTGGGGATTAGGGTAACCTAACTATGTCGTACAGGGTGTGATTTTAAAAATAAAAAATTAAAACAGCCCTGAGCAACGTAGGTAGGTAGATCTAATTTATCGATCAAGACCAGGCTTAAGATGTGAGAACATATTATATATAGCCTCTAAAAACCCCACCACATCCCAGAGCAAAACCAAGATCAACACTGACATTCCTGATATTTTAAGGTAAACTATTAACAGAAAAACCCACACATCTTTCATACCTTCTTTATAGCTCATAAAAATGCAAGAAAGGACCTTGCCTTTATCAGGTGATTTTTGACACACCTGGTTGTTGCACAGCTGGAAGAGATTAATTAGTTTCTGATAAATAATAATACAGATGTGAATATTGTGTAATATTTATATCACAATAGCTCCCATCCCCCCCCCCCCCCGGTAAGGATTAATTAAGAACAACACAAAGATGTTTGAAGATCTTTTCCATCCAGCACACCCCCATTTGATAGAGCCTCCATGTTTATGGTCCTATTTATGACAAAATACTGATGGCCAGTCTTTCATTCCGCATGTGTTTTTAGATTATATCATTTTTGTTCTTAAATTAATATTTAATGCACTCCACATACTTACACAGGTTACAAGCACTTTAGGTTATAGTTATAATCACAATAAAAATTCTTCTAAGAAGGTTTAATATAAATTACTTAAGAATGCCTAAATATATATGTATAAAAAAGACAACTATGAAATGAAACAACAGACTGACAGTCAAAAGTTTCCAACTATATCTGGCACAACCACATTGTCATTGAATAGTCTGACAGTTTTATTAATAGGCCTGTATTTTTTCATCATTTTTCCACATCTTAAACAGTTAAAGCAGAAGATAAACTGGAAATGTGTCTCACTTACTCATCAATTTCAATGAATGAAAGTGAAGAATTTAATGAAAATACCATCGAAAATAAAGTTAAAACCAGCAAGTAAACATGCAGCTGTTAACAGAGAAGAGATTTTAAAAAGAAAAGTTGAAGAAAACAGAACAGCAGAATACTGAGAAACAGAAAATAGGGAGTATGAGCATGCTGAACTACAAGCTCAAAGTGAGACCTTAAAATAGACTTTAATAATGTCTCAAATACTGAGTTATGAAGCGGAGGTGAAAACAATTTTAATGGCTTACTTTATCTTGGTGAACGAAATGTTCAATAAAAGTATTTCAGGTAACATGTTTTCTTGGGATTTTGTAACTCATTTGTAAAAGTGATAACACAGCTCATGAAGACCAGTAAGACAAGCATAGAATACTTGCACTTCTCAGGTTATTCAGATCATCATTGTGCATGTAGCCTTGTACTTTATGATGAATATGTACAACGACTTCACAAATGGTGATATTGTTTATGTATATGTGTGAATACATACACACACACACACACACACACACACACACACAGCTATATTGATATACAATACTGTATAGCAGATAAAGAGCAAATTAGGGCCCAGTCCTACAATGAGCTCCAAATAGGCCCATGCAGAGCCACTTCACCTGCATGAAGCTCATTGCAGCATTGGGGCCTTAGTTTGAAAGTTAACGGAGGAGCCTCTCGTAGCCCCCAGATCCCACAGCCAGACCCTGCCCCCGGGAGACCCAACACCTCCTCCAAGGTTACCCAAAGAGCCTCTGACCGCCAAAAACCCCAAGCCCCACCGAGGACCCACCAGCCGGATGCCGCCCGCAGAAGAACCAGAACCATCCCCAGCGCTTCCAAACACCACCGCGCCCCGACAAAGCCCAGCACCGGTGCTTCCAGAACCCCACTCCCTCCCGGAAGATTCAGTGCTGCCTCGGAGACACCGAGAGCTGCCCTCCCCACCACATCAGGACCCCCGCCTCAAGACCCACCTGAACACCGCTCCACAGTCCGAGGGACAACAAGACCGCAAACCGTCCCCGCAGCACCTGAACCTGCAGAGACAACGCAGCAGGAGGAGCGACGGCCACGAGCGAGGGTCGCCACGCCGTGGCAATCCACCTGGATGGAGGAGTTGGGAAAGGCTGAGGACTTTGAGACCTTCGATACCCTGATGGACAGACTGACTGCAGAACTGTCTGCGGAAATTACGGCCAGAAGGAGGGAACCCCGGGAAGCCGCACGGGCCACTCACAGATTCCCTGCGCTGAGCCGTAACAACACTGCCAGAGAAGGCAGGAGAGGGGACGTCGGCCGCTGCTAAGATCCGGCGGCTGCATCCCGTGTTCAGAAACTATACAGGATGAACCCCGGACGAAAGCCATGAGGGAGATCCTCGACGGGACCTCCTCCTACTGCGCCATCCAGCCCGAGAGGCTCTACTCCTACTTCAAGGACGTGTTTGATCACGAGGCCCAGACCAACTTGCGACGCCCAGAGTGCCTTTCCCCGCTACCCCGGATCGACCTCACGGAGGACTTGGAGCGAGATTTTTCCCCGCAGGAGGTGCAGGCGAGGCTGTCGAGGACCAAAAACACCGCCCCTGGAAAACATCCGCTACCCCCTGCTGAAGAAGCAAGACCCCGGCTGCTTGGTGCTCGCTGCCATCTTCAACAAATGCAAGCAGTTCCATCGCGTTCCCCGCTCCTGGAAAAAGTCCATGACCGTGCTCATCTACAAAAAAGGCGAACGAGACGACCCCGGCAACTGGAGGCCCATCTCCCTCTGCTCCACCATCTACAAGCTGTATGCCAGCTGCCTCGCGGCAAGAATCACAGACTGGTCAGTGTGCGGGGGCGCCATCAGCTCAGTGCAGAAGGGTTTCATGTCCTGCGAGGGATGCTACGAGCACAACTTCCTCCTTCAGCCGGCCATCCAGGAGGTCCAAGAGGCAGTGCACAGTAGCATGGCTTGACCTGACCAACGCCTTTGGGTCCATACCCCACCATCACATCTTTGCTACCCTGGGAAAGTTCGGGATGCCAGAAACCTTCATCCAGATCCTCCGGGACCTCTACAAGGACTGCACCACCACCATACGCGCCACGGACAGAGAGACGGACGCCATCCCCATCCGCCGCGGCGTGAAACAAGGATGCCCCCTTAGCCCCATCATCTTCAACCTGGCCATGGAACCGCTCACCCGAGCCATCTCCAGCGGCCCAACCGGCTTCGACCTGCACGGCAAGAAACTCAGCATTCTGGCCTACGCGGACGATCTGGTCCTGACCACGGACGACCCAGAGAGCCTCCAAGGTATGCTAGATGCCACCAGCCGAGCTACTGACTGGATGGGGCTCCGCTTCAATGCGAAGAAGTGCGCAACTCTGCACATTGATGGCAGCAAAAGGGACTCGGTGCAGACAACGGGGTTCCAGATCCAGGATGAGCCCGTCATCCCCCTGGCAGAGGGGCAGGCATACCAGCACCTGGGCATGCCAACAGGGTTCCGGTCCGGCAGACACCCGAGGACACCATCAGGAGATCTTGCAGGACGCTGCCAAGATTTATGCCTCCCTGCTGGTACCGTGGCAGAAGATAAACGCCCTGAACACCTTCCTGATCCCACGCATCTCGTTCACCCTAAGGGGATCCGCCGTGGCGAAGGTGCCCCTCAACAAGGCAGACAAGATCATCTGGAAGCTGGTGAAGAAGTGGCTGTTCCTTCCCCAGAGAGCCAGCAACGAGCTGGTCTACATCACCCACAGGCACGGCGGCGCCAACGTCCCCCGCATGGGTGACCTGTGCGACGTCGCGGTGATTACCCACGCCTTCCGCCTGCTGACATGTCCCGACGCCACGGTGAGGAACATTGCAGCAAACACCCTGCGTGATGCGACAGAGAAGCGGATCGGCAGAGCCCCCTCGAACCAAGACATCGCCACCTTCCTGAGCGGCTCCCTGGATGGGGAATTCGGACGGGACGGGTGCGACATCGCTTCACTGTGGTCCCGCACTCGCAACACCACGCGTCGCCTGGGGAAGCACATCGGCTGCCGCTGGGAGTGGTGCGAGGAGTGCCAGGAGCTGGGAATCCAGGTGCCACAGATCAGGTCCGACGACAACACCATCGTCACCCCGACGGCCAGGGGCTTGCTGGAGAGGACTCTGAAGGCCGCCATCCGCTCGCTGTACGTGGAAACCCTGAAGCGTAAACCGGACCAGGGTAAAGCCTTTGAGTTGACCAGCAAGTGGTACGCCAGCAACCACTTCCTCGCCGGGGGCGGCTTCACCCATTTCGCCGACTGGCGGTTCATCCACTGTGCCCGGCTCAACTGCATCCCGCTCAACGGAGCCGTCCGCCACGGGAACCGAGACAAGCGTTGCTGGAAGTGCGGCTACCCCAACGAGACCCTGCCCCACGTCCTGTGCAGCTGCAAACCCCACTCCAGAGCCTGGCAGCTGCGCCACAACGCCATCCAGAACCGCCTGGTGAAAGCCATCGCGCCACGCCTGGGGGAGATCTCCGTGAACTGCACCATCGCCGGTACCGACAGCCAGCTACGACCTGACGTGGTCGTCACCGACGAGGCCCAGAAAAAGATCATCCTCGTCGAAGTCACGGTCTCCTTTGAGAACAGGACTCCGGCATTTTGCGAAGCCCGAGCTCGTAAGCTGGAAAAGTACGCCCCCCTGGCTGACACCCCGAGAGCGAAGGGCTATGAGGTGCAGATGGACGCCCTGATTGTCGGAGCCCTGGGCGCCTGGGACCCCTGCAACGAGCGTGTGCTGCGGACCTGCGGGATCGGTCGACGCTACACACGTCTCATGCGGCGCCTCATGGTCTCAGTCGCCATACGATGATCCAGTGACATCTACATCGAGCACATCACCGGCCACCGACAGTACCAGGAGGCGTGAGCCAGAGTGACATCGTTCTCCCACTACGAGAAAGGGACCAAGTGACCTTCTCCGTTGGATCATATGAACTGGAACCATAAACTCCCTAAACATTAAATCTCACCAAATGAGGGTCAATCCATCCTTATCATCATATCTACTCATTATACTCCACCCCCGAACACAACCACTCTATGAACTTCATACCCTCATATCTCAATGTCTGTACTTTGACCCATCAACCTTTTACCTCCAATCGGGGATATTGCAGATTATGTATTCCTCATGCCATGTGATCTTAAACCAAACTTTGCACCCTCGATAATCTGTATGTTATTCCCTGATAACCAGAAACTTCTATGCTCAAACTCTGTTCACTATTTTTTTTTAACATCATCTTAATAAAATTTTTAAGTCTATTATACGGGTAACTCAGGGATTAGATCATACAGCCAAACAAAATGATAAACATAAAAAGTATAGCTTGGGTGATGTGTAATGTCATCAAAACTGCAAGATGAGTAAAGCCTGTAATTCATGTTAATATATTTGTTTGATCATGCTAGATTTTACTGTAAATAAATGTGAATTAATTAATATTAGGAAGTGAAACTACCTTCCTGCATGTTTGCTAATTTATTTTTATTGACTGTTCTGGACACTTGTCTTGAAATCATATGTTAATATTTGAGGAGCCAGTCGCAATTCAAGTTATTTTACTACTTTACATATGCTGATCCTTTTGGTTAAATCTTCTTACTTTTATCAACTTTATCCTTGTAATTGCAGTATCCACAATTCATTAGTATTTCTGTAGATGTGCACAACCCATTTTAAGAAACATTTTTACATGCAAACCTATCAAACTTTCAGAGGATTTGCTATTATCCTTCTTATCATTTATCTTTTTCTCATTAATCAGAAGCAAACTCTTATCATAACAGAGAAGAAAATTCAACATAAAAGATCAGATAATTTATAATACGTTTTCAAAGAGCAAATAATAACCACCTTCGCAGGAAGTTTACTTTATGAAAAAATCAATGGACCAAATTAACCCTTGGTGTAACTCCAGTTAAATCAACAACAGAAATTAATTTGGCCCATTATGTCCAATAGTGGATTATTTGTTTTGAAAATCAACTATTAAATAATGACGTTTACACACAGTTTTTTTCTTCATTCAATTATGTTATAATTGTTGTTTACAGACAGAGTGTGATATAAATAAACTATTGCAATCTCACAAAAGTAGAATTATATATGGTGGTTCTTCATGTTGGAATCATCAGTTCAAATGGATGGTGCTAGTTTTCTCTCCTTTTTTGACAGGCAGCAGTGCAGGGAGTGAATAGCACTGAATGATTTTTGGTGCACTCCCTGCTCTCAGCCTTCTGATCCCCACACAAAGCTTCTATAATATCCCTTCTGAATAATAAACTAAAATTAAGAAGATTGGTATTCTTACTAATCAGGAAAAAATATACACAGAGTATCTGGTTGGGACATTATGGATTGGTGATTCTAAGATGCAGAAACACCATTTACAGGTTTAAAATCTTAGGCTAGGTCTACACTGCAGCGGGGGTCCGACCTAAGATACGCAACTTCAGCTACGTGAATACCGTAGCTGAAGTTGCGTATTTTAGGTCGGCTTACCTAGCGGTGAGGACGCGGGAAAGTCGACCGCTGCCGCGCTGCCGCCGACTCCGCTGCCGCCTCCTGCCGAGGTGGATTTCCGGAGTCGACGGCAGAGCGATCAGGGATCGATTTTACCGCGTCTTCACTAGACGCGGTAAGTCGATCCCCGAAAAACCGATTGCTACCCGCCGGATCGGCGGGTAGTGAAGACAAAGCCTTAGACAACTTGCTGCCCCTTTATCACCAATCCACGTTCTGGGCAATCCCAATGACCCCGATTAAAAACAAAACCAAAAAAACTTGGCACAAGCAAGGAAGAGATAGGGAGACAAAACAATACTTCAGCCCTGTGAACATGAAACCCAAAGGGCACAGCTGCAGAGGGAAAAGTATTTTTAAAAGGGATGCAAGACTGATAAGGTTGATGTCCTTACAGACCTCCACTGCATAGGATCCTTGTCTCTCCTCCCCCCAGCCCCCCGCCCCAACAAAAGAGGGCCCTAATTTACAAATGAGGGTAGCACCCTTTCAGCTTTGTAAACCTCAGAGATAATAGCAATGAATCGGTTGAGCTACGGAAAATCCCGGCACCCGGTTTTGGGGCCCAGAAAAAAGGGGAACAGTCTCTCAATGAATGTAAGTTCTTTGACTACTGTAATTGAAATTTTAAGGTCCTACTTTAAATATCCAAGCAGAATCAGAGATATCCTTTCTTGCAAAGATTCAGACCCAAAAAAGACAGAAAGGACGATCTCCTGATAAAAATGGAAGGAACTCAAAACTAATTATTAATTTACTTACACTCCCAGTTGAAGAAATAGCCTCTAGAGAATACCTTAATGTAATAATAGAGGCAGAGTTTGCAGTCACTTAAGAACCAGACTTAGACTATACAGGGAATAGTATCTCTGGACCGAAGGCACTAAAATGACACTGCCCTAAGAAAACCCACCACAATACAGTGTGATTGTATAAGTTCTAACAGTAAAAATGCTGACTGAGCTCAAAGGTGTGAAATTGTATAGAACAAGAGACCAGACCCTCAAACAACCAATAAACCTGTAAACAAATTCCAAACTATGAGGTAAACAGCAATTTCTTTATTGTGGTCTGCCACAGGAATTCACTCACTCACCATGGGTGGTGCCTCCTCATGGCTGTTCTGGGGATTAGCTCTCTTCCAGGTCCCACCCTCCTCACCCCCCGCATTCTCTCCCACTGGCCTCTCTCACTCCAGGAGCTGCAGCTTCCTCTTCGTAACTCAGTCCTCTGGCCAGGTCACTAAGTGGTTTCCCCTTCCGGGGCAGAGTCTCACTGGACCCGCTGTCCAGGCGATGCCACTTAGTCAGTGACTGGTAGGGGAACTCGGGCTCACCCATCACCCAAGTTCCAGCCTGGGGACCCTACAACAGACAGCCAAAGTCTGTTGAGTCCCTAACCCTGCTGGCTTTTCCCCTGGGCTGCTTCCTACTTCACTTCCCACTTGCTTTCTTCTGCACCCTTCTCTATTCTGGGTATGTCCTTCCCTCAGAGCCCCCGGGGTCCTGCTCTTTCCCTTAGTGCCATCCTTCCCTCTCTAATGCACAAAGTGGCTGCAGACTTCCTCACTGCAACCCTTTCTGGTGCCAGCTTCCTGGCTTTATGGTAGTCCAGCCTCAGCTGAGCTCCATCTTCCAGTCAGGTCTTGCTTCGCCAGCCTAAATCCCTCATGTGTGGCCTCTCTCACTAATTGGCCCTTTTCTCAGCTTTCTTAACCCTTTTGGGGATGGTGAACACCCCTCACATGGTCCTATAAAACTGAAGGGAGAAGATTATAAATAGCACATGGAACACCTAGATTGTAAAAGAGTATCAGACACTATATCGGATAGTCCCAATCTCTCTAAATTTAAACTTTCACAAGCAAAATCATTATGGGAAGAGCTGCCATGTCAGAATGCAGAAAGGAACCCTTTGGCATACAAAACAAAAGGAGATGGTCAGCAGCTGATAGCTGCAACAGATCTGTAAACCAAGCCCATCCAAAGAGTTTTGTGCTGGATCTTGTTGTGACCAGTTCATTGCTAGATAACCTCACTTTTGAATTATAAGGTTGAATGCAGAAGGTAGGGGTGCAGGGTCCATTGCTTTTGATGAGGGCAAGAACTAACGTTTGTGTGTAAATAAGCACTGCTTTGATTTAAAGAGCACTGAAAAAACTGAAGTGCCAGTTTACTAACCTGAGCTACACACTGTTTATGTGGAGTTCTCTTTTGGACTATGTACAGTTTGCTTGAGTCCTGTGACTCCAGATGAGCTCCCCATCCTGTGAGATGGAGACTGACATTCAGGGTTAGGATTAAACCAATCCAGCCCATGGAGAATTACTACCTCCATTACGTTTTTTTCCTGGAGAAGATTGGTAATGGAAAAAAGATACTTTTGCTTTTAGATATAGAAGAAATTAGGAGTGACTGAAAATCATTACCATATTAAGGCTGTTGGTTGTCTCAGTCCGTATCACAAGAAACATCACCAAGACTGGCACGCTCGAGGACATTCTTAAGATAGACCAAGGACTGAATAGGTGCAGACAGTGAAGCACTGATGAGAGTAGTGATACTTGGCATTTATATAGCACTTGGAATCTTCAAATTCTGTACAAACATACGTCAGCTAATCCACCCTCACATAACAGAAGTGGTCCCCTCCAGAGTAAAACTGAGGTACCTAGGTAGAACCTACAGTACATATACAAGAGACACATTTATAAATTCATTTCAGTTTTAGAGATATTATGGGTTCTAGAATTTGAAGAATACAGAATATAACAGCAACTAGAATGAAATTTTCAAGTGCATTCACTATAAACAGAGGTCTTCAGTCTCCATGGCTGTCAGTTTGGTACCTGAACAACACAAGAACTACATTCATGCACTACTGGCTTGCTGCCTAGACCAGAAAATTGAGAAATAATTTTATTGTGGGTCAAAAGAAACATTTGATTCAACCCAAAATAAAAAAAATTTGGACTTCAATTTTATTTAAAAAATATTAAGAAAAGTTAAAGTAAATTTTGAAACAAAGAGTCATTTAGAAAATGTCAAAACAAGGAGTTTTTCTGTTTTGGGAATTTTGTTTGTTTTTTCTTCCTCTCAGAGTGAAACAATTCAGCAAATTCAACACAAATGTGTGACATGTTTCAGTTGACCCAAATCTGCATTTTGTAGTAGTCTGGTTTATAGGAGACAATGGGGGCATCAAGTTCCCAAACCACAACTCCCATGAGGCAATGTGCCAAAATGGGAACATGCAGTTTAATGTTGAACTGACTGGAAATTAAGCATTTGGGGTCATTTCAACAAACCAGACCAAAATGTTTTGACTTTGGGAATGTTGAAATGTTTAATTTTGATCAAAAATGTTGAAACAATTGATCAAAACAGAACAGAAATGTGACACCTGAATTGAAAATCTTTTTGAATTTCTGTTCCATGAAAAATATCGAAACTTTTCATTCTGATTTAGAATGAAAACAAAAATGTTGAAATGTCAGAATTTTCCACAGTATGAAAATTCTGAATTTTGCTCAATACTTGATTTTTTTGAACTGAAGGAAATCTTGAGATATATCTTGAAAGATCCTTTTTTAGCTCAGGACTCCAGAAATTCTTGAGACATATCTTGAAAGATGAAGTCTGAAAAGCTGACATAGTGCTTTCACCCAGTCACACATGGTACACTACTTAAATATTTGTGGAGATAGAAATAATATACATTGAAACATCTAAATGCACTGGGAAGTTCAGAGAGGCACACTACTAGCAGTGCTTCTGCAGAGGGAAAGCAATACTGGTGATTAGAAACCTGGGAAAAAGAAGGCATCAAAAACCCTGATTGTTGCTGCTTGCCTGTTAATGGAGGAGCACAGATCAGAGATCTCTAAGAGTGAAGAACATATTATGTATTATATTTTTTCATAAGAGAATCAATAGATGTTCTAAAAAGGGGCAGCTTTAAATATACAAGAGCATCAGTGAAAGTGTGTGTAGGAAACTTGTGCAAAATAGGAACTTGCAATCTCACCTTTGCCATTGATCTATATAGCTTCTTGGAAACAGTACAGAATAGCTACTTTTCTGATGATGGCATTGTATATTTAATCATAAATAATCTGAATCATTAATGACTATATCTTCAATCATTTTATAACAGAGAATGGAAACATTAGTAATTACACTTCCGATATAACTAAACATTTTCAAATTGTTCATTTCCTAAGGATAGGTCTGTTTAAGGAAAGTAGCTGACAAAGCACAATTCCAATTTACTTCATGGTTGATATAATACAGAATATTATAAAATTTAATCGATGGGATTTAATATCATGTCTCCCTTTAGCTTTCATGGAAACTAGGCCGCTAAATCCCTATTCACCTCATACAAAATGTGTCCCCACATACTTATTCATACTTTTCCAGCTATGTGTAGAAGTGGTGCAATTCCCTCTTCAGTAAAGGCTGCAGAATTTATTTAGACTGCTGTTGAAAAAAATACTACAGAATGTCTCACAAATAAGAAAACAGGTAGTGGCAAACAGTCGATCATTCTCCTCAGCACTAATGTAAAGGAATGCTGCATCAAGGAAATTATAAGCTACATCCAGCTTCTTATTAGTATGCTTTCCTACTGCTTAGCAGCCAGAGGCAGATACAGCAAGACACAGAATTCCTGTTGATGATGCCAAACTTGCTCCAATACAGGTCACAGTATTATAAGCAAAATATTAAGTGCTTAGTTGAAAATTGGTAGAAATAAACTTTCAGGATTACTTACCTGGTTCTCTTCATGAGAAACCCTCATCTGCTCTTTAAGAACTGACATTCTGGCAGCTTCTTCTTTTCTCAAGACTCTTTCCTTTTTTAGCTCAGGACTCCAGAAAGTCTTGATGCTATTCATGGAAGATCCCAGCTTACTGTCCTTGATATCCAGTTCTTTTCTCAGAAGATCATTCTCTCTTTGTAGTTCCTTGAGCTGAGCCTGTAGATCTAGCATGGTACTATCCCTTACCTGTCTCAGCATAGAGGGAACTTGATGATGATGATGATGTGAAGATGTGGTCAGACCTCCATGCTGATCAGTATAAGAAAGGACATCTGTGTGAGAAAGTCCAGCTGAAGCAATATTTGGACTACTCCCCATGGCTGTGACTCGACCACCATACACAGCTCGATTTGTAGCCCTTCCAAGAGTCATTGTGCCCTTTGGGAAAGTAGTAGATGCTACACCTTCATGGTCACTAAGATACATCGGTCCAGATGTTGCATAGGCTGCATTAAGGGACTGGATGTTCTCCATTGATAGTGTCTTACCCGTTCCTCCACCTCCCCCGCTGCTTGTTCTCCTGTGGCCCAGACGAGGAGATCTTGGCAAACGAGGAGACCTGGAAGGACTGCCTTCCAAATTACTGATTGTTCTTGCACTTCCATACATTTTTCTACTACTGTGAGGTACTATTTAATAAGAAATTAGTAACACTGATGTTGGATATTAAACCTATAATTCCAGATAATAATGCTGGCAAACGGTTTCACTGCATTCTTCAAGTAGGCAAAAATTGATGAAGATCTGGAAAAAAAAATTAAAGTTGAATAAAGTAACAAATTAAATATAAAGTAACTTTACAAAGATGAAAGTGGATCAGAAAACACAGCATACATCAACTGGTCTTGGAATAATTATTTTTAAAGTAAGAATAATACTGTATTTTACATTTAGGATTATGACCTGTGAATTTCCATATTTAATGGAATTTCAAATGGAGAAACAACTGTTCATTTTTTTCTTGCTAGAAACTATTTTTGGCATTTTGACTTAGTAACACTGTGGACCAAATATATCCCTAATGTAACTTCAGTCATTTAAGTCAATTCATTTAAATCAATTATCACAATGAAATTACACCAGGGATGAAACTGTCTGATGTCTACACAAAAACAAATTGAAACCAGAGGTCAAGAATATATTTTCAAAACACAACATATCTGTTTTCCTGTAATAACATTGGCTGAATAAATACCACAATGGTGGGGACATGATGGAGGCCATGAGAGGGGAGGTTAAATAAAACACAGTACTTCTGATAGCTCCGCTTTAGCGGTAGAAACAGATATTGTTAAGCTAAATTTTAAGGTTTACAATAAGACAGTTAATTTCAGAGAATAATTGTCTTCAGAACAATTAGAAATTATTAGAAAGATGACTGGTACTATAAATCACAGGCTTGTTGGTATTTGTCGTTTGCCTACTTCAAGGAAAAAGTATATTATAAACAGTTAATTCTTTCCTCAAGTAAAGGAGGGACTGTCAAATCTCCTTTTCTGCATTTGGTGTCATAATGGTATTTCTGTAGCAAGCTTACTTTTGTAATTGATTTAAATAATCAGAACAGTTAAAGTTACTGGGCATTTCATAACCAGTAAAAATAAACATAATAATAAAGAATCTGATAATACCAGGAACATCTGATCCACATTTATCACCCATAACTATGAGCCTTCACTGATTTTTTTTAAACAACAAACAAGCATTCCAAGCAATCTGTGAAATTAAGTAACTTGGCTGCAATAACTAAACCAGATCTAAAATAATTTCTTAAAGAGGTGATTAGTTCAGAGCAGCAGCAGCAAGTCTAAGTCACTTAAATCCAGCAATTTTTAAGCATTTCCCCAGGACATTACGACTACATACAGGTACCCTATTCCAATTCTATAATGTTCATTCTACATTTGTGTTGAGGGTTGTTGTTGTTTTTTTGGTGGGGGTGGGGGGTGGGAAGAGAGAGAGGGAATATAAATATTCTTAAACCAAGAATAAAGCTAGTATATTAAGTCATTGCCACTGTGTTTGAACCATTTTAGAAAAAGCAATTACGGACATTAGTGCAAACAAAGACAAAAACAAGTCCCCACTATACTAGAGAAATGTACCATTGCAAACCATTCTAATCTCCAAGATTTGTAAACCATCCATGACCTCATACAATGTGTTCCAAGTGGTTTACATGGATTCTAAAAACTGTTGGGAGTAGACTAGGTTTTCAATAGGTCTAAGAATCAGTATAGTGTAAACCACTTCAGTCTGAGCTGTTTCATTGCAAGCATGGATTTGGACACGCTAAAATGTTTCTTCTTGATCCCCTCGGTACTATTCTGCAGCACATCAGTGCCCTTTCAAAATATTCCAGAATCCACTTTTTATGCGAATTGGCCCTGGAATTATAGGACTAGTACCTGGATGGCATTGCAATGGAAATGGTTTAAAATAGTGATTGTGTATATGGGGCAAAAATGCAAGGTTCTGATGTCCTTCAATGTGGCTAAAATGAACACACCGAACGGTTTGTGCTAAAACGGTTTCTATCCAAGCAGTCCAATTTCAAATAGTTCCCTTCTCTAGTGCAAATACAGCCCTAGGCAAACTGGATCAACCAGTGCTAACACAACATTGTTTTGTATTAACCAGCTTAATGAGAGTCACTGTTTCCTGTTGGTTTGTATTTTCCCCAGCAGGTGAGAGGCAGTTCTGTTGTCCCAAAATACAGATGTTTCTTCCATGTAGAAATAAGCCTCAATTTTGCAGGATGCCACACAGACACATCCATTCTGACAAGTACTGGAATTTTGACTATTTAAGCAAAAATAGTGGATGTGAAATTAGACTCTAGCAACGCTCTCCTGCTGAAGTATACAAGTAAATTCCAATGAAGTCAATAGGAACTACTCAGCCTTTAGAGTAATGCTGAAACATTTTAATCATATAGGCCAAAGCCTTGCCCAAGGAATTGAGCCCTGAAGCCGTTTGGAGTCTTACTGGAATTCTACTGCAATGGAGGCAAACTCAAATCCTAGAAGAGCCAGATGCAGTTTCCCTATCTAAGTTCTTACGACAGTGCCTGTTATCCTAGTATTTGGGTGCCCAGACATACCCCCAGTAAAGAGACAAAATCTATGTCTCGCCAGCTCCAGCTGACACATGGTGTATAACAATTGATTCACTAGGGTACACAATATTTCTGACATCTCAGTTCCAAAACAATCAGGGAGTGAAGTTAAGGTCACTGAAGCAGAGAACACACAACACCTCATGACTGTTGGGGTTGGGACAATTTGATCCTTTCTCATAATTCCCCAATCACCCTCTCACCAAATTTTTTTTTTTAATGTAGTCAGAGATCCCTGATGATCTCTACTTCCCCACAACAGCACAATAGGTATAGAGTGAGGATCCATATATAACAACTCAAAGATCATGCAGCTAATTCGTATGTGCTTCCCACCACCAAGAGCAACTCCTTTCCACACTGATAAACAGTTGGCACAGTGATAAGCAAGGAGATGCAGTGGTAATGAACTACCAAAATCCTTAGTATTGTTTAAACTGAGCTCACTTAAAAGCTTCAGATGTGGGAGGCTGAGGCATTGGTGAGGTTGTGTCTCAGAGAAACATAGGACTCACCTACAGTATATCAGGACCATGTCTGGTATTCTAATGCCACCATTTCTACCACAATTTGGTATGATTTACATTAGCTCCTTTAATTCATTTATTAAGTTACTTAGCCCTCCTTTTTTAGCTGTAGTCTGTTCAATTCCTTCCCTCTCCAGCATGTGTGAAGTCTGTAAGATTAATGACTATAAGAGAGCAATAATTTGGGTCTTGTTCAACACTGATTTTTTTCATCAGTCCCTATTGCTGAGCTTGTAGAAAGAGGCCTTGCTTTTCCCCAGACTTCTCCTTTACTGTGTGCTTTTGTGATATGTTCACATTTCTGTTTTAATAATGTAACCTATATGTGAAAGTTCTGAAAACAAGAAAAAAAAAGTGAGGAAACAGCAACTGAAAAATTACTTAAGAAACATTTGCAGTTCATGTGTATTTTAATTTGCAATCCATTGCACATCTTATTTTGAATTATACA
The DNA here is from genome assembly GCF_028017835.1 of Emys orbicularis. Taxonomy (NCBI): domain Eukaryota; kingdom Metazoa; phylum Chordata; order Testudines; family Emydidae; genus Emys; species Emys orbicularis. Next base: position 105,785,908 of record NC_088689.1, read on the forward strand.
GATCTGCATGCAAAATGTAGCCAGTGTGAAATACAGCATACAAACGTGTTTCCTTATGTGGGAGTACATCAATTAATTGTGGGCTAATCCTGTCCCTTTCTGTATGGCTGTGAAAGAGTCCCAGATGCAGTAGAAGCAGTTTAGAACTGCTGCAAGGAGGAGACGAGAAAGGTTTTGAGGGCACCTACACAGAGGGTCCTCCTTACTGAAATCCATACAAGCTAGCTCCACAGGGATTTCCTGCGTCCCTCAGGTATCAGAATTCAGGGGCCAGCATGGAGCCCAGGAGCAGCAGGGGACACTTCCCTCAGGGCCACAGTAGCAGCCACCCCTCACTGCTTATAGAATCTACTGGCATTAAACCCAGTTAGTGAGCTTGGGCTGAGGAAGAGGCACATGCGGAGGATTCAGACCCTGGAAATTAAATGCCATTTACAATGTTTCTCTTGAATAAATGCTATCAGCACAAAATGTAATTCATTTAGAAGCAAACACTGCTGTCCCCATCCCTCAAGCATGGAGTGTCCTAAACCAGAGCAAAACCAGGTGGTTCCAGGGCATGGAGACTGGAAAGTAAATCAGAGAGAGATCATGCCAATGATAAGCATCTCCTGCATATCACCCTAGAAGGGGCTTTAGGAACAAAGTCAGGGGATCCACAACCACATGCATCCACCAGCCACTGAAGCTACAGAGGTTGCAGTAGCAGGCCTAGAGCTGCTCCAATACAGCTATGTGGACTGGCTTGGGAGGACTGCATTCTTCCCCATCCCCACCCAAACTTTTCTGTGGCCCTTCTTCCTCCCAAGCTCATTTACTCAGGCCTGGGACAGAGTGTAGGATTTGGTCCATATTAGATATGGATCAGGGTCATATTTTCTTTAAACAGTTACTTTCCATTTTTTAAAAATCCAATCATTTCAATGTAGTGGCACTAGAAATATTAAAAACTGCACATTTATTGTCTCAACAATTTATTTTAATAGCTTTTAAATGTGTATTTTATATTAATTTCTAAAGCTACTTGTTATTATTTTAATATCAAGTATTGTTTAATGTAAAAAAGGATTTGGGGCCTCTTAAGAACACATGCTCAGAAAGAAAATTATTGGGTATTTTATTCTAGGGTCTCCCCTGAAGATCTGAGAGAATAGGGAATAGTCTATTTTAGGAAGAAAGTACTTCTTGATGGCTGTTCTAAATTAGGTTTCATTTATTTTCAAGATTTCTGCCTCATCTCATCATCTGTATTCTGCTGACAATAATATCATGGACTCACATGATCTACATAAGTCTCACACACTGGATTTTATTTGAATTTTACTTTCTATTTTTATTTAGACTAAAAACTCAAGTTTTTAATTCTAGTACTGCCTTACTACTATATTTCCAAGTGCACTAATATTCTTGTGGTACACATTATACAGTTTTCTTGCAAGAATATAATCTTCACTAAGCTCTGAGATTTGTTTTATATTCATTATTATATTTTCATCCTGTTTACTTATTTCTACACAGAACCATTAATTTTGTTAAGATCCTGTTTGGATTTTGCTAGCGCTAAATCACTTCCACTGAATTAAAAGCTTGTGAGAAATTTTCTACATTGTACCTGTCTATATTTTTATCTCCTAATGAATCACAAGCGCATTGCATGCGTAGATGAGATCTGTCTATTTATAACATATCCCTGATTGTAGCATCTGAGCACCTGTAAATTGGACAATCAGTTTACATGTAAAATGTTGATGATTGTGTTATATTCCATAGATTCCCTGGTCTGTGACTTTTAGACCTTAAAGGAACAAAAACAAAAACAAACAAAAACACATGAAGCTTGGTACAGATCCCCAGTACAATAGGGTTGCCAAGCATCCGGTTTTCGACCGGAACGCCCGGTGAAAAACAGACCCTGGCGGCTCCAATCGGCACTGCCGACCGGGCTGTTAAAAGTCCGGTTGGTGGTGCAGCAGGGGCCCAAGACTAAGGCAGGTTCCCTACCTGCCCTGGCTCCACTTGGCTCCCAGAAGCAGCTGTCAGGTCCCTGCAGCCCCTAGGCGCAAGGAGGCTCCCATTGGCTGGGAACCATGACCAAAGGGAGCTGCAGGGACGGTGCCTGCATACACGAGAGCAGCGCACAAAGCCTCCCTGCCCGCTCATGCAACTAGGGGCCATAGGGACCTGGCGGCCGCTTCCTGGAAGCTGCAGTAAATGCTGCCCAGACCACACATCCTGGACCCCCTCCCGCACCCCAACCCCCTGCCCCAGCCCAGAGTCCCCTCCTACACCCAAACTCCCTCCCTGAGTTCGCACCCTGCAACACCCGCACACCCGAACTGCCTGCCCCAGCCCTGAGCCACCTCCTGCACCCCAAATCCCTTATCCCCGGCCCCACCCCAGAGGCTGTACCCCCAGCCGGAGCCCTCACACACACACACCCAGCCTGGTGAAAGTGAGGGTGGGGGACAACGAACAACGGAGGGAGGGGGAATGGAGCGGGAGGGGGCGGGGCCTCGGAGAAGGGACATTCAGTTTTGTGTGATTCGAAAGTTGACAACCCTACCAGTACATCTACTTCCATAGTAGACACAACAATTGCACGGGACTACCATCAAATCACTGTATACTAAAAAACAGAGAAACTTATCAATATCTGAATGAATGTCTGACTCGTGCAGGCAACAAAATGTAACACAGGTTACATGAAAAGAGCAATAATTATGTCACAGAAGTCACCATATGGACAAAAACAAACCACCATTAGGAACTCAACATATAGAGACAATTTTCACCTATATCACATCAATAGTTTAATCTCTAGCTCTGAGCAAAAACAACAACACATCTCCTAGAAACTTTTTGAAAAAATGGCAATTTTTTCAGGGTTTATATCTCTGCAACTCCTAGCTCAAATGACCCTAAATTTAGGTCACTAACCCTATCCTGCACTCTCATAAGGCACATCAAATTTCAAAGAGTATCCTCCTAAACATGTCAATTTTAGAGAACTTAGGTCAATCTTTAAACAGAAGTTGTGACGCAACCTTAACTATAGTGGTATTGCTGCACCACTATAACCCTGGCAACTCCACTTGGAACCTCAAACACCATTTACAGTCTCTTTCTCCTCCCTGGTCCAGCATCTTCTAGCTGTCACCACCAAACCCTGGAAACAAGCTACTCCTGAAATAGTGAAACACCTGAAGACTTGCCAATGTTCTCATTACCGAGAGCGCCAACATCTGTAACTTCATTGATGCTTACTAAAAACCACAAAATAATATGCATTGCCAAGTAAGTATAGACATTATCAACCTGATTTTTAATATGCTCAGAAAGCCTTCCAAACTGTCTGGACATAGTTCAGTACTTCTAAAGTTCCTTGGAGGTAAAAGGAAAACAAAATAACAGATATAAAAAGGACTGGGAGATGAGAGAAAGAAAGAAGACACAGTGTCTCTATACTCTCCCTTATAACTTATCTTTCCAACATTTTTAAACACCTCAGTTGACAAATGGTTTCTGGAAAAGATGCATGCCTACTTCACAAATAAAAGTGTGTCTTGACACCCTTTATGATTTCTTTAAAATATACCCTCACCATAGAATGGTAAGCAGGATTTATCCAAGTTTTGAGGGCTGCACGCTTTTATAACCAGTGGCCCAGAACTGGAGGTATTTATATTTTATTGTTAGCTTTATCTGGGATTTTTCTTGTTTTAATTGTGGCTCAACACATCACCAAGCAAAGCAGGATATAATTTTCTTTGAATATTCTTTTTTTTTACATTTATTACTGCATTAAAAACAAAAAGTGAGGAAAAATTGGAAAATGGAAAAGTGAAACACATTGTATAGAAGGGTGTATTCATTAGCTAATCTGAGTTCTACAGCACTTTTGTCATTTTACTATATCTATACTAAAAAGACAATGAACAAAAAGCCTGTTCATATATGCACTAGACATTGTGTTTATCAAAATTAAAATGTCCTTTCTTGGTTTGCTGCATGGAGGTATGAGCAATGATCAAATGAGATGGGGGGTTGTAAACTGGTCACAACCACACAATATGATTCTTTATATTTTAAAATATCTGTTAAGAGTTTGAAAAACTAAATTTAAAAAAAACTGGAGGGATACAAATACATATTGGTATGTTCAGATTTTTTGTATGTTGCTAACATACACCATTACAATATACCAAATGGCAACATTCAAATTTAGATTATTTTTAAATCATGCTCTGAAACTGGATTGCTGGTATTATTATAGTCTTTTTACTAATATTGTAAATTTCAGCTAACACATAATTTAAGCAATAATTTCAGAAATTTTCAGAAGACTCACTGCTGTAGTGTGTTACAACAAAATGTATATATCTGTGTATGAGAATTTAACTGATTACTCTACCACCTGATGGTGTATGTTGCTGAGCACCCTCAACTCCCGCTGATGTTAATGGAAGTTGAGGGCATTCATCACCTCACAGGAGGTGCTCTTTCCCAGATTGCATTCTAGCTAATGCAAATGGAATAGCGAATGAAGGAGAGAAAAGGAATGGTTGTAGAATATGCATCTTAGAATGTATAAGATTGTAAAATAAAGCTGTCAGGCATTCTGCTGCTGTCAGGCACAGTGACAGCAATTAATACTTATTGTGTGTTCACAAAATTCCAACAATGAAAACCGTTTGCCCCAAAAGCAATATTAAGCATGTTGGGTAGCAGGCATGCTGAATGAATGAGCAATTATATTATTACCAAATGTAGGTGAGTAGAAAGTCACTACTGCCTTATTAATTTTTTTTCCAGAGGTTTAGGTTTTTTGCTAACTCTAATATTCAAAATAAAGACAAAAAAAGCAGTATTCTTTTTTAAAAAATGTCCTGGCTCTGTACTGTTTTTAAACCATCACTTTTTTTTAACAGCAATGTTTTGAACAACTAACTTTTAAGAACAACTTTAAAGCTAAACCCGTTTTATTAAATATTTACATTATAGTTAAGTCAATTTTCAGCCTTTACGTTAGATAGTACTTAAAGAGTGTAAAGAAATAATCTTTAAAATCTAATCTGAATTTCTCTCATTAACAGTATTCCAAACATATCATCTTCTGCCTGAGTCAGGATAACCTGAACTGGCCTTGGGGGAGGAGGGTTATTTTGATACATCAAAAGGCCGGAAAGGGGATGTGTTTTGTTCTAAAAAACATTTTATAGCTTTTCTGAGAGTCTGTCTACACTTAAAAATGCTACAATGCCACAGCTGTGCCGTAGTGCTCTGATCTCCCCTAATTTTTGCTGTAGAACATATTGCATATCTTTATAAATGCCACCACCCGCATCAAAGGGTGGGGGAAATTGATGGGGCCAGCGGTAAAAAAGAGACAGTCCCCAGTACTAAGGGAGGGAGGCACTTGCCAAAGGACCATAGGTAACTCCTCCCAGTGGAATCTCTGGCACCCATTGGCTAGTTGGGGGAGAGGGGTGCTGATTGGCCAGCATTCCCCAACTCCCAGGATTCAGACCAGCGCAGTGGCCACGTGGAGCCTCTTTCGGCTCTGTTCCAGTAGCACAGTACAGCATACCTACCAATACTTGGCAATCAAAAATAAGCACACTTAATACAGCAAACTGTCTTCCAAAGAAGGTTGGATGTCTCCGTGCATATTTATTTTGATTGATTGCTCCTTAATTGAAAGAGCCAAGGATGTTTAATAATAAAATCCTTTATTGAAAATGTTGGTAACTGAATTTAACTAAGCAAACTAACAAAAAGCAAAGTTCTAAGAGTTAGGTTAGAAGTCTTTTCCCCTCTCAGTTGGTCAATTCTCCCACTTCTGGGCTCTTGTCATGTCATCATTTCACTAATTCTTCATTCACTAAAAATACAAGTCCTGTCTGCTTTTAATGTAAAAACAAAACAACAAAACAAAAAAACAAACAGAAATTCACCAAAACAAACAAACACACAACTTTAAAACTTTCATAGATTTTACAGCCAGAAGGGACCATTGTGATCATCCCGTCTGATCTCCTGTACTGCACAAGCCACAGAACTTCACCAAAATAATTCCTACAGCATATCTTTTAGAAAACGATCCAATCTAGTTTTAAAATTTGTTAGTGATGGAGAATATATCATGACACTTGGTAAAGTATTCCAATGATTAATTACTCTCACCATTAAAAAAAACATATACGTGCCTTAATTCCAGTCTGAATTTGTCTAGCTTCAACTTCTACCCATTGGATCGTGTTACACCTTTTTCTGCTAGACTGAAGAGCCCAGTATTAAATATATGTTCCCCACGTCAGTGCTCAGACTGTAATCAAGTCACCAGTCAGCCTTCTCTTTGTTAAACTAAATAGTTTTAGCTCCTTGAGTATATCACTATAAGGCATGTTTTCTAATCCTTTAATGATTCTTGGTGTAGAAATTCATTTCAAGTGTGCCTCTTTGGGCCTTCTTGGCCCATGCAGGTCCTCTCAGCAGGCAGCAGATGCCCCTAGAGCAGTGATGGGCAACCTGTGGCCCACGCCGCTTCCTGCAGATCCCATTGGCCGGGAACAGCAAACCACGGCCACTGGGAGCTGCAGGCAGCCATGCCTGCGGACGGTCAATGTAAACAAACTGTCTCGCAGCCCGCCAGTGGATTACCCTGACAGGCCGCCTATGGGCCACATATTGCCCACCACTGCCCTAGAGATTAAAGAAGATTTTGTTATGTTTACCGAATGCTCCTGCAAATTCTAGGAGGTGCTTTTAAATAATTCTATTTCCACCTAGAAGAAACAAATCTCACTTCTCTGACCCTTTCTACACAGAAGTTAGTTCTTCCTAATGCACATTTTCTATGTAGTAGTATTGTCTCTAAGGGAGTTCACAAGGTTGGCAAGTGCTGTACTATTTTAACTTTGACATTTCATTGATTAAAATGCTCAGTTTTTTCAGCTGAAAACTAAAACAGAAAAAAACCTGTTACTGCAGCAATCATAAAGACACTGTTTTAAAATCTGATTTTTCCCTCATCACATTCAACTTCCAGATTTAAGATGACATATAACAAAATAGCCATTATTGTAACCCTCCCAATTTTCAAGTTGATGTATTTTACATTACAGACTGAATTTAACCCTAGTTTTAAAAAAAAAAAATTAAATTCTTGGTTTACCCAATTAATTAACATATACAGAATCAAAGCAGTCTTTCAGATACACCTTCCCCCACACATAAAAACATTAGGGAAAATATTCATTACAACTTTTGTTTGTAAAAGCAGCCTGAAGCAACCATTAACATGATGGAACACATCCTTATTTATGTTAGGGGCAGCTTTGTGCTGGTCCACCAGCAAGAAGCTCCCTTAAAGGTACCTTATCCAGCAGCTGGAAGATTGGGACTACAGCCAGCACAATTTAAGACTGCCACCAGGCAGATTTAAATTGTCCCAGAGGGTTGCAAATTTGTAGGGGTGGGATTCAGCCCAAAATAAAAGGAGAGCAAAGATGGCCACTTTTTGACACACATCCCTCCTAAGGTATGCCTCTCCACCACCCAAACTTGTCAGCATATAAAATGGACAGTGGTTATAATGTATGACAGTTACAGAGTCAGACCTTTAGCCGGTTTAAATGAGTGTTGCTCACTGAAGCTAATGCAAGTATGCAAATTTATGCCATCAGAAGATTTGACCCATAGTCTTCATTTAGAATGACGGGTCCCGTTTACAGTGTTTGGATGAGACTTTGAACTACCCTGAAGATGAGAGATTGTGATGCAGAGGGTTTTTTTTTAAACTTGCTTAAAAAATATGTAATTATGGAAGAGCTGTAGTTACATCCTAGTTAGGGTTGGGTTCAACTTTGCATTTAAGCCAGGATTCATTCTCTTTGTATTGTATGAAAAATACAATTAATCTTCTCCAAATTTACAGCACAATCTCTGAGTAAAGACTGAACACACAGATAATTTTTAAGTAAATCTGTTAATTTATGAGTGCTAATCAATTAAAAACGGGTCTTTAAAAAATTCATATTTTACATCACGATATTTGGGTCTTTCGAGCTTAAAAACTACAGACTAAACAGTTTGACATTTGTACACATTGATATTTAGGATCTCTCTGGGGAGAGAATTGTTTTAATTAATATTGGGAAAACAATTTATCATAACATGAAAAATATGCACAATGGGTAGCATATAATGTGGGGATTTTTTTTGTTAATACCTATTTAACTTCAGTTATTAATTAAAATTTTAGAATAAAGGATGTCTTGGTTAAAGATTCATCAACATTTCCTCTTTCAAATAAGGTGTTAGAGCTTGCAAAAAATATGATTGGAGAAGGTCCACCAGAAAACTTAAGGAAGACCAATCTTCCGATTCCTGGTATTTCTAGTATAAATGCATTAAAAAAAAAAAAAAAAAAACGTTTCTAACAATCTTTCAGGCCTTGTTTTTAAGTCATAAAGAAGAAAAAATGGCAAAAGCCCAATTTAAAAAAATTCTTTTGCAGATCATCTTTAAAATCAAATGGAGTATGGAGGGGGTTCCAGACGTATTAAAGAAAAGCAACCGTTTCCATAAATGGTATGTAACTCCAAATACAATACATAGTATAAATCAATGATTCATCATATTAGGCCAGACTTTCAGCAGGAAGGAAAGTGTCCAGTTTACGTACTGTTAGAATGCTAGTGGAATGGCCTAAAATGAGAAATATTTTTAAAAATTAATAGAAAACAAAAATGGATAAGATAAACTGGAAGTATTATGTTTATATTACAGTTTAAATATTCACACTATTTTGCCCCAGTTGGAGACTATAATTTGCATTTGAGTGTCCAACTGCATTTTAAGCAGTCAGGTACGATTCATACATGCAGCATGGTATAACTAATTCGGCATCTCACCAAAACAGAGAGAATGTGTGTTAAGTGCATAAAGAGCTGCGAGTCTTGGCAAACAAATTAAGACTCTGGTCCTGCAATTGGATTTGTTAGTTCAGACCCCTTCATTATTAGATCCAATTGCAAGATTAAGGCTTAAATCTTATTTATAAATAAAGGCTATTATATTAAGGCTTGGTTTTTATATATGCCTATTTTCTCATAGGGAATATATTTGTGTATATTATTCAATTCAGGCCCTTTAGATAAAGGAAGCCCATCAGTAGAAGAAATTAAGTTTTTTATAATCTTGAACATTTTAGGAGGAATTCCTTTAATCACTTATATTAGTTTCTATACTATGTTGTAAGAATATGGATTGGGAAAAAGACCCATACAAAATTTAGGGAGTAAAAGACTATGGGTACAGCAGCTATTATGTTTTAGACTTTTCAGAAATTTGTGATGTAGATAAGGCCATATTTTATTTTTAAAAGGGGAACAGACAGGAGAGCCATTTATATTGTTTCATGCAACAGGCTCATTTAACACAATATCAACTCATTATGGAGGATCAATCTCTGTATTTGTTTTCCCTTTGATATCCAATAAGTGACGCATGATTTTCATAAAACACTATTATAATTCATCAGCTCTACAAACTACAAAATGAACTCATACAGATAACTGGTTCAATCAAAAAGTGATAAACATGTCATGACATGAAAATAATTTCTTTCCTTATAAATTAAATTAAGATATGATTGGAAAAGTCATATTTGGACTGCATGATAGAGGTGTCAGTAATCCAAAATAAATTTTATTATTTGCATAATGTAGGAGGTACTGGTAGAATAGTAACCAGAAGGCATGTAAAACATGCTTATAGTGCCTCAAATATCTATGATTGTCTACATATACACAGACATAATGATTATAAATTAAATAACTTTTTGAAGCACAAAGTGTCAATACACTAAGCATACAGTGTGACCTATTTATTATAGGAAGGGAGTTTAAAGATAGGCTATTTATTTTCATATAAAGAATTCACAGATAGGACTTGAAAGTAATGATAAAACTGCCTCAAGATTCTCTAAAATAAATTATATATATATATACAAACACACAAAGTACTCAAATGAATCTATAACTAGTTGAGCAAATTTGTGTACAATTCTATATCTGATTACCAACACTGTTATTAAACAAATAAAACTTCATCCTTTCATTTCATAGGTTCCTAAAGTGCCTTTAAAAATTATGCAAACACACACACACACACACACACACACACACACATATATATACACCAAACACCCCAGACCTTTATGTATAGGAATAGTTTCCACTGAATTCTTTAGGACTTATCCTGTTAGTAAAATTATACACACTCAACTATTTGCAGAATAAAACCATATATCAGTTTTTCCTTTTAGTAATAAGAACATTATTTTTGTTTAGGAAAACAATAGAATAGCATCCTGTTCAAAGAATACTTTCAAGATAACACTGAACAGCACACTGATACACAGATACCCTCCCAACAGCACAAGAAGAATATTCAATATCTTCATTAATGACTTAGATATTGGCATAGAAAGTACTCTTATTAAGTTTGCAGATGATACCAAACTGGGAGGGATTGCAACTGCTTTGGAGGACAGGGTCATAATTCAAAATGATCTGGACAAATTGGAGAAATGGTCTGAGGTAAACAGGATGAAGTTTAACTAAGACAAATGCAAAGTGCTCCACTTAGGAAGGAAAAATCAGTTTCACACATACAGAACGGGAAGAGACTGTCTAGGAAGGAGTACGTCAGAAAGGGATCTAGGGGTTATAGTGGACCACAAGCTAAATATGAGTCAACAGCGTGATGCTGTTGCAAAAAAAGCAAACATGATTTTGGGATGTATTAACAGGTGTGTTGTGAGCAAGACACGAGAAGTCATTCTTCCGCTCTACTCTGCGCTGGTTAGGCCTCAACTGGAGTATTGTGTCCAGTTCTGGGCACCACATTTCAAGAAAGATGTGGAGAAATTGGAGAGGGTCCAGAGAAGAGCAACAAGAATGATTAAAGGTCTAGAGCACATGACCTATGAAGGAAGGCTGAAAGAATTGGGTTTGTTTAGTTTGGAAAAGAGAAGACTGAGAGGGGACATGATAGCAGTTTTCAGGTATCTAAAAGGGTGTCATAAGGAGGAGGGAGAAAACTTGTTCACTTTAGCCTCTAAGGATAGAACAAGAAGCAATGGGCTTAAACTGCAGCAAGGGAGGTTTAGGTTGGACATTAGGAAAAAGTTCCTAACTGTCAGGGTGGTTAAACACTGGAATAAATTGCCTAGGGAGGTTGTGGAATCTCCATCTCTGGAGATATTTAAGAGTAGGTTAGATAAATGTCTATCAGGGATGGTCTAGACAGTATTTGGTCCTGCCATGAGGGCAGGGGACTGGACTCGATGACCTCTCGAGGTCCCTTCCAGTCCTAGAATCTATGAATCTATGAAAAAACTCCACATGGACTCCTCCTGAGGGTTGAAATGACAGTCTGGACCTATACACAGAATGCTTCCGCCGACGTTCACAGGCAGAAATTGTGGAAAAACAACATTGCTTGCCTCATAACCTAAGTCGTGCAGAACGCAATGCCATCCACAGCCTCAGAAACAACCCTAACAGTATAATCAAAGAGGCTGATAAAAGAGGTGCTGTTGTCAACATGAACAGGTCTGACTACCAAAAGCAGGCTGCCAGACAACTCTCCAATACCAAATTCTACAGGCCACTTTCCTGAGATCCCAATGAGGAATACACTAAGAAACTGCACCATCTACTCAGGACACTCCCTACACTAACACAGGTACATATCAACATACCCTTAGAGCCCCGACCGGGGTTATTCTATCTACTACCCAAGATCCACAAACCTGGAAATCCTGGACGCCCCATCATCTCTGGAATTGGCACTCTCACTGAAGGACTGTCCAGATATATGGACTCTCTACTCAGACTCTACGCCACCAGCACTCCCAGCTATCTCCGTGACACCACTGATTTCCTGAGAAAATTACAATGCATTGGTGGTCTTCCAGAAAACACCATCCTAAACACCATAGATGTGGAGGCTCTCTACACAAACATCCCACACACAGATGGAATACAAGCTGTCAGGAACAGTATCCCTGACGATGCCACAGCACAACTGGTTACTGAGCTCTGTGACTTTATCCTCACACACAATTATTTCAAATTTGGTGACAATATACACCTCCAGACCAGTGGCACCGCTATGGGAACCCGAATGGCCCCACAATATGCCAACATTTTTATGGCTGACCTAGAACAACGCTTCCTCAGCTCTCGTCCACTCATGCCCCTTCTCTACCTACACTAAATTGATGACATCTTCATCATTTGGACCCATGGGAAGGAGACTCTGGAAGAATTCCACCACAGTTTCAACAGCTTCCACCCCACCATCAACCTCAGCCTGGACCAATCTCCACAGAAGGTCCACTTCCTAGACACCACGGTACAAATAAGTGACGGTCACGCTAACACCACCCTATATCAAAAACCCACCGACCACTATGCCTACCTTCATGCCTCCAGCTTCCATCCCGGACACACCACACGATCCATCATCTACAGCCAAGCGCTGAGGTACAACCACATTTGCTCCAACCCCTCAGACAGAGACCAACACCTACAAGATCTTCAACAAGCATTCTCAAAACTATGATACCCGCACGGGGAAATAAGGAAACAAATCAACAGAGCCAGAAGTGTACCCAGAAGCCTCCTGCTGCAAGACAAGCCCAAGAAAGAAACCAACAGAACTCCACTGGACATCACCTACAGTCCTCAGCTAAAACTTCTCCAACGCATCATCAGTGATCTACAACCCATCCTGGTCAACAATCCCTCGCTTTCACAGGCCTTGGGAGGCAGGCTAGTCCTCGCCCACAGACAACCCGCCAACCTTAAGCATATTCTCACCAGCAACCACACACCGCACCATAGTAACTCAGACTCAGGAACCAATCCATGCAACAAACCTTGATGCCAACTCTGCCCACATATCTACACCAGCGACACCATCACAGGACCTAACCAGATCAGCCACAACATCACCGGTTCATTCACCTGCACGTCCATCAATGTAATATACACCATCATGTGCCAGCAATGCCCTCTGCTATGTACATCAGCCAAACTGGACAGTCCCTACGTAAAAGGATAAATGGACACAAGTCAGATATTAGGAATGGCAATATACAAAAACCTGTAGGAGAACACTTCAATCTCCCTGGACACACAATAGCAGATTTAAAGGTAGGCATCCTGCAGCAAAAAAACTTCAGGACCAGACTTCAAAGAGAAACTGCTGAGCTTCAGTTCATTTGCAAATTTGACACCATTAGCTCAGGATTAAACAAAGACTGTGAATAGCTAGCCAACTACAAAAGCAGTTTCTCCTCCCTTGGTGTTCACACCTCAACTGCTAGAAGAGGGCCTCATCCTCCCTGATTGAACTAACCTCGTTATCTCTGCTACTGGAGTTGCCATTTTTCTGAGGAGACAGAACTGAATTCCCAAACAACTGGGAATAATTATTAAATATTTCATAGTACTTTTCTGCTGTGTTACACCCTCCTTTCCTGCCTTAGTACAAAAGTTGAGCCTAATCTGTTCAAGCATTATCCATGCCAATTCATAAGAAATTGTGAGCCATCATTGTAGACATCAAATATGAACATCTAACATCTGTTTTCAGTGTTATTCTACTTAGCAAAAAGAGTTGTCTGAGCAGATTTACAATTTTTTTAAAAAAAGATGTCTGTATAAAAGCCACAGTACAGCATACCTGCCAATATTTGGCAATCAAAAGTAAATACGCCTTTCACAGCAAACTGTTTCTTCCAAAGAAGGAGGCCAAAAGAAGCATTTAGGAGCACCTGTATCTTCCTGTAGTAGCAGCAGAAAAAGAACCAAGACTGAATGCAGTTATGCTTTATCATGTTCTACTATTTTGCTAATCTTGTCTCAGTATTCAAAGAATGATGTAACAAGGAAGCTGTATTTCAAAAAAATAATGTTTCTTTTTGGAAGAGGGGAGATGGGAGAAAATTGTAAAGACATAGTTCATGAGGTCACAGAAAAATTTAGACCCTAGGTGGTCTTTTTTTAGAAAACAGAAGATTCATACAGGGTATAACATACACACAACAAAATACTACGTTGGTCATGTATCTCTTGGAAAATTAATTTTTAAATTAATTTTATTGCCTGTGAAAGGTGCTGGGTTAACAGCATTGAAGACTAAAGGAGCAGCAGCAATGCAATCTCCCTCAAAATTTGACATGAAGGGACCATCTCCAGGTCAATTCAGTTAATGGCCTCTGGGAATCAAAAGGATGTTACTGGTTCCATTTGTGAGGTTGGACTTTGTAAACTTCATTTGCAACTGCACTGAGCAGTCATCCTATTTTACTAACCTTACATCAGCTGCACTGGATCTGAACTAGTTACCTGGAGGTAAAATGCTCTGTATCCTATTAACAATACCCTTATTGGGTGAGTGGCAGCACTGTACTTCTACTTCTCTCACTTCCTCTGAAACAAGTCTGTTTCCCTTGCATTCACACTGATAACCAGACTGGCAGCTAACAACCTGTCATACCAGTTCCCCTTTTCCAGCAACACCTATCCCAACTGCCCACAGTTATCTGAATGACAATAACACTAGCAGTTTTTACAGGTAAAGCTACCATTTATCTTACTCTCTTCTCAGATCTTTTGCCTCCCTTTATCTTTTCATGCTTATATCCTACATTTTTAGATTTTTTAATTTAATTATTTTAAACTCTAAAGCACAATCTTTCCAATCATTTTACTTGCTAAAATACTTATTCTCCATTTCTCCAAACACCAGCCACTAGATTCTATTGCAGCATTGGGCCAGGAGTAGTCCGAGCAGTACCATAAAATGCGTTAGCATGACATGCAAACAGCTTAAAACTGTTAAATATGCAAATAGACAAATTAGAAATGGAACAACACTTGAAAAAAATGGTAATCTGATCATTAAAGAAAGAAGGCAGGCTGGCCAGAGAGTAGTTGTTCCAAATTCTCACTTAAAATAAGTGCTATACTGTAAAAGTAGGTTTCTTGGAGAATGGTCTGTGTTAGCCCAGAAAATTCATCTGCTCCTTATTTCCAGAACATGACTTCAGAAGTGAGAAATTTCTTTAGGCAACTGAAGGGCAAATCTACCTAGGCATTCAAGGATAGCTTGCAACCCTACGGTGGAACCAAGCTCTTATCCTCAGATGTACCCTATCCACTGCCATTAAAGGGGGGGGGGGCGCGAAGAGGCGGAATATCCTCCTACTGGAACCAAAGGCAGGTTATATGCTACTAAAGACTGCTGCCTGGACCCTAAGACAATCAATATTTCTCCACTGTCCAGACTCCTCTGGAAAGAGACTGGATATCTTTAGACTAAAAATGATGGGAAACTAAAGCCGTTTTCACCAGCACCAGCTCCAAAAGATCTCTCATGTGTGGTAGTATGCTGCCATGCAAGTGTATTAGCATAGTGATTCTCTGCTACAAAAAACACTATCACCTCAGGAAAACCTTTTCAAGAGCAACATCAACAGACATAGATAAATGAGGTTCTATAGACATATTGAATGCATGATAGAAGATGGTTCCAGAGAGGAAGACAGCAACCTCTCTCCAAATTCTGGACACCATGGCTGACAAGGCCTAACTTGCGCTATCAGAATCACCATGATCCTTGCTGGACCAGTTTCTTCATGGAAAAAGAAAAGAACCAATTATTACTTTAAGAAGTGGGGATTAGAAATCACAGGCAAATAAACCAAGTAAATTGCTAGACTTCCCTGAAAAGAGCCAAAACTGTTACACTAATTTTAAATATCTTCTGAAGCTCTTACCTCTGTCCTTAACACTGGAATTTATCAAAAAGCACCAGTTGTCTGGTATAAATAATAACACAGAGCACGAAAGTTGAAGCTCAGGAACCAATATTTAGTAGAATGAAGATCATGCCCAAATTTTTTCTGTACAAATGCACATTTGATATCTAAGTTTATAGCCTTGCCTAGACCCCAAATATAGCCTATAACCATTCTGAGGCAGAACAGAAAAAAAACCCAACCAGTTTACTTCACACATTAGATATGGACAGCAATAGCCTAGCATAAATCCAATCCACTTTACTTCAAAAGGATCATTTTTTAAAGAGTCATTAACACACACTCAAACAAAAAGGGAACCCAATTAAAGGCAAAAATGCTCTGGAACAATTTTAATTGATTTTTTCTGCTGATCTATATTTTCTATTTCTTCTTTTTAGTATTGCCCAGAAAAATCACCATTGCTGGTACAAACTAGAGAGGGACAAAAAGGGAGTGATGGTTTTGCTTTCAATTTTGTAAAGTCTCAGTCACTGGGTTTTAATTTTGCAAGCCTGAAGCCAAAGCTACTCTGGACCCATGGTTTTTGATGCAGTTTCTAAGAATGTGGTATATTTTACATTTCCCAAGTTCTCCCTGGTGACCTGTGATTCTCAAAATGAAGTTACCTACTTTTCCATTTAAGTAACACTTGTCTTGCTTCAAGGACTATGAAAAAAATAAAAGTAAAAAAGTTATGAAAATACAGCATTAACATTGCAAACTAAAAATCAAAGCATCTGGTAAGCCACCCTCAACATTGCCAAATACACATAAAAGCATCCAAAAGACTATCATCTATATTGAAAAAATACATTGAGGATACACAGTAAAGAACCCTGAAGACTGGAAAAGATATACATAAGAGCACACAGTACATCAGCCTTTCAGCACTGCAAAAATTCATGCAAGAATATTACAAAGTTGCACCTCACCTAGGGTATTTTTAAAGTGAATAAAAATTACTGACTCTGCCCCTCACAGTCTATGTTAGATCAAAAACATAACATGTTAGGATGGATAGAAGTACTATAAATACTGGGAGAGAAGTTGTCTTTGAAGAAGACACACACAGGCCTTAGTGGCCTTAGAGCTCTTTTTCCTTTTCACCTTGGGGGAATGCTCCTCTGAAATGCTTCCAGCTCCACACACAGGGCCATTTAGACAGGCAGAATTGTAGGATTTAAATAAGTGGATGAGATGGTGGAGTTGGGAGGAAGGATTTAGGTTTATTAGGAATTTAGGAACCTTATGGAAAAGAAGGAACCTATACAGGAAAGATGGGCTCCACCTAAACCAAAACAGAACCAGATTGCTGGCATGTAAAATAAAAAAGGTTGTAGAGGAGTTTTTAAATTAAGGGCTGAGGGAAAGCCAACAAGTGCACAGAAGCACACAGTTCAGACAGAAACATCCCTTAGGGAAGGATTTATTAAAGGAGATACTCTATATCCTAATAAAGAAGAAAGGATAGAAGTTGAAGAAGTACAGGTGGGAACAGAAGATAAACAATCAAACAAAAAACAATCCCATCCAAATACATCACATGAAAGCAGACAACTAAATATAGACAAATTTTATAAGTGTTGTCTTCAAATGCTAGAAGTCTAAATCTAAGATGGGTAAACTTGAGTGCCTGGTATTAAATGAAGATAATGATATAACAGGCATCACAGAAACTTGATGGAATGATCGCAATCAATGGTGGCATATCAGGGTACAAAATATATAGGAATAACAGAGTAGGTTGCACATGTGTGGGAGTAGCACTATCTCTGAAAAAGCATATAGAGTCAAACATAGTAAAAATTTTAAATGAAAAATCAAACTCTACAATAGAATCTCTATGGACAGAAATTCCATGCTTGAATAATAAGAGTATAGCAGACGGAACATACTACCAATCATCTGATTAGGATGGTGACAGTGATTGTGAAATGCTCAGGGAGATTAGAGAGGTTACAAAAACAGAAAACCCAATAATAAAGAGGGATTTCAACTATTCCCATATTGACTGGGTAAATGTCGCCTCAGGATGGGATTCAGAGATAAAATTTCTAGACACCACTGCTTCTTGGAGTAGCTAGTCCTGGAACCCACAAGGGGAGAGGCAATTCTTGATTTAGTCCTAAGTGTAGAACAGTATTTGGCCCAAGAGCAGAACTGCTCAGTCATAGCAATCATAATGTAATTAAATTTTACATTCTTTAAGGAGGAGGGGAAATACCAAAGAAATCCACCACAGAAGCATTTAACTTCAAACTACACAAAAATGAGGAACCTATTTAAACAGAAATTAAAAGAACAGTCACAAGAGTGAAATGCCTGCAAGCTGCATGGTAACTACAGTAAAACCTGCCTTAGAGACCACTTCTGAAGAGAGACCACCTGACAAGAGTGACGGCTTGCAGAGGCCTTGGAACACCACCACTCTCTGGTGTTCAAACCTTTGAAGAGAGCCCACCTCTTACAGGCGACCACTTTTGCTAACTCCCATGAGTGGTCGCTCTTGGCAGCTTTTACTGTATTTGAAAACAAATAGAGGTTCAAACTAAATATATACTCCTCACCCAAAAAAGAAAAAAGAAAACAGTAAGGGAACTAAAAAATGTCACCATGACTAAACCACATAGTGGTCAGAAGCAAAAAAGCATCCTTTAAAAATTGGAAGTCCAATCCTACTGAGGAAGACTGACAGCAGTATAAGCTCTGGCAAGTCAAATGTAAAAATATAATTAGGCAGGCCAAAAAATAATTTGAAGAACAACTAGTAAAAGACACAAAGATCAACAGCAAAAAAAATGTTAAGTACATCAAAAGCAGAAAGCCTGCCAAACAAACAATCAGTGGGGCAACCGGATGATCAAGGAGCTAAAGAAGCACTCAAAAAAGACAGAGCTGTTGCAGAGAAGTTTAATGAATTCTTTGCATTGGTCTTCACTGCAGAGGATGTGAGGGAAATTCTCACATCTAAGGCTTGGTCTACACTAACCCCCCAAGTCGAACTAAGGTACGCAAATTCAGCTACGTGAATAACGTAGCTGAATTCGACATACCTTAGTTCGAACTTACCGCGGTTCAGACGCGGTCCACACGCGGCAGGCAGGCTCCCCGTCGACTCCGCGGTACTCCTCTCGCTGAGCTGGAGTACCGCAGTCGACGGCGAGCACTTCCTGGTTCGACTTATCGCGTCCAGACCAGACGCGATAAGTCGAACCCAGAACTTCGATCCCCAGCCGCGGAACTAGCGGCTGGGTGTAGACCAGCCCTAAGCCATTCTTTTTAGGTGACAAATCTGAGGAACTGTCCCAGATTGAGGTGTCTATAGACGAGGTTGTGGAACAAATTGATAAATTAAACAGTAATAAGTCACTGGACCAGATGGCATTCACCCAAGAATTCTGTAGGAACTCAAATATGAAATTGCAGAACTACTAGTTGTGGTATGTTACCTATCAGTTAAATCAGCCTCTGTACCAGATGACTGGAGGATAGCTAATGCAATGCTAATTTTTTAAAAAGGCTCCAGAGGTGATCCTGGCAATTACAGCCTAACATCAGTATCAGGCAAGTTGGTTGAACCTATAGTAATGAACAGAATTATCAGACATAGATAAACACAGTATGTTGCGGGAAGAGTCAACTTTGCTTTTGGTGAGGCATGATTTCCCTTTTAAATCTATTAGAATTCTTTTAGGGAGTCAACAAGTATGTGGACAAGAGTAATCCAGTCAATATAGTTTACTTGGTCTTTCAGAAAGCCTTTGACACGGTCCCTCACTAAAGGCTTTTAAGCAAACCAGGCAATCATGGGATAAGAGGGAAGGTCCTCTCATGGATTAGTAACTGGTTAAAAGACAGGAAACGAAGGATAGGAATAGATGGTCAATTTTCAGAATGGAGACAGGTAAATAGCACGGTTCCCAAAGATCTCTACTGGGACCCGTGCTGTTCAACATATTCATAAATGATCAAGAAAAGGGTCAACTATACAAAATAACTCAAGATAGTTAAGTCCAAAGCAGTGTGTGAAGAGTTACAAGAGGATCTCACTAAACTGGGTGACTGGGTAACAAAACAGCAGATGAAATTCAATGTTGCTAAGTACAAAGTAAAACACACTGGAAAACATAATCCCAACTATATATACAAAATGATGGGGTCTAAATTTGCTCAAGAAAGAGATGTTGGAGTCATTGTGGATAGTTCTCTGAACTTGTCTGCTCAACGTGCAGCAGCAGTCAAAAAAGCCAACCATTAGAAAAAGAGACAGATAATAAGCCAGTAAATATCACAATGCCACCATATAAATCCATGGTACACCCACACCTTGAATACTGCATGCAGTTCTGGTCATCCCATCTCAAAAAAGGTATTAGAATTAGAAAAGGTACAGAAAAGGGCAAAAAGTTAATAGTGGCATGGAACAGTTTCCGTATGGGGAGAGATTAAAAAGACTGGGACTGCTCATTTTAGAAAAGAGAAGAATAAGGGGGGATAGGATAAATGTCTATAAAATCATGAACGGTATGGAGAAAGTGAATAAGGAATTATTATTTACCTCTTCACATAACACAAGAACCAGGGGGTCATCGTCACCCAACGAAATGAATAGGCAGCAGGTTTAAAACAAACATAAGGAAATACTTCACACAACTCACAGTCAACTTCTGGAACTCATTGCCAAGGGATGTTGTGAAGGCCAAGAGTATAACTGGGTTCAAAAAAGAATTAGATAAGTTCATAGAGGACAGGTCCATCAATGGCTATTAGCCAAGATGGTCAGGGAAACCCGGTGACCTGGGTGTCAACAAGCCTCTGATTGCCAGAAACTGGGACTGGACAACGGGGCTCAATAATTGTCCTGTTCTGTTAATTCCCTCTGAAGCATCTGGCACTGGTCACTATCAGAAGACAAGAAACTGGACTAAATGGACCATTGATTTTACCCCGTGTGGCCATTCTTATGTTATGGGGGCAGTAGAATAGTTTAGGTGGGCAGAGCCTTTTCTCCCACATAGGGCAGTTAGAACTATTGAGGGAGGGTCTCCAAATGCACAAATATTGGGGGTGTCCCTCTAAACCCTTCTACTTCCATAAGGCAGTGAGAAGACCTGGAGAGAGTCAATTTCCTATACCAGCATAGGGGAGTCAGGAAATTGGGCCTCCATATCAATATCCTAGCAGCAAGGACTTGCTTCCAGCACCAACTGGGCAGCCCGTCTCTTCCCAACCCCAGACCATAAAACAGTGAAAGGATCTGGGGAGACTGTCTGCCTCACTGCTACCACATAAGGCAATAATAGGGCCTGGAGAGACTCTTTCTCCCCTCCATGTATAGGGAAGTAAGGGAACCGGGAAAGTCTCTCCTCTCCCCCAGGAGGCACTTCAGGGGACCCAGAACATGTTTGTTTTTCCTCACCCATCCATGGGCAGTGAGGGGAGGTGGGGCAAGTTCTTCCCGTGCTACTATAGCAGCAAGAGGAGCCTGGGAAGGAGTTTTACCCCTCTGCCACAGAGCAGGGAGAAGTGTCTCACTAACATACCCCATTGAAGAGGGGAGTCTCTTTTCCTCTTCCCAGGGAAACGACAGTGAGGAAGAGATGGGGTGCACTCTCGCCTCTCCTTCTCGGGGGCAGCTAAAGGAGATGGGAAGCCACCTCTCTCGTTCATGGGGCGGTGTCTCTCTTCCTTCCCCCAGCGGGCAGAGAAGGGAACCGAACTGAGCCCATTTCCTCCCTAGCTATCCGGGAGCCTGGGTGAAAGTCTCACCCCCCTGAGCCGGCGGGCGGTGCTGTGGGGTGGAGGGAGGGCTGGGGGAGCTTCTTGCCTCCATAGAAGCAGGAGGAAATTTCCCGCTCCACCTGTGCAGCGTGATGAGCTGCAGCCTTCTCACTCCTGGAGCAGGCTCGGGGGAGAAAAAGCACCTCCCCGGCCGCTGGGGGTGGGGGTCCGTTCACACACGTGCCATGCAAGGGGGGTGGAAGCTGCAAGAGTCGTGGGGGCTGGTGGTCTTCACACCCCAGCATGCGAGGGGAGCCTGGGGGCGCAGAGACAAGCCTCACGGTGCACTGAGTGCTGCGAGGGAGCCTAAGGTTACTGGGGGTGTCTCTCCCTGAGCGCGGGGGGAGCGGCTAGGGAAGGCATCAGAGGAGTTGTCTGTGTCCCTGTGATGGCAGGGCGGGGGAGTTGGCGCGTAGCACGTCCTCCCCTCCCGCGGGGCGGCACGGAAAGGGGGCCGAGACAGGTGCTGAGTCTCTCTTTCTACACCGCCCAGCGCCCTAGGGAAATGAAGGAGCAGCGCAGAAGCCACTTAGGGGGAGAACGCTGCCCGCCTGTGAGGGGAAAGGGCTACAGAAGGCTTCCTCCCCCCTTTGGTGGAGCTGTGGGGAAGGGGCACTGAAGGCGGGGGGGACCGGGCCCACAACTGCTTGGGAAAATAACAAATGGTTAAGTGAAACCCTTGATTTAAAAAGCCAGAGCAGGAAACTATCCCTGACAAGTGGGATTTGCCCTCCTCTTGGCTGCACGCATTGGCCGTGCTCATTGCAACGAGCCAGTTTCTGCCAGTGCAAGTGGCCTGTTGGATTGTCCATCAAAAGGGAAATATCAATTCGCCGCTAAGGGAGTAGATTCCCTTCCATCCATCACAAGGCTTAGCAGGTAGCCGCCTAGAAATCAATCACACACTAATAAAACAGACACCACCCTTCTCCCCATCACATTATTACTCCAGCTCTTTAAGAAAAAAATGTTTGTTTGTATGATAAATATATTCCTGGGTTTATCATCTGCATCATAATCTTGGGCCACCTAAAATGATCCTTAAACCAACACAGCATTGTAAACGTGCAACCCAACTAAGTATTCATTCATTATATAACTGCAAAATAATATCCTGTTAGTCTGACTCTTGATTTCCTTTTCCCAGCCACAAAAAGAAAAAATAAATCAGTTTTTTTTCTGACACTGTTTGTCTTTAAAAAACCCCACCAAGCTTTACAAATTATATGGGCTACAAAGCTAGGAATTTTAAATTCTCATCAATTCCATGCTAGACTTTAATACAATAATAATAATATTTGTAAACTGTTCACAAACATGACAATTATATGGCTGATTTTAGGAGAAATTGCAAGAAAGGTATGTAGACGATTCTGTAGGGAGAGGCACTCATTGCTACTAGAATAAGATGTGCACTTGGTCACATTTATTGCAATGTATTAAAGGGCTGGGGGGAAAAAAACCCTTTTTTGCCATTTCTTTCTTCATTTTCAGCCACTAAATAATTTTAGACAGCAATATATAACAATTTTGTTAATCAAAATTAATACACAAAAATCTATTATGGCCATATTCTTGCTTAAGCTTCTCACCTTTCAAATCATTGCATCTGTCTTTCCTCCTCACATGGATTTTACAACATCAAGTCTAGCTGACAGCTGATTACAGTGAGGAAAGAGGCAGCGTGGAGAGCTGGAACAGGCGAACATTTAAGAGGCAAGGGAGAGAGGGAGTCTGCTGCAGTCAGGAGAGGTTTGTGTATTTCTATCCCTCGTCTTTCTGTCCCTCAGCGAGTCTCCCTCCGTAAACTGCGAGCCTGGCTCTCTGGCTTGCTAGTCCCTGACTCAACATTCCCAGCATTCCCGAGGAGCTGGGTTTTCATTAGGGCTGAGCAACCTGCCACAAGGGGCAGCAGCAAACTCCCTAATAACAGAGCAAAAAGAGCTCTAGCAGCACAACCACAGGCACTGCAACCCCATGGATTCCCACCCAAGTATTTGTCTCTGTTCACTCATTGCAGACCCAGGGGTTCCACTATCCCCGTCTAATATGTGTGGGTCTGAAAGGACAAAGGGCTGATGGTTTTAAAACAGCCCAAAATTAAATAGTCTGCATACAGAGCCAGTTGTGATTAAACTATTCTCTTGCCTCTATTCAAAAGGCCAACATTTTCAAAGCCACATGCCTACATTAAGTATCTAAATGCATATATATATATATATATATAGGCCGAATTAAGGCTATTGGGGGGGGAAGAGAACAAATAGGAAATTAGTTATTGCAACTCCCAAATTAAAAGTTCAAGTATACAGAATCTAATTTATTTCACAAGAAATGTATTATGTTGCAAAATGTATTAAGAAACTGACTACTTTTATTTATTAATTTATTTTGTAGAGAGGTGAACCAGGAAAATCTCCCTTAAAAAAACAAACAAAACAAACAAACATTCTGTTTCCTAGCTCTAATCACTGACTTTTCATGTTGGGGAATGTACTTTTTCCTTTCTGCTTCTTCCCCCCTTTGCTCACTATCTTATTTTTTTCTGGTCAGAATTATCATTTGTATCATTGTATTATGACAGATTTACCTCAGACTACAGCTTCAAGACTTCTCCTCCACTCCAGGAATTTCACAAATAAATTACTGTCTGCCTCTTTTTAACCGTGTTGCTGTAGGGTAATATCTTCAAATCTGTATTTTACTTTATTCCTGGCTCACCCATATATATATAGACTCTGTTGAACAGCCTTGCTTGGGACAGATTTTGTGGCATTTCTATAATAAAATATTATGCCCAAAGAAGTTGATTTCAGCCAGTCTGACTGATTTAATCCCTTCAGTGGTATGACATTTGCATTATCCAAAGCCAGCTGAAATCATTTTCTGTCATGAATATTCATTCAGAGATGTTACTATTCAAGACAGTACTGGAATCCAAACAAACAGGACAGGATGCATAATAAAAGTGTGTCTTCCTTTAAAAATATGCCCCTCCTTGATGTTTCTATGTCTTTTAGGTAAAAATACAATATGGGATTGAAATCCCCTTTTTTCCCCCCTGAGCTCAGGACATAATGCTTGCTGTCTTTATTCTAGTTATCACAATCTGATCGAGTCCAAATTTTACTCTTCAAAGGCTGCATATCTACATGAGCAGAACTTTGCTGTAAGTAGTTACCAAAAGTATGACTTGGTATAGAATAATGAATGTTCACATGGTCAAAAAAAGCAACTGGGAAGTGATTCTCCTTTCTAGATTTGAGGATCTATCAAGCCTGTTATCTATGAGGGTATACTGACACCGGAAAATATGATTCACCTTCATGAGTGGCATTTTATAGTAACTTTGCCTTATTTTCAAAAGTTAAATCTTATCCTGTCTACACTAGGGAAATTTCACAAACAATTTTCACTATTGTTAATACCAATTTTGCTCCACCATATTAACAGTGGGAGTTTTATTGTAGATGGGTCACCAACTGCTGACAGCATTTTAAGCATTGTGACTATGCTATATCCCTGTGCCAATGTAGGAAAAAAGCAGCTTCTGCTCTCTGATCAACAGGGTTGCGAGAGGCCAATTTGGCAACCACGAATTAGACAGTCATCTAACCCAGCTCAGAGCAGAACTAATCGTAGCCAACAATCCATCTGCACTAGGGCTCCCAATGTGGCTAACACCAAAGGGCAAAATTTCCATAGTATATATAGGGCTATTTGGTAGAGAACTTCTGGAGACCCCCCATCCCCATATACTGTCAACTACAGGGGTAGGGAGGGAGAGAAATTGTTAGAGGGGGAAAATGTAGAATTCAAGCAAAGAGAGCTGCCAGGATTCTGCAGATACCCTGCATGGGTTGTTATTAGTAGAGACAACATGGGTCCAAACCAAAACAGCAGATCCAAACCTTCCCAATCATTCAGTTAATTCTGACATGAATCTGAGCTTCTTAAATCAGGCCCATTTATAGTTATTACTCTTTGGTATCGAGATGTTAATATTAAGTATGAAGGGGAGAAAGCCTGACCAGATGAGTGATCAGCAACTACTTTTTCATATGGAGAAGTTCCTGGTATATGACCCACACTACAAGAAGGATGTGGAAAAATTGGAAAGAGTCCAGCGGAGGGCAACAACAATGATTAGGGGGCTGGAGCACATGACGTATGAGGAGAGGCTGAGAGAACTGGGATTGTTTAGTCTGCAGAAGAGAAGAATGAGGGGGGATTTGATAGCTGCTTTCAACTACCTGAAAGGGGGTTCCAAAGAGGATGGATCTAGACTGTTTTCAGTGGTACCAGATGACAGAACAAGGAGTAATGGTCTCAAGTTGCAGTGGGGAAGGTTTAGGTTGGATATTAGGAAAACTTTTTCACTAGGAGGGTGGTGAAGCACTGGAATGGGTTTCCTAGGGAGGTGGTGGAATCTTCTTCCTTAGAGGTTTTTAAGGTCAGGCTTGACAAAGCCCTGGCTGGGATGATTTAGTTGGGAATTGGTCCTGCTTTGAGCAGGGGGTTGGACTAGATGACCTCCTGAGGTCCCTTCCAACCCTAATATTCTATGATTGTATGATTCTAACAAGACTGTTTAGACAGCTCTTTGAGGGAAGCAGCTTTTTATGTTATGTTATTTAAACATAGCATAGCCCCTTTACAACCTGAGCAGCTAGTCAAAGTTCAGTGCCCTGGGAATGTTCCATTAGAAGCAGAAATTGATGGAGTCTGGTATTTTCTTTGATGCAATGTTGTTTATATACAAGGAACATACAAAGTCCTATTTCTCTGAACACAGGAAGAACCAAAACAAGAGGAGTCGGTTCTTAGCTTACAGCCCCAACCCTCTTTAGTCAACAGACCCAAAAGCTCTCGCTCTAGGTTTTTCCATGGTCACACTGTGCTCACTGGCTACCGCTTGGCTATCTTGCTCTTTTGCCTCCCCTGTCTTCCACTCTTCAAACTCTTAGGGGAGTTCACAACACACCATGACATTTTAATTAAAGGGTACAGTCACACTCACTCTCAAAGAGGTTTAAACTCAAACCTATCACAATGTTTCATCCAGCTCATATAAATATATTTATTAACATATCCACATATAATGTAATATGCAATGTCATGATATTTTTATTTTACATAATTTTGATTTTAATATATTTTATACATTTTAGGTAAGCTCTGGCATATTTTCTGGTTGGTTTATAAATGACTTTTTCCTGAAGCCCTTTCTGTGTTGAAAATGTAGCAATACCTTATATCTACAATTCTTCGTTTACCTACCATATATCAGAGGTTTTCAAACGGTGGGGCACACCCCAATAGGGGGGCATGGATGAATGTTCAGGGATGCCAGCGGTAACATCAGGTGGCTTGTGCCAGTCCTCACAGGGAAGGTGGGCAGGGAGCCCCACCTCCACCCTGACTCACCTGAGCAGGCCACCCAGCCTGTGGGTGAGGATCAATATCCGCCATGGTCATGCCCATTTCCACTCCTGACAACCTCCGCACCCAGCGCTGGCTCCGCACCCAGAGACCATCACATGCACCTTCCCCCACCCTGAAAACAAGAGAGGGGAGGAGCAGGTGTTGGCCCTGCTCTAGCGATGTAGTATCACTGCAAGGTAAAAGCAGCCCACTGCTGAGGAATCCTTGGCTGTGCCATTGGTAAGTATCTGTGTATTTGAAACTTACAGGTATAGGTAATTTAATTAAAGTTGTGTGGAGGTCTCTGTTAGGTTTATAAATAGGCTATCAAGCATCCTTTTGCATGTGTCTACTTTTGTCTGGGCTAGGGGTGTGCAGCCAAAAACTCAAAAGGTGGGGCTCAGCTCAAAAAGTTTGCAAACCACTGATGTATCAGAACCTGTGAAGGGCCTATTGAAATCAATGGCAAAACTCCTGTTGACTTAAATGGGAGCAAGCTTAGGCTCCAAAAATAAAATACACAAAAGAAAAAAAAGATAAGAAAATCCAGTTTTATATTTTCCTCCCCCATCTCTGCTGCAACTCTGGTTTTAGGAATATGTACAACCTAAAACATGTAAGATTTGTTTTATGGTATTTTTCTGTTCAGTTTTTTTTTTATTTAAAAAAATTCAAAACAAACATTATAAAAAGTATAATTGTATTGCTTTTCTTCATCTGCAACACGTTCTTTTATTCTCACCAGCTCAGTCTCCTCTGCCCTTATCTGTGCCAACAACACTTCAGTAGCAGCTGGCCCCTTTTCATATTTTAGATTATATAAAAATGGTGAAGACAGGAGCTGTTTAGCAGACCTGTTTTTAAATAGGAATTCAAGTGTGAATGGAACATAGTCACTGCTGCTGCATAATTGAAAGCAGCAACAACAGGTGCATGCTTTAAAAAGAAGAGAAAAAACTGCATTACAAATTTTATTCCCATGAACCTTGTCCCTGCCACTTTCATCTGTGCCTCCCTAGTGGCTGAGCTGCTTTCAGCTTTCACCATCTACTACAGAAGTTAAATCAGGAACATTAAATAGCAGCCCATTGTACTTTTTAAAATACAAATTAAAAGTTGGAAATGGCTTGGAAAAGTAAAGTAATGCTCCCATTATATAAATTTACAGTGCACAAAAGTTTTTGGTCACTTTATCACAAAGAACAGAGCAAGATTAGAAATAATGCAGCAAAAGGCATGGAGATGGTTAGAGACACACAGTAGGCTTCCTAAATAGACAAAAATATAAAAAGCTAGGGGCAGGACTGAGAGTCTGCCTCAAGGTGTATTTTATTTGACAAGGAGCAAAGTAAAAGGATACAAGTACAGAAGCTGGTACTAGTACAGTCTACACTACACTAGTATAATGTAGGACAACCAGTGCTCCTATTTATCCTATCCCATAATTTAAAAATAACAAACAAAAATATCAAGGTGACACACTTGATAAGTTCAATTTAAATTATGCTTATAATTAATCTGTGGTACTCACTGTCACAAGGTATTATTGAGGCAAATACCGTCACGAATATTCAGAGGAATACACATTTTTATTGAAAAAATAGAGTCTGCAATTACATTAGTTAGGAAAGAAGTTATGATTCATAATATCAGCTGATTTCCAGCTATGATAAGGAAGGAATTTTGCCTTCATGGTACAGTACTGCACAATTGGTTAGGTGTGAAGAGGGAAAGAGAAGGAGAATGTATGTGTGTGTGCATGTGTGTATACCCATCTTTTCATCAGATATAGGCCACAATTGGAGGCAGGATACTGAACTAGATGGACCATTAATGTGGTCTAGTCTGCCAGTGTTTGTTTCTAAAAAAAATTAAATATTGTTTTTTATTGATTAAACAGGAAGAATGCACAGTGAAGTAAAAACAAAAACTATGTAAAATGTGCATACAGATAACAAACTTGGATTATACTCTTACAAAGAAAAAATGACCAGAGTTCTCCCCATTGCATAAAGCCTACTTTGTGCCATTTATGACAGACCATGCATCCTGTTACTAATGCATTTTATGTACTTTTAATTGTACGAAAGAGACCAAATTAGAGGGAGAGGAGAATTACTGTCACATAAGTATGCTCATATTCCTAGAATTAAAAATAAATAAATATAAATTAATGGAGATATCCCATCTCCTAGAACTGGAAGGGAAAGGTCATTGAGTCCAGCCCCCTGCCTTCACTAGCAGGATCAAGTACTGATTTTTGCCCCAGATCCCTAAGTGGCCCCCTCAAGGATTGAACTCACAACCCTGGGTTTAGCAGGCCAATGCTCAAACCACTGAGCTATCCCTCCCCCCCCCTAGAAGAAGAGCAGCACAACTTTAACTGGACATGTACAGAATAGATTTGTATATCTAACTAAGAAATTATTTACCAGGAGGTGGTGACCATATATTCATTAAGAGCCTGATCCAAAGCCCAGTGAAATCCCTGGGAGTTTTTCCCATTAAATTTAAATGGATTTTGAATCATCTTTTTAGCGGCCTAACCCTGAAGAGGTTAGTGAGAACTGCTGCAATTCTCACTGACATAAATTACAGTTGCACTGGAATGAGACAAGATGCTCAGGTGGCTCTGAAGAGTTAAAGAGACAGGAGGAAGAAAAAAAAACCAGAATAGTGAGACCAGTGTAGCCAATAGTAATCATATGGAATCACATGCGGACTGGAAATGCTATGTACTGAATTTTGATGAAAATAAGGCTGATTTAAGTATGAACTGTGGCTGTGGTTTTGCTGGAGCTCTTCCCCTTAATCAAAACAGAGGCCTAGAAATGGCAGTTAACTCTGATTGTTGGAGACAATTTCTTTACCCTATACACAAGAGATATTTCACACTTTGCTATCCTTAGGCGAGAGCTAATCCAATGCTGTCGCCTTGGTTTCCAAAATTATTAGCTTTTTTTTTTTAAACTGCCAGTGTGGCACTTAGGGACCATTTTAGCTCATGTTTAAAGAGCATGAGGAAAAGATGTTACTCAGGATGTATGTGAAAAGGAGTTATTGTGGAATTCTCTGCAAAATGTATTGTAGAATTGTTTAACTTCCTTGTTTTTGTGCTTTTATTGATAACTGCATAATCAAATGGGTTTATTTTGCACCACATCTTACTTAAATTAGAAATAAAACTACTCTAGCATGTGCTCCTGGTTTTACTGTGAACAGCAAAACCATTTCATAGTGAAAATAGTCAGTTTTAGAGCTCTCTTGAGTACCATGTCTCAAAATGGGGTTACTAATTGGCATTCCCATAACATAGTCCATAAATCTGAACATCTCCTACTCTAGTTCAAGTTCAAGAGGCCCTCAAGGATATCCAGTATATTTGGTGAAAAATCTTGAATTGGATTGATTTATCATAGAGATCTAATAATTTAATCAATGACACTTTATAAAACTGACTGCATCTCTTTTCATGGGAGTGCTAGGATACCAATATTGACTATGGACAGTATCTCATGCTCAACGACTGAATGCTGCTGCTAGCCCTGACAGCCTGTGCACTCCCAGACTCTGGGTAAAAAATTTCAAAAGCACCTAAGGCCTATTTTCAAAAACAACTTAGACTTTTAGGAGCTTATGTCTCATAAGCTCCTAAGGCCCTGATCTTCAAACACATTTAGGCACTTAACTCCCATTGGTTGAGAATCTGGGCCTAAGTGCCTAACTCACTTTTGAAAATGGGACTTCAGTGTAGATGTGCATGGAAGTAAAATTTTCAAGCGCTCCCACCACCTCATCCCACATGAAGAATCTCTTTTCTGTTCCCCAATTGTGTGCAGCCAGGGAGAAGGAGTTCCTTCCCTGTGTATCATCGAGACCAGTGAGAGAAATAAATTAAGAAACAAACTGAAAAAAAATTGGCCCAGGCAGAAATTTAACCTTCCAGATGTTTTACTGCATTAGCTATTAGTGCACTAACTTACAGTAACAATGTGCTGGTTGACTAACCTGATGCTTGACAATCTACAACATAGTGGCAAGAAGTCACAAGTGGATCTATGCACAGGTATGGAGGCTAGAAATATATAGGCTGGCCTGGCTAGCAGCTGTGCTAGGTATCCTGCCCAGTCACTGACCTTACATGGGAGAAATAGTACTCATGCTAATATCTCAGAGCTTCCACATTTATAGTAATTAGACCTGTTACCTTGCATCTTGGGTAGTTACTGACAACAGTTAAACGTAGGTGTTAAGTGTTACTATTCTAACTTGGTAGCATTTTACATCCATTTTGCACTGGTTTAAGTGACTATAAAAGTCAAGGATAATGGAGAAGCAGGCCAATTTTATCTAAAATATTACTCCAGCCAACTTGTGCTAAGTGTTCACTTGTGTTTTTACACCCAATCCATCCCCCTAATATTCCTAATGAATACATTTTCATCAAAACATCATAAGTTCTACATGGTTTTGATACAAAACCATCTGACATTTAGGCTCAGGTTCTATCAAAATATTTAAAAGACATGTCAACCTGTAACAGGGGGCATTCACCTCTTGAGCACCTCCTGCTGCTGCATACAGCACTGTAGTCCTTTTCCCACTCTTGGTGCCCCCTGTAGGTTGTCAACCTCACTTGGTGGGTCTTCAGGGGCTCAGCACTCTGGACAAGTCACACAGTGAAGAACAGATCACTTCCAGGCTAGTAAAGAGTTCAACAAACTGTTTGCTCTCACCAGTGTTTTCTGCCCCATCGCTGGGCCCTTTAATTCCAGCCTTTCACTTGTGCTTCTCAAGTAGCTTTGTCCCCTTCTCAGGCTTAGGCTACTTTGCCAGCGGGGGAACCCAGGACTACTCACTACTCCAGTTTCCAATCCAGGGACCCTATCAACAGCAGCCACATACCGATTCCTTTAGTTAGCTGCTGCATTTCCTGGCCCTCTTCCCACCTGGTCCCTTTACCTCCACCCATTACCTTAGGGTTAAAGTTCCCAGGTCCTCTTCCCCCATCCCGGCTCCAGTAAATACACCCACTCAATCTCCCTTTGGCCACAGAGAAGCACCCTTGCTCACCCCTGTAGCTCCTTTTAGCTGAGCCTGCTGGGCTTTGATTGGCTTTTCTAGACAAGCCTGGTGGACCCTCCTTGGTTGCTCCTTTCCTGGGGAGGGGTATAGTAGGGCTGCAGACCCTCCAACAGAGGACCATGAAGGGCCAGATACACCCCATCAAAGAAGCCTAGCAAACTTTTTACTAAACCTGAGCTGAGTTTAGAGTGTGTTAAAAAACTGTTGTTTCCCCTAGTTTCTGGGTTACACCGCTCTAGTTAGAATGGCATAAAATATTTCTTATGCTTTTTTAAATTTTATGTTACTTATTCAGATGTACAGTGTGCAATAGAATGTACAAACCCACACAGGTACACTAGAGATTTCTCTCTGAGTTAATACATTTTTGCCTTTTTTTTTCATTTTAATAGGCTGGACAGTTTATACTCATTTAATGTTCATATTTTCTGCAATGTTAATACAATATCTCCAACCTTTTAATTTTGAGTATAGCTTAAAGCATTTCCCAGGGGATCTGTTAACTTTTGATTGCATTGTATTCCACTCTTGTCAGTTCTGAAAAATAAAAGAGCTACTTAATGCTAAGGGCACATGCCATGCTAAATAAGCAGTCATTCATACTCTGCTCCATCAAAATGTAAACAAAATTAAAATCTAAGTTTAGCAGAATCCATTTATGCTGCTATGGTTAAATATCTATAAATATTTCTGCCATCATCATCTATTTCCATGAGTTTACAAATATACTATGGAATTATTTTCTTTGCTTAAAACTTGGCCAACACAATTTAACACAACACAAATTCATACCTGGTATAAATGGGTGCAACTCCATTTAAGTAAATAGTCCAGATTCTATGGTCCAGCTGAGTTACACTCAGCACAGGACCTAAGGTTGTGGGAGGATTTGGATTTATGCTGCCTTTACTGTTCTCTCCTCCTGAGGCCTGTTATAGGCAGCTCTGGCTACAGTGCAACTTAGAGCCTTAGGGCTGCTCTAACTTACGCCCAGCTGCTGATTGCTTCAACTAGCCATTTTGGCAGATGTAGACTGTGCAGTGGTGCTTCAATCATGCTGCTTTTCCTAGCCCTATGCCATGTGTGAGGGGAAACCCTATGTAGTCATTTTAAACTGGCTTTCAGCCAGATCATAAGGGTGAACTAAGGCCAGCCTATTTAAACAGTCGTGTAAACTGTGCCTGTCACTCTAATGTTTGAGTACCTTATAAAAATATCACAGCCAGAATTTCCTCCCTCCTTTTCCCAATAGAGTTGCATGCTTTATATCAATGTTGAATTGGGTCCTAAGACCAGAAGACTGATTTGTACCATATGTAGTCATTTAAATCTGTGCAAAGTGAGTGTAAAGTGCTACTAATGAACTATTTACTTAAATTAGGTTAAAATGGATAAAGCAAAATACTATATATCAAATATTTGAAATAAATTAGAAAGTCTTTGTTTCTATATGTATCAGTTCCCGTTAATTTCTGAAGCCCTTACAAGTGTAAAATTCCCATTGACTTAAGTTAACTGTGTGTAAGTGCTACAAGACCAGGTCCTCAGTGATTATATAGTCAAGTTCTAAGTCATGCAGTTTTACTGTGTGCTATACAGCTGAGAAGTAGTGAATAAATTGTTTTATTTTTCTAACTCCCTTCAAAAAGTTATTTAAGTAATCACCTGACCTTACTGTCTAAAGAGAGATTCATACTTCTACCCAGTAAGATGGTTTGTAAATATTTTTAAATGAGTTTCCGGACTCTAGATGCCCAGGTAACAATGGTCATATTGGTGCCATGTAGCACAAAGGACCTGCTTCAAAGTCCATTGGACTGCATTCAATAATAGTAACAGTGGCTTTTCTATGACTTAACATTTAGGATGGTAGATGGGATGACAAAATGTTTTCCTATGGGACAAAAACTGCCACAATCACTCCTTTGCTTTCAGTGGTAATATTTAAAATACAGTAGATAAAGTGATCTGATCCATTTCAAAGTGGTAAGTTATCAGTTTATTACTGTCTGAATTAATTTAAATGTTAATAATAAATAAATACATTACTAATATCTTTCAGAGAACACAGGGTCTAATGGTTAAAGCATAGAATAAAGACAGGAGATCTAGCTTCTGTTCCTGTCTGTGTCCCAAACTTGTTACATAACCCTGGGCAAGACATTTAAACTCTATGCCTAACTTTCCACATATAACTTCATTGTTAATCCCATTTTATATGAGGTTTAATTCACTAGTGCTTGTACTAGTGTTTGGGAAGGCATTATAGAACAACAAATCTATGGCTACCCTGCCTGAGCTCTCATATTGTAAAACACAGACCATATCTGATAACCTATAGCTATATCTGTTTAACTAAAGTCCTACTAATGATTGCTGAAATGGAAGAGATGTCTGAGAGGAAAGGATATGCCAGTTGTGGAAGGACCCATTGCCAAAAAGAACAGATGTTTTCTTTCCCTCCCTCATTCCATTCATCCTCTTAATTCTCTTACTCCATTTTCCATATCTCCTCCTATACCTTTATCTGTGCCTCAGCCATCCAGAACCAAACTCTTAATTGAAAGGCTCCCTTCCCATGCTCTCAGCCTGGGCTGCTTCTGTACCTCGATCTAGGCACCCATTGAGAGTCCCCATCAGTACCTGTGCTGTGGCTGAAGGAAGCCTACTTACAGGATGTGTAGTGGTTGACAAGGCTTTTCCCCTGTCTAAGGTGTGTTTAGGCCTGCTGCTCAAGAATCAGCTCAGTGCTACCAATAAGATGTCTTCTTCACATCCTTCTCCTCCGAGTTCTACCTTCTGACCCACTGCCTTCCCCATTGTTTGACCCAGTGGCACCAAGAAATCTTGCTTCTCTCACCTTCTTACTAGCCAGGCACTCCCTTCTCCCACTGAGAACTTGACATCCGGCTTCAACCCCATATTATTTCAGCCAGTGTCACTAGCAAAACTTCCAACCTCTTGCCATCACCCCAATGCATTTGGCTGGGGGAAGGGAAAAGGGGAAGTGTCAAAAAATGCACTTATGCCATCCCAGCTCAATACAAGTCTGATAATTTCTAGCAGACTCAAATCTAAGCACATGTATTTCTTATGCACAAATGTACCTGGTGTGAGGACATGTGTGTGTGGAGAAGGCAGTTCTCATGAAAGAACTCTTCCAAATTCAGGCACTAATCTTGCTGAGATACCACTTAATAAAGTGCTGTTTCGGACAGTAAAATTATGACGGTAGTTGATGTCTTTTTTAATTTTGTGGGCTGCCTCCTCTTTGAATTGTTTTTTCTCAAGGTTCTTGGGGAAAAGTAAGGTATAGCCAACATCGCTGACTTCACTTTGCAAGCTACAGACCAACTCTGATTTATATATAAAATATGCTGCTGTAATTTTAGCTCCTTGAAGAGCTCCCTCATAATTTACCTTCCCTTCCACACACATTTATTTTTAGGAAGAAAACCCATCCCCTTCTGACAACTTGGGCAGGAATTTCAGAATGAGAAGAAGGCACTTGTACAGTCTGCCAAAACAGCAAAGAATAGCTACAAGCAGCCATTGCCCTGCCCTGCCCTGCCTCCCTGCCAAGAAGTTTGCCATCTAAAGACGAAGCTGGAGAGAAGCATCCAAGCTCTTGTCAATCTGATGGTTAAGAAGCGGCAAAGAGATGCACCAGTGCCCCTCAATCTGGCAGATGGGAAGGAAGGCAGGAAAAAAACATCACTTATTCCCTTTTCAGTACATCAAATGGGATGAGGGAAGTAGGGGAAAAGTATCTAGGTGCACAATCAGATCAGCCAGCCAAATCAGAAACCGGGAGAAGTACCCATGAGAGCCCTCTAATAAGTCTGCCAGCCAGGCGGAGAAGTAAGGAGAAACACAAACACAAATTTAATAAATCTGCCAACCATTGAGATGGGGGAGAGGTGAGGAGATGCCTCCCTAGTAAACCTTCATTCCTCTATATTGAAAACATTTTGGGATCCTCAACGATGAAAAGCACTTCATGGTGGGGCAGGGAGTGGAATGGTTTGACATGCCTTTCTGGATTCATTCGGAAATCTTCAGACTAATTGGAAAGCAAATATGTATCGCAAGAAGCAGACAGGCAAAGCATATGTTACAGCATTGGTAGCTACTGTGAAGGGGAGAATAAATGTATTATTCACTGAAGTATAGCTCAATTAAAGGTTTTTATAAGCCACAAAAGATCAGGCTACAATATGGAGAATCATTTCCTGAACCCTGGAGGAGACTGTGTTACAGTATCAGTGTTGCAATGAGCACCGTTTGCAATCGTCTTTAATATGAATAAGATAAGACAGGTGGCAATAATTATAACAGCAATATTTTTAGTAAGCCGTTGTCTACTTCTTGTCTAACTGTGTTGATTTTCCAAGATGTTCCATGATTTTCCAATATTCTTTATTTCCATTCTATTTCCTTTTTTTATACCATGAAAAAGTGGCCATGGAGATGTGTAAAAACCCAATGTGAATGTAAATATTTTGAATGAATGTAAATATTTTGCAATTAATTGCTTTGTTTTTGTTTTTGAAAATCCTTTGCAGGGTTAAAAGCCAAAACAGACTTATTGCCTGAACTTGACAGACATGAAAAAAATCTGACTAAAAATAAGAGGGAATTGAAGCTATTTTTATTGTGTACACTGAGAAAAAGACCAGACAGAAAGAGTATAAATGGGGAAAGCTAAGTATTTGGAATTTTTACAATTCTTTCAATTGTAATAATCTAAGGTGCTATTAGTCCGAGGTAATTCCCCCCACCCCCCGTAACATAGGCATTTCATGCATTGTAAGTGAAGAATGATACAGCAACAGAAATATTTTAAACTAGAGATTTTCTTAATGCTGTTTTTTCCTCATACTGCTCATCTCTTTGCATAAAACTGTTTTAATAAGGGGACACACAAATCAGTTTAACATCAGTTTTGCTCAGGAAAGCATGTGTGGTGCATTTGTTTTCTGCTGCCCAAAATGTGCTAAAAAACTATTCATTTTATTTATATTATCTATGAACCAAATCCTGCAATCTTTCCTCGGTCTTTGCTTAGGAAAAAAGAACTCACATTGAAGTCACCGAGTCAAATTGCAGATAGTTTCAGTCAGCATAGCTTTACTGAAGTCAATGGTGTTCTGTCAATTTACACCAGCTGGGTATTTGGCCTAATGAGTTTTGCTTGAATAAGGAGTGTAGGTGTGGGCCTTATGCTATTCATATAGCTTTCTAGATGGACAGGGTATTTTTATAGCTGCTAAAATATATTGTTAGTAGGGCTGTCATGTGCTTAAAAAAATTAATCGCGATTAATTGCGCAATTAAAAAATGAATCACGATTAATCACGCTGTTAAATAATAGAATACCATTTATTTAAATATTTTTGGATATTTTCTATATTTTCAAATATATTGATTTCAATTACAACACAGAATACAAAGTGTACAGTGCTCACTTTATATTTATATTTGATTACAAACATTTGCACTGTAAAAAAAACAAAAGAAATAGTATTTTTCAATTTACCTAATACAAGTACTGTAGTGCAATCTCCTTATCACGAAAGTTGAACTTACAAAGGTAGAATTATGTAAAAAAAAAACTGCATTAAAAAATAAAACAATGTAAA
This sequence comes from Emys orbicularis, assembly GCF_028017835.1. Taxonomy (NCBI): domain Eukaryota; kingdom Metazoa; phylum Chordata; order Testudines; family Emydidae; genus Emys; species Emys orbicularis. The sequence goes on from NC_088689.1 coordinate 105,823,723, forward strand.
ACTTTAGAGCCTACAAGTCCACTCAGTCCTACTTCTTGTTCACCCAGTCGCTCAGACAAACAAGTTTGTTTACATTTGCAGGAGATAATGCTGCCCACTTCTTGTTTACAATGTCACCTGAAAGTGAGAACAGGCATTCGCGTGGCACTGTTGTAGCCGGCATTGCAAGATATTTACGTGCCAGATGCGCTAAAGATTCATATGTCCCTTCATGCTTCAACCACCATTCCAGTGGACATGCGTCCATGCTGATGACAAGTTCTGCTCGATAACGATCCAAAGCAGTGTGGCCCGCTGCATGTTCATTTTCATCATCTGAGTCAGATGCCACCAGCAGAAGGTTGATTTTCTTTTTTGGTGGTTCGGGTTCTGTAGTTTCCACATCGGAGTGTAGCTCTTTGAAGACTTCTGAAAGCATGTTCCACACCTCATCCCTCTCAGATTTTGGAAGGCACTTCAGATTCTTAAACCTTGGGTCGAGTGCTGTAGCTATCTTTAGAAATCTCACATTGGTACCTTCTTTGCGTTTTGTCAAATCTGCTGTGAAAGAGGTCTTAAAATGAACAATGTGCTGAGCCATCATCTGAGACAGCTATAACATGAAATATATGGCAGAATGTGGGTAAAACAGAACAGGAAACATACAATTCTCCCCCAAGGAGTTCAGTCACAAATTATTTAACACATTTTTTTTTTAAACGAGTGTCATCATCATGGAAGCATGTGCTCTGGAATGGTGGCCAAAGCATGAAGGGTCATACAAATGTTTAGCATATCTAGCATGTAAATACCTTGCAATGCGGGCTACAAAAGTGCCATGTGAACGCCTGTTCTCACTTTCAGGTGACATTGTAAATAAGAAGCAAGCAGCATATCTCCTGTAAATGTAAACACACTTGTTTTTTTAGCGATTGGCTGAACAAGAAGTAGGACTGAGTGGACATGTTGGCTCTAAAGTTTTACATTGTTTTTGTTTTTGAGTGCAGTTATGTAACAAAAAAAAATCTACATTTGTAAATTGCATTTTCACGATAAAGAGATTGCACTACAGTACTTGTATGAGGTAAATTGAAAAATTCTATTTCTTTTGTTTATCATTTTACAGTGCAAATATTTGTAATAAAAATAATATAAAGTGAGCACTGTACACTTTGTATTCTGTGTTGTAACTGAAATCAATATATTTGAAAATGTAGAAAACATCCAAAAATATTTAATTTCAATTGGTATTCTATTGTTTAACAGTGTGATTAAAACTGTGTTGGGCAAAATATTGTAAACATAAATGACAGGATTTACTCCATGGGCAATCCTGTTATGAAAGAAAGAGGTTGTATGCATATTGTTTTATTTTAATTTAAGTGATAAAGTGAAGAAGTAAGGTTAATGTTTGCAATCAAGCATGTTTATGCTATCAAGTTAGTAAAATATACCTGCGTTGAAAGAAGCAGTAAATAAAGGGAAATGAAACCAAATAGTGTGTTTATAAGAACACTTGACCATGGAATGGAATAATCAGAAATGTAATGTTTGTTTAATAATGCACAGACTTAGCTCAGCCATATATACTAAGGTCCTACCATTGTTGTTAAGCAAGATGAACAGAAATGGAAGATTTATACAGCCCTTCTGGCTTGCTGGAGAACAACAGTTCCAGAAGTGACTGCATTGTATAATGGACAGTTAAAAAAAAGTCTAAAGAACATCACAGAATATAGATGAACTTTGTATAAATTATATGAATTTTAAAATAAACACTTCAGCAGCTAGCAGAGTATTGATGGAGAAACTGCAACTTGAGCAAGCCTAACTGCAAAAGCAGCAAGGGATGCACCACAGAAGGGGTCCCAGAAAGCAACTTGCAGAGGTACCCTGTTTCCCCGAAAATAAGACAGTGTCTTATATTAATTTTTGCTCCCAAAGATGCGCTAGGTCTTATTTTCAGGAGAGGTCTTATTTTTCCATGAAGAAGAATACGGTACACATTTATTGTTGAACAAAAAAAAAGGAAATTTATTACCTGTATACGGTACGGTAGTAGTTGTCATCACAAACCAGCATAACCAGACAAACTGTGAATCCTACGGTATCAAGAATTTCTTGTTACTACCATTATTTCCATGTACAACAATCTATGGTACATTTACTGATACTGATATTTACCGGTATGAACACAAAGTAAGATTTATTCAATGACAGTCATGTCATAATCTTCTGGAACATCATCATAACAATCCAAACCCTGAATTTTCTGGTGAATTTCTTGTGACTCCATTTCTTTCAGAATCAGTGGACCAAATCTCTCATGTTTAGCAATAGCACTGTCCTTAAATGAGTACTTCTTGTCAAGGTAGCCTGCTCGTAGTGCATTTGCAATGCAACTGTCAGTGATTTTCTCCCATGAATTCTTCACCCAAGTCACAACCTCTTGCAGTTTAGGTTTCACAAAGTTTCCACGCTGATTTCTCTCCATTCTATTTTCAATGTAGTCATTAATTTCCATGCGCAAATCGTCCTTGAATGGCTTGTTTATTGCAATATCAAGAGTCTGGAGATAGGCCGTCATTCCTGCGGGAATCATTATTTGATCTATTTTTCTTTCGTGAAGAAATTTCTTCATGTCTTTAGCACAGTGAGTGCTGGCTGCATCCCAGACTAGCAGACCTCTTTGGTTCCCTTGCATAACAAGCGGCAGCATTAAATCGACCCACTTCCTTATAACTGCTTGTGTGGCCCAGGCTTTTTCAGTTTCAAGAATAAAAATTCCCAAAACACGTTCAATCTTTTCCTTCTTGCCCTTAGAAATGATTAAAGGTGGGATTTTAGTGCCATCCAGACGAATTGCCAAAATACAGGTAACACGTGCACTTTCGTAAGCAGTGGAGGGAATGTACACTGAGGAGACACCCCGCTGTTCAATTGTTGTTTGAGATGATTGGCCCATAAACACTGCAGTTTCATCCATAGCAATCATGTTGGAAAGATTGTATTTAGAGAAGTCAGCATCATCAATAAAGGACTTGAATGCAAGTGCTCGCTTAATAACTTGAGCATCTTCCAGCCTAAACAGTGTTGTGGATCTTCTTAAAGACAGTTCACTTCGCTGAAGGAAATTATCCAGCCAGTGTTGTGATGCTTTGAAGTCTTTGGGGGCTATGTCAAACTGTGGTGCCATTGCAAGGGCAAATTCTTGAATCTGAGCCCTATTCACAACTAAAGCCTTTGCTCTCCTGTCAACAACCCATTCACAGATCAGGTCTTCCAGTTCGGAAAATAATGGTTGCCGACCTGATCCACACTTGCGCTTTTTAGCATTTCCCCTGTCCACTTGTTCAATGAGGTTACCGTACTCTGCTCGCCATTTTCGGACCAATCGGATACTCAACATATTCTCTTTGCAGAAAGCAGTAAGATTTTGGCCCCAAGAGTCTTCCACGATTCCTTTCTTGTACTCCATGGAGTAGCTCTTTCTTTTTGCGCTCATGTCTAGGGGTAAAAATATACCAGCACTGTTTACCAGTATTTCTTGTACTTTAGACCCTTCAGCAGAAAAGCAGTCACCCCCTAAAGTGACACACTGGATCAGAAGGTGGGGAATCAAAATGGCACAGGGGTATCAGGGTGGGGGGAGGGGGATCACTTAAAATGACACAGGGGGGATCAGAGGGGGGAATCAATAAAAATGGCACAGGAGGATCAGAGGGGGGGATTACCATTTTAGTACCCCCTTCTGATCCTCCTGTGCCATTTTGATCCCCCCCCCTCAAATCCACCCTGTGTCATTTTAAGTGAGTCCCCCTCCCCCCACCCCTGTGCCAGTGGACAGTGGATTATTTAGTCTCTCCCCCCTCCCACCTTCACCAGACATTCCCCCCCCCCCTTTACCAGACATCCCCCCACCTCAGTCACCCCTGTGTGTCTGTGCCGGCCAGATTCCACACAATGTGCCCGACTCCTGCCCAGGGCCGGCTCTAGGCACCAGCAAAACAAGCTGGTGCTTGGGGCGGCACATTTTTAGGGGCGGCATGGCCGGCGCCAGAATGCCGCCCCTAAAAATGTGCCCCGGCCGCCCTAGCTCACCTCCGCTGCTGCTGGTGCGCGAAACAGCTGTTTTGCGCGCCGCGGCCACTCGGAGTCTCCCCCTCCCTCCCAGGCTCTCAAACCTGGGAGGGCGGGGGAGATCCCGAGCGGCCGTTTCGCGCGCCGCTGCTCCCCCTCCCTCCCAGACTTGAGAGCCTGGAAGGGAGGGGGAGAAGCGGCGCCCGCGCCGCGGCCACTCGGAGTCTCCCCCTCCCTCCCAGGCTCTCAAACCTGGGAGGGAGGGGGAGATCCCGAGCGGCCGCGGCACGTGAAACAGCTGTTTCGTGCGCCGCTGCTCCCCCTCCCTCCTTCCCTCCCAGGCTTGAGAGCCTGGGAGGGAGGGGGAGACGCGGCGCCCGCGCCGCGGCCACTCGGAGTCTCCCCCCAGGCTCTCAAACCTGGGAGGGAGGAGGAGACTCTGAGTGGCCGCGGCGCGGGCGCCGCTTCTCCCCCTCCCTCCTAGGCTTGAGAGGCTGGGGGGGAGGAGGCAGGAAAGGGACAGAGTTGAGCCGGGGGTGGGATAATTAAAAAACGGCGGGGGGGGGGCGGCCAAAATTGTTTTTGCCTTGGGCGGCAAAAATCGTAGAGCCGGCCCTGCTCCTGCCCCGCGCGACTCACTCACTGTCTAATTGTGAGTCAGCCAGACTCCGTCAGGGCAGAGCGAGCAGCACGCGGCAGCTTGTCCTGCCGGCGGCGCAGGCTCCTCGCACTGCCTGAACAGTTCCGGCTGCGCTGCGGCCAATCAGTGAGCTGCGCGGCGGCGCCCGCCGCTACAGTCCAGAGGAGTCAGACGCCTTACAGTAGCTTCAGGGCCTTATATTCCGGGGTGGCCTTATTATCGGGGAGGTCTTATTTTCGGGGGGATGCCTTATATTACAGCGAGAGGCAAACCTGGAAGTAGGTCTTATTTTCTGGGGATGTCTTACTTTCGGGGAAACACGGTAAGTTGCTGAACAGAGCAAATCAGCTGGTGTTCAAGGTTTATCCCAAGAGGGTTGTGCCAACTTGTATGGCCTAATTTTTCTTACACAAGCTGGTGTGGCAAGATATGTTGCATAAAGAGACTAGAAAAAAATCCAGTTCCAGTTGCAAGAACTCAAAAGTTGATGTCTCTTCCCTTATTGCATGGTGAGAGAGGATGACCTTTTGGCTGGACATTTCAATCTCTGAAAGAAATGAGAGTTACTAACTGATTGGTTCATGCTACCACTTCCATGAAGAGAAGCAAAGTTGGACCACAAAGCAGAAATAGGATAAAATTACCTGTCTCCTTCAGTATATTTCTTTCTGAAATCCAAAGACACTTGGAAGGGAGAAGACTGAGGTCCTGGGCTGCCCACCTGGGTGTCTTTCTACTTTCCAGCAATTCAGGTTGCCCAGGAAATGACTACAGTGCACCAGCAAATGACTACAGTCATGTCTGTCCTTTGCTCCACCTGTTTGTTCACAGCAGGAGCTGATACTGCAATAACTGAGCTGAAAGCTGACAGCTGAGTAAAGATCTGGTGATAAGTAACACACAGACTTTCTCTTGGGTGATGACCCACATCAATCAATTGACCACTTCCTGAAGCTGACTACCCAACTGGTAAGAAAATGTGCATGTTTATGTATTTTAAAGACTGTTTGGGTTTTTCTTGTCTTTTTTTTGTAACAGGTTCCAATAAAGATTGCTGTAAACTAGCTTTAAAACTGAAAAAGTTACCATTAACTAAGGCCTGGTCTACACTAGGAGGTTATGTCGAATTTAGCAGCGTTAAATCGAATTAACTCTGCACCCGTCCACACAATGAAGCTATTTAGTTCGACATAGAGGTCTCTTAAATTCAACTTCTGTACTCCTCCCCAACGAGGGGAGTAGCGCTAAATTCGACATGGCCATGTCGAATTAGGGTAGGTGCGGATGGAAATCGACGGTAATAGCTCCGGGAGCTATTCCACAGTGCACCACTCTGTTGACGCTCTGGACAGCAGTCCGAGCTCGGATGCTCTGACCAGCCACACAGGAAAAGCCCCGGGAAAATTTGAATTCCTTTTCCTGTCTGGGCAGTTTGAATCTCATTTCCTGTTTGGACATCGTGGCGAGCTCAGCAGCACTGGCAACGATGCAGAGCTCTCCAGCAGAGATGGCCATGCAATCTCAGAATAGAAAGAGGGCCCCAGCATGGACTGATCGGGAAGTCTTGGATCTGATCGCTGTGTGGGGCGATGAGTCCGTGCTTTCGGAGCTGCGATCGAAAAGACGGAATGCAAAGATCTACGAGAAGATCTCAAAAGCCATGACAGAGAGAGGATACAGCCGGGATGCAATGCAGTGCCGTGTGAAAATCAAGGAGCTGAGACAAGGGTACCAGAAGACCAAAGAGGCAAACGGACGCTCCGGATCCCAGCCCCAGACATGCCGTTTCTACGAGGCACTGCATTCCATCCTAGGTGCGGCCGCCACCACTACCCCACCACTGACCGTGGACTCTGAGGATGGGATATTGTTGACGGCCGCTTCCTCGGAGATGTTAGCGGACGGGGAAGATGAGGAAGGAGATGAGGAGGACGAGGCAGTCGACAGCGCTTACAACGCTGATTTTCCAGACAGCCAGGATCTCTTCATCACCCTCACAGAGATCCCCTACCAACCGTCCCCAGGCGTTAACCCGGACCCAGAATCAGGGGAAAGATCAGTCGGTAAGTGTTTTAAACATGTAAACATTTATTTTGAACAGAACATTAATATTAACAGTGGGTTTTTCATGATTAGTTTGCCCTAGGCGCTTAACGTTTTAGTCCTTGGCAGTGCAACTACTGCAAAAAAATCTAACAATGTCCGGTTTATCATGATTGGTTTGCCCTAGGCGCTCTACTGTTTAGTCCTTGCCAGTGCAGCTACAGTAAAATTCGGTCTATACGTCCGGGGATAGAGCTGAAATCCTCATGGGACATCTCCATGAAGCTCTCCTGGAGGTAATTGGAAAGCCTTTGCATAAGGTTCCTTGGGAGAGCGGCCTTATTGTGTCCTCCGTAGTAGGAAACGTTTCCGCGCCAGGCTAGCAGCAACTACTCCGGGATCATTGTCTTGCAGAGCATGGCGGCATACGGCCCTAGTCTTTGCAGGCTTTCACGAAGCATGCGTTCTTTCTCGGTCTCTGAAATCCTCATCAGAGTGATGTTGCTCATGGTGACCTGCTTTGAATTAGGGGAATGTTAGTATTGGGACTGCTTGCCTGTTCCTTTACAGAACTGTAACCGGCGGTTTACAGCCACGCGGTGGAGGCGGGAGAGGGACAGCATACAGGGATCATTCCCGGGGACAGCCGCGAGGGGGTGGGACAGGGGCAGAGTTCATGCTTGCCGGATTGCTGGCAGCAGGAACTGGCCAACGCTAGGAGCATTGCTTTGAACGTGAAAGGAGGCCAGTGCTATTATTAAAGTTTTAAGCAGCCACAAGTCTACGGCTTACCATGTCAGCCTGCTACCCGAATTCCGCTGTCCTGCCCCGCTTGTCTGATCTGCACTGCAAGACCCCAGGCACTGAATGCGAAGGCCGAAAATTCGACCTTGTCCTGAGTGCGCATGTGATAGGTGCTATGCATGGTCTTGTTCCCAGAGAAAGACTATGTTCTTTGTTCACAAAAAAATTTATCTTTCTGAGGAATTCACTCCCTTTTTCCCATCCCACAGCTGCGACTGTCTCCCGACCTACCCTGGCATCACACTCCCAGAGGCTGGCGCAGATTAGGCGTAGAAAGAAAAGGACACGGGAGGACATGTTCTCAGAACTTATGGGCTGCTCCCGAGCCGAGGCAGCCCAGCAGACCCAGTGGAGGGAGAACATGTCCCAAATCCATCGATCACACATTGAACGGGAGGAGAGGTGGCGGCAGGAAGACCAGCAGGCGACTCAAACGCTGCTTGGACTAATGAGGGAGCAAACGGACACGCTCCGGCACCTTGTGGATGTTCTGCAGGACCGGAGGCAGGAGGACAGAGCCCCACTGCAGTCTATCTGTAACCGCCCTCCCCCGCCACAAAGTCCCATACCCCCCTCACCCAAAGTCCCAAGAAGGAGGGGCGGCAGAGTCCGTGAAAACTGTCACTCCACCCCTGAAGAAGTGAGGTTCTTACCCACGAAAGCTTATGCTCCCAATACTTCTGTTAGTCTTAAAGGTGCCACAGGACCCTCTGTTGCTTTTTAATAGTCACAGGTTACCCTGCTCACTCAGGAACCTAGCTTTCAAAGCCTCCCGGATGCACAGCGCGTCCCGCTGGGCTCTTCTAATCGCACGGCTGTCTGGCTGGGCGTAATCAGCAGCCAGGCTATTTGCCTCAACCTCCCACCCCGCCATAAACGTCTCCCCCTTGCTCTCACAGAGATTGTGGAGCACACAGCAAGCTGCAATAACAATGGGGATATTGGTTTCGCTGAGATCAGAGCGAGTCAGTAAGCTTCTCCATCTCCCCTTGAGACGTCCAAAAGCACACTCCACCACCATTCTGCACTTGCTCAGACGGTAGTTGAAGAGTTCTTTTTCACTGTCCAGGGCGCCTGTATAGGGCTTCATGAGCCAGGGCATTAGCGGGTAGGCTGGGTCCCCGAGGATCACTATAGGCATCTCCACATCACCAACAGTTATTTTGTGGTCTGGGAAGTAAATACCTTCCTGCAGCCGTCTAAACAGACCAGAGTTCCTGAAAACACGAGCGTCATGAACCTTGCCCGGCCATCCGACGTTGATGTTTGTAAAACGTCCCCTATGGTCCACCAGTGCTTGCAGCACCATTGAAAAGTAGCCCTTTCGGTTAATGTACTGGCTGGCCTGGTGGTCCGGTCCCAGGATAGGGATGTGAGTTCCATCTATAGCCCCACCGCAGTTTGGGAATCCCATCGCGGCGAAGCCATCTATGATGACCTCCACGTTTCCCAGGGTCACTACCTTTGACAGCAGTACCTCAACGATTGCGTTGGCTACTTGCATCACAACAACCCCCACGGTAGATTTGCCCACGCCAAAGTGGTTCGCGATTGACCGGTAGCTGTCTGGCGTTGCAAGCTTCCAGAGGGCTATGGCCACTCGCTTCTGGACACTCAGGGCTGCTTGCATCCGGGTGTCCTTGCGCTTCAGGGCAGGGGACAGCAACTCACAAAGTTCCAGGAAAGTTCCCTTCCGCATGCGAAAGTTTCGCAGCCACTGTGATTCATCCCAGACCTGCAGCACTATGCGGTCCCACCAGTCCGTGCTTGTTTCCCGGGCCCAGAATCGCCGTTCCACAGCATCAACATGACCCATTGCCACCATGATGTCCACGGCGCGGGGTCCCATGCTTTGTGACAGGTCTGTGCCACTCTCAGACTTCATGTCCTCACCGCGCTGCCGTAGCCTCCTCGCCCGATTTCTCAGCATCTGCCTCTGGAAAAGGTGGATGATAAGGTGCGAGGTGTTGACAACGACCATAACTGCAGCGATGGTCGCAGCGGGCTCCATGCTCGCAGTGCTGTGGCGTCCGCGCTGTCACTCACCAGAAAAGTGCGCGAACTGATTGCCCGCCAGCGCTTTCAGGGAGGGAGGGCGGGAGTGACGGTTGGATGACGACAGTTACCCAAAACCACCCTCGACACATTTTTTTCCCCAGCAGGCACTGGGGGCTCGACCCAGAATTCCAATGGGCAGTGGGGACTGCGGGAACTGTGGGATAGCTGCCCACAGTGCACCGCTTCCAATGTCGACGCTTGCCCCGTTAGTGTGGACTCACAAAGTCGAATTACTGTCCTTAGTGTGGATACACACGTTCGACTTTGTAATATCGATTCCACATATTCGATTTAAGTAAAATCCAACTACTCTCGTAGTGTAGACATACCCTAATATAACTGTACATGTGAAGACCTTAGTTAATAGTTTCACACTGTCTTTCAAGTTCTAGGTGTGCATAGTCATTAAAGTGTTTATAGGGTTTGCAATACTTCTACCGTGTATTTGTAACATTTCTATCCAGGGTTGTTCAATTATAGAATATATTTTTCTGGCTCAAAATAAATCTACGATCTGTGTCAAGCATAATAGTCCTATCCACCACCCCACTCCTTACATATTGCCAAAATGAAGCCAGCATAAGTGGGGCCTTCTGTGTGGTCTGTGTAACATGGTGTTTTCTCCTTAGAATTTCTCTCTATTTGTATTTCACTCTGACCTCTCTCTGCCATGTTTTTCTCCCTTTTTTCCTATGCAGTTTTCCTCCTGCAGGAGAATATGAGCCCAATTATATGAGAAGAATTTCAAATACACAACATTTCAGGGGGTTAGAAATTAGGCAAAACCAGTTAGTCTCTATCCCTCATAACCCTGGGTCAAATTCTCATGCTAGCACCCAACTTGAATAGCTGGACTGAACAGTGGGCAGATGCGAGGGGGTGCACTACAGTGAGAAAGAGAAATCTTTCTCTCCACTCCCTCCTACACAGCAACTACAAAAGCTACTTCACCCTGTTGGCTGAAGCAGCTGTTCACTGCCCTTATGTGTCCCTGATGCAGAGGCAGCAAAGATCCACACTTTATTATGATGAGTAGAACTGGGGGAAAAGGGTCAAGTCTCCAGCAGGATTTAGAGTGGCCTGAGGGTCTCAGGAATGTAAGCTGGGCCCAGGTTGCTTACACATAAATCTCTAAAGCCACAGCTTGTAACACTGGCCACTTAGCATACTTAATAAAGATCTCTTTCCCACAACTCTGCATACTTGCCACATCATTTTTTCCTAACACAACACACAAAGTGGCAGATATTCAGGTCATACCCTACCCCTTTTCCAGGGCTAACACCTGAGCAATGCTTTGCAGAAAGTCCATTACCGCACAGTCTACACAATGCACAGAGGTTGTATACCTTATAACTGGCCCTTCTCAAGTCTCGCTCCTACCCCTTTGTACAGTTGAACTGCACTGGTTCCACTGCAGTGCAATTTACCATTTTGTTCTCACGTAGGCTGAGATTCTCATCACCAGGCAGACATTTAGTTTTTCTTCTTGCTGAGACGCTGCAGGTTGTTGTTTGATTTTTTTGGTTTGTTTGTTTAATAAATAAAAAAACCCAGCAGACAGCCACCATGGAATTGAATGATGCTATTTATCAGTTATCTCTGTTGCTACAAAGCTAGCAGAAGAAGTATAAAAGAAGGCTTTAGAAGAGGACTAATTTTCTTAATGTTAAGACATGATTCTCTTAAGAAAATACTTGCAATCAGCATCCAAGTGTGTGCAACAGCAGCATTTTGGAAGGCAAAATTGGCTGCTTCACAGTGTTCAGCATGAAGAAGACTGTTGAGGTACTATAGTTCTCCCACACTGTTATTAGATGACAAATTCTGTCCACTGCTGAAGACCATCGGAAGTGATCTGTCTATGAAGACTCATCTAGTCCCTTATTGATCAAAAGAGGGAAAATTCATGTATCCACATTTGAAATGTAAGCGCCTGCATGTGATGATTCAAACCCTGCCCACTCACTAATTTGCTTGTACTTTAGAAGTTGCTTTTTCAGATCAATTTGCAGGCAACACACCACCTGATGTGTAAAAAGAAATGATACTCGTGTGCAAAGTAGAAAAAAATTAACTAAGTAAAAAAAGGAAAGAAGAAAATTACAAAGAAGCGTAGGGTAAATACAACAAGAATTAAGTTCTTATTTGTAGGCGACTAGAGAAGAAAAAAACTACTGCAGCTGAGTGACAGTAAGACTTATGAAAGAAGCATTAGCAGAGGGGAAATGTATTGTATTTTAGCCTAGATTCCATTAAAATAAACAAGTGCCATAATACAGAATCAATAAGGCTAAAGTGCATCTTTGTATTCATAGTGCTGACCATTGCTTGGCTCGCACTAGTATTGAGTAATCTCTCATTTCATCAATGCTGGGTTTACTAGGACTTCTCTAAATCTTACAAGACTGCATATTTTTAGTGATCCCACACTAGAGTTTCTCCCATACAGCTATTTCTAGCTACCACATTAAATGTTGCTTTAGTGCTGTTTATCATTATGCAGGCACAAACTGATGACTCAGTAATTTTGTTTTCTGAATCTTGTTCTATTTTTTTTTTCCTTTTTCACAAAACACATTCATTAAGCCTCTGATTTTTAAGGGAAGCTGTCCAACAATTTAAAATGGTCTAATGGAAATGTTATTTCCATTTTTATATACTGTTGTATATTACATAATGTAAACTAAGTGAACCACTTAACATGAACTTATTTGAATGTATTGTTTTCAGTGGAACTGATTTTATGTGCTGAATGCAGAATGTTAGAAAAAAAACCAAGAATCTGTTTCACATACAATCCATAAGAATGGTATGTGAATTTAATTTCCTCTTAGATGAATAGCTTGGCTGGAGATTGTTCATTTTGTCATGAGAAAAATGAATACAGATTTAAAAAAAAATAAAGATTATGCCCTAGAGTTCATTTGACAGTTTTATGACTAATCAAATGAAGCGATAAATACATTGACACTTCGTTTACGAAGTAAAAAATGCAATATAACAAAGTAGGTTTTTTAAAATAACAAGCTTTATAACAGCAGTGAACAGGAACAAATTCATTTATTTCCAATGAAATACTTATTTTTCTAACGTTACAGTCTCTTCAACCCAGCTGACTGTGCTCTTCTCCCCTCTGACAGGGAAGAAGGGTCAGAAAAGTCAACCAGCTATTTCTCCTGAGTTGCTTCCAGCTATAAGCTTCAACCTTGCTGCAGAATAGGAGTTTTATTCTGGACTCTCCTTGCTTAGCCAGCTCTAGTGTTAGACCAGGCAAAACAAGGACAGTCTGTATCATAAGTCCTATTTTACACTGGGCTTGCAGCATTTGGCTGTCACCGAGCAAAATATCTTGTTTTTCTTCCATCATGACGATAGAGATGGGAAAGATACACTTTCTGGGAGTTCCCTTTCTTCTGGCCTTCAGCATGGAGAGAAGTCCCTCCTCTGTTTGTACAGAAAATCTCCCCATGCCTGAGTCAATCCCAGATTTCTTCTCCTTCCCTTGCATAGAATAGCATTTGAATGGAAGTTGATGATTACACGATCTTGAGGGAAACCCAGTTGTATAGCACTGTACTGTTAAGCAGATACCACCATTCCTTACACAGGTGGATGAAATAATCACTATTGCAGCTCAGTCTCTAAAAGTATTTTGGGGTCTTTCTGGGTGAAAAGTGCTACATAAATGTAGGTGCTATATAAATGTTCTTCAGGAAGGCTTGGAATTCTTCCTGAACAACAACCCAGACAGAGACTGGACAGAAGGAGTAGTAACAGAGGCCCATCCATTCACCTCTCAGCAATATGGAGGCTCTGGGGGTAAGAAGTAAGGCGAAGAACTGAAAGAGAGAGCTCATTCTACTTCAGACAACCAAAGTGGGTCAGAATCTTCAAATTTATCCAACATCTATGAGCCAGAGATTATATAAGAGAAAGCCCTAACCGGATCCAAGGATAGGAACCTAGTAATAATCTGTAACTCTCCACATTCACAGCTGGAAGAGAGTGATAGTTTGCTCACCATGCGGCTGTCCCTGTATCTCACTTGTTCCAGCCCTGCACTGCCTTGATAACTTTTCTATCTATTTCTAGCCTAGTAGGTGTCCTGTACATTTTTCAAGCTCCAGTTTATGCAACATTTTACTATGTAGGAGTTCATTTTCCACTTGGCTCTTTCCTCGTGTTAGTGATTCCACAATTCTAATAAAGGTTTCTAGTTAGCTGACTATGAGTTTTGTGACCAGCTTTACACGGTTCCTAGAAGTGCAGCATGAACCTAGACATTCCATGTGTTGGAGATGTGGGACAAATACTTCCAAGCTGGCATGTGCAAGCAAATGGACAGGGCTTATCTTTTAACTAATTTATCTGTCTGGCTGCCCTCTACATGGTAGAGATAAAAAAACATTATGGTTTCTGGGGTGGCACACAGGTAGATAAGGTCCATGACATCCCTTAAAGCTGTAGTGTATTCTTTCTCCACCAGCTGAAAAAGTGATGCATAACCCAGCAATATCAGAAGGTATATTGGAATATTAAGATTAAATAAAGATACTTAGATTAATCATTAGACTAGTTTGCCAGATTTTATCAGCACCATTTTTTTCTTTTGAGATATTTTATCTGTAAAGGGAATGTGTGTTAGGAATTGATTGGACAGCTCTCTTGGGCTTTTGAACCTTGCTCTTTGATGTTACTGTGACAACTTATACAATTGCTTTTATTTCCTCATTTATTCATTTTTATTTCCTCTCTGTATTGATTCCTTTGGTACTTGGGACATGTTCATTATTACTGAAACTGCAACTCGGTATTTAGAGGCCCAACTTGTGCTTGAATAAATTCAGATACCAAGTCAGTGATTTGACATAACTTTTCAGCAAGTGATTTATTTCACAGTTGTTGCCTGATATACCAATATGTAGAATACCAATACCTTCTTGAGATGCAGTAATACAATTTAAAAAATACTTAAAGGTCTATTAAACATGCATAAAAGGGAGATTAGACCATTTATTGCATAGCAGATGGAATGTCTGGATTTTGTGGAAATATTACTGTTAGGAAAGACCCTGGTTAATCAAGTTTAACTACAGTTCAATGTTCAGTTTGTGCTATTTTAATAAATTAAAGTATGTATTTAAATTGTCACTTTTCTAGTAGCAGACAAACAAGCGTGAGGCAAGTTTCTTGAATTATTATTAAGAGTTCATGCTGATAGTAAGGTTGTTTTGTACCTAAACCTAAAGCCTTTTAGGGTACCCAATCAAAAATATCCATAGCTTTCTATGGTTTCTGGTTAGGTGGCAGATTGATTTTCCTAGAGATGTCTCCCCCCACCCCACTCCTGCACACCAGAGAACAATGGTCTGTGGAAGGACCCTCCACAGCAACGTGCAGGGATGTCGAGAATGGGATAAGGCCCTGGCTAATGTCATGCAGTCAGAGTTTAAGGCCAGAACGGACCACCAGATCATGTAGTCTGACCTCCTGTATATCACAGGCCACCAACATATCCCAGCACCCATACACTAAGCCCAACAACCAAAGTTAGACCAAAGTATTACAGCCCACAGGAGGCTAAACTATTGTGTGCATCAGGCAAAGAATAGGAGGAACCAAAGTGCACCAAAGCCCCTGCAATGGAAAGGAATTGATTAAGTGAGAGAGACCCAGATGATTCCATCAAGGGACCCGTGCCCCGTGTTGCAGAGGTAGCCCCCCCCCCTCCCCAAAAGTCACTGCCAATCTGACCTGGGGGAAAATTCCCTCCCAACCCCACATATGGAGATCAATTAGACTCTGAGCACGTGAGCACAAACCAGCCAGCAAAGCAACTGAGAGTGAGTTTGTGACTATGAAAACCACTAGCTAAAGCCATTTCTTAGGGATGTAGTGGGCTGATAGATCCTATAGCACAGCCTGCTGATGTAGGGGTGTTGCAAGCCCTGCCATTGGCTGGAAGGGTAAGAGTCTCTTCAACCTCCCAAAAGTTGTTCAGGAGTGGATAGAAACTCACGTAAATTCTCATCTTGCTTTCCAAACTCCAGGGTCTTCACTTCTAGCCCTGCCCATCAACCATGCTGGGTTCACATAGCTAGCAGAAAAATTACCTAGAAATTAACTCAAGCTGAGTGTACCATGAGGGGAGACAGAGCACTCCCTCCCTGGTCTAAGGGGGAGGAATGTTTAAAATAAAAATCCTCACCTCAAAGAGAGGGTGTGGAGATACCAAGCTGTGGCTGGAGGACCTCTCCACCCCCCTCCCACCTCAGTGTCATTGTACAGAGTTTGCCCAAATTAGAGTGGCAGACTCACACTCTTCTTCCAATAGCTTATCTGTTTTAGTAGGCACAGGGTGGGAAGTAAATTTTCAGCCCAGTTAGTCTCTCTCTCTCTGTCTCCCCCCTCCTCCTGGACTAGAAGAGTTTTTAAAGACCTGAATTTTATCCCATCTGCTAGCCTGAGACAGTTAAGATTAGGTTTTATTTCACAAAAAGACGGGCTATCTGCAGTATTCTACCCCCCTCCGCATCTATCAATAGTGTTTTAGTGTAGTTAAGACACAGGCAGGTTAAGGTTGCAAACAACAAAATGGTGTTTATTGAGATACACAAAAACAAACTAGCACTCCCTGCAACTAAGATAACACAAAGAATAACTGCTCAGTTGTTAACACAGATGGTATAATGGGGAATGAACCTCAGAGCCCAAACCCTTACACACTGGGGTTTACAAAAATAACAGAGAAGGACTATACCATTTCTTGCAGACACTGGACAGGAGAACAGGAACACAGACGGGAACCAGGACCTCAGGGAAGGATCAGGAACACAACAGAAATCGGAGTTCAGGAACCTCTGTGACAGGTAACTACATCTTTGGCAGGATGTCTTCTGACTTCTACTCTTGACCTCTATGTCCTGTGTGCTGAATGTGGACACTACAATGTGTGATGGTTTAATAGGCGAATGAGGGTAAGTCCAAAGGAACCTTATTAGGTGTTACTGGTCCACCTTAAGTCTTATTCCCTCAGGGCTCTAGTTACCAGCAAGGCCAGTGGTGTGGCAGGGATTCTATGCCTCACAGGGATGACCTGCTTTCACAGCATCCAGAGACACAGAAAGAACCCCCCTCAGGGATTGAGCACACCCTTATATACATTCCCTGTTGCGAGGCAGATTTCACTATCACGTGACACTATCTTTCCCTCTGCTTTGGTGCCAAACTTGAAAAAGAGTGCAAGAGCTAAAGGAGAAGGGGTGCCAAGATGGATGACCAGCTGTCCTTTCACCGATCCAAAATGGCAGCTATGTACACTTAATAAATGGAAAGTTTTCTATCCAACACATCCACAGGTACCATGGTGAAAGGCGACCTTATACAAAGCTAGATAGAGCAAGGTATAAAGGTTATGAAAGTCAATGGGACTCTTACATTCAATCACACCTTTCCTTAGCCTGTTCTAGGAAAATCCCATTAGTATTAATTGTGTTGGTATCTTGTGGACTTATACGAACTTACAAGTGCCACTCTTATGGACATATAGTCAGATGCATTGCTAAATATCCTCAAGTTCTATGTAATATTTGCAGCACTGTAGAAGCCATATAACATGATATACGGTGTGGCACTATACAGGGGAATACTCACCATCAGTGCCACCTAGTGATCAGGCAGGAGCATGGGAGGTTGTCTTCCTCCCAGGCATGACACTTTCTTACTATCATCCTGCCCTATAGTGGTCTGTCCTTTCAGTGAATCAGCCCTCTAGCCAGGTGACTTTTTCATGTCCTCCCCTTGCAGGGTATATATACGGAGTCCAATGTTGGGAAGTCTTCAGGATTAAGCAAGGGAATCAGGGCTTCTTCCTTGGGTCAGGGTGTCATGGTTCACACCCTTGTACTTTCAGGATCTTCCCCTAACCCAGTCCCACTTCAAAGGCTAGACTTCCATATTTGTACCTCTTTAGGGGTTGGTAGAAAAGCCTGGGCCCACCCTCTCCACCAGGCTCCAATCCAGGGCGCAATGGTAGGCAGCTAAACCCTGCACCCTCAGGTGCTATATGGCTGCCTCCATGGATCACTTCCTGCCTCTCTCTACCCCAGGGGAAAAAGAAAGAACTAAACACAAAAATAAATCTCTGAAATTTACAGAATCACAGGTTCCTTTTTTGTAGGCTTGGTCAGGTCAATATAGCAAGGCCTCAGGCAGCAGGAGCTCAGAGTGTAGGTCAGCTCTCCTCCACTGTGCTCCCCTTTTGGAGTTCCTCCAGCCTGTGCAGGTACAGTGAGGCATGTCTACCTGGGCCCGGAGTAGCTCTTTAACCCATTCATTTCCAGTGTGGGGTTTGTGCACTCCTTCAGTCACTTACTAGGTTAATAAGAGTTGCATGATTGTATTTTACTGCAGCTAGTTGAGAATATATGTGGTAGCTGAATGCACTGAAGTGACAATACATTCCTTAGTGACGGATTCTTTGAAGAATTTCTGTTGTGATGGCTTCCCCCTCATTTTAAATGTTTCCAAGTGACCTCTCTTTCTAAGGTTTTACGGCTTCTAAAATAGAAAAAAGTGAAAGAGACTCATTAGTAAGAAAGAGAATAGACATGCACAATTGTACTCTTTCCACAAATGCAGCATGTGTGTTACTAGGGATATTTTGAGAATTCCTGTTATTTATTTGAATTTAACATCCACATTCACAATCTGTTCTCTATTCATAACTTGCTTAAGCAGGTATATTTGCAAATTAATGAATACAATATGTTTATATTATTATGTCTCTTTAGGGAAAAGTAACAATTTTAGTCTAAAGTGCTGCCACATTTGGCACATTGTCACATAGCTAATTGAACAGTTTACTGTGAAATAAACTGTTCCAGACTTATGACTTTTTAAATCTAAAAATACATTTGAGTGTAACTTTTATAAGAACTCCTTGGGTCTGCAGAAAAAAAAAATCTTTCCCAGAAAGGCAAAACCCTTGGTCTTAACTGACCTTTTTTCTAGCATACAAGACAATCTTGGATAGAAAAATGGAGGTGGGAGTTGAATAATTTTCATTTTCTTGTCATACATTGCAGAAATGATATGTGGAGACTGAAGTCTCCTCAAAATGTATGAGGCATGTAGAATACATCAGAGGTTCTCAAACTGGGAGGCACAGAATGTATTCGGGGGGGGGGGGGGGAAGGCTTGAGAAGATTTGCGTGGGGGAACCAACAACAACAAACTTACTGCCCACATTTTATCCACAGCAACGAATAACTTGCAAAAGTGATTCCTCCAGACATATCGGGTCATCAGATGGCGCTGTGCATTTTGATGGATTTCTGTTAAGCTTGCATAGCATTATACAAAGTCATTGCCATCTGTACATTAATCCGTTTGCTATGACACTGTGTGCACATTTAATTGAAGGTAGAAAGGGATCTCCGGATAGCTGTCTCGGGGATCTCCGGATAGCTGTCTCAAGCTGTGACGGGTTGGATCACAGAAACCCCCTTGGGAGCTGCCACCTGATGTACCAAGACTACCCCTGCTTCTGTTTTCCCTGCCAGCTCAGGACTCCAGCACCCTGTCTTGCTGAACCAGACACTCCCGTCTGCTCCAACACCAACCCAGGGTCTGAATCACTTGTCCCAAAGCTGCAAGTTTACCTGAAAACAGCTTACAGAAGTGTGCTTGTCTTTAGCACTCAGATGCCCAACTCCCAATGGGGTCTAAACCCAAATAAATCCGTTTTACCCTGCATAAAGCTTATGCAGAGTAAACTCATAAATTGTTAGCCCTCTATAACACTGATCGAGAGATATGCACAGTTGTTTGCTCCCCCAGGTATTAATGCATACTCTGAGTAAATTACTAAACAAAAAGTGATTTTATTAAATACAGACAGTAGGATTTAAGTGGTTCCAAGTAGTAACAGACAGAACAAAGTAAGTCACCAAGTAAAATAAAATAAAATGCGCAAATCTATGTCTAATCAGACTAAATACAGATAGTCTCACCCTCAGAGATGCTTCAGTAAGTTTTTCTCAGACTGGACACCTTCCAGGCCTGGGCACAATTCTTTCCCCTGGTACAGCTCTTGTTTCAGCTCAGGTGATAGCTAGGGGATTCTTCATGATGGCTCCTCTCCTTCCTCTGTTCTCTTCCACCCCTTTATATATCTTTTGCATAAGGCGGGAACCCTTTGTCCCTCTGGGTTTCCACCCTCCCCCGCCCCCCGCTCACTGGAAAAGCACCAGGTTAAAGATGGATTACAGTTCAGGTGACATGATCACATGTCACTGCAAGACTTCATTGCCCACTTGCCAGCACACACATATACAGGAAGACTAACAGGTAAACACAGTCATCGGCAGACAATGGTCCTGGTTAATGGGAGTCATCAAGATTCCAAACCATTATTAATGGCCCACACTTTACATAATTACAATAGGCCCTCAGAGTTATATTTCATATTTCTAGTTTCAGATACAAGAGTGGTACATTTATACAAATGGGATGATCACACTCAGTAGATTATAAGCTTTGTAAGGATACCTTACAAGAGACCTTTTGCATGAAGCATATTCCAGTTACATTATATTCACTTATTATGTTTTTATAAAACCATATAGACTGCACAACATCACACAAGCATCCAACCCAGAATAGAATTGCTCTGCTCAAAAAAAAAAAAAAAAAAAAAAAAAGGCACATCCATCCCACTATTAACAACGTGATGCAATTAAGCAGTAGCTCACTTAAAATTTACATTACTGTATACTTAAATTGGCTCTGTTTGAATCAACGCCTTACTGGTTTTAATATTTAGTGAATTGCATGTTTTAAAATCCGTATATGTACTTGTTTATACCTCTCCTCCCGCCACACTACTTCAGACACAAAGAAGGGGGGCACGATCAAACAAGTTTGAGAACCACTGGAATACACAGACCTTCCAGCAATTCAATAACAATGCTTGAACAAATAATGACAACTTGATATGGTTTCCTCATTTCACAAAACCTTAGAAAATATTATGCCATTTAGTGATTAGCATGATTCTATTTCATGTCTCATATTATCAAAATTATTTGGGGCTTTTTGTTCCTCCGATATCTTTGTTCAGCCAGATGTACTTCAGCACAGGAATATCTATTACCAGAAAGTGTATGTCATTCTGCTCACCCATATGTCAAGCCTTGCAAACAAATCTTTCTGAATGATCTGTCATTATCCTCAAAGCAAGGTGAATCTTCAGGACAGCAAAGCATAGGTAAGGAGACAATACTATTGAAACAACTGGTACTAAGCAGCAGAGACCAAAATTGAAAGGCCAAGATGATGGAATTGGCCTCTCACGTTTATAGCTGCTTCTGTTGTTGAGTTGAGACGTTATTATTTCAGTAGTGCTCAGCGGCCCCAATCAGAATGAAGACCTCACTTGGCTGGATGCTCTGTAAACATAAGACAGGCCCAAACTCAGAGAGTTGACACTCTAAATGGGGACAAAATGTGACAGGTGGATGTAGAACACAACAGAGGGAGGGGAGGGAGTGTGAAAGCTTTCATTGCCAGAAACCATGCCATACTTGCTATGAAAATAAAATACTTCAATCTCCATTGCTGTCAATACAGCATTTCTCATACTGGGGTTCACTGCTGATTTTGGGGGGGGCGGGGGAGGGGGAGAAATAGCATGACCTATACCCAGTCCCTGATTTTGCATTCTTTGTCCATGGCTATCTGAGGTCTAGGATCTGTGGTCCCTCCCTCATCTGAGGGAGCAGGCCTTTTGTAGTTCTGGAAGGCTCTGCCAATCAACCCAGGAGTCAAATAGGTCGGTATCTCTTGTGAACTCTCGCTCTCTCTTTTTTTTTTTTTTTTAATAAAAGTGTCGGAATAATTTAATTTGACATAGTTCAGCCCACATCTCTGTTGGATCAATATGGTATGTTATTCATTTTACAGTATTGTTATTTTATTTCAAATACAGCTTTAGCAGTAGCCTTAAAAAAAAAAAAAAAAAAAAAAAAGCACAAACATGACAGTGAGGATCATAAAGTAAGATACATCAACATCTTATCTCTTAAGGTAATGTAAGAAGTGAATATAACAATAGGAGTCAACTTTTTGTTGCCATACAGAGATGCAAATTTGAATCCAATCTCAGGCCTAATGCTCGACCACATGATGGTAGGGGACTGGGAGTATTGTGAAAGTAGGACACCGAGTCTGAGGTAAGAGAGCCAGACCCGACAGGTTGACCATAGACTGCAATTATAGTTTCAAAAGAAGCAGTCTACTTTGGAAGTCTCAGTACAGTGATACAGCTGACATGTGGGAAGAATGGCCACAAAGAATGATGGACCGAGTGAAAATTTGTGCTTTAATCATACTAAACTGCTACCCAAGTCTCTTTCCCAGGGATCCGAGTGCCTTGGGCAATATTTCCTTATCATATTCTCCCAGAAGGGAATAAACCCACTCTCTATAAAAAGAAACTAAAAAATTCTAATGGCAAACAGTATTATGGAAAGTTCATTTCCTCATCTCCCGTGAAAGTACTAACATTAGTTCACTTAGATTGTAGTCACTGGTTCTATACTTGTATGCTAATTTATTTTGACTGACATCAGTTATTACATAGAAAAGTAAGAGAGGAGAAAAATCCCTTTCCAAATAGCTTTTGTGCAAAGCTTCAGTGCCTCAGCTGCTTGAGTTCCTTACTTCATTTTTGAAAAAAATTATACTGGCCCAGCCAGGCAAGCAGCTAACCTTTCCTATGTACATTTATTTTGATTACAATGCTTTTTCCTAGGAAAAATTACTTCTTTACCTTGATATAATAAATGAGGCCATGGTTTTATCAGGATCATTTTCAGAGTCATGTAGGACATATAAAGTCAAGCTACATTCCTATATCATAAGAGTAACCCGTATTTTTCTGTTTTTAGTAGAAACAAAAATGGTATACAGGAGGTTCCCGGTATACGTCTCCCCCTGATCTGTCGTTTTGCATATCTGTCGCTTATCAATAGGGAACGTGTTCCGATCCGGGTCTCAGTCATCGGCAGCCAGTGCCCTCCCTCCCCACCCAGCACCTCCCATCCACCAGCGGCCCCATAGGTAACCGATCAACTCCTCCTCCCTCCCGGGACCTCCTGCACGCCGCAATCAGCTGTTCAGCAGCGTGCTGGAGGCGCTGGGAGGGAGGAGGAGAAGCGAGGATGGGGTGCGCTCGGAGGAGGGGGTGGAACTGGGTGGGAAGAGGTGGGGCAGGAGTGGAGGGTATCTGTCCCCAGTATCTGTCGTTTCGTTATCAGTTGCCCTTTTCAAAAATGCAACCCCAACATATACCGGGAACCCCTGGTATATGCTATATTTTGTGAGAGCCAGGAACAATTTTTGAACATATTCTATACCCGCTCTTCACCTGCACTCATCATTTTAAAAAAATCAAGGGCCATAAATGCAAAACAGCTTTTCCATAACCATTCCCTCCCTATTTCAGATATTCTGCTTGAAATAATACTAGACAGACCTGAGCAATGGCATTGCTACTTAATACCTACAAAACTACTTAGAATATGTTTTATGTCTTCATGTGTGTCTCCGTAAATGGACTCTATTGTACTTTGTGATTGGCAGATACAGTATTTAAAACACTACTCCTGAACAGAAGAGCTGCCACTTATTTTATCTAGGTATCTTAGGTACTTACATGGCCCCCATTACTGTAGTACCTGAGCACCTCACAATCTTTAATGAATTTATACTCATAGACTCATAGACTTTAAGGTCAGAAGGGACCATTATGATAATCTAGTCTGACCTCCTGCACAACGCAGGCCACAGAATCTCACCCACCCACTCCTGTAATAAACCCCTAACTTATCCTCACCACATCCCTGTGAGGTAAGGCAGTACTATTAACCCATTTTACAGATGGGGAACTTAGACAAAGAGAGACTAAGGCCCAGATTCTCAAAGCTATTGCAATGGGAGTTGGGTGCCTAAATATCTTTGAGGATCTAGGGCCAAGTGACTTATCCAAGGTCACACAGGAAGTCTGCATCAGATCAGGGAATTAAACCTGGGTCTTCTAAGTCCCAGGCTAGCACCATAACTGGATAATCTGTCCCCTCTTCTAGAACCCCAGGGGAACCCCACCACATGGGGGAAATGGGGCTGGCTGATCTGCAAATTATTTTTAAAGAAAACTAAACTTTTGTAGAAAATGTGTATACATTTCTGTAAGGATCTGTTCCTCAAAAATCAGAAAAAAAGACATATGCAAACCTGAACAGTCACATGATCATATTTTGCCATAGCCCTGATATGCCCTTCCCCACAGAATAGGCAGAGTGAAAGCCTTTCTGCTCAAGCTTCACAATGTACCTCAGCTTTCCACTACAGAAAATCCATCTATAGGTGTGAGAACTCTTTCAATCTTTGACCTCCTCTGTTAAGACTAAAAACAAAATTTCCCTTCAATGTCAAGACAGGTCCTTTTTTGTTACGGGATGACTGTCTACTAGGAACTCAAGTGAGACTACCAAATTCATTCCACAGATATCAAACAGTCTGCAAATGGTAGCATCATGATTAACCTTGGACTGGATTTGAACTTATTACAACCTAGATGCTAAAAGCGCTTGGTACTAATTAACCTGAGCTATCTAGTCCAAACAGAAAGTTTCTTTTCTGCTACAGCAATTGGTCCAGAAGCATGTCCAGCTAATTCCAGATGCAGCCTGACAGTATGTTGGCCACGCGTGTAAAGGCAACCTTTATCCTATAATTATTTTGATTTGGGTTCTGACTCTTTCAGCCCTTGAGAAAAAGATATTTTTCAAATAATATATCCTAAGTATATTTCTCTGAGATGATATATGGCAGTAAGGCATCATTCACAACATAATTTCAGTCTGATAATGTGTTATTTAAAAGATGTCAGAGTTATGGAAAGGAAAAAATTTGGAGATTAACTCAGTTTACATATGGGACAAATAGGTCATCTTGACGCTCCTTGGCAGAAGTTTCAGCACCATAGAGATATAAAATACTTGTCCCTTGTTTCCTGTGACATATCTGTGTTTAAATGTATGGCTCAATTATAATTGCAAGTTGCTGGAGCTCTGACCAACTAAGACATTGATTAAATTGATGTCTATCCAATATGCAAATATTATTATAGTTATTGCATACATGGCATTGGTCCAGTAGGAAAAAATGTCAGCACTTTCAGCATTCTGAAAATGATTGACTTTGCAGATGAGTCTAAGAGATTGCTATGGAAATTCTACCCTGAAATCCTCAGCCCTTACCCAAAACATATAAATGGCGGCCACAAGATCTTTATCCACCATTTGCAGGGTGGTATGGGATTGTGGAAGTGAGGAGGTTTATCCCTTACTCTGTATAATTTTATCACTTGACTCCAGAAGACAAACACCACTCATTGGAATAAAATAATATTCCACTCTTCCTAATTGTTTTAATATGCCAGAATTTGCCAGATAATCTAAACTCTTCTGCTATTCGACTCCATTCCCAGCTTTTCATTTGCCTAACATCTACATTCTTACCATTCCCACTTTAAAGGGAATCTAGGCCCTGTGAAGAGGACCAGCAAAGATGCTATCTGCCTCTAGTAGTTGCCCAAGCTCCCAAGCTACCTGATAAACTGGAGAGATTTAGAAATTAGTCAGTCAGTCAATCTCTACACAGTAAACATGATATGCACCTTAACTTCTTCATATGTCAAATATACATAGAGAATTTATTAAATAAGTCACAGACCTTAAACCCCTGCACAGCTGAGTAAGGGGAAATAAGAAAACGTCCTTCCCTCTTAGTCCCCTGCTCAGATCTGTTCAGACTGTGACTTCAGGCATGGGGATGAGCTCGTTGCCAAGTACTGCCTCTTGTGAGCAAGTGGGCAGAGATGGGCAAAGAGTGGAAGAAGCCCTAGCTCTTCTGTCCACAGCTCTTCCCAGTCCCAGCCTCTGTAAAACTACTTGCTCAGAGGGAGACTCTAACAATTCATTCTCTGGTTTGCTCATGTGGTGGTAAAACTGCACGCTGCCTCTTACTCAAGGCAGACTGTAAATCTTCAATTTAGTCCTAAAAAGTTAGGGACACCAGAACAGTAAATATGTGCTGTGCACTAATTCTCTTTGTGGGCTGATACATAAAACAAGTCTGGAGATTTTTAAATAAACCACCTAAGTTATATTATAAGAAGAAAAATAATGTTAAAACAATTTTCTAAGAGGAAAAAGATAATTTTTAATAAGTTCCATAACTAAAAACAACTTGTCAGCGAGCCCACATACATTCTCTAGTCTAAGAGGAAGAATGTGAAATTCTGAGTAAGGTACTATTCAACATGAGTAAGAATATTAGTAACTGGCTCGTACTTGCTATCATAGCACCATAATATATGCTTCTGATATAATAATTTATTGTAAAATCAGGCTTCTTTAAAATAAGATCTAGTGTGAAATATAAAGTTATAGAAAACTGGAATAAAAAACCTTTTCAGAAACTCCACTGATTTTGGACAACCTGCAAAGATTTGCACAGTTACAGAGGTGATTCCCTGCAGATATTTGTATAATTGCCTGCAAAATTCAGTTGCCCCAGAGTATAAAAAACAACACTATTAGACAGATACAGGGCATTGAGGTAGTATGGGAAATCATCACAGGAAAAAAAGTTCACTGCCTGGCTTGCGCCACAGCAGGCAACGTGATGATTTGTTGTCACGCTTGTCATCACAAGTTCAGTCTCATCTTGTAGTCAGACAGATAAATGTATTTTTCTTTTGAGGCCTACAACAACATTTCTGAAAGCTATGGCACAACATTTTTATCTCCCTTCCTTAATAAAGCTTCTTTGCCTGTTCAAAAGAAATATCCTAATTTACTAGTGTCCCAGTACGTTTCTATTCAAGCTTATCTAATTCAACAGCACCAAGCTTTCAGAACAAACGGGGGGGGGGGAGATAACTTTCATGTGTAGAAACAAAACAGATGAAGCTTTTTCATTCAGCAGGAGTGACTCTTAACCCACACAGAGATTAGGCTATTTTCCTAATTTTCTGCAAAACAATTATCACCAGATATAATGAATCCCCCTTCTATAGAGACAGTTTGATAAGGATTATTTCTTAAATGAATTTTCATCTCTGAAAATTCTAAAGCACAGATAAAAACAGTTACATGCAGCATAGAGCATTTGCTGAGCTCTTCTCGTTAAGATTATTTTTGAGATAAATTTAAGTCCAAAACCAAACTGGATTAAAAAAGCAAGTTACAGCTAAAGAGCTTTGCTCATAAAACTTGACAAAAGCAGAGATTTATGTGAAAGAGTGGAGAAAGCATTACATTTACATAGGCCATCATTTTCCTGTTTGCTAAATCTCCATCTGTTATGCTGAAATTTCTTTGCATCAACTATGCTCTAGGGCTGGACAGGTTAGAAAGGCGGCAGATAAGGATAAAAGCAGGAATTTTCCAGTTGCAATAGCCTGGTTTTGGAAAGAAGATTTCAGTCTAGTAGATGGACCTCTACCCATATTAATTTCTGCAAATACCTTTATTCAATCAAGAGCTGAACACTGATGTTGCTGCTTTAGGGCTTTAATCCTGCACCACTGAAGTCAGCAGAGGGGTTTGCCAAAGATTGCAGCAGGATTAAGCTCAGACACTTACTGAGCTTCATATAAGGAGTGACAAACCCTAGAACCTTCTGGAACATGAAGCTGCAAGGACAGCATCAGGTACACCTTTGCAGTCAATGGAATATCACATGCCTACTAGGCTAAATTCAGGCCTCAGATACACCTGTGCAACCCTACTGAAGCCTGTAATTGATGGCAAATTAGGGCCAATATATAAACAAACTTTTTAGTGGTCACTTAGTTGTGAGGTTTAAGGAGTTAGGGTCTGATTCTCCATTACCATGAACCTTGTGTTGTAATTTATACTTGTGCAAAGTTGGTGCAAAATGCTACTATTCTGATCTGCTTCCTTTGCACAGGTGTAAGTGACCACAAACATAGCAAGGCAGTGGAGAATCACACCTACTTTTGTAAAGGACGCTGTGCTCGATGGCAACGGGACTCTGTGAGGCGTGTGTTTGGTCCATCTATGGTTGGTTGTTCTCTGTGTACAGACTGCAAAGCTGGGCTATGGATCCTTGAGTAAGCAGCTGAGACAGGCCTGTTTGGTGCCTTGGTGAGGGTCTCAAGGCTCTGTACCTTGGAGCTTTGATCAGCCCTGCTGTTTGAAGTCTCTGAGTGGTTATTCACTCCCTGGTGGTGAGGGGCAGAGCAAAGCTGAGCTAAGCATGTCATGCCTGACATTCATTCTTTGTAATCTGTCCTAGTTTCCATTTTTTATACGACTCCTTTTTATTTTTTAGATCATGCAAGATCTCGTGGTTAAGCCAAGGTGGTCTTTTGCCACATTTTCTATCTTTTCTAACCAGCGGAATATTTTGCTTTTGGGCCCTTAATAGTGTCCCTTTGA
The DNA here is from genome assembly GCF_028017835.1 of Emys orbicularis. Lineage (NCBI taxonomy): Eukaryota > Metazoa > Chordata > Testudines > Emydidae > Emys > Emys orbicularis. The sequence continues at coordinate 105,851,863 of NC_088689.1, forward strand.
AAAACTGCCAACTCTCTTTAGTTGTTTTCCCCCCTCAGTCTTGATTTCCATGGGACCTTACCTATCAGCTCTCTGAGCTTACCAAAATCCGCCTTCCTGAAATCCATTGTCTCTATTTTGCTGTACTCCCTTCTACCCTTCCTTAGAATTGCAAACTCTATGATTTCATGATCACTTTCACCCAAGCTGCCTTCTACTTTCAAATTCTCAATAAGTTCCTCCCTATTTGTTAAAATCAAGTCTAGAACAGCTTCCCCCCTAGTAGCTTTTTCAACCTTCTGAAATAAAAAGTTGTCTGCAATGCAGTCCAAGAATTTGTTGGATAGTCTGTGCTCCGCTGTGTTATTTTCCCAACATATATTTGGATAGTTGAAGTCCCCCCATCACCACCAAATCTTGGGCTTTGGATGATTTTGTTAGTTGTTTAAAAGAGATAGATATAAGACAGCAAATATAATGCCACTATATAATTCCACACATTGAATACAGCATACGGTTCTGGTTGCCCCATCTAAAAAAAAAAAAAAAAAAAAAAAAAAGATATTAGCATTAGAAAAGATTCAGAGAAGGGCAACAAAATGATTAGAAGTATGGAATAGCTTCCAAATAAGGAGATTAAAAAGACTGGGACTGTTCATTTTAGAAAAGAGATGACTAAGGGGGGATATGATAGAGGTCTATAAAATCAAGACCAGTGTGGAGAAAGTGAATAGGGAAATGTTATTTATACTTTCACATAACACAAGAACCAAAGATCAGCTGATTAAATTAATAGGTAGCAGCTTTAAAACAAGCATACAGAAGTACTTCTTCACACAATGCACAGTGACCCTTTGGAATTCATTGCCATGGGATGTTGGGAAGGCCAAAAGTACAACTAGGTTCAAAAAAGAATTAGTAAGTTCATGGAGGATAAGTCCATCAATGAGTATTAGCCAAGATGGTCAGGGACACAACCCATGCTCTGGATGTCCCTAAACCTCTAACTGCCAGAAGCTGGGACTGGATGACAAGGAACAGATCACTTGAGAATTGCCCTGTTCTGTTCATTCCCTTTGAATCATCTCGCACTGTCTACTATCAGAAAACCGGATACTGGACTAGATGGACCATTGGTCTGACCCAGTATAGCTATTCATATGACCTTCTGCATAACACAAAAGCCCTCACCCAGTAATTTCTGCATCAAGCCCATAAATTCTGTTTGAGCTAATGATATGGAATTCATTCTTTTAGAATAAACAACCCTTTCCATAGATTCATACTTATTTTTAATGTAAATAATTTTCAACAATAAAAGTGAAGGGACACCAGATTCATGCAGATAACTGGGGACTAAAATGGGTGATGTTCCTCAAAATGTGGGACATATGAGAGGTATGATTGTAGCATCTCTGAGGACACCTTTGCCCTGTAAATGTAGAAGTTAAATGTTGAGTGAAAAGATAAGGGATTCAGGTTAAATATTACCTAAAAGTTTCTATAGCTTTCTTTTAATCTTAAACACTAGAGTGAGAGGTTCCAGAAACAGAAAAATACCTTTTAGCTTTCAGGTATCCTTAGTTTTTCTTTTCCTCATGGATTTTTAAACATAGTCCATCAGCATGAGACCTAGAAGCTTATGTAATTCAGATGCTGAATAAGTTCAGTTTTATCCCAAGAAGCTAAAACACAATATACCAGGGAGTGATGGAAATATAATTACTAGCATTCATTTGCTAAAGCTATCATTTTCTATTATATCTATGCAGCTGGTTTAAATCTGATTACTTTCTCCTAGCACATCGTCTGCATTATGATTTCTCAGAGTTTTATTGAACATAGGTGGTTGCCTGCTGCTTTTAGTAGGAAAAAAAATAGTAAAAGGAAAAATATTAATATCTATGTAGTTTTGTAGCAATCTTTGAAAAAATCTCTGCTTAAGAGAAGTTACACTTAATATAGAGTGGTGGGGGGGAAGGAGAGGTGTTATAGCATTCCCCTCTACACTAATGGACCAGTAGCATTCCAGAGGGATCTAACATTGGCCTTGACCCCATAAAGGTGATTTCAGGGAGCAGAGAGGGTAGTATTGACCTCCTTCTCCCTATTGCTTGACCAGCTGCCACTCTACTGATACCATTTTTTTAAGTTTAAGAACTTTGGAGTGAGCCTTTGGCTTTTGTGGAATTTTCAAAAAACTTGGTATCTGTATTTAACTTAATTAGTATCCAATCTTTGCCAATTGGCCTTCACATTTAGGTGGGAGTTCAACAAATACCATGAGCGGTTTTAATATTTGGTTAATATTTTCAGTACACAGTACAGGCGGGTCAGCTTTCCCCGCCCCATGTTTATGATATGTGGTACCAAATAATATATCGCTTATTTCTGAGTTTCTGTGGGGACACTTTCTGCTTTTTCCGCTATTAGCTTGTCTCCTATATCATGCAGAAGTATAATGGTGAAACATCAGTAGACATTAGTTAATTATAATAAATACTCTTGTAACACAAAGGGGCCTGGAATGATTTTCTCTTTCCTCACAGTCCCCATCATGCTCACCTTTGTCAGTTACTGTATATGAAGCTGTTGAATTAGCTGATGAGGTCCCCAGTGCCAATTTTGTGACATCTGCATTCACTTCTAAAACAAAAAAGGAAGAAGAAATTAATCACCTTCAAGATTTGTAGTCCCAGAGGGAGCATATAAGTCTGATTTGACTCCTCAGCAAAAATATTACATGCATTGTCTGAAAAGATGTTACACCTAAAGAGAAAATTCTTAAATAGGTGAAGGGGGGGGGGGAAATCAGATATTCAAGAAATATTTAAAGCTGCAGGAACTAAGCAGGCCAGTCCTAACACACTTGTCAATATGGGTTTGTCAATAAAGGCAATATGGACATACATGATGCATATGGTCTCCACAAGCCCTCTACACTGAAGTGAATTTCTTCCTAGGAATATAGAAGTGTTTGGAATTCTCTGCAGCTTGCAAATCATACTGAAGAGTTGTCAGATTTGTGCATAATGCATTTCAGTCAAGCCTTGAGGAGTAAGAGACTCATTTGTAACTATTTTGCAGAAGATGAGATGCTTTCCTGACAAGAATGGAGTGCTAAATGGAAATCTTTGCTTATATGGTGTTATATTAAAATTCATATCATAACACACGTGTCTTTTCTAAAAGTAATGATGTATCCTTCAGAAAAGTGTTGACTAATCCAAAGACTTTGGTGTTACTGATCATTCATTCTTAGCAATTTCATTCTACAAACATCCAAACAAACTTGATCCTACATTTTCCCATTATATAGCTGATATTGAGACTTCAGCACCACTCAATGCTTAATTTTACTGAAGTGCGAAGTCCCACCACCCCTCTCCCCTGAACATATGGTGGAAACATTCACTATATAGCAGCAGTTCTCAAACATTTGTACTGGTGACCCCTTTCACATAGCAGGCCTCTGAGTGCGACCCCCCCTTATAAATGAAAAACATGTTTTTATATATTTAACACCATTTTAAGTGCTGGAGGCAAAGCGGGGTTTGGGGTGGAGGCTGACAGCTCACGACCCCCCATGTAATAAGCTCGTGACCCTCTGAGGGGTCCCAACCCCCAGTTTGAGAACCCCTGCTTATACAGGTAACAAGCACTATAATTTCACCTGGGTTGCTATTTCTGTTCCAAACAACCATTGTGTTTTATAATGTAGTACAAGACACTTCATTTTTATTTCTTTTCTAACGTAACTGTAGAAAGAAATGTAATAAACATGGACATACACTGATATTTACCTTTGACCATAATCCATTCTGCACTTGCTAACATTCTCAATCTCTCTATTGCCTTTCCTCATTTACTACAAAATAGTTCCATCTTCACGCCGTTTAGCCTTGATGATCCTGATAAAAGGATTTGTGTAGTTACTTTTATTAATTTGAATGTTCAAATTCACAACAAACAGGGATTTTTAATTGGCTTGTATTTGGTAACACTGCCATGAAGAGATGGCAAAATAAGTTAGAATGGGTAAATAATAAGGGAGAAAAACTGTCTGGAACTTTAAAGTATCAAGTACATGTACAGACAATAAATATGCAGTGAGTACACTCTTCTTTTTGAAGCAAAACTCACTTCAACCAGGGCCAGATTTCCAATTAGGCACAGTAGGCACATGCCTAGGGGCACCGGCGTTCTAGAGGCACCTAAAAGTTAAAAGTGGGTTAAAAGTTTCATTTTTTATGGAAGACACGAATGGAGTTGTGACAGGTTTTACCATCTGTGAATATGGCCCCAAGATGATTAAATTGATCTTAAAGAAAAAAAAATCAAAGAGAAATAGGAGTGGGAAGAAATAGTCCCCCTTCGCATACTTGCTAATAAAGATTCTATATTTATATAAATTCAGGTAAAAACCACCTTAAAGGGTGTTTTCTCATTTTAAAGTTGTACTGTAATGAACCTCAATGTGTGAGGACAACTGCATGCTTTTTTGTGTGACTAGAATTTCTACTGGGTGCCATATTTATTCATGTCTGAATTCTGGTGACATCATAGCACAAATTTTTGGAAGCCTTCTTGATCCATTGCTAACTTCACACACTCAGCAGTTGACATCCCAATGATCTGCCACATACCATCTCCTTGCTGGTCATCTCCTACTATGATGACCTGCCACCATTACTTCTACAATAATTTTCTCAAGGTTATTCCCATCTCTGCACTTGCCATGACCAAAGTACATATGTTTGTGCCTGTTGATTTCTGAGAACAGAATTTGCTTCTCTCCAATAATATTTCTAAGCGTTCATCTGCTTTTCCATCCAAGAAATATGCAAGATGCTTCACTAGCACTATATCTCAAAGACTTCAATTGCCATATGCTGTATGTAATTAAAGAAATACAAGTTTTCCATGCCATGAATGCTTTTATGGTGACAAGCTTAAATAGGATGGAGTGGGGAGGAGAGCCTGTTAATACAACCTCTATCTTAACTATCACTTAGCCCCAAAAATATCAGCGGGAAATGTCGGAAGTCATGTACTGAGATTAAAAGGATGATGAGTGCACATGTTTTGGCAACAGAACTACCATTCAAATTTCAAGAAACATGCATCACTCCACAAAAGAATATTGGGAGTATTTTAGTGTGTAGATATAGTAGTCTCAGAAACTGACTACTGTGCCATGAACTCTCATGCTGTCTAATCAGAATGTGAAGTTCTTTACCCAACTATACTGCCAATCAATATCACTGCTTTTCTTGAAAGAGATTCTTTTGCTTGATTTCAGCAATAAATTTAGTTGGCATACAGCTCATATGTTCACTTCATTAATTGTCAGATGTGCTAGTTAAAGATTAATACACTCATGCCGGCATTTGATTGCAGAAAGTTGATGATTACTCTCTCTAATATTTTTAGTGGAAAGCAATTAAGTAAACAAGTATAAAAATTTACATTTACATTCCCTGAGGTATAATGCAAGTTAGTATCAAAAAATGCTTTATAAGTTCACAGTTAAGTTATGAAGAGCTAAAAACTGAATAAGAATTTGAGCCTGCCCAATGACACATAATAAGGCATTATGTTGCCTTAAGAAAGGTCCTGGGTTTACAACAGCCTATAGCTGCAGTCTTAAACTGTGGTCTGTAGTCCACTGGCAGTCTGTGATGCACTTGCTGCTGGTTTGCTGGTTACATAGAGAAGATACCATTTCCTTGTTTCCAACTGCTAAACTCCACTAAAGAGACAAGGTGGGGGAGTTAATATCTTTTATTGGACCAACTTCTGTTGGTGGAAAAGACAAGCTTTCGAGCTATACAGAGCTCTTCTTCATATAGAAGATATTACCTCACCCACCTCATCTCACTAATATCCTGGGACCAACACAGCTGGACCAACACTGCAAACGCCATTAAAAGGCACTAAAAATACATTAAAAGACCTCCTCATTTTACTTTTCCATGTCAGCCTGTTGTTGTAATCCCCAGAGGATGTTATGTAATTACAAGTAGAAGGAGATGAAGTCTGTGTGATCCTGAGTGAGAGATGTCCACAAGACACACTTTCTGTAAAAGTCACGGCCCACACTATGCAAAGTTTGAGAAACTCTTGATTATGGAAACCTATTTCCCAGGCTAATGGAACCCAACAGGACTTATACAGTGCTCAATTCAGCTTTTAAAAAAAAAATATCCAGCCAGATTCTACTCCCACAGATGCTTATTCCTGGAGCGCTCCTCAGCTTTGTGTGGCACAAAGCCAGCTGGGATTTTCTCTATGTCCCTCCAACATGAGGCCCTTAGTCATCACTGGGGGAAGAGTGCAAATCAGTTTGTTTTCCCAACACTTCCTGCCAGTTGAGAGACACTAACCACCTGGAAGGGATGAGCATTGAACCCTTCTAGCAAGAGAAAGGGTTCTCACATAATAAAGGAAAAGGAGCACAATGCCAGTGATTTTTTAAAAGTGATAGTTCTCACATTTAGACCACTGTCTTCCATATTCCACATCCTCTGTTAGAATAGATGTCATGGCCAGTTTCAGCTGCATTTCTTTGCAAATAATCAATCTTTGGCTTTTAAGAAGTATTTTGTAAGATATACCTTAAAATTGGGATGACTGGTGTGAATGGAGCTATTGGTGTAGTTTTAAAATTCCGATTCTGTCACTTTCTACTAGTTTGCACACTAAAATATTAGACAAAGCAATTACAGAAAGTTACCATTCCAGGATGGAAAGATAATTCCTCTTTCTTACCTTACAAAAGTGGTGCCTGATCCCAGATCATATTTATCATTGTATGTCATTCGACATATCTGCTTTTTGAGTGTGGCACTGTAGGCATTCCCTGCCTCAATTTCCCTCCCCAAGGTGGATTTCCTTGGCTTTCCACACACAGATCCATGCTGCAGACATAACTTGAGCCTCCAACCAAGTTGCAAACAAAACTTTCGAGCCCAACAAACAAAAGGTTTTTCTGCCCTTTGGGGACTTCTCTTCAGCCTATCTCTGAGCCCTGCTCCCACATCCATTTTAGACTATTTCTGATAAAGCATACAGCCCTCAGGCGCATTCCCCTGGAGTACTGATCTCAGCATCTGCTGGGCTCCATTCTTTGCATCCTTCCCTGTTCCAGTACAGAGCACTGGGCCTCAAGGCTGGTTCCCCTGGAGTACCTGGCCTCCAGCAGTTGCTGCCTCAAAGGCTTCCACAGCCATTTGCCCACTTCCTGTGATTTCATTACTGCTCTTCCAAAGCCTAGTTTAGAGCCTTCTACAGAAGCCTACCTACTCCCTGCGTTTCCACTCCCAGACTGATCTCTCTCAGCCTTTTTATGAGGTCCAGCTATCTATTAAACTATCTTGTGACCCTCTTAATTCTACCCACTGAGGCTCACAAGAAGCTAATTAATTATGGCCCAGGTGTGGCTGGCCACTATGTCCCCTTAAAGGAGCCAGTCACTCTGTGACACCGTGCACCACACTTGACTTACATATTTGTTCACCTGTTGTACAAATTAGGGCCTAAAGTCCTTAGTTCCAAAAAAACTTAGTAAGATGTTCTTATGGACTGCACTTTGCTTTGATTAATGAAAATTAAAGGTAGAAATATTTTAATATAGACTGTCTAGGACAACTACTGTGGGTAACTGCAGTGGTAGCAGACATTATAGTTATCAACTAGCCTGTACACACATACCATCAGTGTTAAAACAAACTCTAGATACAAAAGCAGCCCTCTACCACCTGAGACATTAGCTGTAGTAGCATTGGAGTTGATATAATCTTTCCAGGCCAGTCACAAAGTCCTAGTAAAATCACAAATGCCTGCACAACTGACATCACGTCCACCATGACTCCTTTCCTACCACATGGTGAAATCCTGATCCTATTCCAGTGGTCCCCAAACTTTTTACCTCACCCCCGGATCCAGGGGATTTCAAGATCACCAGAAGAAGAGACATATAATTTGAAATTATTACTAGTCACTAATTTTTTCCCCCACATATTGCAAATCCTCCTACATACAAAGTTCAAGAGTGTTGGTGATTAATATGTCATTAAATGAAGTAGGGCCTGGTATTCTTTTCCTGCAAGCATTCCAATAATCCTTACATTATCGGAGCAAATATTAGCTGCTCTACTCTACCTTCCAGAAGTCCATTTACTTTAATCAATTTTTTTGGGCAAGCAGTAGTTTGAGGTATCATGTTTAGACTTTTGCAAATATATTTTTCTCTTCCCTCCAGTCAGGGTCAGGTCCTTGGATTCTACTATCCACATTAAATTCTGCAGTTGAAAAATCAGTAACTAAGCAGAAGATTTGCTAATAATACATAAGAAAACTAATTCATACTGAAGAAGGGAACCCAGCTAGAATGCAGAAATAAAATGAGAAATAAATCCATGAATGGGTATACAACACATGCAGAGAAGAGAGGATCTCTAGTCCGCAATATAGGAATGTCTAATCCCTACAGCAGAGGTTCTCAAACTGTGGTCTGTGGACCACCAGTGGTCTGCGAGCTCTATTCAGGTGGTCCACGAGTAGTTCCCTCAAAGGTGTGCGCCTGGGCAGCCGCACACAAGAGAATGAAGGGCCACCCGCCTAATTAGTGGAGCTGCGCAGGCGTGGCTCCACTAATTAGGTGCCTGGCCCCTGAGAAGACACACATGTAAGGTGAGGTGGTGGCCTTGGGGGAATAGGAGGTAGATGGGAGGGGGCAGTGGGGTGAGAAGAGGGGGTGGGGGTAATTTGGAACATGTAGGGCTGCGGCAGCCAGAGAAAGAGGCGACTTTCCCCAGCTCCAGAGCTGTGGCTGCCGGGGAGAGACCTCCCTCCTTCCCAGCCCCAGCTCAGGGGCTCCCATGGCAGGGGAGAGAGGAAGAAACCCTTCTCCTTCCCAGCTCCAGCTTGGGGGATGCTGCGGCGGGGGAAAAGAGGGCACATCCATCGCATTAGAAAGGTAAGACTACGGATATTAAAATATGAGTTGTGTGCTTTTATTTGTAGAACAAAAAAAAGTTTATTATTAAGGGTTTTTTTATAGAGCGCTTTTATCCAAATTTTCAAGTGGTCCGTGAAAAAAAAAAAGTTTGAGAACCACTGCCCTAGGAGTGTTCTCTTTATTCACCTCTTTGATACTAAAAGTATCCACTCCACAAAAGTACATTAACTGGGGTTAATCGTTTTTATATTAGATGAAGAGACTGGTGATAATGAGCTAAGCAAACTGTAATTCAAACTCCACGACTGCACTGTCTATTGCAATCCGTGTTAAAGATCATTGACTAAAACAATACGATTAACTGTGTTGACCCCCTCCCCAAAATTTAAGAAAGTAGGTGCAACTAGAGAAATTTGAGTTAAGTGGATCTTGTTTGAAACATATTCTATAGCAGGGTTTATTCTTTAAAGGGTTCTGTATTGTGACAATACAGGTGAGTCGCATCATACGCGCATTTAATTTACGCGAATTCAACTATACGCGCTCGGAAAAAAAAGAAAAACAACAAGATACCTGTGAATAGTGCAGGCGATTCCACCCACCATTCCACTCAATGAGCGTATGCCCCGGAGTGAGCGTGAGATGGGAGACGTGAATCTGCTGGTCTCAGTTCCCGTGTGCCTCTCATAGTGTGAGCATCTTGCCGTGCTGAATGTGATTCTAGTGTTTAAAGATATGTATTTTTCGTACAACATGGCCCCTAAACGCAAACCAACTACTTCATCTGGTGCTCAACCGAAGAAACAGCGATCTGTTCCAACGCTGGAGGAAAAACTGGCTGTGTTGGACTTATTGAGAGACGGTATGTCAGTCTCCAACGTGGCACATAAATATGGCCACAACGAATCTAGCATCCGTGCCATCAAGATTCGAGAGAGAGAAATTCGTCAAGCAGTGGCATCAAGTACTCCAATAACTGCTAAGGTGACGAGCCAGGTGCGTGATAAGACTTTAGCGAAGACTGAAAGGGCATTAAACATATGGCTGGAAGACATGAATCATAAACGTGTGCCTATCGATGGCAACACGTTGCGAGAAAAGGCTCTTAGCCTCTACGCGCTGTTCAAACCTCCTGCTGAAGAGGGACAGCCTTCTGATGAGAAGGAATTCAAAGCCAGCCAAGGCTGGCTTAACAATTTTAGGAACCGCTTCAACCTCAAAAACGTGCAGACTACTGGTGAAGCTGCATCTGCCAATGAAAAGGCAGCAAAAGCCTACCCCGAACAATTAAAGAAAATCATAGAAGAAAATGTCTATCTTCCGGAACAAGTTTTTAATGCGGACGAGACTGGGCTCTTCTGGAAAAAAATGCCCAACTGCACTTACATTTCGAAATCAGAAAGACAAGCCCCTGGCTTCAAAGCAGCTAAAGACCGTGTGACTGTGTTGTTTTGTGGCAATGCAGCTGGGCATTTAATAAAGCCGGGCTTGCTCTACAGGGCTGCAAATCCCCATGCCCTAAAAGGCAAGAACAAAAATCTCCTGCCTGTGTTCTGGCAATCAAATAAAAAGGCTTGGGTGACGACAACATTATTTCTGGATTGGTTCCACAAGTGTTTCATTCTGGAGGTCAAGCGGTACCTCGAAGAGAAAGGACTTGACTTTAAAGTGTTGCTGATCCTAGACAATGCTCCTGGCCACCCTGCGGCACTCTGGTTTGCACATAACGATGTTGAAGTCGTCTTTCTCCCCACCCTCCCAATACCACCTCCATCCTCCAACCTCTCGACCAAGGCGTGATTTGCTGTTTCAAGGCCACGTACACGAGGCTTATGTTCTCACGGATATGTAGCGCTATGGATGCTGATCCCAATCTTAATGTTGGAAGTCCTTCAACATTGCCGACTGCATCACTTATATTAAACAGGCAATGGACGCAATCAAGCCTGAAACAGTCAATGCATGTTGGCGAAACCTATGGAAAGAACGTGTGAATGATTTTAAGGGTTTCCCGACCACTGACAAAGAAGAAACGCATTGTAAAGGTGGCCAGGCAAGTGGGTGGTGATGGCTTCGTCGACATCCTTGAGAAAGAAACTGAAGAATTAATTGTGAGCCATAGAGAAACATTGACTAACGAAGAGTTAGAGAAACTGATAAAATCGTCTACAGAAGATGAAGATGACGAACAGGAAGAGCCAGCAAGTTGGAATCTTCATAAATTTGCTGAAGTGTTCCAAGCAGCAAAACACTTGAATTATTTATTTTCTGAATACGATCCTTCTATGGAACGAAGCCTCAAAATCACATGTAGTATTATGGACGATTTGAGACCATATCAAAAAATGTTTGAGCAGCTCAAGAGACAACAGCGACAGTTGCCGATCACCATATTTTTCAAGGAAAAACAACCTATGCAATCAACTTCTCGAGCTGAACCAGAGCCAACCACTTTGTCTACGACTCGCTCTCCGTCACCTCCGTCTCCTGGATCGACATCAAGCCCTGACGACCCCCTGTAATTACCCCCTGTAATTAAAAATACAGTACTGTAAAATTATATTTTGCATAAGTACTCTTTATTATATACTGTACATTACTGTATACATTATACATATTACTGTACAGGGTTGTATACACAAAACCATGTACAGTATATTGTACATACTTTATGGGCGATTTAAGGGATTTTCAAGGGTAATTTTGACTATACGCGATTTTTGCCTTACGCGCGGACTTAGAACCTAACCCCCGCGTAAGATGCAACTCCACTGTAGTTAAATTACAGCATGTATATAAGATACAGTTAAATTTCCTAACTTGTTTGAGACAGCATCTCAGTTTAAAAGCTGACACAATTAGATGTCTTAGAATTCCTATTATCAGCACTAATGCACAATGCATCTCTCTCAGTACTGGTTAGATAATTGCACTGCCATAATAGCTGGATAGAATGCTTCTCGTTCCCCACTTTGATAGATGAATATTTTGGGAACATCTTTCCTACAAGAGAGAATCACTACATACCATCTCCTATGAAACAGTTGTTCGGTTAAGGAAACTGGATACTTTGATATTACCATGGGAATGATTCATGATACTTCAGTAGGATTTCTCCAGGGTATTTTAAAAAGTACCCTTCATACTAATATCAAAAAATGTTTGTATTAAGGGAAGTGTTAACCTTTTTTTTAAATGTAGAAAGTCCATTTTTATAAATTATATTCTGCATATTTGGAATAGACACATTTTTAAAATGTCATTTAAAAGTATATGTTTATTTAATAATATCTTTATACTAATTAGAAGACATAAAGCAAAATATGATCCATGAAAAATGTATATGGCAAATCTTCATATTGGTTGTTAAAGCAATGTACAAAATTAAACTCATTGGGCCAAATTCATCCTTGATGTAACTATTTAAGTTAATGGATGTATTTGGTCCATAGTGTTTCATGTACAAATCAAACCACTTCAGATGCAGATTTTAAAAATCCGTATGTTTAAGAGTTTAATTTACAACTTTTGTTGGTAATGCAAACCTTGAAGATAGCAATTTTTCTCCATTGTGATGAATAATTCTATTACGAAGGTCTTACATTTGTTTTGAACTATGTATTTTGCTTGTGACAAACTCTGAACCCTATGTGAGATTTTTCCTCTTAAAAAAACCTCACATGTAGACATGTATGAGAACATGGATGAGGTAAACTACATAAGAAACGGTATCTGTTGGCACATTACAGCAAATTGTGAACATTAACCTATAGTTTGGTAAAATGTAAATGGGACTTTTAAATTTTGCAATATAGTTTATATTAAATCTCTTGGAATGTGCATATCGAAAGCTCCCGATTTTAAACAGATGCCACTTTTCAAAGAAGGAAATCATATACCTTGAACAACCCATATTTTAATTTTCTTCCATTAACTACATTTCATTGATAACTCACAGATAATAGAGTCATCCAAGGGAATTATATTTAGGTCAAGAAGCCAAGCATTAGAATTTTGAAATTGAAACTTCATTTCCACATTTCCCATCATAATGCAACATTTGATCATACCTTTTCTCTACAGAATTGCAGGGTTTTTTTAAAAATACATATATTATATATATAAAAAAACATTAAAATACTTAGTTAGACAAATTATAAATATTATTTGTTGATGAGCAACCACCAAGGACTACAGCCTTTGTTTATGAAAACAAACAAACAATTATTGGTCTTCTTTCTGCTCTCTTGAGAAGGCAGGAGAACTAATGACTCCATGAAGTCTACTGGGAACCTTATTACGACAGTTTAATTTTCCTTGGAGGGGCTTGTATATCATAGTGATGGGTAGCAGTACAAACCCTAAGATAGATAAATCTTCTCAGGAGAGGTCAGGCATATATTATTCTCCATGATACGGGATAGGAAAGTCCATCAAATATAAAACTCTGAACCTCTCCTACAGGTGGAGATACAGTCCCCAGGCATTTTACTAAGTTAGCCATAAATGTCCATCAGGAAGAGAATCATTTGTCTGTGTTATTTTCAAAACATGCATGTAAATCCATATTTTTGTGTCCTGTGATCTACAGTGGTATGTAAGGCCAGGTGTACTTCATAGCACAACATTTTCTAACCTATTCAAATCAAAACATTTAAAAAAACCCTGATACAAGTTTTCCAAATGGCAGCCTTGATTGCCTCCTGGCACCCATTTCTTAACTGGATTCTAAATCTGTAACTGGGAAGAGATGTAAATGCATAATCCTGCCCCTCTTGAAGTCCTCTGAGAGGAATGGTAACAGGAAGGGAATGCAAGCCTACTGGCATTTTTCTGGGCAGAGAAACCAGTGAGACAGCAGGAATAGTCTGGGTCTTTCAGGCTGGAAAATATCAGTACATGGGTGCCAGGAGGATAAGAGAGCCTATTACGGACAGAAGTTGTAAAGGCAGTGGGAGCCATTTCAGGCTGAGTGGAATGGAGGCAGCGCTAGGGATATGGAGGCTGATGAAACAACATCTTCCCTCCTCTCAACATGTGAAGTTTAATCTCTTAACTTCTGATAACAGTGTAGCTCAGCTTCTTTTTCCCTGCCCACCTCATTCATGATATGAAAACACACAATAATTTGAACTGCTCTAGAGTTTTATAACTGTGCTGTAGTTAAGGGCAGAAACAACTGGGCATATGAAAAGCAAGTATGAAGTAAGGGGAAAATCCTTGATTTTATCTACATAGTTCCTGGCATTTACTTATAATAAATATTGCCCACTACACCTCAACAGCAATAACTCACATTTTACATGCTTTTTTTAAAAGGGACAAAAGCCAATAGCAAAAGAAGAACAAACAAATAGGTGCTTAAGTGCCTTCAGGGATGAATACATTATGAGACCACAAGTCAAATTCAGAGCTGGGGTAAATAAGTGAAACTCTATTGACTTTGACTATACCAACTTACTCCAGTTCTCAAATTTTCCATTAGAATCTCAGGCGAGAGAGTATGGGTTTGAGTTCTGATTAGTGGGAGAGGAAATAGGGGACAAATTCTTCTCTTGGAGGTGAGCACATAACTCCTGTTTATTTTAGTCAGAGATGTGTGCACCCCATGCCATAACTTAGATATAAGGGAATAAATGTCCAGTGAAAGATATATTTTTATGCTGTTTCCTTACAGATAGGTATATTGATAGAAAGAGTCAAATGAAGGAATTGTTTAGGTCAGGGGTGGGCAAACTACAGCCCGCGGGCCAGATCTGGCCCACCAGCCATTTTAATCTGGCCCTCAAGCTCCCGCTGGGGAGCAGGGTCGGGGGCTGCTCCACACAGCTCCTTGAAGCAGCAGCATGGCCCTCACTCTGGCTCCTATGCATAGTGGTATTCAGGGGGACACTGCTCTGAAAGCTGCCCCTGCCCCAAGCGCCACCCCCACAGCTCCCAGCGCCCAAGCCGACCCACGGATGCTGCTAAGGGAAAAATTATCCGGCTACTGTGCACGTGCGCACACACACCTGATTGGAATGGACATGAACAAGCACTTGAAGAAAAACTGACATTACTGTGGAACCAAAGGAAAAAAAAAATACAATAAAGAATGGCATCTTGGCAAAAGGGTAGCAATTTGTGCAGGTGTATAATCGCAATATATGGGACTCTGCCTAAAACAGAACAGCAGCACTAGATCAATATTGTTTACGAGGATAGGATTAAAATTCAAAATGATCTGGACAAACTGGAGAAATGGTTTGAAGTAAATAGGATGAAATTCAATAGGGACAAATGCAAAGTACTCCACTTAGGAAGGAACAATCAGTTGCACACATACAAAATGGGAAATAACTGTCTAGGAAGGAGTACAGCGGAAAGGGATCTGGGGGTCATAGTGAATCACAAGCTAAATATGAGTCAACTGTGTAACGCTGTTGCAAAGAAAGCAAACATCGTTCTGGGATGTATTAGCAGGAGTATTATAAGCAAGACACGAGAAGTAATTCTTCCACTCTACTCCACGCTGATTAGGCCTCAACTGGAGTACTGTGTCCAGTTCTGGGCGCCACATTTCAGGAAAGATGTGGACAAACTGGAGAAAGTTCAGAGAAGAGCAACAAAAATGATTAAAGGTCTAAAAAACATGACCTATGAGGGAAGATTGAAAAAACTGGATTTAGTCTGGAGAAGAGAAGACTGAGAGGGGACATGATAACAGTTTTCAAGTACATAAAAGGTTGTTACAGGGAGGAGGGAGAAAAATTGTTCTTCTTAACTTGTGAGGATAGGACAAGAAGCAATGGGCTTAAATTGCAGCAAGGGCGGTTTAGGTTGGACGTTAGGAAAAACTTCCTAACTGTCAGAGTGGTTAAGCACTGGAATAAATTGCCTAGGGAGGTTGTGGAATCTCCATCATTGGGGATTTTTAAGAGCAGGTTGGACAAACACCTGGCAGGGATGGTCTAGACAATACTTAGTCCTGCTTTGAGTGCAGGGGACTGGACTAGATGACCTCTCGAGGTCCCTTCCAGTTCTATGATTCTACGATTTAGATTGTAAGATCTTTGAAGCAGGAACCTTATCTTCAAACTTGTCTGAAAAAAAAGTCTAGCAAACTGCTGGTGCTTTCTGAAAAAAAAATTACTTGATAAAATAGCCTGGAGATAATGAAAAATTTGTTGTTGTTTTAAAAGGAAACTTTTAAAAACTGGTTTTGCAGACTGCCTAAAATAAATTTTCCTCCATGAGAAAGTCAAGCTTTTGCCTGATATGCTTGAAGCTATACTGCCACCTGCTGGCTTAAATGGAGACTGGAAACGATACTACATTCTATTTTGTTTAAAAAAATAGTGCTGTTGGAATACTATATTTGAAGTTCTGAAGAAAGAATATAGTTTGAAAACATACTGACAGATTTAGGACCATATCTCCTTCCCCCACTGCCCTCTGAAGACTTCTCCTCCTCCTGTGGCCATGCAAGAACCAAAGAGAGGACAACGGAAGAGGGAAGAAAAGAAAATAGCTCTCAAAAGACTGCCTTGAGGATCTCCACACTCCTGCCACCATAGAGCAATGGTCTGTGGTGCAGTGTGCAGGCATGTGGGGGATGGGATGTGGCCAGGTTAGGGGGTCCATGACTATATAAAACCACTAGCTAAAGTAATCTCCTAGGGACGTAGTGGGTTGAAAGACACTGTAGTAGAGGCTGTGGATGTAATAGTGTTGCAACCCCTGCCATTGGCTAAAAGGGGAAGAGTCTCTTCAGCCTCCTATATCTCCTCTGATCAAACCTTATTTGTTTGGATTTTGTGCAGCAAATCAATATTTGGTCAGCATATACAGTAATGATACACCGCAATGCATTGAGCTAGGGGGATGCGTCCCGTGAGGTGCTGAGGAGATTGGGGATAGGGCCAGTCTTACTTAGTCATCTGAAAGATATGCAAATTAATTTACATTCTGTTTGCCTATAGTGGAAATGGGTTATGAACACCAGTGGGGGCTGGGGGGGGGGGGAGATACAAAATGTACCTATGAAGGTTAGAAATATGAGCAGGAACTAACAAAAGAAGAGCCAACCTGCACAAAAAACTATCTGAAACACAGCTATTTGATTGAAGGAAGGTGGAAGTTTTAACGTAGTAATTCTGACACAGACATACTAATAATAGTGGAAAGAAAAAAATATGTTGAAAGTTGAAAGAGTGCTTGGCGCGCAAAACATGGAGAAAGACATGTTCTTGTCCTAAATATTTTACAATCTAAATTAGACAGACAATACAGTTCACAAATACAATATATTCTCTGAACAGATGGTCAAACCTCAAAATGGCACAGAATTTTGTTTTAAATATGTATTTTGGTAGATTATCATCTTTGAAATGAAGAAGTCTAATTTTCCCCACTATTTTGTTTTCAGATATTCTTCAGATATTCAGACACCGTGATGATCATGAAAATACATCAGCTAGATAAATAAAATAAATTCAGCCAGCCTACAGTTGGTGTCTCTGGCATATCTGAGTGAAAGGCAGAGCTGAAGGAAAGGGGCTGGAACAGAGGAGCCAGCAAAAAAAGCTAAATTGTATCCTGTAATCAAATATAGCATTTCCTCTATTCACAGAACTTAAATTCAATTTTAGCAGCTTACTGAGAAAAGTTTCCCGTGTTGATTCTCTTTTCCTTCCTTATCCTGCTCCTTAAATGGAGGTCTCAGATCAAAGGAGTTAGGAACCTAAATACCTTTGAGGATCTGGTCCAAAGTGTCTAAGATTGACTGTTTGGCTTTTTTAGTTACCAGATCAACAATAACACACTACTACGTGGGAAGGTCCATTTGGATGGAAACAGGTGGAAGTCTGTTAAATATGAGATGAGTTAGTATGGCACAGTAATTATCCAAAGTAATTCCAAACAGCATCAGATAAATTGGGTTTTTTGTACACATCAAATCCAGCTTGATTATCCATTATTATCTGACTGCCACTTACTTGTATTGGGACAAATCTTGTGGTGCTTATTCAGGCAAAATTCCTGTTGATTTCAGCGGGAGTTTTGAGTTATACTCCAGTATATGATCCATTATATTCAGTCTGGGGCCAAACACTTACTTTGCATTGCTATTCAGGACACTATTAGAATATGTGCTTACTTCCTTTGAAATCAAGAGGATATAAGCACATTTAATTTTAAGTATGAGTTTAAATGTTGCCTTGAATAGGGATGGACATAAATAGATGCTTAAACGCTTTCCTGAATCAGAGCCTAATGCCCCCTATGAAGTCATAAGTAATTCTCCCTGAAAAAGTAGTAAACACTTCAGGATTCCGATTAAAAAATAATTAAGGTTCCAATTAAAAATAATAGTATTTCTCATATGCGCTGTTATTAAAGAAACTATGTCAAGAAAGCAATAGGTTACAGGGTGCTCAATGTCCTACTCCTGAAACATTTCCCATAAAGCATCATTGATGGCAATACAAAGGTAGGGAGCTGCAATTCTAGCTGTTCAATAGGAGACAAGAAAAGAGGACGGAAAAGATGGCCAAGGACGAAGTCAGCTGACGCCCATGTACTAAGGAACTGATCCTCAAGGTGATAAGAGGCCACTTTCAAAACACTGGCCCTTATTTGACCACTTTTAAACAATTAACCCAACATTTTCAAACCTGGCTGACTAGAGCTCATCACCCAACCCATACGTGACATCTAAATGAGTAGCCTGATTTTCAACAGTAGTAAGCAACCATAGCTCCCGATTTATTCCTCTAGCAAAAAACCAATACTTTTGTAACAAGAAAACCCCATACTAAGTAAAGTGTTGATTCTAGTGAAAGTTACTCACATGTGTAACTGCACAACTGGGCCCTTAGTTGTCTATTTTAATATACTATTAATAATTTGGTATAGCCCCCCCCCCCATTTTTAGTAAGTTGGGGAGTGACAGATTCCAAACCAGTTTGAATACACTTGTATCCCCAATGAACTATTGTGCGCTTTTACCCCACCTCCCAAATATTCTTAAATACTTTTGTACCTACTGCATTTTTCTCCCCAAGCAAAATTAATAATAAAGAACATAATAATAATAATTAATAATAATTTGGGCCTGAAGCCAGCACTGAAATCCACACCAGGCTTTGTCCATGCAAACCTCACTGCAGAATTGGGGTTTTCGTAGTCCCCTCCCCCGGTTACTATTTTACGCAGGATACAGAACAATACGAATAGTTTTGCATCTACCCCTCCCCCACTCCAATACATCTTAACACTGTTATGTCCGATTCCCCCCTCCGCCGCCCAACCCCTCTACTAGCAGTTCTGTATCGAGGACAGCCCCATGGGCGCGCGGGTCCCCAGCGGCGCGCCCGGCTGCAGCTTTTGGACTGGCCCTGCGAGGCCCCTGCGTCACCCGCTCAGCAGCACGCGGCTGAGGAGCGGGCGAAGCTCCGGACTCCAGCCCCCACAATGCCTCGCACGCAGGCGAAGCCAGCCCCGCAGTGTAAGGGGCGCTCATTGGCGGGAGGGCCCGAGCCTTGGGGAAGCCTATCACCTCCCGTCTCATTGTGCGGTGGCAGCAACCAACGTACACACACTAGGGCGCCAGGCAGCGGCGTCGGTCTCGCTCCAGCCGCGCTGCCGCCCCTGGTTGTCGCCGCATCCCGTGGGTGTAGAAGGGGAAGGGCCATGAACCTGGGGTAAGCAGGGCAGTGCCCGGCTTTTGGCTCCTCTGCGCTGGGCGTGTCTGTCCCCGTGGTCTGGATCTCCATAATGACCCGCTCCCCAGAGTCGGGCAGGGCTGTGCCTCGCCCCGCCTGCGGCTAACGGGCTACCACAGTTAGGGCCAGGGCCTGCAAAACGTTGTAATGTAAAATGTGCGACGTGACGTGACGTCTCGGCACCTGGGTTTGTTCTGGCAGGTGACGTCTCAGAGACGCCCCGGCAACGTCTGATGCGCCCCTGCCCCCCCAGTCCGTGTTTTGTTTGCTCTTTGTCCAGGGCATTCAGTGGGTTGCTCTGGGTACTTTGTTCTGTGCCTCACGACTCGGTATATAAAGTCCCTCCCTAGAACTGCGGCTATCGTAACCCTGTAGCGTGTTATAAGAGGTCGTGGCTATTGGAAGGAAAAAATCCGCTAGGTAAGGGAAGGATTCTGACTGACCTTTAGCTGTCAGCCTTTACTCCCAGTTCTTCCAACTAGGATTTTCACGGGTGTTTTTCCCCCCCGAGTAAACACTACTTTACGTTGCCCATTAGTGATGCTCTCAATGGTCAATTTATGCATACTCTACTAATTTCACTTCAGTATCAGAGGGGTAGCTGTGTTAGTCTGGATCTGTAAAAAGCGACAAAGAGTCCCGTGGCACCTTAGACTAACAGAAGTATTGGAGCATAAGCTTTCATGGGTGACTACCCACTTCATCAGACGCGTCTGACGAAGTGGGTAGTCACCCACGAAAGCTTATGCTCCAATACTTCTGTTAGTCTATAAGGTGCCACAGGACTCTTTATCGCTAATTTCACTTCGGTTGGTCTCAGTATCAGTGGCCCCAAGAGTTCAAAAATCATGATTCAGGCCTCAAACATCGTGATCTTAGCATAAAAACAATGAAGTTAAAAAAAAATGTGTTCTTTTTATTTACCTTGTAGTGCTCAAGCATTTAGGGTTCATGGTTTCAGGCTTTTCTATGCAACTATGAGGCCTAGAAAGCTCTTTTTTTTTTTAATGAAAGCTAAAATTCACAGATTATCGGATTCTAACAGCCAGGGCTCCAAGAAAAATACCATGAATCAAAAGAGCTGACAACACTCCTGCCTTAATATTAGGATTAATATCTCAAACTATTTTTGTTTTTTGTTTTCAGTAAGAACTGGGATTTCGGTAAAATAGAGTTGAAATGCTTAAATGTAAGATTGAAAGAAAAAATTGTAAATCTTTAACATTAATTTCCATTCCCTGGAGGTCTCCCCGGTGTTTTTCTTTTGTTTTTGAAGAATCCTCTCTCTCAACGGTATGGGGTGTATTAGAATATGAAGACAATTTAAATTTTTATTTAAATGACAGCTAAATACTGTTTTTAAAATATTGTCCTCCCCCCAGTTGTAGCCATCTCTCAGGCTTCTTTGGTGCTGAAATTAACATGGTTTATATTGTTTAATATACCTTTCTTTAGTTCACCACTTTATCAATTATCCCATTACCCATCTCTTGGATCAGGTCAGAAATCAGACATGACAAGGTATGAATACAACTCTACCCCAATATAACGTGACCCAATATAACATGAATTCAGATATAACGCGGTAAAGCAGCGCTCGGGGCAGGGGGGGCTGCGCACTCCGGCGGATCAAAGCAAGTTCGATATAACGCAGTTTCACCTATAATGCAGTAAGATTTTTTGGCTCCCGAGGACAGCTTTATATCGGGGTAGACGTGTATATTGAAATATGTCAGCCCAACTTAGATATATATTGAGATGTACAGGCTTAAAAGCACCAGCACTTGAGTAGTATGGCTATCTCCCAATATTTGCATATTTATAAGAAGGAATTGCTTAAGTTTGTATTTAATATAAACATAGAATATGAAATGGTGATATGAGCTAAGTATCTTGAGAGCACCTATCTCCTTGTGCCATAATCTCACATACTTTGCTGATGATGATTTCAGGTACAGAAGAGTTTAGCTGTTTTTGTTGTTGTTTTACAGAGATGGATTAAAGCTTGAAACTGAAATTTTGGATGGAAAACCTAGGCTAATTTTGGCTTCATATGGTATGATTTTATTATGTATAATCGTTAAGTTCAATTGTCTCTAATACATTTTAAATCTCCTTGAAGATAAACAAAATTAATCATATCTTGTTATAAAGGTTAAGTATTAATGTTTTGTATAGTGATGTGAAAGAACTATTCAAGGTTTTGATGAAATATTCTGTACATTGTTATTTATGGGTCCTAATATTCACCAAAATGTTACTGGCATGGGTTTGTATTTGACTTTCCATAAATCATGCGTTGCCAGCCATATGTACTGTCTGACAATAATGGTTTTGATCATCACAAATATTGATCAACTGGCAAAGTCTAAGATACTCTCAGCTCAGCTCTCAGCAGTCTTTTGGCTCTTCTTGTGCATCCAGAGATAAATTGACCATTATATATAGATTGACCTGATTTGAGGAATACTTCCATATCTTTACAGTGCTGTATTTAAACAGAGGGAGCATGTTAAAAAAAATCTTTTTTTGTAAACGTAGTTCCTTCTAAGTTGCAAGACACTGCAGCTTTCTCTGAGGTTTGGAATGAATCACTAACCACAGGACAAAACTTTGTGAACATTTTTACTTTTAAAAACCAATATATTTAGGCCACCTCTCATTCTTGCTGCTGAGATGCAAAAATCTCTTTTCCAGTATTTGTTCATTATTAAATGGCTTGAATGGAAAGCATTGCTTTTACAGTAATAACCCAGCATCAAAGTATATGATCATATTTTGTTAAGAAGGCAACTGGGAACAATTTTGATTTCTTGAAGGGTCAGCTATCCATATTGCTGACTAGCATAGGTATTAGTCAAAAAAATATAAATGCAGGATGTTATAAGTGGAATGGACAGTAGCACAGATCAACTCAATAAGTTGTGCAAGTCATTCATAAATAAACACTAAATCTGATGTTCAGAATAAAACACTGCTAATTTATATCTAAGTATAAATCCCCTTTCCCAAAATCTCCCAGGGTTCACTACATAGCTGACAGAAGCCTGAAGATCTCTGCCTTTCCCCCTCTCTTTAAAGCCATATTTCATCTTCCAAGTTCTGCATTTATGATATTTTTGTCCAGGGAAGACTTTATGGGATTACTTTCTGAGCCAATCAATGCCAGTCAGTCTGCTATAGACATTGTTAACCACTTTAGCATGCTTCCCTCCTCTTCTCTTTTTCCTTCTGGACTGTAGATGCTACATCTGGCAATCTTCCCACCTTTATGGGCCTCAGTGGATTGGAACCAGTAGTCACTCCAGAATGCTCTCACAAAGCAAGATAGAACGCTACCCTTTAGCTGCTGGATTGGCATTAAATTAAAAAAATAAAATATGAAATCTTGTCCAAGAAAAGCTATTTTTATAAAGTTCATGAGACTGATGTAAACAGCAGTGATATTCAGCTAAATTGTATCAGGTTACATTTATGAATTTCAGTTTCCTATACAATATTAAAATTTCCAAACAGCAGTGAGACTTTAATCAGGAACATCTTGTGGTGGTTTAAGACACCCAGTTTCAAAGAAATTATTGTGTGTGTCTTTTACACAGTAACAGTGGAGAGAATAAGCCATTTAAATGAAAAAGAAAATGAGATTGTAGAGTCAGAAATAGAGGCAGGGGGATTCAAAGTCAGGCATACTGGCTAAAGCTACTTTGAATTCATTATTTTTAAACTGACTAGATTTCAAGATAATGGTGCCCCTAAACAGAGGATCTTTACTTGTCCCTCATATAGATGCAAGCTGTGCTGCAGTTTCTCTGGCTGTCTGAGTAATCCTCTAGCCCAGTGGTTCTCAAACTTTTGTACTGGTGACCCCTTTCACATAGCAAGCCTCTGAGTGCGACCCTCCCTTATAAATTAAAAACACACTTTTTTACATTTAACACCATTATAAATGCTGGAGGCAAAGCGGGGTTTGGGGTGGAGACAGACAACTCGCAACCCCCCATGTAATAACCTCACGACCCCCTGAGGGGTCCCGACCCCCAGTTTGAGAACCCCTGCTCTAGCCAAACCCTAAATTCCACCCTTTCACAGTAAAAGGAAGGCCACAATAAAACAAATACTTACCAAAGGGGTCTTTCAAGGGGATGTTTCCGCTCCTCACTGGAGAGATACTGTTAGCAGCCCTACTCTCTACAGGTCTCCCTCTTACGAAGCAGAACAGCATCACAAAAAATCTTACTCCCTCCAGTTTCTCAGTGTTATGAGGGCAGGAACCATATACTCCTGCCTCCTGTCCCAGCATTCCTTGCTATATAGCCTGTTATTCCCATGGGCTTTCTGAGAACTGCAGTTCCTGCTTATTTGGTTCTGGACTGGTGAGCAGAGCCCACCAGGACAACAAACTCCCTCTTCTCCCCCCCTCAAGTAAGGCAAGAGGCCACGGAGCCTACTGGGAACTATGATCCCAAAATACCTTCATTTCAGGCTGAAACTGAAAACAGGGCAGTGCTGGACTTGGGGCCAGTCCTTAAGGGACAGCACACCTGGTTACAGGGCCTTAGGAGCATAAAAATTAATGTAAATATGAATGTAAGGATATTTATCTAGAATGGAAAATCATTATCAATGAGGTTGTTTCCACTGGGGTCCCACAAAGATCTGTCTTTGACCTAGTGCTGTAAATGATCTTTATCAAGGATCTGGAAGAAAATATAAAGTCATTGCTGGTAATATTTACACGAGTAGGGCCCTACCAAATTCACAGCCATGAAAAACGCACCACAGACCGTGAAATCTTGTCTTTTGTGTGCTTTTACCCTATACTATACAGATTTCACAGGGGAAACCAGCGTTTTTCAGATTGGGGGTCCTGACCCAAAAGGAAGTTGCAGGGTGGTCACAAGGTTATTTTAGGGGGGTTGCAGTATTGCCACCCTTACTTCTGTGCTGCCTTCAGAGATGGGAGCCCATCTCTGAAGGCAGTGCCCTGCCAGCAGCAGCGGAGAAGTAAGGGTGGCAATACCATACCATGCCATCCTTACTTCTGCGCTGGTGCTGGCAGTGGCTCTGCCTTCAGAGCAGGTCTCCCTGCCAGCAGCCGCCACTCTCCAGCAGCCAGCAGCAGTGCAGAAGTAAGGGTAGCAGTACTGCAACCCCCCCTATAATAACCTTGTAACCCCCTCCCAACTCCTTTTTAGGTCAGGACCCTACAATTACAACACCATGAAATTTCAGATTTAAATAGCTGAAATCATGAAATTTATGATTTTTAAAATCCTATGACTGTGAAATTGACCAAAATGGACCGTGAATTTGGTAGGGCCCTACACATGAGACAAAAATTACCAGAGCGGTAAATAGTGAAGTGGACAGGTCAGTTATACAGACAGCCCTGGGTTGCGTGACAAGATGGACTCATTTGAACATATTTTTTAAAGACTTTCAATTGCAAGGTCATATGTCTAAGAACAAAGAATGTAGGTCTCACTTACAGGATAGAGGCCTGTATCCTGGAATGCCGTGACACCCAGAAGAACTGTAGGGGTAATAGTAGATAATCAGTTGAACATGGGATGCTGTAGCTAAGAGGACGAACACCATCCTTAGATATATAAGCAAGGGAATATCAAGTAGGAATGGGGACATGATATTACATCTGTATACAGCATTAGTGAAACCATTATGGGAATGTTGTATTCATTTCTGGTGTCAGCACTTCAAAAAGTATGTTGAAAAATTGGAAAGGGTCCAGAAAAGAGCTACCAGAATAATTCAAGGTCTGGAAAACATGCTTTATAGTAAGAGACTAAAGAAGATCAATCTGTTTAGTTTATCCAAGAGAAGGTTAAGAGATTACTTGATTACAGTCTACAAGTATTTACATAGAAAAGAGATTTCTGATAGTAGGTGCTTCTTTAAATCAATCAGTAAAAGGGCAACTTAGTATATGGCAAGCCAGGGTGTGACTATACAACACTCTAGCCTACCACATACTAAGGGCTTGTCTACATGGTGCAGAAAAAGTGCTTTAGAGGAATGCAGTTCGTAGAATGCTCTAATGTGTTGCGTTCTAACTGCCCCAGTAGATCCTGCACAGAACTATGTTATCACAAACTAGGTACTTTTTAGAATGGGCCAGCACGGTCTATGCAGGGCAGTTAGAGTGCTCTACAATTCATACCCCCCTAGAGAGCTTTACCATGCTGGGTAGGCAAGCCCTAAGTGGATCCTGCTGCTGCACACTAAGGACAAAGCACACTTTGGAACTTTTAGTGTGCAGTAGTAGGGTCCACACAGCAAGTCACTATACAGCAAGCTAGTGGGCCGTACATTCATTCCATGGCTTGTTGCGCACCAAGTCTTTGTGTGGACAAGCCCAAAGGTATAATAAGATCCTGTGGTTAGAAGCTGAAGGCTAGATAATTCAGACTAGAAATAACATACACATTTTTTAAGAAAGAGGGTTATTAACCATTGGAACCTAGGTTTGTAATGAATTTTACCTCAGTTGAAGTATTTAAATAAAAAGACTGGATATCTTTCTAAAAGTTTACTGCATCTAACAAGTTTTTGATGCAGAAATTACAAGTAAGGTTCTTTGGACTGCATTAGGCAGGAGGTGAGACTAGGTAACCATAATAGAATAATAGATTTTAAGGCTAGGTGGGACCATGAATTTCTCAGGATGTGGTTTTCAAGGAAATAATTGTTGATTATTGAATATTTTTCTCATGTGTTTATTTTGTTTTATTTGTTTTACAGTGGGTAAATCAAAATCCACAGTTAAGGTAAGTGGAGTAATGATTCCTTGATTTTTAGATAAGAACCAAAAATAAAATTGTTAATATCTTTTCAAAATGTGTTTAAATAGTGATTTCTGATGTGTCTAAATATCTGTGGTCAATGTTAACTATGAAAGAATGAAGTTCCATTGACAAAACTCATGGTAGCTGACAAAATAGGTAGGATTAATATGACTTGAACCCCTCTATCTCTGGAAAATACTCTGCATGCAATATGCCTAAAACTTAAATTCTCAGAAGAGAGATTGAAAAAAAGACAGTAGTACAATGAACTACATTGGATAACGTTCTGATGATTAAGTGATTAGTTGGAAGCCACACAGACTCTGGCTTCAGAGCTGGGTACTGAAGCCAGATTTTCTTGAGTCTCATTCCAGTATCTTAACCACAAGGCCATCCTTACTTTTTGTATGAACTAGAAGGGAGCAAGATTTGAGATGGAGAGGCCAAAGGAGAGGATGTTTCAGTAGTTAAGGCAAGAGAGAACCAAAGCATAGACAAATATTACAGCTGAAGGGAAAATGAGTGTGAGAGAGAGATATTTATATAGTACAGAACAAAATAAGGTTTGGCAACATACTGATGTGTGGGGAGAAGAGGAGAAAAATATGCATGGTTCCAGCAGCCAAGCTTTAGAAGTTTCATTTTTAGCCATGTTTAATTTGAAGAAAAGCAACATGACTTTCAGGAAAAGATGATAAAGAGTTGTGAGCCTGAATAGAGGTGGAGAGGTCATGAGTAAATTGAGAGTCATCATCAGCACAGAAATGCTAAGCACGATCATGGGAGCAGATGAAGTTACCCAAGAACATACATAGATACAGGGGTAGAAAGAGAGAGCGAGAATCAAGGGAGATCTCTGGGGAACTCCAGCAGAGAGGTGGAGAAGAGGATCAAAGGAACTCCTATGCAGTTAATACATAGTAGAAGCCATTGTAATGAAATATCCGCCTTGCCTTTTGTCATTCTGAAACCTTACTTAGAAACAAATTGTGCCTTCAGATGCTTGCATAAAACTCCTGTTCATATCTGTAAGAGTTGCACATGAGTCTTTTGAGGGATGAATTTGCCACTTAATGTCGACCATAATAGCTCAGCCTGAGATGACTTGTTCTGATTTCTATGGGTTCAATGTTGCCTTGGGGATGGGATAGGATGGAGAAGGTGAGGAAAAATAATTTTTTACTATGCACATGACTTCATACAATTACAAGACTGTTAGATAATACTGTGGTTTTACTTCAGTTTGTAGAAGAGAGTAGTTTATCTTGGGTAAGTGTGTTTTTAAAGAATACTTACCTGAAAACTGTCTTTTTCCCCAGCACCCACATCTGCCTGAGCCCTTCATACCTGATCAGATAAATGTGACTGTAACAAGTCTAGTGCCCTTGCATTTATGATGCTTACCCAGCCGGAAGACATTCATACAACTCTATCCCATGACATAATATTGAAATCATTGGGCCCATTATTTGAAAGGAGACTAGATTATGCCTGGCATGCAAGAGGTTAAAGGAAAATTATCCTGTTTTGTTCACCAAAGGGTTTGAAAGCTGACAGTTGACTGCAAATACATTCTAAATTGGTGCTTCTGATCAGAATCAGATTATTAAAATTTTATTCTGATTATTTGCTAGCAGCAACCATAATGCAGAAGAGGGATTATTATCTCTAATACTGACAGTATGGGACAAGTGACCATACTGTAAAACTAATTTCTATATTGTTGCTTTAGACATTCATATTCAAATTAAAAAATTAACAGTAATGCACACTTTGGAGGCAAATCCTCCTTTCAGTTACATTAGTATTCATCTGGAGTCATTCCGTTTAGTGAACTAGAGTTTCTACTAATGTAACGGAGAACAGAATTGGCTTTTAATATTTAGATATGACAGATAGAAAAAATGTGCTTTTACTACCTGAAGGAAGGAAAAGACTAAGGGTACATAGTTTATTTACTTTAATATCCTATGAAAGATAAAACTGTTATTGTTTTAACAGATGGATAATAAAGCTAAAATCCTCAAACATACATTGAGAACAAAACAGTCTGGACATGTTCTGAAATCAACACAAAATTCCTGTGTCAAGCATGAACATATTTTAGCAAAACCCAGAAGTGGATCAAGATGGTCAGCAATAAAAGGTGAAAAAAACTGTGTGACTTTGTCATCATCTAAAGATTCATCAAAGGAATCCTTAAATAAAAACCATGCTTTGATTATCCAAAAAGACAACACAACTGGAATGCCGGATTTACAGAACCCTAATAAAATTGCTGTTAAAAAGCCCAAACAGAAGTCTCAAAAACCTCATATCTCAGGTGAAGATCTAAGGAACAATTTGGTGTGTTTAACACAAGAGCAACTTGAACAGATTCTGATGACTGTAAAACAAGGAACCAAAATTGAGTCCCAGGCCCAGGAGGAAAAGCAAGAAGAAACAAGTAAGATATATATCCTGCAGCAAAAATGAAATTTACTCTTACTGGTAGCTTTTAGAAGGTTTGTATTATGGAAATGAATAGCAGATTTTTGAAATAAAAATGAAATGCTTTAACTTTGGATTTAAAATTCAGGGAGTCTGCTCAATAATTAAATGTACAGTTTTTTAAAAAAAGTTATTTCGTATTTATTAAATGTCAAAGGCACTTTTTGAGTAAAAAGAAAATATTTTAATTTATTTTTAAAAGGAACATTTTCCATTATAAATTAAAAACTACAAAGCCATCTCTAAGTTATTACTGTGAATTTACACACTTGTTAAAATTATCTTCTGATATATATATTGTCTTCAGTTATGTAAAGACTCAGTCAGATACTTGTGTTTTGTTGGGAAACTAATTTCTCTCAGGTGTGTTTTATCTAAATGTATAAAGATTTACAAGTTGTTCCTCTAAACAAGAGGCTATCTCTAGACGTGGAATACGGTATTTAGACATGATCCTAAAATACATAATTGAAAATTCTCTCTCAAGCACGTTACTTAAAGAAAGTAAACAGGAAAAGATCACAAGTGAGTAGGGATTAAATCCTCCCTCCCAGGGGATCCAACATAGAACTGTTTTGGAGCAGACTTGTTTGGGAGGGTGAGCAGAGGTAAGTGCTGTATTTGGCCCTGATCTTGCAAATGTACATCCATTTAACTTTTTGCACAAGGAACTGATCTGATCCACTACTGAATTCATTAAGATGCTGCATTAAGTGAGTGTTTGTGGGGTCTGGGCCTTTGACAGTTGCATACATTTGAAGATTTTCTTTTTCATGTGTGTGAGTGAGAGAGAGAGAGAGAGAGAGAGAGAGAGAGAAATATTTGGAAGTCTGTGTGCCCAGTTAAAAAGACCTGACTTATTCCACCCCAAAGCCAGTTTCATGCTCCAGCAGATGGTGTGATGGGTGTAATATCATAGTACATACTGGAACATATAATGAAGGTGCAGCTCTGTTGTCTTCACTAGAGCAACACCAATTTATCCCAGCATTTGGCCCTAAGTGTGTCTGTTGAAAGTCTTAACTAACATGCCAAATATGATTATGTTCAGTGATGAGGCCACCAGTTCATTAGAAACTAAACTGAGGCCACCAGCTCATTTCAGTTGCTATGAACTTGTTCCTGGTTCCAACTAGTGACGTAGGTGACCTGGATTATTTTAAAATAAAGCCAGATTTGACACTGACAGTCTTCCCACAAGGAAGTAATACCATCACTTTAGGATCTATTCTTACTTTACTGAGAGAAAAGGTTCATATAGCCTATCCATGTGTGAGACTGTGACAGAATCTGTGAGTGAAACAATCATATTGATTAGCCAGAACAAACTGATTTTCCCTTAGTCCTGTAGAAAACATTAGATAATATTAAGACTATTGGTAAAAATTGATTACATATCACCGAGAGGAAGAGGAAATCAATTTTCTTGTTTCAGACATTTCCTGAGTACCTGCTACATTAATCAGAATTGTACTTGGAAGTCATAAGTCCAGTTTGACCATGCAGGATATGAATAACTCCCATTAATGCCAATGAAAGTTATTCTTAATCTGCATGTGGGGGATGGGTGAGTGTGTGCGCGCGCAAGAGGATCTCATCTCTCAAATTTAGGTCCTGATCCTATAAGCCCTTTGTGTGCTGAACTCCCCCTAAAGTTCCAACTGTGGATTGCTGCAGGATCAGCTCCTTAATTTTGTAGCCATAGTTGCTTTTACAAAATGTATGTTAAGATTGAGATTATGAAAAAATTGGTCTAACAGTTTATCAGCGGAAATATAAAAGCCAAGTTTTTTTTTAATTCCTGGAATGAACACAGTAT
Source organism: Emys orbicularis (assembly GCF_028017835.1). NCBI lineage: Eukaryota > Metazoa > Chordata > Testudines > Emydidae > Emys > Emys orbicularis. Next base: position 105,882,622 of record NC_088689.1, read on the forward strand.
CTATATTTCACACTGAATTGTTACATATGGGATTGTAGTTTAGCTACCAGTACTATCATAACTATAGCTCTAATTGAAATCAATCTCAGATCTGTGTCAATATTTTCAAATATGTCATTAGGAACTCTTGATTATGTTAAGCAATGGTATGTAAAAAATTCTAGGTTTGGTTTAGCTGTGAAATGGAGCAGCTGGCAAATCAGTTCAAACCAACTATTATCGCATACTGCTTTATTTTCTATTTTAAATATTGTCTTCAATATTTTTGTACATTTAAGGTATTTTATTTTTATCCTAATACTCTTGCCTATATTTCTGGGGGGGAAAAGCACCCAAACACTTTATGTATTCTATGTTTTCTAAAAATTATTATTTTTTAAAAGTCTACTTTTGTGATTAGAGCAAGGAAGAGTGATGGAGATACACCTCTACCCCAATATAACGCTGTCCTCGGGAGCCAAAAAATCTTACCGCATTATAGGTAAACCGCCTTATATCGAAGTTGCTTTGATCCGCCGGAGTGTGCAGCCCCGCCCCTCCGGAGCGCTGCTTTACCGCGTTATATCCGAATTCATGTTATATCGGGCCACGTTATATCGGGGTAGAGGTGTAACTGCTTTTAAAGCTATTGGAAGTTGTTTAATCCCCTGTGTGCCTCTGCAAGAACAGACATCTTTCATCTGTTTTCCCTAAAAACAGCATCCACCATTGATTTTAGTTTCTCTACTTAATACATTATGAAATGGGTATAACCTGGGCCTAAATAAATGGGTTGAAAAGAGTTAGCATTCCATGTCTGAAGACTGTACCCTATTGAGACACTTTTAAAAAGAAGTTTGTTTTTGAAAGAGGTACAACTTAAAGATTTTGACCCTCTTTTGATACACGAGTTTAGAGTCTCCTGGCATGTTAAGAATAGTTTTCAGATAGTTTTAATGACACCTTGTTATTAGTATTATGCGTATCACAGTAGCACTGTGAGGTCCCAGCCAAGATCAGGGCCTTTGTAATAGATGCTGTTCATATATATTAATAAACAGTTCCTATCCCAAATAAGCTTACAGATTCAGAAAGAAAAAAAGGGTTTGGGAGAAAGGAAGCAATATTTATCCTTGCTTTACAGTTGCAGAACAGTCACAGAAGGATTAAGGGACTTGCCCAAAGTCACAAAGTAATTTGTAGGACAACTGAACCAAGGTCTCCTCAGTTCTACTAGTCCAATTTCTTAACCGTAGTGCCATCCTTCCTATCACATTCCCTGGTGCACAAGATAACATCTTACTGCAAACACATTTACCAGAGTTTGTGCCCTTAAAATAACTAGGTTACTTAAGAATATTCTAAGTAGACTCTTGGAAAGCAAAATTGCAAGCAACTCCATCAACAGTTAGTGCAGAATTGAATCATGTTAGGCATTGCACTGTGTTGAAGTTTTGTGGCATTGCACCAGGCCAGCAGGAGGTCTAGAAATCAAGGAGACATAATACCTTGCCAGTACTCAGGGGAAGTGCTTCCATTGCTTAATGTCACTCCCCTGTATGTGCACCCCTTCTGAGGTGCGGTACTTAGTAGTTCTAGTGTTCACGTGAGCTTCCACTAATTTGAATTAGCCAGGTTCTACTGTTCATATAAACGATTGTATACAATGTGGAGTGACAATCTAGTGCCATATTTATTAACATGTACATTTTACTTTGTAGGCCAAAACAAAAACTCTGATAGTAGCACTGCTGCTAATCAGGCCCCACAAGAGGAGAACATTATGGGATTACTCCAAAAAGCTGATGAAGTTTCATCTGTTCCAAATGAAAATAATTATGCCTCAGGCAGAAAACAAGCAGCATCTGAGCAGACTGAACAGAAAGTTATGTATGTAGATCTGTTAATTAATCATTCAAAATATTTTTTTTATTCTTGTATCCTATATTAAACTTTTAATATTAGTACATTAGTAATGAAATGGAACCTGAGTAGTTCCAATGTAAATTAATAGCTAATTTAAAATTAGGCACCTTGACTTTTAAAAATAAATTAATTTTGTTTTTTTCTTCAGTAAGAATTCATGGAAACCAGCTGACATGTTTAGTACCCTAGGTGAAAGAGAAGAGGATAAAATTTTGTTAGACGCAAAGAAGTCCCAATGGAAGAAGGAACTAGGTATGCATTAAAATATAATTTGCCATATTTATATTAAGGTATTATGTTGTAGCATTGGTCATTTAATATAGACAAAGCTTCCATTTTTTTCTAGTTATAAAGGTTTAAATCTATTGATATGACTAAAGTTTAAAAGCATTTTAAATATTTTCTATCAGTTTGTGTTTTTTCTGTTTGTAAAAAACATTTGCTTGAGCTTCTAATTAGACTTGGCTAAAATAGCTTTTTATTTTTAAAATCTTTCCTTGTTTTGTTTCAGACAGAATTTACATGCATGTAGATAAAGATATATTCATCCTTGCACTGGTGCCTACACCAGGGCAGGAATTGACAGGAGTCAGCTTATGACTTGTCTTCCCTATGCAGCATATACATGGCTAGTGGAGCCCTTGGAGCAGGCTAAGGCATTCTACATAACTTTCACTCCTGTTGCAGTAGCTTTTGTGGGCCCTGGCATGGTCAGAGAATGATCAGGGCACTGGTCCATCCCAATCATTCCTCCCCTTGTTCTTAACACACCTCCTTCCTCCCCTAGTCTGGTCCTATCTGGAGAATGCTTCTTGGATGTGGACCTCCAGCAATAACAACACTGAGGCTCTCTGTGCTGCAGATATTTTCCTGAGGCCTGATGCCTCAGATATTTTCCTGAGGCCTGAGGCCTGCCCTTTGGCTCTTTTGCTGCAGCCTAGCTGGCTCAAAGGGGCGCAACATAGCACTGATCCACAGGTTTCAACTACTGCTGCAGAGTCAGCAGGTAGAAAGCAAACACTGTTTTGGTAAGGAGAGGGAAAGCTGTAGAAAGGGATATGAATTTGGTTCCTTCCCCCATTTTAAATAGACTTGTAGGAATTTATACTCAGTCCTGGCATCCAAATTCTGAACACCATTGTGGTGTAAGCTTTTTTTTTAAACATAACTATTGATATTTGTCTTTGAATCAGTGTTTTCAGGAGAATAAGATCATCTAAGATTACTGGAAATTCCTAATGGAATAATGAAGCCATTAATTCCTATAGAGCAGATTTTGTTTAACCTGGATGTAAACTGTACGGACAAAAACCCCTCCAAAATCTCCCACCATATTTCTGGGTTTGATCCTGCACGGTGATACACCAATTCTAACCTGGTGTAACTTACTTGGTTTCAGTATAGTCATACTGGCACAAAACTAACAATGAAATGAGGAGAATTCAGGACCTCTGCTATTTCTTAAGCAACAGATGCAATATTTTTGATAAATATTTTCCTGAGTCACTGATAGTCCGTCACAGTTTTATCCTCTCCCAATAAAGATTTCCCAGTTGCCTCCTGTTTCCACATCCTCTGCAGCCATATTTCTCATAGGCAGAGCCTTTCAACACTTAGAACAAACATCTGGTTAGAAAGACTAATCAGGCAAAGCCCAATTACCGTCTTAAGTGGCTTACACTATGTTTTTTATATTACCAGATTGCATATTATTCTTTTTTGAAATTGCAATTATTTATATTTACTTATTCTAAAAAAATTGTTTTAAAGATGAACAGATAGCTTTAAAGAAGAAATTAAAAGAAACTTTGGAGCGACAGACGAAATACTACCATTGGGAGAAAACGGATGGTGATGGTGATAAAACCCATTTGGAAAAACTGAAGCCAGTTAATCAAGCTAAAGTAAGGCTAGCAAGGGACCATTCAATAAAAGCAATGTGTGTCTTAGAGAACAGATTGATTTTAGTTTTTTTTATAGTGCTATATTTTGTTCATACTTCAAAATTGCTCTATAAGAGTTTGTTTTCAATGTGTATCCACTGATTACTTGTAAAATCTGCATTTAGGGATAAATCCCAGCACACAGGTCATGTTAATAGGCTGTGCACATGTAGATTCCTTTTCCTCTCCCTGGTAGAAAAACGGTAACAGAGATCTTTGTATGTCCTAACAGAGCCCTGAAGGACTCTATATGAAGCTCTTATTGTGTGGGTGGAGGTGGGGTGGGGGGAAGTGGCCCCAGTGATCCCATGTCCACTCTCTCTGGTCTGTCTTGCATTAGACCCCCTCAGTGTTGCCACAGAAACCCTATGTAGAGCTTCTTGTCAAGTGAAATCAGCCTCTTAGCCTCATACTTTGCCTATTGCCTATAATTCGCGACTTTGTTCATACTGTAACTATCATTTAATTCCTACCTCTTTACTTTGTTCATTCTGGTGTTTCTTATTAACCTTTATTCTTAATTTGTTGACTTTTTCCTCTTTCATTGTTCTGTGGTTTGAGAAGAATAAAACAGTATAGTTATGATCAGTCAAGCAATACTTAGGTTGTTCATTAATTTTGGTGTTTAACACATTTACCTTCTTGTGCAAGTACAGTATGTAGAACCAATTAGATTAAAGACAAGTTCAACTATAAGAATCTACATATCTAAACCAATATTTAGTTTGAGAGTCTGAGTGGGATGGATCCTCTACTAATAGAAAGGAAAACAAATTCAGTCACTCTATCTTAATCTTATCCAAGGATTTGGTACCTAATATGTCTTGACTTAGGAAGCATGACTTTTTTGGAGGTTTAAAAATATAATTGCAACCTGATAAATAAGTGATAATGGCATCCTCTTGGGAACATAACCAGGGTGGACTGGGTTTCATTCTATCCATTTCATTGGACCCTGCCAAGCAGAATTCTCCAGATTGTAGCATCTATCAGCATTATGGCATAAGTAGGCTATTGCTTTCCTATGTAGCATTCAGAATCCTTTGAAAGTTGTCCATCTTGGACCCTAAGAATTGGGATTTATTTGACTTTTTTTTTTCTGACTGTTGGACAGTGGTAATTGCATGTACATTACATATTTTGGTAGAAGTTTCTATGAACTGCAGCTTGTACAAACCTAAAGTACAATTTATTTAAAAATACTTTTTAAAATGTGTTTATATTGAAAGAATCAACCCAAAAAAGTTAAATTGAGTATTTTAAATCACCAAGACACTATTATTTGCAGATGACATTTCCAGCTGATTTGAGCATTGCTACTGAGGAAAACCACATTTTTAGAACCACTTTGGTCACAGAGGCTAGTGAAGTTGTACCCAGTGTTTCAAGTGGACCAACTGGACAGTCATCTAATTTCAGTTCTCCTGACTTGCCAGCTGCCATTCGTACAGCATTTGTGTTAGGGGTAAGACTAAGTTGCATGCAGTAGCTTGTCTCTAAGAAGAATTTACTATTGTGGGTGTGTATCTGCATTAAGCAAGCCTGTTCCAAACTTTTTTCCCCCTATCATTTTTATTGCTTCATTTGAATCCACTGTTTACAAGGATATTGATGTTATGAGGTGTTTCTGTGAAATCGTGCATTTTTAGTAGATATTTTTAGAGCTGATGTTAATAGGATTGATATCAAGGAAAGTACTTGATTCGTGAGCCAATCCCTGTATGTAGCTCGTAATACAAAAACGAAGGAAAATTAAGAGGTTAAATAAAATCTAGCAAACGTAGAAATTAACTATTGCTGAAGATATCAATGGAAATAAAGATGAATAGAGAGTTTATCATCAGCTGCATTTTATAGTGAACGTTATGAAGACCTTGATGGGACAATTAATTTGGGCCAGATAGTATTGAAAATGAAGTCTGTTATTTTACGCCAGATAGAACAGCAGTATGTGAAGTAATGCAGGTATTCATGAATGGCAGTACTACTTAAAAATGAGAAATGGGGGCTGAGGGGAGGCAGGCAGTTACTCTGCTGCAGGTAAAAGACTAGTATCTGCGTCATTTCAGGAAGCTACACCAGTGGAGCACCCCTTTAGTGCCATGAAACGAGAACAACAGAAGAAGTGGCTTCTAGATCTGGACAAACAAAAGGAAGAGGCTAAACTACGAAAAATAGAGGAAAAACATAATTTATCAAAGGTAACTGTAATTTAGAGGGGTGATTTGGAATAAGAAAAGGTCTGTTTTTTAACATTCTCTTTCAATTCTGCTGAAGTGGAAGTCTATCAACAAACTGTAGATCACACCAACTCTGAAAGCCTGACAATAAGCATCCACAACTCCTATTGATTTTGGTGGGAGTTGTGGGCACCAAGTACCTCTGAAAAATCAAAGGTGAAATCCTGGTCCATTCGAACTCAGTGGTAAAATTCCCATTTACTTCACTAGGACCAGGAGTTTACCCCAAGTCTTTATGACATTCAGAGAGCTCTAGCTAAACAACCAGCCAGTAACGGCAGAAGTAGCATTCTAGTACTTTGACAGTAAAGGGAACAAAGAGTCCATTCTAAGTCAGCTCATATGTGTGTTATTTCTGTAGTCCTTCTGTACATTACACCAAAAGACTTATAGAAGAAAAATTCTTTCCCCAAATACCCGACTGTAGCTCTTCATCTGAGTCAGACAGCTTACCTCCCTTAGGGGACAAGAAACTCAAGGAAGAGTGGGAGGAGGATTGAAAACATTTTTTCAAATTTCCTTTTTTTCCTGGACTCCTTGCTTCTCTTGGCTCTCTAATATAGGACTAAAACTTTTTCTGCCAGAGAAGAGGATTTATGCTTCTGGGAAGTGACCCCATGCAAGATTTTATATGGGATGTGCTAGTTTCTTTTCTTCAGAAGGCAAATACTAAGGGAACATTCCCCCAATCCTTCCAAAAAGGCAATTCCTTCTGGAAGTTAGGAGAGTCAAATGTGAAAACTGTATATATACACCCATGGTAGAGAGGACCCACAGGGGAAACCTTGGTTCCTTTGGCTTGTGTGGGTGTCATGTCAGAATGCCCATTTGACAGACTAGGGCCAAAAAAAAAATAAAAAAATCTCTAGGTGGTTATGTGGGAGGGAAACAAGATACCTCTTCCTCAAAAACCTCAGACAGCACAATGAACAATGTACCAATGCCTATGGCCAGGATCTTTGTGATTTGTTAAAGTGCATGTTTGTGGAGGAGACTGAAAGACCCTCCCTGAAAAGGCTTCATACATGGAACACTTCTTGTTGTTGATGCAGTGTTTCTGAGCAGGCTCTACTGCCTGGTTGAAAAATTAGGGAGACGGAAGAGAATTCATAGTAGCGAGGATCCCTGCACCTAGCATGCCGACTGCTGTCCCAGAATGAAAGTGCAGGGGGATGGATGTGGGCTGGTGAGAAAGAATACAAATACTTGTTCTGATATGTGCCCACAAAAAATGTTTAAGAAAAGCTTTCTGTCACCCAAAAGAACTTGCTGCTGCTCCTCATTCATGCTGCTAGAGAATATCTGGGGAGCCAGACAAAGCTGCATGGATGAGTGACTAGGATGGTAACCAATCAGCTGAGCAGCTTGTAGGACTAATTGACAGCATGAAAAATAATGTACATCAAGATAAGGTTGCAAAGAAAGCTGTATGGAAAACCCTGTACTAGTATTAACTTATTTTATACAAGACTGAAAGATTCTTGACAAATTTAACTTTTTCACTTGCTAGTTTTGGAGTCTTGCCATTGCAAGTAGAAATGCACTGTAAGTGATTTTTCACCAAAAAGATTTGGTTTTAATTTTGGTCTGCTTCAGGTCAGGTCACTTTCATATGAACCAGTTTTCCTATTTCTATAATTAACTACTCTATGTGGCACAGCACCATAATAGAGCTTTAAAAACGCAAATCCTGCTGTTTAGCTTTTATCAAAATATTTAGTTAAAAGTACTTTATATGACAGTGTAACTGAGTGTATTTCCATTTTCTTTATTGCTTCATATCTATTTAGGCTGAGGAGCATGAGAGATGGGCAGTGCATTTTGATTCTTTGAAGAACTACTCTCGTGCTAATCCACAACACCCCATAAATGGAACATACACCAAGCAGCCTGAAATTCTTTGCCTGTCCCCCGAATCTCAGGCCCTGACTGCTGTTATTCATCCTTTTACACCTGCAGCTTTAGGCCATCTCATACATTCAAAGGTGGAGAATGTAGAAAAAACTGTTGAGAACACTACTTCGGAACAAAGTCAAAAAGCCAGGTGAGTGCATGTCTCAATTACAGTAGTCTTCCCAATCAATTCATTTCTGGAATGTCTTTAGAAGTTAATAAGTCTCTGAATTTGGTATTTACTCCTCTCTTCAGGAATTTGTATGGTTCCCTACTGAAAAAGAAATGTATTTCAATTATTCACTAGTAAAATTTACCGGAAATAACATTCTTATGTTCAATGTCATTACAGTAACTCCTTGTTTAATGTTGTAGATATGTTCCTGAAAAATGCTACTTTAAGCGAAACAATGTTAAGCAAATCCAGTTTCCCCATAAGAATTAATGTAAATGGGGGGGGGTTAGGTTCCAGGGAAATTTTTTTCACCAGACAAAAGACTTACACACAGTATAAGTTTTAAACAAACAATTTAATTCTGTACACAGCAATGATGATTGTGAAGCTTGGTTGAGGTGGTGGAGTCAGAGGGTGGAAGAGAGTGGGATATTTCCCAGGGAATGCCTTGCTGCTAAATGATGAACTAGCACTCAGCTAAGCCCTGAAGGGTTAACACATTATTGTTAATGTAGCCTCACGCTCTACAAGGCAGCATGAATGGAGGAAGGAGACAATAGATGCATGGCAGTGGCTGCAAACATTTCCTGCGGAAACTGAATGTGATGATGAACCCATGCTATCCCACTGGAGTGCATCACTCCCTCCACTTTCCAAAGTGCCTGGGGGTGCATGTGCATGTGAGACAGAGACACACGCACTGTGTGTGTGTGTGTGTGTGTGTGTGTGTGTGTGTGTGTGAGAGAGAGAGAGAGAGAGAGGTATTGCCCCTTTAAGTACGCTGACCCCACTCTAAGTACACTGCCTTTTTAAGTAGATCAGCAAGTTGAGACAGCAGCTGCTGCCAGCAAGCTCCTTCCGTCCTGAACCCTTTGGTGTCCCCCCCTTGCTCTGTGGAGATGGGGTACAGGAGCGGGGGGAGGGTGATACCCTGACATCAGCACCCCTCTTCCCACCCCCATCACAGCAAGCAGGAGGCTCCCGGGAGCAGCTCCAAGGCAGAGGGCAGGAGCAGCACATGGCAGTTGGGGGAGGGACACCTGAACTGACCGGCATTTGATAGCCTGCTGGGCGGCTGCTGCACAGGGAACTTAGAGGAGCTGATAGGGGGGCTGCCGGCCCACTCTGGTTCCAAGCCCCCACCTGCTAGCTCCAATGGGCTGCTCTTCCTGCAAGCAGTGGACAAAGCAGGCAGCTTCCAAACAGCGTTATAAGGGAGCATTGTGCAACTTTAAATGAGCGTGTTCTCTAATAGATCAGCAACGTAACAACAAAACAGCGTTAACCGGGATGACGTTAAGTGAGGAGTTACTGTATTTATTGTAGTGCAAACCTATGACAATGAATGAAAGGTACATATTTTGACACAAAAGTCTTACATTTAAATCTTGTTGATATTTCAGATTAAATAAAACTGGAATTTTTTTTTTAATGGAAAAACATGTAAATGATTCTCTTCATAGTTTTCTACGGTCAATGACAGCTCTCTTGGATCCTGCACAAATTGAGGAAAGAGACAGGAGGCGGCAGAAACAGTTAGAACATCAGGTACAATCATGTTTTAATCTGACACAGCCTAAATGGGAAGAATGAATGAGGGTACGTGTGATGATGTGACTAGGGCAGGAGCCAGGGTGCCAGTACACATTGCTCAAGGGAATAGAAACTGTGACTTTTCCTTCACCAGATTACCCTGGTTAACCAGATGTATGTCACTTACAGCAGTAATGTGTAAGGCATAATTAATGTTTGTCAAGTGCTTTAAGAGCCTCTATTATTAAACTGATGCCTCAGAAAAATAGGACACATCCTTAAGCATCTAATAGGACGTGTGTGCCCCTTCCCTCTAGCCCACAGCATAGCTTAGCTTGACTGATATCGTAGTTCCTAGTCAGCAGATGTTTAAAACAGTATGGTCCTTATTCTCATTTACACTAAGCCCCCTAATTATATTTACATCCACTGCCAGAGCAGTATGGTTTATTGTGTCTGACTGGAGTCATAATATACTGTACAATACCATTATAACACCTTCCAGGGCAAACAGATGGATTGAGGTACATCAGATGCCTTATTATCCCCCCAGGGAAATTGAAGCCTATAAAAAGTAATCAATGTGATACCATTCAGGGGCATGTGTGTACACCCTCCCACACCCTGTGAGACTTTTTAAAAATTGTATTTTGTTTTGCCATACTTTCTGCTGAGTAGGTTTACCTGCAGAGAGCTACGTTTCATTTATTTTGTGTGTCACAGAAAATAATATCTTTCTTATTGAACTGGATTTTTATGGAATCAGAATACAAATTACATATTTTTATATATATATATATATATGAAATTATGTAATACATTTTATATTATGCATACTACTAAGTGTTAATTTTACTAAATTTTATTATGATTTTGACATCACTAGAAAGCTATAATGGCTCAAGTAGAGGAAAAGCGAAGAAAGAAGCAGCTGGAGGAAGAGCAAAGAAAATGGGAAGAACAACAAGAAGAACACCGCTTAGCACGAGAACGAGAACTGATGCAAAAACAGTTTGAAGAGGATATGCTCAAACAAAAACAAAAGGAAGTGGGTGTTAAGCCTTTACTTTGTGCAAGTAAAGGACAGTGTTTAATAGAACTGCCAATGCCTAATAGACTTAGAAATAAATAGTAAATAATACTAACAGAAGTATTGGGAGCATAAGCTTTCGTGGGTAAGAACCTCACTTCTTCAGATGCAAGTGAGGTTCTTGCATCTGAAGAAGTGAGGTTCTTACCCACGAAAGCTTATGCTCCCAATACTTCTGTTAGTCTTAAAGGTGCCACAGAACCCTCTGTTGCTTTTTACAGATTCAGACTAACACGGCTACCCCTCTGATAAATAATACTATTATCTAATGCATGAGGCAAGACTAGTGTTGAAATTCTATTTGTGACTATAGTTAAGGTAGAAAATCTTGAGATTTTTGAAGCAGTGTAGGGGATTTTGCCACACTTCTGTTAACATAAATTACTAGTTTTTAATATTTGAATGGAAGAAGTGACAGAACCCACGGGATTGATTCAAAAATGTTACCCACCGTTTTTGATTAAATTAGAAAGCCTAGAAAATTAAGTCAGCACTAATACCACCCTATTGTGAGGGGAAAGTATTGCCTTACTCCCCCCAACACCACCTCAAGCTTTTTTCACTTTAGAAAGGACATTATCCACCTATTTTTCCATAATTAAAAAATATGAACTTATTAACTTCACATGCATTAAACTGAAATCTCTCTCCTCACCAATATAATTCATTTTGGGTACTCGCTAGTTTGAGGGGTTGGTTGTGGTTTCTTTTTGGTGGGTGAGGGTGGTATGAGGTCCAGGCAATTTTCACAAAACGACACCAAGATGGACAAAAACCTCAAATAGTTTTAAATAAAGCTGGGGAAGATAAAGTCTTAGGCAATGTTTCGTACCCAAAATAGGATTTTTAAAATTTTTAGTTAAAACAGCAAAAACTGCTTTGAGCTGTAATAGCATCTGAGAATACCTAACTGGAGTATTGGTCTGTAGCTTGATGCTTTGAGAGACCACACAAATGTCATGACTAGATGTGTCATGTCAGGGCTGAAGTTCTCCCCCCCCCCCGAATAAATTTTAGTAATGTCATGTCAAAAAATCAATGACACATTCTGGAGGTACTAGAATACTTTGAGACCACCACACAAAACACTCCATATACATTTTATTTCAATCTTCCGATGGCAGAAGCCTTCTCACCCATTGGTGGATTCAAACGTAGTGTTCTAGGGACCCCATCCTTACCCCCTATGGACAAATGTGCGGAAGGAATAAAATTAAGATAAAATGATTTAGCTGATGTTTTGAGCCACTTAACTTGAGTTATTCTCCTCTTTTGGAGGAGATGTTGTGGGGTTCAAGGAAGGCATCGTGCAGGTATATCTCAAGCCACATAGGGCTCCAGATTCTGCAAGGAAATCAGAGGCATCCCTATAGGTCTTAGGGAGTGAGATCCTGTACAGATGACCTGCTTTAGGACTCACTTCCCTCAAGCAGCACAGCTCCTTCAGGAAACTTACTGCCGTCAGATGCTCCCCTCCCTTTACCAACATGTACTAAGAACCACAGAGGAGACCAGAACTCCGGCACTTCTTTCCACTCTGAAATCTGTAATGTGCTGAGAGGAGCTGTTACCTGGCTCCATTTCCTGCACCTTAAACCCACAGAGCCTTAAAAGTGTGAAGGAGCATCTCTGCTTGGGGATGACTTGCTGTTTCTCTGACACAAGTATAGAGTGCACAGTTTTCTAATACATGCTTCTTTGCTTCCCTTCAAGTCACATGATACAGGGGAATCACGACGTAGTCTAGCTCTTTATGCTGCTACAGTGCTGGCACTAAGCTCTCCGTTAGCCTCACATAAAGATCTTTGCATCTCTATTATTTCTTTTGCTCACTTAAAAAAAAATACCCAAATATAAAAAATCATGAATAGATGTAAATTTATAGGAGATTATGCAACCCTGTTTATTTTATTCTCCGACTAAATGATCTCATGCATTTGTCTCCCTTTTTATGATAGGAAATCATGACTCTTAAAACAAATGAGCTCTATCAGACAATGCAGAGAGCACAAGAACAGGCACAGAGATTAAAACAGGAACAACGTATTCGAGAGTTGGCTCAAAAAGGACATGACATCTCAAAACTGCAGAAGAATCTTGGGGGTGGTGGTGGCGGCAAGTACCAAACTTTAATATATTTCATTTTATTTTTGGGGGGGTTGCATGAGCTGTGGATCCTATTTTTGAGAAAAAACATCCGGTCAGTCTAGTCATTGCTCCTTGGCTTCAGAAACTGAACAAAACTTTTATCCTTTTAAACTCCTTTCAGTCAAGTACCTCAAAAAGCTAAACATATATAATGTTAATCAAGCCTCAAACACCAAGTAGCATTTTCCATCTTTTATAATGGAAGAAAGACACAAGTGAAGATTTTCAGGAGCACAAGTACAACTGTTTTGGCTTTCAGAGGGACTTGCATGCCTAAGTCCTGTAATTTCTTTTGAAAATCTTCCCCAGAAAGGCTAAGAGATGTGGCCAAGGTCACACTGTGAGCCAATTGCAGAGTCAGGACTAGAACCCAGAAGCCCTAATTATTAAACTACAGGGATAGGGTTAACTTGATAGTGTGATTTATATAGACCATTAATAGAAAATTGCTTACTTAAGTCACTTGTTTCTTCCTTTTTAGGTGATAAAATATGTGAGAGTTATAATACTGGCCTTTCAAATGTAAGTCATGATCATTGTTCTGATGAAGTGAGCAGTAAGATGCATCAAGATGTAAAAACCGTAACCTCTCCTCGGAAAGATACTGCTGTGCAGACAGGTATAAATTCCAAAAAATAATATGATTTAGTAGGATATCATGTTCTATAAGGAAAAAAAATAGTGGAATAGCTCCTTCATTAGCTCAGGCTATCAGTAGAGGCAAATCTTGTTTATACAGCACAGCGTAAAACTAGAAGTGACTGCTTAGACAGATTAGAGTATCAAGAGTAAATAAAATAGCAGCAATAGGAAACTAAGGCCTTGTCTAGATTAGAGAGTTTTGTCAGCGCAAGTTATGACGACGTACAGCCACTGCTGTAATTAAACCACTGTTGCATGTCCACACTATGATCCTTGTGTCAGTGGAGCATATCCACAACAGCAACTCTTGCATCGACAGAGAGAGCAGTGCACTGTGGGTAGCTATCCCACTGTGCAACTAGCTGCAGGGTGCTTTGGGAAGGGTTTGCAATGCCTCATGGGTAGGACCCTACCAAATTCACGGCCATGAAAAATGTGTCAAACCGTGAAATCTGGTCTCCCCCCATGAAATCTGGTCTTATGTGTGCTTTTACCTTATACTATACAGATTTCACAGGGGAGACCAGCATTTCTCAAATTCAGGGTCCTGACCCAGAAGGGAGTTGTGGGGTGGGGGGAGAGTCACAAGGTTATTTTAAGGGGGTCGCGGTATTGCCACTCTTACTTCTGCACTGCCTTCAGAGCTGGGCAGCTGGAGAGTAGCAACTGTTATCTGGGCACCCAGCTCTGAAGGCAGCGTCCTGCCAGCAGCAGTGCAGAAGTAAGGGTGGCAATGCCATACCATGCCATCCTTACTTCTGCACTGCTGCTGGTGGTGGCTCTGCCTTCAGAGCTGGGCTCCTAGCCAACAGCCACTGTTCTCCAGCTGCCCAGCTCTGAAGGCAGTGCCGTCACTCGCAGCAGCACAGAAGTAAGGGTAGCAGTACTGCAACCTCCCTTATAATAACCATGCGACTCCCCCAACTCCTTTTTGGGTCAGGATCCCTACAATTACACCACTGTGAAATTCAGATTTAAATAGCTGAAATCATGCAATTTATGATTTTGAAAATCCTATAACCATGAAATTGACCAAAATGGACCATGAATTTGGTAGGGCCCTACTCATGGGGGCAGGTACAGCGTCACATGATGAAGGTTTCTCAATCCCATTGTTCCATGAGCATCCTACGAGATTGCCAGCTGCTTTTCAGGGTGGATTTGATTTAAATCACTAGTCAGGAAGACTCGATTTAATCATGGATTTCTTCATAAAAGTGCATTCTTGTTGGTTGTTATAACCTTAATACATATTCTTCACAACTCAGAGATAGATATAGGTTTCATTTTTAGAAGGTAAACACTATACATTTTTAAAGTGATTTATTTTGGAAACTTTTCAGATTAGTTGTACAGCTATATCAGAAAATGAATGATTGTTTGGTTATTTCCAAAGGTAATTGAAGCAGATATTTATGAAGTCATTGGGAGGTGTACTATCTCCAATTCAACATGTTAATCATTAATATTTGGAGGATTTTCTTGCCATGCTGTATTAGGAAGAGAACATCACCAGACAGACGTTTAAATTGTTTTATTTAACTAAAACAATATTACGTATTCTGGATTTATTTTCTTCAATAGCAAACATATAATATTTTAACAAAATAAGCATATTAATTTTTGAATTTAGTTAAACATTCAAGTTTTTTAAAATCAGGTTTGTTTTTGGTAAAATTGTTTTTAACTAAAATAGTTGGACTTAATTATTATTATTATTTTTTAAATATTTCATTTATGTCAGCCAGGTCAACATGAGAAACTTAAAATATTGGCTTCTGCAGCTAACTCAGTCGTCTTCACCTTCATTTTCCTGTTTGTTCATAATCTGGAAAAGAAAAACAAGCTTTCCTGCTTTTTCAGGTCCCAAACGATTTCTCAATTTGGAATGAATTAGTCCAAAGAAAGAAAATATTCTTTCTACACCGGCAGAAGAAGCTACTACTGTTAAAAGTGAGATTATCACTTCAACAGTCTCTGAATCCAAGTGTTTAAGTGAATTCCACCAGTTCACTGGTGTGTCTTTCTTTAAAACAGCAGCAGCAAACATATATTTCTTGAATGGTTCACCCTTCACTCTGAAGTTTATTATAGTTGGCAGTATGGAGGGATGATTGCTGGATGTCCATGTCGTAGCCTACTCCTCTTCTCAATACTCAGTACCAGGGTCAAACCTTAACTGCTGAAGAATATTTGCAAGAAAATGAGCTGGAGATAATGCTTGTCCCATTCATTTTTTTAATACTTGTAATTTAACTCTGTCATTGCATATTTCTCTTTTTAAGATCTCACTCAGTTCCTTCCAAATTTCAACAGCGTCAGCAATAAAACAGCTATTTCCCTGCATTTTGTTCAAGGCTACAGAAATAGGCTTCAGGGTATTCAGCATGTGTTCAACATTTCTCTTAAGCCCAATGTTGAGAACTTTGGCTGTGACAGTGCCATCTATTTTTTCAGGATTTTGTTCACAAACTGTCATCACATTAGGCCAGTTCTTGATATAGTGGGGGCAGAGTGTAGTTCTGCCCCCAACAATCTTCTATTTATTGAACTTTTTGAAACTTTGCACTTTTAGAGAGGTAAGGGATTGACTCTATGTACACAAATTTGCAGAGGGACAATAGGGTTGAGGTCTTTTATTTCTCACCTCTATATATTATTTATTTATTTAAAAACATTTTTGCTGTTAACAAGCATGTTATCTCTGGAGACACAAATCCACAGTTTGAGAACTGCAAAACTAAGCATCTGATGGTATCTTCTAGACTGAGCACTGAGTCCCAATGGGTAGATAGAAACATTAACCTAAATAATCTATACAGAAGCCCCTGGAACCCCATAAGATTGGGTCCCTAATCCATGAACTGTTGGAACTCATTTACAAAACTTTTCTTAAACATTACATGAATATATTGTCTCATACTATAAAATTAGAATTTATAATCCCTATTCCATGATGGGATATCTTTGAGCCATAATGTATCTTAATTAAAACTATCTTTAGGTAGGTTTTTTCCCTCCAAAAGCATTTTATCAAAAAAATATGATTTAAATAAAAAATCTGATTTTTTAATTTATTTATTTTAAAAATCATTGATTTTTATCCACCCTGCTGCTTTTCAGCTGCCCTTATAACCTGCAACCCAGCCACCTCTATCAGAAAGTATGGATCCGCTCTTCAGTATTGTACTATGCATTAAGATCACAAGGCTATAAGAGAAGCCTAACAAGGGGCTATTCGGCTGGGGGGATGCCTTGAAGGAGCATATTAACATTGAACCACAGTGATGTGTGTTGCTGTAGTGTGCTGAGCCTGGCCTTGTTTGTTTGTACTGTGCTCTGAACCTTGTAATGATTACTGTGTGTGCATGAAAAGTAACACATTTAAAATCACTTTTTAAAGTGGCACTCTGTATTATAACCAAACTGATATTGCTGAACACTTACAAAAGAAACCCACAGAAGCAACCAATCCTGAGGCAAACACTGGGGCATGGACAGCTGGTGTCTCCCCACCCCAGCTCAGCAGAGATTGGTACACCAGCAGGGGGAAGGGGATACTCCGACATCAGCCCCCACCTCCCTTCCCTGTACAGCAGTCTCTTCCCTTCTTGCCCCTTCCCTTCCCCCCAGCAGCAGCCTGCCTGCTGCTACAGTCCCAGTGCCAGGGCAAGCAGGATTCCAAGTTAATGTTTTGATTCTGTGATTTCCTAAGAGTTCTCCCACAGCCTTCTCTCCCCATATGATCAGCTGGGCAGGAGCTATGTGAGCTCTCCACACTGAGCAGTTTCAAAACTTCCTGGGCTTAGAAAGGGGAGGGGCACATGCCTGTGTAGCTGGATACAGGGCTCTGGAGTTTAAAACAGTGAGCAGAGCAGTCATGGAGGGCATCGGGAATACCTCCTGGGAGGCCAGTTACAGCAACGTAACGAATACAGTGTCTATACTGATGCTTTGTCGATCTAACTTTGCCACAAAAAGCTCTACACTTCTCATTGAGGTGGTTTTTATTTTGTTGACACAGCAGGAGAGTTTGCTGGCAGGAGGAGCATTGTCATGCCTGCACCTCCACTGTTTTGTCGACAAAAGCCGCCTTTTGCTGACAAAACTGTGTAGCATAGACAAGGCCTAACACTGGACGAGATGTGATATTCCTAAGAAAGGAAGGCATGCTTAGACTTATGTGCCTTCATGTTTCACAAGTACTGCATAAGAGTATTATCAGCCTGTTGCCCAAATTAACTGTATTACCGGGTTTGAATACATAGGGTGCTTGGCATAGTCTGTTACCTATCTTATAACAAATCCATATGGGTCTGACTGCAGTGTGTGGCACTAACTCACGGTCATGTGAGTAAACAAAATAGGACCCAGTTCAGCAAGGTACTTAAACATATACCTCACTTTAAACACATGAATATTCCCATTAACTTCAATGGAATGTGATGCTGTTGCAAAAAAAGCAAACACGATTCTGGGATGCATTAACGGGTGTGTTGTGAGCAAGACACGAGAAGTCATTCTTCCGCTCTACTCTGTGCTGGTTAGGCCTCAACTGGAGTATTGTGTCCAGTTCTGGGCACCGCATTTCAAGAAAGATGTGGAGAAATTGGAGAGGGTCCAGAGAAGAGCAACAAGAATGATTAAAGGTCTTGAGAACATGACCTATGAAGGAAGGCTGAAAGAATTGGGTTTGTTTAGTTTGGAAAAGAGAAGACTGAGAGGGGACATGATAGCAGTTTTCAGGTATCTAAAAGGGTGTCATAAGGAGGAGGGCGAAAACTTGTTCACCTTAGCCTCTAAGGATAGAACAAGAAGCAATGGGCTTAAACTGCAGCAAGGGAGGTTTAGGTTGGACATTAGGAAAAAGTTCCTAACTGTCAGGGTGGTTAAACACTGGAATAAATTGGCTAGGGAGGTTGTGGAATCTCCATCTCTGGAGATATTTAAGAGTAGGTTAGATAAATGTCTATCAGGGATGGTCTAGACAGTATTTGGTCCTGCCATGAGGGCAGGGGACTGGACTCGACCTCTCGAGGTCCCTTCCAGTCCTAGAATCTATGAATCTATGAATTACTCTCATGCTTAAGTACATGCCTAATATCTTATGAATTGGGCCCTAAAGAGGTAGCGAAGATACTAGAAAATTGCTGCTAGTGATTTTGGAGTTAAGGTATAAAAGCATTTTGTTTAATAATTGGCAAAGCCTTCCACAATTCCTCCTTGCAAAACATGCATAAAAGTAGTTGGTGTATCCAAATCTCATACTGTGAGGGTCCTTAGGGTAGTCAGGTACCTCATCACTACATGCCCTTAGGGTGGAGTAGTCTTGTCTGTCCCTGCTATGTTTTAGTTCCCTGAAACAAACAGCCTTTGGCTCCACAAGCACTTACTTCCAGGTCTCTGCAGACCTCCCCTCTCTGTGCAGGTTAGTGCCAAGTATACACCAACCCCTTAGTCCTCAGAATGCTCCCTATAGTGTCTAGCCCCTGTCACTGGACATCCACCGTAATTACTAGGTTCACTATCCCCAGAGGAGCCAGATACACACAGCTTGACTGATAGAACTCAAAATCAGGTCATGTATAACACCGCAACAGTGAAATGTACTTATAGTGAAAAATCAAACTTATGATCAAATATAGAGAGAGATACTGAGTAAGGCTAGTGGGTGGAAACAGAACTAGTAACACTTATTAATCTACTTTATAAAATAGGAAATATAACCATTTTCTCCCAGGGATTCAGTCTTAGACAGAGCTGCTGGTTTTCAGACAAAAACAGGATCCAAATTTTCATGAATACACCTCACCCCCTTCAAGGGGTTTCCTCAGCCAATGGATAACTAAATGGCTTTTTGCTTCTCCTTATATTAACCAACACTCATTGTGTTGACCCCAGAGTCAAGATGTCTTGAAATACAAGTGTAGCTCCCATTGTGTTTTGCTTACAATGCCTAAACTACACATGAACCTATGTAGCCATGTGACTATACATCCCTTTGTCTGGCAAAACTGGTTTTTCACCTGTGCTGGTGAGTAACATCTTGAAACAAACTATAGGGACATACTTTTAATATACATAACTTTAAATATAAATCAGTACATACATTT
Source organism: Emys orbicularis (assembly GCF_028017835.1). Taxonomy (NCBI): domain Eukaryota; kingdom Metazoa; phylum Chordata; order Testudines; family Emydidae; genus Emys; species Emys orbicularis. The sequence continues at coordinate 105,902,304 of NC_088689.1, forward strand.
CACAATGATATTAAGGACTAGCATGATCCTGGCTTTCATTTAAGAACTCACATGGTATTCTTTATAGATAAATACTATAACAGCAAAGTGTTAGGTGTAGTGAGTTTGTCAGGCCTGACAGGAACCTTTGCCAGTTGGTATTGAGAGATCCTTTGGCTAACACATACCAAGACATTCCAATTTGTTCCCAGATGTCAAACATTATTACTAGAAATGAAGATCAAGGACACTTTACATTTCTTAGCACTATAGTTAAGGCAAAAATTATTATATTTAGTAAAAACATACAGCCATTGTGTGCCTTTTAGTTTAACTAGATAAGTTTTTTTATTGCAACAAATACCTAGAGTAGGTGCACAGTCACTAACCTCCAGCCCTCAAGTGGGTTGGGAAATTCCATTGAAATATTTTTTGTTTCTTTAACTAGAAATCTATATTTTGGGCTTGGCAGCAAGTATAGAAAGATCAATGGAGATTTGCAAATTCTAAGGAATTAAGAAGTATTTGGGGTGTGCCTAATGTATGAAGGGGACTGGTAGGGTGGGAAGGTGGTTTATTTGTTTTAAACAATGAAACAAAGTTTTCCCTTTTAGAAGAAGAGGGTGTCATGGGGCGGTCCCCTGTGAGTCTCTCTTTTCTTCCATACAGACCACACTCACTCAGGCCACCTTCACCACCACTGTACTTTATTATGGTGTTCTATCAGGCCATCACCTCAAGTACTATTTACATATATATGCATCCCAGTCAGCTCCCCTCTTACTTCTGGGGAAAAAGAGATCAGCTGTGCCTTTCTTTAGGTTCTGCATTCCCCGCCCCTCTTTCCAGGGTTTCCTTCCTCTCGATTTATCTCCTCCCAGCTGCTAGGGTTGCGTATCTCCTCTGATTAGCCCTTCAGCTGTGGCCCTACTTGTTAATGGGTCTTCCACTTAGATCCCAATTGACCTATATTGGTGGGGATTTGAGTGACAGGTTACTGAGTCAGCTCCTGACTCAGAACCTGTCACACACCTCCCCATCTTCTTCCAAATGCTCTCTTTTCTTTTGGGCTGAGCTCTGCCTTTATCACCATTCTCTGATTTTTGTGGGACCTCATCTTTGGGTTTATTCACAGCTCCTCAATGGCTGTCTTCTGTTTTCCACCCACCCACCCAAAAAAAACCCAACTGTGGGTGGGGATTGTCCCCACAATTCAGTCTCTGCCTGTCAGTAGAATGCTCTTGGCATGAAGACAATCTGACCTTCCCTCTAATTTGTTGCTACTCTACCTCTAATTCTAGGCTCTCTTCACTCTCCATGACACTTTGTTCTGTCCCTGACATCTCATTCTTGCTCTGGTCTATTCCTGGGACTCCCCAGGAAACCCTTGTTTTATCAGCTATATCCATATGGGTCTCAGTCATCAGCCCCTGTTATACCTCTGTTTTCCTTCCTCCTCTACCAGACTCTCTTCTCTCTTGTTGACCTTCCTGACTTTTCTCTCCCTGTCTGGGTCTTTTTTATTTCTGACAGCCCCTTTCTTCTAGCTCCTTTTCCACATTCCATAACTGACCCTGTGATCTCCTTGGAGTTTCCTCTCTCTCACTGGGAAGGGTTTCCAGTTCAGACCCAACACAACTGTATGGGTTAAAGCCTCCACCACTCCCACTTTCCATATAAACACGCTCTTGACCTCCAAGAGGAATGTCCCCTTTCCCCATGTATACATTCTAACCATATGCCCTCCCTGGTAACATCTACTGGAGTTACATCAAGTCTCTCAGAACAAAAGCACCAACTTGCAGTCCATACACGAACACTCTCTATGGGTCCTGGCCACCGACATTTGGTAACACACCATCCCTCTTCTGGCAGAGTATGAGGGCCCTTTGGACTTCTCTCTCCTTTTCTCAGTCCCTTTTCCTGGCTGAGTATCTACCAACTTTTCTCTCATCTCCAGCAAGAGATGAACTGTCTTTCTGGGTAGGTCAGCCTCTACGAATTTTTCAGTCAGCTTCCCCACGCTGTCCAATGTTGAGGATTGATGCCTGTTCACCCATATACTCCCCACCACAGGAAGACCTTGCAAGAACTATTCTACGATCAGACATCCATCGCTTCCTCCACCCCCTGGCTCTCTGGGGGTAACAACCAGCTAGTAGCCCAGTCTTGACAGCCTCTGTGCTTTTCACCATCCTAAATTTCTGTTGGGATCTTTCTGACAACAGAACCATCCTATCTGCGATGGCATGTTCTTCACTTAGGGATGCTTGGGCTTTGTCCATCAGATAAGGAGCCACTTGCAAAGCCCATGATGTCTTATCCCAACCAGAACTTAAAGCCACCCTTCTCAAAAGTTTGGTGAAAGGCCTCAAGGTCATTTTTTGGAGCCACTTTACAATGTCCAGATCCCTGGGCTCTATTGTTAACCCCGGTCACGGGACTCACCAGATTCTGCAGTATCCCATGCTGTATGGCCATCTGTTCCTTGATAAAGTCCTGGAGAACATTCTGTTGGTCTGCCTGCCACACTATCTGGGCCTGCTGCTCTGGTTGGTAGGACTGTTGAAAAAACTGTATGGACTACTGCAGCTCCTTTTACTATTCCATAATCCATTTCAGGATTTCTTCCATTTCCCAGACCATTGACCCTGGCGCTGGCTCCCTCTTTGGCTTCCTGCACAGATGAGGGACACGGGTCCTGGAGAAGCCCCCAAGTATGTTGCAGGGTGGTCCCCTGGGAGTCTCTCTTGCCTTAGGTACAAACCCACACACTCCAGCAAACTTCCCCACCACTGTTCTTTATTATAGTGTTCTATCAGGCCACTACCTATAGTACTATTTACATATGTACAAGTCCTAGTCAGCTCCCCTCTTACTAAGGAAAAAGGAAGCAGTACTAAGAACAACCAGGTCTGTCTTCCTTCAAGTTCTGCACCTCCACCCTTTCCAGGGTTTCCTTCCTCTCTATGTATCTGCTCCCAGCTGCTAGGATAGCTTTTCCCTCTAATTAGCCCTTCAGCTGTGCCCCTATTTGTTAATTGGTCTTCCACTTAGATCCCAATTAACCTATATTGGTGGGGATCCAAGTGACAGGTTACTGAGTCAGCTCCTAACTCAGAACCCCTGTCAGAGAAGAGAAAAAAGAAACCAGATTGAGAATGCCTGTTACACTCAGTAGCACTTAAAATGGTGAATATGATCTGACAAACTATGAACAAGATGCACCTTAGATATTTATATAAAAGCTTCATGTTGTTGTTCATCATTGGGCTATCACAATACAAGATGAACTCTATATATCAAGACAATGTAGTTTCATTTCATTTATATTTTAAGTTTTCTTACATTTTGTTCCCCATGTTTTTAAACATGGACTGAGTTTATCTGATCACTATGTTGGTTCTTCCCTGTGCTGTTTACTCTGAAACATCAGAAGGAATAAAAGAGTATGCCAATATTGTAGCAACCAATGTTTTGAATGAAGTGAGTAGTAATGCATTTATAGACTAAATACTGAAATATAAATCAAAGAAGTCACGTAGCCTGCTTAGAAAAATATAAAAGAGATACTTTTGTTTTTAGATGACTTTGACACCAGAGCATACATCAGAACTGAAACATGTACTGAGCCAGTTGTAGAAAGAAGAACTGTGGACTGTACATCTCCAGATATTTCCATAGAATATAAAGAGAAATTTAACATCAAAAAATGCAAGAAAGAAATGCAGTATCCAGATAAAACTAAAATTTCAGAAAAAGAGAATAACGGCAGTTACACTGATTTATATAACCAATTTGCAAGAAAAGAGAAACAAACAAAACCTATGGAAAAATATGGTAAGAGACCCGACTGGAACATAAACAAACCTGGGAAAAGGTATATTCCAGCATCAGAAAGATACCCTAGACGGCTACAAAAGCAAAGGGAGGAAAAGAAAGTAAGACGACAGATAGAGCTGCTTCAGTTGGTAGAAAGAAATACTCCTGGCAAACTCTGCCAAAAGAAAGAAGTCTCTCCAGAAAGGTCTCCTTCACCTCACCAGGAAACTAATACAAAGAGTAAGGGACATGCAGTCACAAAGGTAATGATTTGGTGTTTAACAGCAAAAAATTTTCATCATAACCTTGGCTCACTTAATATCTCATTTGTGTCTGGGCTAGATCATTGGTGCAACTCCAGCACTTAGTTCAGTAACGTGGGTATTCTAGTGACATAATACGTTCAGATTTCACTCACCTGGATTTTGATGTCACCATAACCCTCCTCTGTGTATTTATTCCCTGTTATTTAGTTGTCACTTATTCTTTGTGTAAAGAGGGAATCTGATTGGCAGCAAGATACAAGTCTGTGTATCATTGTACTCTTGGGCCTGGTCTACACGAAAATAGCGTAGCTGAAATCGACGTATCTTAGATCGACGTAGAATTACTTCGCGTCCTCGCGGCACGGGATCGACGGCCGTGGCTCCCCCGTCGACTTTGCTTCCGCCTCTCGCTGAGCTGGAGTTCAGCAGTTGACGGGAGAGCGATCGGGGATCGATTTATCGCATCTACACTACACACGATAAATTGATCCCCGATAGATCGATCCGGTGGGTAGTGTAGACGTACCCTTGGAGATTGAAATTATGAAACTGACTTGACCCTCTGTGTCCATCAAAGGCAGGAAAACATACAGGAGAACAATGTTAATTTTCACAAACAACCAAAAAAGCCATTGTTGACTTGTGAGAGAATTTATGACAGCAAAGTACATACTTCATAATTGCACCTTTTCTTCCTTCTCCCATTCCACTAAACACACATAATCAGCAGCCCATGGCTGAAAAAAAATCCTATCTTCCCATACTTTAAAGAAAATACTGCTGATACTGCTCACCTCCCAGCATTGACATTGTGCCTCATTCCTTCCCTTCACGCCAGGTCTACCTTCCAGTGAAAAATGTGTCTGTGAGATAAAGTGACCTCTGTAATTCTGTATAGCCAGCCAAGAAGCCATTTATTTGTTTGGCTGAAAATGAATGCTACAAATGCACTACTTCATAGGCTGTAGGCACAATAAGTAATCTGTGAAATTCCATAGGTATTCATGTATGTGAATGTGGAAGATAGAATTGCAAAACTGAAGACAGTTTTTCACTTACGTTAGTCAACAACGATGGCAGTTATTACAACTGAGTTCTGCAGTTGGTTTTCAGGAAAGTTGGCCTTTAAGTGAAAATACAAGATAAATTGAAGTAGGGTATAAATTGCTTGTTCAAAAGTCTAATAAACCATATATAAATTAATATTTTTCATTTATAAGAAAAAACTGTTTTCCCTGGTGTCTGGAAAAAGGGACCTACATTTAATAATAGTGCTCAGCCTGAAGCTTTGGGTAGTATGGATCCAGCCATAAAATGTACTGCATCAGGTCCTATATCCTGGTGGTTCTGATTGTTCCAACCACCTGTAGGTACTTTTCCACATATATTTTTATATATATAATATAATGTGTGTGTGTGTATTTCCATAATCCTACTTTATACCATGGAGAATTTTTCACTCTTACACCCCTTTCCTCCCTTAGAGATTTCAATTTTGCGTTTCCCTGATAGGATGCCAGCCCTTTTTCTGAGTTGGTGATTAGGTGTTATGGCTCACCTGCTTTGATGCAACAGCGTTAGCAGAGATCTCAGCTGCTTCCTTGGCTTCACAAGAGTTGAGGAAGGAATTCTTGCCTAATCACTCTTCCAGGGTACCACTCCTATGGAACACCCCACTAGACAAACTGATTCTGAGGCTTGAAATTTTAACCCTTACTTTCTCTAGGAGTAGCAGTTAGTGGTACCTCTAGTGCAGTGGTGGGCAACTAATCTGATTGTGAGCCTTGAAACATTTTGCTGATGTTGACCGTCTGCTGGTACGGCTCCCTGCAGCTCCCAGTGGCCACGGTTTGCCATTCCTGGCCAATGGGAGCTGTGGGAAGCGGCGGCCAGCACGTCCCTGCGGCCCGCTCCTTTCCGCAGATCCCATTGGCCGGGAACGGCAAACCGTGGCCACTGGGAGCTGCGGGGGCGGGGGGTGGCTGTGCCTGCGGATGGACAATGTCAGCAAAATGTCTTGCGGCCCGCAGTCAGATTACCCTGATGGGCCGCAGGTTGCCCACCACTGCTCTAGTGGCCAGAACTTGTCCTTCTCTGAGTTAGTGAGGTTCCCCCTAATGGCAAAACTTGGTCAAGGAGTGTCATGATCTCAAGGGTGCCCCCTTGAGTCACAAACAACCTGTATACACCCTGCCTCCAATCATTACTAGCATTACAGACCTTAATGTCCCTGGTTCTTCTTACCTTTTGCATCAGCTCTGGAAATCCCAAACTTACTCTGCACATTTAACTTCATGGAGGTGTAAGTTGTCTTCAGAGAATTACATCAGCAATGAATTTGGTCTGCAGTGTTTATAATAGCATCTCATTGATTAAAGGCTTAGATAAGTATATTTCCCCTGAATTCAGGTCTAACACTACTTTAGGAACTTGAGAAGGAAAAAAACATTTTGTCTTACAAAATAAAATATATATTATAAAAAATTAGGATTTTTTTTTTACTTCTTTTGATCTTATTCTAGGAGGAACAATCTCAGAAGAGTCATTTGAATGAAGAAAGGTAGGTCTGCATTCTGAATCAGTTATTACAAGGAAATTAAGAATGAGAAATTAGATATGTTTTAGTGCCATTTTTACTTTTTACTAAAAATATACCATTTTAAAATAAAAGTTTATATATATCTCAAGTAAAAAACATTTCAGAGAGTACTATACTTGGGTAAACTATGCTGGACATTTAAGTATAAAAGTATGGCAGCTGATCAAATGTGGAGTCTTTCAAAGGTTCTTTGGATTTGCTTTAGATTTGGAGTGTTCTGATCTCCCTTAACCCCTTCATAACTGGAATGTCAGATGTCAAAGATACTGTACTTGTAATGAGAGAAAAATACACAAATAATTCCCTCATGGTTGTAGAGAAAAGCTTTAAACATGAACTTGACTGGTTTTCAGTGCTACAAGGCAAATTAAATTAATTTAACATTTATTACTAAAATACTGGATGATTTTTAAGTTAATTGTAATTTGGGGGGGCCTTACTCACAATTTTTGAATGGTTGGGATTGGCAATACAGGAAGTACACATTTTTGTAAACTCTGCTCCTGCTGTCACTGACTAACTTCCCTCATAGACTGCTTTAAGCACCCAAGTGCCAAATGAATCGGATTCCTTATTGAAGGGCCCATTCTTGCAACCTCTCTGTGTAAGGAGAAGATATTGGATCAGATCAAAATAGCCTTTTGATGTGCTTCATTGTGAGCTAAACGCATATATTAGACAGCAGAATCTGTCCCAAAATGAGGGCAAGTTTAGTTATTTAAGAACAGGATCTACTCTTTTCCTTTCTGTCACTTGGGCAGGGAACATGACGTTTTGCAGTATATATTTTTTGTCTAGCACATTTATTTGCATTTGCCTTCATAAAAAAGTGTTTAGAATGCATTTTATCCTTAAAAGAACTAGCACAGATTTAATTAATATGAATTACTTATATAAATTGCACAGAGCTTGTTTTCAGGTACAGAGAGAATGACAAGCAAATGGCTAATTCTAGAAAACAGATATTTCTGTTAAATGTTTAAAATAAAAGTGTCAAATACTGTAGAAGGAAAACTATAGGATGCCACTCAGTCTAGGAAAGAAGAGCCCACAATTGTCTGCAAGCTAATAGAAATAGAATATTCATGGCCTGATTCTCCGGTCTGGCCAATCCTTCAGACTGCTCTTTGGTCCCAAGTGACCATTTTGGCAGGTGGGAATAACCAGAGCTGTGCGGGTTCTCCCTTTCATCAACCCATGCAGCCTATCCTGGAGTGACAAGAGAAGTAGCACAGTGTTATTATGCTGATTCTTTGTCATCTGGGAATTCCTAATTAGCAAGATCCTTGAGTTTCTGGCCACTTTGCGCTAAAAGCGTGAAAAGCCTAAATGTTTATAGTGCACATAAAGCACATAGGGGAGGGAAGACATCATTTTAGATTTTGTTTAAAGATCTATTAAACAATATTTCATTAGTTTTTAGGCGTATTAATAAAATGAAGCATATTGCTTGAAAATTTTGGTCTAACTAAAATTGTTTTGCACAGATCTGAATCACCACCTGTTCCAGCAGTTAAAAACAGATTATACCAAGTACAACAAAGGCAGATAAATACTTCTAATTTCCCAATTCAGAATGGCAATAGCGGAAGAGAGAAAAATATCAACACAGACATGCAACAGAGCAAATCGTCTTCTCCAGTTATTGAAGCTGAACGGCCACCCTCTTCTCATTTTATTCCCTATGTGCGAACAAATGAAATTTATTACCTTGATCCAGATGCACCAATGACTAGACCTTCAACACATGATCCACAATATCGACAGTTTAATGGTACTGAAACATATTGTAAACCGATATTAAGATGGGGGAGGGAGGCGTTATAGTGATTTAGTTTTAAGAGTTGTGTGAATACCTGATGTAAATAGTGCACTGAAGTCTCTGACATTTATCCTTATAAAGGATCCTTATCAGTTGTGGCGCAGTATTATACAGAGAGCCTGTACTTGGTAGGCCACTAATGGATAGTGTTAAAAGAAAATAAAGTTAACAGAGCTAAACATTCGTATGCCCCTTCATGCTTCAGCCACCATTCCGGAAGCCATGATTCCATGCTGATAATGTTCATTAAAAAAATAGTGTGTCAATTAAATTTGTGACTGAACTCCTTGGAGGAGAATTGTATGTCCCCTGCTCTGTTTTGCCCGCATTCTGCCATATATTTCATGTTATAGCAGTTTCGGATGATGACCCAGCACATGTTGTTGATTTACGAACACTGTCACTGCAGATTTGACAGAAGGCAAAGAAGGTACCAATATGAGATTTCTAAAAATAGCTACAGCACTCGACCCAATGTTTAAGAATATGAAGTGCCGTCCAAAATCTGAGAGGGATGAGGTCTGGAGCATGCTTTCAGAACTCTTAAAAGAGCAACACTCAGATGCGGAAACTACAGAACCCGAACCACCAAAACAGAAAATCAACCTTCTGCTGGTGGCATCTGACTTAGATGGTGAAAATGAATATGCATCGGTCCACTCTGCTTTGGATCGTTTTGAGCAGAACCCGTCATCAGCATGGATGCATATCCTCTGGAATGGTGATTGAAGCATGAAGGGACATATGAATCTTTAGTGCATCTGGCACATAAATATCTTGCGACGCCGGCCACAACAGTGCCATGCGAACGCCTGTTCTCACTTTCAGGTGACATTATAAACAAGAAGCGGGCAGCTTTATGTCCTGCAAAGGTAACCAAACTTGTTTGTCTGAGCGATTGGCTGAAATAGGACTGAGTGGACTTGTAGGCTCTAAAGTTTTACATTGTTTTAGTTTGGAATGGAGTTATATTTTTGTACATAATTCTACATTTGTAAGTTCAACTTTCATGATAAAGAGATTGCACTACAGTATTTATATCAGGTGAATTGAAAATACTATTTCTTTTGTTTTTTACAGTGCAAATATTTGTAATCAAAAATAAATATAAAGTGAGCACTGTACACTTTGTATTCTGTGTTGTAATTGAAATCAATATATTTGAAAATGTAGAAAACATCCAAAAATATTTAAATAAATGGTATTCTTTTATTGTTTAACATTGCGATTAATTTTTTTAATCACTTGACAGCCCTAATGGTAACCAAAATTTACAAGATAGGCAAAGTAAAAAAAAAAAAAAAATGCTTCTTAAGGACTTAGTTTAAGGATATTTACTTTGTATATTTTGACATGTAATATTGACAATTTGTGTTTTAATGGTTATGCAGCTTTAACTTTTTTGAATCTCAGCATCCACTGGCATTAACAATTATTGTCTAACCCCTAGTTGTCCGATCTCCCCATAATTTCTTGCAACTGTGAAAAGTTAAATCTATAGAAATAGAAAAAACATGCTTAAAAATAAACATTGATATTTTCCGTTAATTATATAAAAAAAAAAAACAAATTCTGCAAAGCCTATATAAAGATTACTTGGAAGAAATTAAAGTAAAATTGAAACAATTACTTAGTATAATTAATTTGATTTATACTTATCTTTAGATTCTTGCCATACACCACGACAGATTTTTAGTTCTGATCATGTGAGAGATCCACTTCTTAATCCTAATGTGGTGAAAAACAGAGACCGACAACAGGCAATCCTCAAAGGACTATCAGAATTACGCCAGGTACAGTATGAGCTAAATCTGTAATGAACATTTTAAAGTTTTGTATTTTCATAATCATTTCCCATCCTTTTAGCCCTATTCTTGATTCTATCCCTGTCTTTCATCCTACTTTTTTGCCCTGGTGTTTCTTACATTACTCTCATCTTTAGCCTCTTTCTTTTCCTAGCTTTGAGACAGTTGAGCACCTAAGAAAGTGGGGAGGGGATGATTCAACTCTGGGATAAAAGTGGAATAATTTTTTCACAGCACATCAGGACCCTATCTTAAGGGGATGACATTCCCACAACTGGTGGTTGAGCCTGTCAAGGTGTAGCTATCCACTCACAGCAAAAGACTTAACAGGGCTGGCAATCATATAGCAACTATGAAAAATATTTTACTTTGTTAATCTGAAGTATGAATTGTTATAAAACACCTTCCCTAAATTAGGTTTTATTTTGTCAACATGGAAATCTGTTTTTGGATTCCCAGTCTATCTATACAAATAAGAAGTGACTTAACAAAATATCATATAACTGAATTTGTTCAAAACAAAAGCACGTGCACATTTGTATAAGGTACGTAATGTTTGCTTCGTTACCTCTAGTAAATTAATGGTAATGACATACCTCCACAAGATTTAGTGAAAACAATTTGAATGAGATCTGTTTCTTTTTAGTGAAAAGTTTAAAATATTTAAGAGTATGGACACTGCACATAAAACATCAACTGATGCCTCTGAAGGCTACATACTTTTTTGTATGGGGTCAAGATACTATTGAGATGATGTTGCTATCCATCTAGTTAGTAAAACAGGAGTGATTTAGTGGATAATAGAATGTGGTTCAAAGCAAATATGCTCACTGCAGCTGGATGCAATGAGTCCTTGTCTGGCTACAGAAAGAAAGACATTTTGGGGTTCTTTAAGGAGCAGTCCAAGGAATTGTGAGGAAAGGGGAACTCATCTGAACAGAGACAAGCAGGAAAGGGAAGCAGCAAGACCAGGTATGGGAAACACTTGCACAACAAGTGCCCAAGAGGTGGGGGTATTTATGCATCTCAGTAAGAACACTCTCTCTACTTCAGGCCAGTCTTTCTGCATGGCCAGGCCAATTGAGGTAGTAGACTTGGATGATCAGCACAAATGCTTCATGGTTTTCCTCTGCTAAATAACCTGGTATAGGTGGGTGGGAGTGCAAAGTGCATACTATAACAAAACTCCTAAAATAGCTCACATTTTAATACCCTACAAGTTTGCATATCTTTCACACAGAACTTTTTTGGTGTAAGTGAAAGTATGGAGCTATTCATAGGCATAACAATAATGCCTTTCGTTCTGAACATTAAACATCAGTTTGAACTGCTAAACTACAATACTAGAAAACTGGCCTTTGCAAACAGTGTTTGTGTCACTTTATTTCATTCAGTATCAGGTTCTTTTCAGGCTGCACTCCCATTCTGCCATTAAAAATTAATTCATGAAAGCAGGAACACTTACTAGTGGAACTTCAACTCTCTGACCTGCTTTGCATTATTTTCCTAATGAGAATATGTCCTAATGTAGTGTCATATTGTTTGGTGCAGCAGTGGTCTAACCAAAAGATAAGCAGGTTCTACCAGTAATTTATTGACAGAAGTAATTAATTTGCAGTTTTGACTAGTGCCACTTCTTTCACCAAAGCATTACAGCTCTAGAAGCACGACAAATACGTTGGGTAAAGCAGCTAGAGGGAGAAAGTCTGCAAGCATTCCAGCAGAACTATAAACATTTACAATATATTGTAATAATTACTGTGCTTCTAGGGAGACATGCTTCTGCCCCTGCACATTTGGTACACCGGAAGCAGATATACCCCCTTCCCCACACAATGCCCCTGCAAAATATGAGGAAGACAAAGGTGGCAGTCGTCCTTATTGTCCAATTCTGAATGAGCTAGCTGGGATTCCAAAATCGCCAGACCTTAGCTGGCATGTACATGTGGGAGATTGTAAATAGAAACTGTCTATGTAGCTGGATCCATTACATTGTCCAATTCCATTTGGCTGGGTTTCTCTGAGCTTGTGGAAATGCTTGCCAAAGATCCATCACTTTTGACTATTCCTCTAGCTACACCATATTTGCAAAATGGTGTTCAATTATGGGGACTGAAGCCAGCATGTTGCTGAGCATTCCTGCAGTTTGTTCTAGGTGAGCTTAGCAAAGAAGTTTGGTGTTAGTGCTTTACGGTGTTGAGATCAGTGATTTCAGGTTTACCGTAGGGGGGTGAAATAGGGATGTTTTCCTACCTACAGGAATACAGGAGCAGTGGTATTCTTAGCTGCCACCACTCCTTGGCCTAGGAAAGGCAGGAATAAAAAAAAAAAAAAAAGTGTGTGTGGAGGGGGGGGGGGTAAAAAGGAGGATGAGCACAGCCTCCTCCCAAAAAGCAGAGATATCTTCCTCTCCTCTTTCAACTATGATGGAGCAGTGCTCCATTTTCTCCATCACAGGTGTAGCAAGATCTGCCACTCATGTTTCACTCAAACTTAGTCATCAAAAAAAGGTATGGTAGGCAGCAAAACAAACAAACAAAAAAACCCCGTGAGTTCTAGTCACCTCCTTTCCAGTGACTGACTACCTTAGCCCCTATTTGTGAGCAAGATCTCATAAATGTATTTTAGGAAGACTGCAAGTATCTTTCTCTCCCTCTTACTGAGAGGTTGCACAGGGTCATTTCTGGCAGATATAAGAATAGAACTGAGGGACCAGCTATTGTTCTAAGTCTCAATGGTCACAGCATGCAAGGTGCAGCCCTGGTGTAGTTAGTGAGGGGCAAAAGAGCCTTTAGGCCACCTTTCCACTTTCTGAGCTCCTTCCAGGATCTGTGCAGCCTCCAGTGTAAGTTCTGGCAACCTACTGTAACACTCTCACCGTTTATTATTAATCCTTTCTAATCTACTTAAATTTTCACAGTAGTGCAAATTTGTGGGTTTTAAGCATTTTTTGAATCACAGTTGTGGGATATTGGGGGGGGTGGGGTCTAGTACAATTAATGATAGACAGTGAGCATCAAAAAGTTAAAGCTTTCTAACTTAACACACAAATTGTCAAGATTATATGTCAAAACATGCAAAATAAACACCCTTAAATCAAACTAAGTCCTTAAGCAGCATTTTTCTTACTTTGTCTGTAAATGTCAGTTACTACTGATAGAAATATTTTTTTCATCAGTTTGTGTATGTATGGCAAAACCAACATTTTACCAATAAAAATCTAATCTTTCCACACCTAAATATATGACAGTCTAACATCATACCTATGGGCCTCGCTGCACCTTGGAATTGCCAAGCCCATACAATTTTGCCACTTCAGTTCCTGCCTCCAGCCTACCTCTATGTTAGGGCTTATGGTGGGGGTGCACAGGAGCAAAAGGCTTATGTAAGGGACCATCTTTTTGTTCAGCACCTAGTCCCGTGGGGTCCTGGTCCACCACTAGGGCCCCTTGCCACTACAGTATTACAAATAATAGTATGTTATGTTAGCCATACACTGCCCTACTGCTGGGGAGTAGCTCCAGGGACCACACCAGCCGCAAGTGCAGCTGGAGCAGGATAAAGAAGCTGTAGCAAGGGCTAGAATCTCCACATTTTTAGTGTTACTGCCTCAACTCGTGTTGCTTTACCCAAACCACTCTTCAGAATCAGCATTTCAAGTCTTTAACTATGCTCACTCTAGCTACTAGAGCTCACATGCTCCTCCAGCGGCAGGAATAGATCCCAAGAGTCTTGATTTCCAGTTCTTCGTTGCCTTGCACATCCACACATGTAAGCGAAGGCTAACATATGTATGAGTGCTTGATTCTCTTCCAAGGAATGATGCACAGAGAAAAAAAACAGCCTACTATTCCTACTAATTATTGGTATAGCTAAAATGTTCTGGGATCCAACTTTACTAAAAACCCATGCTAAAATGTACTTTTTCTGTTGTTTTAAAGCCATAGGAAATTACATACCAAAAACTGTTAGAACAGCTGCAGTATTTAATTACATAATCATGTACTGTTTGTGCTGCAGGATTCCTACCTCATTCAGTGCCCAGGATAGACTGTGAATGAAGTAGAGTTCAAAGAACAGAGGACATTTCTTTTGTTTGAGGCACTGTTCTGGGAGTCAGAGCTAGGTTCCACTCCTTGCTCTGCCACAGACCTCCTACAGATGGAAGGCAAGACTCTCACGTTCCATGTGCAAAAGAAAACTGAAGTAAAACAGCACCTGCAATCTTAGTGGGGCGTTTTTCCTACTTTGAGTGCTTGACTTACCATAGTTTTTTTTTTTCATAATTACATATTTTAAACTGGTTAAAGAGCCTTAAACGTATGAATAAGAAATAAAGTAGAAGCTTGCCACTGCTCCTATTTTGTGCAGAAGGAAGAGCATTTACTTTGTACTCATTATTTCAGGGTCTCCTCCAGAAGCAGAAGGAGTTGGAGACTGGTCTAATTCCAACCATAAATCAAGAAGAAAACTTTATTTCTCCATTTTAAAAAAGGTACACACGTATACAAAAACATTCAGCTTTAAAAATGTCAGGCACAGCACTTTATATTTGCTACTGTAATTTACTAACTGCATCTAAATCTTTTTTAACCAAGGTCTTATCTCCTACATGAAATGTGACAGGTTATGTGGTTTCGTGCCCTTTCCTCCTCCCCCCATGTGGTTGTTTGAAGATGCTTGAATCTAATATATAATGCATTTGCTGTTTAGAACGGTCTTCTGCTTTGAACATTTCTTAAGATTATGTAGTAGAAAAACAGCAATATAGAAAGTTTTTATTTACATTAATTTTTTTGTAAAATTTAAAATATATGTATTTTTGGTATAAATAAATGTATTAAATATTTAATGACATACCAATTTTTGCCTCACACTAAAAAAAATAAAATTAGACGTGCCAAATCTCTTCCCCTTTCAGTGTTGCCTTGCCCCAAAAGCTGTCTGATCACTTAGATAAATTATTTGTGTGCTAGTGAGCAACCCAGCACTAAAAAAAACAGCATATGTATTGAATAAGCTAGCTAAAACTGAATGGCAGTGCTTATTGTCCAGCTATGCCAGAAAGAGGACAAGAGACACGCAGCATGGTTTAGTTAGGCCACAACTTCCTTCTTAAAAGTCTGGGAGTACCTGGCCGATAGAAGTGTACAGTGCAGATAATTCCATAATCATTTCAATATATAGCTGGGAGCTTCTGTCAGCTCTCCCCCTTATCTACCCTGGTCCCCAGCCACCCCACAGCAGGGACCTCACCTTCCCCCCTCCTCAAATGAGGGTTAAGAGAGACTATAAAGAAGGGGGAGAGTTGGCTCCCTGCTATACCAGCCATAGGAGTCCCAACCCTCCCCTCATCCCCTCCCATTTCTTCTCCTTTAAATCCTTTACCAATGCATTTTATTTGATACTGTAGCCCTTCCCCATGGAATACCTGCAGTGGGCATCTGCCAAAAGAGGAACCAGCAATTAGCTTGGCTACCCCTCCCCCAGTTAACCAGGTGCCCAGATATCTCCTAATGCCCCCTTTAATATCAGCCAAAAACTTCTCAGCTCCCAAGTCTGACAGGTCGACCCCATCCTCCCTGAATAATTCTGGTGCCTCATATACTATACCTGGCTGTGAAAAGACTGACCCTCCTATGACATCCATGAATTTGGCCACCTGCCTATTCACATACCTCCTAGCCTTGTTGAACTTTCAGGGGCTTTGCAGCTCCCTGCCACGCCCTGCGTTGTGGCATATCCAATCGTACAATTTTTACTCCTAGGAGAAGTTCCAGGATCAGCCCCAAGTCCTTCTTAACTCTGACCATTAAGGTTACCTCGTTACACAGTCCCACATTATCTTCCTCAAGGTGAACCACAATTATATCTGATGCCTGCTCACAGGCCCCTGCAGCGTAACGAAGGGGTATCAGCTGGTCCCATAACATGCCCCTCCTCCCCTGCCAGCTCAGGACTGCTTCACCACTGAGGCCCAGCTGCAAACCTCCAGCCAACCTGGAAGCCCACCTATGCACCCAGTAATGAAAATACAAAGGAAGATTAACACTGATTTCCCCCCACCCCCTCATTCTACACACTTCAGAATAGCAATGCCCAATTGCCTGAATTGTCCTAACCCCCATTCCCAGCTAGGCCGCTGCTGTTGCGGCCTAGATCCTGGATGAATGGGAACCAAAATTCATATGCTGGGCATCCCAACCTTGCCAGTCCCTATCTTGAAACTGTAGCAAACTAGTATGTGAGGGAACTCCCATAACTGAATAAAGAGTGGCCCATCCCTCCCTGGTCTTATCATCTTGTATGTATTTGAAGATAACTGCCTTAAATCAACATCAAAGAGCATTTGTTTAATTTACAGGTGATAAACATTTGGCCATTTGTTAGGCAACAGTTTGGATAAACTCTCTCATTATATACACGAGAACCACACACATCTGAATGTGCGCTTTGTAATAGAGTTGTTTCTGTATGGCAATCTGTCTAAAGTTTAATGATGAAAGGAAATTGAGAGTATTTTTCTTCATGAGAAGAATTGCCCCTGCATGATGACTTTGCATGTGCCATACAGTGGCTTAGTTCCTAATACAGTTTATTCTGTAATACAGAATACAGTTTGATATTCCAGAAGGAATAGCTTTTTGTATCTATACTAGATACAGTAAAATGAAGTCAAGGGATTTCTAAAAATAGAAGAACAGCTATCTTTTTATAGAAGTGTTTACTTAAGATGCATTGAGTATTTTAAAAATGAATACCAGCTTGAAATTACCAAAAAGAACAAGGAGTACTTGTGGCATTTTAGAGACTAACCAATTTATTTGGGCATTAGCTTATGCCCAAATAAACTGGTTAGTCTCTAAGGTGCCACAAGTACTCCTCGTTCTTTTTGCTGATACAGACTAACACGGCTACCACTCTGAAGCTTGAAATGAGTTTGCTTAAAAAAAAAAAAAAAAATAGTTTTAGCTATTATAAGTAGTGAGTGCACGTGCCGTTTGTGGCTTAATAACCACAGTTTGCCTTTAAATATTTGTCCCTTGGCTGTACTAAAACCTAAACTGACTGCAACAAAAATAAACTAGTTTTCTTATATTACTCTTAGGTGGTAGTGGACTTAAACTAATACTAAATTAAAAAACAAAACACATGGTAATATGGCAGAGTTTGTTTTACCATCCACATAGTATTTTCTGGAACTCTTCTCTATAGTATTCACAAGACTGGGCACAAAGAAAGATGATACATGTGTGCTTCAATAATTGAGTTACTACAGAAAAATGTTCGGGGAGGAAGGGGGGGAAAGGAGACAAAATCTAGCACAATACGTATAATTGTCTGGCTATGCCAAAAGAATGACAAGAGACATTAGATAGGGGTTTAATCAGGCCGCAACTTTATTAGATGTCTGGGACTAACCTGGCGGATGGATATATATATAAAATATATATAAATAAATGAGAGAGAGAGAGAGAGAGAAAGTGCACATGTGCTTTTACCAGCCCACCACCTTTCCATTTATGTCGCTCCAGCAGATCCACTGCCGGGAACCTCCAATTGCAAGGTGGGGGGGGAAGGGGTGTCTTCTACCAGCTTCCCCGCCACCCTTTTTATCCAGGTCCCTCCAGTAATTCCCTTGCTAGGACCTTACCGACCCCCCCCCCCCCCTTGTAGGAGGGTTTAAGGTAGACTATAATGATGGGGGGAGGGTTTTGGCTCCCTGCTGTACCGATCAGGAGTCCCTAACTGCCCCCAGCTCCCTCAATTACCAAGCA
The DNA here is from genome assembly GCF_028017835.1 of Emys orbicularis. Lineage (NCBI taxonomy): Eukaryota > Metazoa > Chordata > Testudines > Emydidae > Emys > Emys orbicularis. The sequence continues at coordinate 105,920,375 of NC_088689.1, forward strand.
CCTCTCCTCAATTCCTTTTCCCGGCCATTTATCTGTTCTTTTGTGCCTTAATTTATGGAGTACCTGCACTGAACATCCATTATACACTTAAATAAAGAGTTGCAACATGTGGCCTACGGCCCATCATGCTATGCATGAACAGAGCCCACCTGAACCTGCTGCGAGGAAGGCAAAAAAACCCCAACTGCACCTGGCCAATATGGTGGTAAGGGAAAAATTCCTTCCCAGCCCCCCTCAACGGGGCAGCTAGCCTAATGCCCACAGCAGATGTAGCTAATCACCCAGCCTATTTCTGACCTAAATAGGGTGGGTGGGTGCTGCGTAACCTGCTCTGAGTGATGAGTTCAGGGCCAGGGTGACCTTTTTAAACCCCTCATTCCTAGGTGGTGAGTCATTCACCACACTGACTGCTTTTCCAGCAGTTTTACGGCTCTCCTTCTCCCCGCAAGCCAGAAAGCATTGCCCTCTTCTCCCAGCCAGCCTGACACCCCCTCGCCCGGCTCAAAGTGCGGGGCAGTGATCATCTGGCTATGCCGAAAGAATGACAGGAGACATTAGATACGGGTTTAATCAGGCCGCAACTTTATTAGATGTCTCGGACTAACCCAGCAGATAAAATGTGCAGTGCAGGTAAACCCCCACAATTAATGGGGGGGGGCTGATTTTACCAGCCCCCCCTTTCCGTTCATGTCCCTCCAGCAGATCCACTGCCAGGAACCTCCCATTCCTGCCAATTCCAGGGTGGATGGGGTGGTGCTTCCTCCAGCTCTCCCCACCTTTTCATCCAGGTCCCTCCAGCAATTCCCTTGCTGGGATCTTACCAATCCCCACCCCCTGGTAGGAGGGGTTAAGGTGGACTATAATGATAGGGGGTTGGCTCCCTGCCATACCAATCAGTGGAGCCCCTAACTGCCCCCAGCTCGCTCAGTTACCAAGCACCTCTCCTCAATTCCTTTCCCAAGCCATTTATCCATTCTTCTGTGCCTTAATTTATGGAGTACCTGCACTGAACATCCACCACAAGGAGGTGCCAGCCATTAGCTTGGCTGCCTTCTCCCCACAGCCAGCCGGGTTCCCAGACATCTCCCAATACCCTCTTTTACATCAGCCAAAAACATGGCAGCACCTGAGTCTGACAGGTGCACCCCATCCTCCTGAAGTAACTCTGGTGCCCCATAGACTATGCCAGGATGTGAAATTACTGCCCCCCCAGGGCAACAAGAATTTGGCCACCTCCCTGTTCACATACTTCCTGGTTTTGTCTACCCTGGTGGGATTTATGGCTCCTGACCATTCCCTACATGGAAGCATATTCAACCAGACAATGTTAACCCCCGGAAAAATTCCCAGGATCTGCATCAGGTCCCTCCTAGTTAGAAGCATTAATTCCACCCCTTTAAGTGTTCCCAGATCATTTTCTCCCAGGTGTATCACCAATAGATCCGTTGGCTGCTGATGCGCTTGCACAGCATACAACAGCAGTATCAGTTGATCCTATAACATGCCCCTCCGTGCGTGCCAACTGAGTAATGCTTCGCCACCGAATCCTAGCTGGGAGCCCTTGGGCAACCTGGATGCGTGCATATGCACCCAAAACACAATACTGTGCCCACAGATCCACACCCTCGTGTGTATAGCCGGTTGTCCTGTATCTGAAATGAGAACACAACTGATTAATGTTGATTTTCCACCTGCGGTCTTACATACGTTCCGTTTGCATTAGACTGCCAGCACCTGATTGCCTGAGTAGCCTCTGCTTCCATATCTATCTGGGCTGCTGCTGTAGCCACCTCTGTTCTGAATGAGTGGGAGCTTTTCTTCTATTTTTAGAAGTCATCTTTTTATAGAAATGTTTTACTTAAAATGCATTAAATGGGTATTTTAAAAATAAATACCAGCTTGAAATTAGTTAGTTTTAGCTACTATAAAGTAGTGAGTGCACCTGTCATTTGTGGCTGCTTAATCACATTTTGCCTTTAAAACATTTGTCCCCTGGCTGTACTAAAACTTAAACTGACTGCAACAAAAATAAACTGTCTTGATGGAAAAAAAAAAAAAAAACAAAAAACCAAAACTTAGTAATATAAGAAAACGTTTAGGTGGTAGTGGACTTTAACACTAAATTAAAAAAAAAAAAAAAAAGTAGTATGCCAGAGTTTGTTTTACCATCCACATAGTATTTTCTGGAAATCTTCTCGATAGTATTTACAAGACTGTGCACAAGGAAAGTTGATACATTTGTGATTCAATAATTGAGTTACTACAGAAAAATGTTCGGGGGGGGGGGGGGGAGAGACAAAAATCTAGCACAATACATATAATTTTTAAGAAAGGGTGAGAACAGTAATTAAACTCTTATGAAGATATTCATTTTAGTGGCATTGCCACATTTAGCAGAAGATTAAGTTCAGAGCCTAAAAGTATCTACCTGTTACACTACTATAGTAATTCAAGTTAAGACAGAACAAATCAGCTGTCTGCCATCTGTACATTTATAAGAAGATACAGAACTTTACAACTGTAGGGCTATTTCCATGCAGTTGTGGTAAACAGAAGGTACTAAACAGATTAATTAGATGCACACAAAAATGGTATTGAAATAAATTTTGCAGCATCAGTTTTCTGTATTTTAGAAACAGGATATAAAACAAAGCAAGTTGCTACTAAGGCCCATGTGCATGAAGAGTTTATTTTTTTTTAAATGGAACTGCACCATTGGTTACTCTAATTGAGGTATTTAGCCAAAATCCAGTATTATATATATTTTTCATTAAAATAACTACACTGCCTTATCGCTATGTAAAAACATTTTGTACAAAATGTGTGTCCAATGTCAATCAAATAAATACATAACAGTTTTTATATTCATTTAAAGACAAGTGGCTTGGATACTCTATTACAGTTTACTTAAAAAATGAAGCTTTGCTATTTCACATGCTTTAGGCAAACATTCAGTTTTACATTAAAACAGACTTCAAACTGAAGCCCAATTACAGGTCAAATACAAATGTAAAAACTTAAAAGTGCCAACAAAACAAGATAATTCAAATACAATAAATGTTAAAAAATATATATTTATTTCAGTTTTCAGATGCTTCAACTGGTACAGGCCATCATGATTTAAATAAGACGGAAACATTTGAGTTAAACGACAAGAAATATTTTGTTCAGAGAATAAAATAGAAACTGTTAATTCACTTTTTTAGAAACAGAAAGAAGTCCACAACAAACCTATAAAAAGTTTTAGTTTTGTGTTTATTTCTATTTTGAATATGGCCTGGAAGATTCACAATTTACATCCCAATTACTAGGAGATGACGACTTGTCTGTATCCATGCTCTGACTGTAAGCAGACAGAAAATAATTCCCACCTTCTTGGTTTTGATTTGTGGAAATTGGGTATGTTGTTCCCAGAAAAGTCTGATGAGTGAGAACATTAAAATGACTGAACTGATGGGACATACTTAATTGTCTACTGTAAACTTGAAAGTTGTTGAAAGGAACTTGTTCTACTGAATTGTTTTTGTCTCCTTCAGCAGAGCATGTTGTAGAAACAGGAGTTATTGGCTGTATCTCCTCCAAATCAAGTTTAGAAGTTTTTTCCATCAACCCAATTTGTCCTTCAGAAGACAGCTGCATATCGGTTAGAGTTTTTTCTTTTGAATCTGTTCCATGTGAGCCTTTGGTCTCTGTCTGCAAAGCTTCTGAATGAGAATCATACTTTGAGGCATCACTGCAGATTTCTATTTGTGATGTTTCATCCCCTGAATCCAAAGACATATCTTCCTCGTCCTTTTCATCGCTTTCTACAAGAACTATATTAAGAAAGAGAAGTCCTACTCTATTGAAATATATGATTTTTTAAAAAAGCTATACACTACTCACAGAGTGTTATGCTTCGGGTAGGTAAATCCAATATCACTTAAGGCTTGGTCTTCTGCCACTCTTGTTCACTTACTCAACACACACACTTAACCCTTTGTGTGAATGTCCAGATATTCCGATGCTAAAAGCTTCTGCGCATTGTGTTCATGTTTAGTGTTGGGAAATCCCAACTCCCAGCTCCAAAGGGGTTAATGTCAAAACAGCATCTAAAGTTATACAGTAGGTCAGTATTTGATCAGACAATTACAGAATACAATTACTGACATCCAAGTTCATTTTGTTACCATTATTAAATCTGTCATTAAGCTTATCCTTCTCTCAGAACAGAAGGGAATGTCATTTGGCTTACACATTACCTTTCCCTCTTAATCAATCATCATCATCAGGCTTTCTTGGATACTGAATTAGTCAGTAATTCTGTATTGAAGATATCGTAAAGTATTCCATCCCAGCATCCCTTTCCCACTTCTTAAAATACAGAGTATTTGAGAGTTGGGATTTCCTCACAAATCTACAGAGTTCGTTTTGTAAGAGTAAAGACACACTACACTTAAAGGACCTCCACCCCACTCCTCTGATTAGCTGGAAAGTATAAAATATGCTGAATATTACCTGATTGTCTTTCAGGAACACCAGGTGAAGGAAGGTTGTTTCCTTCAGTAATTGAATTGTGGTAGCCAACGAGATTTTTGAAGTTTTGCATAAAGTCATCAACTGTAGCAACTACTATTCCATTATCAGCATAATTTGAAAATGTTTTGACATTCTTTTCTGAATTTACAAAGAGAGAAAGAGGAGTGACTTAGTAACACAATAATATCAAACTTAAGAAAAAGAGCTGCAAGTTCTGGTTTTACCTGTTAAGAAGACAACATGTCTTTGTTGTATATTCTGAGCCTGAAGTCGGATAAGACAGTCTAATTCTGGAGCATTTCGTGTTTGAGAGTCACAGTTATGATATGACAGAATCTCAACCATGTGTTTCTTCTGATAGGTATTCAGAAGGGTCAGCAGACTCAAGGCTTTAGCATTCATTCTATTTAAAAGAGGATTGGAGGTTTACATTTAGATCAATATTCAAATTACATAATATATCACATAATGAAAACTCCCTTCAAAAATAATTTTCTTTCTTTAAGATTTTATATCTTTGAAAGCACTGTTTTTCTAACATGTCATTTCAACACTTTGGTATTTAGAGTACACTGCTTACCTCCCAAGCTCCTTGAGTTTTTTTTGTATTTTACAGTGGACTTTCCACTGCCATTTCCCATCAGGTGTATTGAGGTCCTCAAGGAACTTTAGGAAATTTTTAAGTTTATCTATTTTGGAGAGAAAATAATTTGTGTTATATAGTTTAAAAAAAACCATTTAAAATCTAAGCTAAGCACAAAAACTATTGTGTCTTCCATTTTACAGATCTTTGATTAACAGCTGAAAACATAACCCCAGTACTGAGCTTTGTAAGAACTGTCTTTTTTTTTTTAGATTCAGTTTCTAATAGATTAGTTTGCTGTCAGTGGCCCAGGTCCACTACAGTTGTGTAAGCTTACACTAAATTTGACTCAGTGACTTATTGCCATTAAGAGAGATCCATTAAAAACGAATTAACTTAAGTTTTGTTTCGGGGGGGGGGGGGGGGGGGGAGAGAATGGAGAGAAGTATGCGGTCTTAAATAAAGGCTACAATTATAAAAGCTGTGTATAATTCTTTGAGGACTGGAATTTTAATGGTTTGGTAGCATCATACAAAACTTTTCATGTCAAGGTAGCTATTCAATTTGACCCAGGCTGAGAGACTAGACTGACTTCTACATCAGCAGCCTATGAAATTTTAATTGGTGGCCCCAATCCAGTTGGTTATAGACAGCTACCTCCAGAAAGGCTAATAATAAAGTGCATATGAGAATGAACTGATTTAACCCTCTTCGAGGTGATCCATTACAACAAGCTTGATACATATCACTGCAAGAAGTTTTCATCGCCTCTCTTCTGTAGTTAAATGGAGGATTTCATTCTCAAGTGCTGTCAATAAGACGTCTTTCTCCTGTACTAAAAATTCATGATTTTTAACAAAAATTCTTACCAACTGTGACAGACTCTGGATTAAGAACAGATTCATCAGACACAACAAAACCACCAGACACAAACAATTCATTGTATGTGTGGTTTTTCACATCATCCAAGCTATCAACACCAGCAAAGCTGACACATGAAAGCCTCTTCAGAGTTACTAAACCAGGTATCTGTTTAAAAAGAGAAATATATAGTTAGAATTAAAGGTGTACAAGTATGATGCAAGCAGACAAGGGAAGAGTGGTTGATTTGAAACGCTATGAAAAAGTAAACCAAGGATTACACCTGACATTAGGTAAGTTGACCTTAGTTCCATTTTGAAAGACCTGTTTATATGTGGAATTCTCTAGAGAACAATAGTTAGTCCCTGCTGAAAGAGGAACTTTCACTGTTGAAAAATAATGGAAAACAAGCCTTTAAAAAAAAAACAAAAAAAAACACAAAAAAACAACCACCATGCTTTCTGTATACAGTGCCCAAGATGTCAGTGAGTTTTAAAGACTTTGTTCAGAATAATCTTAACTGAGCAAATTGCTTCAAAATTCCCTAACACTTGGTATTAAATTTCTTAATTTTAACTCAAACTAACCAATTTACTTACAAGATCTGAATATTACTCAACAAATACTACAACAAAATTGTTAAATCCCTGCTTTAGGTGCAAACTCAACTCAACCTTGGCTAGCAGTGCTTCCATTTTATCCAATATAAATTAAAAGGAAAAAAGTTGTGGTCATAAGTAGTGGTGCAAGAGTTACAAAATTGGATAAGTCAAAACAAGTTTAATCCCTTCTACTCAAGATGCACACTACAATGAAACATTTTAAATGCAAGTGACTAACTTAAGCTTTGAGTCAACTTTCTATATTTCACAGTTAAATTAAACTAGTACTATTAAATATATTTAATGTACCTTATGAATGAGGCTGGCAATATCTTCATTTTGAATAATTATCAATAGTTTGTCTAAAGTAGCTCTTCTTTTTAAGAATTGTTCTGGGTGGCATTCTGTATTACCTAATTTTGTAAGGTATTCCTACCCCACAAAAAAAAAAAAAAAAAATTAGTTAAACCAATGCAATTTAAAAGCTCACCATGTAGAGTTTTTACTATTCAAGCAAGCACATAGGCATTTTAAAATAAAAAATCCTACACATTCATTTTTACCTGTACCCAAGTGAACTAGCTAAAAAGGTATAGAAACACAGGGACTAGATTCATTTTGTAAAGCTATTTCTGTAATTATTTTTAATTTTAATCTAAATGGCTTTTTAGATTAAAAAGTGGTCAGCCATTTAATCTAAATGGCTGACCACCTTAGTCTCTGCTGAAAATTGCACTTTTCACTAAAAGCCAAAAACATTTTACTTTCAACTCCATGATATTTAATATTAAACACAAAAGTGCAATTTCTCAACATGATCTGGAATTTCAAGAAGCAAAAATTATAGGAATTTTATAGGAATTTTTCATTCCCTGACCATTCCTTAATAAATTTTCCACTTCAAGTAGAACGGAGAACAATATGCTTTTGATCATGTTTCTCTTTTATTCCTGAAATCTCACAGAAGCTGCCCTACAGGGCTACTTTCAAAAAGAACAAAACAAGGGCTCTTCTACAACCAATCCCACTGTCCAGCTGGAAAGGTTTATACCTTGCCTAGACAAGAGGAAGACTTAAAAATTGAGTGCAAATATACCATAGGAGAGCCTTCATTAACTCATGAAAAAGTAACACCAAAATTTCAAAGCCCAAATGCATCTATGCCTTTATTGAGGTGTTTGCAAGTCAGGTTTATTCACCCCAGACTGAATGGCTCCATTAACACCATTTTTAAAATGTAGAACTATTTGGACAAGCTTTCAAGGCCTTACACTCAACTTAATGGCATTTCTCTGTTTGGATGTAGAGCAATTTTTGAACATCACTATTTCAGGGAATGTTCCAAGCATCAATGAGCAGAATCCTGTTGATTTTGGGGAATAACTGAAAGACAGGAAGGAGGAAAATGGGGGACACAGCCACTGCCAGCTGATTAACAGAGCCATAGCTTTGAGCACCTCTGCAACTGTTTATAGATCAAAAGGACTGGTTGATGGGAGTTCCTGAAACAGAAGGGGATGGGAGCATGGCACAAAGTGAGTTTCTGCTGTCTTGGAGTGGGGGGAAAGGGAAATGAAGGAATGCAAGAAGCCCCTGCTGCATGCAATTTGCTCAGCCTACATAAGCTATGAAGTGCGTGCTCTATGCTAAGGATAGGTCCCAAAGGAAAAACCTATTTACCTGTATTTCTTTGCAGAGGGTACTTTCCTCCTCTTCATGAATGTAAAATTTCACAGTGTTTTTCTGTACATCTTTAATTATTTTGACCAAGCTGCTGAATACTTCAGGTTTTAACTGGCTTATAAAATCAGAGAGTGCTGGTTGGGTTGAAATGTTTAAGTTATCCGGCGATTTCTGAGTCTTTTCTGGTGGCTCCAGTGGATCATCACTGGAAGTGTTCTTATCAGATGTCAGTAAAACCTCTGTGGTGGCACTAACACAGTCCATTTCCTCTTTCACTATGGTTAAGTTCACTGATGAATGCTGCTCATTACAGTTTGGCTCCTCCACAATACTGTTACTCGGTGGTTCTGATAACAGTGCATTGTCAAAGTCACTTGAAACAGATACACCCTGTTCTGGTAGAGGATTCAATTCGGCCTCAGTTACAGCATCTCCTGCTGGATCAGGACTAGAATTAAGAGGTGGAGTATGCCTACCACATGAAGATGACAGAGCAACATTATTCAGCTTTTCACTCAGCCTCTCTATATACTCTTGGACAGAGATGTCGAATGCCTGTAAACATATGTATTTAGAAAGTCTCATTACCCTCTCTTGGGCTGAAAAGACAGGAGTGGACATTCCACTCACATATGCAATATTCTTCTGCTGCAAAATCTCCTGAATCTTTCTTGCAAAGAGACTGTATTCTTCCAATAATGTAGACTCTATTATTCCACTTATGGAGTGCTTAGATGCAAGAGGGTGATCTGTTAGTGCACACTGATCTTCATTTTTCTCCACGTGACTTGTATACAGTCCATCTTCTTTTGTCCCCTTTTGTATGTCTGAAAATGGAGAGTATGGAAACTGGTAATCAGAACTTCTTTGTCTATTTATTACCCGGGGGTCATTAGGAAGGGCATCCTTTGGTGGTAAATACACCAGTTGTTCTTCTGGTGATTTCAGACCTATACAGGAAGAGTTAATTATTATAAATCTAATCTTTGAAAAGTCAAAAATAAAACAGACACTTGAAGTTTGTAATAAATTTTAAAACAGCATCAACTTCTGCCTAACAACTTAACTCTGCATTTGAGGCATTAATGCCAAGTGCTAGTACAGAAGCACTCAGAGTTTAACCTTTCTTAGGTTTGAGGGGGAGGGGGCGAGGGGAGAAAAACAGAATATTTTAGGATTTTTCATTACTCTTGCTTATGGATTTTCATTCTTAAGCAAGTCATTTTGCCCGACAACAATATCCGATGAGCACTATTGCACAACAGGAAGCAACATAACCTTCAGGAGATTTAAGCAAATTGAAGTGGGTAGGTGACCAATTAAATCATTGACATTTTCTTCCTATCTAGCTTCTAAGTAGAAGTCACATACTATGGTGTAGAGTTTAAATTGTGTGCATGTAAAATGATGAGTTGGATGGCTAGCCATTACTGAAGCATTGTTGGCATGCAATTATGAAAATCTGAGTTCAGGTAGTGACTCCCTCATAAAGTTTCACTGTATTCTAAGTTTCACACAGATCATTTCTAGATATGGTTAGTTCCGTCCCCAAGCACATTCAATCCATTGCCTCTTTGCCAAATCTGCAAAGGTTTTTACTTTGTGCTTTTGACATCACTTTGTGTAGTACCACCTGGGGAAATTGAAATTTCAATCAGTTTCCTCTTTGGTTTGTGTGGGTCTTTCTAACAGCACCATGAGACAGAAAAACCATTAAAAAAAAAAAAAGTGGGGGGAGGAATGAGATTGTAAAACCCCTAAATCTGGCTGGGGGATGGGGGAAGAGGAGTGTCATCTCTGGAGTAGAAATGGTATCCAAAATTATGTAATAATGTCTTAAATTCATGTCCCTTTAAAGTGCAATTATACTTTTACTAGTAAGTACAAAAAAAACACACACAAACAGACCTGTTTGTGTGCTTAACAGGATACCAATCTACTTAATTTAGTGACAAAAATAAGATTTGTTTTAGGATTTTAAAATCCTGTTGTCTCTGCAAAGCCAGTCAGAAGTGAACAGATTCTATTCCTTTGTGCCAGGCTTCCCCCATCCCTCTTTTCCAATTAAGTTCCAAGCAATTACAACTGAAGGCAACTGGGTTGCCTAGGTGTAACTGAGGGTCTAAAATGACCTGCAGAATCTTTATTTTGGGGATTATGCAAAAAGAAGAGAACAGAGCTTGACTCAGAACCAGTGATGTGTTTTGCAGGGCTCGAAGTTGGGATATATTATTTTTTACACCGGTATGCAGAGTGCATTTGAATCTAGAAGTCACTGCTACACAGATATTTTTAAGAGTCATTTAAAAAACATATTCCCTTCTCCATCTCCCCCTGAAGACTTTTCCAGCGGGCGGGGGGGGCGATTTCTTCTAATGAGCACTCTCATCCTTCACATATCTACACCGTTGGGTCACAAGTACTCAAGAGAAACTAAGTGTGTAGGGAGGAGCACAAATTGTCAAACAGGTATATTGAGCAAATAACTTCCAGCGTTTGTTCCTGTTCAAAGATCTGACTTCCTACTTTACTTTGGTCTGTCCAGTTAGTTTGTAGAAAAAAAGGACTGCCTGAAAAAATACCAGCTTTAAAAATAAAATAAAATCTAGCTATCCTTGTTGATTTACAACAAGATTCTGCAATGCTGTAGAAAGATGTAATTCTAGAATGACAAAAGGAAGAAAGACTGTATTTTGATGAGTTTATTGGGGGGGGAGGAGGGCGGGAAATCAGCAGTTCAAGTAGTGCATGCCAAAGGAAAAAATCCCAGAACATTTAATAGCTTAGGGTGCAAGATGAATAGAATTAAAAGCTATCATTTTTAATATAATCTACTATCCCATTAGCCTTCTTGTACAAGGTATCAGGGAAAAAGCAAGCAAGAACCAAGTTGGAATGAATTTCTGGAGTCAGAGACCAGCCCCCGATTCAAGATGAACTTTTAATTTAAGGAATAAAACTAGGTTCTGGTTAGGACAAATGATCATAAGCAAGAAAGCGGATAGCTAAAACAAACCCAGGTTTATTTCCAGCCTATTGTGGAGTTTGGCTTATGTAGTAATTAAGACATGAAAGATTACCCAGTGCTCAGCAACACAAGATATCCATATAAGTTAGGTAACTAAAGGCAAGTTTTCCCTCAATAAGTTTTTTCAATGACAAGGACTGGAAAGCATCATGCAACAAAAAGCAAAGAATTTACTACTTAAAACAAAAATCAGAACTTTCTATCATTCCTCACAACCACGATAGAGGATTGAAAATGTAAAAAATCAAAATTGCAAATTACTATTTCCCCTTACTATTTATAAATTGATAGCAAGAGATCAATCACTAATTTATCTCCTTACAATTGAGAAAAAGTGAAAAACTGAAGTTGCTTTCCCTGGGGCCTATGCTTTCCTTCCACAACCATCTCTCCACCACAAAAATACAGAAACCCACAAACCATCAGATGCAGTCTATTATATAGAGGCAGAGAAGCTTATCGTAAATGATGATATTAAAAAGATCTTAAATCCCTACAAGCAAATTCAAAGGCTCCTTGACACCATTACATTTTCAGCAAGGTATGTTTGATAGAATCAAACAACTGACGGAAAAGCCTGAAATCTTCAGACTGTTCTAATTCTCCTTTAACATTCTTGAGTCGCTTCAGTGAATCAATTCCATTAATTGAATGGCAGACTACTGCTCCACTTCCCAGTTTCCTGATGAAAATTCAATACCAGAAGAAACTATCAATTGGGAAGTAGTGGCATATGCACAAAAAAAAAAAAAAAAAGAAGCCATCCTTCTCACCTGTTTGGTTATCTCCATGTTTTTCCAGTTGATCCTCTGGATCTCTTCCTGCCCCTCCTGAGGGAGAGCAGCAGTTAGCATTTGTAGAGTTTCTCATAGATACTTATCTAGCACCTCTCATAAACTAATTGTGTTATTGTATTTACATACTGATTATGGGGTTAACTTTCAAGTTAACTCTTATGGAACTAGAGTTTGTAACACTGGTGATGTCTATTTAACACACCACCTCCTTCATCTCTGGTGATCAGGGATGTTCCTTCTCTTTTTATCCAAAAGAATACTTCAGAGAGAATTGCATGGTTCAGATAAAAACTTGGCATAATATTGAAACTTAATAGTTGACTATACACTGTAACAGCCAACTGGCAAATCCTCATAAGAACTCCCACATCCAGCATTTATGATAAACTATAGTTTGAGCTGCCTAATCTTGTTCCTTTCCACTGCTACTTCAACAACCATGTGGTGTCAGCACACATAGTAATTGTTTCCATCCCATAATGCAAAAAATACATTGTCCACCATAACACTTGACAGTCTCTCAATTTTTCGCCATTTGGCAAAGCACTGAATTGGTATTGATGTCCTTTGGGGCTTAAATTGCAAAAGGTCAGATATCCAAGCTATCCTATCTCATTGAAAAGTTTAAGAAGAAGTTTGTGGAAATAAAAAACAAGAAGATGGGTATTAAAATGGTCTCAGTGCCCTTTGATAAAGCCAATCCAGCTCCACCTACAGCCACCACTCCAGGATTCTTAGAAGATGAGCAGGAACCAATAGCTTTTACTCATGGGGTATGACAGTTAATACATCTTATTTGGGTCAGTCACAAGGGAAAGGAGGGTGGGGGAGAAAAAGACTCAGTGCCCAGCCTCAGATGCATTTATGACTCTTGACTTCTCACCTCGTCTATCTCACCATCCACACCCTTCAAGCCAACACTCGTTAAGTTTCTCAGGGACTTAATACTGTCGACTCAGTCATCAAGAAGTAGGATGAGAAGGTTCTTTAAAGAAGATTCTCTGAGAAAAATGGGTTTCATTCTTATGGTCAAAGATGAAAAAAAGACTTTGAAGTACCTCTAGTAGGATAGCTTGATTTGGTGAAAAGGGACTCTTCTTCCAGCAAGGTCAACTGTAACCTTAAATGATTTCTATGTTGAACCCCATTGTAGTATCAGCCTGTTTAATCTTGCAACTAAAAGTGTGCCATCATTACCAAAGTGACAACTGCAACTTTTTTTTTAAGTCTGATACATCTTGTGAGATACAAATTCAAGCAAATGACCACAATTCTAGACAGCTACACTATATGTCAGTATATTGCCAAAGCTATTCCTATTTATTCATCACATCCAAGAGGTTAAAATCTGGTCTCTGTTACAGCTAACCATGCCCAATAAAGAGAATGGGATGTTTCATGGGTATAAACACAGCAGAATCTGATCCCTGGGGTCTTATAGTTCCGCCTATTTCTGTAATAATCAAATATTAAAACCAAAACTCTACATACAATGTGACCCAAGAGTGGGATCTATGAAAGATGAGACCTTTAGAAAACTGGTTCTTTTACATTTTTGTATTTTAGGGCAGCATAAGAGTTAGTAATGTGTCTTACCTGTAATTGGAATCAGCTTCCAGTGTATTCCAACCTCTCCTATATTATTTGAACTAGAATGTTGTCTGCGATAAGCATGTTCAATAGGAGTGCTAGGACACGGGCTGTAGTCATCAAAGCTACTAACACTTCCGGTACTTGGTTCCTAAAAAAAAACAACCACAACCCCTCAGTTCAAGACTATGATGCATCCTTAACACAAGTATTAAGCTTTGCCATCTCAACAATAGTAGGAATGTAGATAAGATCACCAATCTAATGGAATTTTTGCCTTTAAGTTAATCAAATCTGAACACAGGCAGAAATATTTCACCATAAGTATTTCTATCCTTGACAGAACATCAGCAAAGCTTCTGAAGTGACAAAAACAGTGTCTTTCCGCATAGTAATTCAGAATGCCATTTTAGGCACATTTGCTAGATGGTCTCTCCCACCTCCCCCCACGTTTCAAGGATTGTGAACCATCTATAAGTGGATTGCTCTCTTCCTTTCCTTAAGGAGGTAGCTTCAGTCAGCTGACAGCCAAGGCAGGAGAGAGACACCTCTCTCAACTAGTTGATAACTTTCAGAATTTAACCTCAATTTATAGAATCTGTACGATTCCTAGCTAGATTCCAGATTGGGACAAGCTGGGTGAATTCACTCAAGAGAGTAGTGATTATCTGGTTTCACCAACACAGTTGTCATTGGAGCAGCATTTGATGTACTGAATGAGATACACCACATGTTGTGATAGGCATATGCGTAGGACAAATGAATCTGGAAAGGCATGTTGTGTGGGGTTCACTCTTAATGAGCCTCTGCACAACACCTTCAAAAGACAAGCCTGCAAACTTAAATTCATAACTCTGCTAGACATGAAGACTATGTCTACACGACACTGCTTTTAGCGACACAACTGTGTTGCTACAGCCGTGCCGCTAAAAGGCGCGCCGTGTAGCCGCTGTTTGTCGGCTCTCCTGCTGATAAAAAACCTCCACCCCCAATGAGCAGTGTTAGCTGTGCAAAACGTTCCAGCGCTTGTTGTCTGCAAAACTTGTGTCTTTCGGGTTGTGTGTGTGTGGTTTTTTGTTTTTGTTTTTTTTAAATACCTCTGAAAGAAAAAAATTGTGTAGTTCAGTTGCTAGTGTAGACATCGCCTAAAAATCATGGTCTCCACAGAGACTATTTTTGGGCTCATTATAGAAATTTGTAACCCACTAACCTTCCTTTGTCCTACAGCTTCAGAGGTGTTACCTGCCCACTTAATTTTAAGTAGTTTCTTGCACAGCTTTAACCCCTTATGCTTAACAATGTTTCCCACCTTGCATTTAACTGTGACACTCTGGTTTCCTTTTGCAGACCTGAAGATGAGCTCTGTGAAGCTTATCGTCTCTTCCACCAACTGAAGTTGGTCTAGTAGAACATACTACCTCACCCACATGTCTCTTATATCCTGGGACCCACACAGCTACAACACCATTGCAAACAGATTCCGATTGTCAGAACTGCTTACATAAGTGTTATTTACAAATAGGACCAAAATTCCTTTTTCTGCTCAGGGAGCTCCAATAATCTAGGAGCTGGGTAATACCTGATTACCCCTAGACCATGGGAGAATTTATCTGGGAAACTTAACTAGAAGATCCTTGGACTGGAACTCTCAAGACCCTACAATCAAAAGCTGTACTGAGAGGAAACTCCAACTTTCATACAATAATGGTGTAGGGAAGTATATATGGGCCACTTACAGGCTGCTCAGATTCTCTGTAGGCCCAAGTGGTCATATTTTGGGAAAGAGTTCTAGGGTGAGATTTTCAAGAGCTTAGCACTGGCCTAACTGCCCCACTGAAAATCAATGGCAGTTTTTCCCCACACTGACTTCAATGGGGGCAGAGTCAGGCCAACGCTGAACCGTTTTGAAAAATGTCATGCTTAATCCCAATAAGACATGGAAGTCCATCCACTATACATGCTTCCTTAATATATACTTGAATCCCTCTAGCAAAGTGGTTCTCAAACTTTTGTACTGGTGACCCCTTTCACATAGCAAGCCTTTTAAATATATATTTATATTTAACACCATTATAAATGCAGGAGGCAAAGCGGGATTTGGGGTGGAGGCTGACAGCTCGCGACCCCCCATGTAATAACCTCGTGACTCCCTGAGGGGTCCCAACCCGCAGTTTGAGAATCCATGCTCTAGCAATAACTGAATAGGAAGTGGACTGCCATTTCCAGGGGTCAGAATTTAAGACAGATGAGGAGTCTGAGGGAAGGTCTACCCTTGAAGTGGTGCAGCGTTATAGAGAAGATGCCACTACGCAACAGGAGAGCTTCTCCCATCAGCATAGTTAATTCACCTCCACGAGAGGCGGTAACTATGTTGACAGGAGAAGCCCTCCCACTGACACAGTGCTGTCTGTACCAGGGGCCTGGTCGGTATAATTGTGTTGCTAACACCCCTGATGTAGTTACCCCAATGTAAATTTATATAGTATAGATCTGGCCTCAGATCCTGAATTTCTCACGTATGGAGATGCAGATAAGACTTCAGGGACATCTTATTTCCAGTTTGAATGTGTCCAACTTCTAGCCATTGGCTAGTGTTATACCTGTCTCTGCTAGACTGAAGAGTCCATTATCAAGTATTTATTCCCCATATAGGTACTTATAGACTAATCAAGTCAACCTTTCATGTTCTCTTTGTTAAAATAAATAGACTGAGGTCCTTGAGTCTATCATTATAAGGCATGTTTTCTAATCCTTTAATCATTCTCATGGCTCTTCTCTGAACCCTCTTCAATTTATGAACCTTCTTATTGAATTGTGGACACTAGAACTGGACACATCTGACTGGGGAGCACATTAACCTGCCCACAGAAAACTGACTGCAGGAGTAAACAGGGAGAAGAAAGATCCTTTGTGCCTTAGCATTTTGGAAGGCAGCGTTTAAGGACTGTACAATACCCTTCCCAGCTGGATCTAGGAACTTGGGCCCCCAGCCTCTCCTTACTGTGCTTCCAAATGTAGCAGGCCTCATCCCAGCAGGATCCAATGCCATCCCAAGGGGATGGTAATAGAAGGTTGACCACAGTGGATCTCTCCATTCTCTGGAGATAAAAAGAGGTGGCTAAGCAGGAGGGGCACACAGGGCCCATTATATAATCATTACTATGCCTGCTCCCATAAAATACAACCCCTGATACTCCACAGAGAAGCCACACCACCATGAATCATCTAAGAGGCTGAATAAAAATGTCTGATCCCTGCAAGAGGTAGAAAGATGGACTGTTAGTGATGGCGGGTTCCAACCTGGGGTGAAAAAGATAAATTATAGACTGGTGTCTTTTGGTAACAGGCAGCTACCTGCTTAAGCAAAGGAACAGCAACCATATTATTGGAGCTCCCCCACAAGCACGTTGAAAAACTAGGAAAGAACAGATTGAGACTAGAGGTATGTCTCATCTTCAAAGGTTCTCTTTAGTTATTTTTTTAAAGGAAAGGAATGGGCCTAATAGCCGAGAGCACATATCCAAAAAAAGTTGGTGTACAGAAAACTTGACTTTTCAGTATGGTTCCTGGGAAATCTAAAAGCTCCAAGATGTGGAGAAACAAATGCCTAAGAACAGAAGTCTTACATGCAATTTATAGGAACTAAATGATTAAGAAATTCTCACAACTGTAAACACTGTACACTTAATCAGCATCCTAGCAATACTGGATTTTTCCCTTGAAGATACTTACTTTTAAACGCAGCGTGTGGTCAATGCCTACTTCACTAGCAGAAAGCCTTAGGTCAACATCAGTAGGATAGGCTAAGCATGTTGCTTCAGTTTCCAACATCACTGGGCTATGTGGATCCTTAAAGTTTACATTTTCAGCTTGTGCAATATTAGGAAGCACATGTTCTTCCTTATCCTGTGCTGGAATGGATTCGTATTCGTGTTTTAGCCTTAAATCCTCTATTTCATCAGTGTCCAATCCTAAAGCTTGGTTTACAGACCGTGCCAATGATGAATCCAAGTGTCCTGCACTAGCTAGTGTTTCTAAGAGCAACTTAATGAGACCATGTGTGTCTGTAACTGCAGGGTCCGATACATCTTGTTGTCTCAAGTCAGTATCATGTCCCCCGAGACCGGTAATTATTGAGAAAACAGACTGTGGCGATTCTGAGGTTCTTCCTCCTTTAGAGGGAAAGGGAATGGGAGGGGGAAAAAAGCCATTCAATACCAAGTCATCTTTCTAAGCCATCCTCCCAGGCTCCAGAGTAAATTCCCATAGTTCACATGCAGAGAAAATCTGGACTAATCTGGGTGAATAAGGGAAGAGAGGGGGCAGCAATTTCCTAGGGCTGGGAGTCTACCCCCAGATCTGATCAGCCCTATTTCAGACCACTTTGCACAATGCCATTTTATTTTACACAACAGAAAAAAGGATTAATGTTGCATTAATTAATATTTGCTTAATGTAAGAGTACTGTAATAACATCAGAAAATAAAGAAGTTACAGTTCTCTTAAGGTTAACTTGGCAACATTACATATCCTGTATATTTTATGGCAACCTTGCAAAATACTAACTTGCTCACTTGCTGGGAGGGAAAGAGTGAGCAAAGAAATTAGTTCTCCCTCCCTAACCCCATTATTACATTAAAAGAAGATGAGTAGATCATCATAACAACTTAATAGCCCAGGCACAATTTTACAAGTTTATTTAATGGTATAAAATTACTGTCCCTATTGACACAGGCAAAAACCAAGGAATTAGTAATCTTATTCCATTTATTCCTTGCCCCAGTTCCCATACCCCCAAATTATGGGGTGTTAGTTGACTTTTATTTATTCATTTATTTTAAAATAAAGAAGTAAACCAAAAAATGTTAAACTACTTCAAATATCTGACACTTTAGCTATTTTACCAGTGCTGCACTTGCAGAGATTAGAAAAATGTTTTTTCTGGAGTTCATAAATTAAGGCATGTCTATACCAATTAGACACAATTTGGCACCAATAACCAAACTTCTCTGGTCTTTAGAGCTCAAAACTAACCTGTACAAAACCTAGTTTAAATTATTTTTAAATCAAAAGGTTTTCAAAACAAAAACCTCACTTTTGGGCCTATAGAAAGCATAGAAAATGCAACCCAAGCAGGAGAAAGTTTAAAAAAAAAACACACAACAGTAGGATTTAGCCAAAAAGGATGTTGTGGGATTGTGTTTTATTTGCATTTCTATTTGGCCCTAATCCTATATTTTACACTGATCTCAAAGAGAAGGAAAGGCTCCATAAATCCCATTAGCAGCACTGCAGGAGTCCAACTCCTGTGGCTTCAGATTTACATCCTTATGATTCCCATAGCAAGCCAGGAGGCAGACTATCCACAGATCAGGGACTGAAGGGAACTAATGCCATCCTTGTCCTCTCCAAGGAGTGGAGAGAAAAAGGGGAGGGAGGAGAGGAAAAAAGTGAGCTACTGCTGGCAACACCAGGAACTTCAATTGCTGTAGAAAGTGCATGTGCCAAGCAGGCCAAGAGGTGCTTTAAAAAAAAAAAAAAAGTAAAAATTAGACATTGCAGCACTCTCCAGGAATCAAAGCCTTTTTAGCAAAACTGTGATCTATTATCTTGTGCCAATGCGGTAAAAGGTGCAGAGAAAAGTGCCCTATGCTCATTTGTTTTAGGTGTGTGGGGACAACAATAAAAACAGAACCCATGAATGTGATAATTAATTGCAAGCTTATTTCTGGTTAACATTCTTTCAAGGAATGCAACATTCAGCAACACTGGATAAGTGCATTAGTTAAGCTTCTACCAAGATAAATTAAATAGCTAACAGTGCTGGTGTCAGTTATATTGAACTTCAGTGTTTTAAAACATCAAGAGGAATGACGGCAGTGCTTGCTTCTCTAAGCTACTGTTTCAGTTTGTCTGCACATTCAGGGAAACTACACCACCATGCTGGAACCATAAAGGGATAGACACAATTATTTAAAATTCTACAGAAAGTATTAGGATATCAAAAAGCTTTATAAAGACTCTCCACACATTCTGTGCATTTATATCTACAGCCTCCAAAATATATCCTTTTATAAGCAAACTCTCTAAGGCCTGGTCTACACTAACCCCCAAATTCGAACTAAGGTACGCAACTTCAGCTACGTGAATAACGTAGCTGAAGTCGACATACCTTAGTTCGAACTTACCGCGGTTCAGACGCGGTCCACACGCGGCAGGCAGGCTCCCCGTTGACTCCGCGGTACTCCTCTCGCCGAGCTGGAGTACCGCAGTCGACGGCGAGCGCTTCCGGGATCGATTTATCGCGTCCAGACCAGACGCGATAATCGAACCCGGAACTTCGATTGCCAGCTGTCGAACTACCGCGGTAGTGTAGCCCTGGCCTAAGAGGTCACTGGTCTTATTTCTAGAGCTGCAGAACATCAGCAGCATCTGTGGAAGTCAATGGCAGTTGCTTGTGCTCATGGCTGCTAGAGAGAGTCAGGTCATATATATTTATAAAGGTGTCCAATGACAATCATCCCTTTATTTATGAATCTTTCACACTAATCATTTATGAATGAAGGAACTGTGCATAAAAAGAACAGCACTAAGCAACAATGAAGTTATTCCAATGGTCTTAAGCACTAAAGGCCTAAAGCACTTCCATTTCAAGTTTTCAATATAATTTTACTATTTAAAAAGTGAGTTCTAGATGAATTACTTTTCTTACCTTCATACTGGCAACTATTTTCTGAAGATTCACTCATTTTTAAGTGCTTCCGCAGATTTTCAGAGTGACTGTGTAGTCTTCGTTTCAGTCCACTTTTGTTTCTAGTGTCTTCTGTATCAGATTCTCCACCTACATTTTTTTTCTTGCACTGAATTAAATTAATCAGCTCTTTGAGTCTATCAGGATCATAGTCCCCAGGATGAGGGGGTTTTTGCTTGGCAGCAGCACCATCACATTTAGAACCATTTCTTTTCCCAGTTTTTGCATTTGCGAAGTCCGTTTCTTCTTCTGGGGCTTCATAATCTGAAATGGGACTGAACTGCTGAACTTTCTGATTTCCCTCCATTAATTCTTTTGCTTTAGAAACAGGCAGTTGATAGGCTTCAGCACCAAAGATGTAATTACGCAAGCAGCTGTCAATATGGGATTTGTTTTTTGGAGCAGGATATAGAAATTTTCTGTCATCCAGCCGTGATTCATAAGGGTATAATACAAATTCCCTATATTTGCTAGACCCACTAATGCTTCGCTTCAAATATTCGTTTATATGCTTTTCCACAACAGTATTGAAGTCTGCAGTAGTGTCTTTACGAGACTGAATTAAAGCGAAGTGTAGTGACTGAATGAACTTCATGAGCTTTGGCATAATCTCATGGTTTTCCTGCAGTACTGATGTAGCTGAACTTTTCTGTGCTGTGAAGGGAACATTTTTTTGTGCTGCAACGGAAGGAAAGAGAGCCCATGATTAAAACAAGTAATTAAGAAAGCTGTGACAAAAATATGACTGCTAAACTATTACACTTTCAATTTTGCTGGTGACTATCTGTGACAATTATAGCTATGGCAATATTATCTAAATCCAGTCTTTACCTCAGGAAAAATCATCAAGCTAATCTACTTACAAAAAAGCTAGAGACATTTATCGAACATGAGTAGATCATCCTGTTTGCTATCTTTCTGTAGTGAAGACTTTCCCCCCCACCTCCCCTATTTTTCACTCCTGAAAATAAAAAAAAGATGAGTCTGATTAACATGATCAGACTAAAGGCCTTCATCACCACTTGTCGCCTTTCTATGTACACTTTTATACTGTTCTCATCACCATGGCAATGAAGGCCTTCCTCCATTCTCCAACTATTCAAGCAATGCCCCAATTCTTGGAAGTTAAAATCCATAAGGTCAATTAGCCGTTGCTTTGAGAACAAACCAAACCCAAAACTAAGTCTCAGAAATGTTCAAAGAAGCCAGGACACAAATGAAGGGGGGTGGCGGGGGGAGAGGAGAAGTGAGATTTTTCACAGTACATGGCACACAGTTCAGATGCCAGCACCTGCTATACTAACTTCTTTCAGCCTGTCTGCCATGGATGAATCACTTCACCCAAGACTGAGGAATATCTCATACTCTTACAGCTTCCAAGTTCCTTTTTGAGAGTAAAAGTTGCCAAATCATCAGTTAAGACCAGTCCTAATTAAGATTTCTCAATTAGAAACAGAAATTGGAGACTTCACCTACCAGGTCAAACTCTTTGACAAGTTAAAGACGACAAAAATCAAGGCATGAGAGTAGAGATACAGGGTACAAAATCTAAACCCTGGATTCAACCATTCCCTAGCTCAGTTTGAAATCCAGCCCTTTCTAAGATTTAGTCCATTATCATGGAATTGATGAAGTCACCCATCACAGGGTGAAGCTCTTCATTGTTAGTTTAATTTTCAACCCCACCTAACTTCTGTAAAAAGATCTGATCTTCCTTAGGTTTCTGGCTAGAGCCCTGACAGGTACATTCCCCCCCCCCCCCCGGAAAGAAATGAAAAATTCCAGGTTTTAAAGAGTTATATTATTCTGAAAAATTGTCTGCAATTCACTTATTGAAAAATATTCTAATGCTTTTTGGAGCTAATCCATCTCTA
This sequence comes from Emys orbicularis, assembly GCF_028017835.1. Lineage (NCBI taxonomy): Eukaryota > Metazoa > Chordata > Testudines > Emydidae > Emys > Emys orbicularis. The sequence continues at coordinate 105,942,662 of NC_088689.1, forward strand.
ATATAGCTTTGTCTGTTGTGTGGTGTGCAGCAATCATTGCTTATTACTTTAATTACAGTAGGCTCACTGTTACAAAAAAGGTAGAAGGAAGGACAATATCTACCTGTTGTGTCTCAACATTTATTGTATTTATGCTCTATTTGAGGAAGGGACTATCATACACATGCACAGTGCCTAGCCCAATGGAGCTTTGGTCCCCAGCTGGTACCTTTATGGGCTAGTACAATATAAATATTAATAAGTGATGGGTCCTGGGGAGGGAGGAAAAGTCAGAGAGACTAAAAGTTTCAATGTGGATAAAATTTCCCCCCTTATTAAGCAGTAATAAATCACTAGGATCAGATGGTATTTACTCAAGAGTTCTGAAGGAATTCAGACATGAAATTGCAGAACTACTAGCTGTGGTATGTAATTTATCACTTACAGTCAGCTGTACCAGATGAGTGGAGGATAGCTAATGTGACACCATTTTAAAAAAAAAAAGCCTCCAGAAGTGATACTGGCATTAGAGACTGGTAAGGGTAACTTCAGTACTAGGCAAATTGGTTGAAATTATAGTAAAGTACAGAATTAGACACATAGATTAACACAATTTATTGGGGAAGAGACAACACTGCTTTTGTGAAGGGAAAATCTGCTTCACCAATTTATTAGAATTCTTTGAGGGGAATCAACAAACATGTGGACAAGGGTAATCCAGTGGATATAGTGTACTTAAAATTTCAAAAATACTTTGAGAATGTCCCCTCACCAAGTTAAACAGTCATGGGATAAGAGGAAGATCCTCTCATGGATCAGTAACTAGTTAAAAGACAGGAAACAAAAGGTAGGAATAAATGGTCCATTTTCAGAATGGAGAGATGGTAAACAGCAGGTTCCCCAAAGATCTGTACGGGGATCTGTGCTGTTCAACATATTCATAAATGATCTGGAAAAAGGCGGAACAGCGAGGTGGCAAAGTTTGCAAAGGATACAAAATTTCTCAAGATATGCAAGTTCAAAGCAGACTGCTAAAAGTTACAAAGGGAACTCACTAAACTGGGTGGCTGGGCAACAAAATGACAGATGAAATTTAATGTTGAGAAATGCAAAGTAATGCATATCAGAAAACAATCCCAGCTACACATGCAAAATGATGAGCTCTAAATTAGCTTTACAACTCAAGTAAGATCTTGGAGTAACTGTCGATAGTTCCCTGAAGACATCCACTCAACGTGTAAGCGACAGTCAAAAGAGCTAACAGAATGTTGGGAACCATTAAGAAAGGGATAGATAAGACAGTAAATAACAATGCCACTATAGAAATCCATGGTACGCCCACACCTGGAATACTGCATGCAGTTCTGCCCCCGCCCCCATCTCAAAAAAAGGTATCAGAAATGGAGAAGGTATAGAGAAGGGCAACAAAAATTATTAAGGATATAGAACTGCTTCCATACAAGGAGAGATTTAAAAAACTGGGACTGTTTAGCTTGGGGGGGGGGGGGGGGGGGACGACAAAAACAAACAAAAACAAACAAAAAAAGAGTCGACTAAGGGGGATATGATAGAAGTCTATAAAAATCATGAATGGTGTAGAAAAAGTGAATAAAAGCATTATTTACCCATTCACATAACACAAGAACTACGGGTCATTAATAGGCAACAGGTTTAAAAAAAAAAAGGGAGGGGGGGGGGAAGAGAAGTACTTCTTCACACAACATATAGGTTGGCTATGGAACTCACTGCAAAGGGATGTTGTGAAGGCCAAAACTATAACTAGGTTCAAAAAATAACTATACAAGTTCACAGAGGATAGGTCCATCAATGGCTATTTACCACCATGGTCAGGGATGCAACCCCATGACATGGGTGTCCCTGAGCCTCTTGACTGCCAGATGCAGGACTGAACGATAGGGGATGGATCACTTGGTAATTGTCCTGTTCATTCCCTTTGAAGCATCTGGCCTTGGCCAGAAGACAGGATACTGAGCTAGATGGACCACTGGTCTGACCCAGTATGGCCATTCTTATGTTGAGTTATGAAATACCACTTTTTATTAAAGGGTCCATTTCTAGTAGTTATTTTGACCCACATGTATGTTTTTGGAGGCAATATAAAATGAATTGGAATAACAATGAAAAAGTTTATATGGTAGTGGGGAACTAACTAGACCCCTTAGTGCAGCAGGCTGGCAGTGTACGTCTGTGAACCCACTGTGTTTGGCTATGGTATTTTCCTGACTGAAAGATATAAGGAAGTCATTCATCTCCCTGATACTTACATGGACTACTCTAGAATGTGAAGACATCTAAGGGGTAGGGTGAGGTAGGACCCCTGGCTTGAGCTGAACCATGATATTTGGTTATTAATTCATTTGTTAAAGTAAAAAGCAAGGGAAAGGCTGGATTTTACTACGTTCATGTGTGGACTATTTCAAAGCAAGTTGTGAAGAGTACATGCTCAATAAGTAATACTAGAAGCAGAAAAGTTTCAGCTCTGAATGGTGGATTTTTTTAAGTTACGTTCCAGACGTATCTATTAAAGTTCTACTAAATTCAGTTCCTTTTAGTGGTATTAGTGATAACTGATTATCCTATGCTTCTCTCACTGAACATTTTCTTTGCTCAATTATTGAATTGAGAACATGATTTGTCCCCCAGTGCATAACTTCAAGTAACCAAATTAACGGTGTTACATAGTGCCCTACAGCTATATTTTGTCCTTTATGTTTTATGGGTCAAAACTAATAGATAATTTAAGTGTGTAGCTGTAATGATACATCTTAATAAAAGGTAGTCTTCAAGGACAGATGGATAGCTAGTTCTACTGGAACTTAGTGGAAATAAATATTGCTCCCTTTCATAAAAGAGAACAGAAAAAACTGAACTATTGTACTAAGTAACAAAAGAGTAAAAAGGCTTTTTTTAGTGCTAGCCCCGCAATCACCGATATCTAAATCAATCCATGTTCTTTCATGCTCATGCATTATGAACAGCAACCCTGACCTAAACCTAAGCTATGTAGATGAGCACCTCAACTGCATGTTAACTATATCTAACCAAAGGCAATCAGAAGTCAGTGGACTTACTTGAAGTCACTATACCTCTAGGTTCCTGAAATAGAAACAATGCCTGTAGAATGCGGGACCTTCCAGTTTGGTGCTCTACAAAAAAAAAAAAAAAAAAGAAGAGTAATAGAATTATGTAATTTATTAAGAGGAATACAGTTATATTTCAAAAGATCATTAAGTATTTTAAAAAAAATTACATACCATATGGGGATGTCATTTGCCAAGGAGAAAGAAGGAAGAGATATCCTCTGTCCCCAAGTGGTTTAACAAGAACCTGTGTTTTCAAGCAAAAAAGTATATCTAGTATGCACCAAAGATTAGGAGAGTCGTTTGTTAATGGTAACAAGCTCCAATGTATCACTGGCACTGAAAAACAATCCTCTTATGTCTGTGATGTGTTGCCAGCAAGCAGAGATTCTCTCCATTTTCTTGAAATATTACAGAATTTTTTTTTCTTTTTAAACCAACAGAGTCAAACATGTTCTACTTACTAATTTCTCTTTCTCCAGTTTTTGAAGTAAGCCTTCCAAGTTACTTCCAGACCTTGTCTTTTCCACAATCTCATAAAGGCTACAGTACATTCCACTCTTGCACACTAATTAAGAGGGGAAGGGAAACAAACAAACAAAAAAGTCTTAAAAATTCAGGTTTATACCCAGATGTTATTTTTAGTTCAAAAAGACAAGTGTTTACCTTCTTTTGCCCCTAGATAAGTTTCTTTATAGAACAATGCTGGTGCAATTTTCTTCTTTAGTGAATCAATGCTCATAACAGTTTCAACGTTAAGCTTCTCAGGACTGAAATCAAAGAGAAAATGAAAAATCAGCTTCTCTTTACCCCATGATCCTAGTCTCATCGATTAAATAAAAATTGAAGGGTGTTTGGTTTTGTTTTTAAATACTCATTTGAAAAACTAATTCCTTGAAACTAACAGGATTCACGGAAGTTTTCTACCAGTGGAACGGGAATTGCAGAGAAAAGCCTGTTGTGTCATTTAAAAAAACAAACAAACCAAACACATTTGTTTAAATCAAATGCATGTGTCAATTGACAATATTTTCCAGAGTGCTTAAGTAACTTAGAAACACAAGTTGGACTTGTGTTCCTAAGTAACTTGAAAATGTTACCTAATAAATTTAGATTAAATTTTAAAAATTAACATAAACTGGCCAGAATTCACCAGATTCTGCTAAAGATGGTTTTTAAACACCAATATTTTTCAACTTTGTTTTCAAATCAATACTTACAGTTTACATGGAAGGAAAGGACGTGATGCAGATTTCAAAGCAGCATGGCATAAAAGCTTCCCTTTATTCAAAAGCTGACCTCTCCATAAGGTGTAGTTAGTCTTATCTAACAGAAGAGTGGGGGAAGAAAAAAAAAAAAAAAAAAAAAAAGTAAAGCAGTTGTCTCAAGTGAAGATACACTAGGAAGAGACTGAAGCAAGAGAGGGACAAGAGAGAAAGTGTAGAGGCAGCCTGCCTAAGTTTTGGGACATTTTCTACTGCTGGTGGCAATGAAAAAAAAGAGCACAGGCAATTTTTACTACTATGTTGTCTTACTTTAGACTAGATCTAGAGACAATATGATGGAAAACGTTCGCTTTGTCCTGTCTACACAGTGCTTCCACTAGTGGAACTGCAGCCAAAAAAACAAACAAACAAACAACAAAAAACAAACACAAAAAAACCATCAGTGTGGACAAGACTGAAGAGAAAAAGGCAAAGATAGGAGAGCGTGAAGTCTGCACAGAAGTAGCAGAGAAATAAAAGAAGTTGTTGTCACTCGGGCTGAATAGCAAGGAGAAATCCCTGGATATTGTTCCAGTTGTTCCCTAGTGAAAGAGAAGATGTGTCTTTTCTGGGCATTGTAGAAAGCTGTAACTACTGGGGTTTAGGGAGGATTTCCCTCATTCCTAGGTGAAAAAGGATATTTAGCCACATAGACCTGACTCCAATCAACAGTTAAACTCTGACTTTGTTAAAGCTGTCTATTGCATTGAGGATAGAGGGATGGGAGTGCCAAGGGATACACACAGTACTTCACAAACCTACTAGATCTTCTCCACCCTTTTCCATTTTCACTCCTAGATATTTTTGCTGAAATGGATAGCAGAGAAACTACTAGCTACAGTGACACATACTTCATTATTAGGCATCAGAGCGGATTCCCCATGGAAATAACTTGGGACTGTTCAGACTTTAAAGCTGTTTCCTGTTCTCTACAAACTCCAGAAAGCAGCACTGCTCCAAATCACATACCAGAAAGTTTCTTTCTAAAGCCATAGAGGGCTACATTTTTTAAAAATTAAAACTGGAATGCTGCTGTAACTGAGGTGCCACTGAATAGTCACTGCAGTATTAGAATATTGTAGCTCTTAACTGTCTATTTACATATATTTTAAAGATACTGTAAAACAAATGTGCTTTGTCAAGTGGCATAGAAAAATCAATTGCTAGTTATGGAAGTCAGGAGGCTGTATTTCATTAGTATGTCAGAAAAGAACTTTTTGTATCAACTGTCAAAGAACTTCAGCTAATAAGAGCAGGAAAGTTGCCTCAGACAACACAATCCCACCACAGGTATGGTTAGTGATTTTTTCAGTTTTTCTTGCAGTTTTGATACAATTCTGCAAAAAAAATGCAGGAAGGCAGCATGTTTTCTTATATTACTATTTTGAGCCTCAAGTGTAATATGAGATAGGAAAAACTACCCCTTGGGTTCCAACTGGCCACTCCATAATGTCATCAACACTGATCCGTTTGTTTTTTTACCCTTAGAGATCAATTACACCAAAGGTAATACCTACTCTTTATTCTCTCTAACTACAATGACCCAAAACAGGTTATCAAAATAAAGCACAGGTAAAGTGACTAAAAGTATTCCTTGCATTTATAATAAATGCAAGAGTTCTAGTACAACTGATCCTTACCTGTGCTTCTGTCTGTATTAAAGCTGTTTGACCTAACAAAATATAAAACAAGACAAAAAAGTTAAACAGAAGCTTCTCTCAATATACAATTAACCCTGCCCCACCCCCACACCACCCCCTCCCCACCCCCCCTTCAGATTTAGGATGTTTTATTAGTTGGCAAGTCTAACAGGACAGCAACACTGCAATCACGTATCCTCTGATCCTATGTTATCAGTTTGTCTGGGATAACAGATATCAGATATCAGATATCAACACACATATCCATTGGGGGGAAGTGAGGAAGAGCGAATGATCAAGGATTTTGCTTAAAAACAGGGTTTGTACTGCTTTATCCGTATCAATTTCTATGCCAATATAGTTAAAACAGTACAAACAACCCCCTAGAGTGTATGCTGTTATACCAGTATAGCTTCAGTGTGTAACTTATAGGAATAAGTTATCCCAATTAAGCACCTTTTATAACAGTATAACTGCATCCACACTAGGGAGTCGTACTGTTTTAACCATATCTGTCAGAGCAGCGTCAGATATAGTTAAAAGCAATTCAGAAGTTGCAGTTAGACTAGTGTGAAGAGAATATTTTAGTAGCCATTATATTTCAAGAACAGTTAGGGTGACCAGATGTCCCGATTTTATAGGGACAGTCTCGATTTTTGGGTCTTTTTCTTATATAGGCTCCTAATTACCCCCCCCTCCATCCCTGATTTTTCACATTTGCTGTCTGGTCACCCTAGGAGCAGTAGAGAAGTTGGATACTCATCACAACAATTCTAACCCAAAAGGAAGACCACTGTACTTCTGATAGAGGTTTGGAGGAGCATACAACCAAGTGAGAAGGTGGACATTCCATGCCAGAGTGGGATCTGAAACCCTTTCTCCGTACCAGGTTGGGGAAGCATCTGAAAACCACGTCCTATGTGAATCCTTTAAGTTGTGGGTGGCAATTTCAAACTTCGGCAGATCAAGTCCAGAAATGCCTTTGCTGGGAATGATAAGTCAATCTTTCTGCCTTCTGTCTCCACAGAATTACCAAATTCTTAAGTAATTTGCACAAATAGACATACAGTACTTTAAAAGGGACACCACTACTGAAGCCGGTCAGATACTTTAAGCCTACTTCTGTTACAAAAGCCACAAAAGTTTACTATAATTGAAAGGGATCCATTTTTCAGTTTACTTTGTACACATTTTGTACATAGTCTATTTCCTCTGTATAATAGGAGGTTTTCCCTGTTTGTGTTGCTCTTTCAGACAAGATTTTTCATTATTAAAAAAGTGGAAGAACATATTATTGTAAGACCACAAACATTGGTGCGGGGCTTGCTGTCCGACAGAATACATAAAACTACTTTTAAACTTCTTTTTATACAAAGACTAGATTTCAAAATTGATTTTAATATTTTGTAAAAGTTAGAAGGAGTTTTTACAGAAAATAAACACCCCTCTGGTTGGGCAGCATGGTTTTGAGGAGGGGAAGAAAAGCAAAAAAAACTATGTTCTGCACTGGTCACTGTGCTGCACAAAATACTCACAGCCTCTCATAGTGGGCTTGAAGCTCTGAACAGCAAGCCCTCAATTTCCCCAGTATTAAATATGCACACATCACCACTGTTTGGTGATAGTAATGCTAAACGGAGTATGTTAGGGATTACAAGTCTCTTCAAGTTCAACACTGACATTCTCTATAAACCTGCATCCTACCTTACCTTGATGGGGGCAAAAACTTTGGTACTTGTACCATTTCATCCTTATAAGCAAATGAAACAACAGCATATGGACACACGTGTCTTGGTCTTCGTCTTATTTCATCAAAGCCATATTCATAAAAGTAGTACTAATAAAAGAAGCAAAAGCACAAATGTTAACTAAATTAGAAATATGTTCAATTTGTATTTTGCAAGTTTACCAAGAGCTGATGAATGGTTTCCAGTTTTTAGAAAAATGTGCCACTAGTTTCACAGCCATCCCTCAGAAATCCTGTATTTTTATTATTAGCCAAAACAGTTTTAAATAATCCAGAAATAAATGCTTTTGAAGTATTAAATTATGCCCAAAATGAACAGCACAGTAGATTAGATTTTAAAAAGCATAAGCTAATTTTACTAACTGGAAGAAATATTTTCTATAAAGCCTAGTGTATAGAGTACAGACAAAAATGCAAATTCATACACATTTTGCAATCCAAATTATATTATACATTAAAAACCACCTACATTAAACAGAATATTAAGGTTTCAAAGTCAAGCACTCAAACATTTCCTATGCAACCTTAATTCAGCCACCTTAGGCATATCTATTATGTCACTCTTTAATTATATCATTATATACTATTTTTCCTACAGGCACAAAGCTTTATTCAGTGCACAGGATGGACCAGCTGTAAGGATCAACCAAAATTGTGTACTACAGGAGACTTATCTGCAGGACCCCAGCGTCCTTTGTTGCAGAAGTTTGAAGGTGTGTACTGAATGAAGCAAGGCACTACAAGAAGAAAAAGTATTGTGTTTAAGGGAGTTGACTACTGGCCAGAGAATTGGATTCTATCCCTTCTTCTGCCACAGAGTTCCTACATAATGCTACACAAGTCACTTACAGGAAAGGTTACTCATCCTGTGCAATAACTGTAGTTCAAGATGTGTTCCCCCTATGGGTGCTCAAATGCCCATGTGCCTTCAACTAGCGATTTCAGTAGCAGTGCTTGTTTAATCTATGTATCTGCCCTACGCATCCTCGTGCCCCACACCTAGGCTACATAGGGCTGTGTGGGTGAACCACCCCTTAGTTCCTTCTCTACTGCAAAGTCCCACGAAGAAAACGCCAAAGCAGAGAGGAAGGAGGACAGGAATTGAAGAATTACAGTCACTGCACAGGGTAAAGTTTCCTTCTTTGAGTAGCGTCCTAATGGTGCTCCAATTCAGGTAACTTTGAGCAGTATCCCCAGGAGGAGTGCGCTTCGGATAAGAGTCTAGTACAGAAGACAGAACTACACTGCCCACTGCCACATCAGTTCTAGAGGCATGGACCAAGAGGCACAGTGTTTGAAGAAAGCATGTATTGAAGACCACATACCAGACCTACAGATTTCAAGTATTGGAACATCTTTAAGGAAAGCCATAGATGTTGACTGACACCTAGTGGAGTGGGACAGAACCCTAGCAGGAGGCTGGACATTAGCAACCTCATAGCACATGATAATAGATCCCAAAATCCACCTGGATAGTCTCTGGGTAGAAACAGTGGAGCCTTTAGATCTGTTGGCAATGGAGACAAATGGTCGAGAAGACTTCTGAAACGGTTTGGTCCTATTGAGATAAAAAGCGCCAGTGCTCTTCTGGACGTCAGAGCAGGGGCCGGCTCTGGCTTTTTGGCCGCCCCAAGCAAAAAAAACAAAAAAAACCTGCGGCGCAGCCGGAGCACGGGTGCAGGGGGACCGACTGGGGGGGAAGAGAAGGGGAGAGGAGAGAGAGAGAGAGAGAGAGAGAGAGAGAAGGGGGCAGCCAGGCCTACAGCAGGGGCGCTGCCACATGGCCCCTCCCGCTGCGCCGCCTCCTGCCGCCTGCCGTGCTGCCCTAGGATTGGGCAGAATGCCGCCTCCAACAATCTGCCGCCCCAAGCACCAGCTTGCTCAGCTGGTGCCTGGAGACGGCCCTGCATCAGAGGTATGGAAAAAAGCTTCCTGACCAGAGGTTTGGGGGGGGGGGGGGGTAAAGGGTGTGTGTAAAATGTATGGTTTGGTTCAGATGAAACTCCGATAATACCTTAGGAAGGAATTTGGGATGTGGAAGTAGGGAAACTGTCCTTGAAAATACTGTAAAGGGAGGATCCACTATGAAGGCATCGAATTTCCCCAGTTCTTCAAGCCAATATAATAGCTATTAAAAAGGCTGTCTTTATGGATAGGTATATTAAGCAGGTCACTATAGGTTCAAAGGAGGTCCTGGGAGACCTGAGAACTAGATTAAGATCCTAGACCGGAGCAAGGTCTTTTACTTGAGGGAAGAGGTTCCCCAGTCCTTTAATACAGTGGCTCTCAAAACTAGGGCCGCCACTTGTTCAGGGAAAGCCCCTGGCAGGCCGGGCTGGTTTGTTTACCTGCCACGTCCGCAGGTTCGGCCGACCGTGGCTCCCACTGGTGCGGTTCACTGCTCCAAGCCAATGGGGGCTGCAGGAAATGGCGCGGGCCGAGGGAGGTGCTGGCTGCCCTTCCTGCAGCCCCCATTGGCCCGGGGCGGCGAACCACGGCCAGTGGGAGCCACGATCGGCCGAACCTGCAGACGTGGCAGGTAAACAAACCGGCACGGCCCGCCAGGGGCTCTCTCTGAACAAGCGGCGGCCCTAGTTTGAGAACCACTGCTTTAATAAATCTTACAGTTGTGAGGCAAGAGACTACTGAGAACCCTTACACTGGAGAATGGAAGGCTGATACTGTCGCCAGATGAACCTTAACTGGGCTACCTTATAAATCTGTTTTCTTCAGCTGTAGCAGGTAATTCAGGATAAATGCAAGTAAGGAAAATTCAAGTGCAATTTGCCGACATTCACACCAATAGCAAAAAATCTTTCACTTCTGAAGGTAAGGATCATGCTTAAATTTCTTCCTGCTGTTTAACACTTGCTATACCTCTACCAGCGAACCATTGAAGAACCAGGCCTTGAGCTGGAGAATTTTTAGGTTGGGATGCAATTCACATCTTAAGATAAGCAAAGCATGGAAGATTACCTGTTTTAATAGATTACTGAACAAGGAGACAATGTTTTATACAATGCTTATTTTGGCCACATAAAGACTATCGGGTTAACTATCATTTGTCCTGCCTGATCTTGTTCTTCACCTTTAGAATCCAAAGTGTTGAGAAAAATATGTAATTACAGGTCCCTTTGTCTAAAGGAGGAGAAAGGCATCTGCCGAAGGCTGAAGGCCACCTTCCCCGAACAGAACAGACAACACTTCCTATTTGTGGAAGAGGCAAAGAAAGCCACTTCCAGACAGCGCCACATTCAGTGGTCTAGCTCTCTTTCAGAGTCCTGGAAAAGGCCCCTGCTGAGAACATGGGCCGTGATGTTTTGTATTCCAGGAAGGTGCACTGTTGAAATGTGAATACAATAGGCTATACACCAATTCCATAACTTTATTACTTCAGCACACAGACATATCTCCCTCTGCTCCATAGGTTAATATGAAACATGCAAACATCACTGTCCATCAAGATTTTGATAGACTTCCCTAGGAGGTAGAAAGTGGAGACAGGCATTTCTGACTGCCTGTAGTTCCACCAGGTTGATGTGGAGACTGGTCTCCTGACGTAACTATGTCCCCGGGACTATATGGACATAGATGCACTCCATCTGAGTAGCAACACATCCCATAGTATGGTGACCAACAGTACTGGCTGAAGAAACGTCTGTCCTGACATTGTGGTGATTCTGCCACCAGTCTAGGGAATCTTTCACCAGTCATGGAAAAGAAATTGGTTTAAAAATCAAAGCGGTCTCTCCTGAGTAGTCTATCCTGAGCCACCCTGAAAGCCGCAAAGATATAACATTGCATGATGAAGGTGCAAGCTGCCATGTGACACGGAAGCTGTAAACAGAATCCTACTGAGGTTTCAGGGTTCACTTGATTGCTCTTGACAACGTTGGATAAAGTTATGAATCTGTGCACAGGAAGATAGGTCCTGGCAGTCAGCAAAATCTAAAGATGTCCCTTATGTACTGTATTTTCCACTCAGGGGTCAACGTAGACTGACATTGAGCTGAAGGCCTAACTGCAGGAATAGCGATAGGGCCCTGTGGGTGGCTGATAGCACTTCCCCGTAAGACCAACCCTTATCTAAACAGCTGGTTGTTCATGGGAATACCACAGCTGCCACTAGACGAAGGTGAGCAGCCACCACCACTAGAACCTTTGTGACAACTCTTGGAGTTGAGACTGAAAAGAATCGCATGGTATCGAAAGTGCTTCTGGCCTTTCACAAAAATGTAAGCCTGGTGTACCACAATTTGGAAGTGTGTCTTGTAGGCTGAGGGCTGAAGACCAGTCCCCTGAATTTAAGAATGATCACTGCCAGAGTCACCAGTCTGAATTTTTGGGACTTCACAAATTTGTTTAGGAATCTTAGATCTAAAATACCAGTCTCCATCCTCCATTTCTCTTTGGTATGAGTAATTAACTCACATAGAAACCGTTCCTCATGTAGAGCCAGGACAGACAACTGCTCCTAGCAAAGGAGGGATTTTATCTCCTTTCTTAGTAGGAGCTCATGAAAGGGATCCCTGAAGAGGAATGGGGATGTGAAATGGATGGCACAATGTAACCATCTCCAAAACCCATTTGTCTGTGGTAATCCAGTCCCATGCATGTTAGAAATGGGAGAGCTGGCTTCCAAGCAAACTGTTGTAGCTGGCAGGCTAGAGTGAGGAGGCTTCACACCCTCAACCAGCCGATCAAAACTGGTGCTTTGATGATGAAGCTAGTTGTATACTTAAACCAGATAGTTTATGGTTCTCTTCCTCTGGAACTTCTGTGGGTCTCTAGAACCTGGAGAAATGTATCTGGTGGGATCTCTATGCAGTGTGTGATCTACTACTAAGCTCTTTTTTTTTTTTTTGATTGCAGGGGTATAAATTCCCAGCAACTGCAGACTGCCTCTGGAGTCTTTCAGAGTATGGAGGGACTTATCTGTGTTCTCTGAAAATAACTTAAGCCCACCTAAGGGGAAAAGTTCACCATACTTTTGACCTCCCTCGGGAAACCGAACTGCTGAAGCCCATGATGACTGCTATCAGAAAGATGGAACGGGCCACAGTGTCTACAGCATCCACTCAGAGAGATGTCTGGGCTAATAATTGTCCTTCAGCACTGACAGCTTAAAATTACTCTTTGTTCCAGAGGGAGGCTCTCAATAAATGCTTACACTTTGTGTAGTTCATGTGATTGGCCTGGTAATTAATGATCTGAAGTCAGAGCGTCGCCAATAAATAACACTTCCGCTCAAAAAGACTGAGACGCTTCTGGTTCTTGTCAGATGGGGTCACCTTGGCATGATGTGGTTTTCCCTAGTCATTTACTGCCTCCACTACCAGCGAATTAAGAGAGGGATGAAAAACAAAAATTCAGAGTCCTTTATCAGACCTTTTGCAAGTTGGTGGCTCTGTTGCTGGAGTCTGCCAAACCGTCCTCGTGGGATCCAATATCGCCTCACTGATCGGAAGGTCAGTGTTGTCAGTTGGAAGATACAACAAAAGTTACTGGGTGACTCCTTGACCTCTGCGAATGGCATCTGAAAAAATGAGTCTGCCATGCACCTGATGAGGTCTTGGAATTGCTTAAAAAGTCATTAGCCATAGATGGTGGAGGGGCATTATAGCTTCATCAGCTAAAGACGAGGAGATAGCAGATGAGGAGGCTACTCCTCAAACCACTCTAGCTTCTTGATCCTCAACTGTCTCCCCCACTGAGGAAATGCTCTGAGGTAGTAGAGAGATTATCTCCCCCTCATCCCAGCACCCTAGGCTCAGAGCCCTAGAAACTGCTGTCTGTAAGCAGCCCAGGGATCCCAGCGTGACCATGGGGGGTGGGGGATTAGAAGGTGTTCCATACTGGAAAGCAGGGTGGCATCCAGTGTTTCTTCTACTGCTTGTCATGTCTTGTCCTAGATTCCTCCCTATTTCTGTGGCCTGCAGAGAAAGAGTTCCTGTGAGGGTGAGTAGGAGACCCTCTACCAAGACTGAAGAGGCTGAATAGATGGAATGAAAGTCCCCTTCATCCTCTTCCTTATAGAGCAGTGGAGGAGCCACAAATGAAAATGGTGATGAATCATGTAGGTGATAAATGGACATCCAGTTAGAGACTGAACTAGTCTCAGTACCAAGGGACCCACTGTGCCCATGATTAACAGAGACTGTAGTTTCTCCACTACAGTTAAGTCCTTCAAATACCAAAATTCTTGCAGTACCAAATAGGATGTCGGTAATGACGTGATGGTCTCGTTGGAAGTAGATTGTAGTGAGGGTTTAGAATGTTCCGATGGGGTGCAGAGGTATATGCTTCAATCTATATGGTACTAATGGATCCATCAAGGGCAGTACCGGTGGTTGAGGAATGCCTCTCCTTGCTGTCCCTGTTATGCCTGGTCAGTACTGTGGCTCTCAGAACAGTGTTTGCTTTTGGAGGAGCTTCTTGGTTTTCCAGCCCTGAGTATTACTGGAGGAACCTGCAGCCTCCATGGAACTGGACCAAGAAGTCGATGATTCGGAGACAGTGGACTTAGATCATTCTGGAGCAGAGTCCTTATGAGACGAGTCAGTTTTTCTTCTTGGGGCCTTTAGAAGTCTCTGAGGCCTTCCCCTTCAACAGAGCGATAGGCAGAGATTAAAGGGGCACTAGAGCTGCCTGGAGACTGATATAGAGACAGGTTCTCCTGACCTGGCTACAACACGGGGCAAAGGGAGCGTTCCATCATAAGATGCTATGGAGAGTCCAAAGGACACAACCTGTATTCATAATGGTTGAGCCCCACAGTGAATCTCAGGCACTTCCTACGGGTCAGTTGGATGGCAAAGTTCGTACACAGCATGGGCCAAGGAGGTATGAAAACAGAGGTGTAAATCCCCAGAAAACACATGAGAGCTTTTGAATACTTCAGTAGGTGCAGAGCACTTACTCACTAAACAGCTCCGAGACTTCAAAGGATAAGTCCTCAATTGTGGCCTGCACCTCTCTTAGCATGGCTGATGCCTGGAGCCATGACACTCTGGCTACATCCACAGCAACCACAGTGACCATGTGCAGAGTGTCAGAGGCCTCCATCATGACCTGAAAGATGATCTTGGCCACCAGCTGGTTTTCCTCACTTAAGTCCTTAAGCTCCTCTCTGCTTTCACAAGGGGGCTTCACAAATGAGGGTGTCACCCTGTCCATACTTGACCAGTAGGGCCTGGCAACTAGTCAGATGCAGCTGCAGCTAAGCTGAAGGATATGACTTTGGGGGGGGGGGGGGAGGATGGAGGAGTGATTTGGGGTCCTTTTCCTTTCTTTCCTCTTGTAAGACCAACATGACTAAGGAGTCTGGGTTGGGGTGAGTATAGAATTATTTAAATCCCATAGAGGATGGGAGGTAATCTGGTGTATCTTGACCTGTTTCACAGTTGGCATTACTGTGGCTGGTGTCTGCCACTGCTTTGGCTAGGTCAAGCAGCCCATCGCTAATGGGAGGGTTTTCCTGGCTGGACCAGTTGACAGGATGTCAAACAGCTTGTGGGATTTCACCGATATGACAGACATCTCAGTCTCTAGAGTCCCAGTAATCCTCACAAGTAACTCCTAGAACACTTTAAAGTCATCAGGTGCCAGTACTGACGCCAAGGCTATTACTTCAACACATGAAGATGAGAGATCCTTTGGCAGTGACATGGTGCAGGAGTTGCTCTACTTCTGGATATGGCCCTGCCTGATATTCAGGCATTGGTGGTCTGGGCAGGGATGCTGGTGCGGAGAGAGATCTCTTCCTCAATGGCATCATAGACTGGTTTCGCAATGTCCAAATGATGGGTCATAGCACCTGCAATAGGGCCAGAGCAGCATGCCACAGGAGTACAGCTGAGTCGCTGGGTGTTGTCAAGATTAGCACTGAATGAGTCAAGCCAGCAGGGAGTGAGCCCTGCAGGGGAAAAGCCAGGAGGGCTCTTAATAGTAGTAATCACAGAGCTCGGAGGAGATGGTTCTCTGCTCAAAGACAGGGAGCATATATGCCCCAGTGATAGTGAAGAGTAAACCTCTTTTAGGGGTGGCACAGACACACAAGGCATACTAAGTATTAAGTCTGTACCAGTGCTAGTAAGAGGCTGGGCACCAATAATGGTCCACACCAAGGAGTGCATTGTCAGAACCAAGGCTGGCAGAGTCCACAGCGTCACAGGCTTCTCCATTTTTAATGGAAGGATGCTGAGCTCCATCTGGAGTCACAGCAGCTCCTCTCAGTGCCAGACTTCAAGACCTGGGATCCTGGTACCAGCTTCAATGTTGATGTTGAGGTCTGCTTTAGTGCAAGGGCATCAGAGCCATGTCAACACCAGGTCTTTTCTTGGTGCAGTCTTCTCCACGATGGTCTTTGTCATCACTTGTCTGTTCAGTGCAGCACTGACTTATCAAGCAGGACTCTGGAGTTTGTCTCTTAGCAGTCTGAGGAGACCTTTGTGGGCTGTTCAAGAAAACGCAAGTCACGAAGCTGAAGTTCACTCTAGCAGAGAATGACAAGCATATGAAATGTGAGATCCTCACCCCACCCCTCCTAAAAAAGAAGGGGTTGGGAAGACACCTCCTGTGTCCACACTTCAGGGGGATTAATCCATCACAGGATGGATAAGACTTGAAGTCAGAGGGTGGGCTGGTCTCACCAGTAGAGAGTTTGAATCAGTCCTTGGAGGTCAAAATATAGGAAAATGAGAAGTATCAGAAGACTTTGAAAAGTTTTAGCCTGAGCTAACAAGCAGCAGTGGGGTCAGACACTCATCAAATTCCGTCTCACTGCCATGGGTGAGAAGAGGAAACTGAGGGAGGGGGCGGGAATGCCCTTGTACAGGAGTATGAGGAGACAGAGTATGTACACTGATCCAGACACTATTTTAAAAAAAGCCACTCTGTTCTTATACATGTGAGGTGTGTGCTCACCTGCAGTGGAATCATATGCAAAGATAATATTTTAGAGAGAGGGAGAAACTTATTGTGAACTTAACAAAGGGATACAGGACCACTTACAATGTTTTTATTACAACAGAATGAAAAAAAAAATATATGGAGATATACCTCTTGCATAGAACTGGAAGAGACCCTGAAAGGTCATCAAGTCCAGCCCCCTGCCTTCACTAGCAGGACCAAGTACTGATTTTACCCCAGATCCCTAAGTGGTCCCCTCAAGGACTGAGCTCACAACCCTGGGTTTAGCAGGCCAATGCTCAAACCACTGAGCTATCCCTCCCCCCTGAAAACTATGTTGAGGTATATGTAAGGTTTTAGAACAGGCAAATATCTTACTTGTACAGTAAGGTATCAGGTAATCCACATCTGACTCCCTGTCTGAAGTGTTAAAATCTGTAACACTACTACGCCATGCTTTCTTTTCATAGATACAAATATACAATATAATAAATGAAGCTGCTCTCCTACCTGAGTAAGCTCATATGCTCTATAAGCCAACAAGGAATTTACTTTATTAGCATTCTTTGAAACGTGGCACTCATGCTTTGGTGTTGGATCTAGTGCATTTTTAACTGTTGATTCCATTGTTTTCACACCCATATGGTCATATATGCTTTTCATTTTTCCCTATAGAGCAAAAAAGAAGAATTGCAAGGTTAATTTCTTAACTATATCAATTGTTAGAGCAGCTACAGATAAAGTACAACAGCACTGTAAGAATGAGGTAACTGACATTTAGTTACAAGTATTTATAAAAGTCATTCTCATTCCATCTTTTTGAAGAAAAAGCAAAATTGAACGAACAACAAAAACAAACCAATTAAATCTGCAGGGCAAGAGCTAAGTTGTGGTTTATTAAAGTCAATGTATGCTTTTAAATAAAAATGATTACATATTTTCTTCCTACTACAGAGCCTTGTATACTTTCAGATTCTCGCCAAAAACAAGTAGCAGAATTCTATAACAAGCCACCAAAAGCAAGAAAGCTTCAGTAATAAGAAATGCAGCCTTTGAAGATAAACGCTAAGAGTAGACGTTACCTTTATTATTTTAAAAATAATCATGTCACCAGTTGCTCCAGCTTCCAGGGGATTAGCCTGTAATAAATCAGCATATCTGGAGAGATATACACCTGATGAGGAAGGTAGAGTACAAAGTTAAGAAAATGAAGATTCTGAAGATTAAAATGTTACACTTAGGAGATTAATCAGCATGACAAGAGTTTTAGCCATTTCTATAATAAGACAAATATCAGTTCAGTAAAATTGTAGCAATACTGTAGCTACATAGAAGGACAAACAGACTAAATTGCTTGATGAGAAGCATAACAATGTGTTCAGCCACCTTTCATGCTACTACATTAAACTGTGGGCAACATTCCACAGTTAAGCTGGGCAGAACTTGATTTTTTTCTGAATCTATTTTTATTTTTACAGTTGTAGGGTTGGGATTAGGCAGGGCTGACAGTGCTGTTGCAGGGGGCTCCCTGTGCTGCCAAGAAGCCCAAAACATCAGGGCACAAGGTGTGCAGGTGGCTGCAGTCATCCTGGCCCAGCAGAGCAGAGTCCCGATGACGGCAAGGACACCGACAAGCCCCAGCTGTGGAGGAGACCACCGTACTGATAAAAATAGTTCCTGCGCAGGGATGGCTCCTACACTCTGGCTGGTAAATGACCGAGCAAGGCCATGACAGTGGAACCGTAGAGAGGTCCCTGCATGGCCATGGTGCTGGGACACCCGATCTCTGAAGGCACAAGATATAGGGAATGCTGATCCTGGTGGGGCAAAGCACAGACTCCTGGCCAGAGTTGTGTCTGTCAGCCCTCTGCAGCACCTTCACCCTTTCCCCCATTGTTTGCCTCCGTGTAGAGTTTCAGCTGAGTTGGGGGTATAGTTATGCTGGAAGGCCTTAAATGGGTGCCATCAACCTGTTCTTTGATCTACAGACAACTGCAAGAGTGCAGAACTACAACTTCAAGCTAAACAGATCACAGGGGCTCCATGTGCTCCCTCCCCCCAATCTGGTTTTCCAGTTATCCCCCAAAAATGAATAGGATTCTGCCTATGGATGCCTAGAACATTCCCTGAAATTTTGTAATTAGGTAATTCATTCTTACTTCTGTGAAATCCATTTTTCAGACAAGCTTAATTTTGTTTAATTTGTGTATTTGTGAACTGTACTGCTCCTGAATCAAAGGTCATTACCTGAAACCAGCTGGGTGGGATTTTTCTGAAGTGTAAGTGCAAATTTTGGGAAATTCTATAGCAAGGACAATAGGTTTAAAGTAATATCACATTCTTCATATCGTAAAAAAAAAAACAAACCCACACTGTATGATGTAAATATACAGAAAGAAAAGAGAAAAGATAGTTACCCATGGAAGGGCTGCCAAGAATTGTTATTTTGGAATGGCCCGCCTGTAGCCCTTTTTCACATATATTTTGCACCTGAATTGAACAAATATATCTAATTTTAGATGCATACATATTTGCAAAGTAAAGTTAGAATATGAATGGAACAGGCAACAGTTTAATAAGCCTCTCCTTTTTAGGAGTACATACTGTAAGTTATATTTGTATGCCAAACACTTAATACAAAATTAGCGTAATCTCAATTATAATTGTACCTTATGTTACTGTACAACTCTTAGGGAAGTAGTTCTCAAATTTTGTACTGGTGACCCCTTTCATGTAGCAAGCCTGAGTGCGACCCCCCCCTTATAAATATATAAAAAAGTGTTTTTAATTTAACACCATTATAAATGCTGGATGCAAAGCAGGGTTTGGTGTGGAGGCTGACAGCTCGTGACCCCCCATGGAATAACCTCGCGACCCCCTGTCTGAGAACCCCTGTCTTAGGGCATAAACTTTAATGCATGCAAAATGTGGACAGTTTTGTTTGCTGTGGAGGCAATGCATTTATTGACATAGATGGCTATGGTTAAGCTGTATAGACCTAAAAAATTATAGAAAATAAGATGTTCTTGATCAACAGCCACACACTTGAATGTGTAATTACTACATTTTGATGACTTCTCTCTGTATCATAAAGGTAAAGAGAATACAGAATCTTTTCTTCCTCCACCTTATATCCATCATAAGGTAGCAGCAGAAGGGCCCCATCCAATATGGTGCCTTTCCTATAGGATCCTGATTGCAAATATGGCACATTATGTAGGGCTCTTGGGGATATACAGCCTCATTGAGAAAGACATTTTTTAATTTTATATATTTATTTTCATACAGAGTCTGATCAGAAAGAAGGGACTCACTGCTATAGTTCCAACTAGCCAACATGTCACACAACAATTTTCGGGGGGGGGGGGGGGGGGGGTCTCACTTGTGTTCATGTCAAGAGAAAAGCAGTACAAGTTACCCAAAGATCCCCCCAAAAAAGTCTCAAAATCAAGCAGGTAATATCCCTTTTTGAGGTGTTAAAGCATGCATATTTAAAAAAGCCAAATGTTTAAAACACACAATAGGTAAAACTTAGAATGCACTCTCTTTTTTGGGGGGATGGGGGGGGAGAAAGAGGGGTAAGCATAAGCCTAAGAGGTATGATCCCAAAAGGTAAAGAAAAACAAAAACATTTGTAACTGGAACTCTATTAATTCCACAGCGTAACAGATCAGTTCTATGACAAGATTCCTCTAGTCTGTAATTACTATGGCTCCCTTGTGCTGAATTCTGCAGATGCAGAACACATATCGGTAGTTAGTGGATACTAAAGTCATCAACAAACAATTCTGTTTGAAAGACCATCCCAAGGCAGAACAAGAAAAAATGAACTTAAAAAAAAAAAAAAAAAAGTTATTTTATAAAGCTTGTCTCTACTCACCTGAGGTCGATCAACCATCAGAAACGCATAGGATTCAACAAGCTCTTTTTCTAGGCGACCATCACATTTCAGTTCTCTGCGTTTTTCTGTGAACTATTATCAAGCAAAGTCTTAATACGTGCAATGAAGAAACCAGTATTGGCACGATCAAGTGCCACCTGGCTTCCAAGAAGCCTAATTTGGCTAAGTTACAGTCTACATTGTTAGCTCGAGGTGCAAATAATCAAAAGGCCAATTTGAATGAGGTTAATGTTTCAGCACAGTTTCCAATAAACAATTTCAGAAGAGTCTGTATCCTTTCACCAAGGGTATGGGAGGGGGAAGCATTCAGCTTAAGTTCTCATATATCATTTTGGACTTCCATTCTAGATGCAAGTCCTATGGTTCAGAAGTTGATCATCACTTCCGACCACTGATTTCTGTTGCACAAAAACCAAGTCCGAATTTCACATTTTGTTAGTCTTGCCTCACTGCTATCAGTTTGTATCAGATTTTTGTAACTGAAGAAGACAGTTACAAGCAAGCTTGCATTGAACCCATGTGTTATTTTAACAGAATAAAAAGGAAAAAAAGTTGCCCTTTAACTAGTGCTTTCATTTCCAAGAAAGGAGAAGCACATTAACAAGGCTATATTCTTCTCCCCATACTTGAAAACTTCGTAGTATTCAGCCAAATTACGTAGTCACAAAAACACTCAGGAAATCATCAACAGTTAGTGAATTGTCTGAAAACAAGACAATACACAAGCCAGTAAAATCTGATGTTATAGTTCTAGAATGCAGTGATTTTTTTTTTGGTGTGGCACCGAGGAGGCAAACAAGTTTTTTCTTCAAGAGGGTTCAGCACAGTATTTTCATGACTGCTTGTTAGTTTTAAAGCCAATGACACTGCTTGATTTGCTAATTCAGCTATTGAACTTGTTTTGCCACTGCTTCTGAGAGAACTATAAATCTAGAAGAGATGATTTAATGCAAGAGCAATATTTAAAATTAAATAGACTACTATAGCTTATGCAGAAGGCATTAAACCTGTATTGGAAGATACCACCGTTAATTTACAATAATTATGCACCTCAAAATTGAAAGACAAACAGGAAGCACAAAGCTCAGATCTCGAACAGCACTGGCACTAGCTCCCCCTCACATTTTTTCCTCACTTCAGGATGCTAGAGTTTCATCCACCATAAAACTCTTAGATATTCCTGACATCAAGCCAGCAGTATGAAATTTCTAAGCATAGTCAGTAGTAAAATTGCTGGAACAGTAGTAGTCTGGACATTTGGGGCCAGATTCTGCAATTGGATACCAGACGTCTGAAGAAGCACAGTCTTGGTTACTGGCTTGGCTATGGCCAAAAAGAGATTTAAATGTTGCAGGCTGTTTTCTGCACAGCTATCTTCTGATATCTCTTTTGGACAGAGATTAAAAAAAAAAAAAAAAAAAAAAAATCGTAAGATTTCCATTAACACTGGGCTTAAACCTAGACTCGGGGGGGGGGGGGGGCGGGGGGGGGGAGCGGCCACGGCGGGAGAAGAGTCATAGTAGCTCTCCTATTGGTAACTTCATATAGTGTTAAATTTTGTGTTTACCTCAGTTCAAATGATATTCACAGCAACCAGTCTGTTTTATTCAGAAGAAAAACAAGGCCAGGCAGGCAGGAGAAACCTAAAGGCCTCCGTAATAGAAATGGTAGGGTACACAGCACCCATTTCCCTCATCTTGGAGGCAGCAAGCTCAAATCATCAAGCCCCCCCCCACACACACACACTTTGGTCCCTGCCCCCAAAAAAGAAGAGGGCACCAGTAACACCCCCCCCCCCCGAAAGATCTCTGCTGTATACACCATCTATTGCAAATCTGGTTAGCTCTGCTAGTAATGGGAACTTCCAAGAGGAAAGACTAATAATATCGTTTGTAAACAGTATTTCTTTATATTTCACATTGTGTATTAGTAAGAATCATGTTATGTTTTGAAATAGCCCTAATTTAGTTATCTTGAATTTAAAAGCTTATTGGATTATTTCTGTAGTGCTATCCATTTAAGAATAGCAAACTAACTCAAATACAGGCAGTCACATACAGTGTCCTCAAGAACCCAGCATGAAGCAAAACTACAAGGATCCAACACTTAAGCATATTAAACCATTTGGCTTCAAGTAAATGGAGTTGGGCAAAACCACTAAAGTTTATAGCTTACGCACAGTTTCATAAACAGCAAACTGTGGGTACTCACCTCCTTTTCCAACAGCTCACTATGGATTAAGCTGGCTCTTTTGTAATTGAAATTGGCCATCGAACCTGACTCCAAATAAGATGAATGCAAAATTTTCACAACATCTTCAAACTCTCGAGATCCCATAGCTACTGGCTGAAAGAGTGCTATACAAAGAGAAGAAAGTTAGTATCAATACAGATTTGAAAACTTCCCACTACATTTTCATTTCACTAATAGGATTTTTATCTTGATCTTATAAAACTATTTATGTTTAAAGGCTTGATTCATTTTAGATATTTTGTATTAAAAACTGTCTCACAAAAGGTGGAATTTAGGCTTGTCAGTATCACAGCCAGGCACATCATTATCATTTCTCCATCCCATACCAGTATTTACTTTTGAGCAAGTTGTCAACTTAGTTTACAAGAGCTTTCCAAGGGAAGTACACTAATGTAATTAAACATACTCCCAAGAAAGTAGCAGACACATTGCAAAAAGCTGTAACACGCAGTTATACAGAATAATGTTATTGTAAGAATGCAGTCGTTTCAGGTTGTAGCCTCTCCGTTTTCTCAACAACAAAAAAAAAAAAAAAATTAAATTGATGTTAGTGTCTGGTGAACACGTAGGCTACTTACCCTGACAATAAATGGCTATTATAGAGGGGACAATATAGATTCAGCTATGGTTGCTCACATTCTAGTTTAAGAAATCCCCCAAGACAACATGGGTCTTCTGTATAACATAATTATGCATTCACAAAGATGGCCACTTCAAAATTTACTTTTTTGCTAAGCTATTGCCTAAATCTGCGTAGCAGTCTCCTTGATTTGGGTTTATCTTTTAGCCCCTCATCTCCATCCCCACCAACCATTTCAGATGCACAGAATGAGGGCCAAATGACCAGCAGGGGACTGTAGAGCATGGAGTAGCAAAGAACTGAAAAACAGACTTGGAGAGAGAAGACCCAAAGAAATGGAGCTGTACTCCTAAAACATCATGTACCAGGTATTTTCTCTACACAGCTTTTTTAAGGTGTACAGAAATAGCGCTTTAACCTGACGGTACAGGAGTTCTTGTTTGTAAACAGTTCTGCTACATACCTTCAAAATAGTGCTTTTGCCCTTCTATTACTGCCTGCCTCCCGCTCTAAAAGCGCAGGAGGCACAGAAGTTCTAGAAGAATCACAAAAACAAATGTGGATAAAAGTACAGAATATTTACCAAAATAGCAATAAATGATTTAGAGTGCGTGTCAAGGATTACACAAGACTGGGCCACGGTGTATGCATCTGCATGGTTTTTAAAGGGGTGGGAGAGGTGCACAAAATTAAATAGGGTCATTATAGAGTCACAAGAACAGCTTGACCAACAGCTGGTCAGTTACTGCCAATGAGAAGACATGGACAGCATCTATTGCTATATTTATGGTCATGCAATTGAGTCCATCTTAATGGAAAGTGAAAATAGTGAGTGCTGCATGTTTTAATTATATTGCAAGAATGAGACTTAAAGATATATAGTGGAAAAAGACTAATGAGCAAGCAGTTTGCTTTCCAGTGCCATCCAGTCAGTCATCAGACCCTTCTAGGAAGAAATTACTAGATATAGGAGTCATGATTTGTTTCTTTACGCAGTATTAAGTCACTGCCATGGTTATTTAAGGCAGCTGAACCATACATTTGTCTCTGCAAGGCGGCTAAATTTAGCATGGACATTAAAAAAATAATTGATCCTGTTTTTACTGATTTTTTTTTTTAATTTGTTACTGAAACAAGTCATCTTTCAACAGAGGCAGAAGGCCTAGTTCTTGCAGCTGTAGAGATCATACAGTTGTACTTTAAAGATTTAATGCCATGGTAAGCATGAACACAAAAGCTACCTGTTATACATACACAGTTAATTATGCACGTGAACCCTATTAATGACAAAGTTTGGCTAGAGTGTGCATTATACGTATTACAGTAGAGTCTGAAGGCAACCACCAACTCATGGCCCCATTTTACCAGGTATCATACTGACATACAATAAAATGGTCCCTAATCCAAACAGCTCACAATCTTAGTTCAAGACATTGGGTGGGGGGGGAAGCGGGGCAGGAGAGAGAGAAAGACACCCAACCAAGCACAGGGAAGGAACAGAGAGGAAAGTCAGGATAACAGTTTTTTCCTCCATTAATGAAGATGGATTACAGCAGCAGTTTTAGCGCACACACACACACACACACACACACACACACACACACACACACACACACAATATCTTGGCTACATCTTGATTTCTTCAGATCTAAAGAACATGTGCTTTGTTGTTTACTATATTAGAGCTCTTCTTATAGGATTAAGAAAAGTTACATCAAAGTATTGGAAAATTTCCACATTATCTACAAATAAATCTGTGCGTCAAAGTTTTTAAGAAGTCACTTGAGTAATAAATCTGATTTAAGACTGCAGTAATTCTGCATTTATACAGTATCTACATGCACTCCATTCAATAAATTATGCTGGAAACAGTTTCACTATAGATTGTATCGAACTTTGATCACCCAGGGGATTTCTGTTTAGAGCAACTAAAAAGAAATTTTCTTCAAATGTCTTGCAGTAAAAATAGCAGTGGTTTGAAGTGGTTGTCCAGTTATATTACTAAGGCTGTTGTTGAATTCCTGTAATCTCAATGAACAAAGTTGCCTTAGCCGCTCAATATTATGTATACAGTTCACGAGACTTGCAATATCATATGCAAGAGTGGCCACATATTACAGCAGCATATTGTCTACTTCCTCAATGCAAGTCTGTAAAAGGCACATTACTGCCTATGGAGAGGTCCTGCCCGCTGTTAAAACTCTGTTGGGACATTATTAATGAGGTTACACATTTGTGTTTTCTTAGACCTTGCACTCTGATGAATGATTTTTATGGAGATCAGCAGTCCTCCAAAATGTAGTTTCTTCACAAGCCTTATCTTCATTTTCTTCTACGATGAATAATGTGTTATTGACAACTAGACATCAAACAGTTTTGCATATGGCAAGTCACATAGATTGCTGTGGTATTACCACCTAATCCCTTGAAAGAGGGGAGTATATGTAGTCCACAGCTCTGGTAATAACAAAGGTTTGTTTTTTTAATTTCTTGGGAATAAAGTTTTATATGCAGAGAAAGATATGCATAGCTGTTCAAGAATAGGTTTTGAAAGTGTATTATGTAATTTTTTTTACATTAATGAAATTTTATTAATTTATGTCTATCGCAAGAACTATAGTTAGGCTGAGAATTGATGCCATCTCTGAACTAAATATAGATCCATTGGCAATATATCAATTTGAGACCCCTTAAAGCACCTTGGATTTTCAGAAAGTGTTGAACATTCAACCGCTGGAAAAGTCAGGCCCCTTTATGAGTGACATTTGGGTGCCTGGTTTGACTTTCTAATTTTTGAATATCTTGACCCTAAAGTTCCGAGTTGAAGGTGCTTTAAACCCGAAATATGCATTTCACCTGACGGGAAAAAAAAGTTTAATGAAGGATCTCATATTCTGTATATGATTTGTTTTCATCAAATCAAGCAAGCAGCAAGGCTTTATGATGCGTCTTTTGGTGGTACTGTCTTAAAAAAAAAAAAAAAAAAAAAACACACACACCACAAATTTCATTATAGAGCAAGTTCTGCCTGTTCACATGTAAAACACAGAAAAAAGTAAAAATTCTGTAACTTTGTTGTTACTTAATGTTTAAGGTACTGTAAAAGATTTAATGATCAACAGCCTTGCGCTTCTATCTTAGAAAATAGTCGTGTGTGTGTGTTAGAGTTGGGTTACCGAGGCCTAAGGAAAAGCAATCTTCTCAAAGCATACAGCAAACAGCGGGGCTCTTACATCCCTACTGCCTCAGCTGCTGAAATAGTAGTTAGATTGAATTGTTTAGATGGAATTTAGTGGGGGGATGTAACAAAACAAAAACAAAAGGCTAATTTTATTAGGTGGTGGATGGGGAAGTCATTCAACTCGGACTTCAGCCAGCAAAAACCCAGTCAACAAAGTTTTAACACAACCTGGGTTTCGGGAGGTGTTTTTTGTTTTTATAAAAAGGAAGGGAGCATTTGGGGGTAGGTCAGGGAACATTTTTCTATACAGATCACCTGTTGCTTAGAACGTAAATCTAAGCCAGAGAAGGTATTTTAATACAGTTCAGGAGGCACATAGCCCCAGAACCACCAGTTGAATGTATGGTTCCTATACAGACTATGCCATGTCAAGTTTTTTGTTGCAACCAAGTACTAATTGTAACTATAGAAGTGCAGTTCCAGATCATATTGTCTATATTACTATGCCTAAAAGGTAATCACCACATCCTGCAATAGGTGCACATGATTTAGATTTTAATGGTATTCATTAAGCTTATTTCTGGCCTTACTCTTCGAGGAGCTCAGGAAGCAAAGTACAATTACTAGCGCCCTACCTAATTCACAGCCGTGAAAAAACACACCATGGACCGTGAAATCTGGTCTTTTGTGTACTTTTACCCTATACCGTACAGATTTCATGAGGGAGATCAGTGTTTCTCAAACTGGTGGGGTCCCGACCCAAAATGGGGTTGTGGGGGATCACAAAGTTATCGTGGGGGGGAGGGCGTCACAGTATTGCCACCCTTACTTCTGCACTGCCTTCAGAGCTGGGCCCTTGGCCAGCCACTGCCACACTCTGGCCACCCAGCTCTGAAGGCAGTGCAGAAGTAGGGTGGCAATACCGCAAATCCCTCCCCCCCCCCCAAATTCCCTTTTGGTCAGGACCCCTACAGTTACAACACCATGAAATTTCAGATTTAAATATCTGAAATCATGAAATTTATGATTTTTAAAATCCTATGACCATGACATCGACCAAAATAGACTCTGAATTTGGTAGGGCCCTAACAATAACCTGGACTAGAAAAATACCTGACCTGTTTATACCGGCCATTTTCCAGTTTTTGTAATGTTAACTGCATACAGTTATGGAAACGAGAAAACTAATTTATAGCATCCTTATGACATATAGGAACTATGCTCAACGGTTTGTGATATTTTGTTTGAAGTACAAAAAAGATTTCACTACACTTGCACAGAAGCTAGACCAGTATTATAACAGTCGTTTTGTTAGATAGAAAGAAAAATCTATAAATGTGGGTTTTGTTTTTTTTGTTTTTTTTTATAAAAAGAGACATTTTAATGTTTGAAATCAGATATTGGTGCTGGACTGTCTAGACTGGTGCTATGCCTGGTTTTCAATGCCAAGACACCACCGTTAGTCAATTTCTGTATATGACTCTCAGTAAGCAATATATCAAATCATTCAAATTATCAGATTAAATCTGCAGGTTTCCTCCCCCCCCCCCCCTTTTTTTTTTTTTTTAAAGACTGTTTGAACTTGCAACTACATCAGAAAAATAATCTTGCTTTCTTGAGGAATACTGACTGTCTTCACCTGACACTTCAGGTTTCCAGGAATACAAAGTATTTTCCTTCTTATCAAATCAGTAAAAAAGAGCAGGATGATATTGCTCTTTAGGAATGAAGTATTTCTGCCACCAAGATATGAAAAGTACCATTTTCTTGAAGTCACGATTTCCAAGGGCAAGATCATCAAGACAGATATGCACTGATAAAATAGGACATCAGAATGGTTAATATAAGCCTTGAGCTTGTATTACTGTAGCATCTTTGCCCCTAAAAGGTCCGTAAACAGTTTACAAATTCAGGGAATCACTTAATCCCCTAGGGTGGAAACTGTCAATGGTGAACAGCATACAGCCACCCTTCCCAAAAGTTTAGGAAGAATAATGGAAAAATACATATCTAATGAACTGTCAAACAATATAGGTCATCAAAAAACCACCCTCACGTGAACTGGAGTTTGGCTAACAACCCAGCACTTACAAGTGCCATGGAGTCTTTAATGACAAGTAAGCAAGACCTAGATTTTGCAGCTAGACAGTGAAAGAAGTGGCGGCACCCTAACAAGTGCTTGCCAAATCAGGAAGGTACTCATGTGCCTATCTTTATGCATAGGAGCAGCAGTGGGACTACTCAAGCACATATTTAACTGCCTTTCTGAAATCAAAGGCATAATGCTGATGAGTTAGTCCAACAGGTAGTCCAAAGGAAGACTGGTACCAGCACTATTTATTGTGCACTTGCCCTTCCCTGTCACAATTGGGTGAAAGGCATCTCAAAGCAATGGCCAGGCTCAAGCTGGCCAGCTTGCAAGATATGGCTTTAAAAAATAAACAAATAAATAATTCACAACATGGTAGTAGGGCAGTAAGCCACAAGGTTCATGAACAAAACAGGAAACTGTACTATTACAATTAGTGCCCTGTGTGACTAGATACCATAAAATAGACCAAATCCTCAAGTCAAAATAAATTTAATCTTTCCTGCTTATAAATACACCTCTACCCCGATATAATGCTGTCCTCGGGAGCCAAAAAAAAAAAAATCTTACCACGTTATATGTGAAACCACGTTATAGTGAACTTGCCCTGCCCCCCCGGAGTGCTGCTTTACCGCGTTATATCCGAATTCGTGTTATATCGGGGTAGAGGTGTATATTTAAGGCCATACTCCCTGAATTGTCCCTATAGAAAAGGGAGAGCAAATAAATTAAAAATTCCTCCTGGCATTTAATGAAAAAGTTTATAAGAGTTCCCCCCCGGGAATTAGAGTCTAATAAAGAATCAATAGAAAGAGAATCATTATATAATCCCTCAATTAGCTCCATCTGCTTTGTTCAGCTCACGTTATCACATTTTCTGTAACTCTTTAGATGGTAGGCTTAGCCTTGATATCATGCTTTCATTTGTTTCTAGTCGTCATTCAAGGAACACCTATTCCTGCTTCAGAAACCGAAGAAGCTGGTAGACCGAGGATTTACCTGTGTTTTCTGATTTTGCAAATTCCATGTAGTTTTTAAATTGCCTCACATAGTTATTTAAAAAAAAAAAAAAAGTCCACAAAGTATAATAGGTTTTAGTGTCCTTTTTAAAATGCAATGGAAAAGAAAATGTAGTTATGACTTGCACTGATCTAGTGCTTTCATCATGGAGGAGCGCAAAGAACTGTTATAGGTCATATATTATAGGGATCAGTTTCCCACAACTAAAAAACAGTCACCTTGTGGGTGGAATACAGCAGCCATTCTGCACCAGCAATGCTACAACATAATTTTAGACAAGAGGCCAAGAATAACTTCCACTGGAAGTTATAGAAGAATGGGGGGGGGGGGGGGGGAGGGAGAAAAAGAGAGGAGAGAGCAATGTTGCCTAGTGTTCCCAAGTTTGGAATTTGGGCAGGGCAGCAATATCAATATCCCTACCTTTCCAAGGAGAATCAGGTCATCTTTATCAGCCATTAAGTGCTTGGTGGAAGAATGGGGTGATCTTGGTTTCAGAACACATCCAGAAGACCAAAGTGCCAGCAGTGCACTGTCACTCTGGCATTAAATTGGGGTACTGGTGTAGTACTGATTTAATACCAAAACTTCCCAATTCATCATTAACACTTCCTGCAACACCCAAGTTCTCTCTGGAAGCCTTCCATCCAATTACTGATCTGGCCCAATTGTGTTATGGCTTCTGATGTGCCATGATATCATCATGGCTTATTATACTATGGTATTGTTATGGCAACAGCCAAGCACCCATAAACAATAAACCAGCATATGTATATGATGGAATGGAAAGAAATGTTTCAAGTGTCCAAAAGTTTCTTAACTAGCAAGTATTATTAAAAACAGAGACCTCTTTGGACAATATTTTAAAGAAGAAATTCTGATACACTAAAAGATGAAATCCATAAGAACATCCAAATAAAATCTTGATGTTAGCAAGTAAGTTGGAACCAGTTAGATCAGACTAGTCTCTCCCTCCATCCCAAAGGAAGTGATAGAAGTAGTTCTAAACTCAAGGTATTTAAAATGCTTGACTGGTCAGAAACATATACTGCAGGAAAACAATCCTGCACAGGCAGGTGATGTACTAGATGACCAAGAAGGTGTTTTCCAGACCTAGTTTATGTATTTCAGGTTTATCCAGATTCACAATGGAACCAAGTGCTAGATAGGTACTTAAAAAAAATAAAAAATCTTATGTGATGCACTGAATGCCTCTGAGATTTGGTTCTATAACTTTGTGGTTAAAACAATCACACTTGGTCTTGGGACATCTGAAACAAGGAGCCACTTTTAAAATCCAGGCATTTTTCTATCAGATGACCATCCAGGAGGACAGGACATTACTTTAAGTCAGTGGTTCCCAAACTGGGATTCCTGAACCCCTGGGGGTTCACAAGATGTTACAGGAGGTTCTCGGGAAAAAAATTCCCTAAAGGTGGACAGAGCTGTCCCTAGGGACCCTGGGCAGCATGGGGCCAGCAGCCTGGAGCCTCTGGACTTCCAAGAGCTAAGCAGATCAAAGCAAGCATATCTACCACACTGAGATTATTTAAACTTCAAGACTCCTTATAAGAAATGGAAAGGGAGGTGGATATTTTTTCCTGTTTTTAAAATTAAATAGGCAGCTAGAATTGTTTTTAAATTATGAAGAACAAGCTTAAGCTTTGTTGTAACATGCGTTGTTTGCCTGGACTGCTCAAGACCTGAATGCTTGTGTAGGAGGAACTCTTTGAGTTGGCTTCTTAAATACCTTCATGCTACTTCACATCTGATACTTGATGAAATATAGGAGCCTTGTCTTATAAGAGGCTTACTCAAAGTGATACAAGCTACAAAAGTGAGATCTTGGAAGTGTTGCCATTTTCATAATGTAATAAAATACTGTAATGATAATTAATAATAGTGTGTAATAAGCATGTCAAAAACAAATTTTATATTTCCAAGATCACTGCTTTTATAATTTATTCTCAGGTAAAGGAGAAAATCCCTGGAAATATTCATTTTTAGGAGGGGGTTCGCAAGACTTGACATTTTAGTGAAAGGGGTTCATGGGTTGTTAAAGTTTGGGAACCACTGCTTTAAGTCAATCGGCTCCTTTTACATTGGCCTCTGCTAGGCTTCATATCCACTTTTGTATTTCTGAGAGAATTACTGCCATCTTTAAAATGGGAAGGAGAAATGGGATAATCAAACAAACCTACCTTCACTTCCTCCTTACAGAACAAAATTTAAAGAAAGTTACAAAAGTTAAACAACCCCTTTGAAAGATGAAAACCCTGTGTGAAAATGTTTTGCAATAGTAACTGTTGTGTTATTGAGCCCTATTCCACTACTAGGGAAGGGCAAGAAAGGGGCAACTTGGGGGGAGGAGGGGAAGAGGGGGAGACACCAAAGTAAGTAAAACTTCTTGGCAAATTAACAAAATAAAAGCAAGCAGAAATGAACAGTCTCCCAGAAAATGAGAGAGATGGCACTGGCTTTCAGAGGAAGTTCCATTAAAAAAATAGGAGCCTCAAAAAAGTAGCATTTCCAGTGTGAGGCACATGAATGTGGGATGCACACTTCTCTCCTGCAAAGAGATGGAGACACACGCAAGCTTTCAATGGGTAAGGAAAGAAGGGCCATCTTCTCTGCATGTGTCTCTGAAGTAGAAATGTATAAAGTGTTTACCAGCTCAATCTAAATATGGACGCAATTGTCTCCTGCAGAGAGGGAAGAAGGGGGAAAGACAGAAAAAGAACCATCTTCTCTCTATGTCCGTGTGCGTGTCCCACAGAGAACCATCTTCTCTGTGTGTGTCTGTGCATCTCAGAAGTGGGGCTGTGATAAACAGTTTCCAAGCCCACCCTGATCAAATCCAGCCTTTTCCATTTTTAAGCTACCATCTCAAATTCAAGCTTTTTTTCCCTTACACAAAAAGGAGAATTTAAAATGCCTAACACTAAAAATCTCATCCCCAGAAGCCTCTCTAATCGGAGCCATGCCACAGCCTCCTCCACACCCGCAGGATTTTGCATGCAGCTGTGAGAAGTGTATAAAGAGCCTCCCTAATGAATAAGATGAAGAGGGGGGTGAGGGAGAGAAGAAGGGGGGAGGAAGGGAACAACCTTTCTTTTCTCTGCTCTTCCTGGGGATCTGAAAATTCCTCCTAATAGGCAGATCTTCAGGGGGCTTGGGGAGAGGGGGAGGACCCCCCAACACGTCGCTGGTTTGTTTTGGCTGCTGCTGCTGTTCATGTGCCGTGGAGACGCTGCTCTTCCGCTGGCTGCTGCTGCTGCTGAGATTTGGGGGGGCCTGGTCTTCTGTAGCAGCCACCAGCAGCGCCTCCTCAGCGGTACTATCAGAGCGGCCGCCATCTTGTGTGTTGTCCTCAGCTGCTGCGCTGCTGCTGCTGCTCTCCACACCGAGGAGGCCCCGGTCGTTCTTCTCCGTCCGCTGAAGCTGCTCCGGCTCTATCTCGCCACCGCCAGTAACCCCAGCATCCGCCATTGAACTCTAGGGCGAGGAAACAACTGAGCGCTAACAACTGTTTCTTCTCGTCTTCTCGCACGGAGCTGCCCCTTCCCAAGCTCCATGCACCACCCACCGCTAGCCTCTACCGCGCTGCGCCGCTCTACCACTCCGGGGGCTCACTTTATGGCAACAACTCCGCCTCTCCTTCCCCCCAACATGGCGGCGGCGGCGCCGCAGCTGGGAAAGGGGCGTGGCCAGCGTCCGGCCAGCGTCGACCAATCAATGCGTAGGGCAGGTTATAAATATGGGAGGAGGTGCGTGCCGTGCAAGTGGCGCAGCGAAGCGAGAACGTATCAAACCGGCAAAAATGGCACCTCGTTTGGCGCGCCTCTGCTTCAAGTCCGTCCCTCCCTCCCACTCCTAGACTCCTTGTGGTGGCTGGTTCCCATCCCTATTTTATGTCTTCTCGCCCTGGCAGCAAGATAAGGGAGAGTTCATACCGATCGTGGTGGTTTTTCCTCTCAGGCAGCACAACAGTCACAAAAGGGTGGCTTGGCACCATTGACGGTTGTTGCACTGCCCAGGCAGTTGAAGCACCCACCATGGGTCACACCCATATTGTGAGAGGGAGCGTTTGTACCACGTGAAGTCGACAAGCCTTTGTACCAGCTCTTGCTGCTGTGCTGCAACGGTGGAAGCAGGGGGGAACCTGTAGGACCAACTGCTGCCTGTCCTGCAGCTCCTCCAAGTATGCTTGATCCCTAAAGGTACCACTCAGCCTTTGATAATCACCAGAACCAGAGGAGAAGGCCAGAGAACAGTTTCCTGCTCTCTTTAGCATTCTGGACAAAAAAGAAAGTGGCAACGTAAGCCATCCGACTTCCAGGAGTGGGAATGGAGAAGACGACACAGGTGTAATAGCCTGCTCCGTTAAGAAACAGGAACAGAGAAGAAGGTATCAGTCTGATCCCCACCGTTTTTTATGATTGGGAACAGAGATGAAAGTGTGGGCCTAGTTTCCAACCTTATTTCTGCAGAAAGGGAGAAAAAGGCCGAGGTCTAGTTCCCCACTCTGCCTCTCGAAGTGGCAACAGAGAATTCATGGGTCCTTATCCCTGCTTGAATGTCTACAAGGTAAAGATGGGATTTGTGTTTTTAAGGTCTCATCCAAAGATCTCCTACACCATAAACTGAATGGAATTCAGTTTATCTTTTCCAGAAAGATAAGGACTGATTCAGTGCTGTCGGGGTTTTAAATGTGTGGTTCCTGTGTAGCTTGGTAATTTGGGTGTCCCATCTAGCTATGTGCTTGTGTCTGAACATTTATAGTTCTTCAGTAACTATTACGAATAACAAAAACTGAAAATAAGAGGTACTGTGAGGAGTTTCTCACCAATTTTATGCTGACTACTGGATATTTCACTTAAGAAGCGTATTACTATTTAGAGATGTCACTCATTTCGTCCCAGTATTTACATTCCACACAAATTTGGTCTGCTCGCTTCTGTTTAAATAACTTGCATCAGAAATAATTAATTATGAAACTGAGATGATATAGATATTTACACCAAGAGAATTAATCCTACATCATCAGCATCTGCAAACAATGTGTTCTACCACCTACAGTTCATTGAGACTTTCCTGGTGGACAGTGACCTAGGCTTGGTAATAACACTTCTGTATTCTTCTGACAACACTACAGCAATGCAGTCTACCTACACACCCTCATCAACCCTCTGGAAACTCCCAAGTACAGAATGCAGCAGCACATCTCAGCAACAAGGTCTGCAATGAGTATATCAAACCTGTTCACTCTTCACTATACTTATTTCCCATAGAATAGCATGTCAGATTCAAGGTCTCAATCCTTACTTTCAAGATATTGAACACTGTTACCCTAAAGATCACTTAAAGTTCTAGGACGAGGACTATGTTCAACAGCTCCAGACCTCTGCCACAATGGAATTGTCTACCACAAGAACAAAGCTTGTTTATCCAGGAAGCAGCTTTCTCACATGCCTGCCCAAGAAAGGAATAAACTCAGAATCTAAATCCCCTACTCCCATTAAACTTACTGTCTTTTGATCCAAGTGCAAAACCCACTTTGGTCTTACCTTGTAATATAAACACACAGCACAGTATACTGGTACAAATAATTTAAAACCGAATCTCTCATAATTTTTCCCTCTGGGAAGAAGATGAGAGAAAGAAAGAACCATACATGGTAGATACGTTACTTAATGCACTTTTGTAAGGTGCATAGGTACTGCAATACAGAAGGCAGCGTAAGATCTTGAATAGAAATAGAATAATCATTTTAAATGAATAATTTTCTGTCTCCTTCATATTGGGTCCCATATTTGTGCCTTGGAAAGTTGAAAGGTATGCTGTGTGGCATTTTCAGAACCTGCCCTCTCTTCAGAATCTGTGCCCTTGCTCCATGAATAGTTCTAAGAAAGCAGCTCTGGCTATGGTAAACAGCTTTAGACATGAAAGAAATACACTGTAGGAGATTGAAGATATTTCTTTGCCTGAATCCATTAAATACTTTAAAAAGTGGGACAAAATTATTTCCTGCATAACATTTGTAAACTGAGAAGCTATCAGCATGGTAGCATGGTTTGAGTTCTTTGCTGCTGCTTCACTTTTGTTTGTTCTTCATAACATTTCTTCAACTGTGCTAGCTGCTTAAGTGGAGAATATGGGGTAAGTACATTTATTTTTGTTGTATTTCTCTTGTTCTGAACAGTTTGACATCCAGCCTTCAGAGAAAAAGATGCCAGAAAATTTTATGCAGCCACCGCAGAGAGGAATAGCCCATTTTCTATGGTCTGCTACTAGTATTTTTGAGCGAGGAAGTTTAGAATTAGCAGTTCACAAATGTGGTTGGTTGTGCCACCTCATGCTCTGTTGTGGACTTGGAAACTGCACAGGAAACACCTAATCATGCAAAGACTTGCACAGTTACTTAACTTTATGTATTTTGAAGTCAATGGAACTATTCACAAATATGTAAAGTTAAGCGTGTGTGTAACTCTTTATAAGATCAGAGCTAAAGGGAGTTATTTTTACATGAAGGATATTGAAGTGATTATTGGTACCTTTGCTCCATGACTTGTACTAGAAACTTCAATTGAGGTTTATCAAGAAAAACTGCAAATTGTGAGTAACCAACCACTTAAAAAAACAAAACAAAATGGAGAGTAGAAAATAAGGTCATCCATTTCTGTGTACATCTAATGTATATAACTTCAGGAAATACTCCAGCCCACTGTTAGAATTCTTTCAGCTGGATCTAGAAAAAGGTTCAGTTTAAACCTAACAGTTTTAAAATTTAGGTTTATGGCAAAACTAAGCTAGTTGCTGGACAATGTTTTTTTTGCTATAACAAAACTGTTGCTATAACTATTCTTTCCTCCTTTAGAAATATTTTAAGCATTTGTTTCCTGTTATAAACCAGAGAAGATAAAAGATGCAAGAATATAAAAATACTGTAAGATGACTCAATATTAAAAAAAAAAAAAAAAAAAAAGACATCAGCTTGTTCCTTCAACAGTGTTGGTCATACGATTGCGAAGAAGTTTTAGAATTGCTCCATAGAAAATCTGAGCATCTTCAGTCTACGCCATGGAATTTTTAGTAGTAGTTTGGAAATGTTGTTACAAAGATTAATGATTTTATGTCCCTGTGGCTAAGCAAATACACCACATGTAGACTAGTTAGAGAGACAGTAAAAAAGGTCACTAAAATGTATCCTACAGAAACTCTTAATGAACAAAACATCGTATATGACCAGGAGAACAAAGACAAATTGTTCAAGGCAAGAAAGTCCATATCATCTAGGTACCAGGGAATATTGGTGTTTGGAAGAATTATTTGGTGCTACTGAGGCTAAATAAACACAGAAGAGAAACTGGTTTGCATGGAAATGTGCTAACCAGGGAATCAAAGGAATGAGGTGCTGCAGCATGGAGTGTGGGGATACCTATAATTGGTATTTTGTCCGATTATAGAGATAAAAGAATTTTAAGCAATTGTAAAGAAGGATGGTTAGAGCTACACTACAAAGTTAGGTCAACTTAAGTCCACTTGTGTTGACTTAGTTATGCATGTGTCTACACTTATATTTGTCTTCTGCCAACTTACATGGCCCATTACAGAGATACAGTAACAGCACCTCCCTTAGTGGCACAGAGCCATAGCCAACCTAGTGAGGTCAATGCAGTGCAAATATAGACACTGCATTAGTTGTGCCAACCTTAGTGCTCCAGCACCTGTCTGACAGTGCCTCTGTCCTCGTGACAGTGACTGTTCTGGTCACAGTTTTGAATTCCCCAGCCCAAGGGTCACAGAGATTGGAATCCCCCCAACACCTTTTAAACCCTTCCATGTTTTTGAAATGCCTTTTCCTGATTGCCCACCTTGGTTGAGCACACCTAGTAGCACACCTTTTTTGTGTGTGTATCCAACTGACCATGCTGGCTCCACACACAGAGAGCTATTAGATGCGCTCCTGCCTGAGGTAGGGAAGAAGTATTGGATCTCCTTGTCCTGTAGAGAGAAGGCTATGCAAGCACGGATATGGATCACCCAAAGAAACATGGACATCTTTGGGCAGACTGCACAAGGGATACTGGCAAAGAGGCATGACAGAGATCAGCAGCAATGTCGCATGAAAGTGAAGGAACTACCCCAAGCATATCACAAAGCAAGAAGGGCAAAAAACACATTTTGTGCTGCTCACAGACCTGCCACTTTTGCAACAAATTGCATGCCACATTTGGTAGTGACCCAACCTGAACTCTGCAGTCAACTGTGGACACCTCAGAGAAGCCTGAGATGGAGATCCCTGCCATGAACCATGAGGAGGAAGCAGGAGCAGGAGAGATCCAGCAGGGCACTCAAACTATGCCACGAGCTAGGAACTGTTTGAAACTCTGCAGCAGTCTAGCCAGGTGAGCCACCGATGAAGGGGAAGAGAGCTTGGGCAACTGCGTATGTGCATTATTCTTTGCCATTTTTTTCCTTTTCCTTATACCTCATCCCACCTCACTGTCCTTGTTCTCCATTGAAAAATGGCTCCAGCCCATTAACAAATTAAGGCACAGGGATCGACTTTTCATTGCTGTACTGGTATAATGTTAGAAAACAAAAGGTTAGGGAATTCATTCTAAAAAAGGTGGTAAGGCTGTCTGGTTACACAGTACAGTTACACAGTCCATGTCACATCCGTGTCTTGTGCTCGGGTAGAGGTAGATCAAACAGAGTTAGGATTGGCATCTGCTTTTAATATTTTTGGCTTATTGAGCTAGGTGATGGGGAGTACTCTGTTTATCAGAAGAGGGATGTCTCATTGTCTTGAGAAATCTCAATGAAACTTGAGAGATACACTTCAATCCTCTCCCAAAGATTTCTAGTGATGGCAGCCTTGTTTCTTCCATTGCAATAGGACACAATTGTGCTGAGCTCTGCAGCTCCATGCTTCTGTTAGAGTGAAGATGTGTGCCAAGAAGTGCCACACAGGACTGTGATAGTTTTGAAAGAGACGTAAAAATTATGGGTTGTGAAAAGTATTATGGGATGTGGAGAGTGGCATAGTAGGAACTTGACCCGTAGCTCCCAGAACTTCCTCGGTGATTTGTTATGATCCCACAAAGTTCTGTGAAAATGTCTCAAAACACATTGCACTGGATGGCAGAGCAGGCGTACCTACCTGGGATGCACTGCACTTTACATTGACGTTATGATGATAGAAGCAGTCCTGGTTAGTACACACAGTACCGATGCAAGCAGCCAAGTGTTCAAATACTGACTGATCTACAAACTTCAGCAGATGTATGCAACGTAACTTGTGTTAACCAAACTTTGTAGTGTAGACGTGGATGTTGTCATCTACAAAGAAAATAAAATTGGATATGGCAACTATTTCCAGTCTTAATCCTAGCAATTCAACTATATTGGAAAGTGCTAATAGAAATTAAGTTTTTTACAAATGATAGAAAAGGAGAAAAAGTCTAATCTTTGTGCTCATGGAGGTGAATTGGCTTCCAAGGAAAATCAAAGCTTTGAATGTAATGCTGATGACTGATATTTCAAAGTGTTACATCTGAAAAAATGAATGTGTGGACTTATAAAAAAATTTAATATGCTTATTAATATTTGTTGGCTATTCCACAGTAAGTCTTGACTTTGGCAATTATAACATCCTTGCTGTGTAGGTAAAATGCATTTTTTATTGAGGCCTCTTCATGCTTTCTTAGGGAGAAGCTGCAGTGTGGGGTGTGCACACAAGTCCACTCTTGAGCTAACTTTAATGATAAGCCGGCAAATTGGTATACAATAATTTTGTTTAGCTTTTTGTATGTATAGAAATATCATTAGGGGGATCTTTAGTAATCATTCCAGTGAATGATAATTGAACAAGCACTTTTTTCTTTCTGTTCTTATAAGATGCATCAAACATTAAATCATGAGGAAAGGTTTTGGAATACAATGGAAAGATCCATTTGGCCTTC
This sequence comes from Emys orbicularis, assembly GCF_028017835.1. Lineage (NCBI taxonomy): Eukaryota > Metazoa > Chordata > Testudines > Emydidae > Emys > Emys orbicularis. The sequence continues at coordinate 105,982,293 of NC_088689.1, forward strand.
TACCATTATGATATAGTCTATAAATTATTTCTGAGCAATGAAGAATATCAGTCAGATTTGGAATTGTTATCCCACTTTCTCAAATGTTTCTATTCTAGGCTGAGCTTTAAGGAAAAGTAGTGATTTAGCTAGTTTAGCTAATTGTTTATTAAATAAGAAATATATATAATTTTTGGAACAGTTTTGGAAATGCTTGTTATGTTTGAATATTTTTATAATGAATGGTATCTGTCAGAGATGCCACTTTACTTATACTTTTTAGTGGGAAGTACAGGTGTATGATGAAATTGGTTGAAATACAATGCACCTTAGCTTCTGAAAGCAAGTAAGAAATGGGAGTTTTTCAAACTTGTAAAATAAGCTTTGATACGCATTTGAAACTAAGGGTTAATTTAGCAGCAGTATAATATACATCAAACCTGAATGTTCTAGTCAGTTTATTGGATCTATGGGTATGCCTTCACTACGAAATTAGGTCGATTTAATAGAAGTCGATTTTTTAGAAATCAATTTGATACTTTCGTTTGTGTCCCCCCACTAAGCGCATTGATTCGGCGGTGTGCGTCCACAGTACCGAGGCTAGCGTCGACTTTCGAAGTGTTGCACTGTGGTAGCTATCCCACAGTTCCCGCAGTCTCCGCCCCCCATTGGAATTCTGGGTTGCGCTCCCAATGCCTGATGGGGCAAAAATATTGTCACGGGTGGTTCTGGGTACATGTCGTCAGCCCCCCCCCCTTAAAGCAACGGCAAAAAATCGTTTCTCGCCTTTTTTCCTGGGTTACCCATGCAGACGACATACCACGGCAAGCATGGAGCCAGCTCAGCTCACTGTCACCGTATGTCTCCTGGGTGCTACTGACAGACGCGATACTGCAGTGCTACACAGCAGCAGCTCCTTGCCTTTGCAAGTTGGCAAAGACGGTTACCAGTCATACTGTACCGTCTGCTGCTGTCTCCTGGTTGCTCCTGGCCGGCCTCGGTGAGGTTGGTCGGGGGCGCCTGGGCAGACATGGGTGCTCCTGGCCGGCCTCTGTGAGGTCAGTCGGGGGCACCTGGACAAAAATGGGAGTGACTCCAGTAGCATAGCTAGTGGGGTGCAGGGGAAGCAGCCGCTTCCCCTCAGCACGTTTTCAAAAAGCGGCGCGCCTGCCGGCTGGCGCTAATCTCCTGCAGGCAAGGGGGGGCAGCACGGCCAGAGGAGCCATGGGGAGGGGGCGGCACGACCAGAGGAGCGCAGCAGGGCGGCCCACAGCGTGGCCGGCAGCCAATGGGGGGGCGGTGGGCGTGGCCGGAGGAGAGGCGCAGCATGGCGGCCCGCACAGCGTGGCCGGCAGCCGGAGGAGCAAGGGGGGGGCGTAGCAGGGCGGCCCGCACAGCGCAGCCGGCAGCCGTAGCCAGGGGAGCGAGGGGGGGGGGCGCAGCAAGGCGGCCCGCAGCGTGGCTGGCAGCCGCGGTCGGAGGAGCGAGGGGGGGCGCAGCAGGGCGGCCCGCAGCGTGGCCAGAGGAGGCAGAGCGAGGGGGGGCGCAGCATGGCGGCCCACACAGCGCGGCCGGGGGAGCGAGGGGGGGCGCAGCAGGGCGGCCTGCAGCCAATAGGCCGGGGCGGCGGGCGCGGCCGGAGGAGGCAGAGTGGGGGGGGGGGCGCAGCAAGGCGGCCCGCAGCGTGGCCGGCAGCCGTGGCAGCGAGGGGGGGCGCAGCAGGGTGGCCTGCAGCCAATGGGCCGGGGCGGCAGGTGCGGCCGGAGGAGGCGGGGGGGGGCAGCAAGGCAGCCCGCAGCGCGGCCGGCAGCCGTGGCCGGAGGAGCAAGGGGGGGCGCAGCATGGCGGCCGGCAGCCAATGGGGGGGGGCACAGCCGGAGGAGCCAGCCAAGGGGGGGACGCAGAGCAGCCGGAGGAGGAGCCAAGGGGGGCGTGGCTAGGAGGAGCCAAGGGGGGGCGCCTTTTTTATGTTTGCTCCCTCTACTCTTAGATCCTGGCTACGCCACTGCGTGACTCCAGGTCATTCCCTTCTTTAAGTTTTGTCTAATGGAGATTCAGTCCTACCTGGAATATCAGGCAAGCCTACTAAAGAACCAGAGAGGCAAACGGCCGCTCTGGATCAGAGCCCCACACATCCCGCAGAAATGATGAGCTGCATGCCATTCTAAGGGGTGCCCGTACAACTACCCCACCCGTTGCTTCCCTCCTCCCCCAACCCCTCCCAGGCTACCTTGGCAGTTATCCCCCCATTTGTGTGACGAATTAATAAAGAATGCATGAATTTTAAACAACAATGACTTTATTGCCTCTGCAAGCAGAGATCAAATTGGGGAGGGGCGGGCGGGGCGGTTGGCTTACAGGGAAGTAGAGTGAACCACCATTCTGCACTTGCTCAACCTATAGTTGGACTGCTCCTTACTACTGTCCAGGCTTCATGAGCCATGGGAGCAAGGGGTAGGCTGGGGTAGGTGCGACCGCGCAGTGCTGCCGACTGGGAGAGCAGCCTGAGGCAGAGGCCTTCAGCTGGCATGATATTCCAGGCAGGACTGAATCTCCATTACACAAAACTTAAAGAAGAGAATGACCTGAAGTCATTCCCATTTTTGTCCAGGCACCCCCGACCGACCTCACCAAGGCCGGCCAGGAGCACCCATGGGACGACGATGATGGCTACCAGTCATACTGCACCCTCTGCTGTCCGCAAGGCAAGGCAAGGGGATGCTGCTCTGTAGAACTGCAGTACTGAGTCTGCCAGCAGCACCCAGGAGACATACGGTGACAGTGAAAAAAGGTGAGAAACGATTTTTTGCCGTTGCTTTCACTGGGGGGGGAGGGTCTGACAACATGTACCCAGAACCACCCGCCACAATGTTTTTGACCCATCAGGCATTGGGAGCTCAACCCAGAATTCAAATGGTTGGCGGAGACTGTGGGAACTGTGGGATAGCTACAGTCGTCAGTCGCCCCTCCCTCACTGAGAGCAATGGCTGAGAATCGTTTTGCGCCTTTTTTCCGCGCAGACGCCATAGCACAGCAAGCATGGAGCCCGCCCAGATCGCCGCGGCAGTTATGAGCACTGTAAACAGCATGCGCATTATACTGCAGTGTATGCAGCACCAGGACCTGCAGAGGCAGGCGAGGAGGCGACGGCAGCACGGTCACGAGAGTGATGAGGACATGGACACAGACTTCTCTAAAAGCACGGGCCCTGGCAATTTGGACATCATGGTGGTAATGGGGCAGGTTCATGCTGTTGAATGCCGATTCTGGGCCTGGGAAACAAGCACAGACTGGTGGCACCGCATAGTGTTGCAGGTCTGGGATGATTCACAGTGGCTGCGAAACTTTCACTTGCGTAAGGGAACTTTCATGGAACTTTGTGACTTGCTTTCCCCTGCCCTGAAGCGCAAGAATACCAAGATGAGAACAGCCCTCACAGTTCACAAGCGAGTGGCGATTGCCCTCTGGAAGCTTGCAATGCCAGACAGCTACCGGTCAGTCGGGAATCAATTTGGAGTGGGCAAATCTACTGTGCGAGCTGCTGTGATCCAAGTAGCCAAAGTGATCTTTGACCTGCTGCTATCCAGGGTAGTGACTCTGGGAAATCTGCAGATCATAGTGGATGGCTTTGCTGCAATGGGATTCCCTAACTGTGGTGGGGTGGTAGACGGAACGCATATCCCTGTCTTGGGACCGGAGCACCAAGGCAGCGAGTACATAAACCGAAAGGGGTACTTTTCAATGGTGCTGCAAGCACTGGTGGATCACAAGGGACGTTTCACCAACATCAACGTGGGATGGCTGGGAAAGGTAAATGACGCTCGCATCTTTAGGAACTCTGCTCTGTGTCAACGGCTGGAGCAAGGGACTTACTTTCCAGACCAGAAAATAACCATTGGGGATGTTGAAATGCCTATAGTTATCCTTGGGGACCCAGCCTACCCTTTAATGCCATGGCTCATGAAGGCACCCTGGACAGTAGTCAGGAGCTGTTCAACTATAGGCTGAGCAAGTGCAGAATGGTGGTAGAATGTGCCTTTGGACGTTTAAAAGCTCGCTGGCGCAGTTTACTGACTTGGTTAGACCTCAGCGAAACCAATATTCCCATCGTTATTACTGTTTGCAGTGTGCTCCACAATATCTGTGAGAGTATGGCGGAGATGTTTATGGCGGGGTGGGAGGTTGAGCAAATCGCCTGGCCGCTGATTACGCGCAGCCAGACACCAGGGCGATTAGAAGAGCACAGCAGTGCGCATCAGAGAAGCTTTGAAAACCAGTTTCATGACTGGCCAGGGGGCTACGGTGTGAAAGTTCTGTTTGCTTCTCCTTGATAAAAACCCACCCCCTTGGTTCACTCTGCTTCCCTGTAAGCCAGCCACCCTTCCCTCCCCGCTTTGATCACCGCTTGCAGAGGCAACAAAGTCATTGTTGTTTAAAATTCGTGCATTCTTTATTACTTTGTCACACAAATGTGGGGATAACTGCCAAGGTAGCCCTGAGGGGTGGGGGAGGAGGGAAGCAACGGGTGGGGTGGTGGAGGAGGGAAGGACAAGGCCACACTGCACTTCAAAACTTATTGAATGCCAGCTTTCTGTTGCTTGGGCAGTCCTCTAGGGTGGAGTGGTTGGGTGGCCGGAGGCCCCCCACACACACACACTGTGTTCTTGGGCGTCTGGGTGAGGCGGCTATGGAACTTGGGGAAGAGGGCGGTTGGTCACACAGGGACTGCAGCGGCGGTCTGGGTTCCTCCTGCTGCCTGTCCTGCTCAACAATACGCCGGAGAATATGAGTTTGATCCTTGAGTAGCCTGAGCATTCCTTCATGCCGCCTTTCATCACGCTGACGCCACATCTCCTCTCACTGGTCCCTCCTGTCCTCGCGTTCATTTTGTGCTTTCCTGCACTCTGACATTGTCTGCCTCTACGCATTCTGCTGGGCTCTTTCAGTGTGGGAGGACTGCATGAGCTCAGAGAACATGTCATCGCGAGTGCGTTTTTTTCGCCTTCTAATCTTCACTAGCCTCTGGGATGGAGAAGATACAGCGAGCATTGAAACATTTGCAGCTGCGGGAGGAAATAAAAAGGGAGAGTAGTATTTAAAAAGATACATTTTAGAGAACAATGGGTACACTCTTCCACAGTGAACCAAACTGTTAACATTACATAGCACGTGTGCTTTCTTTACAAGGTCGCATTTTGCCTCTTATATTGAGGGCCTGCCGGTTGGAATTCCACGTTGGAATGGTTTCAAATAGCAGCGACCTCATGTCCCATAACAAGCACCCGTTGGGTTGACCATTTAAAAGGAGGGGCTGTGGTTTTCGGGTTAACGTGCAGCACAAACCCAACTAAAGCCCTCCACCCCACCCTGGGATGATCACTTCACCCCTCCCCCCCACCTTGTGGCGCACAGCGGGGATGATTTCTGTTCAGCCACAGGCAAACAGCCCAGCAGGAACGGCCACCTCTGAATGTCCCCTTAATAAAATTTACCTATTTCAACCAGGTGACCATGAATGATATCACTCTCCTGAGGATAACACAGAGAGATAAAGAACGGATGTTGCTTGAATGCCAGCAAACACCAAGACCATAAACTGCCATGCTTTGTTATGCAATGATTCCAGACTACGTGCTACTGGCCTGGCGTGGTAAAGTGTCCTTCCATGGCGGACGGAATAAGGCTGACCTCCCCAGAAACCTTTTGCAAAGGCTTTGGGAGTACATCCAGGAGAGCTTCATTGAGATGTCCCTGGAGGATTTCCACTCCATCCCCATACAAGTTAACAGCCTTTTCCAGTATCTGTACTGGCCGTGAATGCATCCCAAGTCTTCAGGGCAAATTAATCATTAAACACGCTTGCTTTTAAACCATGTACAATATTTACAAAGGTACACTCACCAGAGGTGCCTTCGCTGCCTTCTAGGTCCGTGAGCCCGCCTTGGGTGGGTTGGGAGGGTACTGGGTCCAGGGTGATAAACAGTTCCTGGCTGTCGGGGAAAACGTTTTCTCCGCTTCCTTGCTGTGCGCGAACTTCAACGTCCTCCTCCTCTTCCTCGTCCCCTAGATCCGCATCCCTGTTGCATGAGAGGTCCATTGACGGAGTCAAAGCACAGGGGTGGGGTAGTTGTAGGGGCACCCCCTAGAATGGCATGCAGCTCATCATAGAAGTGGCATGTCTGGGGCTCTGCCCCAGAGCGGCCATTTGCCTCTCTCTTTTTTTTGGTAGGCTTGCCTCAGCTCCTTAAGTTTCACACAGCACTGCTGCGGGTCCCTGTTATAACCTCTGTCCTTCATACCCTTTGAGATTTTTTTCAAATATTCCAGCATTTCGTCTTTTGGAACGGAGTTCTGATAGCACGGATTCGTCTCCTCATACAGTGATCAGATCCAATACCTCCCGTTCGGTCCATGCTGGAGCTCTTTTGCGATTCTGGGACTCCATGGTCACCTCTGCTGATGAGCTCTGCATGGTTACCTGTGCTGATCAGCTTGCGACGCTGGAAATGAAATTCAAAAGTTTGCGGGGCTTTTCCTGTCTACCTGGCCAGTGCATCGGAGTTGAGAGTGCTGTCCAGAGCCGTCACAATGGAGCACTCTGGGATAACTCCCGGAGGCCAGTACCATCGAATTGTGTCCACATTACCCCAAATTCGACCCAGCAAGGTCGATTTCAGCACTAATCCCCTCGTCGGGTAGGCGTACCGAAATCGATTTTAAGAGCCGGCCCTTTAAGTAGACAAAAATGGCTTCGTTGTGAGGATGGGTGCAGGGTTAAATCAATCTAACGCTCCTAAATTCAACCTAAACTCGTAGTGTAGACCAGGGCTATGTTAAAGTCCTCCTGGAACTTTCAAGTACAGCCGGCATTTAAAAACCAACTCTTCAAAATGTGTTAGTTTACATATTAGTAATTATGCTTAGACTTGTTTTTTTTAATGAAAGTGAAGATTTCAGGTATGTAAGTCCACTTCCCGCTCTCCAACACAAATATATGTACTTCTGTCTGATTGCAAAGTTATGTTGCATTGTATTTTGTTATCTTTTCTTGATAATTACTTGCTCTTAGGCCATGGCTAGACAGGGACACTCAGGAAAGTTAAAGCATGTAAGTTATAGCATGTTAGACCTGAATGTCTAATTCAGGTGTAAAGTAGCCTTAATTTGTTGTAGCTTAATCCTCCTCTGAGGATGTTTACTCCTGAATGTGAGCATCCACACTGGGGTTTAGTGGGCTTTAACTTATGCACATTAACTTCACACATTTCATTGATTCACCTTCACTTTCCTGAGTGTCTCCATGTAGATAAGCCCTTACTTATCAGTGGTTCCTGCATCAGTCTTGAATGGTGGAAGAAAGAAAAGACCACATGGATTATGGGACTGAAGACATGTATGTATGCCTTGGTGATGAATCTCTTTTTCAGAATCCGAGGTTGGAAAAAATGCTGATATGAATGTTTTTTGTAGAACCACTGTAATGGTTGGCATCTGTCTAATGTGTCATTGTTTCCTCACTCATGTGGATCCAAAATTTATAGTGCCTTTCAACATTCATTATATTTTGTATAGATAATTTGGAGGAAATTCAGAAGAGGGAGTTGAAGGATTTGAGTTAATTGGGGGAGTGAGAAACCTACATCTGAGAAGTTGATGTACAGGTACAGATACTATTACTTTCCAGAGGGTTGGGAAAAGATTCTGGCATTTCAATTGAGATCAGGAAGTAATGTGCAGCAAGGGAGGAGGTAAAAATAAGAGAGATCCTATAATGGTTTGGTTGATGAGACAAAAATGCTGTTCAAGTAAACATTTCTGTAATATCTTTTCTTGATACTTTCTGAACATTTGGTATATTACCAGTTATATTTTTCAAAAGAAATTACAAATAAAGTTGGTACTTTGTCTAGAAAAAACTCCTCAATGTCTTGATTCTACTGCTAATTTTTTTTTTTTAAATATATTTTCACCTTTATCATCTCTTTTGCAACTTCTCAGTTACAGAGCTGGTTGTGTCTGCTGAGAAAAATATGTAGAGCTGTGTATCACGGGCAGATTGATGGCACTGGAGCCTATATCATGTCACAGTTTCATCAAATGTTCTGATGTAAATGTTGAATGCAGAAAAAATGCCCTGGTGATAGGCACTATATGAAATCCTAAAACAAAGCTAAATAGAGCATTGCTACCTTTAGCCTAGTTTTTTAAGGTCAGTAACAACCATTCTGGTATGTTAATAATTAAAAGGAAATCTAAGAGTCAAATCTGTTTGCATTTTCAAAACAACTGAATTAGCCCCAGTTGTTATCTCAGCAGATGTCATAAGATAAGAAAGACCTGGCCAGTATGTAATAGTTTATTTCCAGGGAAAAACCTTAATCCCATCCTAAGTCTTGACTGGAAATTTCCATAAATTTTGGAATAGGCTGTGTAGGATGTTAATGCCACTGATGTTTTGTCCATTGTGGGTTTCTATAAGAACATGCTGTGTCCAGTAAATCTTAGTTGCACCTGAGGAATGCGACAAATAATTGAATCAATTAATAAAGTAAAATAGAATGAAGTAAAAAGAGAAACTTTGTTGTGAAATGCTGTTGCCTACAGAAGAGGACATCCACAGATGCACATGGCAGCTTTAGCTTTAGGTTGCCATTCTGGCTGGTCTGGCACTCTACTGGGTATGTATTTCATGGTGCATAGATATCACTACAGATGCCAAATGTAGATATAGATCCAACCATAAGTTAATGAACGTGTGTCTGTCTGAAAAGAATGCTCTGCTCATTGCTGCAAACAAAAGTATTTTTTCCACAGCTCAGGTCCAAAGAACATTTTGATGCTTGACCAATGGATACAGTTATTGGACTATTGGACTTAAAATTAGGGAATATTTATTCAAAAGAGCATTCATTTTGAGAGCATTTGCACAGCCATTGAAAAGCCTTTTGTATATTTAGGAGCCATACAGTCATGGAGAAAAAACAATACCATACAACTTAAGTGATCACACAGCAAAAGTAAAAGTATCAATTCTGAAAGCAATATGTACAGAAAATAGTTGACCAGCAATCAGTTTGACAAATACGGTTGCACAAACCTTGAATCAAATAAGTAACTCTGTAAAAATCAGACTGCTTACGGATATGTGAACAAATAGAAAAATGGACTATGTTCATTCAGTTGTCCTCTGAGAATAATCTACCCAGCTCTAGCTAAGTGATATAGTGTGACACTGCCCAGAGGTACTCAGAATTGAAAGGCACTTTTCTACTACCTGCCCTTAGGGTGAGGAAGCCTTGTCTGTGCCTGGTGTAGGTCAGTTCCCCAACATCTCCAGCCTCTGGCAACACAAGCGTGCCATCTAGGCCACCAGAGGCCCTGCTCTTTCTTCACAGGTAAACAATAGGCACATTCCAATGCTCCCCTCCCACACCCTGAGTATCTCCCTGGAGTGTCCAACCCCTGATCCACTGGACACTTACAGACTCCCAAAGAAACAGAACACCACAGTTTACCAGTTACACCACAGAACAGAACTCCTCTTAGCACACCACACTTAGGGTATGTCTACACTACGAGAGTAGTTCGATTTCACTTAAATCGAATATGTGGAATCGATATTACAAAGTCGAACGTGTGTGTCCACACTAAGGACAGTAATTCGACTTTGTGAGTCCACACTAACGGGGCAAGCGTCGACATTGGAAGCGGTGCACTGTGGGCAGCTATCCCACAGTTCCCGCAGTCCCCGCTGCCCATTGGAATTCTGGGTCGAGCCGGCAATGCCTTCTGGGTAAAAAAATGTGTCGAGGGTGCTTTTGGGTAACTGTCGTCATCCGTCCGTCACTACCGCCCTCCCTCCCTCCCTGAAAGCGCCGGCGGGAAATCAGTTCGCGCACTTTTCTGATCAGTGACAGCGCGAACGCCACAGCACTGCGAGCATGGATCCCGCTGCGACCATCGCTGCAGTTGTGGCCGTTCTCAACGCCTCGCAGCTTATCATACACCTTTCCCTGAGGCAGATGCAGAGAAATCAGGAGAGGAGGCTACGGCACCGCCGTGAGGGCCTGAAGTCGGAGAGTAGCACAGAGCTGTCAGAAACCACGAGACCCAGCGCCCAGGACATCACGGTGGCAATGGGTCTTGTGGATATTGTGGAATGGCGATTCTGGGCCCTGGAAACAAGCACGGACTGGTGGGACCGCATAGTGCTGCAGGTCTGGGATGAATCCCAGTGGCTGCGAAACTTTCGCATGCGGAAGGGGACTTTCCTCGAACTTTGTGAGTTGCTGTCCCCTGCCCTGAAGCGCAATGACACCCGGATGCGAGCAGCCCTGACTGTCCAGAAGCGAGTGGCCATAGCCCTCTGGAAGCTTGCAACGCCGGACAGCTACCGGTCAGTCGCGAACCACTTTGGTGTGGGCAAATCTACCGTGGGGGTTGTTGTGATGCAAGTAGCCAACGCAATCGTTAAGGTACTGCTCTCAAACGTAGTGACCCTGGGAAACGCGCAGGTCATCATAGATGGCTTCGCCGCGATGGGATTCCCAAACTGCGGTGGGGCTGTAGATGGGACTCACATCCCTATCCTGGGACCGGACCACCAGGCCAGCCAGTACATTAACAGAAAGGTCTACTTTTCAATGGTGCTGCAAGCACTGGTGGACCACAGGGGACGTTTTACCAACATCAACGTCGGATGGCCGGGCAAGGTTCATGATGCTCGCGTGTTCAGGAACTCTGGTCTGTTTAGACGGCTGCAGGAAGGTCTTTACTTCCCGGACCACAAAATAAGTCTTGGGGATGTGGAGATGCCCACAGTGATCCTCGGGGACCCAGCATACCCGCTAATGCCCTGGCTCATGAAGCCCTATACTGGCGCCCTGGACACAGAAAAAGAACTGTTCAACTACCGTCTGAGCAAGTGCAGAATGGTGGTGGAGTGTGCTTTTGGCCGTCTCAAGGGGAGATGGAGAAGCTTACTGACTCGCTGTGATCTCAGCGAAACCAATATCCCCATTGTTATAGCAGCTTGCTGTGTGCTCCACAATCTCTGTGAGAGCAAGGGGGAGACCTTTATGGCGGGGTGGGAGGTTGAGACAAATAGCCTGGCTGCTGATTACGCCCAGCCAGACAGCCGGGCGATTAGAAGATCCCAGCGGGACGCGCTGTGCATCCGGGAGGCTTTGAAAGCTAGGTTCCTGAGTGAGCAGGGTAACCAGTGACTGTTAAGTTTGTGGACACAGAAGCTGAACCTGCCCCCGTTTCTTTACCCAGTTAATGTTGACTATCCTTCCAAGTTACATACCCCCTTCACCACCTTCCCAAAAAATAAAATCTGTTCTGTTTTGTTAATGAACACCGTTGTCTTTAGTACTGTTTTCGCGGGAATGTTTTAAACCGGGGACGCAGACTCTGGCGGGGGGCGGGTTTACTGTTCTGATGCAAATGATGCTTCTAAACTCCAGGAATGACAGGCTCCGCAGTGGTGGACTGGTTGTTTCAACGGAGCCTGCCAGCACTCCTGGGCGGGACTGCGTGTATGTGTCGGCTATGTGACTTTCTGGCAGGGGGAGGAGGGTTACAGATCCCCTGCTGCGTGGCTCTGTGATCCAGGATAAGGACCGCGGCATAAGATCTGTAACTGCCCTCCCCCGCCACAAAGTCACAGATCAACACCCCCACACACACACACAGAACATGAAAACCACCTCCCAGACTGACCAGGGTAACTAGTGACTGCACTGTGTATGTGTCCTGCTGCTGGACCTGCCCCCGCCTCTGTACCCTGCTAAAGGTGACTGTCCTGTCCAATTACCAAGCCCCTTCCCCCCCTTCAGACAGAGTCTCCTCCAAAAGAAAATCATGGAAACAGTAATTTACAGAAACGAATATTTTATTATGAACCACACATGAAACGGGGGGGGGGGGGGGAGGTGAAACTTGGACGGGGGCTTGTGTGAGGTGGGTAGGAAAGGACTTTTCAAATTTTGGGGAATGACAGCCTTCTAGTGCTAGAGCAGTCTGCAGGGGTTGACTGAAAGTTTTAACGGCCCTTGCCGCCCCTCCTTCTTTGGACTTTGGGTGAGGGGGGTGTGGGACTTGGTGGCGGGGGAGGGCGGTTAGAGAGAGACTGCAGCGGGGCTCTGTCCTCCTGCCTCCGGTCTTGCAGAACATCCACAAGGCGCCGGAGCGTGTCCGTTTGCTCCCTCATTAGTCCAAGCAGCGTTTGAGTCGCCTGCTGGTCTTCCTGACGCCACCTCTCCTCCCGTTCCATGATTGCTCGGTGCATTTGGGACAAGTTCTCCCTCCACTGTGTCTGCTGGGCTGCCTGGGCTCGGGAGCAGCCCATTAGTTCTGAGAACATGTCCTCACGCGTCTTCTTCTTCCTCCGCCTAATCTGCGCTAGCCTCTGGGAGTGTGATGCCAGGCTGGGTTGGGAGACAGTCGCAGATGTGTCTGTGGGAATGGGAAAAAGGGAGTGAATTCCTGAGACAGATAACTGAAGTTGTGAACAAAGAACATAGTCTTTCTCTGTGAACAAGACCATGCACTGCACCTCTCACATGCGCACTCAGGACAAGGTCGAATTTTCGGCCCTCGCCTTCAGTGCCTGGGGTCTTGCAGTGGCGATCTGAGAAGCGGGGCAGGACACCTGAACTTGTGTAGCAGGCAAACATGGTAAGCCGTAGACTTGTGGCTGCTTAAAACTTTAATAGTAGCACTGGCCTCCTTTCACATTGAAAGCAATGCCAGTCTCTGCCGCCAGCAATCCGGCAAGCATGAACTCTGCCCCTATCCCACCCCCTCGCGGCTGTCCCAGGGAAAGATCCCTGTATGCTGCCCCTCTCCCGCCTCCACCGCGTGGCTGTAAAGCAGTTCCAATACTAACATTCCCCTCCCTAATTCAAAGCAGGGCATCATGAGCGACATCACCCTGATGGGGATCTCGGACAGCGAGAAGGAACGGATGCTTAGGGAAAGCATGCAAAAACCAGGGCCGTATGCCGCCATGCTCTGCTGTGCAATGATCCCTGAGTACTTGATTGTCTCCTGGCGCGGAAACGTGTCGTACCATGGAGGACCCAATAAGATCGCTCTCCCTAGGAACCTGATGAACAGGCTTGAACATTACCTCCAGGAGAGCTACGTTGAGATCTCCCATGAGGATTTCGTCTCTATCCCCGGACATATAGACCGGATTCTGTTGTAGTTGCACTGGCAGGGACTAAAGAGTGGAGCGTCTTGGGCAGCAGAATCATGAAAAACCGGACATTGTTAGATTTTTTTTAAATAGTTGGGACTAAATAGTTAAGCGCCTAAGGCAAAGAAATCATGAAAAACCCATTGTTAATATTATAAATATTCCAGTTCTGTTAAAAATAAAAGTTTAGATGTTTAAATCACTTCATGAAAAACCCATTGTTAATATTATAAATTTTCCAGTTCTCTTAAAAATAAATGTTTAGATGTTTAAAGCACTAACTGCTTGATCCTTCCCCTGATTCTGTGTCCGGGGTAACGGATGGGGACGGTTGGTAGGGGATCTCGGTAAGGGTGATGAAGAGCTCCTGGCTGTCGGGGAAAACAGCGGTGCAAGCGTTGTCGACTGCCTCGTCCTCCTCATCTCCTTCCTCATCTTCCCCGTCCGCTAACATGTCCGACGAGGAACCGGCCGCGGACAATATCCCATCCTCAGAGTCCACGGTCAGTGGTGGGGTAGTGGTGGCGGCCACACCTAGGATGGAATGCAGTGCCTCGTAGAAACGGGATGTGTGGGGCTGGGATCCGGAGCGTCCATTTGCCTCTTTGGTTTTTTGGTAGCCTTGTCTCAGCTCCTTGATTTTCACGCGGCACTGCATTGCATCCCGGCTGTATCCTCTCTCTGCCATGGCTTTAGAGATCTTCTCGTAGATCTTTGCATTCCTTCTTTTGGAGCACAGCTCTGAAAGCACGGACTTTCACACAGCGATGAGATCCAAGACTTCCCGATCAGTCCATGCTGGGGCCCTCTTTCTATTCTGGGATTGCACGGCCATCTCTGCTGGAGAGCTCTGCATCGTTGCCAGTGCTGCTGAGCTCGCCACGATGTCCAAACAGGAAATGAGATTCAAACTGCCCAGACAGGAAAAAGAATTCTAATTTTCCCGGGGCTTTTCCTGTGTGGCTGGTCAGAGCATCCGAGCTCGGACTGCTGTCCAGAGCGTCAACAGAGTGGTGCACTGTGGGATAGCTCCCGGAGCTATTAGCGTCGATTTCCATCCACACCAAGCCTAATTCGATATGGCCATTTCGAATTTAGCGCTACTCCTCTCGTTGGGGAGGAGTACAGAAGTGGAATTTAAGAGAGCTCTATGTCGAACTAAATAGCTTCGTGGTGTGGACGGGTGCAGGGTTAATTCGATGTAACGGCGCTAAATTCGACATAAAAGCCTAGTGTAGACCAGGCCTTAGAGAAATCAGGTATAAATATATTTGGCAAAGAACAGAGAGTCAAATGATAGCAAACAGAAATGTTGGAAACAAAGCTTACATATAAAATAAAATCATAATATGCATACTAAAGCCTAAACTTAACTAATAAGATATTGTCGTGTCATAAGAGCAAAAGCTCACCCAGATTCCTTCCAACTTTTTACAGCTAGGCTTGGCTGTGATCTTCCATTCATGCAACAAGCATGTTGTCCTCTTGCCTCCTCAGTGGAATGACATCAAGTTTGTCTCTGTCTGTCTCTATACTTATAATCCAAAAATCCATTGTCTGTGCCTGTACACGGGATAACCCCGCAACTTGTGTTTTCCTGTCTAGGGTCTCTCCTGGAGACTTTTCAATCACTTGATTAGGATTTTGCTTAGACTGTAAATAGGCACTCATTGTGAACCATACAATAATCTATTTACATGTAGACAGATACATAAACATATTTTGCCTGAAAGAAACCCATTTTTCACCTTTTCTGGTGACCAGCCCCAAGTCACAGAGCACAAGAACATAATTTTCAGAATACTTATACAACTCCTTACATATCTGTATATACATTTTGCAATGATTATGGGAACCAGTGTGACACAGGCTTTCGTTGGAGACCTTATATGACATTCTTTGGTGAATTAATATATAGATACCAGATTTAGAAGATCCCTGTAACCTTTATGCCCTGTGTGCTCTGCTAGTTGCCATCAAGAGGTCTCTGGGTCACATATGGGGCACCCACTTGCTACTTTCACAAACTATCCAAACAATAGAAGTTCACAGTTGATGGTTTCTGAGAGAAAGAAATGCTAGTTTAGGACTGATGATGGGATACGTATTTATTTCTGTTTTGGATATTTAAGCCAAAAATCTTATCTTGGAAAGTTTAGGGTTTGGTTTTTTTTTTTTTAAATTGTAGTTTCATACGTTACAAGGCTTAAAATGTGGCAGTCTCTAGATGCAAGTTAAAAATTGTGTCCTAACCCCTGGTTGGTGGTTTTTGCTTCTTTCTTTAGGTCACCTATTTAAAAATCTTTCCAACACAAATGATCTGGTCTTGTGGTACCCTCCAGTGGTTTGCAAAAAGATAGGGTATTAATAATTAGTTTCTTCTTAGAAGTCTTTGGGGAGGTAGCCAAGTTTAAATAGGGTAATTAGTTTCTCTGGCTGTAATTTACATAAATTACGGAAACATAACATCATAGATATATTTATCTAATTGCAGAAGTATGGTGTTCAATTATCCAGATAAACTGTATACTGCATTTGTGGTTTTCATTCTGTGGTTAATTAGACTGTCTCCCAGAGAATTTGACTCACTTTCCTTGGAGATTTAAATGGGAGAAAGGAAGATGTTAGAAAGGAATCAATATTTTATAAAAGACTCATTTTATTGGATATCACAACATGAAAATGGAAATTCTATATACGAAGAAGAGAACTTGGATATCCAAATTGCTAAAGTAGTACTACTTGGGATTTAAGTCTGTGATAATCAATTCTTATTTGTCAGATCATGTATCTTTGTGTAACTAGATTCTGAATGCTTCTAAAAGCACAGTTGAAGGAGAGCAGTTAAATTGCTTCTCTCCTAGGGTGTGTTTTCACTGAAGAGAAAGGGTCACTGCAGAGTTAGATTGTGATTGACATCCAGGTCTGAGCACACATGGGTCACCCTAGCCCAGATGTGAGAAAACACTTGAAAAGTCCTACCCAAATTACTGTGTCCTCACTGGAGGTATAGTCACTTGTGTGTTGCCAGGACTTCTGGGGGCATATCCCATGATTCTTTTGTGTTGCAATATTTGAGCCACTCTGACTCTTTCCCACAGAAAATTGTGGGAAGACATTGGAGGACTATCAGCCTGAATCCTCACTGCAAAATGGATGGATTACCAGCCCAAGTGAAAGCAGAACTAGGCTCTAACCCAGTCATGCCAGTTAGCCCACATTGAAAACCCCCCTTATCTCAGGTGAGAAGATTTTGTGTTTGGATAGAAGTGGGGTATGGAGCAACATGTGAATAAGAGCCTGGGCTAACTCTCCAGTGAAGACATAAACCCAGATGCAGCGTTTACCTGCTGGGGAAATGTAACTGTCACTTCCATTATTGTATAGTTTTTTTCTTCCAAGCAGAAGATGAATCTACAACTACATTTCATTGGATCTTCCCCTTCAGGGCATTTGGGTTTTTTTTAAAGAGTACTCTGATTCCACTCCTGCCACTGACTCCTGTAACTGTACATTTAAAACAAAACCAAAAAAAGTACTTTGGACCAAGGGGAAATTTTTCCTTCATAGATTTCCTATCTTCAGTTAATTTCTTTTGGGGTAGAGGAGGGAAGGTGAAACAGGTGGGAGTTCTTGTTTTTCCATTGCGGGTAGCTATTTTCAGAAATGTTGATACTACATATTGTTTTTATTTTCAGAACGTTGACACTGGAGAAGTGTCCCCTTAGTGGAGTGAAATGTTTCTCTGTTGTAAAATGTCCATCACCAACAGACTGATAGACTATGGGCCGAATACTCTGCTGACATAACTTCATTGATGTCAGTGGAATTATTCCAGCAGAGAATTTGGCCCCATGACAATAGATATGGGAGCTGCTAAGTCATTTTAAGCTATTTAAGTCTGGGGGAATGCCTCAGCTTGCTCCTGGCTTATCCAAAAGTTCCCACAACACAAATGTTGATGTTTGAAGGGAGGTGACGGTCTCATCCAAGATCCTGAAATCTCCAGGGTAGATTCCTTGACCCTTATAGATATAACTGCATCCATCAATAATATCTTGGACTTTATCATAAAGTACATATTGATTACATCCTAATTTCCTCTTCCTGAATACTTTAGTATGCAGCTAGCTCTTTCACTCTATGTGTGGGTTGATGTTGAAGGATATTATAGCCAGATCTGGTATAAAAAGGTGCACAGTAGCATCTGCCTAATATGACTAAAAATATAGATGGTAGATCAAAAGGTTTTTGTCTTTTCACTTAAAAAATTATTGCATGCACGTAGTTGTCATCCCTTTAAGAAGAAAACATTGAATACATTGGGTGTACGTATTCTTTGGTACGGCAACAAGAATAGCTATTTTGATGGATTTTTTTTAAAAAATTGTTTATTTTTAATGAGAAGATGGAGGCAACAAAGACAACACTACCACTGTTAATTGCCTGCCCACTTAAAAAGTTGTCCTCCATCAGGAATGATAGATTCAGGTGTTCTTCGAACGAGCAACAGGCTGTTTGGCTTCATACTTGGAGATATCCATATTTTAAGCCCTGTAACTCAAAATTCTTACAGATTTTTGAAAAATGTGAATTACATCAGTGGTTCTCAACCTGTGCTCTGTGGACCCCGGATGTTCGCAGACTATGTCTGAGGGGTCCACAAAAGGTTGTAATTACCATAGAACTGTGGTTTTCAATCTGTGTTCCAGACACCTGGGGGTCTGGTTGCAGGTTGTCTAAGATTTTCAAAGGGGTCCTCACCTCCATTAGAAAAATTTTAGGGGTCCGCAAATGAAAAATGATTGAGAATCACTGGACTACATGACTCATCTACCAGTACTTCATTCTTAGGACCTGCAGATGGAAGAAAAGTTAAAAACTTCCTATTCCCAATGGCCAGTAATCTTCTCAGCTACATGACTGCTCTAACATTATTCAGCATTACAAAATAAGATTGGAGAAATCTTCAAAATTGTGTTTGTGTGAAGTGCTCTTGAATTTAGAAACATCAAGGGGATCTGTTTCTGGAAGTCCACTCTGTTCAGGCAGAGACTGTTGAAACAGATAGATCATAAAAGCAGAGACTGTTGAAACTGGTAGATCATACATTTAATTAAATATATGGAGAATGCATATATTTAATTAAAAACTAAATGAAAAAAAAAAACAATTTGTATGTCGGTACTCTGGCAGTCTCATACTTTGCTGAAACTTCCACTCTTCTTCCTTTGCTGAAACTTCCACTCTTCTTCCTTTACAACTACTGTAGCAGACAGGAAATTAAATGACCCAAAACAAAAGAACCAAAGAAACAAACAAACAAAAAGTTTCCTTAATGTTGAAACCCTCTGTATCAATAAAAAGGAAATTAAGATGAGACTAATTAGCGTACCATATGCCTTGAAATTCCTATGCATAGATGTTTAACCACTGTAAGTCTTCCCTTTGAAATTATGCATTGAAGGCAATATGGACAATTTAAGTTGCAACATTGAATTCTCTTTTTGTGGATGTAATTGAGGCCATGGTTTCTCCACGTTGGGGTAAAAAATGTGTCCTGTTTTGTTTGTTTGTTTTTGCTGTTGAAGCATAGGTTCTTCTTCAAGTGCTGCCCCTGTAGGTGCCCCACTTCAGGTATCGGTGCATCCCGGCGCTGCTGATTGGATATTTTCGGTAGCAGTGCCTGGTCGGGACATGCATGCGCAGTAGCTGTCTCGCGGTGCCATTGGTGATTGAACTAGCGCCTGCTCATCCTGACCCCCTCAGTTCCTTCTCAACCATCCTCGGCTGTAGATGGCACTCCAATGGCAGTATCACTTCCAGTACAGAGTACTACCATTCGGACAGTTGACAGCTCCACAAGTCTTTACCAAAACCCTTGCGGTGATAGATGCTCATCTGTGCAGACAGGGAATATTGATATTCCCATACTTAGACAATTGCCTACTAAAAGGCCCTACCAGGACAAACATGACACATCACTCGACAAACCATCTCTCTGTTTCACTCCCTAGGGCTACAAATCAACGAAAAGAAATCTGCCCTAACTACAGTACAACTGGACTTCATAGGAACACAGCTGGTGTAGAGGCCAAAGCTTCACTACCGAGTCACAGTGATGACCTCTCTCATATTGGTGATCTCAGTCCTGGGTGTCTGCACGAATCTGTGAACTCCTCTTTGGACACAGTGCGGCCACCACTTTTGTTGTAAAACACACCAGACTACGCTTGCGCTGCTTTCAGGGCTGAATTCAGTGTATATTCCACAAAAGCACAGCCTACACAAAAGACTCATGCTGACCACAGAGGTCCTACATTCACTACGATGGTGGACAAACCCAACAAACGTGTGCTCAGGCATCCCATTTCAACAAGATCCGCCATCCTTACCAATCACAACAGATGCCTCACTTATCGGATGGGGAGCTCACCTAAACCAACATACAACCCAAAGCAAGTGGTCCCCCACGGAAACCCACTTACACATCAACCTGCTCGAATTACACATGATCTGCAACGCGTGCCTACATTTCCTCCCTATTATATGAGGCAAAACGATAAGGATCCTGACAGACATCATCATGTGTATGTTCTATGTAAACCATAAGGATGGGGCACGTTCCCACTCCTTATGCACAGAGGCCCTAAAACTATGGAACTGATGTATAAAACACAACATGTCTGTTACAGCAGCATATCTCCCAGGCCAAGTGAACAGGATGGCAGACGCTTTAAGAAGACAGTTTTCCTAGGAGCATGAATGCGAACTCAATGACGAAATAACACAACACGTATTTCACATGTGGGGCTCACCACACATAGATCTGTTCACGACATCAGTAAACAAGAAATGCCCAAAGTTTTGCTCACGAGCAGGACTCGGAACACAATCCATGGGGGACGCTTTTCTCATCAAATGGAATGGTCCTCTCCTATACGCATTCCCTCCGATACCTCTGATCTCCAGAGTGATACACAAAATACGAACCGACAGAGCCAAAATAATACTCTTAGTACCGACATGGCCCAAACAGACTTGGTTTCCTTACCTGACACACACATGGCAATCCGCACACCGTTCACTCTCCCTCCTCTATGGAAATTTCTCTCTCAGGATGATAGTCAGGTCCTCCACCCAGACCCAGAGAGGCTTCACCTGAATGTATGGCTCCACCCCGACAAACTAGCCTGCTCAGAACAGGTAAAACAAGTGTTAATAAACAGTAGGAAGCACAACACACATACCTACCTATCTACCTCCAAAAATGGAAAAGATTCCATGGGGGGGGGGGGGGCAGATAGCTCAGTGGTTTGAACATTGGCCTGCTAAACCAAGGGTTGAGAGTTCAATCCTTGAGGGGACCATTTAGGGATCTGGGGCAAAAATCTATCTGGGGTTTGGTCCTGCTTTGAGCAGGGGGTTGGACTAGATGACCTCCTGAGGTCCCTTCCAACTCTGATATTCTATGATTCCTGTGGTGCCAGAACAAGCAACTATCTGCAGGCTGGGCACCACTTCCACTAATCGTGGATTATTTATTATCCCTAAAGAACTCAGGACTTGCTAGGAATTCACTTAGAGTTCACCTTGCGGCCATCATGGCCTTCCATCAACAGGTAGACGTCGGTATTCGCCCACCTGATTACCAAGTGATTCCTAATGGGCATACAGAATATGTCCCCAGACATCCGAGCACCCACACTTGCATGGGACTTAAATCTGTTTCTTAAAAGTCTAACCAGAGCCCCTTTTGAACCTTTAGCCACATGCTCATTACGTCACTTATCTATGAAAGTGGCATTCCTGGTCACCATTACATTGGCATGAAGAGTCAATGAGATAGGGGCTCTCATGGCTCACCCCTGTACACAATATTCTTTGACACTTAGAACACATCCTAAGTGTATGCCCAAACTATCATCTTCATTCCACCTCAACCAACCAATTCACTTACCTACATCCCACCCAAAACCACCCACTAACGTTCAAGAGGCAATCCTGCACACATTGGATGTGCACTGTGCTTTAGCCTTTTACCTAGACAGAACAAGGCCCTTACGTAAATCAGCTAGACTCTGTGTCAACAACTGAACGATCAAAGGGCTCTGCCATATCAACGCAAAGATTATCCAAATGGATATCCAGCTGTAGCCATACATGCTATTCACTATGCAATACTAAAGCCCCTCCGGGCATCAGAACCCACTTGACAAGAGCTTTAGCTACCTCCATAGCATTCCTGCACAATGTTCCCATTCTAGACATCTGCCGGGCAGCCACATGGGCCTCTGAACATACATTCACGAACCACTATGCAATTACTCTCAGTTCAAGCTCAGACACGAGGTGGTACTAGCCTCAGCTACTAACTCCACTCTGAAGTCCCTTCCATCCTCATGAGGGCACTGCTCTACATTCACCTGAAGTGGAGCACCCACAAGGACAGCACTCGAAGAAGAAGAGAAGGTTATTTTGTGCAGTAACTGAGGTTCTTCGAGATGTGTGTCCCTGTTGGGTGCTCCACTACCCATTCTCCTCCCCTCTACTTTGGAATTTGCAATAAAGACTCTACGGTAGAGAAGGAACTGAGGGGGTCGGGATGCACGGGCATCAGTTGAATCGCCAATGGCACCGCAAGACGGCTACTGCGCACGTGAGTCCCGACCAGGCACTGCTACCGAAAATCTCCGATCAGCAGCGCGAGGACACACTAACACCTGAAGTGGAGCGTCCACAGGGACACACATCTCGAAGAACCTCATTTACTGCACAAGGTGAGTAACCTTCTCATGGTAGTATGGAAAAGGTTGAGAACTGCAGAGTTTAGGTGAGATTTTCAAAAGTGCTCAGTAGTGGCCTAAATCCATAGTCATTTTAGTATGTGATCATATAAAGACAGTAGCATAATACATATAAGCAAGGGGGGGGGGGCATTTGCTAACTTATTGAGTGCTTAACTTTTCAACCTTTGCATCCTTATGACATTTTTGTTTGTGTATATTAATACACAAAGATGATACACACACTTTTCATTTCTGTGTGAAATATGTCACTTAACAGTAAATATCTTCCAGTCCCAGGCACACTCTTAACTACATCACAGTCTTTAATTCTGCCTCCCTCAACATTCCCTTTTGCATATGCCCTTTCACCATACTACGCTCTCCCAAAAGTAACAGTTATGGATATTTAATGTAGTTGAGAAGGGGGTGGTGTAGTAAAGGGAATTATAGAAGATTAGTCTTCCTAGAAGAGCAAAGTAAAATATGGTAGTTGTGGAAAAGATAAGTGTCTGTGGGGGGAGAAATAGACAGTATATACTGTTAAGTGACTTAATTTTTCAATTTTCTGCTTTCATATTAGGTATGTTGTATGTAGCAGCCTTAACTGCTTCACAATCTTTTTTGTATTATGTTGCTAGTTATCTTTTAATGTGTAGGCAAGCAAGGGGGGAAGGATAGGACAGCTATGTGGGGATAGAAGTGAAGCTGCTGACAGATTTTATCCATCAGTAGCCATACATAAAACCTTTTCCATTATAAGAAATTCTGACACAAGTGTAGCTTCTGACAAAGACTGTATGTGCATACACACACAATTTATCTATCAGCAATTGCTTGTGCATAAATTTTCAGTTATGACAAATAAAAATTAAATCCATATTTTAAAAAAATCAAAATATTTGCTGCACCATATCTATTCAACATCCTCCCCTCCATCAGTTTTTGTTTTGATCGGCAATGTGTTTTAACTGTATCAGTGAACAAAGGAAAATTGGGCTGCCATGGTCAAACCTCAGCCAGAGCCCTGTTTAAAACACTTCCTAATAAAATATTTTTAAAACTTGTATAGAAAATTCAAAAGACAGAGAAACTATTGCTGAAAAATTTCACACCAAAAGGCCACCTACTTTTAATGGAAAACATGAATTTGTCACATTTTAGAAGGTAATCTTAATTATGTAACTACAACCAGCACCTCTACAAAAATATATGAATATGAATCTTTTTAGTAATGGTTTTATATAAAAGCAGCATATATTTTATAAAATACCTATTCCAAGAAGAAAAAATGCACATTTATATTTTGTTGTTGCAAAACAACTTTTTTGTGGAACTCTACAGTCTTGGTAACAGCTCTGCAGCTGATATGAATCACTTTTTACCAATTGAGAATCTGCCCCACACACCGTACAAAATGGACTGTCATATGACAGATTTCAAAGACTTTCCAGACTAAATGTAGTGATTATGGATACCATATTTTCACTAGATTCTAATAATTCTCCCTTTATATGGACCAATTCTGCAAATATAAATAAATAAAATAAAATAAGCTTGACAAG
The DNA here is from genome assembly GCF_028017835.1 of Emys orbicularis. Classification (NCBI taxonomy): domain Eukaryota; kingdom Metazoa; phylum Chordata; order Testudines; family Emydidae; genus Emys; species Emys orbicularis. The sequence continues at coordinate 106,005,827 of NC_088689.1, forward strand.
TAAAACAAACCACAGCAAGAAAAGATAGAGTGAGGAAACCAGTAACTACAGACCTCCTTCTTCCACTATCTAAAGTGTACTTTCTATCACCTGCCTCCTGAACAGGGAATACTAAACAGTATTACTAGCATACTCAGTAACTGTAGAAATATACACAATACTATAAATGTGTATTACAGCAAAGCCCAAACAAAAAAACTTGGAGATAATTTCAGGCTACCACACATTTTAAAAAGGATATTCTCACTACTTCTCTTTGATCAGAATCAGTTTATATATAAACTAGCAAAAGACAACATGCCAGATTTTGCATTTGTGAGAACTGCACAGCAAAATACTAAGGGGTTGTCGACACTACCGCTTAAGTCGATGAAGTTACATCGACTTAAAGGGGTCTCTACATTGTGCTATGTTGGTGGGAGATGCACTCCTGCTGACATAACTTCCGCTTCTTATTGAGGGGGAGTAATTATGCCAACGGGAGCGCACGCTCCCATTGGCATAGCGCATCTTTACCAGACATGCTACGGTGGTGCAGCTGCACCAATGTAGTGCGGTAGTGTAGACTAGCCTTAAGTAGTGTTGAGAAAAAGGATAGAACAGATCTAGATCACTTTTCCAGTATGAATTACACATCCTGGTTGACAAGACGATAAAACTTTATTCCACTGAAAAATTGCTCTCACAAGAGAAGAGCTGTCTAACACTAACTGAAGTAAAAACAACTGAAAACACACATCCCTCCCAGTATAGCAAGTTCAGGTCAGACTAATAACACCAAATATATGAGACACAGATCACGCACAAGTGAAAAACTACAAAAAACTCCATACCCAAGGAACAAAGGTGAACCAAAAAAGCAAATAGTGTTTTTTTTATAGATATAAGAGAGAGAGAGTCAGTCCTATATTGTTGCTTTGACACATAAAAGCTGTTATAAAACAAGTTTCCAAATGAAATTTTTTCTTTATTTGATTTTTCAAGGCATATTGGGTCCTCGTTGCATAAATTGCTTCGGTATTCTCTGATGAAAGCAACTACAAAAATGGAAAGTTATTTACTCAGTAAGTATAGATATATTATGACAATTTAAATGCAATATCTAAAAATAATTGATTCTTCACAGCACTGAATTCTTGGTGGTGCACAGTAGATCTACAGCAGTGATTTCTTATCGGAAAACAGTAAAAGTGTTGTAATGTAATTTATGTAAATCTATAAAGGAAGGAAGTAATTGTAAAACTCACTTCTCTCTCATCTAGTACTTACAATTGTCAAACTTTTTAAAATTTCCTTTTATCAAAACTTTCTAAGTTATAAGCAACTTTATAGTAGTGGTACATTTCAGAAAAGTATAATATAATTCACTGTAATACACAGATTGACTGAACAAAAGAAAGAGTAGGCAAAAATACCACTTAATAAAGAGACATCTATTCATACCACCAGTCAACAAAAGAATACTATTATCTAAACAAGCTAAAGACCATGTGAGCCGTTCAAGAATTATTGTTGATGTTACTGATGCTGAGGATATGAGTCTTATGAACGTCAGTACCTTTACCAGTGTTACACGGACTCTCCTTTCCATTTGATCTTCTAAAGTGACTATTTAATCTTTCTTTTTAAATAAAATTAAAAACCCTTAATTTCACTTAAACCACCACCACCACCACACAAAAAACCAAACAAACAAAAAACAAAACACGTAAGCACAACCTAGCAGTTTTTCCTAATAGATTTGTAGCATCAAAGGCTAAAACTTGAAATTGCTTCTATTGAAATATTTTGCGTTTGTTTTCTTCAAAATTGTGTATAAAATGTTTTAAATCAAACTAGCTCTAAAAATATATATATATATATATATATATATATATATATATTCCCAGCAGATGGCAGCAACATACTGTTCAAGAATTTAAAATATATTAATTTGTAATATATTTTACTTTGATTATGCATTAAACAGACTGCACTAGATTTATTACAGATTGCATTTGTAGAGACTAATAATCTTGTATTTAGATAGCACTGTTCATGTTAGAGGATCCCAAAGTGCTTTACAAACCATATACAGACAAAATTACATCTTATGCTGAAAGGAGCTTTGCTTTGGGAACAAATGTAGTGACTGCTTTAGGATTGGAAGTAGGGCTGATAAGCTATTAAAAAAATCAATTGCGATTAATCACACAATTAAAAATATTATTTGAGATTAATGGCACTGTTAAACAATAATAGAATACCATTTATTTAAATTTTGGATGTTTACTACATTTTCAATTACAATACAAAGTGTACAGTGCTCACTTTATTTTTGATTACAAATATTTGCACTATAAAAAAACAAAAGAAATCATTTTTCAGTTCACCTAATACAAATACTGTGGTGGATTCTCTCTATCATGGAAGTTGAACTTACAAATGTAGAATTATGTACAAAAAAATAACTGCATTCAAAAATAAAGTAAAACTTTAAGGCCTACAAGTCAACTCAGTCCTACTTCTTGTTCAGCTAATTGCTCAGACGAACAATTTTTTACACATTTGCAGGAGATAATGCTGCCCGCTTCTTGTTTACAATGTCACCTGAAAGTGAGAAAAGGCATTTGCATGGCATTGTAGCCAGCGTCGCAAGACATGTGCGTACCAGATGCGCTAAAGCTTCATATGTCCTTTTCATGTTTCAATCACCATTCCAGAGGACATGAGTCCATGCCGATGACAGATTCTGCTCGATAATGATCCAAAGCAGTGCTGCCCGACGCATGTTCATTTTCATTATCTGAGTCAGATGCCACCAACAGAAGGTTGATTTTCTTTTATGGTGGTTTGGGTTCTGTAGTTTCTGCATCAGTGTTTTGCTCTTTTAAGACTTCTGAAAGCATGCTCCACACCTCATCCCTCTCAGATTTTGGAAAGCACTTCAGATTCTTAAACCTTGGGTCGAGTGCTGTAGCTATCTTTAGAAATCTGATATTGGAACCTTCTTTGTGTTTTGTCAAATCTGCAGTGAAGTGTTCTTAAATCGAACACCATATGGGACTACCATAACACACAATATATGGCAGAATGAAGGTAAAACCATGGAGCAGGAGACATACAAATCTCCTCCAAGGAGTTCAGTCACAAATTTAATTAACTCATTGTTTTAAACATGTATCATCAGCATGTCCTCTGGAATGGTGGTCGAAGCATGAAGAAGCATGTGAATGTTTAACATATCTGGCATGTAAATACCTTGCAACGCTGGCTACAAAAGTGCCATGCGAACGCCAGTTCTCACTTTCAGGTGACGTAAATAAGAAGCGGGCAGCATTATCTCCCGTAAATATAAACAAACAAAGTTATGTAATAAAAAAATTTATATTTGTAAGTTGCACTCATGATAAAGAGATTGCATTACAGTACTTGTATGAGGTGAATTGAAAAATACTATTTCTTGTTTCTTTTTTACAGTGCAAATATTTGTAATCAAAAGTAATATAAAGTGAGCACTGCACACTTTGTATTGTGTGTTGTAATTTAAATAAATATATTTGAAAATGTAGAAAAACATCCAAAAATATTTAATAAATTTCTATTGGTATTCTATTGTTTAACAGTGCGATTAAAACTGTGATTAATCATGATTAATTTTTTTTGAGTTAATCACGTGAGTTAACTGCAATTAATTGACAGTCCTAATTGGAAGCAAAGAATAGTTTATTTGATTGAAAATGCAGAGTAAATTTAGATAGGCGTAAAACACTTAACCAAGTTAAAATTTTGACTAAGGTGTTGTGGTTAACCCTTTTGGATGTAAGAGCTTACAAAAAAATCTCATTGTCATTTACTTGATTTTTCCATGCTGATGGCCCACATTATTCAATATGAAACACATTAACAAATGTGGATAGCATTAGTGTATTTCATAGATTAAAAAGTATGTGTTCTATATTTATTTTAGTAAAGGCTGTTATCCTTTCAGCCCTCCTGGACTCTAAGCAGTCCCTTTGTTCTCCCCTTGTTAGCAAGGATCACTGCACACCATCACTAGATGGTGGCATAAAAAAAACATATCTCCATTGTCCCCTTAATAGCAGAAGTTGCTGCACTCCACAGGGTAGCAGCATAGGGGAAGCCCATGTTTGCCCTGTGCTGTGCTTCCGAGTACTAGGAATCCTAATTAACCAAGCTGTCAGTAGTTAATCCACCTCCCAAGAGGCAATCTAGGTTGAAGGAAAAATTCTTCCGTCAACCCAGCGCTGTCTAGCGCGGGGGCTAGGTTGATACATGTCTCTCAGGGTGTGGATTTTTCACACCCCGAGTGATGTAACTATGCCAATATAAGTTTTCAGTGTAGACCAGCCCTTTGTCACCTGACACTGTTGCTTAGCTTGACTCCCCCTGGAGGAGGAGATAAGTGTAGCACAGGGGCTTCCCCTTAAAGGGCCAGCTAACCATGTGTCATCTTGGCTAATTAAAAGTAACCTATCAGAACTATCCTGTGTAATAGTCTTCTCTTAAAACTGAACTGAAGGTCTTCTGTTACACATCGCTTTCCTGGCAAGTTGTTGCTCTCACTCTTTTCTGATAAAATAAACTCTTAAGTAGAGAACTCTACACTTCCTGGGACTTCTCTACACATCAGAGTTGCGCCACTTTACAGCTTTAACTATGTTAGTATAGCTGTAGTTCCCCTTGTGCAGACACAGTTATATTGGTATAAAAGATGTTTTATAACACTGACAGCATCCTCACTAATGGGTTGTACCAGTATAATTATCTCAGTTTAAAAAAAAAAAACCATAGCCCTACCAAAAATAGTTATACTAGTAAAAAAAAAAAAAAAAAAAAAAAAATCTATGTAGAACAGCCCTAGATTGCCATATCAGTTAGGCTAACTTGTTCATTTTTATTTGCATTGCAGAAATGGCTGAAGGCCTCAATCAGAATCAGGGACCCAGTTGTGCTAGGGACTGTAAAATTATGAAGGAAGGGACATGTTTACATGCTTACAATCCAAATAAGTAAAACACAGGGTGGGGAACAGTAATACATAATTTTTACAGCCAACATTTAAAAGCAAACCTTGACTGATATATTTGTCTCCATGTTATTTTAAATCAATGTGGTCTAGTACAGTGGTTCTCAACCTGTGGTCCACAGACTGCGTGTAAGGGGTTTGCAAAGGACTTAGACTGAAAACTGACTGAACAGAATTCAACTATATATACACACAGACAATAGTTTTCCAAAGGGGTCTGCAAATGAAAAAGGATTGAGAACCACTGGTCTAGTAAATTTAGCACATAGCCAGGAATTCTTGGGTTTAATCCAGGCTCTACCATTTCTCATTTTGTAGATTTGGACAAGTCAAACTTCTCTGTCTCACTTTCCCTATAAAATTGGGGATAAGGCTTACTTACCTCATACTGGTGTTATTCAAGGTAAATTCATGTTTGTGACGTGTTTTGAAAACAATGAGCACTATAGCCAGATTCAGCAAAGCACTGAAGCATGAGCTCAACTTAAGCTTTCATCCAGTTATTTCTGAATATCTCTACCTTTATAACTATTATGAGCATGTGAGTTCTCCTCCTCCGGGGGAGAGGGGGGGGACCTTCTTTTGTGGTCAGAGGTGGTAGTGACAATGTTCGGGAGTCTTGAATTCCTATTACGGTAGCACCTCAGAGTTGCAAACTAACCAGTCAACCACACACCTCATTTGGAACCAGAAGTACACAATCAGGCAATAGCAGAGACTAGACCAAAAAAAGGGGAAGGAGGGGGCAGATACACAGTACTGCACTCTGTTAAACAGACTACTAAAAATAAAGGGAAAGTTTAAAAAAAATTGACAAGGTAAGGAAACTCTCTATGCTTGTTTCATTTAAATTAAGATGGTTAAAAGCAGCATTTTTCTTCTGTATAGTGAAGTTTCAAAGCTGTATACTGTTAAGTCAATGTTCAGTTGTAACCTTTTGAAAGTACCATAACATTTTGTTCAGAGTTATGAACATTTCAGCGTTTCAAACAACCTCCATCCCAAGGTGTTCATAACTCTCAGGTTCTTCTGTACTTGAACTGGGACAGTATATACCTATCTCAGCTATTGTTTCAGGCTGCATGCAGATTCAGGAAGAGAACTTTATATACTCTTCATGTTTGAAAGGTTGCCCTCACAGAACAGTTCCCTGGCTATCATGAACAGTATTTATAGCACAGCAAGGCAGTTTTCTAAATGATGCAACAAGCCCTGATCTACATAAAGCTTTCCCATGTTTTGAAGAAGAGTATATAGACATCATCAGTTATGGCTGAAGTTTGTTATAATATGGTTTGGATGGCCAAAGCATAGAGTTGACTCTGAAATTAGATGCACTAGTGTGTACTCCAGTGGAGCTCTATGCCACTGCATGGATTTATGCTAGTGCATGCAATGGCAGGTTTGTGGCCCATAATACTTTATACAAATCTGTTGTACGCTGGGTCTCTACAGGAATTGAAACTCTTTCTTTTGTTTTTAAACTGATAACATTTTTTCCTCACTCACATTGAATGTCTAACCTGTATAAATTGTGCTGGTACAGAAAAAAAAAAAAAAAAATCAGGGAGAACTTTTTGTGAAAATTTCTACCAATTTCCCTCCCAACGCTCTGAAAATTTTTCCATCAACATTATGAAATTAGAAAATTTTTGTCCAGCCCTGGGTACATGACCCACTTCAGCCAGAACCAAAATATAAATATTGCTTAGGTATGCTAAATACTGTTGAAAGCCCTGTGTGGATTCAGCCATAGTGGGCTCCTTGGATAATAAGCAATCAAAACAATTAAAAACCAAAACAGTTTAATGTAATTTATTTGAAATGCTTCCATAAAAGTTTAAGGCCATTATACACAAATATTTCATCAACACATACATTCTCTCCTCTTTTCCATAAGTCAGTACTTTACATGCTTTTTGCTAACACTTTGGCCAACAGTTGTCATACCAAAAGTTCATAGCCTAATATATTTTCTATTTTTTTCCCCCATCAATAACATGTTCCCTTGTCCTGTTCTTCTTCACTGGCATGCTCAAACATTCTACTCTAAAAATGAAGCAGTTTAAATAAATTACAAGCCTGCAATAGAAAAAATTCACAATGTTTTAAAAACTATAAATACAGAAATATGGTCTACAGGGTAAAACTGACAACAGTATTTTAAAAAAAAAAAAAAGTAATATACCTTGTTTTTATATTGATTATCTTGCCACACTGATTCCTTTAATGCACTTCATGACATATATACAAGGTAAGTGACATTTTATTTACTGCTTTCTTTCTGTAAACTTATAACACACATGAAACAAACATTTTTGGCAATAATTTAGCAGTTTTACTACTTGTGCTGGTGTGCGTCTATTTTGCACAGGTCATCCTGAATTTTTATAATATCAAGGATCATGTCAATTAGTAAGGACACAAATTTTGCAGCCTACTTTACCTTTCAGTAGATTGGCATTATTTCCTGCACTGAGAAATAAAAGATGAACCACGGATTCCTAAAATAGTCAGGCTGTTGCACAGTGTTTTAGACTGCATCTTAAATTGGCTGATCTGCCTCTCATCATAATGAGTCAGGCCAATAATAGACTTAATTAAATCAGCCACCAAAAAACACAGCAGTGGTTCCAATTACAGCATAAGGTTTAGATGCAGCAAAATTTAAAAAAACTTGACAAAAATATAAAGGATGCGATATTTCCTAAAGGAAAAATCAATTCCCTTTTTTATTTAAACTTTCTCTACTGTCTTCTAAGGGGTGTTTGTACAGCACCATTGATACAAGATTGTGTCTCAGTCTTAAAAAACAACTATATGTTATTGTAAACAGAGTCATCTACACAAAATCTTGGGATGTTTTAACTTTAGTTTAGTGGTAACAGTAAGTCAGGTCAATGGAGTGCAAAATGCTGGAGGGCCTATTCAATGATCTAATGCTTTTTTAGATTCTTCCTGTCTTAGTCAGGATAATACAGAGTTATACATGGCACTGTAAGCAAACTATCAACTTTTTATTTACACATTCCCAACATTTAATTTGAAGATTCAGTGTTAGCAGTAGACTTCTCTTTCAATTGATTTTAGTATTATGTGCGCCAATAAGTAAACCACGGCCACTACACTGACCCTTCTAATTGACCAGCTTACTATGTTGGTTTGCTGGATCTTCATACAGTGCTTCATACTTTCTAAAATTAATCCCTAAGTGTCACTGTTAACATGGCCTATTCTTTACATTTCCTGTTGATTTGCCACCACAATAGCTAACTTACCTTATTCCAAGATGTTATTTTTGTAGACATTTGCCTTTCTGAAAATTTTGAATGCCATTCCTAATTAAACGCAGACTTCGATACCCCTTTTAAGATCCACTACAAAGTTTGTCTTTAGGTGCCACGTTAGAGGTCAAACACTGTAAAAAGCATGGAGAGACTTAAGTAATATACATATAAACAGTAGTTTAGACAGAGGAGACGCATGAGGGAGGTCTGCGGGGTCCAGTGCCTCCCCACCCCCCCGATTTCTACCAGGGTTTATATGCCCTGCCCTGAACCCTGCTGAATACTACCAGAACCTTTAAATTGTGCCCCCCTACTATCAACAGTTATGCATCATCTCTGAGTTGAGAGATTCTTTCTACCAGCAGGACAATGAAAATAACTGGTCAAGTACCACTTTCATCCACCCAGATGTTTATGGAAATATCACAGGATAGGACTTGTAACAGATTCCAGCTTACATAGATTGGCAGTTACAGTACTACACTCAAAGGTACAAGTACAAGAAAGATTGTGTTGACATTGTCACAAAAAAGTGTTAAAAGTGCTTTTCCAAACTGCTCCATTTATGGAATGCAAATACTGTACAGGTAAGACATAGGTTTACTTCCATGAACTGTAAGTTTCAGTCAAATGTTGGTTTCTATCGGTTTGTCATTCTCACAAGAGTTTATCTGTTCCATGCGTTCACAATCAATGCTGACTTCACTAGTGTCCATACTACAGTCTGACTCATTGTCTGATTGGTCCATTTGCTCAAGCCTGCTTTCTCTCTGTGGTTCCCTACTCCCATTTGGGGATATTAGGAAATGTCCTTCTGAATCCAGTGTTCCAGCCTCTCCGTCACACACAACTGTTTCTTTGGCCTGTCGGATACAGTTAAGCCACTGTTGTTTGTTGAAGGAGTCATTGGCTTGCAGTGAGTGGGACTGGCTTTGTGATCCACTTTTGAAGCTGATTCTAAAGAAGTTTTTAACTGAAAAACAAAATATGTCCATTGATTGCTTTGGGTGTCTGCATTTTTAATAAGTGAGTACATTAAAATACTAAAACACTCAATCAAGTTCTTAGGTTTACTGGGTTGCTTCCCCAGGGCTAAGTTAAAAACCCATAGAATAAATAGGAGGCGAGGGAAAACCCAAGGACCTTGTGTCACTCCTACCTCTGTAGGGCAGTGGGGCAACCCCAGATACTACTGGAGTTGCTAAAAATTTAATGCTTGCTAGGTTAATTAGTTTAGAGTTCAGCCAATATAGTGATGCTATACATGCATAAAACCAACCACGAATGCCTAAACTGGCTGATTTCTATGCCAGTTTACCGTTTCAAGCTTGGAACCTTAAGCAGCTCAGAGTTGATGCTACCCCCAGAGCCCTATGGAGCCTCTCTGGCTATAACAGCCCTGCAGAGTTGTGAAATTTCACTTTTGCTCCCTACAGAGCAGCCAGGACTACTTTTTCCTGTGGCAGGTTGGGCCCCCTCTTACCTGTAACCCACAACATAAATCAGTCACAAAAAAATTTCAAAATTATTTCTCAGAAAAGGTTAAAAGATGGTTTGTAAAAACCTGGTTAATTCATAGGCATTGATTCAACAAACACTTAACGTGCTTAACTTTAAGAATATGAGTAGTCCAGTTGACTATAAAAGGATGACTCAGATGCTTAACATTAAGCACATGCATAAGTATTTGCAGGATCACAGCCTTAACTGTGGAGTAGCAGCCAATGCCTCCATAACAAGATGAAGAATCACAATAGATAAATCTTGTCATAAGGTTTCTAAATAAGCTACAAAATTTCAAAATATACTCTGGGGAAACTGTTTATAAATTCTTGTTTTGCTACTACATTCTACTCCCTTTTTCACTTCCCAGTGCAGTAAAGGGGTGTGTGTGTGTTGTTGTTGTTTTGGAGGGGGGGGGAGAGAATCACATTATTGATATGATGGATTTTTAAAATGGACATTTAGAGTCTTGCATAACAACAGTTTGAAAGAAAGGTCAAATTTTGTACCTAAGGTGTTATTTTAAATGAAGGGAGATTTCAAAGATGCATGTATTTCCTATGAACTAATGATAAAGTATTCAAATCAAAAGTGTATTCATACTTCTCTCATTGTTGCTAAATGCACCACGTATGGATCCACCCAGTCGCACCTCTCCATCCTGCAAATCTTCCAGAACAAGATCCTTTACTGGGATGGGCTGCCGGTATAGTTGGTAGCAGAGTTGTTCATTATGGGTAATAGCTCGGGTAATCACCAGCACTTCTTGGAACAAGAAGACATGCAGTTTCTGTTAAAAAGCATAAAAGGAAAATAAAATCATTATTCCTTTTAAAAAGTCACTAAACAAAGTTTATTTTAACTGTAATATACATCTGTGTTCTTTTAACAATATATATTCGCTTTTAGTTCCCCTTGCTTAGACATAAATAAATAAACAAATGTAAATTTGTTCACCACATCATCAGTGGGACTCTCTTCCCTCCCTCCCATTATAATACTGTTGGTGGCTTAATATAGTATAAATATTCATACCCACATGTAACTTATGTAAACTAAGGAGAAAACAAAAAATGCTTTTCTATCCCCATATCCAATGTGTTTAGCCAGTGATCCTAGAACATCTTGCACAATGTGGGCCTTATTCATAACAGAAATGAAATGTTATGTTTGAGGTTCCACAACTTTCTCAGTTGCAGAGATGAGTTCGCATGAATCTGTCTACCCACACGTGGAAATCATACCTCTCAGCTGCTGTGTAGAAATACCATCAGTATTTCACTGAGATACTGTGGCCAGGTACACTACAAAGTTAGGTTGACGTATGCCGCGTTAGGTCAAGTTAATAATGTATGCGTCTATACTGCCAAGTCCCTTCCGCCGACCTAAATGCTTGTATAGTCGACTTCTGTACTCCACCTCCGCAAGAGGCGTACCACTTCAGTCGACATCCATGCATGAATATGGGGATAGTTTAGACACTGTGCTGTGTAATTTGAATGAATTGGCCTCCAGGAGGTGTCCCACAGTGCTCCGCTGTGACCTCTCTGGAGAGCACTTTCAACTCCACTGCACTTCAGCCAGGTACACAGGAAACAGCCACTCCCATTAAAGCCCTGGGAACTTTTGAATTCTCATTTCCTGTTTGATCGGTGTGGAGAGCTCGTCAGCACATCTGACCATGTATGCTCCAGGCCGCAAATGTGCTCCAGTATGGAGCACACAGGAGGTAGTGGATCTTATTGCTGTGTGGGGAGAAGAGTCTGTGCAGGCAAAGCTCCAAATCATCAGAAGAAATGCTAACATCTATACCAAAATTGCACAGGTTATGGGGGAGAAGGGCTACACCAGGGACAAACAGCAGTTCTGCATGAAAATAAAGGAGCTTCGGCAAGCGTACCAGAAGACAAGGGAGGCGAACAGTCGCTCTGGTTCTGAGCCACAGACATGCCACTTCTATGAGGAGTGCAATTCTAGGCGGTGATCTCACCACTACCCCAAAACACTCCGCGGATACCTCCCAGGAGCCCCGGGCAACAACGAGGAGGACATAGTTGAAGAGGAGGAGGAGAATGCAAGGCAGGCAAGTGGGGGATCCATTCTCCCCAACAGCCAAGAACTTTTTTTTAAACTCTGGAGCCCATCCCCTCACAGGACCAATTGTCGGCGGAGCGTGATGCCAGGGAAGTCACCTCTGGTGAGTACACATTTTCAATCAAACTGTAGGAGTTACATGCTATTATTTGTAATGTTGAATCTGAATAAAAAAATTGAGATAGTGGTTATCAGTGGCCACTCCAGCTACACAGAGGGTGCTCACAGAAAAAGACTGTTTATGTGCTCAGGATGGCCTGAGAATCCTCCAGGGAGATCTCTAGGAAGCTTTCATGGAGGTACTCTGCAATTCTTTGCAAAAGGTTTCTGGGAAGGGCTGCCTTATTTCGTCCACCACAGTAGGACACTTTCCCATGCCACTCCAGTATTAAATCTTCTGGCATCATTGTGGCGCGCAGCATAAGGACCAGGTCTGTGCCCAGACACTTGCAGCATCTGCTCCCTTTCCACCTCTGTTACCCTCAGGAGAGTGATATCGCATATGGTCAACTAGGGGAAACGGGGGAAGTTTTAAATGCTAGCCCTTAAACCGCAAGCAAGTCAATAAATAATCCACCCCGTTTGGTGAATTCTGGGTCACACAACCATGCTTTCCCGAGTGTGCCCTGGTTGCGGTTGGAGGGGATCACCCCATATTGCAGCCAGCATTTAAAGCAGAGGGCAACACTTCCTGGTAGTCTCCCTTCCACCCCAACCTGGTGCCACTTTTATAACAAACAAACTATTTGTGGGGCTTTATGCTGGTGCCTGTCCTCAAGCACCATCCATATTGCTATGGGTTGGAACCATTGATCCGAAGGATGTCTTAACAAAAGCTGCAGCACAAGACCTATTGACCATGCCTTGTTGCCTTACTCACCATGGCTGTAGCAGCAAACCGATTCTTGCAGTAGCCAGCAGTTCTGCTTACGTTGTGGCTTGCATGGAAATGCATTGAGGGGTGTTTCTTTTATAAAAAGATTGAATCTTGCACCAGAAACAATGTATGCACTGTCAATGCTACCCTTGTGCTTTGTATTCTTTGCAGCTGAAACCTTGTCCATAGGCGCATCCTCCATACAGGGACAGACTTTCCCAGATTAGAAGGTGGAAAAAGATGACTCGGGAGGACATGCTCAAGAGTTAATGCGCGTCTCCGAGAGTGACAAGACGAAGCTCAGCGCATGGAGGATTGCACTGTCAGAGAGCCTGCACAATGACTGAGGACATGAGAGCATGCAGAGAGCAAAAGCGTGACACGCAGGACGAGATGGTGCAGATTATGAGGGGGCAAATGAACCTGCTGCCATCGTCGCCAAGTTCAACATCCTTCTCTCCCAGACGTTCTAGGATGGGGAGGGGGGCGGGGAAAGAGTCGGGTATCCCTTGCGCTCAACTCCAGGGGAGGGTACAAGGACCAGAAGGCGCCCATTCCGACACCTTTGATTGTTACTGCAGTGCAATTGTAAGCAAGCTGTCCTTGTCATCATCCCCTCCGCCCCCATATTATCAGCCCCTTAGCCTCAGGTTATCTTACTTTTCTTTACTGTCTCTCAGTGTTTGTGAGCATAATAAAAATTAATGGATTGAGGAGAAAAGACTATTCATTCAGCACACTGGTTAGTGGGGTTGTAGTTTACAGGGGAGTACATGCAATGAAGGGGACAACTTGGTAGGGAATAACACACAAGAATCACATTACTGTGGGGCATTGATTAAATTAGTTTTCAAAACCTCACAGAGACTCAGTGCACCTCAAAGTGCTCTTCTTATTGTCCTGGTGTCTGGCTGCTCAAAATTGGCTGCCAGGTGATCTGCCTCAACCTCCCAGCCCACCAGAAACTTTTTCCCCTTTGTTTCACAGATATTACAGAGCACACACCATGCAACAACAAGAATGGGGATATTGCTTTCACTGTAACCTAGTAAGCAAACTATGCCACTCCATACCATCCAGGCTGCTTGTGTACAGCTTCATGAGCCATGGAAGCAAGGGGTAGGCTGGGTCTCCCAGGATCACGATTGGCATTTCAACATCACCAACAGTTATTTTGCGGTCTGGAAAGAAAGTTCCTGCTTGCAGCTTTCTGAACAGACCGGAGTTCCTAAAGATGCGCACATCATGCACCTTTCCCGACCATTCCACGTTGATGTCGGTGAAACGGCCCCTGTGATCCACCAGCGCTTGCAACACTATTGCGAAGTACCCCTTTCAGTTTATGTACTCTTTGGCAAGGTGGTCTGGTGCCAAGATAGGGATATACATTCCGTCTATCGCCCCATCGCAGCTAGGGAATCCCATCGTGGCAACTTGGATCACAGCAGACCCCACAGTAGATTTACCCACTCCAAATTGATTCCCCACTGACCGGTAGCGGTCTGGTGTTGCAAGCTTCCAAAGAGCTATTGCCACTCGCTTCTCAACCGTCAGAGCAGCTCTCATTTTAGTATTGCTGCACATCAGGGCTGCGGAAAGCTCTTTGTGCCGTTCCATGAAAGTGGCCTTACGCATTTGAAAGTTCTGCAGCCACTGCTCATCATCCCATAGCTGCATAACTATGCGGTCCCACCAGTCAGTGCTTGTTTCCCGGGCCCAGAAGCAGCGCTCCACCATGTCAAGGTGATGCAGGACTCTCACCAGCATCTGTGAATTGTTCCACTCCATGGCTTCCAGCAGGGCTGCTTGCGTGGCATCACATTGTTCTGTGCAGCAGCTCCTGCTTCGGCTGAGCAAATACTGCAGGATAAGGCATGAGGTGTTTGTAATGCTCACAAAAACAGTGTACAGCTGAGCAGGGTCGATGCTTGCCGTGCTATGGCATCTGCACGGATAACCCAGGCTTAAGGTGCCAAAAAGGCTTGGTTTGTTTGCCACTGATTTCAGGGAGGGAGGGAGATAAGTGCATCATGGGAGGCTAATACCATGTTCCCATAACCACCTGCGCAAATGTTTTTTATCCCATGAGGCATTGCAAGCCCAACCCAACCCAACATTCCACTCAACTACCCACAGTGCAGCGCTCTGCTAGTAAGGATGTGCTCTGCCAACACAATGAGAATAGTGGGGACATGCAGAATCGACTTGCTTAAATCAGAGGCTCAATGTCAACTTAAATAAAATTGATCTAATTTTGTAGTGGAGACATACCCTTCACTGTCAAGATTTTCCTTTTACTGTCAGTGAACAATTTCTCTGATTCTTAAATTGACCTGGCTCTGTCTACATATAGAAACTCTGTACAGTTTTCTTGCTATTCTTATTTCTATTCTATCTTCCAAGCATATATCCTGATCCTGCAAACACTTAAGCACATGCATAACTTTACGCCCATGAGTAGTCCCTTTGACTTCAAGATGGCTACTCAAGGGCATACAATTACACGCATGCTTAAGTGCTTGCAGGGTTGGAGTCGAAGCACTTTTTGTTTGGTCCCTTGTTCTGCTGTTATGTTAGCATTTGCATCCACAGCTCCTCCTTCCATAATGTGTTGAAAAGCTTATCTTTTTCCTTTTGAGATGTGCCAGTTGCAAAAGCTGGGAAGGCTTACTTGACCATGAATGTGTTTTGCAAATACCCTCTTTTCACACGAATTAATTTAAGGTAGATAGGAAATCTGTCTGGGACTAAGTCTCAGGCACTGATGAGCACAGTTGTGTGTGTTAAGAAAGGTGATTATTTTCTAATTTTTTGGCAAACCATTCCAATTTATATAGTTTAAAAAATACTAAAATAGCTTATTTGTTTTGAAATTTGGTCACTTAAAATCTGTTCTTCATTCTTTGTATTGTGGTTTCAGTATGTGACACTAACAACATTTATTTTATCTTAGAAACAATGAAGTGGTCAATTTTGAGACCCTTCTAAGTTCCAAGTCCTGTTTCAACCGGTCTGTCTGGTCTGATTTCCATAGGTACCAAGCACTCATAGGTCTGACTGAATACAAAAGTAACTACAAGAGCCCATCACCATTTAAATGAGTTTCATATTTATGAAAAAGTCAATAAGCTTTATGAGGGGAGGACAACACACTAATTTTCACTTTTAGGTGCTAAACAACAAACATTAAGTTATGAATGGCTCGATATGATTCTTATGATTTGAGGTATCTTTAAGACCCCATCTGGGAAGCGCTGTTTTATAACCTCTCCCTTTTCTTTTGGTATGGCTCCTGTGTTGAAGGCAACAAGCAGGCTGCTGGGGCCAGAAGTGCTTCCTAGACGCCAATGGAGCATAAAGGCCTAAAGATCTTGGTGAGTCCTTCAGGCCATGAAGTTTTGTGTCCATCTGCTCTGAGAACAGAGAGGAGTCTTCGAAGGGGAGGTCTTGGATAGACTGTTGGACCTTGTGAGGAAGGCCGGAGGACAGGAGCCAAGAATAATGCCTCCTGGTGACAGCGGAGGCCATTGTCCTAGCTGCCGAGTTGGCAGCGTCCAGAGCCACCTGGAGAGAGGTCCTGGCCACATTCTGACCCTCCTCCAAGAGGGCAACATATTCCTGCCTTGAATCTTGGGGGCAGGGAGTCTTTAAATTTAGTCAAGGAGTCCCACCGATTAAAGTCTTATCTGCCCAGCAGAGCTTGCTGGTTGGAGATACGTACTTGAAGGCTACCTGTGAAATAAACCTCTCTTCTGTAATGGTCTAGTCTCTTGGTGTGTTTTTACTTAGGAGTAGCACTCGACTGGTCCTCCTTGTCCCTTTTGTTTGCTGCAGATACCACCAGTGACTCTGTGTGTGTGTGTGTGTGTGTGTGTGTGTGTGTGTGCGCGCGCGCACGCGACTACAGGTATTCGAACCTACTTGCTGGCACATAATACTTCTCGGCCCTCTGAGGTGGGGGGCAGAGAAGAAGTTTGCCACAGGGCCTTGAGAGGTCCCATCACCACCTCATTCATGGGCTAGGCCACCTCTGAGGGAGCTGCTGCAGCCAGGATATCAATAAGGCTGTGTGATGTCTCTGAGCTCCTCAATTTCCAGACCCACGTACACAGCGACCTGCTTCAGAAGGTCCTGACAAGCCCTGCAGTCATCCTGCAGAAACAGGCTACAGGGTCCTGTGACAACCTCATCTGGAGAGGAGGAGGTGGAGCTCCTTCCTCCGCCTCAACTACATCCGCTGGAGCCATCTCCTGGACATCGGTACCAGATCTGGCGTCCGGTGCTGAGTGGGAAGGAGTGGTAGCCCGTCTCTCATAAACCACTGAGTAGGAGTGATAGGAGGGAGAACCCCGTACCTGGGGAAATCCCCAGGGGTTCCAATAAGGCCACTGCATTGACTAGTGACCTGCTGGCCAGGTGCTGGCAGGGAGACCGGCACCGAAGTCCAGTGGCACAAACTCTGTACCGTTGGTAGGCTTTAGGTGGCACGTCAGATTCAGACTCAGAAGAGGAGTCTTCTCTCAGAAACCACAGCAGAGCAGATACCAGGATCAGGGAAGACTTGTCCCTAGCGGGTGCCGGGGGGCCAGGAAGGAGCCCGACGCTCCTTGTTCCATCCTGCTTCCAGGTAGGGGAGCTGGTAGGTGTCCTATTGGAGTTGGAGGGACTGGCAGAGAAAGAAGGTCCCAAACTGCTTGGAAAGCCTCTGGGGTCAATGGAACCATGAGACCGCTGGTGGAGGGTCCCACACCGGACTCAGTGCTCTAGGCAGAGTCGATGGTGCCATCACGGGTCCAGGAGAGGAAGAGTAGCCCAGCACTGGTCTCATTATGCTGCCTTCCCCCAGCTGGTCTCTCTTCTGCATCGGCGAGCACCCTCTCTTGGGGTGCTGCTTTTTGTGCTCCTTTCTCAGCACCAGAGATGGTGAATGGTACCAGGGGAGCGCTTTGCTCTGAGAAAGTACTCTTTGCCAAATTGGAGTGGCTTGGCTCTAAGATTGGTCTCAGGGTGGCTTCCATGAGGATACCCTTCAGCCTAATGTCTATGTTCTTTTTAGTGTGGGGTCTAAAGTCTCGACAGATCTGGCACTTGTCCCTCATGTGAGTTTCCCCCAAGCACTTTAAGCAGCTGGAGTGCAAGTTATTCCCGGGCATAGGTTTGCCATAAGGTACAAGGCTTGAAGCCCAGGGACCAGGGCATGCCTGGCTCTTGGGGTGAAGAAGTCCCTTGACAATAGGAACTATTTATGCTAACAATAATTTAAAAAAAACAATGTACACTAAACTATGATAACTACCAATGAAGAGAAGAGTCCATTAAACACTGGGAACAAAGCCTTGCCGGAGGAAGAAGGGTTGTTCCAGCAACTGTCACAGGTGATAAGAAGGAACTGAGAGGATGCATGGCCAACGGCACCCCTTATGCCAGTGCATAAGCGTGCAGCTCCAGAGGGTGCTAGAACTGGCCCAACTGATACCACTGAGGAAAAATCTCCAGCAACGGCGCACGCAGCGCACAAACACCTAACGTAGAATGGACATGAGCAAGCACTCGAAGAACAAACTACGTGTTTGGTTAAACAGTTGCTATAACATAAACCAGTTTGCACTAGTTAAACCCATTTTTAGGCTCAAACAAATTAACTTCTACACCCAACTGAAATGTGCCAGAGCGTGGGATTCACGCTCCTCCTGGCTTTCTGTGTGGGTTCTATCAAGGATGAGTAGCTTTACAATCTAGCAATGATACCACTAGAATTGAGCTGGTTGAGGCCTCTAATCAGTCTCTTGTCCCATCTGACCCAACGCAGCTCCAGCTCACCCAGTCCATTCTGTGGGCTGTACTACCTGGCTATGAGGCTCCAGCAAAGGGCCTCCTGACTTGGTGTTGGGGAGCTTGCATTAGTGAGACTCATCCTGAAGCAGACTTTCCACTAAGCTCTCTGGGGCAGGGATTGGCTTTATTTGTCTATAGGGTCTAGCACAATGGGGTTCTGATCCCTTATTGACATTACTTGGTGCTACCATAAAAAAACTGCCACCATGGGGGAGCTTATAGCAGGTATTCTTTTGGCTTCCTGGGGAATGAAGAAAACCCCATAGATATACACAGTGGGACATGTAATTTTCATTATCATTTGTCACCAATGAACATGTCAGGTGTTAACCAGTCAAAAGAATATACATAAGCAGTAAAGTAATGCAGCTTGTACTAATGTGGCATTCTGTGACATATCATATCATAAGAACAGAAGACAGGTAGGTTTATAAGATAAAGCTGGTCCTTTCTGCTTCATCTTAACATCCTTTCATTAATTGCTGTTCCTGCCACACACGCACAGTCTTTTACCTCTTCAATAGGTCAGTTAAACTTACATAATGACACCCCACTGAATTTCAACAGTTCTAATAAATGACTGGCGATATATTGACTTGAACAACATTAATTTTTGGCATTTTTAAACTACCAGCCAAGGACTTGCATATGAAGACTTTAATTGTAGATGTAAATACATGAGGGTGAATTATGACCCCGAGAGCAGAATCTAGTACATAATTATACGATTATAACCTGCATATTTTAGACTACCAGTCAAATGCATGCACATAAAGACAGGTTAATCTAAATTCAAGGCAGAATTCATACACACACTAATTTAGCCATATTTATAGGTGCCATATACTCCGGGAGAGACACAATACACTGTATAATTTTTCCTGTGCATGCATTTGGCGGTAACCTAAAATGTGCATGTTGTATGGTTAATATTTATCAAGTCAGTATATTTTCAGTTGCACATGTTTATTTATTAGATTTACAGGTTTCTTTCTATGACAATCAATGTAGAAAGGCTTCTGCAGAGACACAAACTAAACCATGTTACTTGTGACAGATTAAAGTGACTGTGTCTCTAACTGGTTATAAAGTCATGGTAAAAAGCTGTAGTTTAGACAGAGCCTCAGAGCTAATGCTTCCTCTGTTACATGTTAACTCACTACTGTGGGTTGCATTTCAGAAACATACATCTAGTATTCAGTCAAGAAGAGCTAGATTTAAGCAGTTTATAATGCAATGCATGGAAATTAATTAATTCACGTTTAGCATGTTAAATTCATAATTTGCATATGACCATTAAAGACTAAAGCTATTTGCAAGCTGATTAAAAACACCACACTAATACTTGAAATGTAATTAAAATAGTTGAGTCCTATTTTGGCATTATTTCAAAGATACAAGCAAAAAGTTTCACAAAACTTCACCAATCTTTCTTCCTAGTTCAAGAGACTTAAGCAAACTTGGTTTAAATATTTGGCTAGTAAGCAGAGTCCTGCAAATCCATGGATATCCATGGACGGACCATTTTTGCAGCTCGCAGCTCAAATGTGAATACAAATTTTGTATCCGTGCAGGGCTCTGCAACACAGACTCACCCAAATGGACTGGCTGTCACCCAGCCCTCAAACTCCAGCTTGGCTCTCTGAATCATGCAGCAGAGAGCTGCAATATGTGGCATTAGCCCGCTGGCATTTTGGGAGTTGTAATCTGCAAATTGCTTGGATGGAGAAGGTAAACTACAACTCCCAGAAAGGAACGTGACCATGTGCTCCTGCGTAGTGAGCCAAGTGCTGTGTGCACTAGAGCTGCCGCGGCTGCGTAGGGATGTCTGAGCCCCTGACTGGGAAGGCAGTGCAGCACGTGAGGGTTCAGGATTGTAGCCTCCCTGCCTGGAGTGGGGAATGGGATACGGGGGGCAGGAGGTCTCTGGGGAGAAGTGGGGGCTGTTAGGGGATGGGGGTTTGGCACAGCCGTGAATCACTGGTGCACAGTGACCTGTGGAGGTGTTAGTAGAGCCCTGCAAATCCACGGATATCCACATCCGTGCACAATTTTTGCGGATCAGACTATCCACGCAGGGCTCTAGTAAGTACTGCATATCTTTTCTACAGTAAGTATAAAAAGGTATCTGCAATTTCCCCTTTCTTTTAAAGGAAAGCAGTTATCTCCAGCCAATCAAGTGGCAATTCTCCCATAGCCTTCCTAGTGCAAAACACAAATGGTCCACATGAGCTGGGACCACCATTTCATATTTCCACATCTAGGGCTTGATCCTTCTCTCATTAACTTTAGTGACAGTGGGATCAAGTCTAACCTCTCTTATAAATAGATGTAACTGTAGCAGTCCAGAAGATGAGTGAGCCATTTCCTAGGGATTTAAATACAGTGTGACACTGTGGAACTCACCCGTGTTCCTAAAGGCCTCCATGGAGGGATAGAATCCCACAGAATAGGATCCTGCATAACACAATGGTCCCAACAACCTTTTCTCTCTCTCAAAATTGAACCGATGCTATATCCTCTCTATCCCAACTTGTAACACCATAGCACTGAAGAGACCTTATCTTAAAGTATATAGTGATAAAAAATATTTACTCCTTACCGCTCCCCTGTTGTTCTTTAGTTCACCATGACAACACACCACACGTGAGTTATCAATCAGTGCGTCCTTTTGGCCTTCTTCAAGATAAATGAGCCTCTCTTTGTAATATTGGCACTCAGATTCACCCGTCTTAATGTTGATTTCTGCAACTATACCCTGAATTATATTTATCTATGGAAAAAGAACAAAGAGGAATGAAAATACCTGAACTTCCATCAGATGGGCCTTTCACACTCATTCTTAATTGTAAGAAGGTGATAAGAGGAAAAGAGTCACTTTACTTCACAAAGCATTTCATATTTCTTAGTCAGTCTTATGGTGGTCTTGTTTGGAAGGTTTCAAGTGTAAGGTATGAATGTGAGAGCCAGAATGGAGCAGACGACAATGTGTACAGGTACTATAGTTTGGCTTATGTTTGTTTCTAACACTTTGCCTCTTTGAAATCTGAAGCTTGCTTCTTGATATCAACCCTAAATGTTTAGAATGAAGGTAAACAGATTTAACTGTGAAACCAAATGCATTTTTTATTCAACTAAAATTTGTTTACAGTAGAACCTCAAAGTTACGAACGCCTCGGGAATGGAAGTTGTTCATAATGGAAATGTTCATAACGCTGAACAAAACGATTTGGTTGTTCTTTCAAAAGTTTGCAACTGAATATTGACTAAATACAGCTTTGAAACTTTTACTAGGCAGAAGAAAATGCTGCTTTTAACCATGTTAATTTAAATGAAACAAGCACAGAAACAGTTTCCTTACTTTATCAAAAAAAAAAAAAAAATTTCAACTTTCCTTTTATTTTTTTTAGACGTTTACATTTAACATAGTACTGTATTTGCTTTTTTAGTCTCTGTTGCTGCCTAATTGCATACTTCGGATTCCAAATGAGGTGTATGGTTGACCAGTTAGTTTGTAACTCTGAGGTTCTACTGTATATGTATGTGTACATACACTCTATTTGGTACAACCATGCATGTACATAAACAGCCTATATGTATATTTATAGAATATAAAAATCACATTCAGAATCTTCTATATTGTACCAAACAATGTACAGCAGAGCAAATTAAGGCCTTGTTCCTGCAACACTTTATGCATACTTTACTCACGTGAGTATTTGTATTGGCTTAACAGACTATTTACACGACTAACGTTATACTTGAGCATGTACGTTTGCAGGATCAGGATTACGAGTAATTTTTGTTACTTTGTGGGCAGTATAATAAAAACTATTTATTATCCCCATATTACAAATGGAGAAACTGAGTACAGAAAGGCTGTGTTTTGCCCAAGGTCACATAAGAGATTAACAGTCAGGAATAAATTCATTTCTTCTCGCTCAGCATCATTTCTAGGTGGTGAGAGCAGGTGACTAAGTAGTACTATTAATAAAATATTAGACTGGCTTTTCTCACTGAATTTGTGCCAGTTATGAAAATTACACTTGTTAAGGGAATAAAGGCATATTATTTGTATTTTATTGTTCTGATACTTGCACGTTAGATCAGTTAAAAGTCTAATTTCAATTATTGTGTCTACACTTGTGGGAGTTGAAAAGTACAAGGTAGACAAAAATCCCAAGGAAGCCATAAACAACTAATCAAACCTATAGCTATATCATATCAGGCAGTTTCAGATGCATTATCCTTTAGAACTTTTGAGAACAGCAGCCATCAGTACCATTATACAACTTGATCTCTGTGAAATACAAAGGCTAGTAAAGTTAATATGCAAGGTCAGTAACTACAATATCAAATGAAATATGAAAATATTGCTGGGTAGGCTCTCTGGAATTTAGTGGATTTGACTTTTCCTATGCTAAAGAAACTGCTTCGTTATCTCCAAACGAAATCCTGTCTGCTGAAATCTAACCTTTGAACTTTCATGTTAGATAAGAGATTTTACAGGGAGCTTAGGTTTTTGCTACTGCCTCATAACTGCTACCTCATAATCACTACACTTCTATACAGCAAAAGGACCTTCTACAAATTTTGTTACAATCCTAATTTCAAGTACATTAAGATAAGGGCTCACACAGCCCATAATTTTTTCTTTCCATAATTGCCATCGGTTGTCAACAACAATGCAATACAACACTTATTTTCTAGCGTGTTGTTTGCATGTGTGTGGGGGGAGTGCGTGTGTTAAAGTACATTATGCCACCTTCATAAAATTTGTTCAGAAATGACAAAAGTAGTATCTTCTACAACACCATAGTAAATCTCCCTACAAATACCATTTTGCATGTATGGATTTATTATGTCTTTGGCTTGCAGTCTGGTTCTGTCCTTCTCCCAGCTAACAGCTTCAAGGTGCTTCTGTTTTATAAGGTAATAACTAACTATGTCCTCACCGGCTAAATAAACTCAGAGGAGTTCATTATCTTGATAAAAAGGATACATTCATATTATTATTTTGTTTAAATGTGTTCCCTCTCACTTTTTCCTGTGTTCTGCATTCTCCAGGGATTAGCTATTGTCTTGAGAACTCAGCCATATACTCAAAACAAAACATGTTTATTTGGCTACCTAAATTTCTGATGCAATCCTCACCCAGTCACCCACCCCTATCCAAAATCTTTTCAATTTCTCTCTTCACTGCTTGAAGGTTTAAATCTTTCTCTCCTACCCCACTAAGAGCAATCCCTTTTAAAATTTAATTGTATTCACTATCTGGTGTTAGATGTGATGACAGCATGGGAAGGGAATTGGAAATCTAGGTGGCCATGGTTCTTTTAGGTAGAAATGAGCTGCTAATGAAGAAAGTTTTGAGGAAATATTCACTCAAATCGGAAAATACATTTTTAGACTGTATTCACAATCATCTGCATTTTCTGCAAACATTCGAGCACAAGTATCACTAGTCTGACTACTTGCAAAAAGCAAATTTTAAACTCAAATATTTGAATGTCAAAACAAAATTTGTTTTTTAAAAATTCACACTGTTAGTGAATTTCATTCAAAAAGAGACAGAAATTATATCAACACAATGCAAATATTGAAGTGCAACTATTCACAACACGTGGAGAAAGTGTTCTGTGAGATAATGCACTAATAAATTCGAGTACTTAGCAAGCAGCATGTAAACAGTTCTTAAATAGAAGATGCAATATTCAGTAAGTAAATTTGTTACTAATTAATTCATCCTGCTTGAGTTATGGGCATGCAAATGGGGAGAGTTGTAGCCAACTGGAATTTTACCATTCATTCCAGGGTCACTGGTAAATAATCATACAGTTATGTAAATCCATTTTACCAGATTGTCTGAAAGCGATATGTAGCCATTCAGAATCTGTAGAATGTGCATAAAGTATGGTTCTTTTTCAAGATTCTTTCCCAGATTAATTCTATCAATTCCAATAGAAATATACCAGGGATTAACTGGCAGAGCATATTTCCAGAAGGGAGGACAAATTTATCTTATAAACCTAACAGTTTTAGGAGATAACATTTAGTAATTACTTGTCCTGAATTTTACTTGGCAACTGTACAGTTTGTGAAATATATCACTTCAAAGATAAACTCTGATAGTTTTGCAGTAATCTATTTAATATGAAATTACTGTAATACCAAGAAAAATTATCCTGATTATATACTGTTAAAACACCTACCAAATATATCATTCCTGGAAAGGAAGCATTTTGAAATGAGAAGGTATTTTACCAGACATTGGCTAGAGACAAAACAAAAATTTGAAATAAAGAACAAGAACTGTTTAATTAAAGTTTCTGTCATTTTTGATTTAAAGAGACATTTATAGGGGAAAAAAGCATACATTGTAAAGCATGTAGATTAAAACTTAAATCTGCATGTAAACTCCACATATCAAGGCTCTAAATTTTGCATCATAGCTGAACAGTTTTATATTAAGGAGTAGAGCTGGGCAAGGCATTTGGGTAATGAGTAGCATAGTGATAGCAGATGTGTACTCTGTGATGTCTTGTGAAATATTATATTGTCAAAAAATAGCCCCTGAATTTTTCAGCAAGTAACTGTTAAAATCTACAAGCTCTACATACAACTAAGGCTAATAATGAATTCTGATAATGACAGAACTTTTAATTAAATGTAGTTCCATTTAATTTGTAATAATTATGCCTGGGGTGTTAAAAAATAACTGCAAAGCATGTAAAATGGTTTCTTTCAAACAAATTTGTTGCACAATATATCTTACTAGCTGTGTTGTGACATTCATGCCATACTCCCAAAAGGTAAGGCAAAGGGAAGGGAAGTCTGTCAACATGTCAATCAGGCCCTTTCCTTTAAAAATATATGCTTTGAATTCACCTCACTTCCTCTGTTTTTATTTCATACCACATACACTGATCAGAATAAAACATGGAATAGAGGCCAGCTCAAATCATATCTTTTTCAGTACGATTTCTGTGGGTGAAATTCACCTGGGTATGGAGACTGTTCAGGTAATCAATCTGGCTGAACAGGAGTGCTTCTACAACCTCCTAAAAGCTGGGAATGAAGAGGCAGGTAAGACGGAGTCTCCACGTTGGGCCTCCATACACCTGCATGGAAGGCCACATTAAGAAAAGATGATCAAGAGATGTCCAGAGAATGGGCTGCATGTCAGCATTTAGAGCTTGATCCAAAGTCCACTGAAGTTACTGGGAGTCTTTCCATTGATTTCAATGTCCTCTGGATTAGGCCCTTACATTGATGCAGTGGGGCCAGCACCCCAGTACAACTGGTATGGAGAAGCTGAAGCTGCTATTCCAGGGAGAAAATGATCTACCCTTTCTGGATGTCACTTTAACAGCCATATGACCTAATTACATTTTCAGAAAAATCTACATGTTTAGAATTAGTTTTATGGAACACCCTTCAGAGTTGAAGCTAAATGCTATGAAATTTGTTACCAAAAACAAAACAAAACAAAAAAAAAACCCACCCCACTTACCGCTTCTTCAAGGTGCTGTTGATCTGGATGATCATTTGGAGTATGCCTCAAAATTTCTCTGAGCAGCAGTGGGTATTTCACTAGGCGACTTCTTGGGATGTCAAGGAAATTCCAGAGGTCCAGTTTGCGGCTGAAAGGAGACTCTAAGCAGCGCTGTAGGAAGTCTTGCACCCTGTGATCCTGTTTCTTGTGGTCCAATAAGGCTTTGGCTGCTACTTGATTACTGCAGTAGCTATCATATGAGTTTAGGCAAGGCAACTGAGGAAAGAGAAAAATGTATTTTGAAACTATAAGATGTAAAACTGAAAGCAGAAGGGCAGTGTGCTGTACAAAACCCCCTCTGTGCTTCAGGTATTTTAAAATTGATTTAGAGGTCTCTCTCCTTGGTGTTGAACCATAGCTCATTAGTAATAATGGGAGTTAGATAAGGTTTACAAGGTATATCTTCTCCGATTACTAAATTTCCCCTGCAGCAAGATAAATTATTCTACACAGTTATTCCTGTAAATTGTTAGATAAGGCAGAAATTAAGTACCTGGAGTTTGGATTTGGCCATGATACTGCTCTAACTCCTAATTTGCAAATTCTTTTGTACATAGTCCTCACCATTGTTCATTCATGGCCCTTAAGTATTAATTCAGCAGGTTCCTGTTGGGGAGTCTCCCCAATGAAAAGGGCTCCTGGAGGAACGACTGGTGGGAAGAGGCTCTGACAGCCTGATTTTTGTGGAGACACTACCAGTCAGCCAGAGAGAACCAGGAGATAGTGAGGAGGCTCAATGCTTTTGCATGGATGACCTAGCCTCTGGGCTTTTCAATCCTGTTGTGGGTTCCCTCTAAGTCCTCCCAAGTAGTCCCCTCGACCTGGACTTTACTTACTGAAACATTTCCCACACCACCTGGACTTCTGTTGCAGGTTGTGAAGATTTGAGTAACAAAAATGAACGGTGGTAGTGCTTTGTACATTTTTGTAACACTGTAGCATTTCCATAGGAAGAAAGGAACTGCCACATTGGATCAGACCTGGGGTCCATCTAAGTCCAGTATCTTGTCTCTGACAACGGCCACCACCAGATACTTCAGAAGAAGATACAAGTTACCCCACAGAAGGTAGGTGTGGTAGAATCTACTCGCCATGAAGGTCTCATCCGAATCTCTATTAGAGATTGGCATAAAGTATAAGGTTTTCTATCACTTTAAAAAATATTTTAGAATTAACTATATTAAATGTTGATATTGTTATCTATATAAATGCCCAACCCTGCTTTGAATGTTGCTCAATTCTTGGTTCAGTGGCATCCTCTGGCAATAAATTTCACAGTCTGATTAGGAGTTGTGAGAAAAAAAATATTTATTTTTATCAGTTTTGAATTTGCTGGCTTTCAATTTAATTAAATATCCTCTTGTTCTTTTGTTAGGAGACGGGAACAATTGAATCTCCCGATCTACCTCCTTTATATCATCCATTATTATGTGTTATCGTTCCCCCCTTATTAGTCTCTATTCTATCGTTACTCTTTTAAAACTCTACTCAAAAGAGTTTTTCCACGTTCCTAATAATTCTCATTGCCTTCCTCTGTATCTCCTCTAATCCTGCAATAACCTTTTTGAAATGGGGTGACCAATACTGCACATGTTATTCAAGGTGGTGAATCATTGCATTTATATTTAAATTATATTTTCCATATTATTCTACATGCCATTCCTTATGTATCCTTATGTATTTTGTTCACTTTTTGACCACAGTTGCACACTGAGCAAAGATGTTTAATTGAGCTGTCCACAACAATGCCCACGTCCTTGACCCGAGTTGATACTGTTAAATTTAGAAACATGTAAAGTATAGGAGTAGTTCATTTCCCCCCTCCAATGTGCATTACTTTGCATTTATCAACACTTAAAATTTCATCTACCACTGGGCTGTGGTTTATCTGGTTTAGTTAGTGCCCTCTAAATTTCCCATACAGTCTTCTGTGGACTTCACTAACCTAAATGTGTAACATCTGCAGCTTTTGGCACCTGACTGCGCAATCCCTTTTCCGGATCATTAGTATATCAAGCAATGCTAGTTCTAATATAGAACCATGAAGCACACCACTGTTCAACTTTTGCTATGTGAAAAGTGACTCTTAATTCCTGTTCTGTCTTTTCTAAGTCAGTTTTTGATCTATGATAATACTTACTCTCTCCCCATGATAGCTTTTTTGATAGTCTCTTGCGAGACTTGTTAAAGGTTTGTGGAAATTCTAACTAAATTATTCCAACTAGTTTTCCTTTATCCACTACTCTGAAACATTCAAAGAATTGTAATAGATTAATGAGGCATGATTTTCCTTTGGAGAAACCATGCTCCCTATCATATTAGAATTTTCCAAGTACTTTCATTTTCTTTCTTTCTTTTTTAATTATATTTTTGACCCATTTACCAAGTACATTTGTGAAGCTTACTGGTTGTAATTCCCTGGATCACCCCCTAGAACCACTTTCAAATACAAGAAGATCTCCTGCTCTCAAATACTCTGGTATAGTAGCTGTTTTGTTTTGTTTTTAAATTAGAAAAGGGCAGATTTGTTGTTAGCTGCTCAGTGACTTCATTCTTAAGCTCCATCAAAACTCTTGGATGTATACCATTTGGGCCTGGCAACTCACTGCTTTTTAATTTATCATTTTGTCCCAACACCTCCTCTTATGAGACTTATGGTTCAGAGCTGGCTGCATCTTTGACCCCACTCAGTCTCTAAGTGCAACCCCTTGGGGTGAGAAGCCCAAGGCTGGGGTGAGATCCTTCCATTCTCCTACTCTTCAGACTGGGTTCCTGGGGTGCAACAATACATTTACCAACCATGATTACTCAACAGGCCTGATTTGATTTGGCTGCCAAATTTGTGCTTTAAGTAAAAAAAACAAAACAAAAACTGCTGGTAATATTTTCTCCATTCCCTTTATTTTCCTCCAAGCCAAAGGATAGTGTTCCCTGACAAGTTCTAAAAGTTACATTCTTTAAAAACAAGATCAGAGACATTAAATTTAAGCACTATTTGTTCCTTTCCTTCTTGTCTCAGGTGATATTAGCTTAAGCTCTACAAATAAAATGGTGTTTACAACTTTGGGTACTAATAAATTAAACAAAAGTACCAAAATTAACTCCATCCTAATTTGTGTGCATTTAAAAAAAAAAATGTTTAAACAATACTCCACTCTTTCTGCACACTGCTGACCAAAAATGATTCACAATGTATCATCAGATAGGTTAGATTTTACACACAATAAAAAAAGCTACACTCAGTGTGCAATAAAATCATAATTGTACTTCTAATATTTTAACATTTCTTTGATATTTTACTTCTCATGATTCTCATTGAAAATGAGCATAGTGAAGCAGCTGAAAGCAAAACTGAAATAACTTGTTTATATTTTTATACTTTTTACTTTAAAAATGCCTTCATGGGTTTTCACAGTTCCTAAAGAAAATCATGCTAAAATTTATTTTGAAAGTTCCAAAAAGCTATCATTTTCTTCATGTTAATATTAAGTACTGTAAACAGTAGTCATTTGAAAATGTTATTGGCTAATTAATACCTTGACTCAAAGTATATAAGCAAATGCCTAACTTTAAACCTATGAGTAGTCCCTTAGAAGTCAGTAAGACTACTCACATACTTAAAGTTAGGCATGTATTTAAGAACCTTGCTGAACAGTGACCTGAAGCAGGATCCAGTTAAATCACTAACCTCTCATTAGGAGAAAACAAAATAGCTGTATGAAATATGTGTTACACTTAATCCTTAAAGAATATCCTAGTTCAACTTTTCTGATAGAATTCTAGTTTACTTACTTTGCTGATTTGTAATTTATATTTTTTAATTAATTAAAATTGTCCGTGAGTCACTGCTAATTTAGGTTCTATTTCCTCCTTTTCAAAACCCTGTAAATGTCCAATATTTCCATTACAAAAAAAGGAATTAGCAGTAAGTAGTGGACACAAAAACTAACTAAAATCCTTAGCACATCACTGCCCATTTGCCACTCGTATCATTACATTTTTTACTATGCTGCCCAACCGCCAAGGTAACCAACAACTCCTATAATCCTGCTTTCACACTAGATCAGTTTTCTTGTTCCCTCTGCATACTCTGAATAGCTCTCTCCATTTGTTCAAGATGAACCTACTGTGATGGTGGCAACATCAAAATTGTCGAGCAAAAGCTACTTTTTACAAGACAATATAACAAAAGCATATCTTATAGAGCAAGAAAATACTAAAGAGAGTAGTGTTCCAAAATATTGTAGTGAATGAAATGTATATAAAAGACAAATAAATCTGTTTATACCTGTTTAGGCAAAGATAAACTTTTGAGGTAAAAAGCAAAAGTCAGTGTACAAACTAATTGGTGGTCTGTGGTGCCTTTTTTTTTAAAAAATAATAAATATTTTGTCCATTATTTAGAGAACCAGGAAAATGTTATAGTCTTCCTCCTGTATAAATATGGATTATAATTACAGAAATTATACAAAACGATGCAACACCAGAAGAGTAAAAATTATATTTTGAGGCATGATTCTCATAACTGTCTGGGCTAGTTATGCACACATCAATGTGCATTTCATGATAATGTAGTGTCCAAACAACGTGTTTGCCCAGTCTTGGAAACTTCAATTTTTGGTTGCATGTCTGAATACCTACATAGGTGAATAACAAACCCATGAGTCTAACTCATTTAGGGTAATCAATTATAATTTATTTGTGACTTCACTACACTACTCCAGAACGAATCAATCATTCTAAACTAATGAGAATAAAAACATTTTGGTTTTTCACTATATGATGTTTTTTCCACTCCTTATGAATTAATATTTCATCTCAAAATTCAACTGCTATTTTTCACATTGGGTAGCTAAGTATTTTGAATGTATCAAAATTACTTGTGTCCATTGTAACATTTTTAAATGGTTTGATTCTCTCAAACAAGTCACCCATCACCCACTCGAAATCAAGTTAAATTGCTGGAAATAATTGAAAACTTAACTGAAAATTCATTTAACTAAAACAGTGGGAAATAGCCACATTAAAAAAAAGAGATGGCTCAGTGAAGAAAAGTAATCACTCATCCATTTATAGGCTTTCAAGATAGGAAATAAGTGATTCATTTGAGGTCAAAAAGAATAACAAGGGTCACCGTCTCAAAGGGTTTCTTGTTTAAAGGGGCCTTTTCACTTTTTCCTTTTTGGTCAGCAGTTCCTACTAGCGTAAAGACATCTGCAGTTACAAGCAAACCTTAATGCTAGATGTATTTAAAAAACAAAATGGATTTTGTGTGTTAGATGTGAAGATGTATACTATATGGAGAATTATTAGTTTGTTCTAGACACAGGGTAAAATTTACCATAGCATGATTTTGGCTCCTAAGTCACTTAGGTGCTTAGGAAAATTTTACCGACAATTTTAAGATAAACAGTCAGGGTACCCAAGCTAAGAAAATCAAGACGATCAAAAGATGGCAGGGACTTTTAAAGACTGTTTTTGAATTACTGTAGATTACCTATTGATGATGAAGCTTCAAAAGATTTAGTACTCTGGTTTGGATAAGTGTCCAAAAGTCTCAAATGTTTACCACAAATTTTTCCAAACCTCTTTGGCCTAAACAAAATCTTGTTGAGAACAAAGCTATTTTATGATTGGTGGTGCCAGCTGTGTATAATACAATCTCAGTTATATAAAGTCTTTTCGGGGGGGGGGGGTAGGGAGGGAAGTACCTAAAACCTTTGAATAATCAAGGAATTGATAACCAGAGGAACTAGTTCAGCTTTGAAGTCTGCACTAAGGAAAGCACAAAAGACCTTCAGAGTCTGCTGAGCTGGATCCCCCGTTACAGAGAGCTGAGAGGCTCAATAAGGTACCACAGGATTAGGGAGTTTAGGCATGGATCCACAGAGGAACAACACTGCAATCCACAAAGCCTGAGTTAGGCACCCAGGCTTCCTATAAAATGAATGGGGAGAAATAGGTACCCTAAACCACCAAACTATGGGATATTCACATGTGGGGCTCCCTCATTTGTCATACTGAAGCTATTTCACAATATATAAAGAAAGAGTCTTTGGAGCAGGGGGACTAGATCTGGGTCTCCCACAACCTAGGTGGTTGCCCTAACCACTGGATTAGACCCACTCTCTCTCTCTGGCCCAGTGACTAAATATTTATAAAGAGTGGAACAGCTTCAAGAGGAGAGACTGAGGGAGCCCCACATCAGAATATCCCATAGCTCAGTGGTTAGAGCACACCATTGAGAGGTAGGAGATCCCTGTTCAAATCCTCTTCCCCTCCCGCCCCACCTCCAGGCAGAGGGGAGAATTGAACTTGGGTCTTCAACTATCCAGGTGAATACATGGGTGGCACCCTCCCCCCCTTTTGATTTGGATACAATCTAGTTGGCAACCTCCGAGTACATGCCAGATTGGGTTCCACAGGTGAGACTGGGGAAAGATAGGAAGAAGAGCACCTATTTGTGTATTACATTGGGGATTAGGTGGGAGATAGGGATCAGCGGCAGTGTGCATCCCCAGAGGCAAGAATTTAGGTGTCTAGAGAACTTTTACCCTGAAAATTTAGGCACTGAGTTTAGAAAATGACCGAGGTAGCATCCCAGCGGGGATTTTGTGGATCACAGTCAGCCTAAAACTGGGACTTAGGTGCCTAAGTACCTTTGTGGATCTGGGCCTTTGGCACTTTAATGGTACCTCAGCTAAAAAGCTTTACATTTATATATGAATATACATAAAATCTTCTAAATTCAAATTACCTCTAACCATCTATGGACAAGCTGAAGTTTGAATACAAAACAAAAACAAATCTAATAATTCTTTTACTCCAAGAAAACCAGAGTACATTTTTGTCACGCACCAACAGTCATTAACTAGTTGCATTACACACACAGATGCACACATTTCTGCCTCTTAATAGCCCAGTGTTTTGAAAAGGGCTGCTAAATATCTTCCACTGGCTATTGCCTTGAAAACAGCAAAACCTATTTTCTGCTGATTATAAAATCACTTTCTTTATACTATAAAATAAACTGTTCATCTAAATCCTTACAAAAGAAAGGTTCTGTATCTTTCCATATAAACATGGGGTCATGTCAGGTCCTCAGGTGGCTGGCGCATGATTTTTACTTAAAGTGCTCTTAACACTACTTATCACTAAAACAACTAGGGCTTTGAAAACACATCCTTTTCTAAATTTTAAATGACAAGTCAGAAAATGTAGGGGAAATGTTCCTAATTTGATTGTACTGCAATTCTTATTAGCCAACTGTCTCTTTAAAAATTAAGACTTGAAATATACTTTTGAAGAGATACTCAACATAAAAGATAAATGGTCTGCTAAAAGCTACAAACCATGAAACAATTACAAATTAACTTCAAATTTGATTAGAAAATCTGCCTTACCCAGGCCACAAGGATATGACCAACATGCTCAGTAGATCCATCAGGTTTCCTGACCTCCTGAAGCCGCCTAAGAAGATCTGATCAAAATAAAATAAAGAAAAATTCACTTGCTGAGCATGCTAAGTATAAATGAGTGTAGAATCATAATAATTCATTGAACGGAATTATACCTTCATGTAGCGGGATTAGTGAATCCAGTGTTCCAAAAATCTGGTTTAATTCTTGCTCTGTCATTATGGAGAGTTTAAGCATAGGATCATGATAAGCCTGCAAAAACAAGCAAACTTTAGCATATATTTGATATCCAAGAAATTAGAGATAGCTCTTAAATCCTCCCATAACTCTAAAGTGGCTGATGGTATTTTATTCAAATTTTCACAAGCACACCTTGCGTTAGATACCAATTAGAAAACACTCAGTCCAAAAGTTGAATGTTTCAGAATGTTAAGAGTGTAAAAACAGGGATTGTAGTAGTTGTTTTTCAACCTTAACTAGATGGCAGTTGCTACTATTAAATCTACTATAAAAAAAGTGGGCGGGAGGGGAGGTTTAAAAAGGCAGAAAAACCCACAATTTTTGAATCATGTATGTATATAAATACCTTTTTTGCTAACTTCAAGTCTTCTATCAAATCTTCTTCTCCCTGGGAAAGTTCAAAGATAGCCTGTAAAAAAGGACATAGAATAAATTTCTTATTTAAATTGTACTCAACTTTAAAAATTGTTGTTATATTCTGAACAGCTGTATTAGTGCACAGTTACATTTTCTTGCTAAATCTAGTTGAAGGAATAAATGTAAATTTAATCTATAAAACCACCTATTTGCTCAGCATTATTTTTGAAGACCTGTTCTTGCAAGACTTCTCATGAAACATTTGTCTGAAAAAGTTACAGAAGTACAGTTTTTGGTTTGACATGTTTCCAATCCAGAAGGCCATCTTATATGTTATGATATTTTGATGTAACTAAACTATATCAACTATTTTTGGTAAAATAATTGGTGTTTGTACAGCTAAT
Source organism: Emys orbicularis (assembly GCF_028017835.1). NCBI lineage: Eukaryota > Metazoa > Chordata > Testudines > Emydidae > Emys > Emys orbicularis. The sequence continues at coordinate 106,040,426 of NC_088689.1, forward strand.
TATGAGAGAGTTTTGTGTCTGCGTTTTTTAAAAAAAAACATAGTTGGGAAAAGGTTCCAGACTGTCTAATGGTACAAATGTTGGGATTGCTTTAAATGTATAGGTGGTATTAAAAGTACTTTTAAATTTGGCACAGCAGTTTTTCCTTGAAGGAAACACAGAACTCTGTGGGACTTTCTCCTCATACTAGCCACTTCTTATGAAGTGAGTTTTGCATTTTATTATTAGAAATAAATAGCAATTTAATGTTATGCACACTTCCAGTACAATATCTTACCAGTGACAGTATCCAAATAGGTCAGACAAAAAAACAAAAACAAAACAAAAAAACAACCAGGGATGGTGTGGGTCCACTGCTCAATGGAGGTGGTGAGTTGGTAATGGAAGATAAGTCAGCAGATCTGTTCAATGCCTACTTTGCTTCAGTCTTCACACAAAAAACACGTGACCAGACCACTAGCAAAGTTATCATAGACAATAAAAGGGAAGGGATGCAGATCAGGATAAGTAAAGAATGTTAGAGATTTTCTGACTAATTTGAAGAAATCCAGGTAAGCGGGCCCTGATGCTATTCACGCCAGGGTGCTAAAGGAATTAGCAGAAGAAATTTCAGAACCATTGGGAAAAGACGGTTACTCACCGTTGTAACTGTTGTTCTTCGAGATGTGTTGCTCATATCCATTCCAATTAGGTGTGCGCGCGCTGCGTGCACGATCGTCGGAGAATTTTCTACCCTAGCAACACCCGGTGGGTCGGCTGTGGAGCCCCCTGGAGTGGCGCCTTCATGGCGCTGGATATATACCCCAGCCGACCCAGCGCCCCCTCAGTTCCTTCTTGCCGGCTACTCCGACAGTGGGGAAGGGGGGCGGGTTTGAAATGGATATGAGCAACACATCTCGAAGAACAACAGTTACAACGGTGAGTAACCATTTTTTCTTCTTCGAGTGCTTGCTCATATCGATTCCAATTAGGTGACTCCCAAGCCCCACCTAGGTGGCGGGATCGGAGTGAGACATTGCTGTGTGCAAAACCGCTGACCCGAATGCAGCATTGTCTCTGGATTGTTGCACCAGCGCATAGTGAGCAGCGAATGTGTGGACCGATGACCAAACTGCAGCTCTACAAATGTCCTGGATCGGGACTTGAGCCAGGAAGGCAGTCGAGGAGGCCTGGGCCCTCGTGGAGTGAGCGGTGAGGCGCGGCGTCGGGACACCGGCCAGGTCGTAGCAAGCACGAATACAGGACGTGACCCAAGAGGACAGGCACTGTGAGGAGACCGGTGAGCCTTTCATCCGGTCGGCCACTGCAACTAAGAGTTGTGTCGTCTTCCTAAACGGCTTTGTACGGTCAATATAGAAAGCCAGGGCCCTGCGTACGTCCAAAGAATGCAAACGCTGGTCTTGGCGAGTAGCGTGTGGCTTCGGATGGAAGACCGGGAGAAATATATCCTGGTTCACGTGAAAAGATGAGACTACCTTGGGAAGAAAGGCAGGGTGGGGGCAAAGCTGCACCTTGTCCTTATGGAACACAGTGTATGGGGGCTCGGACGTAAGCGCTCTGAGTTCAGAAACGCGCCGTGCTGAGGTGATGGCTACAAGGAAGGCTGTCTTCCAGGATAGGTACAGGAGTGAACAGGTAGCCAATGGCTCGAACGGAGGCCCTGTGAGCTTGGAAAGAACCAGGTTGGAGGTCCCACGTCGGAACGGGCTGGCGTTGCTGCGGGTACAGTCGGTCTAAGCCCTTGAGGAATCTAACGACCATCGGGTTAGAGAAGACCGAGGAAGCGAGTTCTCCTGGGTGGAACGCCGAAATAGCGGCGAGGTGAACCCTGATTGAAGATATCGCCAAGCCCTGTTGTTTTAGGGATAGGAGATATTCAAGTATGAGAGGAATAGGCGCCTGCAAGGGGGACGTAGCTCGTTGCTCGCACCAACAGGAGAACCGTTTCCACTTGGCTAAGTAAGTGGTCCGTGTAGAGGGCTTTCTACTTCCCAGCAGAATCTGCTGGACGGGCTGCGAGCATTGCCGCTCTGTCCGATTCAGCCATGGAGCATCCACACCGTGAGGTGGAGCGATTGCAGGTCGGGGTGACATAGTCAGCCGTGGTCCTGAGAGATGAGATCTGAAGAGGGACGGGGAGGGGAGGTGGGAGGGGGGGGACGAAGAAAACTGGAGAGCGTATCCCCTCTCCACCGTGCGAAGGACCCAACGGTCCGAGGTTATAAGGGACCAAGCACGGTGGAAACGGGAGAGGCAATCCCGAAAGGAGGGAGCTGGATCCTGGGTAGTGGCTGGGGCGCCGTCCTCGACCGCACCTTCAAAAGTTCTGCCTAGGGCCTGAAGGTGGCCTAGGCGGCCCCTGGTTCTGACCGGGTTGAGGGCCGGTCGACCTTCGCCTACCACCTCGGCCCCGCCTTCTGGCGAAGTCCTGTCTCGGACGAGGCGGGGGAGGGTAGAACCTTTGAGGCTGGGGCCTAAAGGGTCTGTGCTGGGGCCCTGGGACATGCATCCCCAGGGAGCGCATGATCGTTCTCGAGTCCTTGAGGCTCTGCAGCCGAGAGTCCGTCTTCTCTGAGAACAGCCCGTGGCCCTCAAAGGGTAAATCCTGCAGGGTCTGCTGCAGTTCCGGCGGCAAGCCTGAGACCTGGAGCCAGGAGACTCGCCGCATGGCGATACCTGAGGCCAGCGTCCTTGCGGCCGAGTCCGCTATGTCCAAAGAGGCCTGTAAGGAGGTCCGTGCCACCTTCTTACCCTCCTCCACTAAGGCCCCGAACTCTTCCCTTGAGTCTTGGGGAACCAACTCTTTAAATTTCCCCATAGAGTTCCAGGAATTAAAGTTGTAGCGGCTCAAGAGCGCCTGCTGGTTAGCCGCTCTGAGTTGTAGCCCTCCCGCTGAATACACCTTACATCCAAACAAATCGAAGCGCTTAGCGTCCTTCGATTTGGGCGCTGCAGCCTGCTGGCCGTGACGCTCCCGTGCGTTCACCGATGACACCACTAGTGAACACAGTTGGGGATGAGTATATAGGTACTCATAGTCCTTGGAAGGGACAAAGTACTTCTTTTCCACCCCTCTGGCTGTGGGTGGAATAGAGGCAGGAGTTTGCCATATTGTAGTGGCATTAGCCTGAATCGTGCGTATCAGAGGTAATGCCACCCTGGATGGGGCATCAGCCGAGAGGATGCTCACCAGCGGGTCCTGTACCTCTACTATCTCCTCCGTCTGGAGATCCATATTACGCGCCACCCTACGTAATAGGTCCTGGTGGGCACGAAGATCTATCGGGGGCGGACCTGTGGCGGTTGTGCCCGCCACCGCCTCATCTGGGGAAGATGGGGAGGATGCCTCAGGTGGCAAGGGGTCTAATGGCGGGTCCTGCTCCAGGGGTCCCTGAAGCGGAGCATCGCCTGCCCCTGGGTCCAGGGCCTCAGGTGGTGTAGGCACGGGAGCCTCCATGCCCCCTGGGGGAGGGCGGGAGATAGTGGCCTCCGGGACCCTGGGCTCAGAACGTGCCGAGCGAGAGGCTGATGGTGGAGCCCCCTGCGCCTGGTGATAGGCCCACGGGGTCCAGAACGACCAGTGCATAGGTCCCTTTGCAGGGTCCTCGGCCACCTCCTGCCAGTGGCCCAAGTCAGCCGTAGCAGCCTGACCCTGAGGAGGGTATGCCGATCTGGAGGCCCCATCGGAGGAACGAGATGCTGATCTCGAGGGCCAAGGCGGTGCCGAACGCGTCGAAACCGGCTCCGGATGGTACGGTGCTGATTGGTGCCGGTCCTGAGGTGATCGGTCCCTGCGCGGTGCCGGTGAGCGGGATCGGGATCGGTGCCGGTGGCCATGCCGGTGCCGAGATCCGGATCTTGACCGAGACGACGACGACGACCGCGAGTAGACCTGGTACCGGGAGCGGCCCCTCGAACTCGAGCGGCGCTCGTACCGGTGCCGAGAACTACGTCTGGAGTCCGATCGGTACCGATGATCGTGACGGTGCCGAGACGTAGAGCGGTGCCGCGAAGAAGATCTTGGCCGTGAGTACGACCGGTGCCGAGGCGATAGTCGGCGCCGGGACTGCGAGCGGCGTCGGGACCTGCTCCGAGACCTGGAGCAGTGCCGTGAGTCCACGTCCGGAGACGGCGGGCGCACCAGGGCAGGCTTGCCCCTGGATTGTACTGCGTGAGGAGCCGACGGTGCCGGAGGTTGGGGCGGTGCCGGCTCCGTGAGAGCAATAAGGTCTCTCGCCGTCGCGAAGGTCTCTGGGGTGGAAGGAAGACAAGGCTCCACCGCCGACCGAGGTGGTGATTCAGTCCGCACCGGACTCAACGGCCGCGGTGCCGGAGTCGACGGTGTAGCAGGCACTTGCTTCTGGCGGTCCAAAGGCGGACGCGGCTCTACCCCCGGCACCGGGGGAGCCGGCGTCTTCAGGACAGCAGTCTCCTGCGCCTTACGGGACTTCTTGTGTCCCGGAGACAGGGACCGGCGCCGAGGCCCCTGTGGCGGGCGCGGTGCTGAAGGAGGCCAGTGCCGTGAGGGCTTGTCCGATTCTGCCTGCGGTGCAGTACCGGTCGGTGCCGCAGGGGCGCTGCGCTCCGAGGCGCTCGGTGCCGGGGCTGGGCGCGCCGAGGGAGGATCCGGGCTAAGTGCCGCCTCCATGAGGAGCTGCCTAAGCCTAAAGTCCCGCTCCTTTTTGGTTCTTGGTCTGAAGGCCTTACAGATCTTACACTTATCTGTCTGATGGGACTCTCCGAGACACTTCAGACACGAGTCATGCGGATCACTCGTAGGCATAGGCTTAGCGCAGGACGCGCATGGCTTAAAGCCAGGAGCCTTGGGCATGAGCCCGGCTATGCGCCGGGGGGAAAAGGGGGGAGAACAACCCCCTTAACCCCCGCTAACTATTTACAACTATTAAAAACTAAAATGAATAACTATCTAACACTATACAACAACTATAACTACAACTATCTACAGTGATAACAGGATAAGCTAGGGAGAGTGGAGAACAGCTATGCCGCGCTCCACAGTTCCAAAGACCGTCAGGGGCGGTAAGAAGGAACTGAGGGGGCGCTGGGTCGGCTGGGGTATATATCCAGCGCCATGAAGGCGCCACTCCAGGGGGCTCCACAGCCGACCCACCGGGTGTTGCTAGGGTAGAAAATTCTCCGACGATCGTGCACGCGGCGCGCGCACACCTAATTGGAATCGATATGAGCAAGCACTCGAAGAAGAATAGTATTTGCATGCTCTTGGATGACAGGAGAAGTCCCAGAACACTGGAGAAAGGCTAATACAGTGCCCATCTTTTAAGGGGGGGAGGGAAGGGGAAAGGAGGAGCTAGGGAACTATAGACCAGTCAGCCTGACCTCAATACCTGGGAAGCTATCAGAACAATGTATAAAACATTCAATTTGCAAATACCTTGAGGATGAAAGGGTGATCACTAGCAGCCAGCATGGATTTACTAAAAATAAATCATACCAAACTCGGTTTCCTTCTTTGACAAGGTAACTGGTTTGGTGCATAGGGGGAATACAGTGGACACAATATGCCTGGACTTTAGCAAGGCTTTTGACACAGTCCCACATGACAGTCTCATAAATAAGCTGGAGAACTGTGGGCTCAGTAGAACTACCATTAAGTGGATACATAATTGGTTAAGCAACCTCAAACAAAGAGTAACTATTAATAGAACGATGTCAGATTGAAAGGAGTTCCATAGGGATCTGTTTTTGGTCCAGTGTTATTTAACACCTTTATTAATGACCTGGCTGTTGGAAGAGAGAGCATACTGATCAAATCTGCAGATAAAACAGAGTTGGGGGTGGGGGGAAAGGGGGGCGGTTGCAAACACTTTGGAGGATAGAGCAAAAATTCAAAGGGCTCTTAATAAATTGGAGAACTGGGCTATAGACAACAAGATGAAATTTAACAAAGAAATGTCAGGTGCTACACTTAGGGAAGAAAAACCAAATGCACAAATATAGAATGGGGGATAACTGGCTTGGCAGCAACACTGTTCAGAACGATCTGGGAGTTGTGGTGGATCACAACCTCAACATGAGTCAACAATGCGATGCTGCCACAAAAAAAGCAAATGCAATTTTGGTTTACATTAACAGAGGCATAACGTGCAAGTCACAGCAGGTGATAGTACCGCTCTACTTGGTGCTGGTCAGGCCTCCGCTGCAGTATGGTGTCCAATTTTGATCACCATTATATAGATAGGATGTAGAGAAACTGGAAAGGATCCAGAAGCAAGTGACAAAGATAATCAAAGGGATGGAATGCAAGCCATATGAGCAAAGGCTGAAGAAACTGGGCATGACAGAGGTATTCAAATACTTGAAAGGCTGCCATAACAATGATGGAGGAAAATTGTTCTCTCTTGCCACAGAGGGCAGGACAAGAGGCAATGGGTTCAAACTACAGCATAGCAGATTTAGATTAAATCTCAAGCAAAACTTCCTAATTGTAAGAATAGTAGGACAATGGAACAAACTGCCTAGGGAAGTCACGGAAGCTCCTTCACTGGAGGTTTTCAAAAAGCAGTTGGATAGCCATCTGCCTTGGATGGTTTAGACACAACAAGTCCTGCATCATGGCAGCAGGATAGATTAGATGACCCTTATGGTCCCTTCTAACCCTATGGTTCTATGAATTCTGGAGGTTCCAGAGTTTGAAAATCATTTTTGCATTGAACCACAATGGGCAAATCAGTACTGTAAAGGTTATTTCTTCATGGCCCCTTCAGACAGTGCCTCATTTGTAAATATTTGCAGAGGGCACCTAGTAGAAACCTATCATTGGACCTTCCCACCCGCAAGAAGTTTATAGTCTCCTAAACCTCTGATGCTCTGGTTTAACCAGTCTGACACATGACAATTACCTTCCTGACCCTGAGAGAAAAGCAGAAATGTACACCTACACTGTTGACTACAGGCCAGCTTTCATTTCTGGGAAGGGTGCTATAAGAGCACAGCCAGCAGAGGCTGTGTAGAGTGACATCCTTGAATCAGCATTTTCTCTGGGTGTCCTGGCAACATTTCCCTCTCCAGACTGCCATGCCCACTTTGGGGTTGCTGCTCTCTGGCTGCAAGGCCACCAATGGAGGCTGTGGGTGCATTACACTAAAGATTCTCTTCTAAATCATCACCAGTGGACTTTCTACAATTGAGGACCCTGTGCCAGGGTCTGCACTCAGAGACCAATGTAGACCCTTGGTCAACTGAGTAACATTATTTGTATAATAAACTTCTTCTACTGAAAGCTCCCTGGGATAAAGATTGTGCTTTCCTGTGTGCACTCAGTACCTAGCATGTACATTATTCTAATTGCGGTCTGTGGGTACTATGGTAGTACAGATAAAACAACCACCACCCAAAACATGCACACCCACACAAACAATTTTAATTTCAAATATTAATGTTAATATACAGGAATTATTGAAACAACTTTGTTCTTAAAAAAAAAAAAAAAAAATCTAGTATGGTTTCATTATAAAGACCATAGGTGGAATCCTGTTCCACTGAAGTCAATGGGAAAATTCTCATTGACTGCAGTGGAGCCAGGATTTTACCCTGTAATTTCAAATGCTGAGCTAATGTTTACTAATTTACTATCATCCCTGAATTCCACGCTTTAGACCAGTGTTTCCCAAATGATGGGTCCCAACCCACCAGCGGGTCACAGAAAGGTTCTAGACGGGTTGTCAAATCCAGAGACAGATTTTCCTGGTGAAAACAAACATACAGGGGAGCTCCCAGAGTGAGGGGTTTTGGAGGGTGAGGTCACCCCACATTGTAGTGGCAGCTCAGATCCTACTGGGCTGGGGCATTCAGAGTCGCAGTACTGCACAGTACACCATCATGATGGAGGGGCAGCCAGACCAAACCTGAATGGCATTGCAACCCCATGTGCCAATTCGCAACTCCCAAAGTGGGGAGCTGAGCCCAGCCCTGCAGAAGAGGAGCCGCCACTGCAGGCAAGCGTGGACTGGGCTCATTCTCCAACCCTCCGGGCCTTCCCTACACACCAGGCCAGGATGGGATTAGGGTTGTGATGTTGGAGCAGAGGATGCATATATGTAATGGAGGGTTGCAAAGAGACAAAATGCAGTTGGTGAATTGCCTTAGCAAAGAGTCTGAGAACCTCTGCTTTAGACAAAACTGTCAAAAGTTTAGAAGCATTGAAATAATAGTACCTCTTGACGCTTGATTTCTTTGGATGTAAGCATCTGATTGACACAAACATCAAAGGTCTCACTCCACAGCTTGCTGTCCCTTCGTTTTGTGCTAGCAGGAGGTACATTTCGAGACCACGGTCGTGGGGTGAACAGATCAGGGCGACTGTCACTACGGAAACTGATAGAACGCTAACAAGACATAAAAGTAGGACAAATGTTAGAGAGATCAGTTTGCTCACATTTCATTTCAGATTCCCCAAAGCAAAAATAATATATTTAAAAGAAAAGGTTGCATATTTGTGCAATAAAATTAAATGGTTTATATAACTATCAATTCCAATTTTTCCAAATTTGTTGAGGATATTGGCGCTACAACCTTTTATTTTAGTACTAGAAACATAAGTAATGGCATGTGAAAGTATGTTTCTGGTCCATTTATAGTTCAATAACCTCCTTCCTGCAGTGGCATACATTTGCTCTCTATCCTCAGTGTGTATAGAATTAATGTGTACATTCTATGTAGAGCATTCATACACATTGCAATCAATAAGAACGTTATGATATAGATATTTAGGCCTGTCTGTAAAGGCCTATACTTTAAGAATTTAGGTCTATGTTTATCACTTAGCTAGTTATAGAGGTACAAAACGAGAATCAAAATCACAGTCTGCCTGTTTATAGGCCTTCTCTCACTAGGATAGTCTAAGGCCGTGTTCTTAGGCTAAGATCTTTGGCTAAACAGCAGAGGCAGCCATAAGCTGGAAAGTGTATGGTCACATCCTTACATTCCAAACTAGTCACATTGAAATAAGGTGCGATTGGGCTGTTAGGAATACAATCCTGTCCTAATAATGCCTATCACCTCCAAAGAAAGAGAAGAGCCTAGAAGATTTAAAGAAAACTTAGTTTGATAGCATCCTGTCTGGCAAGAAATCACTTCTCAATAGTCGTGGTTGTGAAACCCTCATTTCTGTATGTTTTATCTTTATGGCCCCCACTTTGCTATGGTTTATTTGCATGATCTCTGTCTGGTTCTGTGATTGTTTCTGTCTGCTGTATAATTAATTTTGTTGGGTATTAACCAATTAAGGTGGTGGGACATACTGTATATACTCGATCATAAGCTGGTTTGTTTATAAGCCGACCCCCCCCCAAGATGGGTAAGTAAAAATGGAAAATTTTTATGACCCGTTCATAAGCTGACCCTATACTTCAGGGGTCGGCAAACTTTGGCTCCTGGGCCATCAGGATAAGCCGCTGGTGGGCCGAGATGGTTTGTTTACCTCGAGTGTCTGCAGGCACGGAGGTAAACCTAAGTAAACAAAAGTGTCCCAGCGTACCAGCTGCTTACCCTGACGGGCTGGGATGGCAACTGGTGGGGAAATTTTTTTTGGGGGGGGGGGCGGGAAGAAGCTGGGGGTCAGGGGAGTAACCCACCTCTAGCCTGGGACCCCCACACTCTCCCCATCACATCCCTTCCCACCTTATCTGGGGAGGGCCAGGGGAGGATGTCTCTTACCTGGCTGGAGCTGCTCCGGCAGGCTGGGAAGCGCAGCTGCAGCCTGCTCCAGCGGGCCAGACCGGGCGGCGAGGCCGCACCATGTTCCAGCAGGCTGGGCTGGGCGGCACGGCCGCAGCATGCTCCGGCGGGCTGGGCTGGGCGGCGCAGCCACAACCTGCTCTGGGGGGCAGGGCCGAGCAGCACAGCCGCAGCCTGCCAGCCCCGGAGCTGCAGCTGCTTCGGAGGCTGGGGGGAAAGCAGCGTGGCCAGAAGCAGACACACACTGGCCCCGCCTCTTCCCTTCTGGCTCTGCTGCCTCTCCTTGCTCCCTCTGTTGGGGGGAAGGGCTGTGTCCCACCTCTCCCTCTCTATACCCGTTCATAAGCCGACTCCCTTCTCTAGTGCTTCCCTTTTTTACTAAAAAAATTCGGCTTATGAACAAGTATACATAGAATATCAGGGTTGGAAGGGACCTCGGGAGGTCATCTAGTCCAACCCTCTGCTCAAAGGAGGACCAATCCCCACTAAATCATCCCAGCCAGCGCTTTGTCAAGCCTGACCTTAAAAACCTCTAAGGAAGGAGATTCCACCACCTCCCTAGGTAACCCATTCCAGTGCTTCACCACCCTCCTAGTGAAAAAGTTTTTCCTAATATCCAACCTATATCTCCCCCACTGCAACTTGAGACCATTACTCCTTATTCTGTCATCTGCTACCACTGAGAACAGTTTAGATCCATCCTCTTTGGAACCCCCTTTCAGGTAGTTGAAAGCAGCTGTCAAATCCCCCCCTCATTCTTCTCTTCTGCAGACTAAACAATCCCAGTTCCCTCACACTACAGTATACCTACTGGATCAAACACACTGAGGTGAGTTCAAACATCTTGCCTATCCCCCATGTCGATAAAGGTTGCTTTTGTATGCATAGGTATGCTCTTTCAACAACATATTGAAGGAATACCAGAGATACATTGCTAACCAAATGCTGGCATGTCTGCTTCCTAGATAAACTATTACTGCAGAAAAATGTATTTTTTCCCATGGCTTTTTACTCTGTTTAAGTATTTGTCAGACGAGCCTCTAGTGTAAAAATAAATAGTTTTATTTTTCCTTTCCAAAATTAACTCATAGCTGCAGTAGAGTCATGATTAAGTTACCTTTTTGAACAGATATTATTTCTTACTAAAATAGAGATATTTTATTCATTCTCACTCTTCAGAGAGCTTAACCTTGTTCTATAACTCACTGTAGATTTTAAGTGTACTTTCTCAAACACCTACTATTTTAGTGGGGGAAATGGCACAATCCTGCAAAGCACTGAATGCCCACTCTGAGGTGCTCAATTGCCTGAGCTCCTCCTGAAGTCACTGAAATTAAGGTACTCAGCCTCTTGCAGGGGACATGCAATATTTTGTAGGATCAAGTCCTACATGAGTCTCCAAGCATCTCATATTCTACATGGTGCACCTGTAAGTTTGAGAGACCTACAAACAAAGCAGAATATCTTCAGAATAAAATGTAAATTTGAATTGCATTGTTATTTGATTGCTTTTTAATTATTTAAAATATTCAGCTTTGACATATGCTTTGAATGTTGGCTCAAGGCTCCATTTTCCATCTGATCGCCAGACTTTTTGTCCACTGGAGGTCAAAGTTCACTATTAATAGTGAGGATTCAGCAATATTACATGCACGTAGACTTTTAAAAAAACACCACCACCACTCACTCACCCACCCACCCACCCTAAACACACACCAAAAAAAAATTAATGGAAAATTTATTTTTCATTTAAAATTCCAAACTCAAAATTTCCCTACCAGCTCTAATAGATATTCCATAGGTTTGGTTGGGGTTTTGTTTGTTTGTTTTCGCATTTAAGCTAAAAATACTAATATTCTATGGCAAAGCTTATCTTTTTTCCCCAGTCATTTCAATATGATGAAGAACTACAGGGCAGAGAGTTGTTTTGAGAGGGAGGGATTTGAGTTTTTCAGTTTCCTGGCTCACTGGTCATGGATTATCTTAAACTGTACTACTCCACTTTAAAATGTCATTTAAAAGTATGTCAAAGGTGCTGGAGCATATGGCACCCTTTTAAATATATCTCTAAAACTCACACCTTCAAAAGTCAAAGATATATTAAACATATCTTCTCATGCAACTGGGCTATGCACATATTTTTATATTGGTTTCTTTATCTCTATCATAACATCAAGAATGGATATATAGTTGCAGTTTGTTTCTTAAAGATTTCACAAGAAACATAAGCATTCTATGACAGAAAGATTATTATGCTGGTGAATGACTACACAGCTGTAACAGCACCAGAGCACTTTCACTTGCCACTACTGAGGTTTACACTGTCCATTACCACTGCACCTTTTATGTTGGGGGAAAAAAGTTTTTCATTTTTTCCGTAAAGATATGTGAGATACTCACATATATATATACACATATACAAAATAAATTTTGAAAAGCACAACCCCTAAAAGAATGTGATAGCATACTTGTGCTTCTCTTATTGAAATGCAGATCTGAACATTAAATACAGAAATATATTATCTTTACCTGAAGTGTTTGACTGAACCTCTTTAACGGGGTTGCCCGCACAGGAGGAATGAAGCTTGCTAGTGATGTAACTCTAGAAAGAGGCTTGACCCGTTTGTTACTAGGCTCCTGTAGTTTAAAGAAGGGGGGTGGGGGGGAGAACATGAAAAAGGCATCAGAAAAACATTTATGCTAGTTTTGTTAATTTTCTAATGTGAGCAATATAGACACACAGCTATGGTAGTAAACAAATAATTCCAGTTTTATAATGCTGGCAATGACAGATTATCCTTGCTTGGTGCATACAGATCTGAGCAATGGCTGAAATAGGCAGTAGGCAGAAGTAGTGGCATGACTAGGAAAGACAAAAAGGCACAAAAAAAAGCTCTCTCCATATATAGCATCCTTCTATTGAGATACTCCTTTTAAAATGGTTTGTTTGCGGGGAGTGCCCCTCAAACTGAAAAGTGCTCTGCAGCTAATGCATATTATGATGACCGTGTCATTGAAGGGAACATGTACAAATACAAAAAATTCCAACCCCATTGTTTTTGCTCTGTCATTGTAAGTATGTAGTTCTGCATTTGATTAACATTTTATTCTAATAAGTACAAATTAAAACAAACACAGTTTGTGTCATGTGTTCATATTTACATGTACATATACATGCACGTGCATATTCATATAGATGTGTACACACAGTATATATTTAAATGAAATAAAAGAAAACTTTTCAACAAAAATCTACTGTAAAAACTAGTACTTTTCTTCCCTCACACACTTTTTAACCTCTAGAATGCCTACTTTTTGTGAAGTATAATATTCCACTTGTTTTGCGTACAAAAAATAAAAATATAAACAATAAGTGCAATACAAGGAAAGATTACAAATATGTAAAAACAGAAGTTACCCTTGGCTTGCTAACCTCCATCTGATATTTAATGGATCTTGAACAGCACATGCAAAATGCTACTTTTGACAGAAAAAGCGCCAAACCTTCCAAGTGAAGTTAAAAAACCCATCCAACATCATATTATAAGTACATCCTATAGCACTTCATCTTTCTTTTTCAGTCATGTTTATAAAGTATGTGTAGGCATCCTCTACCTCCAGTTTTCTAGACAAATCCGTAGGAGAATGTACCATTTCATACTATTCTTTTGCTCAGAGATATGAATCCTTTTAGAGATGTGGACTTCCCATCCTTCCTGGTATTTAGAAAAATCCCAGAAGTAGTAACTCACGATTTTCATTACTGGTCAGCAATATTCTGTTTCATTAGCACAGTGACAGAGAAGAAAGATGAGAACCAGCAAATAATTGATTTATCAGCAGGCAGAGCTGCAACTCCATAAACATCTCGTGAAATGCAGGACCAAAATGTTAACCTTCCCCCAACAAAAAAATAATAAATTTCCCCACACATGGAATGTGGTGCTACAATCATTTCAGCACCAAAAATATATATATATATATAAATATTCAGCCTGCACTCTTATCTTCATCATGAAGGTGCCATTCAGATTCTTTCCTTTCCAGCAACCATCTCTTTGACACAGCTTTTTTGAAGGAGCATTTTTTTTACGTCACTGGAGCACGACTGGCATACTGAACACACTACAGAGTCTTTCAGCTTCGACTAGAATTCTCGTCTGACTGGCACCACCGTCATCAGCTGTTTTGTTTATTTTTTAAATTCATAATGCCAATCCACTAGCTTCCCATGGTAAAGACTGCTTGTCATTAATCACACTGCACTGCAGTGAGAGGACACTGAAGTCCCAAGGCGAAGCGAGTGCTACTGTATACCTAGCAGCAGAGATTACTTGGGCACGTATTATCTCTAATGCTACTAGAATCTGGTATTTAGAACTATGCAGACTGAGGAATCAGGACAGCAAGAAAGGCAAATATATCTTCCCAGAAAATAGGCAAAGGGGACCCTTGAGAGAGGATTCTCCTCTCCCCTATTGCTGTACCATTTTCCACAAGGTTTGGCATCTTTGCTGCTCTGTATGTGGTCTTTGGTCAAACTAGAATTATGTTTCTGATACAATGGCCCAAAGTCAGTTCTGGAGTAAAGAGATGTAATTTGGCCCTACATTATATCACAGTGTAACCTGCTTGAAAGTTAGAAAATCAAATTCCAATTAAAAATCTATTAGAACGGTCTATTAATCTCTGTGCATATTAACAAATCACAAACACACACTTTCAATCTCAAAATTTAAATGCAACAAATAACGAATACTAACATTTTAGGAATGATATTGTGATGCCCATTAAGAATCCCTAAGGAGGGTAAATTTTGTTACAAAGCAAGTAAATTCATATTCCACTGTGACTCTTAAGTGTCTTGTTCAGGACCACTGTGTGAAACTTGAATTACCCCCCTTGAGCAATGTCTGAGACTAGTTGATAAACAGAAAAAAAAAGTCTAGACCCACTTTGAATTTTTCATATACATATTTTTCCATTGTCTGCATCTGCAGTTTATTAATGGCTACAGAAAGCCTGCAGGTGAAGGGCTCAATCCTGTACCTAATTTTCTCAACTGTCTGGGGTTAATAACCTCAAACAGCCATGTAAATTGATGCACAGCAGCAACTAACCCTGGAGAAGATTATCCTGCGAGAAAGAAGGGAAACCACCATCCCTTTTGGAAGATAGGGGGAAAGGAGGAAGATAAAAGGTGTAAATGAATTCCCTGAACCCCTGCTCCATCCCTGAACAGCCCTAACCCTATCTGAACACTCCTTTTTCCCACATGGGGTTGCAGGAGTTATTTTACGGTTCCAGCAAGAGGAGAGGGAAGAACTAGAAACACGTTCCTTAACCTTTTAAAAATAAACCATTTCACTATTCTGCAGGGGATTGTGAGGTTTGCTATGTGGCAATCTTCATTCTTATACCCAAACTGCTCAGGAGACAAAATATTTTCACTATTCTCTGTACTGCAGAGCCTACCTGCCTAGAAGTAGACATTAAGGAGAAGAAATCAACCTAGCTGCCTCCACTAGGGGCTGCTGCAACCACAAGAAGGATAGGATAGGATATGACTACAGCTGCTAGCTGTAAAAGAGCCAGAAGTCACTGTCAGAGCCTACTACAGTAGCCACTGGAGTCACAATATGCTGACTAGGTCACATATCTGTGGGGTTGTTCTTTGAGGTCTTATTCCTCCCATCACACTGATCCATTTTACCTACTGCACTTAGTTCTGATAGCAAAGGGGGTTAAACTAAATGGGTTGTATAGATTTTTATCAAAATCTAAATTATTAGAATCTGTAGAACAAATTGAAAGGACTCATACAAACAAATTTAAGAATAAAATCAAATTAAAACACATCTGCAGCGTTTGCAGGACTTACTCCGAGACAGTAATTCAAGATAACATTGCAGTGTCAGACTTTGGAAAATAAATCCTGCATCTCCATCTCCACATTAGGTTTAAAGAAGAAATTTGAAGTAGATAATCTTATTGCGTTGAACTTTCTTTAAACAAGAAAATAAAGTTTTTTGCATACAAATGTAACAGTTTGGGACCATGCCTGGGTCAAATTGTGAATGCCATGGTTTGAGAATGCCATTTTGTGACTATAAACTTCATTGCGACTTTCAATTTGCAGAGTAACCTCCCTGCTGGTTCAAGACATGCAGATGATGGTGAAAACCAGTCTAATCTAGACATGGTCAGTAAATTCTGGATAGCGTGTGCTCATGCTAGGGAGTCAGCTGAGTCTGGTTCTGAGATACCACATCATATTGCGAGGAAGAAATAAACTAGCTGGAAGAGAGGAGTACTCTAGAAATATAAAACTTTGCTTCTTTGCTGTAAGGCCCAAATGGTACTTGTGTATCATACCTCATAGCTTTTGTTTTAATATGACTCACTCCCTCTAAAAATAAACCTTGATTTACTAAAACCCAGGGTAGTTTTAAGACTGCTGCACAGGAAGGAGAAGTAATAGCCATAGAGAACGCTTACACCTCATAAGATCAGCATTCTGCTTTTGGGTGTCTGGGGAATGCACCTATCATGCAGATTCACTCATGTGGAGCCTCGGAGCCCCAGATGGTAGCCACCTCCTCATGCAGCCCTTCTGTCAGATTTCTCCCAAATACTGTTTCAGTCCTTTCTGCTCTTTCTTCCACTGCATCATAAGCTGGAAAATGGTCATTTTAAAATTATGTGGCATCTTAACCAAAAGGTAAGTTATACATCTATTTTTGAAGCTGCATAATCATATTATACACAGGCCCCCGCTTAAAAACCCCAAGCCTTAATATCTAGGACCCTATCCTGTGGTGTGCTGAGCACTCAATTCCTACTGAAGCCAATTAAAGTTGAGGATTCTTGGCACCTTGGAGAATAGAGCTCTTACATTCTTGCAATTTACTGAGTTCTAAGCTGACGTTACTGTTTGCTCTTCACTCAACAAAACAGCATGCAGTAGTACGATATGTGGGTAGAAAAGTCTGAAGCAGGGGCCAAGAGCCCTTGCTGTCATTCAACTCAACCACAATGCAGAGTGACTCTCTTATTAGTTTATTTAAAGAACGGGAATTCCCCAAAGTTCAAAGTGAGAGCCTGCTGGTCAAATTGAGTTAAATCTATTTCATAATACTGGTTAGTTTTCTATACTGTCTCATTAAATCAGGCCCCCCACAGCCTCCTAATTTCCACACACTGTTGGGTAAAGCACTCTAGTAAAGATCAGTTTTAAGTTTTCTTAGCAGAACCCCGCTCCACCACCCACATTCACCTTATATTGTCTGCAGAATGGCAGAAGCAATGACCTGGATAACATATGCTAGAAAACCCATATAGTATACGACCAGGTGCCATACAATAGGGCTCTATTTGACATGGTACCTAATTCTGAAATTTATTTTGATGTGCTCTTTTAGGCAGTGTAAAAAGCAACAGAGGGTCCTGTGGCACCTTTAAGACTAACAGAAGGTGCCACAGGACCCTCTGTTGCTGTTTACAAATTCAGACTAACACGGCTACCCCTCTGATACTTAGGCAGTGTAGTAATTTTTACCTTCTAACAATTAAAGTCTGAGTGTATATGAGCTGATCACAATTGTTTCTCCACCCGACTCCCTGCACCCCTTATCAGCAACTTCAACAAAGGGACTGTGTGTTACATGACCGGTGTTGAATTTGACAAACAAGCCCAAACAATCCCCTGAGGAGTCATTATACCTTAGTGTTGCACGTTGCCATAGACTATCACCACCACATTGTATAAATCTGATTATTTAGCATGTTTTCTTTATAAATTCACAAAAAGTTTCAATTCAGCCTCCAAGCAATAGTGATAATAGAAACCTTCTAAAGAAACTCAGCATTTTAAAATATAAACATCTTCCCAAAACCTTCATCAGAAAAGGTTGCAAATGAAGCTCTCAACTTAGCAAACAAAATAAAATAAATGAAATTGGCACAGATCCATTAACTATGCTTCTTATTCAATACATCATGGGAAAGTGCAATTATTAGTATTGACACTGTTAGTGTCCAGAATACTTTTGGATCTGTCAATCTTTGAAATAAAAAGAAAACTCTGTACAAACCCAAATCAGTTTTTGTTGTGTTTTTCTTCTTGTCACATGATCAAAAATACTCTAGTTACCTTCCTTTTTATCCTACCCCCTTTATCTATGTAAATCTAGTAAAGTAGGTGTTCAAAGTATTAACTCCTTGACAGTGGAGCATTCATTACTGGTAAAGGGTTTCATTCTGGAAAACAAATTAGCCTCAAAAGGGTTAACCGTGTCTCTAAAAGCTGAAACAGTGCAGTGTCTTTGTTTCAAACATAGTCCACAAGTGTTGCCAGTAAAATAAAACAGAACCAATCTGTTTCAGACACTATATTTCTGGCAAGGTTTCCATACTCATTTACTTTAAAAGTTATTAGTTTTTAGTCAACATTATAAGAGTATGTCAACATTTGTCATGGCAGAAAGCTCAAAATTATTATTAGTCGGCTACTGGTTAAATTGGCCCAGGATTAAAAAGTTCTAATAAACATTCCCAAATATTGGAGTTCAGTAGAAAACCACATTCAAGTTCTGTTCCACAGGATATTACAAATACTTAACCTTCACCAAAATTAAACACACTCACATGGTACAATAGGTTCTCTCTCAGTACAGCAAATATTTCACCTAACAGTAAATTAAGTCATGCCTAGGCAGTGTTTATGCTTGTTTAGAAAGAGAGGAATTTAAAAGTAGCTGTTCCTTGTGAAAACAGAATTAACTCTTCAATCAGTAAGAGCAGATGAGCTAACTGTAGGGCTGTATCTAGGGCCCGAGCTCCTTAGCTTGAGTTAGCTGGCATGGGCCAGCCCTGGGTTTTTAATTGCAATGTAGACATGGTCTATGAGATCAACAGCAGAACTGGAAAATGAGCTCCACAATAGCAGACGCATTGATTTATTGGATGTTCTAACCCATACAATTCTCAGGGCTGGTCTACACTACAAAGTTAGGTCGACGTAGCTAAGTTGCTCTGGTGAGTGAAAAATTTACACCCCCGAGAGACATACAGTAGTTAAACTGACCTAAGCCCCAGTGTAGACACCACTAGGTTGATAGAAGAATTCTTCGTCAACAAAGGTACCCGCTTCTCAGAGAGGTGTATTTACTACAGCGACAGAAGAACCCCTCCTGTCACAAGCATCTACACTATAGCAGTGCCACTGTAGCATTTCTAGTGTAGATGTACCCTCAGTAACCAATGGGAATCCTTGAATCAAGCATACAGCTGTCAGTGGTTTCCTGAGCCTTGAGAGCCCACTTTTGGTGTATTTTTATTAGCTGCAGAAGATTTACCTTTGCTTCCCGATAGCTTAGAAATGTTCCAAATTTAAGTAGTGTTAACTCTTGTAGAGCTGTAGGAACCAGTGAGGGGGAGGAGGGGAGTATGTACTATAAATGCAGCCTGAGATATTGTTACAGCTATTAGGAAGCTACCCTTAATTGCCTACAAAAATCCATCCCAAATCATAGGAAATATATCAACCTGAAAGCACTGCCAGGAAGAGGAGAGGGAGACGAAAAGGAGAGATTGAACTCACAATGTAATTAATCCATATGCTCCATGGACACAGATGCTTTGATTATCAGCTAAACTGCACCCATGGAGTATCTCTGATAGAACGAACTCTGGTTCTTTCCTACAAAACCACTGGTTAGCACCACTTGAACCTCCCCCCCCCCCCCCCCCCACCAGCTTGTGGTAGTAGTGGGTCTGTTATCCTCTCATAAGAAGATAGAAACAGCCATACTGGCAGGACCAGCTCTAGGGTTTTTGCTGGCCCAAGCGGCGGGAAAAAAAAAAAAAAGCCACAATCGCAATTGCGATCAGCGGCACTCTGGCGGCATCTCCACCGTGCCGCTTTCTTCTTCGGCGGGAATTCGGAGGCAGGTGCTTCCCTCCGAGAGGGACCCGCCACCAAATTGCCACTGAACAGCCCGATGTGCTGCCCCTTCCCCTTGGCCGCCCCAAGCACCTGCTTGCTGGGCTGGTGCCTGGAGTCGGCCCTGCATATTGGGTCAGACCAATGGTTCATCTAGCCCAGTATCCTGTCACTGACAGTGGACAGATGCTTCAGAGGGAATCAACACAACAGGACAATTTGGAGTGATCCATCCGCTGTTGTGCAGTCCCAGCTTCTGGCAATTGGAGGTTTAAGGACACCTGGAGCATGGGATTGCATCCCTGACCATCTTTGTTAATAGCTATTGATGGATCTTTCCTCCATGAACTGATCTAATTCTTTTTTTAACCTCGTTATACTTTTGACTTTCAGAGCATCCCATGGAAATGAGTTTGACAGGATGGTTGTGCATTCGGTGAAGAAATATTTCCTTGTTTGTTTTAAACCTGCTACCTATTAGTGTCAGTGTTCACATATAATGAACCAGTAAATTACAATAATCCAGAGTCAGTTGAACTTGAGTACTGTGTTATAAAGCAGGGGTTCTCAAAGTTTTTCTTTCTGAGCCCCCCCCACCCCCCAATATGTTATTAAAAACTCCACAGCCCTGCCACAATTACTGTTTTTCTGCATATAAAATCCAGGGCCGGTGTTAGGGAGTAGCAAGCAGGGCAATTGCCCGGTGCCCCACACCACAGGGGAGGCCTGCAAAGATAAGTTGCTCAGGTTTCGGCTTCAGCCTCAGGTGACAGGGCTTGGGGTTCTGGGCTTCGGCCCCGCATGACGGGGCTTTGGCTTCTGCCCTGGGCCCCAGTAAGTCTAACGCTGGCCCTGCTTGGTGGACCCCTGAAACCTGCTCGTGGGCGCCCAGACTCCTTGTTGAGAATCACTGTTATAAAGGATGTTGTGGGGAGCTACAGGGCCCCATCCTACAGGAGCTGTTGCCCCATCAGCGTCTCGAAAATCATGGATCTGGAATCCTTAAAGGAGGCAGCAGTTATAAAAGATCCTGAATACAAAACCATTAAAGTATTTCAGCAGCACAAGGCTAAGCTGAAACAACTTTCTTTGAGCTGCCTTTCACTTCTGCAATTGAAAGCGTATCCGGCCCTAACATGAGCAGAGACATCAATAGATCCACTTGCAACTAGGAAATGGAGGAGAGTTTGCAGAAAAACCAAAACATCAAGGTGAATTAAAATGAGTAACAGAAAATTTTAAACACACACAAATAATGTAGAGCTGGTTGAATTACAAAACTTCCAAATGCAGTTCCTCTAGTGAAGAGCTGTTTGTAAAGGCCACTGGAGAAAGGCCTTTTCCATACTGAAACAAATTAGATGTGAAGCTGGAATGTCAGTTCACAAACATTATAAGATGAGCTACTAAAATGGGAATATAAAAAAAAATAAGCTGTTTGTTTCAAACTGGCAATCGGCAGAATAGATCAGCAATTCTAAGTGTGATGAGAGAGTATGCTTTTGTTTTTAGTTTACAGCAATTGCTGTTCATACTGGGACTACAGTTACCTAAAAATCTATTCAAAATAGGACTGCTGATATTTCACAAGAAGTATGGAAGAGAAAAATAATACTTCCATCTAGATCAGAGAAAATAATACTTTCATCTAGATCACGTTTCCCTTGTGAGCAGAGGTCCTAAATTTACCAGAATTGTCCCAATTTGGTGGGAAATCTCCTGTCTCAGACAGCTGCCCCCAGATTTTATTCCTGTTTTATGAAGATCAGCAATATAGCATCTTCTTCCCATCTCTGCAGCTCTTCACAAATGCTCCTGGCTCTCTACCCACTTATTACCTGAACACTGTGTGTTGACCCAGAGGCAGGGATGCCGGAATTTTGCTCAAACATGTTCCTGGAGGTTTCCTCACATGACATAATCTTTAATTAAAGATTGAGACTCCAGGCAAATCCTGGAGGGTTGGCAACCCTATGCCATGGCCCTCCCACTTTTCAGCAGGGGCTCCATCCCCACCCCTTCTCTTCCCCCCGAGGTCCCGCCCCCCAGCCACGCTGACAGCTGTAGCGCAGCTGGAGAGCCTGGGCAGCTGTGGAGCACCACGCCGCACACCCTCCAGCTGCTAGGGGTGGGGGAGTCGAGAGCAGCCCCAGGCCCATCCTCCTCTCCTCCAGGGCAAGAGCGTCTGCGGCTCCCCACATGTGGCTCTGGGGACGCAGCCCTCCAACCTGCCCTGGGCGGGAGACCGCGGGGCACGGACACAGACAGGGGCTGCTCTTGACCCCCCCCCCCCATCCTGGGCAGGTGGAGGATCCGCAGCTCCCGGCTTGGCTGGGGGCGGGGCCTCAGGTGGAAGAGGGGGGGCAGCGAGGCCTGGCCCCTACCCCCCCCACTTTTGGGCATGCTCTGCCGCCCCTGCCCAGAGGCCTCTGTGCTGGGCCTCACACGTATTGCCCATCAGTCTGCCACTTTCTCACTGAATCAAGCATGCTCCTGAGAAATGGAGTACGAGGTGTCCCAAACTGTATTGTAGTACACTCAATAGCATAGAGGGACAAAAGACAGCACAGCTGGGCCCAGTACCAGGATATCTGGGTCTAAGAATATTGTTACAGGACAGAAGCTAGAAGACCCTGGAAGAGGAGGAAAGTAATTGGGTGGGGAGAGAACAAGCATCCCTCATGCCAACAGGTCTTTCCAAAAGCTATTTCAGTCCCTTTTCCATAGTAATGAGACTCAGATTGACCCACCCACCATCTCTGAGCCTAAACTCTACCCATCAACCTCCCTCCCATAAGAAAGTTGTGCACTCTCTTTACAAAGATATATATATATATATCTTTATATATATAAATAAAAATGTCCGAATAAACTTCATCTAATTTCAATTAAAGCAAAGTTTAAACGAGGGCCAGAGCAGTGTTATTGATTAAGTTTGAGGGTTGCAGCCAGGAATTCCTGTGTTCCAGTTCTGGCTTTGCCATTTACTTGTCTTGTGATCTGATACACGTCATTTAACCTTGGTTTCCCCATCTGTAAGACAGGGATAATAGTACTCCCTTACCTCACAGGAGTGTTGTGCAGATGAATTCGTATCTGTCCAGTGCCTTGAGGAGCAACTGTGCTACATTAAGTACTAAACAAATATTTTGGTTTGCTTTTGAAAAAAAAAGTACAACCACAGCTTACTTTTGTTAAAAATTTGTACTGTTGTTTGTAACAGCTTCAAAGAAAGCCAATAAAAGATTCCAGAGAAGACAAGAATTGTGTTTGTAACAAGATGAAAGAAAAGAAAAATCTGGTTACTCCTGAGCTAAACTATTTATATTACAAAAGGCCAAAGGGGCATATTTGTTTTCTAGAATAAAACAGCGTAGTAACGTCACCGAGGCTCTTTTCTACATATAGTACTCTTACTGCATAATATGGTAAGCAATTTCAATGGGGGCAAATGAAAATGTTTTTATAAAGCCTTCATATAGTCAAAATTTGCCTGTGGCACAGTTTAGAAGCTGGTTGGAAGACTTGCAGTTTAATTCTCATTCTAGGTGAGCACTGCCATGTCCAATGCTGCACATACACTCCATTTTATTTATAAATTAGCCATTTGAAATTTGTGCGCATTCACTAGTGCACTGCCTCTGCTTAAAATATTTTCAAAGTGGGCCTACTATCACATAAACAAAAGTGATCATTATGGGCCTGATCCAAAGCCCACTGAAGTCAATAGATGACTTTACACTGAATTCAGCAGGCTCTGGATCAGGCCCTACACAGCAGCTACACTTAGAGATAGGCGTCTTCCACTGTTAAAAGGTCCAATACAGAACAAAAGGGTTGCCGGTCACTATAGGAAATGTTGCCCCTCAGAAATTATAAAAGCATATGCCATGGCATGCAAGGGATATCCAAGCTACATCAGTATTGATAGGTGACACAGTTATACTGTCAACTGCCTTCAAAATGCTAACAAGCATTTCTCTCCTCTAGGGTGTTCCAAAAGGCTCAGTTCAGTGATAGACTGAAGGAGCCTAGCTCATGGAGGATTCTAAGTGACCCACATTAAAATTCTGTTACCAAATTGAATGGCAGGTTAGAGTGATTTCTCTGTCTCCACTGGACTTAACCCCAACCTCTGCAAACTGCTAGATCTGACAAAAATGTAAGTATTATTACTAATTGTATTATGGTAGTACGCGGGGATGCCAATCAGGATAGGGGTCCCATTGTCCTAGGTGCTGTACAAACAAAGTAGAGGAGAGTCCCTTCCCTGAGTGGCTCACATTCTGACTCACTGGGCTTGGAAGTGACCACATTTTTTAAATATTTATTTTTGCCTTTGCAATGCATAAGATGATACCTAGTATCTGAGACTTTTAAAACATATCCAGTGGAAGAATACCCCCATACCTCATTACAGAGTCTCAGTCCTCACCTTCTGTTTTAGAGTGCCACAAGCTAAACAATGCAATATACGCAATAAGCGTTTAGGAACAAAGTATAAACAAAGTACACCTAATATATGAGTTGAATGGTCGAGCAATGTGGTGTCCTCATTTGTGACTGAGAAAGCATTTTTGTGTAAATGAAACAGCTAATTCCAGTCCCTTACCCTTCTTCTTTGTGAGCACACAAGCCCGTAGGGTATAGATTTATCACAAAGTAAGGGGGACATTTTTGTGGGAGCCCCTTGTTAAAATATTGGCACCACATAACTGGTTTGGTCCTTGACCTTTTACCCTTTCTTGTCTGACTGTACTTCGGTCTTGAACCTCAGCCACCCCATTCACTCTGATGTCGCTCAGTATACTCAAAGGACTTTAGCGGGAGTTTTGTCTGTGTAAGGAGTGTAGGATGGTGCCCCTAGCATTTAATTTGCTTTGTTTAATACATCAAGTCCTCACTGTATGTAAATGTACAGTCCCAAGCAAGCTGAAGGTTTCACAACAATAAAAAGTTATTTTTATGGACAACTGCAGCACAGTGTGGCAGGGCCCCCTTGGCTTCTGCCCCTGCTAGGCTCACAAAGTCACTCTGAGATCCTGGGTTTTGTAACCACTGGTGCACTTTATTCTCCCGCTTGTTCCCACCACCATTTCACCATGTACAAGTAACCCTTCACCATCTGCAGGCAGGAGGAAGGGGAGAGCTACCTCTCTACTTCCATTCCCTGCCTTTTTCCTTTTCTCTTGCTCTCCCCTGGCTTCCTTCCCCTGAGGCTTTTATGCACCCCCAGGCTAATTACTGTAAGTAGCAGCTGTCTCCATCTCCCCAATTAGGGCCAGGTTACCTCCAGCCCACTCTAATTTGTTCCCCTAACGAGGAGCAGGCGTGACAGAGGGCTGGATCTGCAACCCTTTGCCCAGCTCCCTGTCACAACAACAAATTTTTAATTTTTACCATTTGTTGAAAGAATAGAAGAGCTGCAGATTAAGCTAGGAATCAATGATGAAAAGGATCCCCATATTTTAAGGATTGTTCTTTTTTAAATTAAATTGCTGAATTTCAGGTCTTCAAAAGAAAAGTGGTGGGAAAAGGTTAAAAAACCATGTTCAAAAGAACCATTTTGCAGAAAGTCTCTTACATAATTTGAGCACAATTTGTGCAAAAAGCCTGAGGCTTATTTCAATACTTATGGACTTCCTTACCATGACCCCAAGACAAAGGATCTTCCTTTGTTCTCTTTAGAATGCTGTTAGTAATTTTCAGGCATATCTCATGTGTTTTAACTGTTGAGTCAAGCAACACATGCAACACAAAGGCCAATGGTGCTAAGTAAAAAACAACCCAGATTCATTTTGAAGTTAGCATTTCATTGCTTTTTACTCTTTTACGCTTTACTGGTCAGATCCCAAAACCCATTGGCCTGTGATAAGGTCCAGCAAATCCACCATGTCTAGGAAGAACTCAAGGAACACCCGGCGGAGACAAAGGAGGCCTACAAACAACATGCAGACCGCAAGAGACAGAAGGGGCTGGAATTCAAGACAGGCCAGAACAGGGGTGGCCAACCTGAGCAGGAGCCAGAATTTACCAATGCACATTGCCAAAGAGCCACAGTAATAAGTCAGCAGCTCCTCATCAGCTCCCCACCCCCGACTCCCAGCGCCTCCTGCCCACCAGCAGTGGGCAGCCAATCAGCGCCTCCCTCTCCCTCCCCGCACCTCCCAATCAGCTGTTTCGTGGTGTGCAGAAGGCTCGGAGGGGGAGGAGCGAGGGCATGGCAGGCTCAGGGGAGGGGGTGGAGTCTCTGGCAGAGCCAGGGGTTGAGCAGTGAGCACCCCCCAGCACATCGGGGCTGGAGCTACAGGCGCCAACTTTCCAGAGTCGGTGCCTATACAAGGAGCTGCATGTGGCTCCGGAGCCACAGGTTGGCCACCCCTGGGCCAGAAGGTTTGGCTATCAACCAAACATCTCCACACCACTAGATCATCCCATAAAGTAGATCACCAATATCTCATACAGTTTCAAATTTGCCAGCTAATTAGCACTGTCCCCGTTAAACTCTGCTTGCACAGGTCACTCAAAATACACCACATTTGCAACATCTCTCTTCAGAAGCCCTTCATAGAAAACATTTCCAAGCCGAATGCAACCACTCTCTGACACCTGTCCAGGTCCAGGAAGACCCCATGATCAAGCAGGTAAATTACGTTCGAGTGATTGCACATGTGCATGCCACTGTAGGCATGTACATATCCTGAGCACAGTCACCAGAAATTTTTTCCCTCAGTGGTACCCATCAGGGCGGCTCAAGTGCCCTCTGGTGCCATGCGCTCATAGCACCGGTGTAAAGGGCCCAGCCGACCCTGCACCCCGGCAGGTCCTTCTTACTGCCCATGACAGCTGCTGGAACTGTTCTCCTTGCTTCGGCAAGTTTTCTCAAGTGATCTGCATGAAAAAGGACCAGGAGGCCAGGCTGAAGTTTTTATGTATAGCGGCAGCACTGAGACCTTCCTCTGAGCCCAGCTGGTCGGACTTGGGAACTGAGAACCTCAGCGTCCCGGAGAACAGTCCTGGGAACCGAAAAACCACTTACACGCCCCTGTTCTAATAGAGGCTTTCAACAAAAGCAACTAAAAAAAATATATATATATATATATATATATATATAAAAGGGAGTTGCCTGGAAATACGATAGGGTCACCAATGGGGGAAATAGGGGGTGACATAAGGAGCAGCAAGTCTAAAATCTGGGTCTGCAGATTCCCCAGGTAGGGACAGCCTCCACCTAGCAGCTCTGGCTGTGGAAATACTCAGCAGGTCATGAGCCTCAAGAGCGCACACACACACACACACGACTTGCCACTCATGGAGGGCCTGATTGTGCTCAGGAATTGCAAAGGTCCTGCCAATCTATCGTCAAAGAAATAAGTCACTAGTAATTTCAAATCACTGATGTGTAAGTTATGTTCTTTTATAAGGCTAAACCAAATACATACAGAAATCATATCATGCAACTATGCCAATTACATTATTTCTTACATATCAGTCCTGCTGCTAGGATATACACCTATACCCCGATAGAACACGAATTCGGATATAACGCAGTAAAGCCGCGTTCCGGGGGGCGGGGCTGTGCACTCCAGTGGATCAAAGCAAGTTCGATATAATGCGGTTTCACCTATAACGCAGTAAGATTTTTTGGCTCCCGAGGACAGCGTTATATCGGGGTAGAGGTGTAGTCCCAATATCTGGTTAGTAATTCTAATAACTAAAGTTCTTAGTGCTCCATGATTCAGCACCAGCCTCTGCTGGGGATGCACGATATAACCTCCTGAATTCCCTTCCAATCCTATATTTCTATTATTCAATTTGGTAACACATTGCTATACCAAATTAGGCATGCAGAGGGGACATATATTATTTTTTGGTGGCTTTACAAATAGGTATCCATGAAGACACTAGGGTAAAAATTGGGGAGGAAATAAAGGGTTACATAAGTATTTTGAAGACAAACTTTTATAGTTGTTGGGATGTGCTAGCTGCACTCTCAAAATCCTCTTGTAGATCTGCTTGCAAAACTCTTTGATAAACTGCCATGTAGACATATCCTCAAATAACACTGTTCATATTGAACAACTATATTGTTCAGGCACTGCTGTTAATAAAAACCTCATCATCATCAGCCATCACCTGCCATAGCAGTATATTATTCCCTGACAGGCAGATTATGCTTCTTTGGGCAAATTACTGTCTTTTTTACAAGGGTAATTGGTGGTGCTGTATCAAAGGGCTTGACATTGGGCACACTTAATTTAACAGCTGCCTCTGGGCTCAGTCATTTATAGGCATGATATTGGATTTCCCATCTATGTGAAGAACATACAGATTTGTTTATTATTTAAGACCACAGATCCTAAGTAGGTTAATTCCATATTGACAAAATGCCTTGCAGACAATGGCATGGCTGATTTAGTTGTCTTCAACTACATTTAGCTAAAACAGAGTTAGTTCTGACTGACTTTCCTTTTGGCTCTATGCCTCAATTCCTGATAAAAATACACTCAGTTAATGATTTCCATGAAGGGAAAACACGGTCTTTGATTCTGAGCTGTCCTTTGAACACAATGCTCACCACATTATTAAGATTTTATGTTATCATTTGAAAAACCACTGCACCATGTTTATCCTTGTTGGGATCCAAAAACATTGTTCAGTCTTTTATCTTTTCCAGACCAGACTCTTGTAATGCATTACTTGCCTGTTTATCAAATAGATGGATTAACAAAGTTCAGCTTGTACTGAACTGATCTGCCAGTGTACTATACTACATGGAAAATAATCAGGAACATATATTCTTGTTCTTGACCCTTTCGTACTATTTATTCATAAAATAAAATTACTTTTAAAGATTCTGCTGTTGAACTACACCACTCTATATGGCCAATGCCAAGTTCCAGTCACAAAGAGGCAAATGCTGATTGGGTAGCTGATGGAGCATTTTGTCAACAGTCTCCAAATTTTGTAACAAGCAATACAGTATTTTAAATCTGTAGGATATTGCAGTTTTCCTGTTTCTAAATAGGAAAGAAAAACCAAACATTTGCTTTGTGCTGATTTTTCTTAAGAATCCTTACAGTTTAAGTCTCTTAAATATATTCTGCCAACAATTACAGTCCTTACATTTTTGGTTGCCACTTGAATCTGAAGTCAACCCGGCTTGAAAGAAACAGCAGCAGTAAAATTAATTAATAGGGGGGGGAGGGATAGCTCAGTGGTTTGAGCATTGGCCTGCTAAACCCAGGGTTGTGAGTTCAATCCTTGAGGGGGCCACTTAGGAATCTGGGGCAAAAATCAGTACTTGGTCCTGCTAGTGAAGGCAGGGGGCTGGACTCAATGACCTTTCAAGGTCCCTTCCAGTTCTAGGAGATAGGATACCTCCATAAATTTTTTAGGGGGAGGGATAGCTCAGTGGTTTGAGCATTGGCCTGCTAAACCCAGGGTTGTGAGTTCAATCCTTGAGGGGGCCATTTGGGGATCTGGGGCAAAATCAGTACTTGGTCTTGCTAGTGAAGGCAGGGGGCTGGACTCGATGACCTTTCAAGGTCCCTTCCAGTTCTAGGAGATGGGATATCTCCATTAATTATTTATAATTATTATTATTTAATTTCTGACAAGAAAGCTTTGTCCCAGATCTTATCCTCTCTTCCTCCTTCTCAGAAGGTCAAATATAACTTAATATTCTATCCTATAACTGGAAAATATAAATAGCTTACTGCTATCATTTAGATTCCTTTTAAATTCTGTTTATTACAACCCTGCTTTTGTTTTCAGTATATGAAAACCAAGTTAAGATGTGATTTACACACAAAAAGATGGTGCCTCTTGAGAAGCACCTTTACCACCTATTGACGTTACCACCACTGTTGTGCCCAAAAACATTGATCTTGCATGATCGCTGATTAGGATTTGAACAGTTTCAACTGGCACAGTCTCAGTGAAATTAACATACAGACATGGGATACTCTCTTCTCTATTCTGTGAATAGGATTTACATTCAGCAGCATTCATTAATGACATGATACCAAAGGGCAAGCCTTGACATAAAGCGGACACCTAATACCATCTCATTCGGAAAGTATTTTGTTTCCAGAGATGCCATGCATCCACATTGGCATCCCAAAGTGAGACTAACTGCATGAACATACACATAGAAGCTAAAGTCTATTGTACCATAGTCTAGATATAAAAGTGGGAATGATGTCTTTATCCACCACAGAGATAGCATTCATATTTGCAAGAAGCAAGCAAAACTGGTTTTCTGCTTACGCAAGTTCTAAACTACCAGAAGAGTGTAAGTATTTTCTCTCTGACCAGGATCTGTTTCAGAAAGGTGGAGACGAAATGGCAAAATATTAGAAAAGGTCTCCAAGGCCATGAAGGACAGAGGCCATAACAGGGACGCACAGCAGTGCCGCGTGAAAATTAAGGAGCTACGGCAAGCCTACCACAAAGCCAGAGAAGCAAACGGAAGGTCCGGGGCAGAGCCACAAACATGCCGCTTCTAAGCGGAGCTGCATGCCATTCTAGGGGGTGCAGCCACCACTACCTCAACCGTGTGCTATGACTCCCTCACTGGAGAAACACACAGGGAAGCGGGTTCGGGGTATGAGGAAGATGAGGATGGAGATAATGTAGATAGCTCACAGCAGCAAGGAAGCGGAGAAACCGGTTTCCCCAACAGCCAGGATATGTTTATCACCCTGGACCTGGAACCAGTAACCCCCGAACTCACCCAAGGCGTGCTCCCAGACCCTGAGGGCACACGGGGGACCTCTGGTGAGTGTACCTTTGTAAATATTACACATGGTTTAAAAGCAAGCATGTTTAATGATTAATGATTAATTTGCCCTGGCAATCGCGGCCAGTACAGCTACTGGAAAAGTCTGTTAACGTGTATGGGGATGGAGCGGAAATCCTCCAGGGACATCTCCAGAAAACTCTCCTTCATGTACTCCCAAAGCCTTTGCAAAAGGTTTCTGGGGAGGGCTGCCTTATCCCGTCCGCCATGGTAGGACACTTTACCACGCCAGGCCAGTAGCACGTAGTCTGGAATCATTGCATAACAAAGCATGGCAGCGTATGGTCCCGGTGTTTGCTGGCATGCAGACAACATCCATTCCTTATCGCTCTTTGTTATCCTCAGGAGAGTGATATCATTCACGGTCACCTGGTTGAAATGGGGCGATTTTATTAAGGGGACATTCAGAGGTGCCCCTTCCTGCTCTGCTGAACAGAAATATTCCCCGCTGTAAGCCACGCGGTGGGGGGGGAGGGGTGAAGTGATCATCCCAGAGAATTGGGGGTGTGGGGGAGGGGAGTTAGTTGGGTTTGTGCTGCATGTTAACCCGGAAACCGCAGCCCCTCCTTTTACATTGCAAACCCATTTTAAATGGCCAACCCAACGGGTGCTTGGTATGGGAAATGAGAGCGCTACTGTTTGAAACCATTCCCACATGTTAAGAAGGTTAAAAAAGCCAAAAGACTGTGTCTTACCATGGCTGCCTGCAAGCCGAAATCTGTTGCCTGGCACTGCGTGAGTGATCTCTCACACCAAACCGGCAGGCCCTCAATATAAGAGGAAAAATGTGACCTTGTAACAAAAGCACATGTGCTGTGTAATGTGAACAGCAAAATTTAACATGAAAGAGTGTACCCATTGTTCTCTAAAATGTGTCTTTTTTAACCACCTCTCCCTTCTCCTCCACCAGCTGCAAATGTTTCTCCTTCACAGAGGCTAGTGAAGATTAGAAGGAGAAAACGGAGGACGCGGGATGATATGTTCACGGAGCTCCAGATGTCCTCCCACGCTGAGAGAGCACAGCAGAATGCGTGGAGGCAGTCAATGTCAGACTACAGAAAAGCACAGTATGAACGAGAGGAGAGGTGGCGGGCTGAATCGCGGGATGAACAGAGCAAGTGGCGGGCTGAAGATGATAGGTGGCGTCAGCTTGCAGACAGAAGGCAAGAGTCGATGCTCCGGCTGCTGGAGCATCAAACTGATATGCTCCAGCGTATGGTTGAGCTGCAGGAAAGGCAGCAGGAGCAGAGACCGCCGCTACAGCCCCTGTGTAACCAACAGCCCTCCTCCCCAAGTTCCATAGCCTCCTCACCCAGACGCCCAAGAACACGGTGGGGGGGCCTCCGGCCACCCTGTCACTCCACCCCAGCTAATTGCCCGAGCATCAGAAGGCTGGCCTTCAATAAGAGTTAAAGTTTTAAACTACAGTGTGTCCTTTTCCTTCCCTCCTCCCCCACCCATCCCGGGCTACCTTGGCAATTATCCCCCTAGTTGTGTGATGAATTAATAAAGAATGCATGAATGTGAAGTAACAATGACTTTATTGCCTCTGCAAGCGGTGCTCAAAGGGGGGAGGGGAGGGTGGGGTGGTTGGTTTACAGGGAAGTAGAGTGAACCGGATGGGGGGGGGGCGGAGGGTTCATCAAGGAGAAACAAACAGAAGTTTCACACCGTAGCCTGGCCAGTCACAAAACTCGTTTTCAAAGCTTCTCTGATGCGCACCGCGCCCTGCTGTGCTCTTCTAACCGCCCTGGTGTCTGGCTGTCTGGCCGTAATCAGCGGCCAGGCGATTTGCCTCAACCTCCTACCCCGCCATAAATGTCTCCCCTTTACTCTCACAGATATTGTGGAGAGCACAGCAAGCAGCAATAACAATGGGGATATTCTTTTCGCTGAGGTCTGAGCGAGTCAGTAAGCTGCGCCAGCACGCTTTTAAACGTCCAAATGCACATTCCACCACCATTCGGCACTTGCTCAGCCTGTAGTTGAACAGGTCCTGACTCCTGTCCAGGCTGCCTGTGTACGGCTTCATGAGCCATGGCATTAAGGGGTAGGCTGGGTCCCCAAGGATCACGATAGGCATTTCAACATCCCCAACGGTTATTTTCTGGTCCGGGAAGAAAGTCCCTTCCTCCAGCTTTCGAAACAGAGCAGAGTGCCTGAAGACGCGAGCATCATGTACCTTTCCCGGCCATCCCACGTTGATGTTGGTGAAACGTCCCTTGTGATCCACCAGGGCTTGCAGCAGCATTGAAAAGTACCCCTTGCGGTTTATGTACTCGGTGGCTTGGTGCTCCGGTGACAAGATAGGGATATGGGTTCCGTCTATGGCCCCACCACAGTTTGGGAATCCCATTGCAGCAAAGCCATCCACTATGGCCTGCACGTTTCCCAGAGTCACTACCCTTGATATCACCAGGTCTTTCATTGAGCTGGCAACTTGGATCACAGCAGCCCCCACAGTAGATTTGCCCACTCCAAATTGATTCCCGACTGACCGGTAGCTGTCTGGCGTTGCAAGCTTCCACAGGGCTATCGCCACTCGCTTCTCAACTGTGAGGGCTGCTCTCATCCTGGTATTCTGGCGCTTCGGGGCAGGGGAAAGCAAGTCAAAGTTCCATGAAAGTGCCCTTACGCATGCGAAAGTTTTTCAGCCACTGGGAATCGTCCCACACCTGCAGCACGATGCGGTCCCACCAGTCTGTGCTTGTTTCCCGGGCCCAGAATCGGCGTTCCACGGCATGAATCTGCCCCAGTAACACCATGATTTCTACATTGCTGGGGCCTGTGCCTTGTGAGAGGTCTATGTCCATGTCAATTTCCTCATCACTCTCGTCGCCGCGCTGCAATCGCCTCCTCGGCTGGTCCTGGTTTTGCTTTGGCATGTCCTGGCTCTGCATATACTCCAGGACAATGCGCGTGGTGTTCATAGTGCTTATAATTGCCGCGGTGATCTGAGCGGGCTCCATGATCCCAGTGCAAGCTATGGCGTCTGGTCTGAAAAAAGGCGCGAAACTAGTATCTGACGGACTGGGGGAGGGAGGGAGGGTCGAGTGACAACATGGCGTACAGGTACAGGGAATTAAAATCAACGAAGGTGGCTGTGCATCAGGGAGAAACACAAACAACTGTCACACAGAATGCCCCCCCGCCCCCAAAGATTGAACTCAAAACCCTCGGTTTAGCAGGCCGTTGATTTCACGGAGGGAGGGGGAAGCAAATGAATACAGAACAAATCTATTTTTTACATCTTAAGCTGGCAGACAACGGTGCAGCATGACTGATAGCCCTCGGCATCTTCTGGGTGCTTGGCAGAAAATAGCATACTACAACTGATAGCCATCATCATCAAGACAGTTCGATAGGACTGAGCATGTCTGCCCAGGTGCCCATGATTGACAGCCACTGCAGTACGATGACGACGGATACCAGTCATAATATACCAGCTTCTACCAAAAGGCAAGGGGCTGCTGCTGTGTGCAATGCAGCCCCACGCCTGCCAGCACCCAGATCGCCCTCGGCCTCTTCTGGGTGCTTAGCAGAAAATACTGGGCGCTTGGCAGAAAATGGCATACTACGACTGATAGCCATCATCGTCATTGTGAAGGCAGCAGAATATGACTGGAGGGTGGGGGACTGGAGGACATACGGAGTTCCAGCCACTGCTGTACGATGACGACGGTTACCAATCGTAATACACCATCTACTGCCAAAAGGCAAAAGGCAAGGGGCTGGTGCAATGCAGCCCTATGGCTGCCAGCCCCACGGCTGCCAGCACCCAGATCGCCGATGAAGGCTACCAGTCATGCTGCACCGTCTACCGCCAAAAGGCAGTTAGCTGCTGCTGCTGTGTAGCAATGCAGTCCCACGTCTGCTGGCACCCAGATGACATACGGTGACGGTGAGCTGAGCTGAGCGGGCTCCAGGCTTGCCGTGGTATGATGTCTGCACAGGTAACCCAGGTAAAAAGGCGCGAATCTATTGTCTGCCGTTGCTCTGACGGAGGGGGAGGGGCCTGACGACATGTACCCAGAACCCCCCGCGACACTGTTTTGCATCATTCAGGCATTGGGATCTCAACCCAGAATTCCAATGGGCGGCGGAGACTGCGGGAACTGTGGGATAGCTACCCATAGTGCAATGCTCCGGAAGTCGACGCTAGCCTCGGTACTGTGGACGCGGGCCGCCGACTAGAGCACTTAGAGCATTTTATGTGGGGACACACACAATCGGCTGTATACAACCGATTTCTATAAAACCGGCTTCTATAAATTCGACCTAATTTCGTAGTGTAGACATACCCTAAGACACAGGGCCAATAGGTGTTGGTTTGTTTGTTTGGGTGAGTCCCACAGTAGCATCAGAATCTCAGGAACGGTGATATTAATCACTGAGCCTACTGTGAGCTCTGAAGTGTATGGTCTCCATGCAGCCCCTTGTCTTCTTACTTGTGCTTAAGATCAACCTCCAGAATATGGAGAGAAAGAGCAGTGACATCCATACTTTCCAGTTAGTCTTCCTTAGCTCCCATAATGATCATTCCATCGATGTGTGTACGCTCATATAACATAGTATTACAGCATTATGAAAGTATATTAGAATTCATTAAATTGTTCTTGGATCCTTAGCCCTTATTCTGTTACCTAGTTTAAGATTCTTAGTTTTACTCATAGCTGGAAAGGGATTGAGGTTTTGACTGGTTTTGTTACCTTGTTATCCCCCTTCTTGTTTGTCTAGTTTTTCCCCTCATGTTCCCTTCCACATCCATAACCAGGAGAGACTGTTGTGCCCATGGGACCAGGATAGAAGGCATACAAGGGAAAAGTACTACTTCCTTGGCATGCTCTCCTCTTTCCCTATTCCCCTATGGGCCTCCAGCTCTACAGGTAGGATGGGGAAAGGGTTTACAGATTGCTCTCAATTTATTTTCGTGAAGAGCAGGTAGCAAACTAGGGAAAAGGAAGAAGAAAGGAAAAGCCACCTAGGGGGTATAAAAATACTTTAATTTTGTTCATGGTTATCTTGCTGGTCTGTGCCAGAGAAAGGGAAGACTCCGTAACTTGTGTGGGAGCAGACCAAACACAGAAAGAATGTTGGATAGTAGTTATGTCAGATCAGACTAGTGGTCCATTTACTCCAGTATCATGTCGCGGAGAGTAAATAGTACTGATGATTAAAAGAAAGGCACAAGAAACCCTGCAGTTGGCAGTTATGGTATAGCCTGCTAACAGAAAAGTTTCCTCCTAATTCCTATTAAATAAAGGTTGGTTTATTCCCTGAAAAAATGTCAGTTGATATTCCTTCCAAAACTCATTCTCACGCTCTTAATCTCCTTGCTTTGTGATTATAGATGATCCCATTATCCATATAAATGTTGACCTTTTTTAAAATCCTGCTTAGCTCTTGGCCTTAGTGATATCTTGTAGCAGTGAGTTCCATAAGCAAATTGTGCATTGCATTGAAAGCCAACCAAAGGAAACATTTTTTTCAGCTAGCTGCTTTTCAGTTCCATTGACTGTCCCTTTGTTCTTGTATTTTGAGAAAGCGTTGAGAGAAGTGCCTGACCTAACTTGTCTATACTACTCATTTTATATATCTTTATCATGTCCTTCCATATCCATCTCCTCTCTAAAATTAAAGACCCAATCTTTTCAGTCTTTCTACGTGCAGAAGGTCTTCCATTTCTCTAGTTGCTCGTTGCCAATCTCTGAATCCAATTTTTTCTGTAGATGAAGTAGTGTTCTTGTCTAGTCACTCTAAGTGGGGGGTTCCCATTAATGTATATAATTTTTCTATATTATTCTCCATCCTACTCCTTAGTCACACTAACATTGTTTGCTTTACAATAGATTTAATAGCTGTAGCAACTCCACTTGATGAAAATTTCCAAACTGTCCTCAGAATCCCCAAATTTTTATTTTTCACCTACATCTTCTGTTTGCCACTGACTTGCTGTGTGATAGTGGACAAGTTACTTAACCTGTCTAAGAAGACAAAAGAAAAACTAAATTTATTCTGGAAAATGCCAATATTAAGCAGCTATTTTCTATGTATACTGTAACTCCAAGGTAAAAAGCTATGTATCACAAAGAACAAGTTTCACCATCTTAATGATTACTTATGAAAAGAAGAAATTGTTTACTGTTAGGGTAAAACTATTTTAAACACTTGAGGGAGGGATTTGTAAATGAGTTTGAGATAGTATCTTTAGAGCAGACAGCATACAGAGTAAAAGCATTTTATATGCATCTTTTACACTTCAATTCATACAGTAAGTTCATTGACTAATTAGAGTGACAGGTAAAATATTACATACAGACGTTAAATATATTCACTGCACTAAAATACATACTTATTTTACACATACACAAAACCATATACATGCACACACGGAGCCATACAGCACTTATTGGTATTTTACATGTTCACAAAAAGTGTTAAAAGAATGTTATTCAGGTGAGGGGAATGTTTACATGGACATGTGAATTATGACTTTAAAAACACCTCCATCAAAAAACCTATTCTAACTTCACAGATTTTAGTTCAGAAGGCAAAGTTTATGCAAATGTTGGGTGACAAACAAGCTTCATGTCAGCAACTAACACCAAGCAATAGCTTTTCAAGGCTAAGCATTCACACTTATACAGCTAGCTGCTTTGCTAATGCAGTAATACAAAATAATGGTAGAAGGCGCCCAATAACCTTGGTTAGATTCACTGTAAATGCTGAGAGACAGCTTAACCACAGAGCTAGTGAAGAGAATTCTATGTTGAAAAACTTTAAAGGAATGGGCTGCATATGTCTATTCCTGTAAATGCTTTCCCCAAAGTGTGTGTGGGTGGTGGTGTTTTTTAAACCCACCCTTATGACTGGGGGAGGAGAGGGGACAGCTTTTCTCAATATTGTTTAACAGGATCAACAAAGGGGTGTTCAACAAATGCTGCTTTATTTTTCCCCCCCCACAATGCTGCAAGTCTGCTGTAGTCTAAGCAAACAGCATTTTTCAGACTGGCAGTATAAGGAGCATTTTCTTGTTTATATATAAAAAGTTAAATACAAATCCAGGACAATTGACCGGATCAAGATTATTAATTAAAGCTATTGCATTTTGTCACGTCTATTGAAAGATATATCCCTATGCTCTAGGCTTTTGTTAGAATATACAGTAGTTGTGATTTTACTTTCTTTGAAATTTGATAGTTTTGCCTATGGTAAAGATTATATACCACCTGTTAAAAAACCAGGTTCCAACTTTTATTTTAAATTAATATTTAATTTGACAATTTTGTTCCTTTATACAAAACTGCACATTCCCATAATAAAATAAAAAATTAAGATATTTACTTAGTATTAGTTAGTAAATGAGCTCTGAATTAATGCAAAACATTTTGCAATATGGGTGACAATGGGGATTACGAGATTTCATGGTTCACAAATAATTAAAACAGCACTACATAAAAAACAAGCAAGGGTTTCCTGTACTCAGAGTTTCCTGACTTGGTTAATTTGATCATAATAGCAAATATTATTCTATTATGTGTATATTTTCTAAAAGGCCCCTAAATATCACAACTGTACTATCAAATACTCACAGATATAAAAGTACACTGACAAGTACAAGTAAAGTATGTTCTTATTGGCTCTTAACCTACACAAACTGTTTAAACAAGGTGACATGGCTGGACTTCTTTCAGTTTGGATCAGTTCAACTGACTATTGGAAGCAATCATCTTTGATGCATTCATACTAACCATGCACAATTTAGCAATCTGCCTTCAAATTACTATGCAAACAAGCCTATTGAAAATATGTATTTTCAGTGATAAGAGTCCCAAAGACAAGTTTTTCTCCCCCTTCCTTCAGTTGGACCTAATCCTTAGGGTCACTGTTCTCTTTGCCAAAAAGGCACACAAAGATGACTAAACATTAATCTGGAGTATCAAATATTGGAGTATTAAATGAACACTATCTGTGTTAAATTCACACCTTTTGCAAACAAACTATTTAGTCAATTTTTTCCTTAATCCCACATTAAAAATATCCCTCATTTTAGAAGCATTCATTTTTCATTGATTAGAGAGTCAGATTAGACACAGTTAATATTAACCCTAGTTAACAGATTAAGTTTTCCAATTTACTTAGAATATTAAAGATGCACTTATCCTGATTTCCTCCCTGGACCTGATCAGCTACAATTCTAAGTTTAGCAAGTAAAAATAACTGACATTAGGTATTGGAATATACAAGCAATGCATCTATCAGGAAAGGAAATTTCTCAACTGATAGTTGCAGAGATTAATCTTATTATACAAAAGACTGCTGATAATAAAGAGGGTTTGCCTCACTCCAGTCTGAAAATGCACATTCTAGAGAGCAGTGCAGGATGCACAAGACAAATCAGATAAATAGCTATACTTGGCAATTTATATTCAAAGAGTAATCTAGTTTTCCCCAAACATATGCAGACTGTTCGGATGATAAAAGCTGCAGAGAAAAAGAAGACAGAAAAAGAGAAAACATATCAGCAGACTGCACCTCCGTCTCTTTAGCTGGGCTGATCACCGTCTGTACTTCCAAGGAGCAGTTTGCCCTCTTGACCGCGAAGTAAAAAGGGTAATCCTTGGCCACCATTGTGGCTGCAGGAGCAGCAGTTTCGGATGTCACAGCTGATTCTATCGGAGTGCAAAATTCAAAGAAAGCGGAGTCTCCCTTCCACGGCGCCCAGCAGTTCAGTAATTGAAAGACCCCGCACTAGGCTTCTGATAGCACAGCATAACCTATGCAACTCTTGGTCTCGAATAAGGCAGGAAAAAGACAAGCTCCCTATGTCAGTCAAGAGTAACGCAACACAGCTTATTACTAAACTAAAACCCGCCCACTAGCCCAGGATGGGGGAGGGGATGGGGGAGAAATATTCAGCTGAATCAGTGGAAAGGAGCAAATTATTTAAACTCACACAGTTAGCTACCAGTGGAAAACACTTAGAGAAAATTATGCTATTTTCAGCAGAACATTACTCATCTTCTCTCCTACACCTTTACTCACCGCTGGCTATGCGTCATCAACGTTAAATGACATAAATATGAATTTTAATTTGACATTATCCCAGCTTGTTCCTTGCAGGATAACTTGCAATTTAATTAGTATCTCTTTGTTGGGTCCTCCAGACAGTATAGTGTATTAACCATCAAATGCAGAGTTTTATTGTCCGAAATAAAATCCTAGTTTTATTAATTTCCTATGGATTATGTCAGCTGAATTTATGTTATGTGGTGTGTAAGGGCACTAATTCCAATCTAGGAGAACGGGTGGGGTTAAAAAGTATCACAACATAGCCTTATAGCATGTGATATTTTTCAGTTTTTATTAGTCCAGCTTGTTGCTTTTTCCTGTTTGGCAGGGAATAGGTTTGTTTTCTTTTTAATTACGCTCTGCATCCATTGTTTACGCAGAGAACTCCCTCCCCCGCATTGTAGCAGACTGGGGAAGTGGAAAAGTACCTTTGCCTGATTTGTTATACAGTACGATTCAGTGTATAGGCAGCCACGTGGTTCCGTTTGATCTTTACTACAGTACAAAGGTAGTGAAAATTGCCTGAAAAAAGAGAGGAAGTGTCAGGGGCCGTCTTGTTACAAGAGGAGTATGGGATCTGTCTGACAAAGGAGACAAGGAAACGGAAGCTGTGACTAGGAAGTTGGGGGAGGGGAAAGAACACTTAAGAGCAATTTCAGACACGGAGGAGGAATGCCATAAGGAGATAACTTTATTAGAGAAACTGTGTTTTCAAGGAGGGTTATAGGAATACATGAGAATTTTTTAATTATTTTCTCCAAAGCTTGATAACAGGTATTAGTGCCTTCAGAATTTAAGCTCTTTGTGGGAGTTACTCTTATTTGCTCAAAAAGAACAGGAGTACTTGTGGCACCTTAGAGGCTAACAAATTTATTAGAGCATAAGCTTTTGTGGGCTACAACCCACTTCTTCGGATGCATATGCACGAAAGCTTATGCTCTAATAAATTTGTTAGTCTCTAAGGTGCCACAAGTACTCCTGTTCTTTTTGCGGATACAGACTAACACGGCTGCTACTCTGAAACCTGTCTTATTTGCTCAGCACATATTACCCACTTCAGAGTGCTGTGTACATCTATGGGGCTTTATGAATAAATAGTAAAAATAATAAATAATGGAGAGGTTGTGGTCATAGTGTTAGCCTGAGAAATTTAGCATTGTGCTAAAGGACCATATGCAGATCCAGCACTGGGAATTTGGAGTTGTTAATTACTAGTACTCAACTAGGGACTATTAGGATATAGTGAGGGCCTTTAGATCATTTAACAAAGAAGCACCTGTAACATTAGAAGGAAAAGGAAAGAGAGTGATCAGCACAAGAGAAGGTTACACCCTAGTAGTAAACTTAATTTATAATATGAACCAAATGCAGACTACAATGCATAGATCGTGCAGAAACCAGAGGGCTAGTCTAGTTTATTCAGAATACCCTTGCAGAAGAGAACGGGAAGTTTTTGTCTATGAAATGTCATATACACATCTGATGTATAAATAATCTGGTATATTATAACCTAAATAATTTATAATTCTAGGCTGTACATGACAAAGTTGTAAAGTCCTCAGCGGTACTTTTATATGAAACACTATAAAAACATGAAAATATTTTAGTTTATGCAGAGATTCCATGTGTTACTTGCTCCCTAAACTACAGGTCGTGATTTTTTCTTCTATGATGGTGTTGTTTTACTTTTCAATAATTTGCTTTTACTGGGCCTCAGTGATATGTTTGGGTGATATACTGTATCAACTGGTATTAGAAGTTGTGTATTAGCACTTTGTTCCTTAGAAAACAAGTATATCAACCCCCAAAATATGTAGTTTTATGCCAGTCTAAGAAGCAGAAGTCCAGAGAGTACTGCAGCTGTTGTGCTATCCGGTGTCAGGCTGTAGAGGCCTTGATTTTAAATAATGCCTGTGTGTTTGTGTATGGGCTTGTGTGCTAACAATCAGCTTCACTTAAATCAATAAGACAAAGTGCCTTTCAGGAGTTGCCCTAAAAAACTCAGCATTCTAATCCTATAAAATGTTTCACAACATAAGCAGTGTTTCATACCGGAAAACAGTCTACTGGTTCAGGGATTGAAATAATGAACTCTGGTTTACATTTCCAGGAAATGTGCCAGTACAAGGATTCTGTTTTTCCTCTACTGATCAGATTAGTGCACTGCAGTTTAAATGGCCTCTCCTGAGAGACAAGAAGAGACCATTTCAGCAGGGATGCAGTACCCTTACTGGTACAGGAAAGGGAGACTCCTATCAGTGTTTCAGAGCAGCCTTTTCATGGAAGGATAGATGATAATGATCTGTCAAAATCCAGAAGAGGATTTTTCAGACCTCTCAGAT
This sequence comes from Emys orbicularis, assembly GCF_028017835.1. Taxonomy (NCBI): domain Eukaryota; kingdom Metazoa; phylum Chordata; order Testudines; family Emydidae; genus Emys; species Emys orbicularis. The sequence goes on from NC_088689.1 coordinate 106,082,304, forward strand.
CTTTGGCTATTCTGGCAGACATAGTAAAGTTTCTACATAAAAACTGAAATCTGGACCCATAGTCTATGAATAGCACAATATTTTATAAACTTAATCTACATCATGTACAACAAGTCAACATCATGATGCTACAATTCCAAGCAATTCCCAGGAAGAGAGAAAGAATATGTACAGCAAAGGCTTGGAAAACTTTGTGGGTATTACTGACCGGGTAGCCAGTCAGACTATTTCAGTTTTCTGTGTGTTCCTACATACATTTAATTATATAAGCTATTTCTAAATGGTCAATTACAAGCCCATTTTATAGGCTTGTTGCTTCTCTTCTAAAAAGGATGAGGACACAAAGTGACTATGTTCCTCAATCTACTTTTTTAATCTAGGAAAGGTATCCACTTTTAATATCTAGGTCACCCACTTGTTTAATCTTTTCAAACCCAAAGAATGTACTTACATTTGTATTTTTAACAGCATGTGCTCATTGTCTAGGGGCCATTGGACACATCCAATTAAAACAATGGAAGCCAATAAGAATGCCATTTCCAGTAGCCAGGCAACATTGTAAACACTTCAAATCAACGGAAACCTGCCATAATGTCACTACAATACTGTATCTAATTCCTTTAAACACAAATCTCCTTAGGCAACAGCCCGAGTAAACAGAAGAGCATCCCATTATCCCCTGAAGGTTAATTAACTTGGGTTCTGGTGAACCACCAAGGGAAACAAGCTCAAGGCTTGTAGAGCCTCCATTGAGAATGCTCTACCTCCAGTCCTCAAACATTTGAATTTAGGGAGTATTATGTAATGCAACTACTGAACTAAGACAATAGGAGGGTACACAGAAAAACAGTGGCAGACCCTTAGGTAGCTAGGACCTAGACCACACAAGGCTTTATCCATTAAACATCAATATCTGAACAGCATTTGGAACCATGCAGAGCACAGATACAATGGTCTCAGTAATGCTCATGGTGCTGCAGAGGCCCCTACCTTGTACACTAACTGAAACTGAAAGGTGGTCATAAAGAGTAGCAGTGAAAAATGAAATTTGAAGCCCATCTTGTACAGCAGAGCTATTCCTCAGTATCACTTGGACTCTGTTCTCAGATCAGTGAAATCACAGTTGACCATATCTATGTAATTCTCAATGGCTTGCACAAATTTCAACAATGAATGTGTAATATAGGGAAAAGCCAGTGTCAATTAAGGTGTGCTCTAGGCTAAAATGTTCATGCATGAGTCAACAGGTAACTGATTAAGGTGATTTTGTTTTCTTCTTGAGAAATCTTCTATATGAACTATAATATCAAGCAAAATTTCATGATGTCATGAAAATAAAATAATCTACATAGGAATAAAGTTAAATATTTTATGCAAAGATTATATTAAAGAGCGAGAGAGATTACACAGCTAGATTGTATGTTAAGTATTTCCAAGGAGTGTAAAAGATGGTATGTCTGACATTTACACAGCTACCAAAAATTGCAAAGAACATTGATTTTGACTTTAATTATGTACTGTACATAGCTCCTCAGAGTGTACAACATAAGGAATGTTCTTAGATCACAATGATGTTAGGCCCCTATCCTACAAGGGATCTCTGTGGGTGGCTGCTTACACAGTCAGAAGGTTCCACCTGCACAGATCCCTGTGGAGGATCAGAACCTTAGATTGTGAATCCTTGCAGCAGGAACCAGCCCTATTTAATTAGTCTGTAAAGTGCCAAGTGCACCTCTGGTGCCACAAAAATCATCATACCAAACTGCTATTTCTTAGTACAGAAACTGGGAGTATATACAGTGCTATGTGTCAATCAATACACCATATTACAGTCACCCTGAAAGATCTCTAAAAACCTTACAAACCATTTAATATACAGAACCACTTGAATGAAGTCAAGTCTGAGGTGGGGAGCAGTTACCCACTAAACCACAGTATATGATGTCAATGGATATTTAACATCTAGGCAAAACAAGCCTTGAGTTTTAAGTCTGTATCTGAAAGATACCTGAGCAAATGGTTCCAGAGAGATTAGCCATTCCAAAACATATGCTTAGACCACTAACCCATCTGATTTCTATAAAAATTAAATAGATCTTGCATGTCACTTAAATTTTTTAACCAAAAAAAGATAAGTTGATTAGATGGCACACAGTAGGCTAGTGCAGTAGTCTTACACTTTTGGAGCACGGAATCCAATTTTTTCTAAGCCAAAAGTGAAGTTGAGTTTGGTGATTTTATACTACTCCATATTTATCGGCCAAACAAAGGTACTAAATTATGTGTTAAAACAACAAGTCTCTGTTCCAGAGAAGTGTCCCCATTACTGTGGTTCAGAAATAAAGTTACTGGACAGAGCTACGTAGGAAAGACTGGTTGTGTTTGGCTCATGTCAGTGTGACATGCTTTGGGGTTCAACCTAGACCAGTAAGGCATTGTGTCATTGCTGTCCTGTAATGCTGGGTGCTTCTGTGTTGTGCTGCTTTGGCTGAGAGCTCTGATGCCAGCAGCCTGTTTACAGCACAATGACCTCACTCTGGATTGCACAAGACAGGTTACTCCTTGCAGGAGGACCTCAACAACCTTTCCAGGCTTGAGTTCTCCCCAAAAATGCCTCTCTGCCATGTTCAGCCCCTCTGATTGTAGAATGCACAAAACCTTATTAAGTTAGCTGCTCTTTTAAAGAGACATTACACAGCAGTTTATTAACTTAGCTGGGGTTGACAGACCCTCCACTTCAATTAAACCACTTAGCTGGTTTATGGTAAAAGTAAAAGAAGTTTATTAGCAAAAGGACATAGGTTTAAGTGATATCATGTAGAAAGAATAAAGGTAGAAATGGTTAAAAACAAACAAAAGTAAAACATGCTTCTAAGACTCTTTAAGTCAAGTCAGATTTTAGTCTTTTGTTCAAAGAAAATTTTCTCACCGCAGTCTCTTCTTCCAGTATGGCTGGCCAGTTGTCAGCCAGGACCCAAAACAGAGCTCACAGGACTTGATTAGCTTAGGTGCTCTCTCCCCCACTTTACAGTCCAGTAAACCTTTGAAACATATTCTTTGGAAGTGTATCCCCAGATAAAGTTTTTTTACTGTGCTGGGTGTAGACACCATGCTGTCTGGTGTAAATGCCAGCCTGGCTTCTCCCCCACTTGTTATTTTTTACAATGCAAATGATTTTTATGTAATCTCTGATACAAATGAATAGCCTACTGTTCTTGGCCACAACTGGCTTAAGATGCTGGCCCCTTTCCTTTGCCTGGAAAAACTTGTTAATCAACTTTCCTGGATATGCCTGGTTTAAACACATTTTAGATATTTCAAGCACATCTGTATAATTTTTTGTAGGTTAACTGTACATACATGACTCAATAATATTGATGATCAATGAGTTATTAGTTTTCCTGTGATACAGTGCATGCCACCTTTTGGATAGATATGACCACACAGTGTGTGAGGTGCACTGAGCATGCTAGGTCTGACAAGAGGGGCTGACACAGAGTAGTGAAACACCCAGTGGAGCTCCATGCCCCACCAGTGCTATCAGTCACTCAATTTAACGAGTATTAAATTAATCCAGAACACTTGCAAAAAGAAAATTAATACTACACATTGTTCTAAAAATGTAGTCGTGTAATGGGTTCAGCACCCACCTCTCCCAAGCACCCCCCCTTCTGATCAGGTGTGAGCCTGCTTTTCTTTCAGTTTTTACAACAGGTGGCACCAACCTCTTGTGAGTGCCCCCTGGATGATAGTTCTTTCAGTGGGTCTTCAGTGACTCTACCCTCCAGCTGAGTCACACTGTCTGTAGATGGAACAAACAAACAAACCCCTTCCAGGGTATACAGTCTTTACCTTCCCACCAAGGCTTCCTCCCTGGAGACACTGCCCTCCTGTAACAGTCCAACAGGGGCCCATCATGGTACCCTCAGTTGGCATGTCCTTTATGGCATCCCTCCCTGGGGTCAGTCTTTAACCAGACCACCAGGACCCATCACTGTACCCTTGCCTGGTCTGGCTAGGTTCCGGGCTCAGGCCTTGCTTAATCCCCTCAGCCATCCAGGAGCTCCTTCTTAGCTTCCCCCGGTCTTCAGCATCCTGCCCTGGGCTCAGTCTTGCCCATACTGAGCTGTCTGCAGTCCTGCTGCTCTTCCAGCCAGCCAGGAGCCCAGACTTCCCTCTTCCAGCCCCAGGCAGCAACTGAATCCACTGTCTCTGCTACTCCTTTTCATAGGGCCTTTCTGGCCACTGATTGGCTGCTTTTCCTACACCCACTCTAGGCTGCCTGGAGGACTTCTCCTGTGCTCTTTTCTGGGGAGGGGTGAGGCAGGACCACATGGCCTCCAGCAGGGGGCTTCCAGACCTAGTCCAACCCATCACAGGTAGGAAGAGATGATTTTGTCATCTTGTGCTAATAAAAGGCTTTTAAGAAGCCAGGATATTGAGCAATGGCACAGAGATCTGAAAACTAAACCTAAATACGTAAATCTGGAAAGCACAATCTCCAAGCTATACAAACAATGTTTTGTTTTTTTGTTTTTGTTTTTTCAAAGTATAGTGGAAAAGGGAGGGGGGGAAAAAACAGTGAAAGCTGATTTCAGCCTGAGGAAGAAAACTGGAAAATAGAATGTTGAAGGTTTAATTTTTTTTTTTTTACCTGATCATTGCCAACACGTTCCAGTAGCCTTTAGGCAGAAATGCAGAATGTGTGATTAAACAGAAATATTTTGAAAAGTCTACACCCAGAAGTTGATTTACTGTCTTCCTGATACGCTGGTATTCTGACTACTTAGCACATTAAAATCCAAAATCTGCTTTGTATAGCTATTTTTGAAAGATTAAATGAATAAAGAGAAATCTGTGTATATTACTGATTCTTAATTCTTCTCTTTATTAAGAACTGTACCTCTCTAAGGACAATCGGGGCTGTGTAAAGGACACTGGATCTCTCTTTATTTCATTTTACAGTAACAAGACCTAAATCAACAATTCTCTACTTGTTTTTGGTCTGTCTTTTGGCTGTGTTGAATAATAACTAGCCAAGCACTAGTAGCAAAGATTCAGTCTCTCTCTCGTAATCTTTCTTGGATTGCTGGTGGCAGAACAAAATTAAAAACATGCTAACTTGCCTGGATGAATTTCATTCTCAAGTGATTCAAGTTTGGGTCAGTTTTTCACTTTGATCTGTTTCTTCCTCCCCTGCTCTCAACCTTATAGAGCAGCATTAATCAAATCTAGACTATAAGCTTCCTAATTAGAGTCTGAGAGAAAATATCTAGTAGGGTGGTGGTGGTTTTTATTTTGTTTTTTTCTTTCATGTTGGTAATTTATAGGAGAAAAATAACCAAAACATATATGTTACTGTGAAGGTATTCATATGATATGAATTCCAAGCGACTAAGCACGAAGCTATTAAAAGGTAGACTATATAGAATCAATTACAAAACTGCATTATTGTTTTCAGATACACACTATTGTTCCAAAAAATTAAAAAAATAAAGGGCGCACAGGAAAGAAAGATGATAACTGTAAATAATAGGGTTGCTTTGTTTATTTTTTTAAAAAGACCATGTCGTTATTTGACACACCTTGGTTCTCATCCTGATCTCACTTACACTAGCGCAAGTTATTCCAGATTTACACTGGCAACAGAATCTAGAACAAAAATCTTTCTTTAATATAAAAAGTGGCTCAGAGCAGCAGCATCTCCATATAGCTCTGGGTAATGTTCTAGGCTATTGGTATATTATGTTAACTGGAAAAGCTGCTAAGGAATGCAAATACTTATCTAAGTTACAATGCACAGAAGTTCTCAGAAAAAGACTGAACAAGTTGCAATCCCTGGTAGCAATATGAGGGGATGTGTATCACAAAAAGCGGCATAGTTTGGTAGGAAATGGGACCCACTTACTTAGCAGACAAATTACTCCTCTGAAAATGTTCATCAGAGTAAGTTACCATTCCAAAATGACTAGTATAAATTAATCAAACTAAAGGTGCATGCACATATCCACATATATATAGAAGCATTATCTTTTGACTGCATCAGTTTCCCTCTGCCCATTATAACAACTCCCTGGAGTAATCTTAAGGTAATTCCACCTTTGGAAAAGGAAAGAAAATTTCCCTCCAGCAGGTCAGTTTAAACACAGTTGTGGCCATTTGAAGCTGCTCAGAGTTTGGAATGTAGAAAAAAGTCCTGGTAGTGATGTTAGTAGGTAGAAAGCAGATAGGTTACAAGATAAAATTTAGAATTCCAAATATAATAGCTCACATTTTAAACTACTGAGCACTTGATTAAAAGAATTGGTGGCTTAGAAAGGGGAATAAAATATGATTATAGGATAAATAGTTAACATAAAATTACCACTAAAAAAAAAGTGTCTTAAAATTTCATGGGCTGAGGCTTTTTCTAATTAGGCCCTAATCCTGCAAAGGACAAGCACAGAGCAATGGAAGTCTGCATGGGAGTAACTAATTATCTACCTTCGACAGTGTGCAAGATCAGGACCTAATTTTTGCTCATTCATTCAGACAATTTTCTAAAGACTGGCTTTGAAATAACTTTCATCTATATAGCTTATGTAGAGGCAGAAAACACATAAAGAATATTGCTCATTTGCCCTCTAATCATATCGTGGCCATTACTAAAGCTGCTGAAACTGGTGGAAATTTCTCTTGAACCAGAAATCCTGAAAAAAATTGTTTTTGAAACATAGACACATGAAATATGCTCCGGCAACATGCAGCTGTGAAACCAACAAGAGTATCTGTTTCAGTCAGCAGCTGCTGGGACTTCCAGGGTTTGCGGCTCCAGGGCAACCCTGTTATGCGGACTACACTAGAGCTTCCAGACTATGGGCTAGCTGGCTCCCTGGGCTGCCTGACTACTGAGTGGGCAGCATGACAATAGGCATGCCTAGGGAGCCAGCTGACCTGGGAGTCTGGAAGCCATGGGGTCCCCACCCTGGGGCAGTCTCCATGGTGGGGCACGTGCCGCCATAGGAAGATGAGCACATCTGTCTACTTAGGTTGAGGAATACTCCTAAATACAGTGTAGACATACCCTTGTCAGGGCTTCCAGGACTGCTAGGCTCCCAGTTCTGCAGCTGGGAGCTTGAAAGCTCTGAGAGCCTTCTGGATTTTCAGGGCCCCAGCTCCACTGCAGGGAGTCTGGTAATCCTGGAAACCCTGGCATGGTGGGGCTGACCCAGAGACACAGACACTGAAAACCTGGGCTCCCAAACAGCCCACCAGGCGAGCTGGTTGAGAACCAAGTGGCTTTCCACTGGAACTTTGCCTGCGATTCAATGAAAATTCTTCAAACCAGACTCATTTTCATGAGACATTTCAGGTTTGACAAACCAGCATTTCCCAACAACGGAAAATTTCCAATCAGCTCTAACAATTACTTGGTTTTTGTAGCAAAAGATGCCCTGACCCAAACCCAGGGGTCAAAGTTTAAATAGGAGTCTCCACTGGCTTCCAAGCTCTTCCGTGCTTACTATTCCAAAGTGCTACATTCTTACCTAGAGGTGCATTTCAGTTGTGCTGGAATGGGGGAGGCAATTCCTCTATACACATACTGCTGTGTAAACACATATGCATTTAATAAAACACTCTGGGATCCTTTGGAATGAAAGATGTTTCTTTTTAATGTGAATATACTCTGTGGAACAATCCTGCACTGGGAGGGGAAAGGACAAGGTGACCTAATGGGTCTTTTCCATCTAACTGTTCTGATTATAGTGAAAAGTCCTGAGAAGTTAAAGGATGGCTGAACCTGACAGCATTACACATTTACAGAGATAACTGTGCATACACGCAGAATTTATCCCTGCAGAGATAATAGAAGGCTACTTGTAAAAATGTCCAGATTTCATACATTGAAATTCCTTTGACCTCCTGCAGCTCAAAACTAATGATGGCCCACTGAGAAAATTACCAAGAGTTTCATGCTTCTCCACCCTTCTCACACACCCAACAATGCAAACTAATTACTAACCATGGTGGTCCCTCACTAGGGAATGTAGAGGGTGTGGTAAGGCAGGATAAAATGGCCCCTTTCACAAGCTACATTTATAATAAAGAAGTTGGCTAGGGTTGGCTTAATATACACATTTTGGGAGTGTGTGCAGGGGGTCAGGGGACTGGCTTGATTTACTAATTTAGATTTTAAACTGTGTGTGTCACGTTCTGTTCCAGATCATGACGATGAACACAAATACAACTGCCCTTTGCTTCATTTTTATATTAAAAGTTTGACTTTATAGAGAGGGAATGAATTGGAACTGCCTGTACGGTATTTAAGAGAGATTAAGTGTTTGTAATTTAGATAGTTATGTTAAATTATAGACTCAGGTATCCAGTCTTTATGGGAGGAGTCAGAAGAGGAGAAGGCAGAAGCTCTCCACTGAGCTCCCCTGATGTCTGAGCAGCTAAAGAGTGTTATTATTTTCTCTGCAAGAAATCCCTGCCTCTAGCCCAGTGGCTCTCAACCTTTCCAGACTACTGTACCCCTTTCAAGAATGATTTATCTTGTGTACCCCCAAGTTTCACCTCACTTAAAAACTTACCAAATCAGACATAAAAATACAAAAGTGTCACAGCACACTATTACTGAAGAATTGCTTACTTTCGCATTTTTACCATATAATTATAAAATAAATCAATTGGAATATAAATATTGTACTTACGTTTCAGTATATAGTATACAGAGCAGTATAAAAAAGTAATTATCTGTATGAAATTTTAGTTTGTACTGACTTTGCTAGTGCTTTTTATATAGCCTGTTGTAAAACTAGGCTAATATCTAGATGAGTTTATGTACCCTCTGGAAGACCTCTGAGTACCCCCAGGGGTACAAGTACCCCTGGTTGAGAACCCCTGCTCTAGCCCCAGGTGTTTATATTAAGATACCAGAATAGTGATCCTCAGAGACTTTGCTACTATATGTGAATGTATGGGCTTTGGTGTGTATGGGCAGGGGGCAAATGAAGAAGGGATTAAAAAAATCAGGAGAAGAAATCACTATTCATTAGTCCATATTGTTTTTAATGTCTTCCAGAAAGAAAGTTAAATGTAAGAGGGAGCATGATCTAGTGGATAGGGCACAGGACTAGGATTCTGAAGTGGGCTCTGTTCTGAGCTCTACTACTGTTCTGTTGTGTAACACTGCCAAGTCACTTCCTCACTCTGAGCCTCTGTTCCCCCTCTCATCCTTTCCCTATCTTGTCTGCTAGATTGCCTCTTTGGGGCAGGAACTTTTGTTTTCTATGGGTCCGTATAGTGCCTAGCACAATAGGGCCCAAATTTCTGTTGGGGCCTCTAAGTACTACTTAATATAAAAACAATAGCAATAACAGACGTTGAGTTACAGTAAGGACAGTAGGGACACTGGGCCTGATCCTGCTTCCATTGAAATTAATGGCAGAACTCCTATTCCCTTCATTACTGCAGGGTCACATCCCTAATAAATATTTTATTTGCTTAACTGCACTAATTATAAAGCATGTTATAGCTTTCAGTGTTCAGAGATTCAGTTGACTTTTGCTGCTCTACTAATCTTTGCTTCTTAGTGCAATCCTCTCTTAGTCTTGTGAAGTTCTCATGAACTACTGAAGCACAACCAACCCTTCATAAAGATTTTATTATTTTTACAAATTTTATTTTAGAGTGTGTTATTATCTTGTACTCCAGGCAGCTGGTATACTCAAAATGCAAACAAAATAAAATATTCTGATACTTCTAAAATATAGCATCAGCTTTTTGCTTAGTTTCCAGATCAGAAGCTAAAAAAAGAAAGCCCAACCCATGAATTATTTCATAACAATAGTCCACTATTATTTCTTTTAATAAATACTTTTGTTGCCAATCTGAAATTAGGCACACAAAGAACATCCAAGTTTCCTGAGTTTAACTACTTTGAATACAAGCCCAAAAGTTAACTTTATTTTTTTATATTTTCCTGAGCCTGGCCTTTCCTTTGCCAGATTACAACCAAAGCAGATGCCAGCAGCATTTCCCCACCCTGAGTTGTTAACTCAAGTTATTTTGGCCTAGTTTGAGCAAGGATTATAAAATGTTCACCTCCATTTTCAATGTGGACCATCTTTTTCCTCATATAACTTTTTTATACACACCTAAATATAGAGGTATGGTGTGCATGTTTTGTTTCTTTAACTTTTTTTATTGGAGAAACTTGTATAAAATAGGAACACAGGTAACACACTCATAAGGATGAAATATAAAGTAATTCACATCAATGTGTTTTCTCATTAAGGGCTTGATTCAAAAGCCCATTCAAGTCAATGGAAAACTTCCCATTGACTTTAATGGGCTTAAGGTCACAACCCATACTAAACAGATTCACACTATATATTTCCACTATGAGCAAAAATCTCAAACTACAAACTGGTCCACAACCAGACACAAATGAGGGCAAAGATGTAAGCCTCCAATCATGAGAACTCATGAAACTAAGGCTATGGCTACACTACAGCTTAAGTCGACATAAATTATGTTGCTCTGGGATGTGAATTAGCCACCCCCTGAGCGACATAACTTAAGCCCCAGTGTGGACAGTGCTATGTCAGCGGGAGAGCTTCTCCTGCCGACATAGCTACTGCCACTTGCACACCAATGCAGCTGTGCCACTGTAAACTCTCTAGTGTAGCCGCTCTAAACCAACAGGAGAGAACTCTCCCATCGGTTTAATTACTGCAGCCCCTGCAAGTGGTGGTAACTATGACATAGCACTGTCCACACCAGCGCTTAAGTCGGCATAAGTTATGTCGTTCAGGGGGGTGGCTAATTCACACCCCCGAGCAACATAATTTATGTCAACTTAAGCTATAGTGTAGCCATAGCCTAAGTACTTTTCTTGTACCCAGCAATGCTCCCATAGTTCTGATAATCTGGGATGGGAGATCCCCATGCTTGCTCTTGAACGCAGGTTTCCATGAGCCAGTGCAGTGCCTTCCCATTTGAATCATCATTGAATGAGCATTTGGTATGGACTATTTTATTTCTGATGGTCAATTAACCCCCCTTTTAAGAGAACTGACTAGCTCCATGTGATATGAGCTAATAAAAAGCAGATAAAAATCAAGAAGAAAATACCAACCAAGCAATCTCTTATATTTTACTGGAGGTGGAGCTAAAAATAATACTTGTAAATATGGCATCACATCAGGTAATAGAAGTTTCCTTGCAAAGATCAGATCAGATAATGTATAACAATGGAACTATTGTACAGCCAGTCCCCATTGTTTTAGCTTTATATGATCATAGAAATGAGCTTGATAGTAAAGGTTTTCTAAAAGCTTAACAATAGGACAACTACATCTTCTTTTATGTTCAATAATATATTTCCTTTATACCTTAACATTCAGCAAGAAAACAAACACTACAAATTAAAAATGAGAGATGATAGTGAGACTAACACCACCACCAACTCTCATCTCCTCCTTGGTCTTTCAGCTTCTACCCTTGTATTTGCCCATCACAGCTTGATGGCAACACAATTTATTGGAATAGGCCAGTTTATGCTCCTTGACCAAGAATCAGGGGGGACAGGGAAGTAGGTTCCAGAAATTCTTTATCTTTCAGCACCAATCCTTCGAAGTTATGAGGTTTGCTTCTTTTTGAGGGCAAATTGCATGAAATTACCCATATAACAGTAATTTTAATACAAGATTAAATAAAAAGAGAGAGAAAATTGTATTAAAATAAAATAAATGGTTTGCTTAACGTGTAAATTTACGCTTCTCATAAGCTAAACTAGATAAGGCATTCTCAGCTTAGTTACAGAGAGAAAAGGTAAAGTGAATAGCTTGTATCTCCCAAAAGCAATCCCCTATCTGATCCCTGTGATCAGCCTGTCAGCACTATTCTGCTGTCTAGAAAGAGATGAAATGTCTCCTTTCCTCACTTAACATCCTTATAAGCCCTCAGTACTGATCCAGGGGAACTAGCCCCACTTTCCAAACCAGTTCTCTCCAGTTACCTATGCACACAGAAGGATTTGGTAGCCAGTTTCAGAGTCCACCTTCCAGGAAACGTTCCACTGAACATGATTAGTGCTGTCTTTCAAAGGCTTAACAACCTGCTTCACTTTTCATCTTTCAGACTTCGTTGGCTGATTGTTTCTAGTTGTTATGAGGCCTCTTGGTCAACCCCTTTAAGCAATTATTTCCTTTGCCAAGAAATATGGACTGTGAGTAGGTCCTCAGACCTTCCATCATAGATAGCTTAGTTTCTTAATAGCATAGATGGCAATTAAGCAAAACTGCCATTAAGGTAAAATTTCAAATAGATTACATATAAAACAAAAATCACTCAAAACATTACTTAACCTTAAAACAATAATAATAAGCACATCATCACCACATTGACACACACAAAAATGAGCTGTTCTACATATACTTACAAATTCAGCTATTGAATTCCTGCCACAAAGTTTGACAATAAAATATGAGTTTAAAACTACTGATTAAGCTAGAAAATATCACTACTTTTGCTTGCCAATCAAGTTCTGGGAAGGGTGGGGGCACATCTTGGCTTCAGGATAAGGAAGTTGAGAGGAAATGTGAGGTTTATCACTAGAATAATCTGTCACACAATTTAATCTCCTTCTAAAAGATTATAACAATATATATTTTAAATGATCATATGCTAATATTATGATATTTTTTACAATATTTACTACGATGGCAAATGGTTTGTTTTTGACAAAATGTGCCAACTTTAATATGGTTCTAATTTTCTAGCCACCTCCGTGACGTAATACACCCTACATTTACAACTGATTTTTTAAGTCAAACCTTTTTATTACCAAAGTACACTTCATTTATTCTTAGTATTCCACATATGGATTTTTCATCTTGAGATATAATACCAAGACAAGATTCTATAGACAAATACTTTGGCACACATTCTAACTTCATTATATAGACTTACAATTCAGCGTTTTTTGCTGATGAAAAATAGTAATAATGCTTGGAATACACATAGTTTGTATCTTCAAAGCCCTGTACAAACATAAGCTTATTAATCCTCACAAAATCACTGTAATGTAGGTAAGTAAGTGTGATAGATCTTAGTAAATGGCTGCAGGGTAGAATGAGAGAAATGAAAAAACTTTAAAATTAACCAAAAGCCATGAATTCTCTTGTTTTCATGATGAGGGTTAAACAATAGGTCTGTCCTAGTAGCAGAATGCCTTGATTTGTGGAAGCAGTTAGAATCACTTTCTCACTTGATTAAAAAAGTCCTTTTCATTCCAAGAATACAGCCATAGAATTCTTGGAAATATGCTATTCTAGTGTTAGACAAATTCTTATGCTTGAATTTTGCATGTCATAACACATCTTTGGTAACATATGGCCAGATTCATTTCCATTTTGAAAACAAATATGCTCCAAATATTCCACTATTAAATTATCATATACCTTGCCAGAGCACTACAGAATGGAACAGAGACAATACCAAGAATTATCATACCATATTCTTTAGAAATGTCTCTAAAAAAATGTCTGCCTGATGTGTGCTAGTCAGCAAGGCTTTTGAGCACCTTAATGAGGTAAATTATCAAAGGGCTCATAACAACGCTTCAAAAGAATTATGCAAACTAAAATAAGAGCTGGTTAGCATTTAAGCCCAACTGATTAATGACATGGCCAAAAATAATGCAGAGTCATGACATATCCTTCACATTTTATGGATTACATAACACGCAAAAGGCTAATGTGCCATTTGAACAATGTTTAAAAGGCATTTCTAACATATAAAAAAAGTTTGGTTAATTGGCAGGAGTGCAGATAGTTAGCAAGGAAAATCCTTTCAGGGGCGATTTGATTAGTAATTAATATGTTAAGCTGTCTTGTGAGATTCCCTATACTATCTGGCTTTGTTTAACTCAGTCACTGTCCAAATAATTTCTTGAAGTATTTCCATTTCCAGTCCAGGATAAAACTATGATTTAAGCTTTGTCTAAAATGGGGATTTCAGCCACCAGCTCAGCTACACTTTGTATGGCTGCAATGGTGCAAACATCTATACTGAAATCTTGGCCTCATTGAAGTCAATGCAAATTTTGCCATTAACTTCAGTGAGACCAAGATTTTACCTCAGTAGAGATGAGTTGCACCAGCATTAACTGTGATTTGAACTGTTCCAATGTACCCCAGTTTCAGGTGTTTGGTACCAGGAAAAATTAAGGACCTAATCAACTCCCACTGATGTCAACGGAAGGCTTTCCATCATTTCATTCCTATCTAGAACTGCTGCTATAGGATGAAGGAGAAAAGTCCCTATCATACACAGAAGCATGAGGCAGAGAGAGGGAGATAAAAGGAGAAGCAAGAATGAAAATACGATGTTTCTTTGGCTGTGGGTTACAGTTTCCTGATAATAATGACATTGCCTTTATTTGTACCTGCAGTGATACTTACTGGGTGGAAGTTTGATGCCACTAAGATGCTCATAATATACTTTTAGCATTCCACATATCATAAGGGAAAAGTAAGCAGTGTGCTAAACAAGAAAAGGAAGGAGAGAGAGCAAGGAAGAGCATGTGCATGGCAATGTGTAAGAATGATCACTAACCTTTAGGTACTCTTTAGAGCCCATTGTCTGACATAAATGTTTTCAGACTTATCTGTGAACTCTGTGAAATTAATTCACAATCTTCATAGCACCTTAAATTATAACATAACATGGAGTGAAACGTAGTCTGGAATTTCCAAAGGGGCCTAAGGGAGTTAGACACCTCATTGCTTCTGAAAGGATGAGAACTGGGTATATAATTCCCCTAGACCTCTTTGAAAATCCCAGCCATAGTGTTCATGGATAAGAGGTGCATGGCTAAAGGATAGCTTTATAGTGGAGAATGAAATCTACTTTAAGTCTGGAAGAGAAATGCAGGTATCTTGTTACACAGTGTTCACAGAAATCTGGTAACTTTGTTTTAGTACAAATGTGTAAAGACTGGTTGCTTCTGATCATTACTGCTTTCTCTCTAATGAATAAAATCTGGCACTCAGCCACCTCTGTCAGAACTAAAGAAATATACCCCCAAAAATTCTTTCAAACTTACCCTGCTAAGAACGTCTGCTTTGTTAGCTCAGGAAGCTACATTTATTTCACTGTGTGTTATCTAACAACAGATGTGTATTAAAATGTTACATTGCAGGATATATTAACCACATCACAGGAATAAGCCAAACAGCTGAAATAAGAAAGTACAAAGGCCTTTGTGAACATGAGCAGTCCCCCTGATCTCTATGAAACTAAATCACCTGTCTGATATTACTAGCACATATGGAAAAGATGATCACTAGGCAACAGATCCACATATAATCTTATGCCTTCCAGCAGTACAGTGCAGCCATTTCACCCTACTGTATTTAGCATAACCTTTGCATTCTTTTCATTGTTCATTTAAATATTTACATTATAAATATGTCTAACTATATATGCAGCCTTGTACACCATTTCCCCAAGATTGTTTTAAAAAATGAATGTAAATATTTTTACAACTACTTAAATTAAAAGCAAATCCATACTTTTTCTATACAGCTTCTTTTATGACTTTTTTCCATCTCTCTCAATGACGCTGACAACAATGTTTTAGCTGCAAATTCTTCTAACTAAATCAATCTACCTTCTAACATATTTAAATTAGAGATACACTAACTGAGGGCCCATCATAAGTGTAACCAATAAATCATGTGTCAGTTTTGGGTCTTAATTCTATATTTCAGTGTCCAGACTGTTATAAAGTGAGAGTGTGTGAGGGTTTTGTTGTTGCAGTTTCCCTTCCATAGTGTTGATTGATCTGAATTGTTTTTTTCAGTAATTGTGAGAAACAATTTGTGATTAACTGTGAGAAAGGCATGTTCCCACCAAAAGGAGAAAATCAGAACAGGGAAATCAACAGAACCCATTTCCCCACCCCCCGCAGTTAAATACCACCTGATGCCACTTTTGACATGTAGAGATCAAAAACTTTCAATTAGTGGGTCACATACAGGTCATTTCAGTAGAACTGTAAGTTTTCAATGAGCCACCCAAAAGACAAGAATTTCATAAAAATTAGCAACATCGAGGAATTTGAAAAGAAGAAGCAAAAATCCTAGCTAATTGTGACAAAAACAGTATTGGATATATTGTGTGATGTTTTAATATTCACCTGCTAAAACCTAAGGCTAAAGTCCAAACTGAAAAATTTCAGTGTGATTTTCTGATCCTGGCCATGATATGTATTCATTGCTATAAATACCTCTGCTAGTACATTTTAAATGGCCAATATACAAGTTTAGAGGTCAAAAGTCTTTGAAAGTTAAAGGTAACTATAGAAAACTGATTTAGACTTCATACTATTCCATATTTCTTCTAGTCATCAGTGAACAGCATGCCTGCCTGGTGACTAGTACCAGTGGAAGTAATTTAACTAACTGATAAGTCTGGGGGAAAAAACAAAAAATCTTACCATTTTTTATGGAGTTAATTAGAATATTCAAAATAATAAAGAGAGACTCTCCCATGAAAAGCTATATTTATTTGCTTTTTAGTTTTTAAGATTCCTGGTTCGAGTTTTGTGAAATATTTATATTTTTCTTAAGATTACATTCTGTGTAGATACACCCATTGTTTCTTATGTCATGCACTCATCTCCTTAAAGGGTACAGACTTCTTTGCCTTTCTCACTGGAAGCTTTTAATGTTGTCTTTCAGGAAGCATACATCTGTTTTTTAAAACAGCTCCTCCCTAAACCTGCTAAAGTTGGCTCCTAAAATATATCAGGAAATAACTGGAAGTGCTGGAGGAGGAGGAAGGAAAAGAGATCATTTAAGATAGCTTGCTTAATTAAACCTAAAACTGTTACTTCTTCCTGTTGAACTAAGTCATATACATACCGTTAGCCCATTCACACCTGGCAAAAAGGGTGGTTTTGTATCAAAGCATGTTTGTATTTTAGCTGCCTCCTCTAAGTGGGAATTTGAACATAATGGCTACAAAACAGATGCAAGAAAATATAAAAATTATATCACTATAGCAAAACCAGAGGTGACTCCAACAAAGGAGCGATGCCAGTAGTGATGGTCCCTCAATCATCTGGGGTTTCTCAGTCTCAATGAGCCATTCCCTGAGCAGACAGATGTAATAAAAAATAGGCATCCAGTCTGATTAGGACTTGCTTTTGGGCATTGTCAGACATTTTTGGTTTTACATTTATTTTCAATAGTCTGTCTAAAGCCTTGTGATTCATGCATACGTTCCTAACAGTCTGAGCTGGAATCACTCAGTATACAGAATCAACATTTCAACTACTAATTCAGCTGGAATGTCAGGGTCATGAATCTAGTCAAGCCTATGTACTCAGTGACTCATCACAGGAGTCTCATTTCTACTGCCTTTTTTCTTGATCAGCTTTTAGTAGTGAGCACCAGTCACATTCTCATAGATAAGACCAGGTACATAACTCTCATATTTTGAAGAATGATAGTTTCCGTCATGCCAGATTTCCACACACCATGCACCATTCCTTAGCTCTCTTAACATAGCTAATATTTTGCTGGAAAAGGTTACATCAAGTATCTTTGGAAAAGGAAATGAAGGATGAACTAATTAATTTGACTGATAATTCTTTTGTTTGCTGGGATGATACATTAAAACAGAATTCTGGAGAGGAAGTTGTTCGTTCTTAGTGACACACAGTTTTTCTTTTTATTCACAATAGAAAGGCACCTATCACCATCTTGAAATCTACAGTGAGGATATTAAATAGGACAACTGTTACATTATTGTGTTTTAAATTAAATTTCATCATTCTTGTTGTACATGCTGGAGCAGTGATAGGCTGCAAGCTCAGAGTTCTGCTCATCTTAGTATAATTTCTTCTGTTGGACAGTTCTTGCACTATTGGTATAGGCTAAAAAGACATCCTGTAATGTCCTATTTCTGGAACATTTCCTTCAATTTTTTTTAAAACAGTCTCAGCTCTCACAAGACTATTTCTAAAATCCTGGAAACTGTACACATTTATTTCAAGATTCTCAATGTGACTTACAGATCTCTCCTGTTTTAATAGATCTGGTCTTTGGTCTTGGGATGTTAATCATATTTACACCATTTCACTTGAGGCGAGCCTCCCTTTCAGCTCCTTCAGGAGAATTTTTAACAAAATCATTTTAGTCTTCAAAGCTTTTTACAAATATTAATTCTCAGAACAACCATTTAAGGAGACAAGCAGTATGTCCATTTTACAGAAGGGGAAATTGAAAGCAGGTTAAAAGTAACTAGCCCAAAGTTATGGAAGAAACCACTATCAGAGCTAGGATTGTAACTTGGGAGTTCTTGGCTCTTCGTCCTATGTTAGCCACTAGACCAGCATCTCTCTTCCTAGGAAACTCAGTGAACCCCACCCCACCCCCCGCTTTTGAGTAGAGCAATATCACAGCTGTTTCAGTCTTCTAATGATTGCAGATTGTGGCCCATGCTTTCCACTGTAACCGGAGTACATATTCCTCCATATCCTGGAGCATTAAAGCATGCTCAGAAGACGAATGCATATATAAAAAACAACCCAAACATAACAAATGCCTATGGGCAACGTAGTCCTTACATCTTGTGCACTTCCCCCGTCACCAACCATCACCCAACAGAAGGTGTGCTTCTTTGAACACCATAACATTTGTGAGGACCCCAAGGTCCAACATGGTACCAACACAATAATTCTCCACAGGCCTCAAAGACCTTGCACTCTGATACATGTGTGCTCTAAGGAAAACCAGGAAAAATGCTGAGCCATTTCAGGTTTGCTGGAGATTAATTTGTATAAGCAACTCAGAATATTGTTGTTCATTTCCGTAAGGCTGGAGGAAATTGTATTCTGAAAGCTTCAGGTTACTAAAGACAGCTTTAGACAGGTGAGCTTTAGACAGCTTTAGACAGGTGAGCGTTTAGGCAGATTGTCTGAGAACTGAAGTACATCAATACAGAAGTTTCTTTTACAAGCTCGACTGTCAAATGATACAGTTTTGCTAACTCATAACAGCTTATTCTAAGAAAGCCAAAAATATATTTAGCCCTTGTATCCTGTATGAGAGTCAGAAAAAGAAACTGACAAACAAACTTACCACAGCTTACCCAAGTTAGTATAGTAAAAGAAAGTTAAAGGGTCTTTTCTTCAGCATAAATCTACATTTTGTCCTTATTTGAGACTGGTTAGGATAAGTAATGAATTCTACACCTGGCATTGTTGTTGTAGCCATGTTGGTCCCAGGATATGAGAGCGACAAGGTGGGTGAGGTAATATCTTTTATTGGACCAACTTCTGTTGGTGGAAGGTATAAACTTTTGAGCTAGACAGAGCTCTTCTTCAGGTCACTCTGCTTCCTTCCCCAGACCTGAAGAAGAGCTCTGTGTAGCTCGAAAGCTTGTACCCTCCACCAACAGAAGTTGGTCCATTAAACGATATTACCTCACCTATCTTGTCTCTAAACAAAAAATTAAGTCTCAAATCCTGAAGCTTTCTTCTGATACCTTTAAGACTCTGGTTCAGCAAAGTATGTAAGCAATTAAGTAACTTTAAAAATGGGAGTAGTCCTAATGATGTACTTAAATTTATACATGTGCTTAAGTAGCTTGCTAAATTGGGGCCTAACCAACTACATGGATTCATAACTGTTCCCAAAGATGTGGTACTATTTATTTATTTATTTTTGAAGAATCCTTGCTCTTAATATGTTTATAGTATATGTAAGAGAAATGTTATCAGCAAGGTGTACTCAAGAATATTAGTGAAAAGTATAGTGAGTTGGGGCACTATGGCACAAGATAATGACATTTGCCCATAAAGCTAGTTTTCGTTCACTGCCACAAACTAAAATATGTGAACAGAAATTCACAAAGAAATGGAACTGGAGGCTAATTCTATTCTGTGTACTGCAGACCCTATGAACCAGAGATAGAAGAATTTGTAAGATTAGAAATAAATTTGTGACGCCAAGGAATAATTCATGAGGTGTTGCTGCCTTACACCAACATATGTAACAATCAAATTAGTTCAGTTAGTTTAAACATTATAGAAATTAAGGCACAAACAAACGTTATGGGCTTGAGTCTCAGAAAGCTCAGCCCTGAGGTTTGTGTATATTTTTGCACAGGCATATTCAAGATTATTTTGTGCAACAAATAAAATACCCCATTTGTGCACACTCACAGACAGCGTGTATGTGCGTCTGTTTGTCACATGACCAATTTAGAAAACAAGTACCGTATCTGAAGAACCACATGAAGTTTAAATATGCTCAGACCTTGATCTTCTGATAATAAAACCAATCTTTTGTCCTAATGTATGTCTTGTACCTTGTAATTTTTTCTCTTAAATCCTGATGTATCTGTTTGAACACGAAACTTGTAAGGCTTTGTGTTTCGTAAAGTATCTTTTTTATTAGATTATTAAACAGTAAAATATCCATAATCTTCATCAAAAGTCTCACTTAAATCCCTGAATGATTGGTAGTTTTAGAGTGATCCTCTGATTCTAATTTTCTGTTGGACCTGCACTGAAGGCACATAATGTATCTGTTTTGTTTCTTTTTGTCCAAGTTCTTTTTTCTTGATTTAGCTTCCCCGCCCCGTTCCCCAACTGATCTTTGTGTAACTAAGAACTCCCACATTTAACGATTAAGATATCATTTAGCCACTTTGACTGATTAATACCACACACAAACAGAAAGTGCTGAGTGACCTGGAGTGTGGCTCGGTAACATTTTCTGCTCTGATTATTTATGTACTCTAGAGTACATACAGTAGATTATATGTGTGCGTATTAAATACTTGCTTAATTCTACTTCTGCCTGTGCTAACATTTAAAGTTAACCAGACTACAGTGTTTAGTATATCAGCCATATTTTTATATTTATATCTAACTAGGGACTTATATGGACCTGATAATTGTATTGTTATTAATTTGTATTACAGCAGTGCCTCGAAGTCACAACCAATTTAACATCCTATTGTGTGAGGCACTATATAAATGTGCAATGAGAGTCAGCTTCCTGAAGAGCTTACAATTGAAATGACAAGACAGACAAAAGATGGGGAAAAAGAAGCATTATCCTCACTGTGCAGACAGAGAACAGAAACGGAGGTTAAAGTAATTTTCCCAAGATTACACAGGCAGTTTGTGCAGAGCTAGGAATTGAACCCACATCTTCCAGGTTCCAGACTAGTGCCTTATTTACAAGACCACTATTCCACTTTGTTGTAGTTTATGATCAGAATGTCAGTAACTAAAGTGTCCCTACTGATTTAACGGATGGGCAACTCAGTTGGATCTGCAAAATGCTGGACAGATTTAGGTCTGGTGAGGAAGAGCTCTGTGTAGCTCTAAAACTTGTCTCTCTCACCAACAGAAGTTGGTTCAATAAAAGATATTATCTCACCCACCTTGTCGCTCTTACTACAGACAGAGATTTCCTTAATATACAGTGTAAAATGTGACGTTAACATAATTCATATTCTACATTAAAACTCACAAAGGTAATTAAGTTACTACCAAATATGTTAACACATTCCATTAGAAAAGAAAATCCAATTAAAAAATTTAAATCACCATCAAGTGTTCAATTTTTATGTCAGGAAATTCACAGGTGTAACAGCCACTCACCAGTAACTAATATATGTTAGAATAATAGATGCAGCAATAGAAAATGGAAGAACTCTGCCATGTCAGATCCCACCGGCCTGGGATGCCACATTGCTCCCACATGCCAGGGGTGGAAAGGGAGACTGACACAGAAGATAGTAGAGCCCCTCTGCCAACTTTCCATCAGCAAAGAGTTCCCCTGCACAGCAGACTTCTCCACTGGTCTGGCTTTAAGTCCATTTTATGTCATTTATGCAGTACAAAGTGGATTTAGTTGACCAGAGAATCTGGGCTTTTCAGAATATTTCTATTTTAGCATTATAAGCCACAGTTCTGCAGATAAGATAGTTTCTAGAAAAAATGTTCAAAACAGCTTGAAGTCCTATATAAAAGGAGGCTGGTGCCCTCAACCCTGTGTTAAATGAACAGCAGATCACAATTCAAATAATTTGGCACATTTCTGCACAATTGATACCATTTTGCACAGCTGAGTGCCTATTCATGAGAAGTTCAGAAGTGAGCTGGTACAGAGAATGAACTACTCCAGGGAGATAGTCTTGCCAAGTTAATACAGAGATCATTAAAAGAGCAGGATGAAGACGCATACTCTATTGCTGCTACTCTGGGTTTGGTCTATTGATTTTTTAAAAAGGAATTCTGTTGTCACTGCTGTCAATCACTAGACACCACAAATACAAACATTCAGTATGATTTTCAAAAAGTAGTATCCAAATATACTGTTGATGAATGTACACTAGAGGCGCAGCACGGTCTAGTGCACTGACCACAAGAAATCCTGAGTTCTAAACTTGGTTCTGCCACTGATTTGTCTTGTAGCCTTAGGTGAGTTCTTCCACATCTATAAAACGTGAAAAACTACTCTACAAAACTACACAGGGATATTTTGAGGAACTAATTACTGTTCACACAGCCTTTTGGAGATGCAAATTGCTATAAGTACTAAATATTTTGTGTATGTTCTCTCATTAGCACTTCATAGAGTAGATGTCATGTTTCAACTCCATGATGCACGAATAATTTTGAATAGTTCTTGACAATATTTTCCTCCCAGGAAAAAAAGAAGCCATTTTAATGCATATCAGCTTCTGCTGCTCAAATCCGCAAATGCAACTTTCATTGGCTTATGCCAACTTTCCTTTCTAATAGTAAATAGAAAAAATTTTTAGCTGTAAATTCAGAACAAGAAATTGGTTCCTACACCAGTTTTCAAATAACCTGGCTTAAATCCTTATAAGATTAATGTGTCAATCACTAGGGCCAAGGAATGGTTTTCTAAGTAATGGCAAAGTATGTTTCTTGGCTTGTGTGACAGTCCTTTTACAGGAGAAATTCTAATATTGCTATGAGTAAGTGATCTCTTCCACATTTCCATTTCTTACTCTCCAGCTCAATCATAGATCTTAACCAGAATTTATTTGAATGAATTTTAACAAGTGAGAAGCCTTATATAAAATGCTATGCAAACCACTATAAAGAGAGTGGCATCATTTGGGTATCTGCATAGTAATAGCAGAAGATGCCACATGAGCAGCTGTACAACTAGTTATGTTTAGAAATGTTTCATGGGATGACCTCATTCACCAGATCAAAAGTATTAACTAATCATTACTGAATGTATCATTTCTCTGATTCATGTACCATGGTCATTAAGAGGAAACTGGGGAATGCAAGTTTTATCAGTAAGTCCATCCATTGTGTGTTTAAAGCTTGCTGTATGTTTAATGTTGAGTTACTTTTTAAGATTACCTCATACACGTCCTCTCATATTCTTAGAGGTTTCTTTAACTATTAAAAAATTGAATATTGTGAAAAGGAAGTGATTGATTGATTTTTAAATAGTACTACAAGTAGTATGTATCATTTAATATGAATAATTCAAACTTTTCATGAACTGGCACATGGGTTCACTGCACAACTGATGGATGAAAATTTATTAAAGAATCCTACCAATTTACTATTTGTGCTTTTCTTGCTAACCCAGACACAGTAAGAGAAAAGTAGAAAATCAAAGGAGGGATTAAAATCTACCAATGATACCTCACCCTACAATTGAGGAAATTAATGGTGAGACATACAGCTCACCTAATCCTAGTAGATAACTCTTGCTCAGGGGGAAAATATCTTTTAAAAAAATTATTTAGACAAAATTACAACATTAACATACTACATCATTCATTACTTATTCAGGATCAGGTTAACAGTCAAAGAACCTGGCTAAAGATTCTGGCTTGCTGGCTGAGGAGGAGTCCTTCTCCTCCGAGGACACTAAAAATGGTAACCAAATTTCTAAAATATCTGGCCTCTTTTAGGCACTTCTCTTGCGTACTTAATGCTTTTCCATTACAAGGACAGTTCATATTGTACTGTTACCACAATTCTATAGGAGGAGTGAATTTTTTTTCCAATAACATGCAATACAAAGTTTCACTGCTAACCACAGGTGATGTGTGGCGGGGACATGTGGGGGCATGGACTGAGCATGCTCAGTAACATTGCTGAAGCCAGCTGCCCTCACTCTGCCCCTCCCCTTCGCCCCCCCAAAAAATATCAGCAGGCACAGTTCCTCTCTCTGTTGCTAAAAATAAAAAATATGTTCATTTGTTGTTCTACTGGAAGTATAGATCCTTTACAGGAGCAGGAAAATACCTTTCTGACCATGTATTTTATAATCTGCGTAACTTTCTGGGCACATGGGCAAGGATTGCCAGTAACATATCTAATCCCATTTATATCCCAAGATATTGGTGCCCAAATTCTTATTCCATTTTATTCTTGATTCAAAATGTATCAATCACTTCCATGTAATTTAGTTCTTTTAAATGGCTCACCTGGTAGACTTTATATTAATTAGCAGCTGAAGGCTTGCATAATTTGTTGTTGTTTTTGTTTTTATATGCCTGTTAAAAAAATGCAGATAGAAAATGAATGATGTATTATGCAATTTATGTATACTTGGCATCTGGATAGTGTCACACATGAACAGTTTCTATGCATACATCGGTATATTCTCTGAACTCAACAGGAGAGAAAATAAAGAGGCAAATCGTTAAAACCAACTGCTCTTACTGACACTCACTGCCTTAGCACTTAAACAACCACTACAGAAGAAGGCAGGCATCACCTCTGGCCTAATTGTTTCATGACAGTAAACAATAATAGGAAAAACAGATCTGCCATAACACAGTAATCAGGCTGTAAGATAATGCCAGAGAAGTCCCATTGATAATCAACAATGTTAAAAAGCTGAGATCGTGTTACAGAGATCTGTAGAAGTAACAAACAGCTTTTAAAACAAGACTGAAATTTAAAGAGATGACTCACGCCAAAGTCTCCTGAACTTTAGGATATTCAGATCCAAACTTCATGGCTCACCCAGCACTATTTTTAAGCATGATACAGCAACAATTATTAATATATGTTAAATTATTATTATTTACATAAGGTTTTAGGGTTCTAACTAAAGCAAAATTGGTGCCATTGCTGCTGGACCACAAGGGCTCTGTGAACCTCAGGTCTATGCAGCTGAAGAGGCTCAAGGGGAAGCAAGAAGTAATTCTTATGTGGCTGTCCAAGCCTGCTCTCTTTTCCATATAGAATTGTGTGCCAAAGTTCTGTCTTATGATATGCTTCTGGTCAGTTAAAAATGATCTGAAGTTACTCTTTTCTCTCTCCCCACTCCTCCATTTTATTTGTTATTTGGTTGGTTGGTTTTTGTTTTTAAATAGGCTAAAGGTTACATTTTCAAAAGTGACATGGGTATATAAGGAGCCTAAGAATGAATTTTTCAGAAGTGCCTAAGACGTAGGAACCTAAGTCACTTTTTCAAATGTGACTGAGGCACTTAATTTCCATGGGAATTAGGCACCTAAGTACCTTTGAGGCCCTGGGGTTTAGGAGCCTATGCCACTTTTGAAAATGTGACTTAGGCACTTTTAAACATTGTACCCTAAAGCTCATTGAAAGTCACCCTTGAAAATTTTACACTAATATATTAAACAATTTGATTTATGTCTACTATTAAAGCAGAGGGAGAGAAAAGAACTATCTGGAATATTCAGCCCACATTTCTGGTTTCACAATGCTTCATTCATAGATCTATTATATAAATGACAATAAAAATTGCATATCTCCAGTTATCTGTATTCCCACCATTTTAAATTTAAGGGGGAAAGAAATTAGAATGGTTGATTATATTAAAAATCTTAAATCCAAGAATTTTGTCAACTAAATTGTTTCGCCAGAACAAATAGCATAATCTTCTAAATCAGATGTTCCATAGTTTTATAGTCTAATTGTGGGATATGTCCTAGTCTTTGCCACTAGAAAGAATATTTTATTAGAAAAATTCCTGACTGTTTTTTTTCCATTTCTAAATGACAGAAGGATCAGAGGTTTCACTTTGTGATTTACGCTTTGTAATTAGATTCAGAGAATCAGTATATAATGCAACAAAACCTTTATTGCACTATAAATCAAGATGAGAGGTGGGTGGGAGTTAGATGGTTTGATTTAGTTGCCAATTTTGACATTTGGCTGTATATCTATGCGCCTAGATATTAAAATAATAGGTGCAATAGAACATTAAAAATAAAATTAAAATAGAGATGTTCATAAAAGGGAGTAGGAAGAATGCGTTAGAACACATGTGAAAGTGGACACATAAGACTCAGTTTTATTTTT
Organism: Emys orbicularis; assembly: GCF_028017835.1. Lineage (NCBI taxonomy): Eukaryota > Metazoa > Chordata > Testudines > Emydidae > Emys > Emys orbicularis. The sequence goes on from NC_088689.1 coordinate 106,108,660, forward strand.
AATGTAGAAAGCATGAATTGCAAGCCCTATGGTTGTGGTCCAATTGTTGAATTATATTTCTACCTTCTGCACAAGTGGTGCATTTTTCATAGCACCAAAAAGCAACACTTTAAATAAGATAGAGCAACAAGAACAGTTTTTATTGTTTATTTCTACTGTTTTTTCTTATCTTTTGTTAAACAAAAGGGAATTAGGAATTTATGCTATGACAGATTTAGTATATGAAAAGGGGAGAAAACAGGCTTTTACATGTTAGTCTTACCAGTATTGCTCAGTCTGCTAAAGACACACATCATTCCCGTCTTTAGAAATGATTGTTAGAGCAATCATAAGTGACCATTTTCATAAAGGTTTGAAAATATTACTATTCAGTAACTCATATCTTTAAGCAATATCAATGAATGTATTTAGAGAACTTCTGCAAAAATAAAAATCCTCTTCCTGTTTAACATTTCATTTTCAAATATTCAACAACTGAAATCAGAATTTGATCCAAATATTGACTAGCAAGAAAATGTACTGATAGATTGAAATCAGCTTTCATTACTAGTGCAACGTTGCAGGATCCTTCTGATCATGTTTTATAACTGTACAATGGAGAACTGCATTGCATAGACTATACAGTAAACTGTTTTGTAACTTAGTAGTTTACTCAGCACATTTGCAAGTTCATGGCTTTACTCTGCTCAGTGCAGAGAACTACGTCTTACACTTAACCTTACTTGTGCCACTTATGCCTACATTGGCATTTGATATTCACTGTAAGGACTTGTAGGATCCAGGCCTGAAAAACGATTACTGCTTAAAATGGATGGCAATTCAGCTTAATAGGGAAGCCTTCAAATCACACAAGAGCAAAGAGACAGGACCATTCTGACATTAAGAACACAAGAACGGCCATACTGGGTCAGACCAAAGATCCATCTAGCCCAGTATTCGGTCTTCCGATAGTGGCCAATGCCAGGTGTCCCAGAAGGAATGAACAGAACAGGTAATCACCAAGTGATCCATCCCCTGTTGCCCATTCCCAGCTTCTAACAAACAGAGGCTAGGGACACCATCCCTGCCCATCCTGGCTAATAGCCATTGATGGACCTATCCTCCATGAACTTATCTAGTTCTTTTTTGAACCCTGTTATAGTCTTGGCCTTCACAACATCCTCTGGCAAAGAGTTCCACAGGTTGACTGTGCGTTGTGTGAAAAACGCACATTAAAACATAGAAGGAACCTGTCTCAAGAATATTAACAAAAAGTCTCTATTTTCTGTGCTACATGAGAACACATATGAACTACTTTACCATAGCCTTATTCAGGTTTTAGTTTGCTTCTTTTACATCAGCGACATGTGGTGAACCACTATACCAAATCTTTCAATTGCCACAGCTGCTGGCACTGGGCAGGTGAAGCAAGCTCAGTCCCTATACCATACTAAATGTAACAATAAATTATACTTTGATTTTCATAACACCATAAGAAGATCCCAACGCTCTTGAACATTAAGTGAATGTATTCTCTCAATAGTCTTGAGAGGAAATAAGTATTATCCTCATTTTCCAGCTGGGAGAACCAAGGCATAGGAAGGATAACTGATATGTCCAAGGTCACATAGGCAATCTGTGACATAGCCAGAAATATAACCGGACTTCACACTGCTAGACTTCAAACTGACCTTCAAGAATAGTTTTGAGGTTAAGTGCCTCCTCCCTATTCTTTGGGCCTATTCAGCAACTTGATGGGCTCAGCAAACTGCATTGTTAGTATTAAAATAGGTCTGTGGTTATAACTGTCAATCAATTAATTTAATAGGGAGAAAGGGGAATCCATCTAGGTATCTCTGTTAAGAAGATTCTAGTGTAGTAATGAAAATATTTCAGAACATCAAGTTACAATGTACTATATGAGCTGTCCAAAATCAAAGCAAATTTAATCCAATATATAGTAAATCACTGTATTACTCTATGTACTCATGATAGAACAAAGTAAAGTACAGTCACACAAGGAATTCAATGAACATCTTTCAGACACGTAGGCAGGAAATAATGGGATGTGTCAAACAGAAGCCCATCAAGCAGATAAAGGATTAAGTTTTGCTTTGTCTACTGCCACATGTATCAATGCTCACAGAGCCTTGTTTTAATGACTCAGGACTGACTGGTCTGATTTAGATATCAAGCAACTACAGAACTTTTGAAAAACAAGGATAATGGGAGGAAATGACTGACTACATTGCCTTATTTACAAATATTTTCTTTCTAATTTCAGAGTTCCTTTTGCAGTTTACAAGCATCAACATTTACGTTCAGTGACAAGCACTCACTGTACTACTAATAATAGTACTGAGGCTAGGTCTACACTACAGCGGGGGTCCGACCTAAGATACGCAACTTCAGCTACGTGAATACCGTAGCTGAAGTTGCGTATTTTAGGTCGGCTTACCTAGCGGTGAGGACGCGGGAAAGTCGACCGCTGCCGCGCTGCCGCCGACTCCGCTGCCGCCTCCTGCCGAGGTGGATTTCCGGAGTCGACGGCAGAGCGATCAGGGATCGATTTTACCGCGTCTTCACTAGACGCGGTAAGTCGATCCCCGATAGACCGATTGCTACCCGCCGGATCGGCGGGTAGTGAAGACAAAGCCTGAGTGTTTATATCATACTTTATATTTTCAAAGTACTATACAAACGTCGGTCACAATATACAATTTACATTTATAATAGAAAAGGCTTAAAATGCAATGTTTATCAATATTTACAAATATTTCTTGATTTTTTTGAGTTCTGTGCCAATTTCTTGAGGGTTTGCCATAGATCATCTGCAGTCCTCAACTGGAACCTGTTTGGGGTCCTGTAACAGAGTGGCTTCCCCTTTAATGGCTGGGGCTAGCAATTCCTGATTACTAAAGAGATACACCTAGGTTGGGTCAGGTAATTCCATGAAGGTGGCTGCAGTGAAGGGGGACGCTCAGGAAGCTGTGGCAAAGTCTGCAGAGAGTGAGATAAGGCTCCTGCAGGGAAGACCATGAGACCAGAGTCATTGCCCCAGACTGGGAGGCCTAGAAGCAGAGGCGCCAACTTTCCAATGTGCTGTGGGGGGGCCCTCGAACCCTGGCTCTGCCCCAGGCCCTGCCTCTACTCCTTCCCCCAAAGCCCCACCCCTACCCTGCTTCTCTCCGCCCCACCCCGTCTCTTCCCGCCCCTGCCCTGCCTCTTCCCACCGCTGCCCCCGAGCGCCTGGCCCTCGCTCCTGGCACCTCCTGCATGCTGTGGAACAGCTGATCACAACGGGTGGGAGGTGCTGGGAGGGGGAGGCGCTGAACGGTGGAGCCACTGGCAGGCGGGAGGCGTTGGGAAGAAGGGGGATGAGCTGATCAGGGGGTCTGCCGGTGGGTGCTCAGCATCCACTGTTTTTTTCCTATGGGTCTCCAGCCCCCGGAGCACCCACGGAGTTGGCGCCTATGCCTGAAAGTGACCCTGATCAGACAGGCAAAGGACTATAGAGGCCCAAGGCAGGAAGGCCTGGAAGGAGGAAAAGAAACTTTATGCTGTGTGGACCACAAATGGACTTTGTTTGGGATATTGAGTTTTATTTGAAGTTTATTTTATATTTATAAACCCAGTCTCCAAGTAGAAGTATTTTTACCAAGAAATTAAATGTTTTATTTGAACAGTCCAAGAGGGGAAACTGAGACAGGCTGCCTGTCACATGTAACCAGAGACCTCAATAGGCAATGAAGGAGTGCACAATAGATAGCCCACACCAGGACCTTTTTAAGCATTATTTAAATAAAACAAATTCAGTCAACTGCATCAAAAAAGAGATTAAGATTAGAATCTGGTGCATTTTACTTCAGAATGCAAAATAATAGTTATGGGAAAACGATGGTGTATTTCTTGTAAAAACTGCCACAGATTGGGGCTTGGGTGATCAGGCCTACTGGCCTGAGTCAGAGGCAGGAGCTAAGCAGGGGAGCAAGGCTGGAGTGGATTGGAGCTCAGCAAGAACAGGTTTAGAGCAAGGCTGGGAACAAGGCAGGAGCAGGACTGGAACAAAGTTGGAAACAAGGCAGGCACAAGAGTGATTGCAGCTATGGGAGTAAGCATTGAGTAGCCCTACCTGCTGCTGCTGCTGGCCTTAACAGCATGCCTGCTGGTTCCTCCGAGCTAATCAGGCGGGACAGCTAATCAGGCAGCTCTGTTCATGCTCACCTGTGTTCATGAGTTTGCCTGGAAACTGAGCAAGCTAGTCTCAGGTTCAACTGAAGGTCTTCATTCCTGATAATCTGTCTCACATACATGCTACCTCTAAATGTACAAATAGACATTGCTATAGAGCTTTTGCTTTCTTTGTTGAATTAAAACTGTAAGTTATTTATAACTTCCTAAATCCCACTGAACTTGACATTCATATCTTTGGAGCCTCATTAAATATTAGAAGAAAGCACAAAAAATAGCATAGGCCAAACCCTGTAAAAGGAGGAAATCAGTTGTTTTAACTTCAGGTACTTCAGTGCAATAGGTATGAACTTTTTCTTCAAACAGCTTTACAGTAGTATTAAGAATCTTTTCTGTAGACTTTTGCCCAAAAATAATCCTGCTACACTGATATAGAAAGATGGAGCTCAATTAATAATGAACTTTTCTCAGAGCAAAGAGCCTTAAAGATACTGGAAGTCTGGTGGGTTTAATCACTGGATTTCAGTACACAACAGAAGTTTAATACATAGAATAGACTGGGTCAAATGTTTTCCATCAAATCTGTTTTTCAATCTAAAATCATTTTTTCAACTAAAATTTTTTTTGGGTAAAATGCGTTTGCTTTCTACTTAAAATTTCAGAATTTTGTCTGAAAATGGAAAATGCTGAAAACCAAAAGCTTTCTGGCTGAAAATGAAATAGTTTAAATTTTTTTTTTTTTTTTTGGTCAGTCAAACAAACATTTTACCAACAGCTCTAATATACATTCTCACTTTTCTAAAAACTGTGATTTCTACTGCCTCAATAATAAAACTTCAACCATTTAAAAGTGTATGATATGAAATGATTTCTCGCTGTGTTGAACACTAATTAATTATATTCAGCATGATTCCTTTCCTGCATTTAGCAACCACACTAAAACAGTTTTATTTTTAGCAGCATCACTCTAAAGCATTCCTCTATACCCTACTGGCATCCTGGGCAACCTGTAGTGATGATCCTCTCATCTCAGCATTGTGTATTTACAAGATGAGGTCTTTATGGTTTTGAAAAAAGTTTACCACCGTGCAATTTAGTTTATTTATCTTACATTTTTTGCAGGATTTTGTAAGATGTCTCAACTTTTAAGAAAAAGCTAATTGCACTGTCCTGTGATATTATGTAAGTGTCATATTCAAAAACAAATGTTCTGAATTGCAGGAATTTATCTTCTGTCCTATTTAATTGATCACCATTGCTTTTATAACAGCTTCTACCATAGTCTCTACAACTACACACTCTCCCTCCAGCCTGAGTATAAAGGACAATGGGCCCCTATGCTCCCCAATTGTAGAAATCAAGCTGAAATATGGCAGAGTAGTATGCACAATGGTGAGTTGCAACTACATGACAGAGTACCACCTCCAGGTAACTACCGGCAATACCTCTATGCCAGGGGTGAGCAAACTTTTTGACCCGAGGGCCACATTTGGGTATGGAAATTGCATGGCAGGCCATGAATGCTCACGAAATTGGGGGTTGGGTGTGGGAGGGGGTGAGGGCTCCGGCTGGGGGTGCGGGCTCTGGGGTGGGGCCAGAAATGAGGAGTTCAGGATGCTCTGGGTTGGAGCAGGAGGTTGGGGTGTGGGCTCTGGATGGGGCTGGGGATGAGGGGTTGGGGATGCAGGAGGATGCTCCCGGGCTGGGACCAAGGGGTTTGGAGGGTGGGAGGGGGATCGGGGCTGGGGCAGGGGGTTGGGACGCAGGAGGAGGTCAGGGGTGAAGGCTTCAGGTGGCGCTTACCTCAAGCAGCTCCCAGAAGCTAGAGCTGCTAGAGCTAAGAATTAGCCTCCTGAATATAGATGTCCTGACTCCCAGTCCAGTGCTTAAAATACTGCACCATATCTCCTACCAGTAAGGCACCAGATCCTGCAATGTGCCAAGAAGCTCTTTGAAGAATCAGATACTTAATGATCTTCCTTTTCACTGGAGCTGCTACTTCTTCTTTCAGAGAATATTTGGTCATTGAATGTACATGTTCTTTTACGGCCCGCGTGCACACACACATCTACAGGGCATCAAAATGCAGGAAGTAAATAACTTAAAACTAGAAAGATCTGCAAAGAATAACAAGATGTTCATCAAGTTAAGACTTTTGCACCTATGCACTTTGGGAGGAGTGAAGAGATTTGTTTCCAGAATAACAGGGAGTACAGGGTAAATTCTGCAAAGGCTGGAATGTGTCTGAAATCCATTACCTTTTAGGGATTGACTGAGCCAAAATCCACGATGGCTTCTGACACATGGAGCTCTTAAGGTTTCTTGGGCTATACAGCAATGAAGACTTCACCTAATTTTGAGGGACAAATCTCCTTTCTCCTGTGTCCAAAGAATACAAATTAAACCACCCTCTTTCTAATGGTATAGACTCTGACTGCTCATCTTAATTCACTTATATGGCAGTTGGACTCTTGGGAAACAGTGGAACTTCACTGAGCATATTCAAGGAATCCCGTGATGTTCTAACATGTAGGAAGTGGTGGGGTCAACTCTGCTTAAGGAAAGGTTAAAATAATTAAACATCTATAGCTTGCCCAAATGATGACTAAGGCAGGCATACTAAGCATCTACAAATAGCTGAGGAATGTAAACAGCACAGAGACAGAAATAAAGATTTAAAGTTTAATTGGACAAATTATTGACAATATACTGTAAGGAACAATGTTGACTTAAGACTTAATAGATCTTTTCTTTGTTTTTTACAATTCTGTGAATCAGTCTTCCGTATCAAATTCCATATGAGTTAAATTTGCTTAGATTCCTGAGGAGGGCAGATCCCACTGGGAAGTTTTTTTCAAACTTCATCACTCAGACTTCTTTTTCTCTTAATAAACTTGGGCTTTTTGACCAAACTCTAATCTGAAACAACTATCTAACCGTGTAATCTGACACGAGATAAACAGAGACAAAGCGGGTGAGAATATCTTTTATTGGACCAACTTCTGTTGGTGAGAGAGACAAGCTTTTGAGCTACTCAGAGCTCTCCTTCAGCTCTGGGAGAGATACTAGGGATATGTCTACATTGCAATTAAAAACCCGTGGCTGGCTATGCCAGCTAACTCAGGCTCACGGAACTCAGGCAGTGCAGTCAGGCTCGTGCTGGAGCCCGGGTTCTAGGACGCTGCAAGGTAGGAAGATCCCAGAGCTGGGCTGCAACCTGTGCCCAAAAGTCTACATCGCAGTTAAACAGCCCCTTAACCCGAGCCCCACAAGCCACACTCAGCTGGAATGGGCAACTGCAGGTTTTTAATTGCAGTGTAGACATACGCTCAGGGATCATTCAAAGTGAAGTGTCCCGTTAACATGCCGGTAGTCATAGGACAAAAAGGTGAGAGGGAGTGGCTACAGATTGTTGTAATAATTCATAAGTCTTGTGTCTTTATTAAAACCATGATTTTTAGTGTCTAGCAAAGTTATGAATTTAAGCTCCCAGGCTCATCTGTTAAGTGTTGACCCACAGGGGATGTGGTGTTTTTCTCTTATCATTTTCCTGTGTGACTTCATTTGAGAATGTAGTGATTGTCTGGTTTCACCCACATAGTTGTTGTTGTGGCATTTAGTGCACTGGATGAGGTAGACCACATGTTGTGATAGGCATGTGTAGGACCCATGGATCTTGAAAAGTGTGTTGTGGGGGGTATGGATCATTGTAACCTCCGAGATACGTCTGCAGGTTTTGCATCAGTTGTTCTGGCAGGATCTGGTGCTGCTTTGAGTTGGTGTGTCCTGGTCTGTGGGGAGCTTGCTTCTGATGATGCGCTTGGAAAGGTTGTTTGAAGGCCAAAATAAGGGGTTCAAGATTTCTTTCAAGATGGATTGTAGTTGCTTGATGATACCCTGTATTGGTTGCAGTGTGGGGTGGTAGGTGACAACTAAGGGTGTGCAGTCAGAGTGGTTTTTTTTTTTTTTTTTTAACAAACTTCACGAATGTAAATTGTAATTGATTCACCTCCACACTTTTGATCTCATGCCAAAATGCTTTAGAATAAAACTGGACAAAACCCATGATGATTTTATTTATTTTTAAAGAAAAATAAGAATCTAAGAGTAAAGGTGAAGAAAGCCAGAATATGACCTATGGGCACATTGGAGTTGCATTTATCTCCTGCTAAAAATTCTAGTACAATGATTAACACACTGAGCAAAATAAGATTTTCCCCCTCATCGATTCTATTGCACAAACAAAGAGTATAAACTTATTAATTCATTTAACAGTCCTAACACATTAAGGATCCTAACTCTTAGGAGGAAATCCTGGCTCCATTGAAATCAAAGGAATAACTTCCATTCAATTCAGTGAGGCCAGAATTTCACACTAAGGTGTGTGAGGTCTACACTTAAAACACTGCACTAGTAACAGACCTTCTAGATAAAGGAAATGCGGTGGATCTAATTTACCTAGATTTTAGTAAAGCGTTTGATACTGTGCCGCACGAGGAATTACTGGTTAAATTAGAAAAGATGGGGATCGATATGAAAATCCAGAGGTGGATAAAGAACTGGTTAAAGGGGAGACTGCAGCGGGTAGTACTGAAAGGGGAACTGTCGGGTTGGAGGGAGGTCACCAGTGGGGTTCCTCAAGGTTCGGTTTTGGGTCCGATTTTATTTAATCTATTCGTTACTGACCTCGGAACCGAATGTAGGAGTGGGCTGATAAAGTTTGCGGATGACACAAAGTTGGGAGGTATTGCCAATTCGGAGAAGGATCGGGATATTTTGCAGGGAGACTTGGATGACCTTGTAAATTGGAGTAACAATAATAGGATGAGATTTAATAGTGGGAAGTGTAAGGTGATGCATTTAGGGATGACTAACAAGAATTTTAGTTATAAGTTAGGGACGCATAGGTTGGAAGTGACGGAGGAGGAGAAGGACCTCGGAGTCCTGGTTGATCGCAGGATGACTATGAGTCGGCAATGTGACGTGGCTGTGAAAAAAGCTAATGCGATCTTGGGATGCGTTAGGCGAGGTATTTCTAGTAGGGACAGGGAGGTGCTGCTTCCGTTATACAAGGCGCTGGTGAGACCTCATTTGGAGTACTGTGTGCAGTTCTGGTCTCCTATGTTTAAAAAGGATGAACTCAAACTGGAACGGGTACAGAGAAGGGCCACTAGGATGATCCGAGGAATGGAAAACCTTTCCTATGAAAGGAGACTCGAGGAGCTCGGTTTGTTTAGCCTAACCAAAAGAAGGCTGAGGGGGGATATGATTGCTCTCTTTAAATATATCAAAGGGATTAATACCAAGGAGGGAGAGGAATTATTTCAGCTTAGTAGTAATGTGGATACGAGAACGAATGGATATAAACTGGCCGTGGGGAAGTTTAGGCTTGAAATTAGACGAAGGTTTCTAACCGTCAGAGGGGTAAAATTTTGGAACAGCCTTCCGAGGGAAACGGTGGGGGCAAAGGACCTCTCTGGCTTCAAGATTAGGCTTGATAAGTTTATGGAGGGAATGGTTTGATGGGATAATGTGATTTTAGTCAAATAGGCATTAACGGGCCATCGCGGGTAAAATGAGGGTCCGGCTGTAGAATCTTGCCTGTATGCTCGGGGTTCTGCTGATCGCCATATTTGGGGTCGGGAAGGAATTTTCCTCCAGGGTAGACTGGCAGAGGCCCTGGAGGTTTTTCGCCTTCCTCCGCAGCATAGGGCAGGGGTCGCAGGCTGGAAGATTCTGTTGTGGGTGAGTCAGCTTTTGTGGCCTGCATCATGCGGGAGGTCAGACTAGATGACCATATTGGTCCCTTCTGACCTTAAAGTCTATGAGTCTATGAGCAGCGTCGCTGTAACGCTTCAATGATGATGCTACTATGCCAACAGCAGAGCTTTTCCTGTCGGTGTAGTTAATCCATCTCCACAAGAGGCGGTAGATATGTTGATGGGCGAAGCCCTCCCATTGACATAGTTCTGTCTATACCGGGGGTTAGGTCAGTATAACAGGAATGTGAATTTTTCATACCTATGAGTTACATAGTTATACCTGTGTAAGTTTACAGCATAGACCTGGTCTTAATCTTTTTTCCAGCCAAGGAGACTTTTTTTTAAATCATGCTTCCAGAATGCTTGAGTAAACACTTAGCTTCAGTCACCTTCAGTGCTTTTCGTAAGTGTTAACAGAGGAACGAGGGCTGCCCTATAGACACTAAACTCTCCTTAAAACACATCCTGAGGCTCCTCACAGAGGTAACATATTCAAGGCTCAAGTGCATGTTTTGCCTTTGCAGGTCACATGATTCAAAATTAGAAAGTATAGATATAGAGGAATGAAACCTTAATTCCTGTTTCAGGAGGATGCATTTGTGAAAGCTTTAATAAAAACATATTCAGAATATTTATATTTCAATAAAGAATTAGGATTCTATACAGAAGCGCAAACAACACGAGTAACTGAACTGTGTCCTTGGAAAGGCTTGTAAATTGTACTTCTAGATTTAATGCTATAGGTGTTCTTAATCCTAACCCAAGGCATCTACATAATTCACTTCTATATCTACTACAAGAATGAATCCATTTTAATTTACAATGAAAACTGAACCTTTGTCAATCTCTTCACCAATCATAACATCTAATCATTATAGTTTGCCTGGGCATTTAAAGAACACATGAATAATATGGAATATACCACATATTCAAAACAATGCTTCACTGCTTTATCCAGAAAACCTTGTTCAGGTAAATAAATAAAGTCATCAGACTATCATCTGAATAAGTCTTTACAGGATCAGGCCCTTATGTATATCAAGACCAAACTTTTTTTTATGATGCATAAACAGCATATTTAGACTTCTTAAAGTATAATAGGATAATTTTGGTCTCAGAAATTCTATTCCCATTGTAATATTATAATTTTGTTAAGGATTTGACAGAGAGGAAAAAGTCAAATAGCAAATACCCATAAAAATATCTTGCTTTTACTTAGCTTTTTAAATAAAGCAGACTAATATAGAAAAATAATAAAAGGAAATACTATATTGGCATATTTTCTGTCAACTTCTGGATTTTTTAAATATTTTTTTTCAAAAAATATTGTAATAATGGCATAAGATAAATGATCTTGATGGGTTAAATTTTTGCAGTACACTGCTCATAGGGCCAGATTTTTAAAAGTATTTAGATGCTTAAAGGTGCAGGTAGTGCCTACTGAGATTTTCAAAAGCACATAGGTGCCTAACTCCCATTAAGGTGCTTAAGTGCTTTTGAAAATCCTACTAGGTGCCTATCTGCCTCCTTAAGCACCTAAATACCTTTAAAAATCTGGCTCACAAAAAAAAAATTAGACTGCTGAACTAGTTCCACTTCCAGGAAGACAAGCATTAAAAAGATTGTGTTTCTGTTCCCAACTCCCTCCAGGATCCACTAAAGGAGTGGGTGTCTCTAAACAAGATACGTGAAGAAAGGAAGTTCCCTTTAGAGGGATAAAGCCACAGGTGGAGAGAAATCCAAAGAGTGATCTTATTTGCTCATGCAAAGTAAAATTAAAATGATAGCTGAGGGTGATAGGCAATCAGAACCTTGCATTATTGTTCCCATTGTGAATGATGGCTAACATTATTGTAGATTGTTACAGAATTGTCCCCTTCAGTGTCAATTACCAGATCAAGTGAAAGAACAGGTCCTATTACCAACTAACAATTCATGTAAAAGTTAATGAGACAAGAGAAAGTATAGAGAAAAGTTAATAAGAGCAAAAAATAGATAGTTTACAATGTAATAACTTTGGGCCTGATCCTGTAAACCTTCATGCATATGAGATATTTTCATCCCCACTGAATGTAATGGGACTTCCCAAGGCTTTATAGGATCAGGCCAGAATTATTAAACATTCAAATGATTGTATCAGTTGCTCTAATTAATTTACACAAAATGAAAAAGCACAAGTTCTTGCAGAGACCTAAAAACAAAAAGTTCAACTGCAGGTATTCTCTCTTGGTTAAAGCAGAACTGAAATGTATTATTGTCTACCTTGAGAGCTCTCAGTCAAATCAAACATTGTTTTTTAAATATACAGACTTGTATGATCTTGTAGTCTCAATTGCACTCTAGGTCCACTGCACCTTAGATTTATAGAGAAAAGTGAATAAATTAGCTTGGTATTTAACTCAATTAACTCCCTGGACTTGTTGGGGGAGTTCTCGATCAACCCTCACAGTACCTAGAATTTATATTTTTACGCACACCCTGCATTTCTGTTAATCAGTGCAATAGGTATATTCCTAATATCTTATGCAAAACAGGTCTCCATCACTTGTAAGCAACAATATATTTGAAAAACTGTCTTGGAGCATTTCCAAACACTTGTTTGGGATTTTACTCTCCCCCCCCCCCCCCACACACACACACTGTAGCTAAGGAAACGAGATCCAGTTATATAACCAAATGAATCAGCAGCTGTAAGTAGATATTTTTTCAGCTGTCAAGATTACACACTACAATAATGAAGGAATGATAGAAGCAATCAGAACATGAATTTTTCTTCTTTTCACAAGATAAAAGCCACTGAAAGCTACCAAATAAATTGGAAAATTGCTGCCAGTGGGACATAATATTCTGAGCAGCTTTAACTTACAATAGTACAGAATGAGACCCGTGGGAAAACAAAATACATTAAAATGCTTATGAAAAATGGAAGGTATATTGTACTTTAGAATTCCCTAGTTTCGTTTTTAAGATATTTTGTACTGACCTTTGAGATTCACCATTATTATTCATTAGTGTCTTGTTATACAATATCTGGACTAAAAAGACTGTTCCTTAATAGTTTGCCATGTTTATTGCTTCTGAACATTATAATTAACAATAACAGTGCATAGCACTTATATAGAACTTTTCATCCATAGATTTCATGTTAGAAGTGTTTGCCTTATTATCCCCACTTTACAGATCAAGAAACTGAGGCACAGAGGTTAAGTTGCATGTCCAATATCACATAGTAAATCTATGGCACACAATGTAAAAAAACCCCAGGTCTCCTTGCTGCAAGCCCACTGGATCATGCAACCTCACACATTAACATGAAACCTAAAACCTAGTAGACCTGTTAAAGTGATTGTTCCAGTCCCACCATATGTTGCAGATAGGTTTATATAGTAATCACAGCCTAATAATGCTAATATTGACACAACATACTGCTAACATTTATTATATCAGCCCTACTTTTATTTTTCTTGCTATGTAGTTCCTCCTGTAATAGAATTTACTTAGCACTGATTTCTCTGCTAAGATGCACTGACTATGAAAAACCCATAAAGATAAGTTCCCTAAAGAAGAACTAGAGAACATCACAACCAGACATTTTTCAGTAACACTGACAAGTTTCAGGCCAAGAAAGACTGATAAAATATATTGACCTTAAATCTCCCTTTCCCTAGGGCTAATGATGCTGAGTCATCTCTTGTCTTGTCATCACAGCAAACCATCATCAACTTTATGTTGCATTTCCTGGAAGATATCTTCAAGATCAAGAACGCAATTCGTTAAAGAAAAAGTCCTCATCTGAAGCAGCTTGGGCCATCAAGAGTTTCTGGCCATATATGGAGCTTTTGGTTTATACAGTACATGAAAGAGAGCCTATCCAGGCATCCCTCATCCATAACACGGGATCTCCAGCTCAAGATTCCTCCTTGATCTCATCTTTCACATGGCGAAAGAGGTGACCTCTCAAACTGGCAGGTCTCAGATCATTAAGAAAAGAAATACCATCTTAATTAAATAAATTGCATCCAGAAACCAAACAGGCAGCTAGCACAGATCAGAGAACAGTTTCCAAATTGATTTAAAAGTACAGCCCAAAGTAGAGCACATTACAGTAATCTAATCTTGAGGTGACAACAATGACTAGGGTTTTCAAAGGGGCCAAAGGGAGTCAGGCACCCAAATCCCAATGAATTTTAATGAGAGTGGGGCATTTAACTCCCTAAGGTCCTCTGCAATATCCCAATCAGCATGGACAACAGTAGCAGAGGTCACATCTGAAAGAAATAGTCACAGCCTCCTTCCCAGAGAGGTAGACAGAAGATTTTTATCCATCTCCATGAGATTTATCTATCAAAGTAACCAGAGCAGTCTCTGTGGCATGACCGGGTCTGTACCCACATTCAAAAGGGACAAAGAGATCTGAGTCAGCTAGATACTTTGAACTGTCTTGCAAAAACCTTCTTAATCATTTTTGATGTTCTGTCTTGCCTTGGGATTTAGAGACGCAGATTTACAAAGAATGGTTTATACTTCCAAATAATATTAATAAATACATACTTTCTATTAGAGCTGGTTGAAATCTTTCCATTATAGAAAAGTTTAAATAAAATGATGAAAAAACTAATTTTTTAAAATCCATTAAATTTTGAACAGGATTCTGAACCAAGTTTACTTTGTATGAATATAGCACTTCTCATCTGTATGTTTCTAAGAACTTTATGCAGGAAACTCTTTGTCCATTGTGCTTCATAATTCCTTCTATGTTGGCATAATTTTTTTTTAGCATTTAATTTTCCAAATCCATAATGACACACACTTCCTATTTAAACTGGTCATTTTATCATAATCTAACCATATACAGGATGAGAGACTGAAAAATCTTCTTACCAAATGTTCTAATACCAAATTCTAAATTGTGGCATTACCTCTGAGATGAAGAACTACCAGGATTATTAGAAATCTTTCATTTAGTTATAAATAAACCATCACAGAAAATTCTTAAGATAAAGACTAGGGTGGAGAGTGAGACTGATTCAGTCATATAAACTTATTTCCATGTCACACTTGAAATCCTATTTTTGATTTTTCCATAAATGTATCATCTCATTCACCTTTCTATTAAAACCAGTGGCCTAGATTCTGATTTCAACTTAAACACCACAACCATAAATTTAATGGGATTTACAAACACATCAAGAAGAGATGATAACCTTTGTCTTTTGTTGTGTCTGTTGCCAATCAATTTTAAGAAAGATGAGCAAGATATTTTCTTCAGTCCCGTCATACAATTCTGTTGCTGTCATGTGCTTATTCTATACTTTTTCAACTGTGCAATATTAAGGCACAAATATATGAGTTTTAAATTTAAAGCAGAAAGTGCCATTCTTTTTTATTTATATGTTCTTTAGTATTAGGCTGTCTGAATTATGCTAATCTATCTGAAAATCTCTGCTAAGCTGCATTTCCTGCAGTGATAGTGGAAAGGGCAGAACTGATAAATTGTCACTACTTGGGCCAGCAAACTACAGTTCTGCTTTCTTAGGTCAGTCAGTGTAAATATTATTGATGCTCTCCCATTGGAAAACGTTTGCATGGCTGAGATCCTAAACATGCTTGACATTATGTTGACAAAGGGTTCACAAGATCAGTGATATAGGAAATTAAATGAACATTGGAACAAAGCTTCAAATTAGTGTTTCAGACATTTTCTATCAGTGGATTGCGTATCTTAAATCGACCCCATGCGGAAGTGTAGATAAGCCCTTTGAGATCTTTCTGAAGAGAATTTTCTGTCACACAGTCACAAAAATATTAGGATAATATTTAGAATCTGAAGATATTGAATTAAATGTACAGTATCAAACTATGACTGTTTTATATTCTATTTATTACATTCCAAATATATTTTCCAGTTCTTACATTGGATTCAAATATGCAGTTTGCTTCACAAATGTAATACAATTCCAATTCTAATATAGGGGAGCCCAGGTTACCCCTTTCGATCCAAGCAGTTAGCCAGTATTTGGTGTGGTGTTTCTCTCCCTCATATACAGCTCCATTAAAAAATACCAATCCCCTTGTGTGACGTATGCCCAGAATGGGTTAAGCATCCTGCAGGATAAATGGCTCAAATTCAACCTTAAAAACATATGGGGAGATGTTTGCAGTGGCGGATTTAGAGTTAGTGGGGCTCTGTGTGCAGCTTCATTTTTGACCCCCTGCCCCATCCTGGGGACCCAGCCAAGAAAAATAACACTGTCTCTTATCTCCTGTTTTTCATTCTTTTTTTCTTCATCCTCCTCCAATAAGTAATGGGAAGAAAATGAAAATAAAGTGAGGTACCTGGATTGGGGCAGGGGGTTGGGGTGTATGATAAATGAAGGGAGGGAGGTAGCTCCCTTTTATGGACACCCAACCAGCCAGTAGCTATAAAATCCCTCTTAGTAGCTGTTCTCTAATTGCTCTACCTGTTGCTCTTTTAAAATCTAGCAATAGCCTGAGTTCCCAGATGTATTTTCTTTCTCTTTTTTTATTAATAAAATTTACCTTTTTTAAAAACAGAATTGGATTTTTGTGTCTTAAGAGGTTTGTGCACATGTTGTTTAATTAGCTGGTGGCAACAGCTGATTTCCCTTCCCCCCCCCCCCCAGCTCTTCTCGGGGGGGTATGTGTGAAAGGGCTTGATGATACCCCCCAGGAAGTAATTCCCAAGTGCGCCTTCCTGGGCTCTCAAAGGGGTTCTGCACTTGGATGGTGGCAGCATCTACCAATCCAAGGTCAGAGAAAAGCTGTAACCTTGGGAGTTTAATACAAGCCTGGAGTGGCAAGTATTAATTTTTAGAATCCTTGCAGGCCCCCACCTTCTGCATTCAAAGTGCCAGATTGGGGAATCAGCCTTGACAGGTTGTAAGAGGGGGTGCGGGGAACAGGCTCTGGGAGGGAGTTTGGGTGCCAGCTCTGGGCTGGGCAGGGGTCTGGGAGGGGGTGCGGGGGTTGGGCTCTGGGAGGGAGTTTGGGTGCTGGGTGCAGGCTCTGGGCTGGGACAGTGGGTTGGAGTGTGGAGGGGGGTGCAGGGTGTGGGCTCTGGGCTGGGGCAGGGGGGTTGGGTGCAGGAGGGGTGAGGGGTCGGGCTCTGGGAGGAAGTTTGGGTGTGGGGTGCGGGCTCTGGGCTGGGGCAGGGGGGCAGCACTTACCTTGGGCGGCGCAGCACCTAAAGCAACCGGCACACACACCCCTCTGGCAGCAGCTCCTAGGGTGCAGAGTCGGCGCTTGGGGCGGGAGCAGCGTGCGGAGACACCCCACACACAGGAGCCACAGGGACATGCCTGTCGCTTCCGGGAGCGGCATGGCATAGAGGGAAAGGAGGGAGGCAGAACAGACAGGGAGCTGCCTTAGCCCTGCTTCTGGCACGTCTCTGCGTGCCCCTTGGGAGGAGAGGGGCAGCAGGTCTCCGTTCGCTGCCAGGGGTGGGGGCAGTGCATGGAACTGCCTCCCCCTTGCCAGGGGCACGCAGAGACGTGCCAGCAGCCGGCTGTTTCCGGGAGCGGCATGGGGCCACTGGCCATGGCATGCAGGCAGCCTGCCTGCCTGAGCACTGCTGCGCCGCTGGCCGGGACTTCAGGGCAGGTTGTCAGATGAGATTTGTCCTGCATTTTGGGGGCCGGCTTGTGGTTGGGGGCCCCGTGACACTGCACGGTTTGTTTCATTGTAAATCTGCTCCTGAATGTTTGGGTTTTTGTGTATTTACATATATATGGGTAGTGGTCAACAATGTAATCAACAGTCTCTGTCTATGTTGTATTCTGTTAATTCAGAGATCAAAAGTATATCTTAGCATTTAAATGAACCGTAAACACGGGATATCGCCGTTTTCATCTCTCTTTGAAATGTATAGCCAATCATCTGCAAATGGTGAAAAACAGGCAGTTGCCTTATGTTAATTTGTGTCGCTAAGTACCGGTGATGAACCTACTTCAAAGTCGCCCTGATTACCTATTGTAAGCCAAGGGACTCCAACCTGTCAAAGAAGGCTTGAAATTGTACAGAAGATCCCTGGATCCTGATCCAGTCATCTCAGATCTGCTTGAGGTTTCATGCAGGGGAAGCCTAAGCCACAAGGATTGAGATCCCAGTTCTGACTGGACCACTCTGAAATATAAACATTGGACTATAACCTTTAAACTATTTCTTAAAGAACTCTTTGCATCTACAAAGCTCACCATCTCTGCTATAAATCTAAACCTCAAAATTGAACTCATGTCTGTATGTATATTGATTTTTTAACCATACTCTCTTTTCTTTTTAAATAAATTTTAGATGAGTTAATAAGAATTGGCTGTAAGTGTGTATTTGGGTAAAATCTGGAATATTCATTAACCTGGGAGGCAATGTGTCCGATCCTTTGGGATTGATAGAACCTTTTCTTTTATATGATGAAATAAGATTTTCATTAATCCTCATCATATCTGACTTGGGTAACTAGGTGGAGGCCTGAGGCTGGGTTACTTTAAGGCAGTGGTTCCCAAACTTAAACAACCTGTGAACCCCTTTCACTAAAATGTCATGTCTCGCGAACCCCCTCCTAAAAATGAATCTTCCCCGGGATTTTCTCCTTTACCTGAGAATAAATTATAAAAGTAGTGATCTTGGAAATATAAAATTTGTTTTTATGACATGCTTATTACACACTATTTATTATTAATTACTATTTATCATTACAGTATTATTACATTATGAAAATGGCAACGCTCTTCCAAGATCTCACTTTCGTAGCTTGTATCACTTTGAATAAGCCTGTTATAAGACAAGGCTCCTATGTTTCATCAGGGAGTATCAGATGTGAAACAGCATGAAGGTAATTAAGAAACCAACTCAAAGTGTTCCTCCTACATAATCATTCAGGTCTTGAGCAGTCCAGACAAGCAACGTACGTTACAACAAAGCTTAAATTTGTTCTTCATAATAATTTTAAAAACCATACTAGCTGCCTATTTAATTTTAAAAACAGCAAAAAAATATCCACCTCCCTTTCCATTTCTTATAAGGAATCTTGGGGTACATCCAGACTACCCGCCGGATTGGCGGGTAGCAATCGATCTATCGGGGATCGATATATCGCGTCTCATCTAGACGCGATATATCAATCCCCGAACATGCTCCCGTCGACTCCGGAACTCCACCAGGGCGAGCGGTGGTACCGGAGTTAACGGGGGAGACGCGGCCGTCGATCCCGCGCCGTGAGGACGGGAGGTAAGTCTAAATAAGATACGTCGACTTCAGTTACGCTATTCCCGTAGCTGAAGTTCCGTATCTTACATCGACCCCCTCCCTAGTGTAGACCAGCCCGCCTTGAAGTTTAAATCTCCTTAGTGTGATCGATATGCTTGCTTTGATCTGCCTAGCTCTTGGAAGTCCAGGGGCTCCAGGCTGCTGGCCCCGTGCTGCCCGGAGTCCCTAGTGACAGCTCTGTCCGCCATTAGGGAATTTTTTTCCCGAGAACCCCCTGTAACATTCTGTGAACCCCCAGGGGTTCACGAACCCCAGTTTGGGAACCACTGCTTTAAGGGAACTGTGTTTTGGACTTCTGAGTAACCAGTGAGGTATAACAGAAGCTGTTTAGTGCTGGCTTGGTAAATCTAAGTATTGGAATATCCACCAACTTTGGGGATTGTCTGCCCCATTCTTTGCAGCTCACCCTAATTGAGTGACCTCAACTGGCTCCCCTGGGACCCTGGTCACACATTGTGTTCGTATTCAGATCCCAGGAAAAACCCCTCAGGCCGCCTGGCTCAACTCCTATTGGCCTTGCACGTGGCTTTGGGCAGTAGCTCTTATTGTTTCAGCTATCTATTCCATAATGGAGTTTAATTGCTTTTTACATTGACCCTAAAAGAAGGGTGGTTGTCTTGCCTACCAACTTCAATGAGGTTTCACCCAACTTCTGGCATAACACCACAGATTTTTTCAGTTTCGTGGTATCGAAGTTCTATGGGAATGGGAGTATCAAAAAAACACACATATTAAAGACATCTTTATGATGAAACATTCTGATTTTGGCCAAACCTTTCATCAGCTCCCCTTCTTCTACTGTCACGAGTGCACAGAGATAGCAGCAAAAGACATATGTGAACATTGGCTGGTTTTAACCAGCAGGCATTAGGCTTGTAACAAAAGTTCTTTGCTGCTCCTGAGGTAATGTTTTTCCACTGCATTTGTTAAAACGTGACTAAAACAATACAGTGTCAAAAGAATAGTCGGTGGCTTTACAATGTTTGAGAAGCTCCTTTTGGTTCCTTTCTGGGATTCCAAAAATACATGTTTTTGCTCCTCTGGCGTATCATAAATATGCCTATTTCCAGTACAGGAATTGCAATACTGTGCATATTTCATCAGAGAAACTATTCACATAAAAAAAGTTGTTTTCTCTGAACCAGCAACTATTTTCCACAAAAATGTGTTATTTTATTATCCCCCAGAGAAAGTCCGGTGAATGTCCAATTTGTATGCCAAGAAATGCACACTCA
The DNA here is from genome assembly GCF_028017835.1 of Emys orbicularis. NCBI lineage: Eukaryota > Metazoa > Chordata > Testudines > Emydidae > Emys > Emys orbicularis. Next base: position 106,129,109 of record NC_088689.1, read on the forward strand.
CAATAACCAAGGCAACTTCAAAGCAGAAGGAAAAGGCATACACAATAACTCAAATTTGTTATTTTTGTCCACTCATACACTTTTATTTTATTTTTTATTGCTTTGATTGCATCTTTATACACACAAACATATTGTTCGCATTTTGCATACATGCTTTATGACCATTTTGTATTTTTCTCCTCTGCTACAATAGTCAGACTAACTCTGCTTTTTATTTAAGATCATAAATAGTAAATGGGTAACATATTGTCTCCTTTGGTTCTTGTCTTCAAATACAGACCCTAGTAATGGCTCCCTGACCTTTCAAATATTTTACAAAATACATGAAATGAGAGCATGGTAAGTTGTCATCAATTTCTGAGGAAAAATAACCCCAAAACTAAGCTTTTGGGTTTTTTGGGGGTGGGGGGGGGGAGTTGAGTTTTTTTCTTTTTAGATTCTAGCCTGTATGTTTGTGATGCTAACCTTCCATATGAGAACCAATACAGGGCTGTTTTAGGGTTAAATTCTGCAAGAGGCTGAGCACTTTGGCCCCAATTCAACAAAACACTTTAAGCAGTTGAGTAGTAGCACTGAATTTCCAGCATTGGCTTCAATGGGACTACTCACATGCTTAAAGTTAAGCACATGCTTATGTGCTTTGCTGGATCAGGGCCAGAGTGCTCAGGACCTTGCACATCCATTCCTTATGGAGTCTTCAGACAAATCCAGTGACTCTGCTATTGCTTATTGATTTTCCAAGCAGCAGCACAGCGAAACTGACAAAACTGGCCAATTTCACAACTGCTGGCAGTGTTCAGTACAGCACTGATAAGGTGTATGCATGGAATGGAGTTTGTTCGTACGCACCCCAGATTTTACCCCAAGTCTAAGTCAAAAATGCACAAGTTCTGCATCTGTATTGAGAGGACAGCAAAGGGTCATGTGTGCAAGTGTATATTTGTGTATGCACACATTCTAAATAGGTGGGGATCGGAGAGCACATGCCCCCCTCAACTTCTCCAGTGGTTGTACCTATGCTTGCCTACCATAATCTCTTCTTCCTCTAGATTACCTGTGGCAACAAGTTTTCTGTTACCTGCTCTTGCCTACCCTAATGGCGATCCGTGTTGCCTTTGTGCTGCTGGGCTGTTGCCAAGCAGCCCCTTTTACAGAACAGTTGTGCTGTTCATTCTGAATTCTGCAGCACTCCAACTCCTGGATTTGAAACAATCCAGAATTCATAACATGCAGTACATTTGCACTGTACTGAGAGCAGCCAGCTGGCAGCAAACTAGGGAGTAGCACAGATTCGACTGGCCCCTGCACCCTCTTTTAATGGTAGAGCTCACCGGTGGGCAGCAGTTTCTCTACCCACCTGCACATTTAAGCTATAGTTTCTGTCAGGGTGCTCCTCATTTTGCCACCATATGCAGGGCTGTTGCCCTACCTGACTGCCTATTTGCCTACCCACAATACCATGTCTACTTTGAGTTTACAGTAGGTCTCCATTCAGGTAAAGAGCTGTGAAATACACAGTTGTTTCAGCTGCAGGTTGGTTATTATGCCTCCCAATAAAAACAATTATTCCAGAGCATTTATATAAAGTAAGTACAATACTTGTCAGCACCACTTTTCCTACTAGTGCATTGTTATTTACAGTAGTACTTTCCTTTTTATATAACATCACTGATCTATTCATGAAAAGTCTGACTATTTAAAAAAAAACTTCAAACAACAATGTTCATATATAATATCATGCAAAAAAGTGTAGTGATTATATATTTATGGATGTAATTCACAAAGTATTGAAGTGAACAGGCTGAAACAACTTCTGTTTCACTGGAAAATTATACTTAATTCATAGGCAATTTTTAATTGTACCTACTGCATAGACTCAGTCAGTCAAAAAGTTCAGATGTTTAACATCTGTGACATTCTAGTCTATAAAGATGTATACAGCAGCTGCAGACAAAGTTTAACTGCTATATATTCATTATGCTTAATCTTGTGCTCTACAATTGTACTGGCTTAACACTATAACCCTTTTTCATCCTTTTTTTTTTTTTTGGTAAATGCTCTGATCATAATTAGGCATAGCATCTGAGACATGTATTACACATAACTGCTTACAGGAATACAATAACGGTTTCAGTAATTTTTTTGCTAACATATCACCATCCATTCTGTCTAACCAGCTTACTACTCTATAGAAAGCTTTTTACATATTTTACAGGTTTCATAGTCATCAGAGGGACTTAAGGTAAAAGTAAAAAAACATAAAAATTAATTGATAATGTTGTGAACATGCTGATACAAATGAATGTAACACATGAAAATAAAACTCCTAAATTATAAAGATCATTTACCCCAGCATAATGGCTATTGCATTAATTTTCCTAAACATTTATTAGTCTGCTGAAGATATAAATACACTGTAGAATAATTGCCTACGTTTTCTTTTTTTGCAGAGAGTTGGACTTCGTGACCAGAACATACTAGGCATGAATGATCCTGAGTGCTGGAAACCTTCTATGATAGGATTAAGTATTCATAGTTATGGAATGTCAGATTGTAATAAACAAATTCCCCCAAAGCTGGTATTTCCCCCAACTTCATTTTTCTCTTTAGTCAGAACAGAAGTTTAGACAAGGATTGACAAAGCTACAATAGTACCAGGGGAACCAAAACAAAAACTACTCCTCCTCCCCAAATTGCAATAAAAACACTTTACATGGTAATCATTTCTATCATTTCAAGCATTACAATGCTGCTCAAACATCAGTGTCAAAAAGTGAATCACTAGTATTATGTTTACCAAAAGATTCCACGAGTTACCCAAGTAAAGGAATAAAATGCAACTCTTTATCAACACATCAAATCAACAAATGCTATTGAATGCAGCAAGTTCCATTATACACATATTGTTATTAGCTTCTAAAACTAACAGCCTCACTTTTCAGAAGTGACTACTGATCTGGGTCCCTTAATTATTATTAATGTAAAAGTATTTGACACAATTTCTTTACCAACAACGTGGAAAAAATGTTTGGCCTGGTCTCATTGTGAAATCTAGAACGTTAAAATCATTCTAATAATTTAGTTGCCACACATTCAGCAGAACAAACAATATTTTTAAAGGTGATATGAGATTGGTATTCTGTCTGTCAACCAACTCAACCCTTAATATAAACAAACTTTAGCCTTTGTAAACTTTTTTTTAAAATAGCTTAAAGATCCCAAATCAAACTAAGACCAAAATCAATAATAATGAAAAACCAAATTCTGCCATCTGATACATACATTCTGCTCTCCTTTGGGCTAAATTTCACATTCTTTATTCAAATTTCCCATTGAAGTCAAAGAACATTTTGACTCAGTAAGGAATGCCTTTATTTGGGTCAGAGACAAATCTCACCTTATAGGAAATTTACCAGAAATGAAGAAATCTGAATACAGTTGATCATTAAGGAAATCACTTTTGTAATCTTTAAAAACAGAAAAGGCCACTTAAGGATAGTAACAGTCATGGTGAACTTGCTAAATATACTAAATTGTCAAGATATACTCCCTCTATGTTCGTGTTTAATTTGAATGAGAAAATAAAAGAGAAAGGACATTTGCCTTCAAGACTGTTTCTTCATTACATATAGTTTGTGCTGGTATGTTCAGCCTATGTTATGTACATATTTGCTGCTATATTGAATAAAGATAGATAATAAAGGAAATGTTAAGTCCTCCATACTTCAGTAAGATACTATTCAGAAACAGACTGAAACCATGCAAGAGTAAAAAGGGAAGAGACATGGGGACATAGCCAGCATTGTATAAATTCTTTCAATAGAGTGCTCCTGGGTTTTATTTATTTAGGAATAAAGAGAGAATAATGTAACATAGCCCTGAGAGAAATAACACATGCCACTACTCTAAATAATACCAGAGTCAAGCATCTGTCTGTCCTAAAACAATCATATGATGGATTAATAGTGGATTAAGGACAGTCACCTTATAATAAAATCTGAATCCAGATGGGGCACTGACCTCCAGTATGATAAGGGAATTATTAAGAAGTCATGCATAATTCAAACATATTGCATATACCCTACTGGCCAAGGCTAACAGTATCTCTAACATTAGCAGGTAATAGAACAAAAAAGGCAGAAACAATATATATTTTAATTATCTCAACTCTGATAAGCAGAGATAAAAGTAATCCCCTTTAATCTTTTAAGTCTGGCTTGCCATACCTTAGCAATCAAATACTAACTTTATTATTAGGTTTAATTAGGTCAAATAAATTTTCAGCTATATTGACTCAAATATGTAATATGTGTTCTCATTGAGCACTAAAAGCAATCAAAATTAAGGAACTTGGATAGGATGCATGTAAATTACATATAAACCTGGATAACTTTCTGTTCATATTTCATAATGGGACACATTTTATTAACATTCGAACATAAAATAAAACTTCTAAACAGATCCATAGATAAGAAGTCTTCTCTAGTTCAGAACCTGCTAAAACACTACTTTCTTTTTAAGGTTATTATCAGCAATGATAACTGTTATATGTTACCCAAAGAACAAACAAGTAACTTTTCTAATGCACAATAACTACCTTTCATAGGGAATTTTACAATGGTTTTGACATTATGAAGTACAGTAAAATTCATGCTATTAGTATCCACTCACTATAACCATACACAACTTCAAAGACAGCTTTATGGCAATGCTCATGATGTATATGAGGGCAAATTTTCAGAAGAGTTTTGCTCCCATTTAGGCATGAGGATAAGTAGCCAGATTTGCAAAAGAGCTCAGCATATTGGATGCTGACCTATTCTGAAAATCTGGGGTCAAATGTGGGGCTGGTTTGTAACACTTGCTGTGGGGGCCAAGCATAGTGCTACAAGCACTTTCCAAAAATATCAGTCTACCCATTTTACAGAGGTTAAGTGGCTTGCCCAAGGTCACCCAGTAGGCCAGTAACCGACCTAGAAAACAACCCATGTCTCCAGAATCTCATTTCAGTGCTCTATCCATGGGCCACAGTACTCTGAAGAGAAACATTGCACTATGAATTTAAGAATGCACAATATTCAGTGTGCATTGTTTTTGATACATAGTCATTGTATCATCCATCACTGTAGTATGGGAGCTTATCAGGAAGTTAAGGATAACTAACTAATAAATTGCTTTGCTGATAGATTCCATGCAGGTTTACAGCACAAGCTAGGTCCAACAAGATTCTAATGCTCAAAAGCACCTTGATACAGCAATAGTGGACAGAAATGCGGAAAGGAACAGGACACCAGAGGCAGGGCCGCCTAGAGGGGGGGGGCAAGTGGGGCAATTTGCCCCAGGCCCCGCAGGGGCCCCCACGAGAGTTTTTCGGGGCCCCTGGAGCGGGGTCCTTCACTCGCTCCGGGGGCCCTGGAAAACTCTTGCGGGGCCCGGGCCCCCAGAGCTTCTTCCGCTCCGGGTCTTCAGCGGCAGTTTGGCAGCGGGGGGTCCTTCCGCCCCGGGACCCGCCGCCGAAGTGCCCTGAAGACCCGCGGCGGGGGGTCCTTCCGCCCCGGGACTCGCCGCCAAAGTGCCGGGTCTTCGGCGGCAATTCGGCGGCGGGGGCCCCCTGCCACCAAAGACCCCAGGCCCCCTGAATCCTCTGAGCGGCCCTGACCAAAGGACTACTGAGAGACACTTTAGGGCATACTTATAGAATGCAGAGGCATAATAACTCCACAAACAAAAATACATTTAGGATAGATGGAAGAATCACGAGGACAGGCCCTTACTATAATGAATGAAATTGATCCATCCCAAGCCTAGGATCATAAGACTATTATAGCTACTTAGCCTGATGATCCATTCCAAATGGTGAATTAAAATGCTTTCAATTTTCTTTCTTATTCTTATAGGACAAAAAGGGGAGAAGCAACGATAAACTGAGACAAACGGGGCTCTTTGGATTTAATGAGCTCTCTGATTTTGTTAAATGTATTTCACCTACAGCTTGAAATATTCCTTCATCCCTCCAAAAATACCTACTAGCCAAGGCAGCAGCAATACCCATGAGTTACAGCAGACCGTAGTTACTATTGCTAGCAGTGAAGGGCAGCATACCCATTGCTCTTTTTTAGGCTGAAAAGGGTCAATACCAGTGTTATCCAACACCCATCGGCATGCTGTTCTTGTATCTTTATAGCAAAAGGGTAAATTTCAAGAGACTTTTAAATTACTGAGGGCTTGTCTACATTACCACACGGGGTTGATTTAAGATACAAGATTCAGCTATGGGAATAGGGTAGCTTAAGTCGATGTACTTAGATCTACTTACCGTGGTGTATTCACTGTGGTAAGTCGACAGCTGACGCTCTCCTGTCGACTCCGCTTGCGCTTCTCGTTCTGGTGGAGTACCGGAGTCGACGGGAGAGCGCTCAGCGGTCGATTTATCGCCTCTATACTAGAGGCAATAAATCAACCCCCGCTGGATCGATTGCTGCCCGCCGATCTGGCGGGTAGTGTAGACAAGCCCTCAGAAGCTAAAGATCCTTAAATGTCAGACACATTGTACCATCTGTCACCATAACAAGACCCTCAACTACCATTCACAGTTCCCCCTTTTACAATAGTAATTGGGCTCACATTCCCTAGCTTTGTGTGTTCCGCACTCAAATCATTAGATTACAGTTCCCACCACTGTCTGGCTTAGTACTGTATAGCCAAACTGAAGAGTGCAACACGGTCTGAGATTGTACTCAAAGACTTTTCTTCCCACTGAGACTATTGAGAAAGAAGCCCTGCTCCCATGTAATACAGTAACTCCTCACTTAAAGTCGTCCTGGTTAACACTGTTTTGTTATTAAGTTGCTGATCTATTAGAGAACATACTCGTTTAAAGTCGTGCAACGTTCCGTTATAAGGTGGTTTGGCTTGCCCCATTCCGCCCGCTTGGCGCTCCTGCCAGGGAGTGGGGTCGGGGCACGGGGCTTGCCCCACTCTGCCCACCCGGCCTTCCAGCCGGACAGCGGGGTCAGGGAGTGGGAGCTTGCCTTGTTCCACCCACCTGACGTTCCAGCTGGGGATCAGGGTCGGGGCACAGGGGCTTACCCCACTCCACTCGCCCGGCATTCCAGCCAGGGAGTGGGCAAGTCCCCGACCCCGCTCCCCGGCAGGAGCACCCCGCAGAGTGGAGCAAGCCCCCGCACCCTGACCCCACTATGCCCTACCCCAAACAAGCTTCACAGTCATCATTGGTGAGTACAGTATTAAATAGTTTGTTTAAAATTATTTAAAACTTATATTGTATATGTATACGTCTTTTGTCTGGCGAAAAAAAATGTCCCTGGAACCCAACCCCCCCATTTACATTAATTCTTATGGTGAAATTGGATTCGCTTAACATCGTTTCACTTAAAGCAGCATTTTTCAGGAACAACTACAATGTTAAGTGATGAGTTACTGTATATGTGACAAAGTTCAGGATGTCGTGAGAAGTCGTTTGCTGATCTTATTTGTGAGTGACAAAGGTGACTGAATTTAGATGGGTAAGTTCACACATCTAGCAATAGAATGGGTTTAGGGGAGGAATATCCAGGATGCAGAAGGGGTGGTGGATTGAAAACTGGGGTGATCAGGAAGGAATGTGTGTGAATGGCAACAGCAATAGTGGACAGAAATGTGGAAAGGAACAGGACACCAGAGGACTGCTGAGAGACACTATATGCCACAGATAGCATGAAGAGGCATAATAACTGCACAAACAGAAATACAGAATGCATTTGAGGAGAGGCACCATCTAATGGTCTGAACACAGAATGGAAATAGAGAACTCCTGAATTCTCAACCTGGCTCTACCACTGACTCACTGCATGACCTTGGAAGACTGAGTTAGCTCTCTGCTTCAGTTCCCTCATTCATAAAAAGAATTCTCTCTCTCAGGTTTTTATGAGCCAGTTTAGTTAGATATGTTTATAAAATACTTAGAATATGTAAATCATTATGTAAACCCGATTATTATATAATCAATTAAATGGGCAGAGCTATGCCCATGTACGGGTATGGTTCACAGGACCCATGCACAAACAAGTTAAGGCCTTTCTGTACAGACAGATGTGATTTGTTGAGATAGAAGCATGTTGGATAATTCCCATATTTCTTCATATGCAGATTTCTGAGTGTAATAGCCTTATACATGAATGTATCCACTCACAGAATTTTGTTGTTACAACCTGCTGGCCACATGTATCACAGGTATATCTAACTACATGACATCGGGGGCTGATACTCCCAAAGCTGGCAATAAAATATGCCATGAGTGCCCACCTGCATGAGTTACTACTCCATGTTACCAATCCATGGAGCACTCCTATCCCAATCCAATCCATGAAACAAGTACAAAAGGTGTTTAAAAAAACAACAACATGATTTGGCCACAATCCTCCTTGTGACAAATCAGCAGAGCTGCAAGCAATGCTTCCTGTGAGAATGAAAGGAAGCTCTGCCTTCATGACTGACTATTCAGTGGGAGACAGGTGGTCTGGCACTAGTAAGAGGCATTAAAAAATTAAAAACCTATTTTTATAAAGGGATACTGCTTGTGGACTGATATAGATGTAAGCTGGCAAGAGACCCAGCCATCTGCAGCACAGATTCTGCTATCCACTTTATGGAACAGGAGTGACTCCAGGTTTTTAAGAAATTTAACACCCCTATTTAGATAAGGTTTTTTTCTGGATAGATTTAGCCTTGGGGAATAACATCATTTACTCTAGTTTGGAGACTGAGAGAAAAAGCAAGAGAACTTTAGTGTAAGGAGTACAAATGCTTGGAAAATAGAGATGGATCAGTGAGCACAGCTGAACATAAACCTAGCCAGCCTACCAGTGATCGCAACCTGTAGCTTATGGAGCTTCAGTATAATAACAGCTAACTGTCCAGCAGGCAGAATCTCATGTAAATTGCTCCATAATTCTGTGTAGCGGGAAGAGCTGCACAGGAAAGTTTAATATGTTTAATTATTAAATGCATGTCCAGTTAGGATTCATTATCTTGCTTATTATTACAGAATTTGAGATTTACTTTCTGTAGAACAGTAAAAATAATAGATAATCACAACATTTAGAATCTAAATTAATAGTAGGCATTATTTGTATGCAGTTTCTATATCCCTAGCCCTGGGGTTTCATTGTTCTACTCCCCTGACAGTGGGTGAACTCACTGAGGACATATCCATCTGTTATATGGCATATCACCACACTGGCATGATATAATATACCTGGCATACAACAGGCAGCTAGTCACTTACTATTTATTTGCACTGGGCTAGTGCCCAAAGGCTCCAACCTGGATTTGGGCCACACTGTGGTATGGAAACACAAAGATGGTCATTGCTTTGAAGAGTTTATAATATAAACAAAAATAGAAATAGATGTATTAGAGTAATAGATATCAAGTCAACCGCTAAAGCAACATATTTGCAGTCAGGTTTTCACTGAAGTTGTGGGGACAGAATTAACAATTGTGTAAAGAATCAGCTGTAAGATGTAATCGCAGAACATAAAAAACCACTATTTCATAACAGCATAAATCCTATTAGGCTATTAGCAATTGAAATTAACTTTTCCCCCATCATAGCTTCTTACCAATGGGTCTTTATTACTAATTTTTTAGATTTACAAAACATTATGCCCATTGCCTACAATATCATATATATTTCTACCTAAAATATATATTTTAATTTACCAGTTAATATGATTTTTATACTGGAAAAAAGTAAAACAAATTGAAAACAAGTACTATGACTATCAAGGAAGATGTTTTTATATGTTAATTTATTTGAAGTAAAATTGTAATGATGCAAAATTATTGAAGAAGGAGTTGGGATATGGAGTGGGGTAGAAGGGCAATTTAAACTGAACCTCTATTCAAACTATGTTTTTCCTTGGTTTAGAATGCAGGTTTGCCATTAGATGAATTTTATATATTGCCATTATAAACCAATATTAGCACAATATATTAGCAAAATGTTTAATAAATAACAATCTATTTATAAAATGTTAATCACAAAGGAGCAGAAGAAAATGTGCATCTTGTGAGACAATTGCCCAAAAATATTTCCTATGTCACATTCTATGATAACTCCATCGAATTTGTTCACTTTTTTCAGATGAAGTAGTAGTTGCCACTGTGGTGTGGTGTCCCACTAGGCATTCCCCCATTACACCCTCTGATCTACCCAATAAACATCAGCAGAAGTTGTGTGTTTTAAGAATAATGATTTACCCAGTATATCACAACAGGACATAGTGATTCTGCCTAATATTATTACATCTAAGTTGTGTAAGGTACAGGGCTGGAGGCAACGTTTCTTCTGTAGAATTCAAAAAATCTGTTTCTAAGGCCATGAGCCACATAGCCATGAAAGGATCAGGTTTCAATTCCTGCATGGCACTGGCTGTACCACTATCCAGCACCAAAGGATAATCTGCAGGGACAACATAAATGCTTCTTTGTGGTATCTAGAGATCTTGAGGGCAGCTAATTACTTTCTACCTAAAGGACCAGAAGTGGCTCCCATTTGACTGGCAGAACAAGTCATCAGGAAGAGCATAGGACTCTTTCCCAATTTGTTGCAAGCATGAAAAGCTGACAATACAGGACCCTGTTCTAAACCCGTATGTGACAACCATGGACCAAACCCTTACCCAAACCTAAAAGTGGGGTTTCAGGCTTGAGATCGCCTATCAAACCAATTTACCACAGATTACTGCTATGACAGACCCTGCGCCCCTCTGCTAGAATCAACAGGACTCATATTTGATTCTGAGACACAACTCTCAGAGCCAGAACCAAACAAACCCTGAGACAAATGATAACTGATGAGGGCAAGAGGTCAATAGCTGAGTAGGGAACTGCCCTGGTTTAGTGAAGGACAGTGCAGAGAGAAGAATTTAAAGGGACATTGGACAGCAAATACATTTTTAAGTCTTGTTTTAATGTACCATAATGGCATTTAACCACAGCAATGAATTCAGGGTGGTAGAGGAATGGGGTGACAAGCTTGATGCTATGCCAAGTAAAAAAAAAAGGTAGATGACTGGACACACTGTCTCTTCTCCAAGATAGATTTGGGATCACTGCCCCCTATACCCTCATGGGACAGTCAGCAGCTGGCATGCAAATGTTCTATGATTGACAAAGATGTTATCACCTCAGTATGAGTCTCACAGCAGCCCTGCAAGAAAAATTACCTCTAACTGTACTGAGTTCTTGCAAAAGTGACACTTCCTTTCTACCCCTGCAAAAGCAGAAATACATTTAGGAATGCCGCCTGCAACTGTCTACAGGATGTCCTCTGGCCATCTGCAGTAGAGGTCATAAATCACAAGCAAGTAAACATAAGGAAAAGTCACCCTAGCTTACTCCCCACTGATATTAACCTTGATATGATGTTAGGAAGTAGTGTGAATTTAGTAATTCCTTGGGAAACGTTTTCTGTCCATGATTTCTGCAAGAGATCTTTCCCCGATAGACTGGATAAACAATTTTCAGTCTATTATTCATGAACTAAACAATAATTCTGTTGGCTATATGTAGTGTGCGATTGATCATTAACAGGGTGCCAGGCTCAAGGATCCTGCAAAGGAATGCAGGTATACTATGCTGAGCTACTTTGATACCAGAATTGAATCCTGCAGGTATGTACAATATAACTACTCTAACCTTTAGTAGGTGGATTTAATTAGTTCCAGTTAAAAAAAAAAAGAGAAAACTAGGGTCTGTGACAGTGAGGTCCTGTATGGAAAACTAGAACAGCCAGTCTTGGAGAGAAAATTCAGGCTGAAGTTTATGTTTCATGGTTATTATTTAAGTTAGCAATAAAGCCTAAACCCACAAAAAGGGTTTTGTCTTTCTGTGGTGTATGTATCCTTTGTTCAAGGAAGGGTGGGAACTTCACCTACTTTAAGTCACCTGGAATTTTACTGCTGCCTGGCTGGATAACAGAAGCTTCCTTTTTTTTTTTTTTTAATACCAGAGGATAAATAGACACCAAATAGCAAGAAACAAAAAAAAATCTTGTTTATGCAGCAATATTCTTGTTGATATACAAATATGGCTACCGATGCAAAGCCACTCACCAAAGCTCAGTGTGAACAAAATGTCTTTGCACAAATGTCTGCAAATAGCAAACAACAAGGGTGTATGAATATTATTGAACTGAACATCAGTTCAGAACTTGAAAAGATTCACAAATACTGATCTGCAGTCTTAGGCCAGCCTTGCTACAGAGACTTGTTTTTAAATCCTTTCATAAACATGAAAGACTATTCCCAATAAGGGAGAGTTTCAGCTGTCTCCAAAAAACCACTTTTTTATTTAAAAAGGCAATTACATTAATGGTGGGCTAATTAATCGTGGCTGAGGAATGAGGGTACACAACAGGTTGAAATGGAGCTGAAGGAACACATAGCTGTTCTCCACAACTGCACACACTGAAAAGTTCTGAACAAAATAGTCAATGGTAGCTCCAATCCTGAGACAGCAAACAGGGTCCCAGAATATCTTCTTTGTGCATAAAATTCTAGTTTGAGAGCAGCCAACTCCCTCACAACTGCAGAAACATCACACATCAGGAAGGTGGAAGCAGTCAATGAAAAACTGGTCAAGAGCGGTTCCAGCGTGAGACAGATGTCATTAAGGTGAACCAGCAATGCCACTGACTACCAGGATGAGTTAGCAAAATAGCATATTTTTAATACAGTCTTACAACCTACATGAAAGAAGGCTAGTTTGCGGGGGAAAAATACAATGATCTTTTTTCTGTGTATAAACACCTAACTCCTCCTGGGGCTTCACTGCTTCCAATCCCTCATTCTCCTTTCCTACCTCCTTTTCCCCAGCCTCTTAACTCCCAACCACTTGAATAACAATTAATAATACTTTGTATTTCTATGGAGTCTTTCATAGGAGACTCTCAGAGCTCTCTATCCGTAATTACTGTTCACATCACTGTCTGAGATACAGAATTGTCCTCATTTTACAGATGGAGAAAACTGTATCACAAAGAGATTAAGTGACCTACCCACAGTCATTGGCAGGACTAGGAACAGAAACAAAGGGCATGTCTACACTGGCAGAGTTACAGCGCCGGGAGTTACAGTGCTGCTCAGAGAGCGCTGAAGGGAAACTGCTGTTGTGTGTTCACACAGCCAGCGGCCTGCTCAATAATATGTTCACACTTGTGGCACTTGGAGCGGTATTCAGAGCACTCTGGGGAGTTGCACTCTGGGGAGCTATCCCACACAGCATTTCTTCCTCTTCTGCTGCTAAGAGTTGTGGGAAGACGGAGGAGGGTCGCGGCGTATCCTGGGTCCTGTCCCAATGCCCCGTGATGCATTCCTTCACATCCCAGCAATCCCCGTGCTCTCACCACACGTACTAGATATGACACGAGATTGCTTGTGACATTCACAGAGGTGCTGATCACAGTGGAATGCCATTTTTGGGTTCGGGAAACAAGCACTGAGTGGTGGGATCACATGATGCACGTCTGGGACGAGGAAAGCCACATTCATGGGACTGTGTGATGAGCTCGCCCCAGCCCTGTGGCGCAAGGACACGAGAATGAGAGCTTCCCTGCCATTGGAGAAGCACATGGCGATTTCACTGTGGAAGCTAGCTACTCCAGACTGCTACCGATTGGTCGCTAACCAGTTCGGAGTGGGAAAGTTGACCGTTGGACTCATGTTGACGGAAGTGTGCAGGGCCATTAATCGCCTCCTGCTCCGAAAGACCGTGACTCTGGGCAACGGGTGTGACATTGTGGATGGCTTTACACAAATGGGCTTCCCTAACTGCAGACGGGCGATAGATGGCACGCATATTCCAATTCTGGCACCAGACCACCTAGCCACTGAGTACATTAATCGCAAGGGGTGTTTCTCAATGGTTCTCCAGGTGCTTGTGGATCACCGTGGGTGTTTCACAGACATGAACGCAGGCTGGTCCAGAAAGGTGCATGACGCATGCATCTTTCGGAACACTGGCCTATCCAGGAAGCTGCAAGCAGGGACATTCTGGACCAGAAGATCACCGGAGGGGAAGATGAAATGCCCATTGTGATCCTGGGAGACCCTGCCTACCCCTTAATGCCGTGGCTTATGAAGCCATACACAGGGCAACTTGAAAGCAGCAAGGAGTGGTTCAACAATAGGCTGAGTAAGTGCAGAATGACTGTTGAGTGTGCTTTTGGCCGTTTAAAGGCCTGCTGGCGCTGCCTCTATGGGAGGCTGATAATATTCCTATGCTTATAGCCACGTGCTGAATGCTCCATAATATTTGTGAAGAGAAGGGTGAAAGCTTCACTCAGGGCTGGACCGCAGAGGCTCAGCACCTGGAGACTGAGTTTGAACAGCCAGAGACCAGGGCTATTAGAGGGGCGCAGCACGGGGCCGTAAGGATCACGGATGCCTTGAGGCATCAATTTGAAGCTGAAAGCCACTAATATTTGTTGCTATGCTCGGGAGTGCAGTGCTTGTAATGCTAGGAGGTGATTGTGATTGGTGCAGACAATGCAATATGAAGGTTTAACATAATTGTCTGCTGCTTCGCAGGGCTCTGTTTGCTTTCAATTAATAGAATAAAGATTGCTTTCAAACCAACACAATTCTTTTTTTAAAAAAACAACCACCGAAGGAGAGAGTCAAACAAAAAAACCACATCAGCAGTGAGTGGATTGGGGAAGGGAAGGGCCCAGGAGGAGGTGGGGTCCTAGGATGACTAAAGATTTGTGTATGTCCAGGGATCATATCCAACCTTCTCCTTTGCAGTACAATGCAGCAGGTACTGTACTTCAGCAGGGCAAAACTGAGGAGGGATGGGTGTTGAGTGCAGTGGGTACTGGGAGTCCGCAGTGCTGAACTGTGACAGGGGAGGACTGGAATGCCATGGGTATAGAGCCAGGAGGTTGATAAGAGTGTGTTGGCAGTGTCTGGGGGGAGCTTGGGAAAGAGTTTTGCAACAGTGGCTGCAGGAGATGGCGGGCGGGCGTGGAGCTGCTCGGTTTGCAGCGCTAGTATCGCCTGGAGCGTGTCTGCTTGGCGCTCCATAATGTTTAAGAGCCGCTCTGTGGCTTCATTCTGGCATGCCGCATTCTCCTTCCAGTCCCTCTTCTCGCTGTCCCGCCACTCCTTCAACTCCTTTTTCTCAGCGGTGGAGTGCATCATAACATCACGCAGAAAGTCCTCTTTAGTTCTTCTTGGCCACTTTCTAATTGTGCACAGCCATTCAGCCGCCGATAAAAAAGAGGGAGGCTGGGCTGGGCTCCCAAGGTCATCTCTGTGACGTTTAAATGCAACATTTTACAGAAGCAGTACTGTTTGCAACACACAGAACAATGATTCAGTGATTTAAAACACAGCCAGTACTCTCACACCTGTCACTAACTGGCTGATCCCAGGCAAGCACACGTGAACCACAAGACCCCCAAAATGGTGAGTAGCCGCAGGGGCAGGGTAAAATCACTCTTCCCAGACTCTGCTGTACACTGGGCACGTGGCTCTGGGGGACAGCCAGCACTGTAGTAGGGGCCTGATAATCATTCCTGTCCCCACACTTTCCACAGGATGTGATCATTATGGAAGATATCTCGTTACTGAGGGTGAGCAGGAAATAAAGGGAGGGTCTTCTCCAAGACTGTGGCTTCCGCCCCGGGCCCTATGCGGCTCACCTGTGTGCAGCAATGGTCATGTCCGTCCCCCCCATGATGACACAGTAGCGCGGGAAAGTTATTGTTAATGGGGCAAGAAACAAAGCAGCTCTGCCGAAGAACCTGTAGCAGCGGATTGCCCAGTCTCTCCATGAGAGTTTCCTGGAGATCTCTGAGTCAGATTCCCGTGAAGTGAAGGAGTCAATCAACAGCCTGTTCCAACGCTCAGACTAGGCATGCGGTGGGAGACAAGCCTGCCTTCTGTAACCCTCCTGCCCCCAACAACTTGCTTCAGCAATTCCCAAAATCAAATCCACTTACCAGGGGCCTCCACTCCTGTTTGCGCTACGCCAAGATACAACTGCTGTTACTGGCTAGCCTCCTCCGGGGTAGAAAAGAGCTCCTGGCTGCATGCCTTTCTGACCTCCGAGTCATCCTCTGCCTCTGGGTCCCCCTCCCCTTCCACATCCAAGATTTCCTCCTCCTGGCTTGGTCCACTCTCGACTGGTACGTGAGCCACCGAAGTATTCACAGTGGTCCTTGCAGTGGAGGTGGGGTTGTCGCCGAGTATCGCGTCCAGCTCTTTTTAGAACTGGCAGCTCATGAGCGCAGCACCAGAGCGGCAATTTGACTCCTGTGCCTTGTGGTAGGCGTTCCGCAGCTCCTTCACTTTGACCCTGCACTGCAGTGTGTCCCGGTTGTGGCCCCTTTCTGTCATGCATCGTGAAATCTGTCCATAGGTATCATAATTCCTACGGCTGGAGTGCAGCTGGGACTGGACTCTCCCCAAATGCTGATTACGTCCAGCAGCTCGGCAGCAGGGATCGTCTGGTGCATGGAGCAGGCATGGCCACCTGGAAAAATGTGCTGAGAGCACTGCACATGTCACCGAGCAAACAGGAAGGGGACTTTCAAAATTCCAAAGGAATTTACAGGGTGGGGATGACAGTTGGTCACCTGAGGGCAGGGCAGTAGAGTTCAAACCAATGACCAAAGAGGCGAGAACAGGCATTGTGGGACCCCTCCCAGAGGCCAATCGCAGCACTGTAATCGATCCCAGTGTCTACACTGGCACCGCAGCGCTGTAGCCCCGGCGCAGAAAGCTGTACGCCTCTCACTGGGGTGGTTTTTTTAAAGTGCTGCAACTGCGCAGTTTCTGCAAACTAAGTGGCTTGGCAGTGTGTATACCTTGGGATTTACAGCGCAGAAAGCGGCTTTACAGCGCATAAATTTGCCAGTGTAGACAGGGCCTTAATCTCTTAACTCCAAGCACTGGGCCACATTCCCATCCTTTGCACATAAGCAAAACAATCCTGTCATTGGGGATTATACTTTCACACACTCTAGGTGTGGTCTTATTTAACAAAAGGTTACAACACCTTTTAAGTAACATTTAATTTACAAAGCCATTCTGGAAACACATACTGTACAAAAAAAAGAGAACATTACTTTTGTTCTACATGCAAAGCACCTGTTAGTAGAAGGTATTCTGGGAATTATATCAAGTACTTTACATTCACATAAATACTGTTTCTTCACTGGTATGCAATGTTGTTAAGGATCTAGTGTAAAACTATTGTAAAGATGAAAGTTATAGTAAGTCAAAGTAACTGAAGCTAGTCAGATAACTGGCAAAAAGAAACATCAACTTCTAGTTCACAGCTGGTATCCAAGGGGGAAAAATGCCCTCTCTTTTCAAAAAACTTTACCTTGATATGTACTGCTAAGTGCAAATGGTTCATTCCCCAACTACCCTTAATTAGCCCATCTCTAACATCACTGCCTTTTGAAATAAAGTGTTAGAACTGGCTAAAATTCTCCCCATTGGGAAAACTGTTTTGTACTCAGGAAAGGATTAAAAAAAGAAGTGTTCACATTTTTCACAGCCACTTATTCAGTGACATTTAGGGAGTCTACAATACTTGATGAGAAAGCAATTTCATTGTACTGTAAAGAAAGCTTGAAATCAAAGCTAACAAAAATCTTAGAAACTTTCAGAATGTCTCATTTAACACTTTGAGAAAGCCATTTACAAATCTATGCACTTATCCAACAAGGTATTCCATTAAGGGGTTGGAAAAAGGCATCTCTACAAATAATTTTCAACTCTACAGATGTGGAAAGCCTGCATCCTGCAGATAACACTGAAAAGCATTTTCATTTGCCAGTAAAACCAAAAACTGTATGGTTATGTCATGTTCAACACAGCAGGTAACCTTCTTTTGTAGTCTGAGGGAATAAGAACTGTACTTGACCAGAGTTTATTATGAAATACATGACATGGTAACATAAAACTAAGTGAAAATTCCATTGCACAGTAAACATCCAGTGAGGCCTTCAACACAGGAGTATCCTTAAATGACCATTATACACTATAATTATATGCTCCAATCCCGTGAGCTGGTGAGCACCATGCTCTGAGTAGGGTTAGATGAATCAGGGGTAGCACTGGTGTAGCTGCAGCCTTAAAGATGTAAGCAATTTCCTAGTGCCGACAAAGACCATTGACTTGAGTTGGAATTAAGGATACTCACAGCCTCACAGGAGGCACTTGGCACCTTGCCGGATCAGGCCAATGATTATGAATTATGGAGACAAAAGTTATATGAAAGAGCTAGGGATGGGGATGCTTTACTGGTTTTTGTATTTGGATAAATTAAATAAATTGTTTAATGCTCATGAACATGAGGAAAAAGAGCAACAGTCAGATGTGGATCAGGCCCTTCAAAGGGATATAATTCTTCAAATCTTCTTCAATCTTGATCTAAGGAACATCTAGAATACCGGACCAAAAATCAGAGGTGAGTCTAAACAAATCTGAAACAGTCTAGAAGGAATCTACATTGTAACTCAGACTTTCTTTAGGTGCCTTCAATGTATATATTACACAGTATATTATTACACAGTATTACAATGAATATATTACACAGACTCCCTCTACAGCAAGAATTCACAATTATTTTTATAACAAGGACCACAATTTAGCAGAGGTTGTCTCACAGACCAACTACCTAACCATTTACAATTACATGGACCACCTTCCCTCCAATTCACATTTATATACTATTCCTGTGGCAACGATAGCAATTGTTTACATGGGAAAGAAATATGTGAAGGTATTTTTGAATCGGATTTGGCAACTAGAAATGAAAAAGAGCTAGTGCCATCTGATCAGCCAGCATTCTGCAAATGACCAATGATCCATGGACCACAGTTGGATAGCTGCTGCTCTAGTCTCTCTATAGATTTAAACACCTGGGACAAATTCAGAGGTGATGTGTACATTAGATCACCTCGCACTAAGGCCTTGCCCACACACAGAAATTGTACTACTTTAACTACATTTAAACCCCTCTAGTGTGCACACAGCTATAATGGTATAAAAGTGCTTATATATTGGTATAATTTATTCCCATACAGCAAAGAGAATAAGCTAGAGTGTCCTAAGCACTTTTAAAGTGGTATAACTACATCCCCACTGCAAATTTAACAAGTTTTTATTTCAGTAAAAGTCACTCCCCACAACTGAAATTCACCACTACAAAATGTGTGTAGACCAGGCCAAGGGCCATCTTACGGTAACTTAAAGTGGTTGAAAACTTGGAATTTCCATTTTGAAATTTTGTTTCATCCTGAATCAGAACAAAAAGTCAAAATTTTGAAATTTCCCACAAAAATGAAACTTCTGAAAAATTTTATTTCAGAAGTATCAAAATGACCTTATCAAAGTGCTTTGTTTTGACAAGGTCAGAGTGCTTCATTTTGACTATATCATTTTGAATATATTATTACTATACCAAAAAAAGCACTTAAATAATTTCTCATAGAAAATGTTGATGAAATTGATACATGACTATGAAATGAATCAGCATTTTCCAATGGAAACCTGTTGGCTGGAAAATTTTCAACAAGCTCTACAGTAATTTAGACACTGTTAGAGATACTTACACCTACTCTGTTTATGTCTAAGGGAATGTAAGCAGGATGGGGGGTATTTTAAATTACACTGTCTACAGAACTTTGGGATGCAAGGTACACTTTGACTTCCTTAGGCCTGGTCTACACTGCGGTGTGTGTGTTTGTGTGTGTGTGTGTCAATCTAAGTTATGCAACTTCAGCTACGTGAATAACGTTCCAAAGGTGTCTGAGTGCAGGAGAGTTTAAGTTAGGGAAAGAAGTTCTAAGTTATACATCCTTGTTGTATTTGACCCATAGTGTTCTTCTAACAAAATTCTGTAAAAATCCTAAATTACATTAAAAAGGTGATAATTATCAGTATGTTCACTTATAAACACAATTGTTCTTTCAAACATAAATGACAATTATACATTACAGTGAGAAAGTCTGAAGATTTTTCTTTTTGAAGATGGTCCTTATATGTAGATCCAAAATCAGCACCAGATGAAAACATTTAGGGACAATTTATCCCAAAAGAGCCACACATGCTTATCTTCTAAAGGTGACTTAAGTGAGGTCTATTTATAAGCCAATAACTCCTAAATGTGCTCCTGATCTGCTTATATACTGTGTTTCAGATGCTGGAGCTCTAAAGTGGGCATTTTTAGCATAATACACCATTAATTCAATTTCTACTGTCTGATAAAGCACTTAACTGAATGTCCATTTCAGTAGTTCAAGTTACTCTTGACTATAAGTAAAATAACTCCTATCCAGTAACTTTCCCTGACGCAAAGCCAATACAGAGCCGGCTGGTGACACGTTTGTATTAGTATACCTGCTACTTTACAAGTGTCAGTGAAAAATCTCTGGAAACTGGGAATGGCTGAGCCATTACAAACATTGAATCTATCTCCCCATGTAAGTATTCTCACACTTCTTATCAAACTGTCTGTACTGGGCTATCTTGATTATTATCACTTCAAAAGTTTTTTCCTCTTACTTAATTGGCCTCTCAGAGTTGGTAAGACAACTCCCACCTTTTCATGCTCTCTGTATGGGTATATATATCTCCTCAGTATATGTTCCATTCTATGCATCCGAAGAAGTGGGCTGTAGCCCACAAAAGCTTATGCTCAAATAAATTTGTTAGTCTCCTGTTCTTTTTGCGGATACAGACTAACACGGCTGCTACTCTGAAATCTGGAAACAAGATCACTTTGAGAATTTGGGACAGTATCTCAATGATTCTGGTACCATTAAAAACAAAGTAAACAAGAAGTTTTCATTTTGTGACACATATCCTGCTTCCACAAATTTTATTATATATGAAGAAAAATATACTCGTTTGCCTCAAACTAACAGAATGAAACTTCAAACAATAAAGAAATATCTTTCAGCAAGAATAAACCCTAAAGTAGAATGCCATATCCTCTGCTACAACTTCAACTCCTGGAAGGAGCCAAATGGTTCCAACATTTTGTTCATTTTATGACAACAGGCATGAAGAACTTAAGATAAAGCAAGTGACTGATCCAGATGTATGCAGATGACATTTACTTAGGTGACCAAGCACTGTCATTCCCAGTACTTTGAAGACACCCTCAACGCTGACTTGATTAAGATGGCCAAATACTTGTAGACGGTGACATTTATAACCAAGTGTGACCAATACAGTTTCAAATGTGTTTCATCTTTACAATGCCACAGCAGCCCAAGAACTGAATATCTTTCTTAATGGACATTGCTTTAAATACAGATCCCCAACCAGTTTACCTCAGAGTAACCCTAGATATAATATTTCTCACATATCTTAGCCACCTGAGGAAAACTGTGGCTAAAGTGAGGTCGTGTAATAACCTTCTAAGCAAATTGGCTGGCACATCATGGGGAGCATGAAGCACTCATGAAATTTGATTTATTTCACATAGGTTATTTTGGGTGCTGCATTTATATAATGGAATAACCCATTTTAGAATAATACTGTAATTTGAATTATTTTCTTGGACCCTGATATTGCAGGAGAAATATAAATATGATTCAGATAAATGTATTTTCAGCTAGGCCCATTCTGTGCCTGAAAACAACAGAAAGGCACAATGAAAAAAACCCTCTGGTTAGCTGCAGTTCTGGCTAAAGTGAGAACTACTGAATAAACAGAATTTATATACATCTGGGGTGTAAATCTATGAGAGTGCCTCTTAGTCAGATACTCATAAGGAAGAAATACACATTTCTCACAGTGAGAAATTTGATAAAAAGTTGTATAGCCCTCACCCACCACTGAATATTAGCAGTAAAGAGGCACCACCAACTCGAAAACTAATCCATAATTTAGAAAAATGAATGCAAAGTTGTTTCAGGTACCACACCTGGTCTTGAAAAATCCTGCCATGTTATGTGATGGTACAATCCAAATTTTGTATTTTTTAAAATGACTTTCTCCTCACCATACAGTGTGAAAGATCTGCAGCAAAAGGAGAAACTGACTAAACGAGCACAGGAGAAAACAGTGAAAATGATTATACACAAAACAAACACACTGAGAAAGGAAAAAAGAAAAAAATCTCCCTCTAATTCAGTTGCAGAAATCTTAAACGCTATTTTCAGAGAGAAGTGTAATTTTTAATCTGACAATGTCTCTTAAAGTGTAAGAATCTCCTCATGTAAGAATTATAACCTTAGTATGAAAAATAATAGGCATTTCAATTTACTATGTACTTATCCTCACTAAAAGCCTGATCCAACAGTCATTGAAGTCAATGGGAATCTTTCAGCTCCTGAAGCTAAATAGTGTTTTAAAGTAAGCAGACACTGATCAGTGTAGTAAAATCATCATTTATATAAAAATTAAATCAGTGTTACCAAATAAGACTACTGGATAGCTCAAATTTATTTACAGAAACAGGTTTTTTTTGGGGTGGGGGTTAGGGCGGGGGGGGAGGGGAGGGGAGTCCTAGGGAGGAGACAGGCGGAACCGAGGAGAATCAGCCAATTAGAAACAGCTTATTTGAACAGAAAACTGTACACATTTAAAAACTGCATCCTTTGCGTAAAAGCTGGTTTCTAGATGTCAGAAATATTCCATAGAACAATCACAATACAGGTCTTCAGTAACGATGCACTTAGCTCTCACTATTGCACTAATACCAAGGTTTTACATTTTGAAAGTATGAACATAATGCATCATTTGATATAATTGAAATAAAATCAATGTAATACAATGATGCAATGGAATAAATTCACATCCGGTTTAGTGTCTTGGCTTCACACTGAGTTTTTGTCTTGATATTTATCTAGCGGCTGGGGATCCATTACTTTCTAACAACAGTCTATTCTACTGACATTATTATCCTCCAATTATTACACTATAGGAACAGGACATTTTCAGTCTAGTTGGCAATGATATATGTTAAATTTAAGTTGTATGCAAAACTAATGTTATTTCAGGTCATGAATGAACAGGCTGCAGCTGAAATGGCCAACGTACCTTTGTTTCAGAAAACAACAGGATATCCGCATTTTAGTTCAAGACAAAAAAAAAAAAAACGTAAGAAATTACTCACACTTGCATCAAAGCTGCAGATACTGATCGCATCTTCATCCTGGGTACTCTGTTTCCGTTTCTTCTGTAAAATAAAATGGAAAGAAAAGCTCAGACATTAGTAAAGATTACCAAGTTGCCAGCAAGAAGATCTTGAAACAGATAAGTAAGCATGTAACAGATATCACACAATAATACTTTAATCATTTGTTCTTTCTTTACGCATATTAATAGTTTAAGAGGATAACAGCTACATGTGACTAGTAGTTCAATATTCACTTTTTTCTTGTGAATATGAAAATGCCACTGTTTTCTTATTGGCATATTCTATCCTGTGCTACTATATATTAGGGCCTGCTTCCTCTTCCTATCCTCCCACCTCCTCATATCACCTCACAGTAATCCAAACTATAAACCCCAATTTTAGACATAATTCAGAAGTAGTATAATAATTAGCTGCATGAATCAAACTTGCCATGGCTATTTGTTGATAAAAGGATACAGGATCTTCAACTTCCATGTAGACCCCCACCAGACACCTATTTTAATCTGACAGTAGGAGGATGGTAGCTATGTCAGAGCAGCATAACCTCCCTAGTAGTCATTTTAACACATAACATCTTAATGAGAAGTTAGTGAGAACTTTTTGACTGAAACTTATTGCTCAGATACCGAGCAGTCATTTAAAGACAGGTGCACTCTACTATTATATTTAAATAAAACTTTCCTACTTTCTACAAATAAATGTAAATATTGGGAAATATTTAAGATTTTTTTTTTAATAGAACAAAGCTTATTTTTATAGCTAATTTTGCATGCAGTTCACTATGGACCAGTACAAGGCCTGTCCACCACATAAGCCTTTAAAATGGTGCTTAAGTGGGACCTTAAGTGGTATGTAAGTCTAGAATGGGATCTCTGCATAAGGGGTTAGTTTCACCTTTTGTGAAATGTCAGACAAGGCTTTGGGGTGGTTTTATTATTATTAAAAAGAAGAGTATCTGTATAAAAAGGTCAAGCCTAGTAGTTTCAAAGGGCTCTTGAATATTTCTTTTGCACAAGGTTTCAATTTAAATGTGACTCTAAATCATTTTTCAGAGAGTATAAAACTGAGCCAGTGTGCACTCTGTCATCATTAATTACTTTGATTGACCCAGGCCACTATTTTACACCAGCACAAGAAATTGTAAGTCATTTTCAAATAACTCATGTCAATTTTTTTTGCACGGTTTCCTGGGAAATAATGGCATACAAAAATCTATACACTTGGAGGTATCAAAAACATCAAGACTCATTTCAGAAAGGTAATCCAAAGAAGAATTGAACTCTTGACCAAAACAAGTGCTTCAGCCACCACAACCTAATGGGAATGTTCTGTTCTCTTACTACTATCATGCTTCAGCAAAGTAGAAGCCAAAACTTACCAGCCCAAATCCAACAGTTTCACTTCAAGCATAGTTACTGCTGCCCAGAATCAAATTACTCTGAGCAGAAGCAAATATTCTTGTAGTGCATTTGTTTGCCTGATTGGGTCCTTATGTAATTTTCAAATGCCCTGTGCTTATTCCATTTCTGAATGTGATCAGTTTCACAAGGCTATTACTTTCCACTTACAAGTCTTCCCTAATGATGGTTGAGACTGTGTTTGATCTTTCCTTTTATGAATTGTTAGAACACTATGCACCCCATGAAATACACACAAAAACCCTGCATATTACTATAGTTTAATTAATTATGCCCCAAATACGTTAACAGTTGTACTACTGATAAAGACGATGGGTAAAATGTTCAAAAGTGCCTAAGTCAATTTGAAAATGAGTTTAGGCTCCTAAGTCACATGTAACTATATAATGTATATAGTTATATTAAAAATATTTTACTTCTAACCAAAAACATGAGAGAAACACTTACACATTGTATATTGCATGCAGTTTGACAAGACAATATGAACGTTTTATATTAAAAATTACTTAAAATAAGGAAATAAAAGTTGATTTTGTGTGTGTGCGCGCGCGTGCGTGGGGTGCACGTGTGCACACACAGTTGACATTAGGTCTTTCCAATATATACATTTCAACAAACAAATGCTATCTCCAAATAGCCAACATGGCAAAGTTTGAAAAACCAAGTGCATTTACACCACAAGAATTATATTAAAATTTGTTTGGCTTTTTGGTAAATAAGTCAGTGATCCCATTCTGTTACATATTCACTTTTTTGTTTTGTGACATGACAGACACTCTTATGACGTCTTCACACAGGTTCATCACAAGAGAATTATCTATGCCCAGTGAAAAACAAATAGTACGAAAAAACATTTAACAGAACTCTGCATATTCTATTGCACCAAACTGATTTAGGAAACAAGAGATTTGATCCTTATTTATCCAGCTGTGTTGTCGTCCTTGTCAAACAGAGATAAGTGTTTGAGATAACTGAAGATTTATTTCCCACTGTGAATTCTATGTGTGGTAAAGAAAGTGAGTAAAAACATATAGATGACACATTGGGCCCCAGTTTTATGGCAAGGCCCAAGTTTAAGTAAAATTCAGGATTGTTTTACTTCTCATTGAAGTATTTGAATATTATACATCTTTCAAGAAAGCCCCTCAAAGCAGTGACAGTCTATATCAGGGGTCGGCAACCTTTCAGAAGCGGTGTGCCGAGTCTTCATTTATTCACTTTAATTTAAGGTTTCGCATGCCGGTAATACATTTTAATGTTTTTTAGAAGGTCTCTCTCTATAAGTCTATATATTATATAACTAAACTATTGTTGTATTGTAAAATAAACAAGGTTTTCAAAATGTTTAAGAAGCTTCATTTAAAATTAAATTAAAATGTTGATCTTAGGCCGCCGGCCCGCTCAGCCCGCTGCTGGTCTGGGGTTCTGTTCACCTAGGCCAGCAGTGGGCTGAGCGAGGCCTGCAGACGAGACCCTGGCTGGCAAAGGTCCGGCAGCCAGAACCCCAGACCAGCAGTGGGCTGTACGGGGCTGGCGGCTGGGACCCCAGACCGGCAGTGGGCTGAGCGGCTCAGGCCACTGCTGCTCAGGGGTTCCATCTGCCGGCTCCTGCCAGCCGAGACCCGCTCAGCCCACTGCCAGTCTGGGGTCCCGGCCCTGCCCACATACAGTGGGTACCTTCTCCCTGGTTCTGGCCCATTCTCTTCCTCTCTCTGCACTGAGCTGAGGGTGGGAGTGCACTGAGCACAGGGCTGTGGGTGAAGGAGCAGGCTGGGGTTGGGGTGTAGGATCTGGCCAGGAGCTAGAATGAGGGAGGGGGCTCAGGGTTGGGGCAGGAGGTTTGGGTGTGGGGCACTTACCTGGGCAGCTCCCATTTGGTGTGAGGGGTGCAGGTGGGAATGTGTGGGGGGGTGCAGGAGCTCCCGTTTGGTGCTCAGGGTGGGGGTGGGGATGTGGGGGGTGCATGAGGCGTGGGGGGGCTGGGTATGTGGGGGGGTGCAAGAGTCAGGGCAGAGGGCTGGGGGCATGTAAGGGGGGTGCAGGTGTCAGGGCATGGGGTGGGAGGGGCTGGGTATGTGTGGGGGTGCCAGAGTCAGGGCTGGGGTTGTGGTGGGGTGAAGGAGTCAAGCAGAGGTCTGGGTGTGTATGAGGGGTGTACAGGGCTCAGGGCACGGGCCTGGGATGTGTGTGGGGCTGCGGGGCTCAGGGCAGAGGGCTGGGTGTGTGTGTGTGGGGGTCAGGGCTCAGGGCAGGGGTCTGGGGGTGTGCGGGGCTCAGGGCAGAGGGCTGGGTGTGTGTGTGCGGGGCGCAGGGCTCAGGGCAGAGGGCTGGGGTGTGTGTGGGGGGGGTCAGGGCAGAGGGCTGGGGTGTGTGTGTGGGGGGGGGTCGCGTGGAAAGATACTCCCAGCATCAACTGCAAAATGTAAAGTGGAATAGATTATTTAGCATAAGTTGTTAGCATATATTGTAACCATTGAAGATAGAGTGGCCCACTAACACCTCTGCAGGCATAGGACAAAAAGAGGGGGCGAGCGATTTACAGATTGTTATATTAAACTATAAATCCAATGTCTAACCCCCTCTTTTTGTCTTATGACTGTGTTAAGGGCGCACTCTACCTTGAATGGTCCCTTATAATATGTGCTAAACAATCTGTTCCACCTTACCTTTTACTGTGACATTCAGAGTTCCCTTCCCAGACCTGAAGAAGAGCTCTGTGTATGCTCAAAAACTGGTCCAATAAAAGATATAACCTCACCCACCCTGTTGTTTGTCTAAAGCTGAAGAAGTCAGCCATGTAGTAACCTCCATATTTTAATAACTGTAGATGCCAACTGGTGCCAATGACTACACCTGGAAATAGCATGGACAAGTGTTGCATAAATGTACACGAGTTAATATTAAGACAGCTCACTTCTGACTTGTGACATCTCCGCTTTTCCAAATTGTGGGCCTCTTTGTGCAGACTGTAAATCATGCAGAATCAAGTCAAACCTGGCACTGTTTTTTGTGACCTGGACAACAGACTCTAGATCGAGCAACTGTTTTTTACTGTGCTCTGTGATTTTAAGTGCATGCAGTATTGCCAGTCCCAAGCATTCAAAAATCATGAGTTGAACCCCATAAAATTATAACATAAAAAAAAAATATTTTTTTAAAATATAATAAATATTGGGTGCTTTTTATTTGCCTTTTGGGTTTTCAGCCCCTACTATATACTTGGTGAACATTTTCATGCTTTTCTCCACAACCATGAAACTTTTTTTAATCAAAAATTGATATTGTCACACAATCACTTGACTCACAGAGCTTGGGCTTCCAGAAAAACATCCATTACCACGAGACTTGCAAGAGCTGACAATACTGTTAACGTCTTGTACTTTAAGCTATTCCACCTCACTATCCTAATTTTGATCTTTTCTGACCTTCCTTTTACAAGAGAAAAAGGAGTAACGTAACCCCTCATTTAAAATGACTTGATGTCAGCATACTCTTTCCTACAATTTGGTGGCATCATAAAACTAGGTGCGCAAATAAAGTTTATGCAAACTACTGTCAAATAAAAGGATAGAAAGCAGAAGGAGGGGGAAATGGTTTATTTAGAAAGTATATATATAAATAATCTATATTTTGAAATCTTGGAGGAAAAAAGTTATAGCAGCTTCCAAGTTCAAATAGCAATCCCACAGAAAATCACCCCACGGGTTCTCATACTGTTTTGGTAGAGAGTGTCTGTCTCATGGACTCCTCCCCTCTCATTCATGAATGCATGAACCACCTTCACTATCATTTGCAAGCAAAATGACATCCCTATGGCTACTACAGCAATTGCTGACGTGAAAAAAGTAATACAGTAACTCCTCACTTAACGTTGTAGTTATGTTCCTGAAAAATGTGACTAAGTGAACTGATGTTAAGCGAATCCAATTTCCCCATAAGAAATAATGTAAAGGGTGGGGGTTAGGTTCCAAGGCAGCTTCCCCTACTCTGCAAGGACCAGGGGTGGGGCGCTCAACCCTCAGCCTGCCCACTCCACCCCTTCCCCCAACCCCCCACCCTTGACCCGCCTCTTCTCCCCCCCACCTCCTCCCCTTTACTTCACACGCTGCGTCCTGGCTCCTCCCCCATCCCTTCCCCTCCCTTCTAAATGCCGCAAGCCAGCTGATTGCCGCATTCAGGAGGCAGGGGAGGGAGGGGGGAGGCGCACCGAGTCCTCGCTCCTCCCCACTCCCTCCTGCCCAGGCAATCAGCTGGCTTGCGGCGTTCGGGAGCCAGGGGAGGGAGGGGGAGCCTGCGCACCGAGTTCTCACTCCTCCCCCCTCCCTCCTGCCTCCAAAACGCTGCAAGCCAGCTGATTGCCGTGGGCAGGAGGCAGGGAAGGGAGGGGGGAGGCGCGCCGAGTCCTCGCTCCTCCCCCCTCCCTCCTGCCCGGGGCAATCAGCTGGCTTGCGACGTTTTGGAGGCAGAAGGGAGGAGTGAGGACTTGGCACAGGCTCCCCCTGCCTCCTGCCTGGGGCAATCAGCTGGCTTGCGGCGTTTGGGAGGCAGGGGAGGGAGGCAGAGCTCCTTGCTCCTCCCCCTCCCTCCTGCCTCCAAAACGCCACAAGCCAGCTGACTGCCGTGGGCAGGAGGCGGGGGGAAAGGTGCTGATCCGGGGGGTCTGCCGGCGGCCGGGAGGCGCTGGGGGGCGGGGCGTAGGGAGGCGACCAGCTGTGGAGAAAGCAGACAGCCAAACAACGTAAGAGTGGAGCATTGCACAACTTTAAATGAGTATGTTCCCTAATTGATCAGCAATGTGACAACGAAACAACGTTAAGCGGGACGACTTTAAGTGAGGAGTTACTGTACTTTTAACTTCTTTTAATATGTGCTTTAGCAGCTGAGAGCAAGGACCACCAGCAAGTATTTCAAGGACCACAGTTGATGGTACTTATACCACAAATGAGCATCAGTGGCTGATACAGTAAGTTTCACTAACTTTAAGAGCATTACAGAGTATGTACTTTCACAAGAAATAACTATTTTTCAGGACAAATTACCAACAGTAACAGTAGAAACAACTTGTCTTCTACGCTCTCCTCCCCAACAGTTGTTAAGCACAATGCTCTTCTTTTTCCACCTATTACTAACACAACCAACATATTTATTATGGCCAGTGCATGGCTTGTGAAATCCAGTAAGATCATTTGCCAAGGTGGTATTTTCTCTTTGATGAAAGAGAAGAGAGAATATCATAAAAGTCAAATGTTTTTATTGGACATGATGTTAATAATTTAAGCATAGCTGCTGACATGCATAATATATCATTACTAAACCTAAATACATCTATGAATTGCCTAATCATATTAAAATGCAATTATGCTATGTTTGAATCTCTTTCAGGGAATTTAAAAAAAGAAAAAGAAAAAGCCCAGAATCTCATCCTCAAAATTATAGCCAAGATTTTATATAAAAGTGGGAGAAAAAAGTAGAGGACTATTTTAAAACCATAACAGTTGCATTTTAGCATTTTTAATTTCAAAGCAGAACCAGATTGTGAATTCTCATATAAAGACATAATGGAAATGCTTAATTGAACCACATTCTCCCCTTTTACAGTGTGCATAATTGAACACCTCTTGCTGTTACGTTCTAGTGCAAAACATTATCAGCAACAATTTAAGGACAGACTGGAACGCCAGAGGAACTCTGGTTTAGACAGCCAAACAGCAGATGTGTAAATCGGAGGCAACACTCAGTACATTTTACTTTGCAGAATAAACTAATCTACATTATTAATAAGGACAAGCATGATGAATTAATGATGAAAGACATATAATAAAAAGTCAGGGATAGAGCGCTACAAAATGTACTTTGTTCACATGGTAATGCTTCATAAGGTACTAATAAATGAACTGTAGAATATTCTGTATAACTCATAAAAACTCTACATACGTAATTGCCCAAATCCTTTCAGTTTACTCCAAAGGGTTTAGGTACTGGTATATTTGGGTATGCTTTGATTCTTCAGTCTCTGCTTTGCAAGCAAGAACTATGGAAGTATGCTTCTTTTATGCCAGGTCTACATACAAACGTTGTACTGCTTCATCACTAAGAAAAGCAAAAATAAAAAAATAAAAAACCCATGGCTGCAACTAACATAATTATACCAGTACAAAAACTGTGTGTAGACCACGCCTCAGTCTGTAAACCTTAAAATCCAATACATTCCAAAAGAATCAACATTCTAACATAACAAAAAGTTGGCTACTCCATAACTTCAAAGGAAAAGAATGCAGCTGAGGTCTATACACTACCCAGGGAGGCGACATTCTTCTTCTTAAAAAGAAGAAACCACAGAAAGATAGGAAATACCTTGTGTATTTAAAAAGAGTATGTGCTCCAAATTCTAGAAGGGATGAAGCATTATTCCCTTTTTTAAAATAAATATTTAGAATTTTGGTGAATTATTACATATTTATAAATCATATAAGTTTAAACATTCAACTAGGAAACAACAATTCACCTCTGAAGCTATAATAAATGTTCTCTGCAATTACACAGAAATAAGGCAAAGGATAACATAAACCTAACGACATTAACACTGAAGGATAGTAACAAATGACAGCACATAAAACAAGATGATAGCTCCTTTGCTTAAGAATTCATTAAATGAATCTTACTCATGGTCACGTGGCCATGGATTAACAAAGAACGTGACATTTCCAGCCATGGCAGAGTTCTACCTAAAGCTAATTAAAAAATTAAATAAGAAACACAAGCAAATTAGCAAGGCTGAAGGATTAGAATGAATTTGAAGAAGACAGGACAAACTGTTGTAGCTGCAGAGTTATCCAACAGCAACTATATATAGCCTTTTGGCCATTATTTTAGAAAGGGCATGTATGATTGACCCTTGGATCATCTGCCAAAATGTGTTCAATGTGATTCATTCTCCATTCCAGCCTCCTTTGCTCTGCCAAACCCTCACTGGTACAGAAAATTCTTGGTTTTAGTGCCTGTTTCCATTCTCACATACACAGCCACTTCTTGAGTCCCAATTCAAATATTTAAAGATAATGTTTAAAGATAAGCGTTTTTAGTAAAACCCTCTTCAGTCTGAACTGAACAATTATAAACAGATTACATCAGGTGGAAACCAGCAGGTTAAAGTTGTAGCAGACAGTCACAGAGCCTTAAAAATGTGACTGCCCTTCATGATTTTTATATTCCTAAAAATGATGGTCAAATTTGAACTAATTTTACTAATTATTTTCATTATATGTATGTATGCATTACTATTTTTTCCCGGTGTCAATTATTTTTAATCTGGACAAGGATGTTAATTCTTTGATGTCTTTTTGTTAATAAGTATAGAGGGAACAAATAACTGATTACCTCCATACTGGATTTGTATCTATCTTTTTACTTCTCTTTTGGAATATGAAGCATAGTTCATTCAAAAATAAAATGTATTGCTTCCAAATCCTACCAGGAACCATTTCTGTCCCCCCCCCCCAGTATGTTAATGAAGTGCCATATTTTCAAACACCAGCCCCCATCTCTGCAGGCACAAAACTCTGTGGGTAAAATTGTCAAAAGCACTTATGTGACTTACATGACTAAGTATCACTAAAAGTCACCTAAATGCTTTTTGAAATTTTATCCTGGGCTTGCCAAAACTGAGCTTCCCCCAACCCCCTGAAAATAATGAGAATGAAAACCTTGCCTTAAAAGCATAAGTAACAGTAAAGCTATCAGCAACCGCATGTTTTCTGATTAACACGTTTCTAGAAATACATTCAAAATACCACAAATGAATTAAAAGCCCTTTAGTAAAAAATAACCACTTCATTGACTCTAAACGTATATTTGTATGATTAAGCATTATCTGATTTTCACTGCCATAGAGTGCTACAGACACACTGCACAACTAAATGTCTAATTCCATGAATTTAAAATCCAAATGTTAAATACAGTTAAGCTGTATAATAACAAAAACCTGAGCTTCCTAAGGTAATTTAAGTAGTAAGTAATCAGTGTCCCTACCATATTAAAATATTGATTGTGTGCATTGCTTGAACAACAAACACAACAAACACACAGAAAAATTCTAGTTGTATCATATCACATTATGTATTAGGTTATCCTCTTATCTTAAATCATGTAGTATTATATAAATCCAAGATAACATGATATGACAACAAAAGCAAATATGCTGATAAGGGTAGGATAGCACTAGAGTGGAAGGACTGAATTTTTATACCATGCACAGACAGCATGCCCAGTTCCTATTAATATTACCTAGAATTCAGCATGTTCTGTAACACTGACATATTATAATGAAAATAAAGAACAGAACTTATAGATTCCTTTGGATAGGAAAGGGAGTGTGACAGACAGATCACAAGCCCAGACAACAGAATGAGCTGTATAAACAAGCATGGATCATTCCATCAGCATGCCAAGAAAGGGACACTCATGGGACATGATTGAAGATTTGAACACAAACATGTCATGGAATGGATAAGTTAAGGTCCTTATGGAAACTCAGGATTGACTGCATTGCACATGTATAATACTTTTGATTACAAGTTAGGATACTAAATTTTTATCACACATTATCTGTATATACACATGTACTCTATATAAGCCAACTGGATAAGTTAATATTACTATAAGGACCTTACATTCTGAGATTGTATCAACTTTCTTCTGGATTAAACCTCAAGAAGAAACCTCAATATTATATGGTTCCAGAGGTCTATGAGAAGAAACAGACTCAAATAAATTTAGAAAATACATGGAAAATTAGTGTCTCGCACTGAGATAAATCAATACTATTTAGGATCCTCTCTCCATATTGGGGAAGAACCGGTAATCCGAAATCTGAATACCCCTGAAATTTGCAGTATTTAAAATCTGGATCTGAATTTTCTGACTTGAGCCTATCTCTACTTTAAATTCCGAACAAAAACTAGGAAAGACAAAATTATAGTCAATATCCTGTCCTTGTCCAATAGGGGGATGTGTTGTTTGAAAAATCTGAGATAATGAGAGAATAATCCCCGTTCATTTTAAATGTCTTTTATTTAGTTGATTAGTGTCATAACAGCAATATTATTTAATCACAGTATTTTCTATTTAATCATAAGTTTTCCAGAACAGCATAATGCATCTGTGGTCAAGTAGCATCTATCTCACTACAAATTTGTTCTTTATTATTTGTTGTATAATTATTAAATTAAAAACAGGTCTGGAACAGTTTTGATTTATATCCTCACTAGGAAATGGTTTGGGTGTTTTTAAGTCCTTGATGCCTCCTCTTTCATCTGTGCTTCAATTGCAGATATTAGCAATAGGTATGTGTGTGTCTGCACATGTGAGTAAGCATTCACGCCTGTCCTGTTGTGACTTCTCTGGACACAAAAATGTGTGCACTGGCTATTCATATATACACAGTGTACACATTTCAAGTGTATACCTCTAGACTTAAGGACATTTTCTTCTCTTTGTGCCCAACAGATAAAAAATATTTTTTTTAAACCAAGCCAAAGCACTAGTTCTCAGTTCATACTGCATCCATGGTAAGTGTCAACCTTTAGCTGTTTTCACTGGACTGTTGGCTAAAAGAGTGTGTTCCCTTTCTCCCCCCCTCCACCTTGTCAACCTCAAAAATAGCCCAAAGGGATTAATTTCTTTCCACAAAAGCAAACAAACAAACAAACAAACAAACAAACAATAGAAATCCCAACACATTCACCTTTGGGCAGAGACTGTTTTGGAAAGCTATGACTGTGTTTTAGAACATATGCTGTTAGCAATTTTAAGTATATAGCAGGTGCTACTAAGTGCCCCTCTTTCACACCATGTGGGTCAACATCACTGGCAGGCTAAAAGCAGAATGCTTCCTGGTCTCAATATATCAAGATAGAATTGTTCTTCTCAGTAATTATCTCACAGGAGATGAGA
Source organism: Emys orbicularis (assembly GCF_028017835.1). Classification (NCBI taxonomy): domain Eukaryota; kingdom Metazoa; phylum Chordata; order Testudines; family Emydidae; genus Emys; species Emys orbicularis. The sequence goes on from NC_088689.1 coordinate 106,163,653, forward strand.
AAGTAAGATATCTAATTATATAAAAAAGCAATGATTTAATTACAGGAATTAGAGTAATGAGACATTGTTACAGGAAGCACGGATTGGCATCCTCTCTTCATCACCAGGTTTATTTTATCGATACCGGAGATTTATATACTACCACCTGGGAGAGGAAATACAAGAGGTATGAAAATAACTAGATAAAAAATATCCTGTGATGGGGAAGGAAGTAACAAATCTACTTTAGCCATTTTTGTTCCAAAATACAAGTGTGTCTCACACAGAATTGCACCAAAATAACTACGTTTAAGAAAACCAGTCTGCTCCTATTGCTAAAGCATGCTCTTCAAGTAAATCAGGATTTATCCCTACTAGGTCAAAAAAGGGACTGCAGCACTTCTCCCCTTCTTTATTTTAAATCACTTGAAAAATTGAAAGTCCCAGAAGACTGCTGGACTGCTCTCCAGCATTGTTATTGGGGGGAAAAGATCGGTGTAAGAAGCTGGGTTTTCCATCATATTCCAAAATGTGATTATATTTTGCCAAATAAAAGAATGTCAAGATGCGCTATATTATAGTGGGCTGTGAAATGTACATAAAGGTATGTACTTTAAGAAACTATTGAAATGTGTTCAGTACCATTCTGGCTCTCGAGGGATTATAAATATATTAATTTCAGATAGTCATTAGAAGTTTCATGGATGATATAGCTCCAAAATAAAGTAAAATCATCATCAAGTTAGAAACTTAAAAGTTTATATTTTGGGTAGGTTGGTCTCCTCAGTATAACAATGAGCTATACTGACCCAAACGACCTAAGTGTTTTATACATGTGGTTCTCAATTAACACACACAAAAATTGTTTTGGATCCAATTTAAATTGGGTATAAAATTACCTGCCCAAAAGATTAATCTTCTTCCATTATAAGGTTTGTTGAATAATTACTAATTTAACATTTCCTGCCACAGATGGTAGGATATAACATCACAAAGCAGACTTTAGAAATGAACCACAACAGGCAGCAGTGGTGTCTTATTACTCAGCTTAATGCCAGCTTGCTTTGTGGTACTAGAAGACGACTAAGGGCTCATGTAAGATTAGCCATTTTACATCTTATCATATTACTACTGTACTGGTATTCAAGTTTCTACGATGAAATAAAAGTTACAGATGCCAAAAGGAATTTTGTATTAACTGATACAATACCAAGTTCTTAATTGCAGCTCTTTATTTGTGTGAGGAGTGAAAGGGGATGAACAGACCATGTCATGCTAATCCTATGAGCCTACCTTCCTACAATGGCTAACAAAAAGCCTATGATTTTCCCCTTGGATGACCACCTCCCCCCATCCCAAGGTTTCTCATTGCTATTTGATTAAAATCTAACAAATAGGGTTCTTTTAAAAAAGAGAAAAAATAACGTCCCCCACTTCAAGTGGATCCAAATACAAGTGAGTCTCAGAACAGTCTTCTTTGAGGCCTGCATGGACAGGACCCATCTCTTTATTCCTCCTCTTTTGTATTTTAGTGGTACTTTCACGTTATACCAGTGAAAGTCCTGAGATTTTGAAGGCAGTCCTGAGGGCATGGGAAACCCCACAGGACCCTGAAGTAGATTTGCTCACAGCACAATATCTCTTTAGAATCATAGATTATTAGGGTTGGAAGAGACCTCAGGAGATCATCTAGTCCAACCCCCTGCTCAAAGCAGGATCAATCCCCAACTAAATCCCCAAATGGCCCCCCTCAAGGATTGAACTCACAACCCTGGGTTTAGCAGGCCAATGCTCAAACCACTGAGCTATCCCTTTAATGATGCAAAGTACATGCCCACAGGGCCATAATTTTATAGGCTAATACCAGATTCTAATACAGAATGAAGAAAAGCATAAAAGAACGATTTACCCAATCGTCTAACCTCTAATATATCAGTTCTTTATATAATATTGGTGCAAATAATTCACTTGAACTCTAAACAGAACCAAAAACCTTTAAAATTTTGTAATACATTAGCTTCTGTGTATGTTTCTACTGCCCTCTACTGTTTAGAATATGCAAGACCTGATCAAATCTCCGACACAGCAATTCTCCTGTTCCCTGATTCAGGACCTGAAAATTTAATTTAAGTCCTACTCCTATTGATAACTAATGGAGATTCCCTCTAGGGTCCAGCAATAGACTAAGTATTTTTAACAGAGATTTGCAAGTTCTATTACGATCCCGTATGCATGCAGTTAGCTGGCCACCATGGTGTCTATATATTGGTATGTGCATGGCCAAGAACGGTTAGTTGAACGATTCAACTAAAAGTTGCACAAGTTTTTATATCAACTACTAGAAACATACATTTGTCTGTTTTGATTTTACCGAAAAATCTAATGAATGCTATTACAGGCCCTTATGAAAACAGGGTCCAAATCTCTTTGTAATTCTAAGCTGGCTACCTAAATTCACAACCCTGCCAGGAAAATGGCAGCAGGAAAGAGCATCCTCTGCCATCCAACTTTGAACGTGAAAAGTGGATTTATTCTTTTGTCTTTGTAATGTGAGATGGATTTGAGATTTTGCCATCAAAGTAACAAAATGAACAATGAAAATCTCATTCACTGTGTGTAACTAACAGGAAATAGGTGGGCATATACGGGATGCTGGAAGGACAAGGAGCAGCAAAGCTTTGTTTGAGGATTGGTATTCATTCACTTTTTATTTATTTGAGGACTGGAATTCGTTCTCTTCTCCCGTCCCTTTTTGGGAAGGCAAGGAAGAGTACAAATTATTAGACTCTAACTGAGAGCTAAATATGTTTAAATCCATTTCATGGTTTGCAATAGACTCCTCAAGCCAAATTCAGAGGTAATTGGGGCCTCTAGACACTTCTGCAACACAAACAATGCTTAAAAGTTAACAACTGAGACTACATACACTCTCCTGGTATCTAAGGAATTCTGAACTGGTCTTATACACCAAGGAGAGAGAAGGTGTAAATTAAAGTAGTCCCAAACATACTTAAATTTACATCTTTTGCTACTCTTTTCCCAGATAAGACCTTCTTTTCAAGCACTATTTGGATCAGATCAATTCTTTGGGTGTTGAGCTCCCAAGTAATTCAACCAGTGAATGTGCAAATAGTTGTTCCATAGCCCTGGATTCCACTGTCTCTGGAAATCTGACCTAGAAGAGGTTGCAGATTCTAGTCTTGTCTATTCAGGGAGAAGGAATTTATTATAGAGCCATGCTAGCTCTATCTCAAACAGAAAAGGTATTCAATAGTCTTGATCAGTGCTCTCCCTGTATCTACAAACTAGGACAAGTTGTGTTTGTACCATTGATGATACCATAAACACCTTTTGGTCTATCTGGGTATCCGTGAACTTACTGGCAGCTGTTAACCATTTATTTGAAGTTCAAGCCCGGTTCATTCATCTAGGTCACATGTGGCAAGTCACACATGTTATTTCACATGTGACCCTTACTGGCCAAGCTTATCCCATCTGATTAAGGGGATGAGCTGAAGCCATTTCTACTTGGTTCCTGAGTAAGAGGGGCTGCAGTTTAGCTGTACTCTGTCTCAGCTGGAAAAGTGAAGAAACAAAATCTCTTAAGTAGTTAGTATGCGAGTGTGAAACTATGCCTCTAGCTTTCTCCCAGTAAGAGGGATCTATCTGGCTTATTTCATTATATAACAACTTTTACAAATGGGATTTTTTTTTTTTTTTGACTGATTCAAGAGAACCCTTTCAAGCATTGAGAATCCCCTGCAGGATTCTCATCACAAGAGAGATTGCACATGTTGCTGCATTTGTAGCAGAATTAAATAATTTCCCTAAACTAGGCCTGTATGTGAGATTCAACCAGACTTACATTTTAGGCAGCTGCAGTCATCCATTATTGGTAAAGCCCTACCAGATTCATGGTCCATTTTGGTCAATTTCATGGTCATAGGATTTTAAAAATAATAAATTTCATGATTTCGTGAAATTTCAGATTTAAATAGCTGGTGGTGTAATTGTAGGGGTCTTGACCCAAAAAGGAGTTGTAGGTGTGTGGGGGGGATGTGTTGCGGTACTGCTACCTTTACTTCTGTGCTGCTGCTGGCAGCGATGCTGCCTTCAGAGCTGGGTAGCTGGAGAACGGAGTCTGCTTGCTGGGAGCCAAGCTCGGAAGGCAGAGCCACTGCCAGCAGCAGCACAGAAGCAAGGATAGCATGGTATGTTACTGCCACACTTACTTCTGCACTGCTGCCTTCAGAGCTGGGCCCTCAGTCAGTAGCCACCCCACTCTCGCCACCCAGCTGTGAAGGTGCAGAAGTAAGGGTGACATGGTATGGTATTGCCATCCTTATTTCTGCACCACTGCTGGCGGGGCACTGCCTTCAGAGCTGGGCGCCCGGCCAACAGCTGCCACTCTCTGGCCGCCCAGCTCTGAAGGCAGCGTGGAAGTAAGGGTGGCAATACCGCAACCCCCACCCTAAAATAATCTTGTTACCCCCCTGCAACTCCCTTTTGGGTCAGGACCCCCAATTTGAGAAACACTGGTCTCCCCCATGAAATCTGTATAGTATAGGGTAAAAGCACATGAAAGACCAGATTTCACAGGTGGAGACCAGATTTCACGGTCTGTGACGCTTCATGGCCGTGAATTTGGTAGTGCCCTAATTATTGGTCTAGTATTTTGCTTTGTCTCTGTTATCTCAATATTCTGCATTCAACATGGCTGTGCTGATGTATTTAAAACCACAGACAGTTCCTGTAGTTAGTCTTTGATCTAACTACTTCATGTAACTTTTGTCAAAGAGTTATGTGCAAGCTATAACATTGCTACACTGAAGATACAGGTTATAACTTACAGAAAAACAATTTAGCTTTCTTTGTAGTGACTCATTGCAATGTCTATTCTGAATTAAAGTTTTTTTTATTTCCCCCCTTGTTACAGCCAAGTTTTTCAAGGTAAGCACACAAAATTGTTCATGTAACTGCAAATACCCAATGTAATGCACAGACTGAGTAGTTATATGCATCCACATATGCATGACAGACAACCACAATCATACAATACTGTATACAGCATTATTAAGTGTTATATTTATTTATTTTCACAGAACTCCTAGCTATTTAATAAAAATGAAGGTTTTTACACCTGCACGTGTATTTTGTTAAATCAGCAACAGTGAATGCACATAGGAAATATGATGAATGATTTTACAAGACTCTGGCAATGTGTAATTACATAAGTAAAAGAACCGCAGCTCTTATCTCCTACCAATAAATTTAAGGCAGGTCCTGAAAAATGGTAAATTCAGTCTCAAAAAACCATGTAATACTTTCCAAAAGCTCAACTGTGGATTTATTCCTGTGAGTTAAAGTTTCAGAAAAACATTGTAAATAACGTTTACTGCTAACAAAACATAGGATCCTAACTGAATAGGCATCACTTCACTATTGTTAATATTTGTATGAGAAGCCCAATCCAAACATTTAATTATCATGTAGTTGCTTAATTATTTCTATGTTGGATCTGAAAGAGTCTTCTGAACGATTGTGTAGGGTCACTGACCCATCCTGCTTCATATTTTGGGACTGATTCTGCCACCAATATACATGGACTAGTACTGTGACTATTTCACCAAATTCGGTGCTTGGCAACATAAGTAAGGTTGGCAGAAACAAGCCCTAAACTTCCACTACCTTCCTTGAATGTGATAGATTTTAGCATTTTTTGTTGCTGTACATTTATAATAAACAAAGAACAAACATGTTCCTATCTAATGTAATGACCACGTTGTAAAATACTAGCTGCAGTATTGCCAGCACAAATACAGACAATGAACCCATCAGAAGATAATTTATGTGTTCTCTATACTGCATATATATGGTAAAACACAGAGGATAAATTAAACCCATGAAGGATACATTGACAAGACCTGACTAATGATAAAGAATACCACATGCTTCAACTTTTATGTCAATATTTAATGTGCAAATATCCTACCAGGAATTAAATTAGCAAGTAATTTGAAGATAGCCTCATTTAATAAGAAGTTCTCTAGTCGTCCAACTGGAAAGATCATATTAGGAGTTCTGGAATTAGACCAGTAAATTAGTTAAACTTTGCCCACTTCAGACTTGATCAAACACCTGTTACTCATGATAAGTAGCATTTAACCAAGTAGTCATATTGAAATCAATGGAAATAGTCACATGGTTAAAAGCTACCTAATGCAAGTAAGTGTAACCACTGTTCAATATGTATTATGTATCTTCCTGTGCCCAATCCAGAAAGTATGAATCTGTTACAACTCTCCACTTCAGAATCTAACTCTTTACTCAGTTCAGTCTCCACTGTTTGACAAAATGGTGGTCCTCACATAAGGGTTGCAGAAGCAGGCCCTTCAGTATTTTTTTAAAATCACATCTTCTCTCATTTTACAGCAGAACTACAAAAAATAAATACAATAAAAAAACCCTCTTTCTTTAGGCAGTATTATAGCATGTTACATATTCATGTTTTTAAGTACATCCTTCCCTTACATAAATAAATATACTCTCTAAACAACCCCTGGGTTGCATGTCTATCTGACTTTAAATCCTCCCATGCATTTAAGTAAACAAAAATCTGTGAAATTTTTGTGCACAAAAGACAGACAGACAGACAGACACACACACACACACACACAACACACAGTAAAGTAACATAGCTCCTGACATACCTGATGATGCACAAAAAAGCAACACCACACCATGAGGTACTTTATAATTGTACTGTACTCAGATTTCAAGTGGTTTCTTAATCCTCTTTATACTAATGTGGCCCCTTTTTCTCCTCTCCACTTTTCTGCAGGAACTCCTCCCCATGCAGCCACAATGCATGACAGGAAGCAACAGCAAGCTATATAGTACAAGTCTCAGAAGTTGAGAGATGCACACCAGCCCAACAATCTATATCTTGAGAGGTTTTGGTGGGTTGTTGTTGTTTTTTTTTTGGCAAGTCATTCATCTTTGAATAATACTTTGCAGTTAATATATTTAAACAGGTAGAATAGTTATTTAAGAAAAAGTGCTACCAAGTGTGAATGACACTCTTTTGCTGCTACAATCAACGTGATTAAGATAATCACTAGTAAGTTTTACTAGAATGGGCAGGGCTGTTGTGGCTATGAGGTTCCCTAGTTATAGGAGAAAATGCACAGTACATGTGAGGGAAGGATGATTGTAGACTTTCGACAATGATGTTGTGCTTTTTTTGTCTTCCAAAATGTCTTGATTAGTGCCAAGTGTACATGCTTCGGTCAAGAAAACAAAGCAGACTGTAGCTATTTATTGGGGGACTTTTAAAAATCTATATTTCATTGTAAACTTTGATTAACAAAGGTTTTGAAAGGTCCTCATGAAAGAGGCAGGGTAGTTAACTGGGAACTCCTAAACCAGCAGAAATTAAGCAATAGCGGGCAAAGATCCTGAGAGTATAGAAGCACTGCTGAAGTGAGGCCTCAAAATAAGATTTTGAAAAGGGCCCAAGTTCTGTAGGAAAGAAACTGTGCAGGAACTTCACATGAGCTTACTCTTAGCCCTTCTGAGCTCACTAGTTCTACAGAACTGAAGCTAGAAGCTTCATTCCTGCTGATCTTAGTTGACCCACAAGAGCAGAATTTCGGTCAGTTCCTTTGGGAACCAGACAACCTTCACTTGACTGGAGTTTGGAAAATAGTGATTGCACTGTATTAAGAAAACATTGTGTTATGCTATTGCTACTTTTAATGTCTCAGATAATACACCCAGGCTACCTCAGTGACACAGAATTGCAAATTGAATAGCAGTCTTGAAATTTCAGACTTGTGACCCTCATCCTGCAAGATCTCCATGTGCACGTTCACCCCTCCCCCGCACTGACATCAGTAGAAGCTCTGCTTTTGAAGGGCTCACAACATTAGGTCCCAGTCTCATGATCAGATCGGCAAACTACCTCCTTGAGAGTTTTTCCATCTGGAGGCTAACAAGTTTCTTCTCGGGTAGGAAGAGAGAGGAGAAAGACCGTTTAAAAAACAATTCTCATCAATAAATCTCCAGGCTCTCTCAGTTCATGTACTATTATTTTATAAAAATTTCCAATATTTGCATAAAATTACATGCATTGCCCCTCATTAACGTTTAGAACATTATCTATCATTTAAAATCATATATCCTTTAAGCATACAACAGATAAATCCCTTGAGGAATTTTTTTGTCAAGTTATCAAAACACAGCCCCTAATTTTGCTCAGTGTCATTTGTATATGTATTTCTGTGTACTTTCTTTAGGTCACACAACCAATTGAATACACACATGCAATGGACATCTGCATGTAATTTCTGTGAACAAATTTTGATCCACTATCCACTGATCCTGCTGTTTTAATGACTCATCAAAAGGGAGGGAAAAGATCATGTCTTCTGGAAAAACACATTTAATGTGAAATATTTTCTTGTTTTATATTCAAAGGCTAACTCAAAATCAAAAACATGAAGCTATCAGAAGTGAGTCAATGAAGCCACACCCATCTATACCAGCTGAGGATTTGACTCATTATATTTTTAAGATTTTCATCATATTCTGATGAATATGACTTATGGAATTTGGAGATGTTCTAAAGCATAATAATGTTAATATCCCAACTCTACAAATGTCTAAAATAAGGAGAACAGTGTGAGAACTTGGTTATGGCTAACCATAATTAAATTTGAAGGCGTCAGATACACTTAATATGAGCAAAAGTTAAAAATCGTTTTTAAAAGGTAAGCTCTTTGAACCATACTGTTTCTACTGATCATTTGATGAACAATAGGCAAATCATTTGACGAACAATATTTTGTTATCTCTGACAAACATCTTCTTTTAAAAGAAATTACTTTTAACAAGTGATATACTGCTTATTTCCCATGCCCCCCGCCCCCATCTTCACTCCACTTATTTTAATTTCTTCTTATTTCCTCAGAACATCAAATACAGGCTTGTTTTTCAGAGCTTTATATACTTCTAACAGACAGGAATATCAAAAAGAATTTGAGTTGGGCAGAAAGCTAAGGACCATTAAACTTTATTTCACATTTTAAGAAGACAAAAACTGACACATACTGGTAAGAGCGCCTCAGTTAACTGTAAGACCTTGATCTTTTATCAGCTTAAATGATAGGCTTCTGCTAAATGTAGAGGAAGGAGACAGGCTACGAAACTGCTAAACTGATATCAATCAGCAAAGAAGTCATTTGAAAATGAGAATCACCGCTTCATTTTCCTTTTGATGTATAGACGAATAAAAAATGGAAAGGTTAAAAAAATGCCATAGGGAGTTTTCTGACATTTAGGCCAAGACTTTCAAAAATGACTAGTGATTTTAGTCACCTCAGTTTTGGGATATCCAATTTGAAACATCTCAAAGGGGCCTTATTTCCAGGGAGTGATGTTCAGTACTTTATGAAAAAAATCAGGTCCCCTTGAGGTGTCTCAAGTTGGGTATCTAGAAATTGAGACACCCAAAAATCACTGGTCACTTTTGGACAGCCTGACCTTAATTTTAAGAAAAATATTTTTGAACAGACCTAAATATATATAAACACACACACACACACACACACACACACACACACACGAAGGCTAAAAGTAGGAAAAGCTTTCAACAACATCATCTGCAAAGTGGACTGTAGAATCACTGGTCACTTTTGCACAGCCTGACCTTAATTTTAAGAAAAATATTTTTGAACAGACCTAAATATATATAAACACACACACACACACACACACACACACACACACGAAGGCTAAAAGTAGGGAAAGCTTTCAACAACATCATCTGCAAAGTGGACTGTAGAGAATAATTATTTACAGGAGCATGAACTAGTGTAGCATTTTGCACACTAAAATGCAAGTTACTAACTGTGCAAAATTTCTCCCCCCATTACCTTCTAAAAATCTTTTGACACTGTTAACGAGAGTTCCCTCAACAGAAATCTTTAGGAACATGCAAATATTTCTAAATTTTAAGTAAATCCTCCATGTGAACTTCATCTCAAAATTTTTTCATCTTTGTGGTACAGCTTCATACATTATTGAACCAAAAGAAATACCAGTAGATTAAATTGCTTCTGTCACACAAATGAACTCTTGTGCTTGCTACACATCCCCTCAAGAATGATGCCTGATGTGTCGTTTCAGCCAAATCACAGTTACCCTGTTTGTTATTTGAACCAATGAACTGGTGCAGGAAGAACTCTGTTCTGTGAAGTGCAGTTCTACAGTAGATCAGTGAACTGTAGATTTGCTCCCACTGAATAGTGCTGGCTAAAGATCAAACATCTTAAGAGTCTAGTGTTGCAAAATGAAAGAAGATTATAAGAGGTCTAGATGCATGCACAAATCAGTTTAATACAGATAAAAGCAACCAAGATAGACAAGACTCCAGAAACAGGACAGAACAAGACTTCCCTGACTGCAGTAGTATGGCAAAGTAACCTTAAAACTGTTAAATGTAATGTATTCTCCTTGTTATTTTAAATTCTTATAGTCATTACCAGCTTTTCCTTGCATCAGATAGGCTGAAGTAACTAAGTAAAATCATCAGGGAAGCTATTTTTAAAATATTTCTGTGATCCTCAAAAGAACAAACCTTTTTAAAGTCTTATGAATTTTATAGGAGTTAAATTGAAAAAAAGCTGAAGTAGGCAGGCAGGGACTATAAAATTATTTCCTGGTAACACTCAAATTTCCTTATACCACTTCCTGGCAATCACAACATGTAAACACTTAACCTTGCTGTATCTGTGCTCCTTTATGTATTGATATAATACAAAAGAGATGAATATATGTATATTACAAGGCCAAAGAGTAAATTTGAAATTTTGCTGCATATACAGCCAGCAGCAAATTAAAATGAGAATATGTAACTTTGATAGTTGAATAACCTAGTTATATTATGTATTGTGGTTTTGTATTATTATATTACAATTATATGCCAGTTCTTAATTATTTCAAATGAAGTTCCAATACATTTCTTATGAAATTCAGTGTTACATTTCCAAAATGTATTGAAAGAGTTATTCTGCCTTAAAGACAAACAAAAATACATTTATAACTTCCAGTGCAGTTCTGTCACAGACTGATAGCATATGTCCCAGTATTTGTACACTGAAATTTTGTAGGATAAGCTATTGAAGCCAAAAATGCATTTGCAGAACGTAGTTAAGTCTCAATTTTGCTTTGACACATGGGGCATACTGATGTGTACACTGGCAAATTAGCTGCAGCAGCACATAAGTATATGCACATGCATATCAAAAGTTGAGAGGTCCCAATCCATCAGAAAATAGCCTCCAAGACATATGACTCAGCTCAAGGTAACTGCACAGCAATGAAAAATACTCCTAAAAAAGAACGCATGGCAGTGTAATTGCAAATAAAGCTTTTCACTGCTACCCCTTTTCAAACAGTGAGGTTGTCCTTACCCAACCCTATCACTGAACACTGCAGAAAAATAAAAGAAAGGAGGTTTCAGAAAGAAATATTAGACTATTTTATCTTCAGTGCAAATGAAAAGTGTTGGATTAACAGTGCTGGATACTGTAAGTCTCCTATACTGTCTCTCAGCCTGACATGGACTGATCATCTGAAGGGATGAAAGGGTAGTTCAGCGTCCACAGCCATACAATCTTTGGCAACTCTGATTGGCAGATTCAATAAAAAGGCCAACGTGTGTCTCTTCTGATGGCGGTTTTTGTTATACAGACATTTGTCCATTGGGAATTGGATTGAAATGACCAAATTGTTTCACATAGGTACTTTTAAAACAGACTGACACCATTCATTAGCAGGGCCGGCTACAGGCACCAGCAAACCAAGCACGTGCTTGGGGCAGCACATTTTCAGGGGTGGCATTCCAGCCAGCCTTTTTTTTTTTTTTCTTGGGGCGGCAAAAGCCTAGAGCCGGCCCTGGCAGCAGCAGCGCGTCCTGCACGGGGGGGGGGGGGCGCCCTGGGGCCGCTGAGGTTCACATCGTGGAACAGCACCCGCACCTTATGGCCGGGCAGGCTCCGAGCGCGGGACACTCGGGCTGGGGGCCGCCCCGCGGGGCGCACGGAGCCGCCTGCAGGTGCCACAGGGCGACCGCCCACCAGCGCTGCAGCCGGGGCTGGGCGAAGCGGCCCGAGCCACCCAGGGACTGCGGCAGGGTGGCCAGGAGCAGCAGCAGCAGCAGCGGGGCCATAGCAGCGGGGCCCCGGCTCCTCAGCCCTCTGTCGGGCGGTCCCCCGGCTCTGCCCTCCCGGGTCCTGGCCGGTCCTGGAGGCGGGAGCCCCGGCTGGAGGGACCCTGAGCTGAGGCGCGGCCCAGGAGCCCCACTGCTTACCCCGACCCTGCCAGTGCCGGACCGGCTGGAGGCAAGGGGGGAGCAGGTAGAGTCAGCACTGGTGGGGGGAAGCCCAGGGCTGGGGCAACAGGGAGTGTGGGTGGGGTGAGGTGGAGAGCCCAGATTTGGGGTGGCAACGGGTGCGGGTGGGGGCAGGGAGAGCCCAGGGTTGGGGCGGCAGCGGGTGCAGGTGGGGGGGGGGGAAGAGCCCAGGGTTGGGGTGGCAGAGAGGTGCGGGGGGAGCCCAGGGCTGGGGTGGGGGGCAGCCAAAAATTTTTTTGCTTGGGGCGGCAAAAAACCTAGAGCCAGCCCTGTTCGTTAGTTTCTGAATCAATACAGGCTGACAACACAGAACAAAGTGCTATTTACCTACTCTACAAAAGTCAATATAAGTCACCGTTCTTGCATGTTTTCTGCAGCTAGTCAGCAAATGGCTTGCTATCTGTCAACCTGAGTTCGCTGCATGTCATCAATGTCAATGAGCTCCAACAGCATCCACTTGACATTCTAGTTAGTCATTTTCCATGGGGACATCTTCCATATGTACTGCAGCAATGAATGAAAATATGGCTTGAGCTCCCACATTGTATAAATGTGTACATGTGTGAAAGAAGAGGGGAACAAAAGAACAGAATCAAATTTCAAGGGGCTAACACAACAAAAGTTTGAGCTCAAGAAATGACAAATAGATAAAATCAAGATACACAAACTTATGAAGATTGCTCACTCGTCACCTGTGGAGCTAGAATTGCTGATGAGTGGAATGCAGCACTAGAACATTAGCTTTCTTTTTATAAAACTAGTTAACACCAGCATTCCATGACAAATTCCCAGAAACATACTGCCCAAATAGCAAGCAAAAGTAGTTAATACACCACTGTCATGTTTAGTTGTGTGTTAGAGAGAGAAAGTGAAGTGGAGAGATATGTATGGACTAATGGTCCAAGATCAAAATCCCTCTGAAGTCTTGGGCAAGATACTAAACTTCTGTGTCAGTTTCCTCACTTGTAAAATGAGTATAATACTTCCACACAGACACAGGTATGGTGTTATTAATCTGTAAAGTGCTTTGATTGCCTAAAATGTAGATACAGCAAGCAATCTACCGTCAGCTTGTGTACATCTGGTGCTACTCAGACTTTCCAAAACAGCAGAAGAGGGAGAGTAAAGACACTTTAGCCTGTTTCACTGGAGCTATTCAGAACCCTGCAGCAAAGTGCAGAAACTGAAAAGAATCATGTCCATTTCACTTTACTACTACACCTCTACCCCGATATAACGCTGTCCTCGGGAGCCAAAAAAATCTTACCGCATTATAGGTGAAACCGCGTTATATTGAACTTGCTTTGATCCACCAGAGTGCGCATCCCCGCACCTCCGGAGCACTGCTTCACGCGTTATATCTGAATTCATGTTATATCGGGTCGCGTTATATCGAGGTAGCGGTGTACTTAGTAAAAGTATGGGCATTAGCAGAGGCAGGCGCTGAAGCTATTAACAAAAGCCTGGAGAACATGAAAATGCTTTGACTCACAGGCAGGGCCAGCTCCAGGCACCAGCTTGGCAAGCAGGTGCTTGGGGCGGCCACTCCAGAGAGGGGTGGCAGGTCCAGCTATTCGGCGGCCGGTCCCTCACTCCCGCTCGAAGCAAAGGACCTCCCGCCGAAGTGCCACCGCAGATCGCGATCGCGGCTTTTTTGTTTGTTTGTTTGTTTTGGCTGCTTGGGGCGGCCAAAACCCTGGAGCCGGCCCTGCTCACAGGATCCTCCTTGCAGCAGCCAGGAAGTTGGGAGATATGGGTAAAGTAATGGAGACCCGCATCCCCAATCCCCCAGGACACAAGCCTCTGGGATATGGTAGCAGAAAAGAGAGAGTGCTCCTTCTCAGGTGAGTAGAGGCTTCAGATGGAACCACCAAACCAGGTCCAGGAAAAGCACTAATAAGAATCCCAGCTTCTTTCCTTTTCCCAGAATCTGGGGGAACTGACCTTGTTGGGGGCGGGGGGGGGGGGGGGCAACCTATAATCTTTCATATTGTCCACTGGCTAGTAGGAGTCTGCACATTATGTTAACCCTGGATATTCAATAAAGTCACCTTGAAAGTTTTTGTTCATCATTTCACAAGACATTACAATTCAGTTAAATATAAATGAAGTATCTATCTCTATATGTTATCTTGCTTGCTTTTTTTAAATTTTGAAGTTATAATTCACTTGAAACAGAGTGCAATATATGAAAGCTAATAAAATAAGCAGGGCAGTTCAGTACAAGAATCAAACTGAAAAGCAGTTTAAACTTGAAAAAAGTTGGCTTTCATGTTATCAACAAAGGTTTAGCAACTCTCAATAGCCACAAAATAGTACAGCGAGGTAATAAAAGCATATCAAAAACAAGGGGAAAGTGGGAGGGCCATAAGTGACGGCACGTTGATTTCTGTTCTGCTTTTGTTAGCTTTGTAAGTAAGTGGACTCTTTCAGCAACACTTTTGAAGAGGATATTGATTTATGGAAAGATAAACCTAATTTTTTCAGTATTAAGTGTTCATTTTGTATACATTTACTAGGCTTCTAAGTTTACCTAAGGCAAATTCCAGATTCAGATATTCCAAGATCAGAAGAGACTACTGTGATCTTCTAGTCTGACCTTCTGTATAATACAGGCCAAAGAACTTCCCCAAAATAATTCTTAGATCAGACCTTTAAAAAAAAAAAAATCTGAAGTCTTAATTTTAAAATTGTGATGGAGAAACCACCATGACCATTGGTACATTGTTCTCAATGTTAATAATTAATGCCTTATATCTAGTCTGAATTTGTCAAGCTTCAATTTCCAGCTGTTGGATCATGTTATACCTTTCTCTGATAGACTGAGGAGCTCATTATTAAATATTTGCTCCCCATGTACATACTTACAGTCTGTAATTAAGTCACCCTTTAACCTTCTTTGTTAAAATAAACAGATTGAGCTCCTTGAGTCTTTCACTACAAGGCAGGTTTTCTAATCCTTTAATCATTCTTGTGGCTCTTCTCTGAACCCTCTTCCAAATTATCAACGTCCTTCTTGAATTGTGGACAGAGTATTCCAGCAGGGGTAGCACTAGTGCCAAATATAGAGGTCAAATAACCTTTGTACTCCTACTCAAGATCTTATGAGGAGTAACATTCTTACCCACCCAGAAAATCCAGTACTTAAAAATATTATTTTCCTTGAACTGTTTCCAAAATGAGTTTTCTTCAAAAGCCCAACTCTCTTGGGAATAAGCTTCTAGCAAACATGGGAGATATCTAAAGTCCACTGACCCTCTCCTCAAACTGTTTTTAACAATTAATGCAAAAATTGTAAGTTTGGGATAATTTCAATTTACATTTCTTTTCTGTACTTGTCCTTACAGCATTATGTTGAGTATTCTGTCACAGTAAGATCGGTCTTCCTCAAAATGGAACCTGTGGAACTTCCCATGGAGAGGCAGTGGAGGTAACACACCAGCATTTGCAACACAGAAACGCTTCTGAAGTGTTTCTGCAAATGGTGCACTTGCAGCCTTTTAAAAATGTGTTATCTATGATGAATAAAGTTTCCCTCCCAATTCCTTTTGATTAAAAATTCACTGTGTAGTCATAGCATTAAGCAGATGCCACCAAGTCTGAAACTGGCCTAAGAGAGGAAGAAACAATTGAACTGGAGAATGGAAGAGGCAGTTGAAGAAGGGAAGAGACAAACTTTGGAAGTACCTAAATTGTGATTGACCAGTGATATCAATGGATTGGGTAGGTCTTATTTATAATGGTGGCACTGGCAACCAAGTCATCAAACTTTTTCAATTTGGTAAGAAAGGCAAGGTGGGTGTTAATATTGCATCTTTAAACAGGCTCCAGTAACACCAATGTTCCTCTGACACATCCCTGACTACCAGTTTTTCTAAGTCTAAAAATAGCTTAGTAACAATGTGTTATAACCTAAGTCATAAGAAAGTTTAAATTTGCAAACCAAGAAGAATGAAGTTCAACTTTTAAATGACCTGTATTTGAGTCATTTTATTAGTTTTAACCATTACAATGCAAGTTCCTGAAACAAAGTCACAGGGGTGGAATTAGTCGTGACAATGTCTTACCACACAATGTTCTCAAAGAGTAGCCATCAAAGGAAAAAAAACAAACCCACACCAAGAAATGGACAGAGTTCAGTTTGAGTTAAACTGAAGAGAGGTCAAGTTCATCTGCTATTGAACAAAGAAAATAGCAGTAATAACAGTGGGAGCACTGGGTAACACCCTATCTATAATTAAAGACAGGAAATCTGTTATATAACAGAACATGGCACTTAAATTGGGAGGGTGTCATCTAGATCTATCTGCTGTATCACATGTTGCTTCAAAAGGTTAGTATCCTTTGTATGTGCAAAATAGAGGGGGTGACAGGTTTATAGCGCGTATGGAACATTTTTACTATAAATAACAAGCCACACCCAAGACAAAAGTAAACCTCATTACAAAGCATTTTAAAAAGGTTCATGAGATAGTTACAAGCAATATCTGTTGAAGAGAAAACTGCACACCTGATGAAGTGGGTTTTAGCCCACAAAAGCTTATGCCCAAATAAATTTGTTAGTCTCTAAGGGGCCACAAGTACTCCTCGTTCTTTTCACCCAAAATAGATAATGCAACATACCAAGACAACCTTCTTAAAGGGATAGAAGACAATACTTTTTTCTTTATGAACAGAACTAAAAGAAAAACATTACATCAAGTAACTGAGTATCAATAAAACAAGAGGCTATCCCTATGTTTTCATATGAAGTTTATATTCATATTTGTATAACAGTGTCTCTATGGACCCCAATTATATCAGGACTCCATTGTGCTAGGCACTGTACAAACACATAACAAAAGATAATTCCAGCTCTGAGGTGCTTACAGTCTAAAAGGGCTTTTATACTTATAAAAGAACTTGGATGTAATTAATGAACATCTGTAATTAGATCAACGTGATTTGATGGGGAAGAGTCAATATGGTTTTTTAAAGGGAAATCATGCCTCACCAATCTACTAGAATTCTTTGAGGGGGTCACCAACCATGTGGGCAAGGGTGATCCAATGGTTATAGTGTACTTAGATTTTCAAAAACCTTGGACAAAGTCCCTCACCAAAGGCTCTTAACCAAAGTAAGCAGTCATGGGATAAGAGGGAAGGTCCTCTTATGGATCAGTAACTGGTTAAAAGACAGGAAACAAAGGGTAGAAACAAATGGTCAGTTTTCAAAATGGAGAGAGGTAAACAGTGGTGTCCCCCAGGGGTCTGTACTGGGACCAGTCCTATTCAACATATTCATAAATGATCTGGAAAAAGGAGTAAACAGTGAGGTAGCAAAATTTGCAGATACTACTCAAGATAGTTAAGTCCAAAGCAGACTGTGAAAAGTTACAAAGAGATCTCATAAAACTGGGTGACTGGGCAACAAAATGGCAGATGAAATTCAATGTTGGTAATGCACATTGGAAAACATAATCCCAACTATACATATAAAATGATGGGGTCTAAATCAGCTGTTACCATACAAGAAAAAGATGTTGGAGTCATTCTGGATAGTTCTCTGAAAACATCAACTCAGTATGCAGCGGCAGTCAGAAAAGTGAACAGAATGTTGGGAATCATTAAGGAAGGGATAGATAAGAAGACAGAATATATCATATTGCCTCTGTATAAATCCATAGTACGCTCACATCTTGAATACTATGTGCAGATGTGGTCGCCCCATCTCAAAAAAGATAGATTGGAATTGGAAAAGGTTAGAAAAGGGCAACAAAAATGATCAGGGGTATGGAGCGGCTTCCATATGAGGAGAGATTAATAAGACTTGGACTTTTCAGCTTGGAAAAAAGATGACTAAGAGGGGTTATGATAAAGGTTTATAAAATCATAACTGGTGTGGAGAAAGTAAATAAGGAAGTGTTATTTATTCCTTCTGATAACACAAGAACTAGGGGTCACCAAATGAAATTAACAGGCAGCAGGTCTAAAACAAACAAAAGGAAGTATTTCTTCACACAACACACAGTCAACCTCAGGAACTCTTCGCCAGAGGATGTTGTGAAGGCCAAGAATATAATCTGGTTCAAAAAAGAACTGGATAAATTCATGGAGGATACGCCTATCAATGGCTATTAGGCAGGATAGGCAGAGATGCAAAACCATGTGTTCCTAGCCAGGGGCGGCGAGTTATATGGGCCCGTAGTGCCCGTGCTCCAATATTCAGGGCCCAGCGCCCCGGCCCCGCCTGCTGCCCCCTCGTGCCTCCCCCGGCCCTGCCTGCTGCTCCCGCATGCCTCCCCCAGAGCGTCCCTGCCTGTGCCCTGGGCAGCGTGCAGCTGCCCTGCCGCTCTGCACTGCACTCCCTTGCCAGCCGCTGCTGGCTACAACAAAGGGAGCAGCACCAGCGGCAGCTGCTGCGCCTGTGGACGGAGAAGGGGTGGAGGCGCACACGTGATGGCAGCCCCTACCCCCAGTACCCACCGGGAGACGACTCCGACTCCAAGGGGGCTTCCTGGAGTCTGGACCTGAGCAGCTGGGGCTTGGGTGAGTGTCGGACTCATGACACCCTGCCCCCGCCCCGCCCGCAGACACCACCAAACTTGGCAAGGGGCAGCTCCATCCCCCACCCCCAGTGAGGCTATGGTGAGGGGCAGAAGCAGGGGAGGAGGCGCACATGTGATGGCAGCTCCCTCTCCCCCGCCACCCATCACAGGGGAGGCGAGGGGGCTTCCTGGACCTGAGCAGCTGTGGCTTGGATGAGTGTCATGACACCCTGCCCCCACCCTCCCCCACAGTCACCGCTCCAGCCCCACACTGGGCAAGGGACAGCCCCCTCCCCCACCGAACAACAACAAAAAGTGTTTGCTGCTTCCTGAAGAACATCGCAAAAGAAGGGGCTACATTTTGTTTTAATTTTAGAAAGTATTTGCTTTTGAGGGTTATTGATCCAAGAGTGCTTGGTTGTTTCCATATTCAAAAGAGTATTAATAAAGTTGATATTCTCAGTTAAATACATTTTTCTTATGATAGTGATATTGTGCAATATAGGGAAACTGTTAAACACTTACTGTTTCCAGACCTTTTTTACATTATTTAAAAATATATATATATATATATATATCAGCTTACAAGGCAGGTGTGTGGGGGGGGGATGAGACTTGGACCCATTCTGGGTACCACCAAAAATTATACAAACCTGCTGCCCCAGTCCCTAGCCTCTGTTTGCCAGAAACTGGGAATGGGCGACGGGGGATGAATCACCTGATGATTACCTATTCCGTTCATTCCCTCTGAAACACCTGGTATTAGCCACTGTTGGAAGACAGGATACTGGGCTAGATAGACCATTGGTCTGACCCAGTATGGCCGGTTTTATGTTTTTAACCTGGAAACAATACTTTTACTGGGCTATGGAGTAAATGTGTGTGTTAGGCTCATTAATGGTTTTATGTACTTAATTCTTAGATGCATTAAGATGCCGTTAAAAAAAACCCTCCATAAACAAACATTGACAGGCAACATTCACTGATAATACTATAGCCACCTCAGCATTGCAGAACTCTTTAGTTATCAGTAACAATTACAATCAATTTTATGTGCCATTTTGGCTATCAGATGCATAATAAACTACTGTAAGACAAAGGGTTTAAAGATTATTCTTTATCTCAATAGACCAAAGCATTCACAAAGATTTTATGAAAGGAAAAAGGATCTCACTAGCTGATTAATCACAGACTTGAACAGTAAATGTGTTTGCAAACTAACAATATTCTGCTCAGACTTAAAAAAATGTCCTGGCTGAAGGTAATTATTCATATCATACTTTGTTGGATACAGTGGGATTATCATGGTAACTAAAATGTGTTGAATCAACACATCAGTTTGGAATTATGCATTATTAATTTCAACATTGTCTGTAATTTGTCATGGTGAACTGCTTTTTTTCCCCAGTTCAGTGTATATATTAAAAAGTACAGCTAATCTAATACATGTTTTGGAACTGTAGTTGGAACTGACTTTGCTATCCAGTTACGCAAATGCCACACAATGAATTTCTGATAGTATCTCCCCTTGTTTGCCAACATAAACCTTTCTGTTCCAGTAGAAATTAGTGTAGTGAGTAATCAACAATAAGTCTATTAGATTGTTCAACAACAAAAACCAACAACAAATTAAAAAAATTAAAACTCCTTCCATAGATTAAGAAGGCAGATATCAAGACCATACTTTTCTAAATGAAAACTAGTGTCTAGTTTATCTATGTACTGCAATCACAGCTCTAATCACCAGGTCTGTAAACAGTTTGTTGTGCAAGGCAGATGTGTAACCATCGTCTCTATTACAGTTACCTTGTAAACACAAGCATTCAGTGACCCATTTGTTCTGCCCAAAGGGAAATTCAGGTCATCAGAAATAAGGAAGAGAAAGTTGTTCTTGCAAAACAGCCTAGTGCTCTTTAAAATGTTTCCTCGGTTGCATTTTACAGTTACGTGATGCACCTAATTAGCACATGTGGGTGGTAGAGAGAGAAAGAGTTTGTTTGGCTTCTTCCATCACGAGAGCAAAGGACCATGTGCATTCTGTCTGCTAGCAAAAATGAAAAACAATCCTCCAGGTCCCACTGATCTGTCTCTTTCAATAATCACCGATGAAGCTTCTCCACACTACATAATACTTTGGGGAAACTCCATCTCTGTGCTGGGCCCTAAGTGCAGAGCATGTCTCCCCAAGAGTGCTTAAATGTCAGTGCAGCAGGTCTTATTTTATGCCTACACTGTAAAAAAAAATGTGTTCATAACTCAAGTTAGCTAACCAGGATTAAAATAGAAACAAAGACCAGGCAACTCATCTTTTAACTTGAGTTAGCAGCTCAAGTTAAAGCTTATAGGGGAGCTGCTAATTATTAATTATTCCACTATAGTTATGTTGGTCAATTTCCCTGTGTAGACAAATCCTAAAGGATCCCCTAGAAAGGCCCCTAGAAAGACAGTGTAACCCACACACCTCCTGGGTGTGGTGTTCTGTCCCATCTAGTGGCACCACTTAGAGAGAGATTAATGAGTCTGCTCTACAGCCTTAACTAAAGGCTATGTGGCTTTTAGCTCATATAGTAGAGGTTCATGCCAGGGCCGCCCGGGGGGGGCAAGTGGGGCAATTTGCCCCAGGCCCCGGGCCCCGCAGGGGCCCCCACGAGAGTTTTTCGGGGGCCCTGGAGCGGGGTCCTTCACTCGCTCCGGGGGCCCCGGAAAACTCTCGTGGGGCCCGGGCCCCCGGAGCTTCTTCCACTCCGGGTCTTCGGCGGCAATTCGGCGGCGGGGGGTCCTCCCGCTCCGGGACCCGCCGCCAAAGCGCCAGGTCTTTGGCAGCGGGAGCCTCCCGCCGCCGAAGACCCCAGGCCCCCTGAATCCTCTGGGCGGCCCTGGTTCATGCATTTAGCTCCATAAGAACATACGAATGGCCATACTGGGTCAGACCAAAGGTCCATCTAGCCCAGTATCCTGTCTTCTGACAGTAGCCAATGCCAGGTGCCCCAGAGGGAATGAACAGGTAATCATCAAGTGATCCATTCCCTGTCGCTCATTCCCAGCTTCTGGCAAACAGAAGCTAGGGACACCATCCCTGCCCATCCTAGCAAATAGCCATTGATGGACCTATCCTCCATGAATTTATCTAGTTCTTTTTTGAACCCTGTTGTAATCTTGGCCTTCACAACATCCTCTGGCAAAGAGTTCCACAGGTTGACTGTGCATTGTGTGAAGAAATACTTCCTTTTTTTTGTTTAAACCTGCTGCCTCTTAATTTCATTGGGTGCCCCCAAGTTCTTGTGCTATGACAAGGAGTAAATAACACTTCCTTGTTTACTTTCTCCACACCAGTCATGATTTTATAGACCTCTATCACATCCCCCCTTAGTCGTCTCTTTTCCAAGATGAAAAGTCCCAGTCTTATTAATCTCTCCTCATATGGAAGCCATTCCATACCCCTAATCATTTTTGTTGCCCTTTTCTGAACCTTTTCCAATTCCTATAAATCTTTTTTGAGATGGGGCAACCACATCTGCACTCAGTATTCAAGCTGTGGGTGTACCAGGGATTTATATAGAGGCAATATGATATTTTGTCTTATTACCTATCCCTTTCTTAATAAATTCCAACATTCTGTTTGCTTTTTTGACTGTCGCTACACATTGAGTGGATGTTTTCAGAGAACTATTCACAATGATTCCAAGATCTTTTTCTTGAGTGGTAACATCTAATTTAGACCCCATCATTTTATATGTATAATTGGGATTATGTTTTCCAATCTGCATTACTTTGTATTTTTCAACATTGAATTTAATCTGCCATTTTGTTGCCCAGTCACCCAGTTTTATGAGATCCTTTTGTATCTCTTCGCAGTCTGTCTGGGACTTACAGTAACTATCTTGAGTAGTTTTGTATCATCTGCAAATTTTGCCACCTCACTGTTTATCTCTTTTTCCAGATCATTTATGAATATGTTGAATAGGACTGGGGGACACCACTATTTACCTCTCTCCATTCTGAAAACTGACCATTTATTCCTACCCTTTGTTTCCTATCTTTTAAGCAGTTACCAATCCAGGAGAGGACCTTCCCTCTTATCCCATGAAAGCTTACTTTGGTTAAGAGCCTTTGGTGAGGGACCTTGTCAAAGGCTTTCTGAAAATCTAAGTCTACTATAGCCACTGGATATAGCTCCAGAGGTCCCAGGTTCGATCCTGCCTGCCGACGACCGGGGTCTGTCAGTGTTACAAGTGGGGGCTTGTCCGGGATTTCAACTGGGAAGTCTCCGATGCTCGGGATGCACTTGCTCAGCTAGGGGAAGTATGTAACCCACATAACTCCTGGGTGTGGTGCTCTGTCCCAGTTAATGGCACCGAGACCACTTAGAGAGAGATTAATGAGTTTGCTCTATAGCCTTAACTGGGAGACATATGGCTTTCAGCTGAGCAGCAGAGGCTCATGCACTCAGCTCCAGAGGTCCCAGGTTCAATCCTGCCTGCTGACAACCAGGGTCTGTCGGTGTTACAACAGCATACTAAACCCATGCACAGTAAATACAAAAAAGAGTCATGGAAAGATTTTCAAGCGTTTTAGTTCATACTGTACTTTATAACAAAAAGTCTTGTTGATATTTGCCATATTCCAATACTCTTCCTTGTAACAGGGAATAACAGGGCATTGTAGCACTTTCAAATTGGAATCACCAGCATATAATTTTACTCCAATTTAATCTCAAGTGAGACCAGTCTGATATTACTTGAATTTTGCTCCTATTAACAGTCTTATTATTGTTGTTTAGTCAAAGAGATAAAACCAACAGATAAATGCATTAAGTGCAATCAAGTTAAATTGCTATAGGAATCCAGGAGCGTAGGAGATGTAGGTGGCTACTTTTTATTGAAAAGTTCTTTTATGTAACTAACCTGCCAATCAGAGCTAAGAAAAACTTTTCTTTCTTTCTTACTAACTTTTACCCTGCTTAGATTTGTTTCATTATAGGAATAATTGAAGTCAGCCAGCTTGCACAAAATACATGTGCAAGTATTGTAAATACTTTTTGTAAATACAGTCTGAGAATTGTGGAATTTATCCCATTTGGCATGCAAGCTACCTTTTCCCCCCACAGACTTGAGATCAGGATAGCAGAGAAACTGCTTATGCATCAAAAACTGACCTCAGTATGGTTAGCACATTATGTCAGGCATCTAATAAATTATACCGGCTTTGCTCACAGGTGGCAGCATCTGCAGCTTGGTTAGCTAAATACTTTTGTAAAACTAAAAAGGAAATGGAACAAAAAGGAGGAAATAAAGAGAAACCACGCTGCAGTAAATTATCTCCAATCTTCAGGCAACTGCACACCAAACACATGCCTCTAAAAATATTTCAAGCAGAAATGTTGGTTTAGATTTCACTATTCATTTTTTTTATTTGATTTTAGCAGTGAGGTTTTTCAGCCAATTTGGGTGTGTAGGGAAAGGAAGAGAGAAAAACCAACATAATGTAATATTGCAGAAGTCTGTAATTGTTTTTTGTTGAACAGAATAGACATGCCTATCTCAGTGATAAGCAGGGGTGAAATGATGGTCCTTTCCAATCATTCCCACAAACCTACCATTCCTCACTGACCAGGCAACTTTTTTTCCCCCTTGGTCTTCTAGTAACTTCTCCATATCAAACCCATTTGTCACAAATCTAGTTGAGCTCCCCCCATCTTTGACATTCAAATTGCTGTGAGGGATTCAACTGCTGACTCAGTGTGCTTTGAGCCTCCAGAGTCTGAACCATGTCCAGGCACTGCTCTTGGCTTGGGTTCTTTAAACACACTCTTGAGCTGCAGATCCTCTGTCTAGAACCCCCTGCCAAGACCTAAGACCTCACAGTCCAATTGCCCAACCCCTGGAACTAGTGCTGACCCCTCTATTCCTCTCCCCACTCCCACCATTGTACCTGATCTGGAAAGTACATGACAAAAACAGCCCATATCAGCAAGGATGAAATCCACTACAGGTATTCAAAAAAATACATCAACTTCATAAGAATAACTTTATACTATCAACCAGAACCTATAAGTTGTACAGAAAGATTCACCAAATCATCACATTGCCTGTATTTTTTTTTTTACATTATTACATTATTCAAATAATCATCCAGAGTCTAGTCTACAGTCTACGCTCTCCATTTTAAATCATCGTGGACCCCTCTCACAGCTTCCCCCACCACTTCCTCATCCCTTTGGTCTCTGCTGCTTCCCTCTACCCCTACTTTTTCCTCCTCTCCCTCCAGGTCCATATTTCTCCTTCCCTCTAATACCCTCATGTCTATTAGACTCCTGGCTACATACTCTCCCCACAGAGCAAGTTAAACTACTGCCTCTGATATGTATAGGCACTAGCAGGGAGCGCCAGAAAGATTCCTCTGTCTGCAGCACCAGGGTTTTTTACTTTCACCAAAATACATAGGGTTCAGCCTGCTGATGCCTAGAACATTCCCTGAAGTTTTGGAACTGACTGGGTGCAGTGTTCTGAAGTTATTGTATTACAGGATAGACAGAACAAGAAATGCCATCAGGTTCAGTGTAGGGCACCGGCTGCTCTTTGCCAGTTACACACACAGCATCACTAAGTTTAGTGGTACTATATGACTGTTTTAGTCACGGAACTTCCCATTAAGAAACAGACATATGAAGATTTGTTGATCTCTATATACAGGGCTCAAATTGATTGCTATCAGCATAGGTGGAAAAAAAAGTTTCCCCTGATAAAATAAATTAATGCAACTACAAGAAATGAAGAGGAGTTTCCCTTGGTAAATGTTTAACATCCAGGCCCTCCTTATCTCACTTTGAGGTTTGTGTTGGTGTATGCTGATTGATGCTTTAAACAGACCCATTTTTCTCAATACTAGACAGAGACATTTTAAACTATCAAACTGACTGTCAAATGAAGATTGGGAAATGAGCACAATGTTTTAATTTAATTCCTTTGACACTTTTGGTTGTCCTTGTGGCTTTGGGGCTGTTGAAATAATCTTTTATGCTATTTCTAGATGACATGCTATATAAGTTTTCAACAAATCATCAGCAGTGAACAAATTTCAAGAGCTCCTCAGAGATTTGTCATGCCCAAGTGTGACAGCACCAAACTCACTGTTCTGTCATCAACATTAATTCAACTCTTCTTTTTATCCAGTTAGAATTGTACTCCTGTTTGAAAAGATATCAACATTTATTTTTATTATTCACCATCTGTACCAAAACCTTATTGACCTGAAGTCAGCTCACTAAGCTTTTCTGAACACACTTTTTCCATCCATCAAAGCAAAGCCGATGCCAAAGAGTTGCAAATGCTGAATGAAACTTGGCTCTCTTGTCCAGTGGTCACTTGTCAGTGTATTTAAGTGTCCAGACAAGACAGGTGGGCTATCGATGCAGGTTCTTCCTTGACCCTTTAAGGTATTTGGTCCAAACTTTTCCAAGGAATTAATATTTGGTTCTGTAACTGCACTCTTGTATAGGTTTTGTGAAAAATTACCACTACAAAATGCTTGGGGTCTCTTGTTGCCAGTACTAAAACTTCCTTGGAATGTCTAAATATTATAGATGACAATTTCCTAACTCAAAAAGTGTTGCATCCAACATAGGGCAATTCCATATTAGACCTCATCTTGACAGATAAAGAAGAATTGATCACAGAACTAAAAACTAGTGGTAGCTTAGGTACAAGTGATCATTACTTGATCACATTTCTTATGTGCAAACAGAATAAAGTTCAGTAGTGTTTATACTAGGTTTCTTTAAAGGGTCAATTTCACAAAGCTGACAATTGTGAGTTAAATCAGCAGTGAGGAAAAATTTAAACAGAAAAAATATGAATGCTAATTGGAAATTGTTTAAAAACACTTTACTGGATGCTCAAAAATATTCCAAAAGCTACAATCCCACAAATCAAGAAAGAAGGCCTTATTACTTAAAAAACCAACCTGGCCTAGAGGGGCAATAAATATATGTGTATATATATTTTACACATAGATACACACAGATATAGATATATAACAAATGGAAGAAATGGGAAGTTGATAGTAATGAATATAAATCAAAAGTTAGGAATTGTAGAAAATTGATAAAGGAAGCAAAAGGACAGAAGAAGAAATCTATGGCCAGCAGAGTTAAGGACAATAAGGAGTGTTTTAATGTATATTAGGAAGAAAAAGAATACTAACAACAATATTGGTCCATTAGTAGATGGAGGTGGTATAATCATCAAGAAAAAACCAAAAAGACAGAAGTAGAATCATAGAAATGTAGGGGTTTGAAGAGACCTGCAGAGGATATCAAGTCCAGCCTGCTGCACAGAGGCAGGACCAAATCAACTTAGACCATCCCATCCAATCTGTTCTTAAAAACCTCCAGTGATGCCTATTCTAGAGCTTAACTATCCTTATAGTTAGAAAATTTTTCCTAATATCCAAGCTAAATCTCCCTTGCTGCAGATTAAGCCCATTACTTCTTATCCCTCCTTCAGTGAACATGGAGAACAACCGATCACCGTCTTCTTTGTAATAGTCCTTAATGTAAATGAAAACTTATCAGGTCCCCCCTCAATCCTCTCTTCTCAAGACTAAACATGACCAGTTTTTTTAACCTTTCATCACAGGTCAAATTTTCTAAACCTTTTATCATTTTTGTTGCTCTTCTTTGGACTCTCTCCAATTTGTGCTCATCTTTCCTAAAGTGTGGTGCACAGAATTGGCCACAGTACTCCAGCTGAGGCCTCACCAGTGCTGAGTGGAGTGGGACAATTACCTTCCATGTCTTATGTACAACACTCTTTTTAATACATCCCAGAATATTAGCATTTTTCGCAAGTGCATCACACTGTTGACTCATTCAATTTGTGATCCACTATAAACCCCTATATTCTTTTCAGAAGTACTAACACCAAGCCAGTTGTTCCTCATTTTGTAGTTATACATTTGATTTTTCCTTCTTAAGTAAAGTACTTGGCCCTTGTCTTTATTGAATTTCATCTTAATGATTTCAGACCACTTCTCTAATTTGTCAAGGTCGTTTTAAATTCTAATTCTGTCCTCCAAAGCACTTGCAACTCCTCCCATCTTGCTATCATCTGCAAATTTTGTAAGTATACTCTCCACTCCATTATCCAAGTCATTAATGAAAATATTGAATAGTATCTGACTGACTGACCTCTGCAGGACCCTACTACATACGCCCTCCCAGCTTGACAATGAACCACTGATAACTACTCTGACTATGGTCTTTCAACCAGTTGTACACCCACTTAATAATAATTTCATCTAGACCACATTTTCCTAGCTTGTTTATGGGAATGTTCTGAGGCTATTACTAAAATCAACATACATCACATCTACTGCTTCTGGGACCTCACCCATCGTCCATGAAGTTCTTGAAGATAATTGCTAATGGTTCCAAGATTGCTTCAGCTAGTTCCTTAAGTACCCTAGGATGAATTTAATCAGGCACTGCTGACTTGAGTACATCTAACTTCCATAAATATTCTTTACCCTGTTCTTTCCCTAATTTGGCTTGCATTCTTTCCCCTATGTTGTTAATATCGTGCCACCTCACCCACCTTCACCCCTCTGTGCTGGACACAGGTGCTGATAGATGCCCCACAGTAGCGTGCTTGCACTTATTCCTCTGTGGGTCAGGCATTTGCCCCCTTTTCTCATGTGGGTCTGGAAACTCCTGATACAAAACCTAGTTACACACTGAGAAGTGTTCGAAGCATTTATATAAAAGAATATTAGGCAGAAGAATAGGGCCAAAATGGAGATGGGTGGAAAATGTAAGGGAATTCAACAACAGTGAAACAGTAGCACATCCAGATGTGCCCAAAACCATCACTCCCCATCCAAGGCCTCTAACCCCACCAGTGCTGCACATAAAGCTGAGATGCTAGCTTCGTGGATTGCGTTGCTCAGTCTGGGCCTCCAGCCTGTTGGAATTAGGGTTACCATCTTTGAAATGCAAAAAAAACAGACCCCCCCCCCCCAAGGCAAGCCAACCCCAACCCCCAGGCAACTCCACAACAACTGCCCCCTTCAACAGCCACTAACAGTATCTAGAGAGATAACACATATAGATAAAACTGATACCATCACTGTCCACAAATGGGCATTTGTTTTAGCAGCACATTTGCTAGCCAGTCTCAAATGTAGTTTCATTTAGCCAGTTGTCATTGAATGTGCCTTTTCTGATGTGAGCTTTATTTCGGGGGTGTAGTAGGATCACTCACACCATCGCCCTGATCTTCCATTATTGAATATGCCTCACACGTCTCCTCACTCTTGCATGACTCATACCCTCTCTCACACACACAGGCATGGTGCACTTGTGTCTTGGTAGGCAGACAGATGCTGTATTTTCAACAGTGTTGATCTGTTATAGCTTAAACTGCGGAGGTGGGAACACTGCAGCTTCTTTAGCTGGACACAGACACTTTTAATTTTAGATATCCCAGTGTATTATGATAATAATGGAAATCTTTAGACCCACGTAAAAAAAATCCAGCAGATTAAATTATTTTTCTGGCAATTTGCAAATCCATAAAAAAAAACCAGCGAGACTGGTCAAATACCGGCCAGGTGGTAAGACTAGGTGGAATGCTGCTCCTCAGTTACTCAGCCTTCACATTCCCTCAGGACACCTGCGAGTTTAAGTCCGAAGTGCTGACAAGTCACAGTCTGGTAGTGTCTGTCACAACTCCTTTTCCCCTGGCTTATGCACACCCACTCCCAAAGCAACACAGTCCTTCTTCCTTCCACACAGTGCCCTCCGTCTCTCAATCCCCCCCCCCCCCAACACTACAGCCAAGATGGCACTTGCCCTCAAGCTCCTCCCATCTGCCATGGAATCCTCTGTCATCTTGCCCCTTCAAGCCGTTGATCCTCCAGGACTTGACTGCCCTTAGGTGCCATTTGCTGGCTTATTACAATATTAATTGTGTTGAGTATCTGGCCATCATTAACCTTTATAGTGAAGACTAAAGCAAAGTAGGGCTTAAACAACTCAGCCTTCTTGATGTCATAACGTATTAGCTACCCTTCCCCGCTAAATAGAGGACCTATACTTATCTTCATCTTTCTCTTGCTCCTCGTTTATTTAAAGAACTTATTCTTTTTGCCTTTTATGTTCCTTGCTAGGCGTAACTCATTTTGTGCCTTAGCCTTTCTAATTTTGTCCCTACATGATTGTGCTATACTTTTGAATTCTTCCTTAGCAAATTGTCCAGGATTCCATTTTTTGTAGAATTCCTTTTTGATTTTCAGGTAATTGAAGAGCTCCTGATGGATTTATATGGGCCTCTTAATAGTCTTCCTATCTTTCCTTCACATCAAGATAGTTGGCAGTTGGGCCTTTAATATTGTCTCTTTGAGAAATTACCAGCTCTCATGAACTCCTTTATCCCTTAGATTTTTTTCCCCCTGGGACCTTACCTACTATTTCTCTGAGATTGGTGAAGTCGGCTTTTCTGAAGCCTATTGTCCTTATACTGCTGCTCTCACTTCCTCCTTTCCTTAGAATCATTACATCTATCATTTCACAATCATTTTCAGCAAAATTGCTGAGTAGTCAATAAATATTTCTGTTTTGTATTTGAGAAAAAGCACATGATGTAGTCATAGAGAATGATGATAATGCAATACTTTCCATTCCAAAAGTATCTTGGAAGGATGTTCAACAGCACTACCCATTGTCCCAAGGTGACTGATCATAGCACCTGGTCGGGGAGGGATCTGCAACATCTGTGACAGCAGATGGCTGACTCCACAACCACTAAGGCTTTCCATGATTCAACAATTTCATATCAACCAGAATTCGTTAAGTTGTACATAGACAGATTCCCCAAATAGTTACAGTCCCAAATTTTATTTTACTTGGTAGAAATAGTTCCACATTTTTAGTTTTATGGGGAAGTTTTATTTAAGAGAACAACACTCCTCTGCAACATTTGTAACCCCAATATTACAGCATCCTGTTAATGTGTCAGAGCCAAATTATGAAAATACAAAATTGGCTACAAACAAGAGTGAAACTAACTAGTCTATTTACAGTGTCCAAATTGAATATAATGCAAAAGTAAATAGACAGTATAAAATATGAAAATTGAGACTTATTATATACTTATTATATTATATTATTAATTATTTAATTATATAAAGATAAAATACACACCTTAACCTGCCAGTATCCAGTCCCTACTTATAAAACATTTAAGCACATGCACGTCCTTCAGTGCTTTGTTGAATGGGGATGAAATATGTGCTTAAATACTTTGTTGAACTGAGATCTAAATTCATAAAATACTGTACGTAAGAGACAAATCTTTCTACCCAGCCTTCCATTAAGCTACTATAAATACACACACACGAGTCTGTCCAGGATCATCACCATAACTGCCACAAATTTGTATCTTTTTTTGACATTTAATCAAATC
This sequence comes from Emys orbicularis, assembly GCF_028017835.1. NCBI lineage: Eukaryota > Metazoa > Chordata > Testudines > Emydidae > Emys > Emys orbicularis. The sequence continues at coordinate 106,195,034 of NC_088689.1, forward strand.
ATTTTAAAGCATTTGTAGGCAAAACAATTAAACTGCATCCTTTTGGAGAAAGTGACTTGCTGCACATGTGTGAGAGCTACAGCAGACATTCATAAACAGTTTCTGCTGCCTCAGCAAATATTAACCTTTCAGTTTAGTTTACAGTATCCCTTTTGGCTGGATTATTATGTGGGAATACCTGTGCCTGAAGAAAAAAAGAACCCAGGCCAGTTTTAAAAATCAAACGTCAAGGGAAGATAAAGATTGTGACCTCCTCTGAGAGAGTGATGCAGTCTTAGATATAACTCACAAAGGAATAGATGAAAGGATCAATAAACTCTAGTAATACAGGGTTTGCAGGAAAAAGAGCAGAGAATTGTATGATTTGTATTTATCTTCCTAAATATTTATTTCCCCCCCCCCTCCCATTTTATAAAGGAGAAACTGAGACTCGGAAGTTAAGTGACTTGCTCAGGCCAATCACTGACAGAATAATAATAGAATTTAGGATCTCCTGGCTCCCAACCTTGTGCATAATCCATTAGACCATGTGTTTTTTGTTATCTTTCTCCAACCGTACTTATCCGAAATTCACATGTGCAAATTTTCAATAAAAACCTGGCTTCAGGTGGCTTTAATTCCCATGTAGTGAAAAATGCAGTTAAAAATAAATGCTGTTGCTTCAATTTCACTGAAGTTTTTGACACATGAAAATAGCCAAATTTCACAAGAAAATTCCATTAATATGAATACGTCCCTCAGCTTTAGTTGCCATAAACACCTGATCACTGACACTGCTTTAAATTAGACAATTTGCACAAATGAAAGTTGTATTTGTGGATGCCTTTAATGGCTTGCAAACTTAAAACCTCCTCTCTATAATTACTTTACCATAAATCTAATACCAACACTCCTCACATTTTTGAATTTCAAAGTGAATTGTGGTGGGGATTAGCAGCAGTGTATGAGGGGGAGAACATAAACAATAAATAAAAACCCAAACTTACCCCTCTGAAATTCCAGCCTTTCGTGGAAGGAAACAGGGAAAAGTTGTTCTGTTGTTGCCGTTTAGGCCTGAAAGATGAGACAAGGATAGCATTTACTGTTTGCATTTTTAGCCTGGGCCTCTCCGGATCCATACTGGGCAAGAGAGGGAGTAGTGCGGGGAAATAGCAACATATGTGCTAAACGGACACCTTAGATTTCCTACTGTTTTGTTTAAACTGGATATATTCCTGACAAATATCTCTTTTCGCTTTAGTTAGTAAACACTATTTTCATATGGTTTGAAAGCCAAAATAAAGAGGCAGCCTTACAAATCTATTGAGATATGTGGAATTGATTTTTAGCACACACCACCCATAGCTCCCAGTGACTTCAACACTACTAAAAGAATCAGGCCAGCTGTGCCTTCTTCAGACCATGTCTAAAATTATACCATGAAGAAGATAAAGGCAACTTAACAAACTTTTGCTATCAGTTGACATACAGATCCAAAATGCATTTAAACCAGGCAACATTTACAGTTTCAGTTTATTCTGAAACTCCTCTCCTACAATACATACAATTACATATGCAGTTATCTCTGTAAAGTAATCATCACAACCACCACTTTATACTTGTATAGTGCCTTTTATCAGCAAATCTCAAATCGCTTTACAGCGTTGGGCAAGTATTATTGAGATTTTACCAATGAGGAAACTAAAACAAAGGTTAAGTCACCTGCTGAAGTGTAGCAAATCAACAAATTGGTGGCAAACTGAATCCAGGTGTTACTCACATCATCAAGAATACTGCTAGCTGCCATTTACATTTATAATTTTAAAAATACACTCCAAGATAGATCCTGTTGTCTGGATCACTCAGTGCATTTTGGCTCTGCCTATAATATAAACAACAGTGACAGGGCACCTGTTTCAAATACTGTTGACTTGTGTAGGGTGAGTATGACCTAATCATATTGTGATTGACTTTTAACCTGGCTACACGTGATCACCACAGGGCTTCCAACCACATCACAAATGTAAACTACTGTAACTGGGTCAGGGGACCGCCAGATTCTAAACATATCTGACAGTTACATTTTTACATTTCCAGTTAGGTTTGGGGGAGGCAGATTGTTTGGGGATTATTTTGGAACACCACCACCTTTCAATCATGAAGAACACATTATTCAAATAAATAATCACTTACCTATGGGAAAGTAAAGAATTTATGAATTATTTATTCAGTTTATTAAAGCTCTCTCCAAACTTAAAGACACTATACATATTATAAAAAAAAAAAGCACATGAACAAACTCCAGGTATATTAATATCAACAAAAATTCCTCAAGTGCAAGCCAAGTAAAGTTTTGCCCCCTAAGAATCCATAACTCCTACCAATCCACACAGATATTCTCACCAGCCCAACTTACTCTTACCCTAATGAATATATCCTACAGGGAAAGCCTGACGTTGCAGTATGCCCTCAAAGTCAACAAATCCAGACTCTGATGGACCAAGAGAAAAGGATTTCTCTTTCTACATGTCTAATTAGCTATCATGCCCTTTTATACAAAAGGGGGGGGGGGGAGTGACAAGCAACAAGAACACAAAAAACAACTCAAAATCAGCACAGTAGAAGGCTGCATGTTAGAACTGCCATCCATCCAAGAGAGGAAGGTTGTTCTTGTAGTTAAGGAACTGAACTGAGACTTGAAAGATTTAGGAACAATTCCTGGCTCTGCCACAGAGTTCTTGCATGACCCTGGGCAAGTCACTCAATCTCTCCATGCATCTCTCTCTAAAGTGGGATAATATTCCTTTCTGCAACCTTTTGTCTGTCCTGTCTAGAATGTGAGAGACAAGGTGGGTGAGGTAATATCTTCTATTGGACCAACTTCTGTTGGAGAGAGAGACAAGCTTTCCAGACACACAGAGCAATTCTTCAGGTCTGGGAAAGATAGTTCCAGGGTTACAGCAAAATGCAAGGTGATCTGGCAAAACCTGCAGACATTATCTCCAGGGCTACAATGATCAACACACCTTTCAAAATCCATGGGTCCTATACATGCCTATCATAACATGTCATGTACATCACCCAGTGCACTAAATGCTCCAGTAACAACTATTTGGGCATGGGCGGCAGGTGAACCCCCACTTTGGGGAGTCTAGCCCGCCGGCCCCACCCCTTCCACCTGAGACCCCTCCCACCGCATGCCGGAGCCCTGAAACCCACCCAGCCCATAACAGGAGGAGCCCTGAGCACCCCCCCATGACCAGAGGAGCCCCAGCTCACCCACCCCAGCCCCCCCCAGGGCAGCCCGCTCAGCCCGAGCATGGGGCCAGGCCACTTCCCCCCCACCTCCGAGCGCCAGGCTGGGTCGAGCCAGTCCCACCCGAGCACCGGGCCGAGCAGCTGCCCCCCGCCCCTCAAATGAGCATCGAGCTGCTCCCCACACCTGAGTGCCAGGAAGAGCCAGTGCCCGGCTCCCTGCTCCCCCCCGACCCGGCGGCCCCAGTGCCCAGCTGAGACACCTCACTCCCCCGCCTGCCGCTTGCTTGCAGAGTCCCTCCTCACTCCCCCACCCCTCAGGAGAAGCGACACCACGAACAGTGTGGGGACTGGGGGGGGGAGAGGAAGGGGGAGTGCAGGTAGGTAGGCGGCGGCACCAGGCAGTGGGGGGGGGGGAAGGGGCAGGGCCACCGCGGCCCAGGTGTCCCTCTGGGGCGGCTTAGCCTTCCCTGGCCTATTATACCTGCCGCCCATGTACTTGCGTGAAACCAGACAATCACTACACTCTCGAATGAACTCACACAGGAAAATGATAAAAGACAAAAACACCCTATCATCTGTGGGTGAATGCTTTTCACAAAGCTATCACTCTATATCTGACCTATCAGTCCTTTTCCTCAAAGAAAACCTGCACCACACTTTCAAAAGACAAGCCTGGTAGCTTAAATGTATTACTCTGCTGGACACTAAAAATCATGGACTAAACTGACATGCTGGATTTATGGCTTATTACAACATTCTATCACCCATTAACCCCCTCTTTTTGTCCTATGACTGCAGAGGTGTTAAGGGGGCACTCTACCTTGAATGGTCCCTTATAATACATGCTAACTGCTTATGCTAAACAATCTGTTCCACTTTGCCTTTTGCTGTAACTCTGGGAGTAACTTTCCCAGACTGGAAGAAGAGCTCTGTGTAAGCTCAAAAGCTTGTCTCTTTCACTACACCAGCTGGTCCAATAAAAGGTATTACCTCACCCACTTTGTCTCTCCAATATCCTGGGACTGACACAGCTACAACAACAACAAGTCCGGTGGCACCTTAAAGACTAACAGATTTATTTGGGCATAAGCTTTTGTGGGTAAAAAAACCTCACTTCTTCAGATGCATGGAGTGAAAGTTACAGATGCAGGCATTATATAATGACACATGAAGAGAAGGGAGTACCTCACAAGTGAAGAACCAGTGTTGACAGGGCCAATTCAATCAGGGCGGATGTAGTCCACTCCCAATAATAGATGAGGAGGTGTCAATTCCAGGAGAGGCAAAGCTGCTTCTGTAATGAGCCAGCCACTCCCAGTCCCTATTCAAGCCCAAATTAATGGTGTTAAATTTGCAAATGAATTTTAGTTCTGCTGTTTCTCTTTGAAGTCTGTTTCTGAAGTTTTTTTGTTCAAGAACAGTGACTTTTAAATCTGTTATAGAATGTCCAGGGAGATTGAAGTGTTCACCTACGTGCTTTTGTATGTTACCATTCCCAATGTCCGATTTGTGTCCATTTATTCTTTTACATAGGGACTGTCCGCTTTGGCCAATGTACATGGCAGAGGGGCATTGCTGGCACATGATGGCATATATAATATTAGTAGACGTGCAGGTGAATGAGCCCTTGATGGTGTGGCTGATGTGGTTGGGTCCTCTGATGGTGTCGCCAGAGTAGATATGGGGACAGAGTAGGCAAGGAGGTTTGCTACAGGGATTGGTTCCTGGGTTGGTGTATCTGTGGTGTGGTGTGTAGTTGCTGGTGCGTATTTGCTTCAGGTTGGGGGGTTGTCTATAAGCGAGGACTGGCCTGCCTCCCAAGGTCTGTGAGAGTGAGGGATCGTTTTCCAGGATAGGTTGTAGATCGTTGATAATGCGCTGGAGAGGTTTTAGCTGGGGGCTGTACGTAATGGCCAGTGGTGTTCTGTTATTTTCCTTGTTGGGCCTGTCCTGTAGTAGGTGATTTCTGGGTACCCGTCTCGCTCTGTCAATCTGTCAATCTACAACAACATTGCTCACTGTGTAGAATGTGAACTGACTCTTACCATGAGTATTTACGGTATAAATGGAACCCTGATCTCAGTAGGGGCTTCTAGTTGCTACCATAATAAAAATAACAAATAATAATGATCATCTCATCTTTTGTTCAGTTTCCTCTTCAAATTTTGACATTTAATTTCCCAGTTGTGAACTGTGCCAGCCCAGAGAGAGTTCCAGAACTTCAAGTACACAGATAGAGTCAACACAGCTCACAATGCTACATATACCACGATTTCTAGAATCAAAGATCTGGCATTGAAAAAGCCCTTTTGCCAGATCCTTTCTATAGTGGCAGTTAAGGTGAAATTTTCAACTCAAGAGCCTCAGCTGGATTGCGATTGCCACATCACATCACACAAGGAACGAGGCATGTGATCATCAATAACTACTTTAAAAAGTAAGTTATTTGTCTAGAAAGTGTTTCACACTCTTCTCTAGGAAGTGGCATACACAGCTGATCCCCACAGTAGGAATTCAGGGTGGGATTTTGAAAACTACCAATGGACTTTCAACAGGACTTGTGCTCCTAAATCACTTAGACCCTTCTCAAAATTCCACCCTTACGCCATATTTCTACACGTTTCTTCAACATTTTAATGCTACTATCCCATAAGTTTTCCCTTTTCTCTTGCTTTCCTTATCACAAAGCACAGACCATTCGTTCTATTTTAATTAAGTATGTGGAAAACAAAAGACACTTCGTCTTAAGCAAGTATGGCACGATTTATATAGTTAAGACAACAATTACAAGGGAAAAGAAAAACTTAACAATAAAAACAAGTCATTTATATCCATCCCTGCAATCATCACTGTAACAAGAGCTTGAAACTCTGCAATGAGTGATATAAATTTGACATGCCTATTAATCTACCGGGGCTCTGAACTGAAGACCATCCATTAGCGCAATTCTGTTATCAGCCTGTAACTTTCAACTAAGTTGAAAGCATCCAACACCATATGGACAACAGCCAGAAAAGTTTTTATAGAATAAACTAGATACTTAATCTACGTTTTGCCAATTTTCACCCCGCCCCCTCTTCTGCACCTTTACTGGCTTACAAATCAGCACATCAGTTTCTTTTGGTTAGAATGAACCACTCTAATATACATTCATAATGGAACGCCAGTTCCTATCTTTCTCCACAATCATGCTGTTATCAGAGATCCCTAATAGAACAGCTCAGTGAAAGAAAAGTCTTACCAAAAGGAGCTTTAAATTAACAAAGTAATGAAACATGTCAAGACACGGTTTGTTCTTCTGACACCGAAGTAATTACTAATTTTTCATGGTCTGGTACACACTGAGGGTGTAACAAAATTCTCTATAAATTGTTTTTCCTCCAATTTGTGCTCTTATAAGCAGCAGAAATCAGATGGAGGTAATTACACTGCAAGCCTACAGTTATCACTTTAAGCATTAAGCTTCCTTAACCAACTCCCTCAAGGACTGACCCTTCCACTGTTATAGAACTGACTTCCCCATTTTCTGTCCCATTTATAGTATACAATACCAGATTAATCAGCATTATGTGGCTTATTATTTCAAAAGGCTGACTGTCGTATATATAGAAACCACTTTCAGACACGCAGAAAGTAGCCAAACTCCACTTATAGTAGAGATAAGACCAAATCAAACCCTGGATCATAACTTTGGGGAAGTAAGCGAGAGAAAAGGTATCAAAATGCAAAATGAAATTTGAGTTTCACAAGTGTTTTTTTTAAATAATGGGCCAAACCAAACCTGAACTACAAAATGTCTAAAATTTAAAGCTGAAATCAATTTTTGCAGCTTTAGCCTATTCCTAAATTATAGTGAAGCAGAATGCACATCCCAGATAGCTTCAATCTATCTCCAGTGAGAAAATGCAATTCTCAAGAGCAAAGTCCTGTTTGCAGCCTTCAAACTGGGCCTTTAGTGTGTTGGAGTCACTTCTATCCTGCAATTCCTCAATCCATCTATAAAAAGCAACAGAGGATCCTGTGGCACCTTTAAGACTAACAGAAGTATTGGGAGCATAAGCTTTCGTGGGTAAGAACCTCACTTCTTCAGATGCAAGTAATGGAAATCTCCAGAGGCAGGTATAAATCAGTGTGGAGATAACGAGGTTAGTTCAATCAGGGAGGGTGAGGTGCTCTGCTAGCAGTTGAGGTGTGAACACCAAGGGAGGAGAAACTGCTTCTGTAGTTGGATAACTACAGTTCTTACCCACAAAAGCTTATGCTCCCAATACTTCTGTTAGTCTTAAAGGTGCCACAGGACCCTCTGTTGCTTTTTACAGATTCAGACTAACACGGCTACCCCTCTGATTCTATCCATCTAGAAATTTTAGCTGGAGTTTGCCTAAACAAATACTGAAGACTGCAAGAGAGATTTAAAATCCATCTAATTAAAGTATAATGTTCTGGTCTATATTCCACAGGATAGGTCCATCAACGCCATTCACTCATGAGACCAAAAGGAAGAGCTAAATTAAAAGGTACGCACCGAAGGCTGCCTGACTGCCGTGCTTGGGGCGGTAAAATACATAGAACCACCCCTGGCAGGAAGCTCTTTAGGCACTGTGTTGGGCAAACCTCAAATGGTTCAGTTTGGTTCAGGTAAGCATCCAGAAGTAAGAAAAAATAGAAAGTTTCTGTCATAGTTACAGAGCTAGCTACACCATTGTCTCCTCCTTGGTCTCTCCAAGTGCACCTCCTTAGATAATAGGCCAGGGGTGGCCAACCTGTGGCTCCGGAGCTGCATGCGGCTCTTCAGAAGTTAATATGTGGCTCCTTCAATAGGTGCGTCTGACTCTGGGGCTGGAGCTACAGAGCCAACTTTCCAATTTGCTGGAGGGTGCTCACTGCTCAACCCCTGGCTCTGCACCAGGCCCTGCCTCCACTCCACGCCTTCCTGCCCCCTTCCCCGAGCCTGCCACGCCCTTGCTCCTTCCCCCTTCACCCACCCCGAGCCTCCCGCACACTGTGAAACAGCTGATCACGGCGAGAGGCGTGGGGAGGAAGTGGGAGGTGCTGATTGTCGGGGCTGCTGGCAGGCAGGAGATGCTGGGAGGGAGGGGCGGGAGCGGGAGCTGATGAGGGGCTGCTGACGTATTACTGTGGCTCTTTGGCAATGTACATTGGTAAATTCTGTCTCCTTCTCAGGCTCAGGTTGGCCACCCCTGTAATAGGCCATGAACCCTTACCATTTCTGGAGTGGAACCCCACAATTCTTCTTCTTTTAGACTGAGTCCCCTGGCTACTGCACTCTGTGTAACACCCATGATTATTTAGCAGGCTCAATTGGGTGCAGTGCCTACAAGTCTTCCATTCAGGAGCTTGTAACCAGTGATGAATACAGTGATCCAGAACAGCTCTCTCAAAACAACATAACCTTGTATCTTAACAGTAGGAACAAAACAATGTAAAAGTAAAAATAATTTTCAAACAAACAACAGTCTATATGCATGTCTAGTTTTCCCTAAGCCTCACCACCCTTTGGTTGTGACCCAGGCAGATTTTGCTTCTTCAGTTCCTGCAGTAGTGTCTGCATAATGAAGGAGGGAATGATCTTTTTATTTTTTAAAAAAATTAATAATATCAATTAATTTAAAATTAATATCATTTGACATTATCTTACCTGGCTACATGGAATCAAAGCAGGCTCTTGGGGGAAACAAACAGAAACTGAAGCAAAGATAAGATACACCACCAGACAGAATACTACGGGTGCTTAGGGAAACAATAGAAGAGCTATTAATTGGAAAATGCCCACATACCGGGCTAGCAGATTAATTTTTCACAGGCCTGAACCTAGGATAAAAGGGGCATAAAATCAAAGACCCCAGCCTAGACAGGGAGTGGACACAGTGAGAGGCAGCAGTTACTTGGGGAATGGGGAAGCGATGCTGTGAGTGAGAAAGAGCAATCTTCAAAGGGACAGAGGTAGCTGAGCTAAATGGAAATTACCAAAACCTGCAAGGTGCACCCAAATGTGTACAGTCTATTGTATTGACTTTTTAACAGTTTAGTCTCCTTTTGATCATTTAGCTCTCAAATTTGGCCAAACAAGTCTTGCAACTTAGCTGCAGCCTGGAAGTAGCATCTTCTCAGCTTAATAACTCAGACATTGTTTCTTACTGCTTTTGAAACTTTAAGAGGAGATTATTTATCTAGCAATTGTGTTGCTTTCTTCCTACTTTTCTAAAAACCCTGATATTGAAATAAATCAACACAGGTATAAAGTAAATCTTCCAATCATCCAATATAGCCATACAATAACTATCCCAATAACCAGGTTGCATACAGAATTCATAAATTATTACAGACCGAATCCATTACCTTCACATTTTCCAACATGGGACTGTATGGCCAAATACCTAGTAGAAAGCTGGGCATTGTCAAAATAGTAAGGTTAGGGGGAAGAGACAGACGATGGATAGAGAGACTGGAGGAAGTCAAGAATGCTGCTTTCCTCCTGGAGCCAGCTCCACAGCTACATGCTGCAAAAGTTTGTAAGTAATAAGCTGAAGATGATTCATTAGTATTGCCTTAAATGCATATATAAGGTGCTAACATAATAGGAATTTACTATAAATGCCAATTGTTTTGCACTGTGGGATATTAGATTTAAAATAAAAAGGCACGGCAAATAAAGCTCATTTAAATATAATGATATTGTGAGCAAAATAATATTCTCTCCTCTGCTGTTTGCAGTACAGTAGACACAGTAATTCAAAATTAACTAGCATTAGCATAATGTCTTGTCATGAAACAAAGAGAATTACTGATACCTACTTCAAGTGCTTTTTTGCAGAAATAGCATTGTGCAATTCCATGTTTATTGTATATCACTGACGCCACATCTAATTTGCTACATTTACAAGTATGAAGCTTCCTGAGGTTTCCCCCCCTACTTGTCAGCCCTCCTAACTCAGTCTTGGATCTGAAAGTCATACTGGGTTCTTTCCTTCTCACATATCACCATTAGCCATAAAAATTCTGCCAGTTAAATTCTGTCCTCATTTGCATTCTACATTCCCATTCCATTCAATTGGGGCTACAAATATGTAAGTGGGGGTGAACTTGCCCACACCATTGGAACCTAATCTGCATTTGCTGATGATGCACCAGTCAGAATAGAAGTCAGCTCCCACTCCGATAACTACCACAGGAATTAAAAAACTGTATGTTTGTCACTAAAATGTGCAGATATTACTGTGAATAGGCAACAAGGAATATAGCTGCTGATTAAAAAGGTATTGTTCTTACATCATCACTTTTTAAGACAGAGCTCAGATTAACAAAGAATTTAATGAGAACTATTGCTTAGTGTTTTCCTGTGTACCTTTTCTGTACTCTGGGGCCTAATATTATCATATTGAAAGGTGGGAAAGGAGAAAGGAATTTTAAAATGACACTTAGCAGGAAGATGCGCTGCCTGTCTTAAAGCATAATGATGTGGTAACATGAAGGATTTAATTGTGGTTTAAATTATACATTTGACACCTATACCTGATCTTGCAGTCTTTCCACATGTAGAATCAGCACTGACTGCAATAGCATTCCATATATAAACCACAAATTAGTTTTGTGTTTCTTGTTACCTATTTAAAAAGACACAGCTGCTACATCTGTTTGAAGATGAAAGTGGGGCTTGCATACTGATCTACATGGATACCATGCAGATAATAGAGGAGGAGTTCAAACAATCTAAGAGTCAAGCTCCTTTGGAAAGTAAAAATTCTTTTCAAACAGCTAATCTTTGGCAAAAATAAAGGTTGTTTCTACAGCTGTGAATATTTTAATAGCATACTGTTAAATAATAAGACTGACTGTTGAGAACACTGATGTAAAATCTATCCCCTGAAATATCAATTGCTAGCAACTCATCAAAAAGTGTAAAACAAAATACTTTTCATAAGAGTAAATTTATTTTTAAAATACTGGTATATAATTCATATTCTTGATTTAAACAAATTTTCAAAAGGGATTTACCTGTGAAGACAGATATGCAAGAGCATTTTTAGGCATACTAATTCAACTGGAGTTTAATCTGTTGATGTTGTACATTACAAGTAATAATAAATCAAAGTACTTTTGGAATTCATTTAAAAAACTGCTTCTAAGGCAAAATATCCTCTAAGTGCAATTTTTTAAACTATACTTTTGTTTTAAATGCCTGTATGACTAACTCATGAAAAAAAACTAAGCATAATATATTTAGGAATTACATCCTTGTGTGCATTTGCGATTGTGATTTTGAAATTTACGAAAGTATTGTGGTTCTCTTCATTCCACTCTTTTGCACTCAAAGGATGGACAGTCACATTTTGCTCTGACAACACTGTGACGTTGCACTCCATATGCTTTATGAAAATATTCTTATGAATGTGAATATAATGCAACTGGAATATGCTTTATGCAAAAGGTCTCTTGTAAGGTATCATTATGAAGCTTATAATCTACTGAGTGTGTTCATCCTATTTGTATGCATCTATCATTCTTGTACCTGAAGCTAGAAATATGAAGTATAACTCTGAGGTCCTATTGTAATTATGCAAAGTGTGGGCCATTGATGGTGGTTTAAATCTTGATGGCTCCCATTGATTAGAACAATTGGTTGTAAATGGTTTATTTACCTGCAAGCCTTCCTGTGTCTGTGTGGGCCAGCCCGTGGGTAATGAAGAATGAGGTCTGACAGGACATGTGACCATGTCACATGATACTGGAATCCATCTTAAATCTGGTACTTTTCCATTTAGAAGGAGGGGTGGGGACCCAGAGACAAAAGATTCCTGCCTTTTGCCACAGCTATAAAAGGGGGTGGAACAGAAGAAAGGGGGCTGCCAGTCATGAGATAGCCCCTGTTTTCCACCTATGATGTCTGCTGGAACTAACAAGAACTGTACCAGGGGAAAGGATTGGGCCCAGACTAGGAAGGAGTCTAGTCTGTGAAAGAAGCTTATTGGAACATATCTGAGGGTGAGATATTATCTGTAATAAGTTTCTTAATGTATTAGGCTTAGACTTACATGCTTTTGCTTTTATTTTGCTTGGTGACTTACTTTGTTCTTTCTGTTATTACATGGAACCACTTAAATCCTACTTTTTGTACTTAATACAATCACTTTTGTTTATTAATGAACCCAGAGTAAGTGATTAATACCTGGGGGAGCAAACAGCTGTGCATATCTCTCTATCAGTGTTATAGAGGGCAGACAATTTATGAGTTTACCCTGTATAAGCTTTAAACAGAGTAAAACGGATTTATTTGGGGCTTGGATCACATTGGGAGTTGGGTGTCTGGGTGTTGGAGTCAGGTAACCTGCAGAGCTATTTTCACTTAAAGCCTGCAGCTTTGGGGGCGTGGCCCGGACCCTGGGTCTGTGTTGCAGCAGGCTAGCATGTCTGGCTCAACAAGGCAGGGTTCTGGAGTCCCAAGCTGGCAGGGAAAACAGGCTCAGAGGTAATCTCGGCACATCAGGTGACAGTCCCAAGGGGATCTCTGGGACTGAACCGTCACAAACACCTACAAACACAATTTATTTGCAGCAGGGTTTTCACAACCCTAACAGAGCAGAATATGGCCCATAAAATTTAGGTCTCTGTCCTACAGACCTGAATTCCCTCAACTCCCATAAGAGTTAGTGTGAGTTGTGGGTACACAGCCCTTCATAAGAGTCCACTCAGTATAGCAAGATTGGGTTCTAAATGCTTAAAAATAAACAAAATTATTCACTGAGAGTGGGAGAGGGATTTTTAGCAGCATATGCTGACATATCAAATATGAACATAACATTTTTAGGCTGCAGTCACAGAAAACATTAAGCAAGAAATTAAATAGGAAAACAGCCTCTGAGAGTCTGGATCTATGCAAATGAAAAACTGAATCAGTGAACCAGATACAGTCAACAGTGAAACAAGACTTACACCTACTGTTGTTCCACAATATACTTATTTACATCATGAATCAATGCATAGCACTGTAAAATATCCTGATTCCAGATTACCAAAGAAACCACAACATCTTTTTCCATTTTTGCATTTGATTAATTTCTTGTAAAAATAGAGTATTTTCAAGATGTTGTCTTCTGAAGGGAACACTTTTGAAGATCAAAAGGGAGATTTAGGTTTTGATGTAAAAATTGTCAAAGCCCCCTATTGATATAGCATTTCAGCTGCTGAAGAAATATGGACCTGATTTAAAGTTTTAAGGCATTTTTATTCTGAAGTTTTAACTACTGCAAATTAGTGTGATCAATTACAGTTGATATAAAACACTGAAAAGCATCTGTGTGATAAATGTATATAAGCCCCTACCCAAAACTGAAATAGAGATTTCATGGCTGCTAGCCAACAGAAGTCAACAAGCCTTACTAGGTATACAGCCTTAGAGGTCAAGCCTTGGTCCCAAGTGCTATCCCAGAGACTAAATTAGCAGATACAAATACTTCTGCAGATGTTGTAAATTGAGGATGGATTCAGCTAGGGAATAGTTTTTAAAGGGTCTATATTAATTTTTCTACTGAAAACGTCACTTTTGGATTTCCAAACTTTTCACCAGCAATATTGTATTAATGTTATTGGGGATTTGTTTAGTTTTGTTTGCTTTTGTTTTTTTAAATACTAAGAGCAGTTTTGTGTCCATGGAACAGAAAAGGATTGAGAGGATTAGCAGTTTGGCTAAACAGAAACAGCCTAGAATTATTCCCATACAGTTTAAAAAATGCTGGGAGGAAACAGAGCAGCAACATTTATATTAATTTGTTCAGTTGCTGTGTCATTGTGTGTCTGTGAAGCAGCTATATTTTTATGAATAAAGCTACAATTTGTTTTAAAAGTGTTGCTAATTTTCATGTTAAGATCAAATGTATGGACAACATCCTGTGTGCATGATAAAAACATCCAATGGCATTGCTTAAATGGCCACCTGTCACGAGAACACCAGAGAAAAACCTCCAGGAAAAAAGACACAACAGTATTCAAATTCAAGGAAACAGAATTCATCCCATGTTGTTTTCAAACAGAATAAGCCGTCAGTAAAATCTAGTGGTCGGAAATATATTGCAGTTCAGCCAAATAGTGTTGTTATTGATAGTTTCCAGAGAAACTTCTTAAATCTTTAAGGAAATCACTTCAAGTTCCATCTCATCACATCCATGATAAAGAAAACAGGAGGTAGCTTTCATAGGATGTTATTTATTTTTTGAACCCATGTCATCTGGCTTCATTTCAGATGAAACTATACATTGTCATGCTGACAAACAAAACTGTGGTTTTCACTCTGCAGCTATTATAAATTATTTACTTGGAAATGCTAAAATCAAGAGATCAAAATAACACAAATATTATTCGTTTTGAAGAAGGTGATCCAATATTATTTTAAAATTCCTCTACTGCTATTTTCTTGCTCCCTCATTTTGAATCTTTATTTATTTTTCCCGCATTGTATCTTCCATTTGGGATATGGAAGGCTGCGAGATAGATTTGTATGAAACACCAGATAAGACTGTTTCAACATTTAAACTTCAAACACCTTAGTAGACGTTTTCACAAGTACTGTAATGTAAAAGACATTTTTTGTCAATCTTTCAAAGGATACTCTATGCTACTTTTTTATAGCTGGTCGTTAGAGACATGGCATTACGCCAGTCAGTCAAGGAAGGAGACTTGCTTTGATAAAATGTAATCAATTAAAAGCAGATAGTTGCTTTCAAAATATTTTTCACTGAGAAAAATTATTGTTGCATAAAGGAATATTTTTATAGCTAGCATGACTATAACATGCCATACATCTTCTTTGCAAACAAACAAAGACTTAGTCTAATTCTAGGAAAGTTACAAGTCTATCAGCGCTGAGAACTAAAAAACTAATTTTCCAAGTGACTGTGGCCTTGCCAATAATCTTTAACTCTGATGTGTGGTAACCACCTGCTAAGAAAGTGAAAGATACCCCCATAATTTAGTGTCTAAACTAGCCCCGCGTTCAGACTTTCCAGAGCAGGGAATTGTAGAAACTATGCCAAATTCCATTTAGCTGCTTTGTAGATTATCATACAATAATAGGTATGTAGAATCTTACTAAGTGCTTGATGTGTAAGCTGCTGAGCACATTCCTACCTAAGTACATGAGCAATAAAATGAGGCCAAGAGTATTAAGTGCTAGAGCTGGTTGGAAGTTTTCAACTAATGTTTTTTCATTGGCAAATGTGGCTGCATTGAAACCAAGTCTTTTCAGTGAAAAGTTTCTGTTCTGACAAATTTTTCAATTTGAAAAGGTTTGGGAGAAAAAAGTTTCAAATTTATCAACATGAAATTTTTTGACATTTTCTAAACAAAAATCTCTGTTCTTCTGGTTCAAAATGGCTTTTTGATTCAAAATGTAGCTAAATATAGTAAAAAAAATCAAAATGGTTGAAATTTAAACAAAACGTTTCAACTGACCCTTAATTAATTCCCTCCCCCCCCAAGATTTCAACATTTCGGCCTGATTCAGGAAAGGAAAAAATTTCAAAATCTCAAAAATTTTCACAAGACAGGAAAACCGTTTCCCACCTAGCTCTGTTAAGGACCTTACCAAATCAAACCCTAAATGTAATTCAATTTGATCTCAGTACCAAAATCAAGAGGATGAGAGGTCAATGTTTTATTCATTTGGCCTCTCAGCATCACTAGATACAAATAAACTGTGCTATACTTAAAGAATTAAAGGAATCCTCACAGCTGAAACATCTTTAGACAGACATTCCTAGTACCTAAGTATGTCAAACAACAAATGCTTTTCTCTGATAAGCAACCAGTATGTTAGATTTTGTTTCAAACTCAGTTTTGAAACATTTCATTCATATCATGTGCTACAAATAGAACTATACATTTCTAATTTATCAAAAATTAAGACACTGAATCAAAGTTCGAAGCAGTGTTTACTATATAAATGAATTGAATTCATCAGTGTCCAACGATATAACACTTAGATTTACCAGGAGAGTTGACTGGCAAATCTTTCATTACACTTGGATCATTGGGCAGTCTGTTTGTTCCAAGAAGTCAAATTAAAATGTAAATATTGAGCTGAATTCATTCCTCATTTACGTTGTGCAATATCAGTGAAGTTATATAGGTGTAAGTGAGGGCAGACACTGGTCCAAGGGATTTAGAAACCCTGTTTTCCACTATATTTCATAATGTTGTGGCCTTCCTGTTATCTACATTTGATCTCAATGTACTACATCTTTAAAAAGAACGTGGAGTACTTGTGGCACCTAGGAGACTAACACATTTATTTGAGCATAAGCTTTGTTAGTCTCTAAGGTGCCATAAATACTCCTCGTTCTTTTTGCTTTTTGATACAGACTTGTAGGGATATTAAAGAAGGTACTAACAGTGATTCCCCCAAGTGACAGTGACCCCCCAATAATTTGTCCCCCACACTTTAAAATCCAACCGTTTCACCAAGTACAAAAATCTCTTGGGTCTTCTGTTAAAACTTGTAAGCTACTGTCTGTAGAAACCACTGATTGTATCTATCCTGTGAAAGATACTTTATTACTATGTAAAACTTACAAACAAGTTACTTCCACTTCATTGTAACAGCAACGGCTCCTAGACCCCCACCCTCTGTGATTAAAGGGCCGGGAGTCTCAAATGAATTAGCACATACCCCAAAAGTGGTGGAGACAATAAATTAAAATATGGTTAAGATATGGAATGTATGTTGATGAATGCTTGATGTACATGAATGGTTAGGGAGGTGCCAGCCTAGAAAGGGAGTATCCATCGGCCGAAGAATGTGTCAAGTGGATGACCAGATAACCCCCGGAGGGTAAACTGGGATCCACCCCATCACCTGGAAGGATGAGAAACACAAACTTTGGACAGTTTGGAGCCACCAGGAATGTGCCCAGGAATGTGTCCAGGACTGTGCCATCTCCTGAGTCAGCAACAGCAGAATGAAACAGCTCCCATAGACTAACATAGGAATTAAATCCTATAAGAATGGACTCTCAAGACTGATGACTTTGAGTCTCTGGTTCTGCTGCCAGCCTCCAGGAGCATCAGGTGCACCTGACACAGACTCGGCTCCATCCTCATGACCAAGATACCTGGCCAGTAACTTGGCATGAGCAACTTCTAGGCTGGTAACTATAACACCTATACAGAACTTGAATGAATGATTGTGTGAATGAATCTGTGTGTGTGTGTGTGTGTGTGTGTGTGTGTGTGTGTGTGTGTGTAAGGAATAAGTAGTGATAGGAATAAGTAGTCAAAACAACCTTGTTTACTTTTATCTTTTGCTTTATCATTATATTTACAATAATTGTGGCATCTTTGCCTTATCCCTCTTAATAAGATCCTGCTGGTTTTTATTCTATTGGTATAACAGATTAACACGGCTACCACTCTGATACATCTTTAAAACAACTTGGTATATTTTTAGTACTGAATTTTTCATGCCCCATTTTTTATAATAACTTGGGATTCTGTCTTGCAGTCCACATGCAGACAAAACTTCCAGTGACTAACAAATCAAGCTGTAAAATACATTCAAGTTAAAACAAAAATCTATGTCCATGTGGTAAACGTTGGATTGTTTTCCTCTTTGTTTATATTACTTCAACTTCCATTCAGAATAAAGCGACTGCATGAACAAAAGCCTGTTTGAATGTGCAACACACTGGTTTTAACAACACTTTCAATATATACAATATTGTTTGATACCAGAACATCTCTGCTTGTGCCCATTGTTGACTGATGTCAGCACAGCTCTAGGAATGGTACTGGTTAATTTAAGCCTGCTGAATCAACACAGAATAATGAAAATAGATTTTATGGGCCATTTAAGAGTAGCCACCAGAATTAATGAATACTGATCCCTTCCATGTGACTTTTGTAACCATAGTCTGTCATGTGACCGGGTCAGGAAATAAAGATCAGCCTCTTAACACTATTCTTCTGTAATAAGGGTATTTATCTATTAAATTATAATTTTTGAATTACTATTTACTTATTTATATATACATCCTATATATTTAGAATCTGAATGTTTCTTTCAAAATTATAACATCTTTAACAAAATTTTAGGCCTGAACAGTTTGATAATCTCTCTGAATACACATAGGTAATAGGAAAGACTTTCATATAGTATGTATTCTGTAACCAAATATTTAATAAGAGCATTTAGATCTTTATCAGGAGAATGACCATGCTGCCTAGTAAATAAGTTATTTTTGTCTATTTACATCATTATCTCTGAAGGGATATTTTCAATAATTTAAATTGAGATCAGCAAAATGTTTTCAGTAATCTGTCATCGTTCACAGCTGGGTGCCTGTGGGAACATTTCTTGCATCAGTGTTACCATAGCAATTACTATAGAAACCTCTGAATGTAGTGGAGTAAAACCAGATGAAACTATAGCTCCCATGAAAGCTCCATTCAGAATATCAATTCAGAACAGAAAACATTGTTACCTAACCTTTACCATTACCAAGTTGTGTTTTACAATCTCTCCTATATAAATTTCCGAGTTACATTACAGCCTATTATATTTATTTCATACTAACATCAACTCTAAAAAGCATGCAAGAATACATTGCTAACAAGAATTTAGTTAAGACTATATTGTAGTGTATTCACAAAATAATATTGCATTAACGCTAGTGATGGCACAAAAATACACACTTTGGATCAGGGACAAAACATTTTGAGTTTGGCGGTGTGAGGTTGGATCCTGGCTCTTGAAACAGTCTCAGATCATTTTAAACTTTTAAAACAAGTTTAATAAACTGCACTGCAAAAATGGGAAATGCCATACTGGATCAGACCAAGAGATCATTTAGGACAGAGGTGGGCAAACTATGGCCCGTGAGCCATTTTAAGCCAGCCCACGAGCGCCGCTGGGGAGTGGGATCTGGGACTTGGCCCCACTCTGGCACTCCAGTTGAGGCACAGGGTCGGGTACCGCACCACGCTGCTCCCGGAAGCCGCAGCATGGCTCCTCTCTGGCTCCTATGCACTCCAATGGCCCCCTCCGGTGCTCCAAGGGGAGATGAAGGGGCAGTGCCTGCAGATGGGGCAGTGTGCAGAGTCACTTGGCCACGTCTCCGCGTAGGAGCCAGAGAAGGGACATGCCACTGCTTCCGGGAGCCACTTGAGGTAAGCGCTGCTCGGAGCCTGCACCCTGAGCCTCTCCCCATGCCCCAACCCCCTGCCCCAGCCCTGATCCCCCTCCTGCTCTCCAAATCCCTCGATCCCAGCCTGAAGTACCCTCCTGCACCCCAAACCTCTCATCCTCAGCCCCACCCAAGAGCCCGCACCCCCAGATGGAACCTGCACCCCTTCCTGCACTCCAACCCCAATTTTGTGAGCATTCATGGCCCGCCATACAATTTCTATTCCCCGATGTGGCCCTCAGGCCAAAAAGTTTGCCCACCCCTGATCTAGGAGATGACAAATTAGTTAAAAGTGGCTAGTAACAGATGCTTCAAGAGAATGTGGTGCATTTACCACCACAACAAACAACTATGAATTGACCTCCCAATGACAGAAGTTTTCTTACCTCTATCATTTAGAGGTTGGCCTGTGCCCTGAAGCATGAAGATTAATATTCTTTATATATTATATCTTATTGATGTTAAGTCTTGTTATCCATGTAAACATTTCATTCTTTTGGAAACCTACTAAAACTTTTGGCCTGAATGATACTTTGGAGCAGTGAGTTCCACAGGTTAATTATGCGCTACATGAAAACAAGTTTTCTTTTATCAGTTTCAAATTCTTTATTGTAGATAAGAAGTCTAGCTTAATCTTTTATTTAACTTTGCAAAGTCATAATGCTGTCTATTAGAGTGTGTTTCTTTTCTAGGACAACAGACTATTTTTGTAATTCTTCTTTATAAAACATAGAATGCGTTTACGGCATTCAGCCTTAACACAGGAGCACATAGGAGCCCTTCACGTTTTAACATTTCCTTCACTGTAAATTAAATATTTTCCCCCAAAGTTCAGTTGTACAATAGTGTCTCAACATTTTATTGCCAATCTATTTTTAGTGCACACTACTGGTTCCAAAGACTTAATATACAACCATTTGACAATCAAAGTAAAGTACTGTAGGTTCTCTATCACCAAAAGGAAATATTTTTTATTAGCAATTAAATCATAAAGCAATACTATGAAATTTGGAGACGTCATCGTACCATGGACTCAATTAATTAGTTTGCAGCATCTTATTGTCTTCAATACTTTTATATCAAAGTGATTCATTCTAATTAGCTCTAAATTTGTGAATTTCACTCACAGCCATATCATAAACCCCTCACTTACACACGTGAACACCTAAAAGAGTAACCCTATGATATTGTGAGATTTTTAAAAGGACAATATTGTTATGGCAGGAGTCACCGGGTGGTGTTGTTACACTACCAGAGAAGCAGATCACATCATGGAATGGGACACACAAATACTCTGAGAGAACCTGCTTCAGTACAGAAACAAAATCCTCTGATCACACACCCCTAGTTGTCACCTATCACCCCACATTGGAACCCATACAGGATATCATCAAACAACTACAATCCATACGCTATGGGGACTCCATCCTGAAATAAGTTTTTCCTGAACCCTCACTTCTGGCCTCCAAACAACCCCCCACCCTCTCCAAGCTCGTCATCAGAAACAAGCTCCCCACAGACCAGAACACACCAACTCAAAGCAGCACCAGACCCTGCCAGAACAACAGACAGGGCCCTTCTTACCCATACGCAAACTACGCAGCTGCGTGCTGCTCCAGTGGCCAGCTCGATCCCCCGGCCAGCTGAGCCAGCCAGGAAAGCTACCCCCGCCCCTGCTCTGCCTCTTCCCCAAAGCCCCTGCCCCTGCTCCGCCCAGCCTCTTCCCACCCCTGCTCTACCCCAGACCCACCCCCACTCCACCCCTTCCCCTGAGCTACATCCCGGGGGACTGCAGCAGGGGTCGGGCGAGCCCTGCACTCACTGGGTGGCAGGAAGTGGAGTGACCTGGCCCCAGCCCGCTCCGCGCTGCTGGTGAGTGCTGGGGGGCGGGTCCCCCCTACCCCACAAGTCCCAAGGCTGGGAGCCAGGGGAGCAGAGTGGAGCGGGCTCGGGCTGGATCACTCCACTTCCCACCGCCCCATGAGTGGGGGGTCGGGCCCACCCTGCAATCACTGGGCAGCAGGAAGTGGAGCGACCTGGCCCCAACCCGCTCCGCTCCACTGCTCGTGCTGGGAGGTGGTTTCCCCCCTGCCCCCCAAGCCCGCTCCTGCCCCCCCTCCCCCGCGGAGGCCTGGGGCTGCGTAGGGCACCAAAATGTCTAGGGATGGCCCTGACAACAGATGCAAAACCTGCAGACATATCTCTATGTCTACAATGATCAACACCCCGCACAACACACCTTTCAAGATCCATGGGTCCTACACATGCCTGTCACAACATGTGGTCTACCTCATCCAGTGCACTAAATGCCCCAATAGCAACTGTGGGGGTGAAACCAGACAATCACTACACTCTCAAATGAACTCACACCGGAGTGTGGGTGAACACTTTTCACAAATCAGTTGCTCTATATCTGGCCTATCAGTCCTCATCCTCAAAGGAAACCTGCACAGAAGACGAGTCTGGGAGCTTAAATTAACAATTTTGCTAGACACTAAAAATCATGGTTTTAATAAAGACACTAGATTTATGGCTTATTTATTACAACAATTTGTAACCCACAAACCCCATCTTTTTTTCCCTATGACTGCAGAGGTGTTACAGGGCTACCCTACCTTGAATGGTCCCTTACAATACGTGCTAACTACTTATGCTAAACAATCTGTTCCACCTTGCATTTTGCGGTGATGCTGGGAGTACCTTTCCCAAACCTGAAGAAGAGTTCGGTATAAGCTCAAAATCTTGTCTCTCTCTCTCACTAATAGAAGTTGGTCCAATAAAAGATATTAACTCACATACCATGTCTCTCTAATATTCTGGTACTGAGATTACTACAGGTACACTGCATACAAGTTTTTTTTTTAAAAGAGATTTTGAAGGACTTTTGTTTTTAGTTTTGTTATATATGCAAGGTTCTGGGTAGAGGGAGCTGTGCAAGACAGAACACTGAAACACTCCTATTTACCTGCACTTAAAAAGGAAGAAAAAGAAAAAAAGAAAGAAAGAAAAAGGCCAGAGAAACAGAATATGCAGTAGCTCCTGGAACACCAGTCAGCTAAGGAACTCTGGTCATTCATGACTGCTGAAACAATAAAGAATACCACAGTTTGTTCCAATAATGCATATTTGAAAATCTCTATCGTAAGTATGCCAAATATTATTACTGGTTTTCAGTGTAATAGACATTTTCAGGCTATTTACCACTAATGTGTGATACATGCCCAAACCATAAGCAATTTGGCACTACACGGTGCTTTATTCCGCATTTGTCAGGTTTACACTAATCCCATCACATTTGAAGTCATCCTCCTTCCTCTGAAGTGTTTCCTATGGCCTGCCTTTAAATTAGCTATGTTTTTGAATATGTCTTCGATCTGTTTTTTCACACTCCCCATGCTGAAGACTCAGACTCTGGTATCAAAAAGAGGCTTTATTAAAGATTAGGGTTTGGGAGGAGAAAAGCAGAATGCTGGGATGAAAAGTGTTAGAGTGGCAATTGAATTCAAGAGCCAGTCCAACAAGAGTCAGCTGACAAATTTGCTAATTACAAAAACGAGAGCAGTTTCTCTCTGTCTGAATACAGAAATATCTAGGACCTGAACATGAAAAGACAATGCTGTGGCTTGCTCTGGCTGTTAAAGTATTATTGAATGTGTATATCTTTATATGCTATGGAGCAGTATTGGTCTGACTTATCTTGGAAGCACAAATTGTTCTGGGGATCTTTTTATTTTTATTTGATTGTGAATATGTATGTGAAGCCAAATGCTGGCATTTTCCCATCACTTATCCTGTGTCCTCAGGTTAATAAAAAAAACAGTTGCCTACCTTTTCGTAACTGTTGTTCTTCAAGATGTGTTGCTCATGTCCATTCCATTATAGGTGTGCATGCCAATGTGCACGGTTGTCAGAGATTTTTGCCTTAGTGGTATCCGTAGGGTCGGCAGTGGCACCCCCTTGAGTGCCACGCCCATGTGTCAGTATATCAGGTGCTGCCAATTCTATGTCCTCTCAGTTCCTTCTTGCCAGCAACTCCGACAGAGGAGCGGGCAGGTAATGGAATGGACATGAGCAACACATCTCGAAGAACAACTGTTATTAAAAGGTAGGTAACTGCTTTTTCTTCTTCGACTGCTTGCTCATGCCGATTCCATTCAAAGTGACTCACAAGCAGCGTCAATGTAGGTGGGCTCGGAGTTCACAGTCTTGCAGCATGCAGCACTGCTCTGCCGAAGCCAGCATCGTCCTGGGCCTGCTGGATAAGCGCATAATGGGATGTAAACGTGTGGACAGATGACCAGGTAGCAGCTCTACAGATTTCTTGGATCGGCACCTGAGCCAGGAAAGCCACTGATGACGCTTGCGCTCTAGCGAGTGTGCCTAGACTATTGCCGGTGGAGGCACTTTCACCAGCTCATAGCAGTAGCGGATGCAGGCCGTGATCCAGGACAAAATCCTTTGAGCAGACACTGGACGACTTTTCATCCTGTCTGCCACCGCAATGAACAGCTGTGTTGACTTGAGAAATGGCTTTATCCCGTCAATATAGAAGGCCAGTGCCCTACTGATGTCCGGGACATGCAACCTGCATCCCTCTTCTGATTTATGAGGCTTCGGGAAGAAGACAGGTAAGTATATGTCCTGTCTGGTATGAAACTGGGAAACTATCTTGGGCAGGAAACCCAGTGTGCCACAGCTGGACCTTATCCTTGTAGAATACTGTATAGGGAGGCTCTGAAGTAAGTAAGCACTTCCAGAAGAGAAGGAGGAGAAGAGAACAGGAAGCCAGAGGTTCAAAGGGAGGCCCCATGAGCCTCGACAGCAAGTGATTCAAGTCCCAAAGAGGGACAGGGTCCCAGAAGTAAGGGTAAAGATGCTCCAGACCTTTCAAAAATCATCATGTCACGAGCGAAGACTGACCTGCCTTGGAATGGAGGGTGGAAAGCCGAAATAGCAGCCAGGTGGACCCTGATCGATGATAGGGACAAACCCTGGAGCTTGAGATGCAGAAGACAATCCAGGATCACTTGCAGCAAGGCTGCATTGTTCTGAAGCCAAGCACATGAACCTTTTCCACTCGGCCAGGCAAGTCGCTCTGGTCGAGGGCTTTCTGCTACCCAACAAGACCCATTGAACCCGGGCTGAGCATTCCCACTCTTCCGCATTCAGCCATGCAGTAGCCATGCTGTCAAGTGCAACGCCGCCAGGTTCAAGTGCAGAAGACTGCTGTAGTTCTGGGACAGCAGGTCCAGCCAGAGAGGTAGCTGCAGCAGGGCAGCTACCCAAAGATCCAGCAGTGGGATAAACCAGTGCTGGCGAGGCCACTCAGGGGCTATTAGGATAACCTTCGCCTGTCCTGTTTGATCTTCATGAGGACTCTGTGGATCAATGGCACTGGCAGGAAGGCGTACATCATGGCCCCCAACCACAAGAGCAGAAAAGCATGTGACAAGGAACCCCTGTCCATCCCCTGGAGTGAACAGAACACGTGGCATTTCCTGTTCTGACGGGACGTGAACAAGTCCACCTGGGGAGTCCCCCACTTCCGGAAGATAATACCAACCACCTCCCAATGGAGTGATCACCCTTGGCAAGACGAGAAAGTCCTGCTGAGGTGATCCACCAAGACATTCCTGTTCCAGGCAGGTGCATGGCTACCAGATGAATGGCCTGCCACAAGCAAAAATCCCAAAGGCATAGAGCTTCTTGACAAAGGGCCTGAGACCTGGCACTGCCCTGTCTACTGATGTAATACATCGCGGTGATATTGTCCGTCAGGACCTGGACCTCCTTGCCCTTCAGGTGGGGCAAGAAAGCCAGGCAGGCCAAGCGAACCGCTCTGAGCTCCCGGACATTGATGTGGAGGGCCTGATCGTCCTGCAAACATCGGCCCTGGGTGCTGAGCTCGTCCAGGTGTGCTCCCCAACCCCGGTCTGAAGCATCGGAGACCAGGGTCAGCAACAGGGTTGGGTTTACCAAGGGGACTCCCTCCAATACCGACCTGGGGTCCAACCACCAATCCAGGGACAACCTGATGTGGTCTGGCATGCTGATTACCCAGTCTAAGTCGTGCCTGTTGGGGTTGTAGACTGATGCCAGCCATGCTTCCAGAGGCCGGAGATAGAGCTGAGCATGGCTGACCACGTATGTACACGCGGCCATGTGGCCCAACAGCCACAAGCAGGTGTGAGCTGTGGTGAGCGGGTGGTTCTTTACATGGGAAATCAGGTCCAACATGGCCTGAAAACACGCGTCCAAAGGAAGGGTCTGGCTCACGTGGAGTCGAGAACCACCCCAATGAACTCTATTTGCTGGACCGGGGTTAAGGTGGATTTTTTCACATTTATTAACAGGCCCAGGTCGCAGCAGGTGGAACACACCAGATCGAGGCTCCTCTGCACTTGCTCCCGAAACCTGCCCTTGATGAGCCAGTCATCGAAATATGGGAAGACCTGGACCCCCTCGACATCTCAGGTAAGCAGCCTCTGGCGTCATACATTTTGTGAACACCTTCGGGGCCGATGAGAGGCCAAAGGGCAGCACCAGGAATTGAAAATGGTGCCCACCCACTATGAAACGGAGGAAACGTCTGTGACCTTGGAATATGGAAATAAGCATTCTTCAAGTCAAGGGCAGCATACCAGTCTCCCGGATCCAGGGAGGGGATGAAGGAGGTCAGGGTGACCATGCGAAACTTCAACTTTCTGAAAGACTTGTTGAGGCAACGCAGGTCCAGAATGGGTCTGAGGCCCCCTTTTGCTTTCGATATTAGGAAGTATCAGGAATAGAACTAGGGTTACCATATTTCAGCAAGCAAAAAAGAGGACAGGAGGAGCCCTGCCCTAGCCCCACCCCCATCCTGCCCTAGCCCCGCCCCTCCCACTTCCCGCCCCCCTCAGAACCTCCAACCCTCCCCCCGCTCCTTGTCCCCTGACTGCCCCCTCCTGGGACCCCTGCTCCTAACTGCCCTCCAGAACCCCACCCCAAGCCTTCCTGTTCCTTGTCCCCTAACTGCCCCCTCCTAAGACCCCCCCCCCACCCTAACTGCCCCCCAGGACCCTACCCCCTACCTGTACCCTGACTGCCCAAAACCTTATCCAGGCCCCCCCCCGAACTCCCGACCCCCCCCCGTCTCTTGACTGCCCCCTCCAGAACCTCCCTGCCCCTTCTCCGACCCCCTGGCCCCCTTACCCAGCCGCTTGTCCCGGCATGCTGGGTAGCAGGGGAGGAGGAGTGGGGGAGGAGCTCCAGACTGCCGGAGGCGATCTGCGAATGCAGGGAGGGAGGGAGGGAGGGAGTGATCTCTGCTGCAAGGGAAGCGGAGGAGGGGCTCTCTCTGGCTGTCGGAGCCCCATGTAAGTGGCACCATCCGGCCGGCTGCCCTGTTAGCCGCGTGCGGTCTGCATGGGGGGGAAGTCCGGACATTTACAAATTCCCCCCCGGATGCTATTTTTAGCTCAAAAAGCCGGACATGTCCAGGGGAATCCGGACGAATGGTAACCCTAAATAGAACCCTTTTCCCTTCATGTCCCGAGGGACCTCCTCCACCACCCCCAGGTGTAGGAGGCTCTCGACCTCTTGGATGAGGAGTTGCTCTTGAAAAGGGTCCCTGAAGAGGGACAGGGAAGAGTGAAGGTGGGAGGGAGGGGCTGCCGAAAAACGCGGGGTATAATCCCAAGATACTATGTCCAGCACCCAGTGGTGACCCGCGACCAGGCCAAACAGTAGGGATGAAGATGGTCGAGGGGAAAAAAAGGTGGATCTGGGGAACTGACTGGGGCATCGCTCTCGAGCGCACCTTCAAAATGAGCGTTTCTGGCCCCTGGGAGCTTCACCTGGCTGGGCTGCAGGGGTGAGCGGGAGGAGGAAGGGTGGTAAAGACTAAAGTTGGTGTCTTTAGCCCTTCTCCTTGCAGGCCTTTGACGAGGCTGCCAAGGCCTTGGCAGCGGGGGCGGCCAGAACTGCTTCCGTGCAGACTGCGGCATATGCATGCCCAGGAGCGAAGAGTGGCCCGAATGTCCTTTAACCCTTGCAGCCATGCATCTGTCTGCTCCGAAAATAGACTGTTCCCATCGAATGGGAGGTCCTGGATAGAGGTCTGCATCTCTTGGGACAGGCCGGCGGTCTGAAGCCAGGAGCTGCGCCTCATGACCACCACCGACGTGACCACACTGGCCACGAGTCCACCACATCCCATGCCATCTAAAGAGAGCACCTAGACACTGCGGTGCCCTCCTCCACCAGGGTGCCAAATTCCTGGGTCAGACCCTGAGGGAGGGACTCCTTGAACTTACGGGAGGGAGTACCATAAGTTAAATTGTACCTGCCCAAGAGGGCCTGAGGGTTCGCCACCTGAAATTGCAGGCTGGCTGTTGAATAATTTTTTCTCCAAAAAAAGGTCCAGTCTTTTGGCCTCTTTATTTTTGGGAGCTGAACTAGTGTGCCCCTGCTTATCCTTTTCGTTGGCCACAGAGACAACCAATGAGCCCAGAGGTGGATGGGTAAAAAGGTACTTGAACCCTTTGTCTGGGACAAAGTATTTCTTTTCGGTCCTTTTGGAGGTGGGAGGGATGGACGATGGGGTTTGCCAGAGGGCCTTGGCAATTTCAGGACCCCGTCATGCACTGGTAGTGCAACAGGTGCTGGGGGGACAGACTGAGAGGACACTAAACAAGGTGTCCACCTGCTCAGCCATCTCCTCCACCTCTAGGCCACCGGGTCTGGTGTTCCTTAAAATCATCTGGCGGGCTGGCCCTCAAGGATCCTGCGACCACCTTGTCCGGGGATGAGGCTCCGGGGCATCATCCCCCGTGGGGGAGCGGGGTTTTGGGGTGGGTGCCGTCTCCTCTACCGCGATCTCCAAGTGGGTCTCATGCACTAAGCCCGGTGCCACCAGCTGTTGCTCCAAGGCAGCAGCACATAAGCGGTGTGAAGTGGGCATCCCCATGACCAGCACTCCCCACACGCTCCAATAAGGCCACTGCGGCCTCAGTGCCCAATCGCGCCAGTGGCGTCTGGGCAAGGGGCTGAACTACCCTTCTGTGCCAGAGGAATCCCCTTCCGGACAACACGGTGAGGCTGTCGACACCTGAGTCTGCCTGCTGACCATCGCTGCCAACGACCAGTGCCCGGAGTGAGAGGATCGGTGCCGGCATGCAGGGGACTGGTGCCAATGCCAGGGGGACCAGAGACATGATGGGGAGCACTCCCACAGGGAGGATGACTGGCACTGTAGGGTGAACAGTGCTGGTAGTACAGAGCCCGGCGCCTCCCTTTAGGCAATTTGCAATGGCAGGGACCACAATCGCAGTGCCGGTGACCGAGGGTGAGCCCCAGAGGCTCTGGACTGCTACTCCGGCGATATGTGGCACGGAGGTGGAGAGCACTGTCTTGCCTTGGGGGACTGGCGGAGCTCCACTGCCCCCCGAGGGGTCTTAGTGGCTGGCTTGCCCTCATGGGGAGCCTTTGTCATTTCCTGCAGCATGTGCTGTGTTGGCAGCACGGGTGGAGGCTTCTCTTCTTTTGGTGCCGGGTGAGCTTGGGAAGGCATCCGTGCTGTCAGGGGGTAGGTTCCCATACCTCTCCTAGGAGTCAGTGGTGGGCCTTTTAAGGAGCTAAGGGCCCCGACTGGGGAGGCACGGATGCGTCACTCCAAAGTGGCCAGGAGGCAGGTCCCTGGCCTGATGACCCATGGCCATTTTTGTCTGGTAGCCATGCTTCCTTGCTTTCTTTTTGGGCAGCAGCGACAGGAAACGGTGCCTGGAGGAGCCCGGTGCCAGGGGTGCACTGCGCACCAAGGCCAAGGTACTCACCGCGTCTTGGCAGGACGGCTCAGAAACCGGATGAAGGGCAGACTCCATGAGGAGAGCCTGCAAATGAATATCCCACTCCCATTGAATCCTGGACTGAAAGTTCTTACAAATACGGCACGTCCTTCACGTGATATTCCCCCAAGTACTTGAGGCAGCTGCTATGGGGGTCACTTACAGGCACAGGCCTGTTACAGTCCACACAGGCTTAAACCCTGGAGACCGTGGCATGCCCCACCTGTGGCAAAGTCCTCACTGGGACTCTAAGGCTGTGTCTACACTGCGACTTACAGCACTAAAACTTTAGTCGTTCAGAGGTGTGAAAAAACACCCCCCCGAACGACAAAAGTTTTAGCGCTGAAAAACGCCAGTATAGACAGCGCTTTATCGCCAGGAGCCACGCTCCCGGCGATAAAGCTACCACCCCTCATTCGGGGTGGTTATTTTTTTATCAACAGGAGAGCTCTTCTCTGGCGATAAAGTGTGACTGCACTGTCCACATCACAGCGCTGCCATGGCTGCACTGTAACGTGGGCAGTGTAGACATACCCTAACTTCTAACTACTACAAACCAACTATTTACAAGGCCCAAAGGCTCAAACTGCAAGCCCTAGCTATGCAAGGAAAGGCGCTCTGACTAACCACCCTGGGCGGTAAGAAGGAACTGAGAGGGCACAGTGCCGGCGGCACCTGATATACTGACACATAGGTGCGGCACTCCAGGGGGCACCACTGCCGACCCTACGGATAACACTACGGCAAAAAACTCCAACAACCATGCACGTGGGTGTGCGCACACCTAGAATGGAATCAACATGAGCAAGCACTTGAAGAACAACAACATATTGCCCTTTACAGAGCATCTTTCATCCCAATAAAAATAACAGGAGTACTTGTGGCACCTTAGAGACTAACAAATTTATTAGAGCATAAGCTTTCGTGGGCTACAACCC
This sequence comes from Emys orbicularis, assembly GCF_028017835.1. Taxonomy (NCBI): domain Eukaryota; kingdom Metazoa; phylum Chordata; order Testudines; family Emydidae; genus Emys; species Emys orbicularis. The sequence goes on from NC_088689.1 coordinate 106,225,226, forward strand.
ACTTCTTCGGATGCATATGCATCCGAAGAAGTGGGTTGTAGCCCACGAAAGCTTATGCTCTAATAAATTTGTTAGTCTCTAAGGTGCCACAAGTACTCCTGTTATTTTTGCGGATACAGACTAACACGGCTGCTACTCTGAAACCTTTCATCCCAATGGATTCCAAGTGCTTCACAAACAGATACACAGAGGGATCACTTCACCCCGCACTGAAACACAACAATCTTTGGCGTTGAATGCACCAAGTGTTTAACAGTGCGCCAATATTACAGTGTAGTTTAGTGCAGGACAAATACTTCCTACTCTTCAACTTCCACAGCAGGTAAAGTGGAAAAAACCCTGAAAGGTGGATTATATGGCAGGATGTAAAAACCTACATTGGTATTTGGCGAACATACTGAGGTTAAATATACCTAAAATAAAAGTCTCTTTTTAAAAGTTAGAATGGGGTTTTCAAAAATGCCCACCACAGTTGGACACATTACTCCCACTGACTTTCAGTAGGAGCTAGGATAGTGAAAGTCACAGGTGCTTTAAAGTTCCTCCAACTAGTAGAATGGTTCACAGAAACTGATTATTTTTCTTATCAGCATTTCTCTGCCACTCATCACCACAGTATCTGAGAACTTTGCTACATTAATGAATTTATGACCATAAACCCTCTGTGAAGGTTGGTGTGATGCTCTCTACCCCAAAGCAACACTCTGGCACCCCATATTCTCAGGTACAACCATGGAGAAGCCAGACATCGTGGATGGCCCATTAAGGGGAATCCACACTACTAAGGCCTACCCCAGGAATTGTATACAATGGAAACCTCTCAGAAACAGCATGTAAACAATGGAGACTGCTTGACTCATGGCACCGCAAAGGATCTTTCCAAGCTGAATAAGCTACAAAAGGGGGAAGTGACATCATCGCTTGGCCTCACTCCCTGCACAACTCAACACCTGGAAGCACATCCGGAGAACAAAGACTGAACTGGGGAGGTGGTCCCAGGCTGACGGGAATTTTCAGCCTGTGTATGGAAGATCTGTGACCTTTTTGTATTGTCTGTCAGGGTGAGACACTGCTTGATTCAAATCCTGTCTAATTTATAGAACTCAGATTGCAATTTTACATTTATTTCTTAGGTGACCAACTTTGATCTGTACTCTTACTACTTATAATCACTTTATCTTTCTGTAGATAATAAATCTGTTATATATTTTACCTAAAACAGTGTGTTTTTTGAAGTTCAAGGGAAATCTGCTCAGGAACAAGGGCTGGTGCATGTCCTCTCCACACCCTAAACTTACACTGTTCAGCCTTCTGACTGGGGCAAGACGGTACAGCTCTGGGGTCCTAGGTTGGGGAGCTGGCAGGAACTGGCTGGAGCCTCTCTATTGTTAGTTCATGAGTGGCTAGAAGAAGCATTCATGTAACTCAGCTGGGTGTGTCCCTGCCTTTGGATAGCTGTGTAAATGCAGGACCTGGAGAGGACTGCAGCTTCTCACAGCATCACAGTGTGAGAAGGAGCCCAGGTTGGTATGCCAGAGGGCTCAGCGGTATCCCAGTTCCAAGTTGGTCCAGTAAAAGATGTTACCTCACCCACTTGTCTCTCAAAATTTATGGATTAAATTACCACAGAAGCCGTTTATTGTAAGTATGCTTGACACCATGTACACTATTATTATTCTTATTATGCATGATTAGAAAATGGAAAAAAGCTATAATACAAAATAAAATGTGAGTGGCAGAAAAACCTTATGCAACAGCTTGAAGCAAAGAACTTTCCATGTTACAGCAGACTGGGAATGCATGGCTCACCATATACAGCACCTGAAATTCTAGATGTTCAACTTTCAGATAAATGAAGTAATGTTTAATCATTGGGGAAAAAAATCATGGTTTCCTACACAAGTTAGTACACATCTCCCCAGGACAACTCACGCACTTTGATCTATTTTGGCCATTAGGGAGCTGTGATGAAATATGCTATAAGTGTCTAGATTGAAATATGCAATTAATCTGTATCCTAAATGTGATTTATGTGCTTGACTTCTAAAAAGGGTATATTAGACTGACAAAAAGGGATCAGACTGTTTTAACAACCTCAGCTAGAGAGAAGATTTCTCAGCAGATCTGCACTTTCATGTCCATATGATGATTGCTGGGTAGATTTCAGTCACCCTTGCATGGAAGTGAAGTGAAATATGTCATGCTGGTGACATAGGTGCAGGAGGCCATGTGACCCAGAAGTCTAAGGTGTTCTTTTACAGAGGTCTGTGGGTTTGCATGCAGATGGCTGATGAGTAAGGGTATGATTCTGTCATGGATTCTGTGACTTTCTGGGACCTCCGCGACTTCTTCCGCAGGGGCAGAGCTGACCTGCCCCTGACTTTTACCAAAAATACCTTGACAGAATCTTAACCTTAATGATGACAACTACCATGACCTGGAACTTTTGCTGTAGTAAATAAGCTCTCATAGATGTAAAATCTAACACAGGCCCTATACATTCTGTCCTCTGGGTTGGCAACAGTGGGACTTTTCCTTGTTTATCTTGAGTTCCAATGTTGTTGTTTTTTTAAAAAAAAGTGTAGTATGAAGTGGATGGAGTCATTCACCTGTTGAGGAAGATCTTCTTGATGATAGACCTGATCCCTTGTCATAGATGAGGTGCTATGATTATCAAACACACGATAACCACCCTTGGTGCAGTTAAAATACTGAAGGGCAATCCTCTGTATTGGTAGTGAGATGCTCCCACTTGGAATCTGAGGTATTTCCTGAATGCCAGGTTAATAGATATGTCAAAGTATTTGTCTTGTAGGACAAGAGCCACAAACTAGTCTTGATGATGCAATGAAGGAATTATGGAGACCTTGAATTTTAAACAGCAGATATTTTCACAGAAATGCCTGGTAATTTGAGAGACATCTGCAGACTTGAATATAATATTTTTGATAAATAAATCCATTTTTTTGGAGTCTTTGTCCCTTTTATGTCATCCTTGTGGGCCCTTGTTGTTTGGACTTTCCATGCACGGCCGCCAGTACCAGTAATCCAGGAACTGGGTGGGTACAGAAATATTCAAATCCCTTGGAGGGAATTGCTAACATCTATCTGCTTTTTTTAGGCATGAGTGCCACATATGCTGGAGTTTGCCACACATTTTTTGGCACTTCCAGTTGTCCTATGTTAATAGGCATGACAAGTCTTCCAGGCATGGAGGAGAGCATGATGTCCAGTAACTTGTGGGATTTTAAAATCATCCAGCTGGCTAGGAGTGGAAGGCATGCCTGCCTCGTCAAATAAGAAAGACTATAGTGCTACTGGAATCAGTTGCTCTCCTGTTTCCTGCACATATTCTTCCTCACCGTCCTGTTCTTGTTGGCGCAGGCTATGGTACTGAACCAACTAACTTTCTTGAGTAGGGCTATGAAGTTTTGTTGGAGAGGGGGAATCTAACCCTGGCGGGACGGACAACAGAAGAAGGCTTCCCAGCTGGTTGCATCATCCAAGAGGCTCAGTAAGGCCAAGACTGCATATGGTAGCAGTAAGAGATTGAGAGCCATGGGGGTGAATAGCATGGTGGATGTTCCCCTTGAAATCCCAGGGATATAGGACAGCTCTTGGATTCGTAGAGCTTGTAAGAGGAAGGTGAATGGGTGGAGGTTGCCTCTCTATTATGCTCAGAAGAGGAGTAAGAAACAAGTACTCTTCCTCTAAAGAAAGTGAGAGGGGGAAGTTACACTGTCTGGTGTCCTAGGGTGATCTTGAACCTGAGCAGAAGAGCTCATCAATACTGTAGCAATACTAGCTAGAAGCTGCTCTAACAGCAGACAACAGCAAGGGTGACTCTGGCTGCGCAGTCACCCCAAGATCACTCAATACCAATTCCCATGTTAAGCAACATCCATTATGAGGATGCTACAGTCAGTCAGAATGGTTGAGAAGATCAGAGCAAACCCAAGCCTACCATTATACACAGACTTTTTCGACCACCCAAAAGCGCACTTGTCATCAAGGCACCCGTTGTGGGCCCACTTGCCCTGCAAGATCGATGTGGCATGAAGAATGGTCTGCAGCTCACATCAGAAAGCAGTCTTTTACTGACCTGACCATGCATGTACCTGGCTTTGATTTGCCACACTGCTCATGAGCCCTTCTGAACCGATTTTGAACGGGCCAGTGTCAATGTGCAGCCAGCCTCGCGCCTGGGGCCAATAAGAGGATCCCACACTCTGGTTTTGGTCAAAGAAAGACAATGTCTCACATCCCTGATGACTATGCTCTGACCAGATTTGATGATAGCCTGAAGGCTCTGCACTTTGCTGATGAGGCTGCTGCAAACTAGTTTGGCAAGCTCCGCATCCAATAAGACAACTCAATACCAAGAATGTCTTTGGAGCCAGGAGCATCTGCAACATTAGGGTCAGTGCTGGAGTCCTTGTCACAAGGCTTCTTGGCACCAACTGTGCTGATATTGGTACCAAGAGGTCACTACTGGGTGAACTGTGGACCACTGTCTCAGGCCATAGCATGGTTACTAAATGACGAGCCTGTGCTGAGGCATCAGAGAAACATATTTGGGTCCACAAAATGCCTTTTGGCTAAGCGCCTTAAAGAGATTTCACAGAGAGGGTGACTCAGGCCTGCATTTCCTGTGGGATTGACGTCCTTTCCCATTACTGGGTGGAGGAGGTCTTGGCTGTTCTACTGGGTTTGGTTGTTGAAAGATTTGTTCTCATTGAAGGCTCCAGGAGAAAAAGGTTGAATTTGAGACAGGCCCCTCTTGCTTTCAGGATCTTCTTGGAGAAGGAGCAACAGACTGAGCATCTATCAGGGATGTGATCCTCTCTGAGACAATAAAAAAGCACCCTGTAGGTCCATCACTGAGCAGAATAATCACATCACAGGACAGACAAGTTGTGAATCCCAAGGACTCTGTTTCAGCCATAGCAGCTAAATCCCAGCTTGTCCCCATCTCTAACAGAGAAAGTTGTTTGTTTAAATGCCAACAGGTGAATAAGAGAGAGAGCTACATCAACTATACTAACTAAATAATATAGACAAGTCTAAGAAAAATCCCACAGTGCATACAGTAAACAGCCACTGCAGGGATTCTGTCTCACTGTCACTGGCAGTAAGAAGGAACAGAGACGATTAGACCCTCTATCTCCTTTATGCTCTCAGATGGGGGACATGGGGGCATGCAGAGTGAACACTGCTGGCCAAAAGAATCTGATATCACGAGCACAAGGCACATACACATCAAAAGAGGAATCTATGAAGACACCATCAAGAGAAAGAAATACTGTTTCAGACCCCATGTGTGAAGCATCCTGGTTCCTGAAACAAAACAAACAAACAAACAAATACCCCAACAACTATTGAACAATATGGTAATTGGGCCTCGACACCACCAGGGAAGTTGGGGGCTTCCAGTGTCCCCGAAAGAGGGGAGAACAGATTGACAAACAGAAGAATCTGGACCGGCTAGGAGAATGTGAATTGGTTCTGTTTTTGTAATTTAAGATGAAAGTCTATTCTACTTATCTTGTAGTGAAGCACAGGATTAGAGAAGACTAAATACTCATGTAGGCAGTTTGTTGTTTTAAAATCCCTTTTTCTTTAATACTCTGTTCAATCTACTAAATAAAAATACTTTGTTTTAAGAAGGCTTTTGGTCAATATCACTAGTCACAGGTCCTGAAGGGAAGAAACACAGGTGCCTGGATTCCAGTCAGCCCTGCAAGGTGATATGTGGTTGGCAGACACAGGGTGGTACACCTGTATCCCAGTCTAAGAGAAATGTAATCACAAGATTCCACCTTCAGACAGGTAAGGGCAAAGGCTGAACATCTGAAGTATGTGCACCTGAAGTATGTGAGACCAGAAGGGAGGCAGAGGTACAGCTAGCCCTGAAACTAGGACAGGAGCATTATAATGGTTCCTTATTAGCTAGTCAAGGTACATAAATATGCTATGATTACTACTTTTAAGGGAGAACCATTTCCTATATCTTTTGAAAGAAAATGAGAGAAAAACCTTTTAAACATAAGACTATTCCTTTTTATTTGTACACACTCTTTAGAAGTTATCTGCACAACTTGGTGTGTTTATTTTTACCATAAGGGAATATTTGTTAAAGACAAGACAAGGGAAAGAAAACAATATACTCTCACATTCTTAGTAAATACAGCCCTCTGCTGCCCAAAGTTGTAAAATTCCCAACATTGGTCATGTTCACCTGTCTACTGCTGTTATGTACAATCGTACTTGTTCTGCTAAATTATTTTTCATTTTAAAATTGAAATTTTAGAGCAAGGGATAACAAAAGGACTTCAATTTCCTGGCAACTTTGTAGTTGCCAGGAAATTGCCAGTAGACCAGGACATTGAAAATGAAAAGAGTCTAGATGGATAGGTATTACGCAGCCCATCCATTGTGGTACTTATGAGAACCTCACCAAAAATCTGTGTTTAATAATCATCATTTATTTTTTTAAATCAACACTTAGACAAGATGATCATACACATAAAAAAGGCCTCCAAATATAATGCAGTGCAAAACAAAAAGAAAAAAAGACATCGTCCATTTGAACTCTCCCTTGAAATGAAACACAGAGATAAGAATTGTTAAGGAGTAATTGTCTTCTCATGTATTTTTGACAGAAACTAACATTGGCTTGTGCCAGCATTGGTTATGGTTACAGCTTAAAATGTAAGCAAATATAACAAACATCAAGAAGAGAAAAATGAATTGGAATAAGATAATATGAAGACCGTAAAAAAGAAATTATATTTAATCTGTGGATCCAACACATAGTACCCTTCAGGTATTAAATAAGGTTAATAACACAGATTGAAGCTTACATCAAAAAAGACTAGAAAAATATCACTGCCAGATTTGATCATATATTGCAGTTAGAATATTTTAATCTGTTATTAAATTTTGTTATTAATTTCTCTATTTTGGGAACAACACACTGGGAGATTATCAAGTGCCAATCAGTAACGTAAACAAATTTAAATATCCAATTTTATACCAGATTACACAGAATCATTCCTGATAATCACACTAGGTCTTCAGACTTTCCTCTCCTATAATGAATTATCTTACTGCCTCTTTTTCATTTGTGTTGGAGGCTTCACACATCTTCTCCTTCTATTACGGAAGGCCCCAATCTGAGGTGGCATGTGGGAGAGGGAGGAGAGTACCAAAGCCAAGCCTATGGGTTGGATAGGAGAAGAAGAGCATCCTCTGTCAGCCTGTGATAAAGGGGATTGGGAGTGCACTGTGTCTAAACTATGGTAAAAGGGTTAGAAGGAACACCATACTGCAGACTACAGTAACGAGGGTCCCCTCCTTGTCCTCCCTTCTCTCTTCCAGTTTACTGTTTGTTACAATCGCTGTTGCATCTTGTCTTAAACTGAATTGTAAGCTGGGATGTGGGGGCCAGGCTAGTGCATCTGCACAGCACCCAGCAGAACCAGGCCCCAGTCCTGACTGAAGCCTTTAGCTGCTACTGCAATCAAAATAACACATTGGGGTATAAATGATTTGTCTCTTGTTTAAATACATGTTTCAATTTACAGACAACACATTCTGAGAGATAAGCAAGCAGCTTAAGCATTACAAACATGCAAGAAAGTGGGATTCTTGTCTGGAAGGTGGAATTTGTAGTTTTTTGAACATGCTGCACAAAGTGGAATTGCCATATTATATGCTATAAGAAGACACATAATGAAAATAACCATCATATAGGGCACTTGTTTATCACCCCCCATTTATTACAATCATCAATTCTAACACATTTTTTTAAAAATTGGTTCAATCTAGTACTCTGACCTTATGCTTATCCCCCTGCATCTATGTTAGCTGGATGTCTGCCTAAGCAACCTTTTATTAGCATATGAAAATATTATGCTCCTACTAAGACAATCCCAACTTTTTCCGTCACATCCAACAAGTTTCCCCTTCACCGACTTATTCCCCACTAAAAGTCACACACAGACAAATTACAAAGTGGCTTTTTAAGTATCCCTTTATTCATCCAACATGTATTTAAAAGCTTATATATTCAAATGTTTCTAATGTGCTGTTCATACAATAAAAGGCAGAGAATGACATTATAGAAATGCTAACAAAGATGTATTGAAATTTAAAGACAGAGGCAGCCAGACAAAGAAAAGAGAATTCAAGTTTTCTAATTAAGTGCTAGCAGCATGATTTTCAGAAGTGCTAAAGCACATACAAATCCCATTGAGATATAGATGCTCAGTGCCTTTCAAAATAAGGTCATGGGTATCTAAAGCTGCAACACGAGAGGAAAATGTGCACCTTATAATTTAATTTCTTGGACAGAAAAAGTAGTGTAAGATTTACTCCACTGATCAGACCCACAGTGATAATCTAATTCCATTTTCTGGAAATAGAGAAAGCTAACTTGTTTGTTTTGAATTATAAAAAACAAAATAAAAGGAAACAACATTGGGAATACTGCCTTGCTGTTTGTGACCAATTAATCAAAAATGACAAAAGATGATAGATAGATAGATTAGATTAGATATTTTTAAACTTGACTCTTAACAAGTGTGTTTCTCAGGTTTTGTTAATATTTGCATTGAGTAAAAGTCTGTGTTGAAGCAAGTTATACCCTGAATGTATATCTTCCCTCTCTCTTTCTTCAGATTGGCAGTGACCCACAACAAGACCATTTTATAGAAAATCATCAGGAATATTCCCAGATTTTAAGAAGCAGACCTTTTAATAAAAGGTGAGAGATGTAATGAATGGATCTTAATTTCTTGGTCTCAGTTACTGAATACAGGTAAGCATTCCAAAAAATGAATATCGCACCCATATGGCAGGAATCATAATCCATTTATTTACAGATCTCTTAGTTTTTAATATTAAGCCTATTACACTGATATCTAAGTGCAAATCTTGGGGCAAGATTATGCTTCTAGTACTCTTAAAAGGAAAATTAATAGAATCTTAAGTAACTGGACCTCTTGATCCAATCCAGGATTAAATCATCCATAAAAGATGGTTACCTTTCGTAACTGTTGTTCTTCGAGATGTTATGTTCATGTCCATTCCATTGTAGGTGTGTGTGCTCACCCCATGCACTGGTGCCGGAAGTTTTCCCTCAGTGGTATCTGTAGGGGACCAGCGCTGGTGCCCTCTGTATGTGCCGGTATAAGGGGAACTGTCGGCTCCCCCTCCCTCAGTTCCTTCTTGCCAGAACTCCGACAGAATCATGTCATGGAATGGACATGAGCAACACATCTCAAACAGTTATGAAAGGTAACTGTATTTTCTTCTTCGAGTGCTTGCTCATGTCCATTCCATTGTAGGTGACTCCCAAGCAATACCATTGGAGGCGGGTAGGACTTCATGGACATGTCAACTGCAACACAGCTCTGCCAAACCCAGGTCATCTCTGGCTTGCTGGGTGATGGCGTAATGCGTCGTGAATGTGTGTACCGAAGACCATGTCACAGCCCTGCAAATGTCCTGGATTGGGACATGCGCCAGGAAGGCAGCCAAAGATACCTGAGACCTAGTCGAGTGAGCCTTCTCTGTTGGTGGGGGCACAGCCCACGCCAACTGGTAACAAGTACGGATGCAGGTGGTGATCCAATTCAAAATGCTCTGAGAGGATACCGGAAGGCCCCTCATCCTGTCCACTATCGTGATAAAGAGTTGGGTTGATCTGTGGAAGAGCTTAGTGCGCTCCAGCTAGAAAACCAGGGCGCGCCTGACGTTTAGAGTGTGCAGCCGCCTCTCCTCATTGGTCATGTGAAGCTTTGGACAGAACACTGTGAGGAAGATATCCTGGTTGACATGGAAGCGCGACACCACCTTTGGCAGGAAGGCCGGATGGGGCCACAGCTGGACCTTGTCCTTGTAGAATACCATGTACGGGGCTCAGAAGTGAGGGCTTTAATCTCGGAGACACGTCTCACCAAGTTAATAGCTACAAAGAATGCACCCTTCCACGACAAGTGGAAAAGGGAACAAGAAGCCATAAGCTCAAAGGGCAGACCCATGAGTCTGAAGAGGACCAGGTTGAGGTCCCATGGGGGAACTGGGTCCCAGACCAGCAGAAAGAGTCTTTCAAGGCCTTCCAGGAACCTGATCGACATCTCATGCAAGAACACCAATCTTCCCTGGATGCAAGGACGATATGGCTGCCAAGTGCACCTTGATTGAAGAGGAGGCAAGACCTTGGTGCTTTAAGTGAAACAGGTAATCCAGGATGGACTGCAGAGATGACTGGGTCAGGGAGATATTCCGCTCCGATGCCCAGAAGAAGAAATGCTTCCAGTTTGCCAGGTAAATTGCTCTTCACCCTTAGATTCACAGAGATTATGCAAAGTGCAGCATGCGGCTATGACCATGGGAATATTCTCCTCGTTAAGGTCTAACTTGCCATAAAGGCAATGCCAGCGTGCCTTTAATCTGCCAAAGGCACATTCAATTGTCATCCGGCACCTACTCAGCCTGTTGTTGAAACGTTCCTTACTGCTGTCCAAGTGTCCCATGTAAGGTTTCATGAGCCAGGGCTGTAAGGAGTAAGCCGGGTCTCCGAGGATCACTATGGGCATTTCCACATCCCCCACTGTAATCTTGTGGTCTGGAAAGAAAGTCTCCATTTGCAACTTTCTGTACAGGCCAGTGTTCCTGAAGATGCGTGCATCATGCACCTTTCCAGACCACCCCACGTTGATGTCTGTGAAATGCCCATGGTGATCCACAAGCACCTGCAACACCATGGAGAATTACCCCTTCCTATTGATGTACTCTGTTGCAAGGTGGTCTGGTGCTAAAATTAGAATGTGTGTGCCATGAATCACCCCTCCACAGTTAGGGAAACCCATCTCTGCAGCATTAATGCAGCCCCAACGGTCGACTTCCCCACTCCTAATTGATTTGTGACCGACAGGTAGCAGTCTGGAGTCGCCAGCTTCCAGACAGCGATTGCCACATGCTTCTCTACCAAGAGGGCAGCTTTCAGTCTGGTGTCCTTGAGCCACAGGTCTGAGGGCAGCTCAGCACACAGTTCCAGGAAGGTGGCTTTACGCATTCAAAAGTTCTGTAGCCACTACTCTTCATCCCACACCCGCATGACCATGCGATCCCACCATTCAGTGCTGGTTTCCCTAGCCCAAAAGTGATGGTCTACCCTATGCAGCTGCTCTGGAAATGCCGAAAGCAGCGTAAAGTTGCTGCTATCCATATCATGCAGAATGTCGGGCACCTGCGAGTCTTCCTCTGTCAGTAATTTCATGATTAACTGCACTGCCATCTGCGGTGTCCTCATGACACTTAACAGAGCATAGGAGAGAAGTGCGGGATCCATCCCTTCTCACTACAGATGCCGGGGTGCACAGGAAAGAATGGCCATTGAAAAAATGGTACGAAAGAAAGCCAGAAGCCAATGGAGGGCTGGGACACAAAGCAATGCATGTCGGGACATTTAGCACAGTCTCAAGATGCGCCGCCATCCGCTCTGCCTTCCCACAACACCTAGCGACAGAAGGTGTCGCCCTGCACTGTGGGATACATACCCACAATGCATTGCTCACACTGTCGATGATGGTGCCCCCAATGTGGATGTGATCTGTCGACAGAGAGGGCTAGCGTGAACAAGCTTTTCCGATTTTTATTAAGTCAACTTTTGGGTGTCGATATAAGTGTAGTTGACAAAACTTGGTAGTGTAGACAAAGCCTTAGTCTCTTTGTATCTCTTTGATCCTTGGCCTCTAGGAGGGCAAGATTTCTAGGCATAGGCAAGGGATCCCCAGTGCTTAGCTTGGATTAGCCCTAAAGGATATATAGAGTTTGCTTAGCATAGAAGTTTAAAAAAGAAATAGAAGCTTAAAAATGGAACTCATTTGTATGTATATCTGTTTACCTGCTTTAATCTTGTGAATAATTCTTATTTTCTTGTTCATAAATCTTTAGACAGTTTATTACAGGATTGGCTACAAGTGTTGTGTCTTTTCTGTGAGATCTTAGGTCCTTTGGGGCTGATAGTAACCTGAATATTGCTGTGCTCTTTGGTGTCAGGGACCACCTATCACAAAGGTAAGCTTACCTGGGTGGCAAGATAGATCAGAGTCTATCAAAGGGACTGTTTTGACTCCATGTTAAGGCTGTTACAGTGCTTGAGGAGTTTACACTTGATAATTGGTTGGTGAAATCTAAGCACAGAGCTAACAACCATTTTGGGGTTTGTGCCCTGCTTTTAACAGTCTGCTCTGAGGTTGGTACTGACACTCTTGAGCCACTGCAGAACAGCTTGACAGACCCTTTTTACATTAAAAGCCATATGAAGGGTACTTTTTGCTAGGAAACTTCTCCCTCCATGGAGGTCAGAGGGTCATCACCCTTAAAGCTTGAAGGAACTACAAGGAGGCCAGAAACTCTGTGCTCTCACAGTACCTGTTCCCTCTGACTTCCACCCACAGTGTGTCCCAGGACCCGAGGAGGTATACATTAGAATGTTAATGCAGCCTGGCACTACAGTTAGTTAATCCATTCCCAGATAATCAGTATTTAAAATCTGAAACCAAAAAGGCAGAACTTCAAAGCGTCTACAATTTCAATTAATCACATGGATAATGAGGCCACACAAACTACAAATGGAGGCTAATTCTCCCCTTTTGTACAACTCTTACTAGCATTAATTGGGACTTATGCAGATTCAACAATGTGAAATATCCTCCTCCTGGTCCAATCCTGCAAATACTTTATCACAGCACAGTCACAGAACCCTCTGGCCCCAATCCTGCAAGCTTGCACAATTTACTTTACACATTTAAGATGCTGAATTGGAAGAGTTATCTGCACAATGGCTAGACTGTAGCTTTAAAAATGGAAAGCATCATGTTAAAAACCTAACTTTTAAAAAGCAAAATTTCCTTACTTTTAATATAACCATGTTAGTTTACAAAGACTAGATTTTTTTTAAAAAACTCATTGTTATTTGACCTTGTGCAAGAACAACAAAACTCAGACTGATTAGTTTCACTTTTGTTTCTGTTGCAAACACTGTAGAGAAATATTTGTTTTTAAAAAATAATGGCATAGTGAGCCAAATTAAATAATTGGAATTGCCATATGGGATCAGATCAGTGATTCATGTAGTCTACTACCCTGTCTGACAGTGGCCAAAGCCTGGCACTTCAGAAGGATGTGTAAGAAGTCCAAGGCTGAAAAAGCTTGCCCATTGAGGATGTTTGTTCCCAAACATGCACCCCATCAGCACTAGCGGCAGGTTTGGATAATTTTTGGTGGTGCCCAAAACGGGCCCAAGTCCCCCCCCCCGTCCCCCCCCCCGCCCGCCAGGTTCGGGCAGGAGGGGATGTGGGCTCTGGGAGGGAGTTTGGGTGCTGGGTGCGGGCTCTGGGGTAGGCCAGGGGGTTGGGCTGTGCAAGTACCTCACACAATTCAGAAGTACACATATTTCTGTCTCTCCTCACTGATGTTAGCACAGCCTAGACTATATGCATTTCTTATCATGGAGCAACTAAATCAAAAAAGTGGGTTTTGCATATGACTGCGAGAGATTTGAGGGCATCCTGAAGCAGGAGTGCCGGAAGCTCCCTAGAAGTGTGGAAGGGCCACCAGCACCCAGCTTCCTTGTGTTGCTTTTAGGATTTCCTGTTATATGAAAATTTAAAAAACGGATGATACAGAGTTGTCATACCCATACAGAGAAAGATGTGAAAGACAGTACCAAATATATTTCTAAAACTCTCTATAATGTTTTTCAAATAGTAGTTTTCCTGTAAAATGTGTGCAATGTACAAAATTATAATGATGCATTATAAAGGTTTTATTGGCCCTTATTTGGGGTGATCTTTGTAACTCACAAGTGCCTATGTCACTAGTGACTAATGCCATCATGTCAAACAGATGCCAGTAAAGCCTTTATACCACAATACACAACCAGATTTTCTCTCTGTATTCAATACTTCACTGTTTAACAATCAGTTATCACAATATTTCTGATTCAGTTTAGCCAGGGCCAGATATTCACTAACCAATTTCACTTGCTGTTAAGAGCTAAACATTTTTGTACAGAAAACGTAAGTGAAGGAAATAAAGTCAACTTAAAAATCAAGTTACACCAACCTTTTGATAGCACTTTGCAAATAGTTTCACTGTTTTGTCTGTATAGGATCCCTATTTCTTCAAATCTTTCAGAAAGCACCAGGGGAGGAGAAAATTCTTTAAGAGATGCTTCTACATGCCACTATGGTAAACTGAAGTGCAGTAGAATCTAGATGACAAGATTACCTTACATGGCATTAAAGCATTAAGACTGAGGACAAAATTTAACTGTGTTATAGCAATGAAAACTATTTTATTTCAGTGGGTTGTATAGACATACTAGAGGAGCAAAAACTGGCCTCTTTACTTTAATCATCACTAAGATTAAGATTTTGCCAGGGATATTTGTAGTAAAAGTCATGGAAAGGTCACGAGCAATAAAGAAAAATTTACAGAAGCCCGTGACCTTTCCAAAAAATATCCCTGACGAAATGGGGAGCTCAGGTGCAGGGTCCCCACACCGCTCTCAGTGACTAGGCAGATCTGGGTTTCCCCCACCGCACTGGGTGGCCAGGAGCTCCGGGGGGTCCTCCCACCATCCTGGAGCAGTGAGGGGCTGCCCGCGGTGGCTGGGAGCTGCAGGGGGCCACCTGTCGCCTCCCGGGGGACCTTGCAGTTCCTGGCCGCCGCGGGCTAAAGTCACAGAGATCATTGGAAGTCATGGAAAAAATCATAGTTTTCATCATCACACCAACCAGCAATCTGACCAACATCTTAACGATTAGTTCCTTGCCTGTATAGGCATTATGTATTCCCTAGTCCACAGAGGAGACAAATCTGTTACATCCCACACTGCACAGCTTGATTTTTAGCTCAAATTGCAGACTGAGGGCAGGTCTACACTTAAAACGCTGCAGCGGCGTTGTAGGGCTTCAGTGAAGAAGACCTCCCATCAACATAGCGCTGTCTACACCGGGGGTTAGCTTGTATAACTGCGTTGCTCTGGGGTATAGATTTTTCACACTCCCAAGCAATGTAGTTATAGCAATGTATGTAGACCTGGCCCAAGGCTTTCAGCTCTGAAGTTTCCCAGTGTCAGCCAAGATGGCAGCCATCACATACAGTCTTGGGTGATCATTTTCAGAGCAATCTTTACATTTCCATGAAAAATACCTTCTCAAGTTTTCCTCAGTTTGCTATGTCAGTAAGATGGGAAGAAGAGATATTTTTAATGATCTGTAGCACTTGGATTTTTAAAATCCTTTTTCTGTATCAAAGCAACAGACCATTGTAACTTTTCAACATTTCTCTTAACAATTCAGACACTGCAATGCATTTGGCCCTCTCTCCCTAATCTTTGTGAACATTCCACTTACCTGGTATGTCAGAGTGATGAAAAACATAATCGCCATGCCCATGCATTTAAAAACAAAATACCACTCAGAGCTGTTTAAAAGTGGTGTCAGCTTTTACCTGCAGAGAGCTTGCCATAATAAACTGAAACCAATGATGAATTTCACAAATGTTTGCTTTGTCTCCCTAGGTTACTCATCTGTATAATAGGAAAACAAAAGCATATAAAGTGAGAAAAAGCAGTAGTACATTATATAGTCATTATTAAACTTATAAAAATGCTACAAGAGATCTAATGCATATGAGTTGAAATATAACTAAGGCTACATCTTCACTGGGGGGGAGATCGATTTAAGATACACAAATTCAGCTACGCAAATAGCGTAGCTGAATTCAACGTATCCGAGCCGACTTACCCCGCTGTGAGGACGGCGGCAAATCGACCGCCGCGGCTCCCCCGTCGACGGCGCTTACTCCTACCTGCGCTGGTGGAGTACAAGCGTCGATTCGGGGATCGATTGTCGCGTCCCGACGAGACGCAATAATTCGATCCCCGAGAGATCTATTTCTACCCGCCGATTCAGGCGGGTAGTGAAGACATAGCCTAAGGAAACAAATTCTGGTCTCAAGCACAGACCTAGAGAACAGAACCTAGAGAAAGAAATACCTGTCTCCCAGCCTGGACACAAGGAATAAAGCACCTGCAAAGACCGACAGCTAATATAGTCTAAGGGTAGCAACAGAGGCTATAGTTCCCTATGTTGAGTTTTGGGCCCAAGGATCCATGCTGTGTGTAGACCTACTCATAAGACCACTCAGTCATCCCTGCCCACTTTCTCACACACTTTCGCCTCTTCCTCAAGCACCCAATCAAAGCACAGGAGGATTGTGGAGTTTCCCAGCACAGGCTTTCAGCAGCTTGTCTCCCCCAGACCCCTGCCAGTGGAAATATTCTGGGTACAGAATTCAGCATTTCTGCTACATTTCAGACCAAGCATGCTGACTAGGTGCGGTATCTCAGAATTAGGCCCTGTGTGTCAAACAATTTTCTTTCTTTCTTTGGGAACCGGTCAGGATTCACATCCAGAGTCAGTAAATGCAAGCTGTACAGGGTTTTCTAAAACAGGAGGATTAAACATATGTTTAAACTTATTTGCCTCTGGGAGCTCTTTTCCTGTTATAAAGCCCATTTTGTGCATGTGAGACGCTAAGGTCAGCAACTGGATTGCCCTCATATTAACCATTTGAGCACAGTCTCCTTTCTTGCCATTTCTGGATATGTGCTGCAGAAAATCATACATGAGTTATCTGCTCCAGGCTCTGTGTCTGCTCTACTGGATCTTTATCCATTTCCTGATTAGCTTTCAGGATTTTAGTCCCAATACAGCTGTTTGCATTGTAATAACTCTTACAATACAGCTACTCCTTTTAAGTGCATTGAGCAATATATGAACAAGTTAGGTGACAGGGATGTGGGCTTGGGGTTTTTTTGTTTTGTTTTTAGTGTTCTTTCTAAGTAGGCACATTTCCATCTTGTCTTATTAAAATATTGTCCATTTACTACAGTTATCCTAGAATTTTGTGTGCATTTTCTTTGTCTTCTCCAGACACTTCCCCACCTTTGCAACAAAACATAACTGGAAATCAACTAATTCAAGGACTTTTGTATTAAAAAAAAAAAAAAAAAACACTCCATATAAATCATCAAGAAGATTGAATCTGCGAATTATGGTTTTATCATCCCTTGTGCAGACATTCTGACCCATATATCCTTCAATCACTATGCATTTTTTGTGCATCTGCAGTAAAACTGCACTTAAGTAGTTTTCTTCAAAAAGTGAGCCATCCTAGCAAAAAGCGGATAAAAGCAAATTATGGAAGAAGTGTTGTTATGCATGTTTCTGTTTCATAGTTTTCTAATCATGGAATGCAGTTTTTTCTTCAACAGTTAGTAGCTGGTAAAGGTTGCAATATTAGTACGATGACTTCAGCTCATTTTTAATTAAATGTAACATGTCATGAATACGTACGTCCTCAAATCAAGCTAGAGTTCAGTCAATTTGTCATAGCTCATCCAAAGAGAAATATTCAATGTGGTGTGAAGGAATTTAGCACCACTAGTGCATCATCATTAAAAGGAAATGTGTGACTAAATCCCAATGCATTGTGCTAAGTATCTACGATGCTGTCTGAGTACCATTTCTTTGCGAAAAAGCATATCCTCATCTGCCCTTCAATATATATCTATTATGTACTTTCAACTGTCACTCACAGGTATTTTGAACCCACATGTCTTTACACTACTACTTCCATTTTTTAAAATGTAGAACCACAAAAGTAAAACTGTCCATGAAAAACTTCCTTGCGCTTTAACTATTGTCACCACAATATTTATAAGTTACACCTCTACCTCGATATAACACGACCCGATATAACACGAATTCGGATATAACGCAGTAAAGCAGCGCTCCGGGGGGGGAGGGGCTGCGCACTCCAGTGGATCAAAGCAAGTTCAATATAAATCGTGTTGCGGTTTCACCTATAACACGGTAAGATTTTTTGGCACCCGAGGACAGCGTTATATCGAGGTAGAGGTGTACTACTTTATTTTTGTTGTGCCTAAGATGTTTAGAAGTTCATATTAAAACAAAAACAAATAAAAACAAACAAAAAGAACCCTCTCTAGGCTCTGTTACTAACACCCTCCTAAAGTTACAGCTAAACAATTAACTTAATTTAAGTGGGTGTAAAACACTACCATTCTGTTTTGGTAGTTGTGCCCCAGGGACTGCTTAATTCCAACTGGCAGAGGGCATAAGGGGTGTATAGGGATTTACAGGATCCCGTGTCTGATGTCTACATAATAATGCACCTAAGGGTGGCATGTGAGGTCTCTACAAACAGGCAGACATACTGGTCATCTTAGTCACTGTGAAATGTATGTAAAGGTAACTTCTTAGATATTATGTATTTATACTGGAAATTATGTTCTTAAAGACCTTGAAATTAAAAGCGGGTCACCAGGAGGTCACCAGCCTCAGACAGACGGTGTTCAGGCAGGGGATAGAAGACACTTATCTCTCTTTGTCTGGTCAGGTGTGTATTATATCTCTCAGAAGATAAGCCCATCTGCAAGCAGAGCCAGATGCTGATTAAAAGACTGCAAGGTCAACAAGAAAAGGAGGCCACAGGGAAGAACAATCAGCAGGAAGTGTCCTTGTTTATGAACAACAATCAAAGGACTGTTGAGAGATATATCTGGGCTTTCAAAGAGACAGAGGGGGATCTTTCCACTGAGGAGGCAAGAGGACAGCGTGAACAGAAGATCACAGCCAAGCCTGGCTGTCATATGCTGGAAGAATTTTGGGTAAGCTTTTGTTCTATATGACATGACAATAACTAGTTAAGTAAATTAAGGCTCTAGAAAGCATGTTATGATTTTATTTTATATGTAACCATTTGTTTCCATTAATTCTACTTGCTTCTTCTCAAATGTCTGTTCTTTATTAAATAAACTTCTTCTTGCTTTTACTATAAACATATCTAAGTGCTGTGTATTGAGCAAAGTGGTGATCCTAAGGTGTAACTGGTAAGCTGCTCTGTACTATTCCTTTGAAAGCAGCAGAGCTATGAACTGCGTGAGTGTCCAGTGGAACAGGGGCTGAAAACTCCAGAGGGATGCTCGGAGTGCTCAGGGGTTGAACTCTGCCTATCCTTTACGTGTAAAGAGAAAGCAAGGCCTCCGGAGGCCTGGAAGGCAGTGCTTGTGTTGCCAGAGGCTGGTGGTACTGGGGAACTGACCCACAGCAGAGACATGACATCTAATTTGTTCTTCTGTAAATCACTACACAAGGAGTAGGACAACACAGCATCAGGCCCATTAAATGTATGAAGTAAACTGTAAAAATTATATATAATCCACATATACTTTGCAGTAAATTAAGTCCCTTTGCAACCAGCACTTGTTGTTCTTACGCACCAAGAGCCTCTAGTAGCTCAAGATTTTGAGACGGTAGAAAATCATCAAGCATAAAGAAGCAATTAATGTCTGGGTGGACACCCAAACAGTTTAATAGTAGGTAGAGAAAAGCTTCTTTAACTTCAACCTATATGTAGCGAGGCGGCCTGGCTCCCAGCCGCCCCTGTAAGGGACGAGCCAGAACAGCCGCCAGAGTGGGCGGAGTCACCGCCGCCTGTCACCGCCCCCCGGAAGTCAAGGGGCGGGACAGGAAGTATAAAGGCCAAGCCACAGCGCTCAGTTGCTGGCCGGCAGCGGGAGAGGCCAGATGCTGGTGCTCGAGCTCCCGCTGGCCTGAGCCTGCCCAGAGCCCGGTATCCTGAGGAGGACTGGCCGAGCCTGCCCAGAGCCCGGTATCCTGAGGAGGACTGGCCGAGCCTGCCCAGAGCCCGGTATCCTGAGGAGGACTGGCCTGAGCCTGCCCAGAGCCCGGTATCCTGAGGAGGACTGGCCGAGCCTGTCCAGAGCCCGGTATCCCGAGGAGGACTGGCCGAGCCTGTCCAGAGCCCGGTATCCTGAGGAGGACTGGCCGAGCCTGTCCAGAGCCCGGTATCCTGAGGAGGACTGGCCGAGCCTGCCCAGAGCCCGGTATCCTGAGGAGGACTGGCCGAGCCGACCCCGAGCCCGGTATCCTGAGGAGCGGCCTGAGCTTCCCCCCGCCGAGGGTCTGGAGGAACCGACCAACCTACACAGCGCTCGGTGCCCGGAGGAGCCCATGGTCTGGGACACGGCAGACGAAGCTCAGGATGTGCAGGTACCCATGGAGGAGGAGATGGGAAGTGGCCTGGGGATAGCCGACCCCAAACCCATGTCAGTGTGTTGCGGTCAGGATCCCCACTGACCCAGCAGCAGACGGACTGCTGCTGATAGGGCCCCGGGCTGGAACACAGTGGAGTGGGTGGGCCTGTGTTCCCCCCTACCACCACCACCCCCCGCCGGATGGCAGTCTCTCCTCCTCCCTGCCTGAGGGCCTGAGCCCTGAACTATTATTTGTTTGCTCAGCCCCTGCCTGAGGGCCTGAGCCCTGAACTATTATTTGTTTGCTCAGCCCCTGCCTGAGGGCCTGAGCCCTAAACTATTATTTGTTTGCTCAGCCCCTGCCTGAGGGCCTGAGCCCTGAACTATTATTTGTTTGCTCAGCCCCTGCCTGAGGGCCTGAGCCCTGAACTATTATTTGTTTGCTCAGCCCCTGCCTGAGGGCCTGAGCCCTGAACTATTATTTGTTTGCTCAGCCCCTGCCTGAGGGCCTGAGCCCTGAACTATTATTTGTTTGCTCAGCCCCTGCCTGAGGGCCTGAGCCTTGAACTATTATTTGTTTGCTCAGCCCCTGCCTGAGGGCCTGAGCCCTGTACTACGGTTAGCTGCCCGCCCGACCTAGGCCTGCGAGTGCAAGACTGAACTGCTTCCCAGCCTCGTGAGGTGAGGCGGCCTGGCTCCCAGCCGCCCCTGTAAGGGACAAGCCTCACCCCGGAACGTCTACACTATACCTATAGTAACTTTCTAGTAACTAGTTTTTCACTGTTGTTGTAATTGGATTGATTGGGTTTTCTACCAGCAATTTTGTGATTGAATTTTATACTGGTGGAAGCAAGGGTCTCTGAACTGCTTCTAGCCTGTTACAGGGCAAAATGGTTCTCTTACCCAGGACCTACTTTTAGTCATGAGGCAAGGGAGTAAGACTCCACACGGAGAAGCAAACAAAGAGGGTTTTTTTCTGCATATTCCTTTCTGACTGAGCATTTTCTGCCAAATTGAAATATGCAAGTGGAACCCAAGTGCTCTACCATATATGGATCACATCTGCTGTAGAAGGAAAATGAACAGGAACAAGTGCTGAATGTTGAGAGGTTGAAATGACAGTTCAGATGTGTTAGGGGAAACTGTAGTCCTCCTGGGGGCAGGAAGAGAATGCAGATGCTGAGTAGGGAGATGGAAGATGAGAATAAGCCAATTACAGCTTAAAGAGAGATGGGGAGCCAGTCAGACTCCCCCCCCCCCCCCCCCAGCTGTTGGCTGCAGTAAAGGGAGTGGAACTGATAGACATTCTTATTGAAATATTGATGGCCTGCTAGATATTGGAGAACAAGAATGTGGATTAAAGCAAGGTGCTGAGGTTAGAGAATAGCAGGGGAGGTGAGAGCAAGGGAGAGATCAGCAACTGGGAGACTGTAGGTTTGTCTCAGTGCCAGGGCCGCTGCTTCCACTAGGTGACCCTAGGCGGTCGCCTAGGGCGGCAGGATTTGGGGGGAGGCATTTTGCCGTCCTCGGTGGAAATTTGGCCGCGGGGGGTCCTTCCGCTCCGGATCTTCGGCGGAAATTCAGCGGCGGGTCCTTCACTCACTCCAGGACCCGCCACCGAAGTGCCCCGAAGATGCGGAGCGGAAGGACCCCCGCCGCCGAATGCTCAGAGGAGGAGCGCTGCCACCTAGGGCAGCAAAAACCCTGGCGCCGCTCCTGCTCAGTGCTACTAATCACAATGGCAGGGTGAGGCTTTCCTATTTCAGCAGCTACTACTCCCATACTGGGCATATTATCCAAGCCTTTTCATGAAAAGAGAACTTCAGAAGTATTCCATAGATAACTTTTTGGACAGGGGTGGGTAGTGGTGGCCCTGCCACTGTTTCCTCCCAGCTACATCCCAAGGTCAGATCCAGGGTCAGCAGTGGGAAGAAGCAGACAGACAGTTACGTGCCTTTACAGTAGAAGAAGCATGATGCAACAAGCAAGCAGTGCTCCTCTCCCCTTCACAAGCTCTCTGTTTATCAAAGTGAATGTTGCCCACAGTATTTAACCCATAGTGAGAACTAGGCTGAAATGATATTCTGATATAAACCCATTGTAAACAGATTTAAGTATATCCACGCATAGATTATTTACAAAATAGATTTAGTTAAATCTAACAGAAACTGAAGCAAATCGTGCTTAGATGAGCTGGGGCGAAGAAGAGTTCCTATATTTGGTGCTACATTTTTTCATTTGAAAACAGTTTTCTGCAAGATTGGGTTGATTGACAGGGAACTTGAGTTTACTCTGATGTTTGAATCTTCCCAACAGAAGAAAACAGACACTTAATTTTTGTAATCATAACTCCAAATTCTCAGAATGAAGCAAAAGTCACTAAAATTAAGGAACTACAAATATTTCACAACTGCAGTTTTTTCTTGTGTCTAATATTAAAATTGACGGAGGTGTTGGCACTGATGGCACAGCTCTCATTATCTGAGGTTAGTGGCATAAGGGAGCTCTGAATTTTAAAGACCAAATTATTATATTTATGAAAATCATGAACATATGTTTACTGTATTTAAAATGAGATAAGAGAGCCTCAGTCAGATCTGCCTTTCCCCATCCAGTTCATTGGCTCAACCAAATTCAATCAGAGTCTTGGCATCATTCACTGAAAAAAGCTGTTACATCAACCAGAAAACTTATTTTGCCTGGAAGAAGTTTCCTATCAGATTGAGCCAACAGTCAAAATTATATAACTCATAATGTCTCCACCCATTTAAAAAAAAAAAAAGGAGTTATCAGATTAACAACATTTTGTACAGTGCTGTATAGAACTAGTACCAAGTGGTACATTTTCTGTGCAATATTTTACAATGACACATCAAAATGGTTATATGACAGTAAATGCTCCAACAGAAAATACTACATAAAAGCCCTTATCATTCAAATGAATCCCAATACGCTAAGTAGGGAAGTTAACCACCAACAATGCAGGTTATGTTGATAGAGTTGATGTTACTTTTCCATGGGTTGTTAATCTTTCCTAAATCTAGAATATCTTTTTAGTATGAATTACATGGACAGAAAAATGAGAAGTAAATAAATGCATTAGCTCTCTTCATAGCTAAAACAATTAATTTATATATATATAAAAACACAAAATAAAATAAAAACCTCCAGCAGATAAATGACAGAATGTACCACTATTTTCAAATCACAGCAAATTTCCTATGCCTATACCTTTGTGTGTGGTTGGTATTCCAGAAGTTTCCTCAATATTGTTACCCAGTTTAGCTTGACCGGTAGTAGCTCTAGAGAAAGTAGGGCACCAGGCGACCACTTGTGTTGTCGGACAACAAAGTGGGTAAACTGT
The DNA here is from genome assembly GCF_028017835.1 of Emys orbicularis. Classification (NCBI taxonomy): domain Eukaryota; kingdom Metazoa; phylum Chordata; order Testudines; family Emydidae; genus Emys; species Emys orbicularis. The sequence goes on from NC_088689.1 coordinate 106,248,757, forward strand.
TGGCAACTGCATGGATACCCATCTATGCTAGAGCTCCCAATGTTGCTATCACTGGTAGAGTGGAACTGATATTAGCAGTGGTGGGGAACTGTTAGCAAAATACCTGGTGTAGAAAAAATCATAATGAATCTCTCTGCTGATGGATTGAAATAAAGTGTTTCCCTTACCCACCCACCGGTTCAAGTTTTTGATTGGCCAAAAACAGAATCATGTGACCAGTTACTACTCTAAACTATTGGCTAAAAAAAAAAAAAAAGAAGTCGCACCTTATAAACATGTTACATCCATGAGTAGTACACAAACTTATGAAGATTGCTCACTCGTCACCTGTGGAGCTAGAATTGCTGATGAGTGGAATGCAGCACTAGAACATTAGCTTTCTTTTTATAAAACTAGTTAACACCAGCATTCCATGACAAATTCCCAGAAACATACTGCCCAAATAGCAGGCAAAAGTAGTTAATACACCACTGTCATGTTTAGTTGCATGTTAGAGAGAGAGAAAGTGAAGTGGAGAGATATGTATGGACTAATGGTCCAAGATCAAAATCCCTCTGAAGTCTTGGGCAAGATACTAAACTTCTATGTCTTAGTTTCCTCACTTGTAAAATGAGGATAATACTTACACACACACACACACACACACACACACACACACACACACACACAGAGGTATGGTGTTATTAATCTGTAAAGTGCTTTGATTGCCTAAAATATAGATATAGCAAGCAATCTACTGTCAGCTTGTGTACATCTGGTGCTACTCAGACTTTCCAAAACAGCAGAAGAGTGAGAGTAAAGACACTCTAGCCTGTTTCACTGGAGCTATTCAGAACCCTGCAGCAAAGTGCAGAAACTGAAAAGAATCATGTCCATTTCACTTTACTACTACACCTCTACCCCGATATAACGCTGTCCTCGGGAGCCAAAAAATCTTACCGCATTATAGGTGAAACTGTGTTATATCGAACTTGCTTTGATCTGCTGGATTGCGCAGCCCCGCCCCCCGGAGCACTGCTTTACCGCGTTATATCCGAATTCATGTTATATCGGGCTGCATTATATTGGGGTAGAGGTATATGTATTATAGGTGGTTATAAGTCCATCAACACAAGGGGTGTGTGTGTGTGTATAAATAAAAGTTATAGTTGTAAGCAACTAGTGATCTTTTGTACTCAAAACAATCTACATCAATTGGTTAAAAAAAAATTATTAAATCATTTATTAACATTTTATAAACTATAAATGGGGCCCTACCAAATTCACAGTCCATTTTGGTCAATTTCATGGTCATAGGATTTTAAAAATCATAAATTTCATGATTCCAGCTATTTAAATCTGAAATTTCATGGTATTGTAATTGTAGGGATCCTGACGCAAAAAGGAGTTGGGGGGGAGGTTGCAAGGTTATTGTAAGGAGGGGTTGCGGTATTGCCACCCTTACTTCTGCGCTGCTGCTGGCAGTGGTGCTGCCTTCAGAGCTGGGCAGCTGGAGAGCTGCAGCTGCTGGCTGGGAGCCTAGATCTGAATGCAGAGCTGCTGCCAGCAGCAGCGCAGAAGTAAGAATGGCATGGTATGGTATTGCCACCCTTACTTCTGTGCTGCTGCTGACAGAGCACCACCTTCAGAGCTCAGTGCCCTGCCAACAGCTGTCGTTGTCCGGCCACCCAGCTCTGAAGGCAGCACAGAAGTAAGGGTGGCAATACCACGATCCCCCTAAAATAACCTTGCGACCCCCCTGCAACTCCTTTCTGGGTCAGGACCCCCAATTTGAGAAACGCTTGTCTCCCCCATGAAATCTGTATAGTATAGGGTAAAAGCACACAAAAGACCAGATTTCACGGGCTGTGACGCATTTTACATGGCCGTGAATTTGGTAGGGCCCTATTTATACATGAAGTCATAGTGGGGAGGGGAGCTTGGGGGAGGAGAGGTTTAGGAGAAGTCTGCACTTTACTATCATACAGATGCAATGTGCATTCACTGAACAAAACAGCCAACATAACACATCGAAGATCAGCAAAATTATCTGTTACACCACTTGAGAAAACTTCAGAAGAGTATAATGCGATATGTATGGTCCTGACAAGCATGAGCTATATAAAATAATGTTCTTGATATCTACTCAGTCTGTTCTTGGTCAATATATCACATTTCAGTAACTGATCCATCTAGTGATATTTTACTACTTTTGCTTTTGTATCTAGGCATTATGTAAAATACATCTTTTTTAGAAAAAAATATTATTTTCTATACTGATCCAGAGTGAAATCACCAAATTATTCAGCCCATATAGGAGGGAACAAGGACTGATGCAATACTTAAACCCTTCACGTGTAGTGTAAGTATGCCTTAAGTGGCAGATAAGATCTTCCTCAGCTCCTCTGCACTAAGGTGACTTTCACCCTAACCTGCATAATTAACACAGTTACGCCGTGCATTTCATATTATACATTCCAAATACTGTTAACATCAGCACTCTGTAACAACCACACATTGCCATGCTGAAAAACAGAATCCACTATAACTGAGCCACACTAAGAATTGAAACAGAACAAACACATTTTTGGAATCAGACTATATATATATAAATAAATCTTAAAGCCATAATGTAACATGTATCCATAATGTAATGAAACATTATACTGTAAGGACAAAGTAAAATGCAACATTTGATCACCTATACTAATCCTCTGTCCCCACCCTGCCAAAAAACCCTCAAGAGCTAAACAAAAAAAACAGCCACACACCCATACCAACTCTTCCTCTTTATCTTTAATCTCCTTTCCAAGTTCCAAACCGGTTTCAGATAATAAAATAAAGAATTCAGCCACTCCGTTTTGTTCATTACATCTAAGATATTGGATGCATCAATGAATCATTCAACTTCTCAAATCAGATGTGCAAAGTAAGGAGACATATAGCAGGCAGAGGGCAAATTCTAACAGATGTTTGTTTTCTAAAGTAAAAAACAATCACCAAACATTAAAGTTACAGTATGTAGTTTGAAATACAAGTTAAAAAGACATGGGCCACATCTGAGCTTTTTTCATTACTTTAAAGGCCACATTCTCAACTGGTGTAAATTGTCATAGTTACATTGACTTATCTAATAGATACACTAACTAGAAAAGCTAGGACAGGGTACTTAAAGAGAAAAGGATATGACAAGCCTTACAACAGAATGTTCCATGGCCCCGGCAAGAGTTAAGTCGTAATCTGTCCTTCTCTACTGGAATTGTTCATTCATCCATCCTCCAGTAATAGGCATTTTAGTGCCAATGCAGATCAGTCAAGTTATTATGGTCCCTAATTAGCACTCCACAAGCTGAAACATTCTTTACTCACAGCAGACTGAGACTTTAAAAGAAGTGAGATTCTAACTTTAAAGCTTTAGGACACTTTAGACTGGTTACTATCTGTGTGCAGTGTTTCTAGAGCAAGGGAGGGCAAACTACGGCCCATTTTAAGCCGGCCCGCGAGCTCCCGCTGGGGAGCGGGGTCTGGGGCTTGCCCGGCTCCAGTGCTCCAGCTGGGGCGGGGGCCACACCACGCCGCTCGGCCCTGCTCCGGCGAGCTGGCCTGGGCGCAGGGTTAGGGGCCGCACCACGTGGCTCCTGGAAGCCACGGCATGGTCCCGCCCCGGCTCCTACGCACTCTAATGGCCCCCTCTGGGGCTCCAATGGGAACTGCAGGGGCGGTGCCTGCAGATGGGGCATCGCGCAGCGCTGCCTGGCCGTGCCTCTGTGTAGGAGCTGGAGAAGGGACATGCCACTGCTTCCAGGAGCCGCTTGAGGTAAGTACCGCTCAGATCCTGTATCCCTGAGCCTCTCCCCACGTCCCAACCCACTGCCCCAGCCCTGATCCCCATCCCACTCTCCAAACTCCTCGATCCCAGCCCAGAGCACCCTCCTGCACCCCAAACCTGCACCTCTTCCCACACCCCAATTTTGTGAGCATTCATGGCCCACCATACTATTTTTATTCCCCGATGTGGCCCTCAGGCCAAAAAGTTTGCCCACCCCTGTTCTAGAGTGTATATCCTTACACCCAAATGTCCACTGATGAGCCTGAGTGAGGGCAAAACACACTAGCACCAATAGAAACTTACATTTGGATATAAAGATCTAATATGTATCAGCCTGATCCTGTAAAGTGCTGAATATCCCTCGCTTCCACAGACTTCAGTGGCACCTGGCACCTTTCAATATTAGGCCATAATAATTACTACAAGCAATGAAAAGGAAAACCTGTTGGGAGAAGTTGGTTTCTGCGTAGATCTCCATTGCTTCAGATAAATATCTGGAATTCTGGATTTTTATCCCATCCCAAATCCTGAGAGGTATTTTTACAACTATACAAAGGAGATTTCTGTTTCATCGCCTGATAATTAAGATTTTTATTTTTAAGAAGTCTAAAATTTAAAAATGCACACACAGGACTACAGCCCCTGGGAGACTAGTGAGCCCCAGATGATTTGATAAGGAGACTGAGTGGAGGATGGGGAGAACTAAAAATATTAGCAACTATGGCAGAATTGTACCACATATGGCAGAAATCGTGGATAAGAATAGATAGGCAATAAATCAGAGGATTTTAAAGACCAGATATCAGTAAGACAAAACTGACTGGTAACATCCATTACTTTTCCACACATCCCTGTGGTGAATTACAAATAAATAGCAGCAGATAGTGAAGATAGTCATTAACGCTTGATAAGATAAGGGTGAGGTAAAGGTATAGAGATTATATGGTTCTGCAAGACTAAGGGAAAAGTAGACAGCCATAAAAGAGAAAACTGTTTGTAGTGTTGTTGTAGCCATGTGGGTCCCAGGATATTAGAGAGACAAGGTGGGTGAAATAATATCTGTTATTGGACCAACTTTCCAAAGTGCCGGGGGGTGCTCGACACCCGGCTCTGCCCATGCCCCACCCCTTCCCCAAGGCCCCGCCCTACTTCTTCCCATCCCCCGCTCCACCCCGCCTCTTCCCGCCCAGTTCCACCCACTCCCCCAAGCGCGCCGTGTCCTCGCTCCTCCCCTCCCCCCCCAAAGCCTCCTGAACACCATAAAACAGCTGATAGCGACCGGAAGGAGGCATGGGCGCTGATCTGTGGGGCCCACCAGCGGGAGGCGCTGGGGGGGAGCTGATTTGGGGGCTGCCGGCAGGTGCTCAACACCCAAGATTTTTTCCCTGTGGGTGCTCCAGCCCCGGAGGGTGCGCCAGCCCCGGAACACCCATGGAGTCGGCTCCTATGCCAACTTGTGTTGGTGAAAGAGATAAGATCAGGATCTGAAGAAGAGTTTGGTGTAGCTCAAAAGCTTGTCTCTTTCACCAACACAAGTTGGTCCAAGAAAAGATATTACCTCACTTACTTCACCTCTGTAATAAAAGAGAAGGGACATATTTAGGGTGTTCCCAAATACTGGGGGCATGATAAAACAAACAAAAAAAGTGACCAGAAACAATGAGCTGTTAACAGCATCGTTTCAATGTTTCCCCCGTGGGTTAAAAAAAACTGTCACATACACACAACATAATTTGAAGTTTCATTTATGGTTTTGAGGGTGTTCCAAGAATGAGGATAGGGAAAGGAGGTGAATCTTAGCCACACCAATCCAGGCTGCTAAATGAATTTTACAGAAGATTCATACATATTTATTTTATTGAAACAAATATTATTAGTCAACACTAACTCCTTGACAAAGGTCCAGTTGGGGATACAACATGGTTTGCTATTATTTTTTGTTTCAATAGTATAATACGTGAAACCATACTTCTCTACATACAAGCTAGATGTGAGTTAGCCCTCTTGGCAGGCAGGTTACATATTCCTGGCATGAGTTTATTCTGTTTTTCTTCATGATGAATGAGCAACATTAGCATATCCTAGCTAAATCAGGAGTGCTACAGTGAGATTAATGTGTGCACATAACAGGGAAGGGAAGTCAACAGAATGACTCCCCCATTGTCTTCAGTGGAGCTGGAGTAAACGCTGTATGAACAAGTGGAGAGTTCAGTCTCAATGCTCATTCAGAACTTGGCCCCTCAGGTGTAAATGCCAATAAGTGTGCTAAAAGCAATGTAAGGTGCAGTGGTGGTTTTACTGATGAAGCAACCTTGGTCATCATTCCAATTAGTGCTGTTTAAATGACTGATTTGTTTTGGTTCAGTCAACAAACCAAAATAAAATAATAATAGCTTAATGATGACCCAAAATGAAAAAAATGTTTCATTTGTAACAATATGTTTTGTTCATTTCAACCTTTTTTAAACCTTTTTTTAAAGATTTAAGTAAAATGCAATATAAAAAGATGTTTCAAATTGAAATATTGAAACATTTCATTCTGAATAGGTTAAAAAAGAAAACATTTCAATTTTGTTCAGATCTTCCCTTTCCTAACTGAAATAATTCAGCCAATTTGACCCAAATTTCTTACATATTTCAGTTGACCCAAATCAGCCTTGTTTAGCCAGAAAAGTTTTGTCCAAAAAATTTACCCAGCTCTAATTAAAATGTAAACACTTAATTGAGGTTACCAGTTTTCTCCTATATTTAGAATAGAAGTTTCTTTGGTAAATTTTGGAAAATGTTGACTTTTTAATGGCTTCTACTGTACCAGCCCACTAGAAACTACAGTGAGACCACAGACTTGTTTCACAGAATATCTGTCACCTGTGAAGTGGCTCAGTTCTCCATTAAATCCCACCCATATTGGTGGTAAAGTTTATGACAAAGTTGAAAGATTCCATGTGTGAAATCTTAGCCCTATTGGAGTCAGAGGGAGTTTGGCCAATGACTTCAGTGAAGCCAGGATTTCACCTTATCTCTTCCATTACCATACCCAAGAGACACCCAGTCCTGCACTACAAAATAAAAATAAATAAAACCCTTCCCTCCTTTTCATGTTTTATTGTTAGACACTAGAAAGAGAGGAAAACATCAAGGTACTTCTTAATTATTTTTTAAATTACTTCTGTCATTGTTTATTAACCTCTTGAAAGATTAAAATTAAAGGTCGTTTACTTACCAAACTTTTTTTCCCTCCACTCCTCCTCGGGCACACTGGTTTATTATTGGAGGGTTGCTCATTATGCGTGCTGGGCTACTGGCATTCATCTTTTTTCTAAAAAAAAAAGAATAAAAATATTGAGTATTTAAAAAACAAAAAATACAGGTGAACAAACGCATGTATTTGCAAATATATACAAGAGAAACAGAGTAGATCAAACTTTGGACAAGCATTTTAGGACAAATTCTGCCTGCCTCACTCGAGTAATCTCCAAGTTAATCAGTGGGACTACTTGCATGAATAAATTGAACAGGATTTAGCCATTGTTCTTCAGAGTTGCTAGTTCTGCAGAAGCCAACAGTGATTGCCTTTTGTTTACTTCTTTGAATGTGTGCCAGCACAGTTCACGTCAGCAGAATTATGCACAGTGCTATGCATAATGTTAGTTATGTTCCCGCAGAGCAGCAGTCGGAGCTAACATATTACTTTAGGATGAGCCTCAGTAAAATGGTGGATCCATTTACTTTTCAAATGTTTAAAAATGTAGAGGATCTTCTTCACTAAATTATATCACTTTTAAGGTCAGATTTCAGCCCCAAATTGATAAAGTGCCACTTTCAGGAATGAGGCCTGAAGTCATTCTATAAAACAGCATAAACATATTCAAGTACTGGCAGTAATAGTTTCCATACTGTAACATTTCTGAAAGGTACACATGGCCTAATCTGCTCCAAGTCTGTGCTTTTCACATGCTAATTAGAAGTATAAACCAAGGCTCCCAAAATTGAGAAAGTTAATTGCATCATGAAATATGATCCACAGTAGTGATGTGAAACTTCTTTGCAAAGGTTGCTTTTGGGGTTTTTTTTGTTTGTTTTTTTAATAGTCAAACAAAATAATACCAGATATTTTCAGCCATCAGAATCATCCTGTTTGTATTGAGCAAGCTCTGGATTTCATCAGAATCAGCCTACAGATTTAACAGGCTAACAGTATTTACATCAGCAGTATGACATAGATCAGTGTCTTCTGCAGACTAATGAATTAAAACAACCAGAATACAAGTCACCAGAAGCTAGGAAAATTTCTGGTAAACATAATGTTTTTCCTTTCTTCAAATAAAAAGGTCCAGAGATCCATTACAATGGGTACTTCCGCCAGCTTGAAGCAGAACAGACCTGACAGTCACTGGCAGCAGGGAAATGGCCCATCCCCAGAAGTTTCCTCCAGTTTTATCTACACAGCAGCAGGCAGCTCAGCCAACTTCCTTGCCACAGAGCTTTAATGAGGAAAATTTCAACCTTTATTTCAAATGTCTGACTAACAACTGGGGCACTGTAGTGTAACTATCTAATTCCCAGTTGTGTCCTGGGGTTGCATTTGCCTTTTGGAGACATAGTCAACTCAGCTCCCTTTCCCCTTCCTAGATGTTTCTGGTATCCACTGCACCTGCAGGCTTCAGGGAGTGAGCAAGGCCGAGAAAGCCAGAAGCAAAGGGAAAGGTCTGTGTGTCCTGCTTCACCTGCCCCTCTCCTTACTGATGTGTCTTACTGGGGAGCTCTGCTGGCACTGTAGGCAGAGTGTAGTCCCTTCGCCCGCCCCCCCCCCCCCACACACACACACTCAAGCCCAGTCTTGGTGAGGTTGCCTCAACTTCTATACACACACACTCTCTCTCTCTCTCTCTCTCTCTTCCCCAAGAAGGCAAGAATGGAATAGCTGTTCCCCCTTCTCCATCTCCATGTGGGGAGGAATGCCAGAAGGGTAGCACGCTGGATAGAAAATTGGGCCTTTGTCCCTATAGCTTGCACCAGCCGCACTCCTGACTGTAGAGCAGGGGTGGGCAAACTATGGGCCAAGGGCCAGATGCGGCCCTCCAGACATTTTAATCTGGCCTCAAGTTCCCGCCAGGCAGCAGGGCCCGGGGCTTGCCCCGCTCCAGCCAGGGAGCGGGGTTGGGGGCTTGCCTCGCTGCGTTCGGCTCCCGGAAGCAGTGGCATGTCCCCCCTGTCCCTCCTACACATAGGAGCAGCCAGGGGACTCCGCACGCTGCCCCCGCAGCTCCCATTGGCCAGGAACCACGACCAATGGGAACTGCAGGGGTGGCGCCTGTGGAGGGGGCAGCGCGCAGAGCCACCTGGCTGTGCCTCCGCGTTGGAGCCGGAGGGGGGACATGCCACTGCTTCTGGGAGCTGCTTGAGGTAAGCGCTCCCCAGAGCCTGCACCCTTGACCCCCTCCTGGGCCCCAACCCCCTGCCTCAGCCCCAGCCCTGATCCCCTTCCTGCCCTCCAAACCCCTCAGGCCCAGCCCGGAGCACCCTCCTGCACCCCAACCCCTCATCCCCAACCCCACCCCAGAGCCCGCACTCCCAGCTGGAGCCCTCACCGCCTTCCACACCCCAACCTCCAATTTCGTGAGCATTCATGGCCCACCATACAATTTCCATACCCCAGATGTGGCTCTTGGGCCAAAAGGTTTGCCCATCCCTGCTGTAGAGCTTAGCCACCTCCTCGCACTCTGTCTCTTCCTTGGATGTGGTTGGAGGGCAATGGACACTGCCAGCACTGGAGAATACAGTAAGGGACCTACAGGTTCAGCTCCCTCACCTTGCTATCTCCTCAGGGGAACCGTAGTGATATCCCAGGTTGGGGCCTCCCAGGGAAATGCAGATCCTTCTGGCCCATGTGGTAGAAAGGGGTAGAATCTCGGGGGAGGCCATTTTTGAACCCTAGTTCTTTTACTGAGAGACCCAGAAGGGGCCCTTATTGTGAAGGGAAGACAATAAGACTAGCCTCTTTGAGGGTAGAAAGAACAATTATTCTTCGAGGTGGGTGTCCCTGTGGGTTCTCCACTTCAGGTGAATGCACGTCCCCATGCTTTCAATCAGAGAGTTTCAGCAGCAGTGCTTGTCTGAGTCATGCATGTGCTATCTCCGTCTCTCACCGCTGTCGGTGCCTATCCAGCGCACACACGCCCCAACCCACCTCAGCTCCTTCTCTACCGTAGAGTCCGGAAATTTAACTCTGAAGTAGATGGGAGGAGAAAGGGTAGTGGAGCACCCACAGGGCCACCCATCTCGAAGAACCTCAGTTACTGTACAGGATGAGTAACCTTCTCTTCTTCTTTGAGGAGTCTCCCTGTGGATGGTCCACTTCAGGTGACTGTTGAGCAGTGCCCCTCAGTGGATGGAAGGGGCTTCGGAGCTCTGTGTGTGTGTAAGTGAAGATAACACTGTAAGGCCAGAGAGACATAGTGATCGAATAGCGAAGATTGCGGCGTTGAAGAGACATGTAGGAAATGGTGTGGTGCCGGTGGTTTTGGCGCAGAAGTGGTCAGTACCAACGATGCTACTGCAGGGTGTCAGTGCCGACCTCTGAGAGCTCTGCGCTACTGGAACAGGTGGTGGCACCATAGGCTGTGCGGAGTGCCTTGGTGCCACGTCCGGCTCCATCAGTGCCATAGCAGAGGAGGAGGACATTTGTTTGCCTCTCAACTCTGAGTCTGTCCACTTGGGGTCAGTGGTTGTTGTGGTACACGTGGTACTGGAGGATCCTGGTGCCTTGTATGTACTCAGTCATGGTGAGGTCAGTACCGAGGGTAGGGAATGACCTGAAGACCGCTTCTTTTTTTGCTGGGTCTTTCAGTGGAGAAGTTGATGCTCTTTTCCTCAGAGCCTTTTTTTTGGCGGAATGAGCCTTCTTGTATGGAGAAGATGACGTCTCTGGAGATCTTTGTCCAGAGGTCTGCTGGCCGGGATCAGATGCCGGGCACAGAGACTTCTCCAGGAGAATAAGTTTGAGATGCAAATCTCTGTCCTTTCAGGCTTGAGCCTTTAGGTTACTGCAGTGAGAGCACTTCCGAGGTGTCTGTATCTCACCTAAGCAGCGGACACATTGAGAGTGTCCGTCCGACACCAGGATCGCCTCCTGGCAGGAAAGGCAACATTTGAAGCCTGGTGAACCAGGCATTCTGAAACTATGGCAGTTCAACCATATAGGTGAACGGTAACTATTCTAATGGGTAGAAACAGAGGTATAAAAAGGAAAAAAAATTTAAACAGAAAATTAACAGGGAAGGAAAAGGTAAGTAATCGTATCTAATCTATTAAAAAGTATTCTAAGAAGAAACTCTTCTAAGCTCAAAGAATAGTATCTGTTTTCGCACTGCTTGGAGCTCTGTCTCAGGCCAAGGACGGTTGAGAAGGAACTGAGGGGGGTCGGGTTGTGAGTGCTAGATAGGCACTGACAACAGCATGAGATGGAGATAGTGCATGCGCGTCACAGATGAGCACTGCTGCTGAAACTCTCTGATTGAAGGAGCAGGGGTGCGCTTTCACCTGAAGTGGAGCACCTACAGGATGCTCCTTGAAGAAAAATTAATGTTTATGCCCAATTCATTGCATAATTATTCAAGATGAGCTCACTTAAATATTGGCTAAAGACAAAAATATACAAATTAATTAATACTTAGAGATAGCTTTGATTTGCACACACCCACCACTTCCCCAAAAAGTTGATGTATTTATTCACAAGTTCTCATCTGCTCATTTTACTAGAGCTGGGCAAAATCCCCATAGGAAATTCCAACACTTGTTTTTTTTCCCAAATTGGATGAAAAGTTGAAATTTCAAATCTTTCTGCTGAATGGAAATTTTTAAAAAATTAAAATTTTGACATTCCCACAATCAAAATGTCTGGTTTTGGTTTGTTGAAATGACCCGAAACCCTTCATTTTGACTCATTTCAATCTTCAATGGTGTTTTCCCATTGTGATGCATTCCCTTATGGGAGTTGTAGTTTGGGAGTCTGACACACCCCATTCTCTCCTCACTGGACTACATCTCCCATAATGCTCCCAAAGTCACATGTCTCCCATGATGTACCACACAGCTCTGTGAGAGAAAATGTTGTCTCAAGGTAGATATCCTCCAGGGAGCCCAGCCCAGAGGAGAGAAGGACCAGAACTATAGAACCCTTAAGGCAATATGACACAATAGGAAAATGCAATTTAATGTTTTGCTAAGCAAATTCTAAATGAAATGTTTCAGAACAGTTAAACCTAAACATTCAGATTTTGGTCAAATCAAAACCTAATGAAATGTTTTTCCTTGAAGTGACTCAGTAAGCACAAAACTCTTAGAATTGCTTCAGCACATGTGTCTTAGACCGGGACTAAATTCTAACATACAATTATAACCTGTGCTGTTGTTCAGAGAAAATGTATATACCATCAAAAGATACAGTATATGTTTAAGTGACCTATACAGAATTAAAGATAAAACCACTAACGCAAGATTTTGTTCACAGATGTAACACAATATTGTGTTACAAGATTGAAATACAGACATTATCATCAGAAATAATTTTCCAGTGATAACATCTTACAAATTAATTCAAGAAGCACTATAAGAATAGTCCAGCAGGAAAAACAGGCTACCCACAAGTGTCTCAATATCCGTGTCCAACTCTTGTTTGAACTTGAAGTATAAAGCACAGATACTGTACTGTTCATGCTAAAGCCTGAAGAGGGAAAAAATAAATCTACCAACTCTCCTCCTAATAATCTGGAGCTATTTGCCAAAGTCAGTCAATGAATATTAATTTAAAAGACTCAACCCAAGGGGTAATCTGTTCCTCACCCTCATTTTGTGCATTGAACCTTGACTGCTCCCAATAAAGGTCCATGTACTGTAACTATATGCTATAGGCTATTCTAGAGATCATGCTCTGATAGGAAATATTACATGGAGGAAAATAAAACCCCAGAACAAAAGCATAAGTGAACACCTTCAGACACCCAACTTATGGCAGCTAGTGTATGGTGTAGGAATTCTAGTGGGTGGTGTATAGAAATCTGTGTTAAAAATTGTAGAGCTATCACTTTAATTACTTAGGGATATCCTGGACCTGCTTACAGGGAAGGGGTTTCTATAGGAAAGTACACAATAGAACAGATACAGTCAGTTTGGAGGCAACCAGCCTAGAGTATAGTGGGGTGAAATGTGCCTTTCTGTTTTAGGAAGCTGCTTTCTCTCTCTCTCTTGGGGTTCTTGTGTGTTATCATTCTGAACTCTAAGAAATAAAGCAGTGTCACACTGCAGCCTTCTAGCAGGAATATTTTATGTTTTTATCTTACTTCTCCCTGTGTATGCGATGAAACATAACACAGTACAGCACATTAAATTTATATATTTGATTATATCTTTGCACTAGCAATTCATTCATTTGAGCGCCACAGTTCAGCTTCAAGAAATGAAAACTAAATTCATGCTCCACATTAATGAATAGGACACAGTTTTGCACAATCCTTACCCCCAAACAAAGGCAAATATTCTTCACCCTGTGTATGCATACACACAAAACACTAGCATGTAAGAAGGCAATTCTTTTACATCGTGGTATTTTGTTTTCTCATAGAATATAAGAGCATTGCAATCTCATTCCTCAAAGTGACATTGTTGATCAGCATGGCAGGTTAATCTCGATAGAGTTGTGCAACTAGATTGTTACAAACTAAAATTATTGTTTCTCCAGATTTGTATATATTTCTTATTTAAACTTGCAAGGAAGCTTTACACTTGCAAGTATACTACTGCATATCATAGCACCAGAATAGGGTGCCACCCATCCAGTTTTCACCAGACAGTCCAGGTGCCATTTGACAAGCCCTGATGTCCAGTTATTTTGATCTGGGAGGAAGAGGCGGAACAGGGGTCTCAGGGGTCCGGTTACCAGCCATTAGGAAAATGGCAACACTACACCAGAAGCAGGAATTTCTTTCTTGCCCACATGTGATTTTTTTGGAAGAATCCTGCTTCTCTCTCTCTCAACAGCCCAAGTGTATTGGTTTGCATTTGAAATAGGTTAGTGGCACTGCAAAAAGAATCTCAATCTTTCCTAGATTGTATACCTAACTATTATTGAGAGAGCCTCTAATCAGATAAAGATGTAAATCATATTTCCTTACAAGGCACCTAATAAAGAGTCAACGTAGTCTTTGAGATTTCCAAACAGGTCTACACTCAGATTAGCAGTCCTGCTTGTCACTAAATAAGAGCTCCCTTCTACAAAAGCACTTTAAAAAAAAAACATTTTATTTTATTTTGTGCATAACACTGGATTTTAGTCTAGGTGAATGTAGCTCCCTGATCAGCTTTTCTTAGGTATCCATTAAATTAGTTCAACAATACCATGGAACTACACGAACAGTTTTACTGGTGGGGAGGGGATACCAGGCCACAAAAAGTCTGCACAGGACACCAGTGCAAGACTGATGATAGGGGGAGTGATCAGAAGGTCCAAAAATTACATGAGAGTTGCAAACAGGTCAGGGTCATCAAGTTAGTCCATGTTTCATTGCCACCAGATTGGCAAAAGTAGAAATGAGGATAATTTATCTTCTGCATTTCCAGCATAGATTCCCCTAGACCAAGTCTTATCATTTTGGTCTTAAAAAAAAAAAAAAAAAAAAAAAAAACAGGGGACCAGCATTTGACCCCTAAAGCTCAGATTATCTCTTTTTCCTTCACTCCTTAGTTAGGCAAAACTCCAGCAGAATAAAGCCTTCATGAATAGGCCCACAGTGAATTTAGTGTAACACTAAAGACCTCTACTCACAATTATTAACTTTTCATTAAAATTACCCAACAGTCCCTTGTGCTCCTCCCTCCCCTACTGTCCAGCAAAATGCCTCAGTTTACTGAAAATTATCTTCTGCATTTCTGTCTGACAAAGGAACTGTGGAAAATATTTGAGGGTTTTATTGTAAACCCCAGTATCAACAGTGTCAGAGGAGTAATGAAAAAATAAATAAATAAAATAATTTACCTCTGCCACAGTGAAAAATCAGAGAGGGTAGGGAGAAGGTTACTAACTGCTGCTCCTTGTTCTCTCAGAGAAGAGCCCTTACATCCATAAAGCCACATTATCAACCCTTTACTAGATGTACAGCATTCTGTACTTTTCATTGAACACAAATGGTTACAGCTCTGCTGCTTTCTGGAAAGTCTCTCATTTACACACAAAGCAGGCAGAACAGCTTCTAACCAGCACATTGCCTTAAGCAAATAGCATGTTAAAGCACAGATTTTAAGTGTATGTAATTAAATAATGATGCTGCTTCAGCAGCAAGTGCTGCAAACAATCCCCTCTGCAAACTTTAAATCAACAATTTTAAGATATTATGCAGCGATTGCCAGACATGTTCATACCACTAAGACACTTGGCATAACCTAATAAAAAGAAAAAGAGGTCCTTCCAACAACATACTTAAGATAAGTTAGAACGAGAATTGGAAAAAAAAACCTCCTACATCTGTAGTGGGTAGAAAAATCCCTCAAGTAACAGGCAATTCTAGGAAATTTCACATTGCATAATCACTTCAGCACAAACCAGTAGATTGTGGACTTTTTTTCCTCATGCATTATAGTTATTCCAAATAGTTTTTGACCACAGTGCAACAAATACAGAATGCCATTATTTAGCTCCTTGAAGCTGACCTGCAATGGCAGTCATTTTGCTTTTGAAATGTGTGCCTAATGCTCCAAAGAACTTGCATGAGGACTTTTTAAAAATACATACCTTAAATGTACTTTATCCCCTCCCCCATGTCAGACCTCACAAGTCTCACCACATAATTAACTCCTGTTCCATTTAGAGGAACAAATATTTTATACAGATACTTAATACAAGTGTACATACAAAGGTATACTCAGAAGGCAAGATAATCATAATGTACTGAAAATGTAAACAAGCAGATGGAAGTAGGTGGCTCAGAGGATTATATATGGCATATAGAGCCTTTCACTCGTCAACATCACTTCAGATTCATCCCAGGTTGGTAGCAACAATCTGTCAGTCACTATCTGACACCTGTATGTGAAATGAGCTTATGTTCCAATCCAGTTCCTAATGAACTAGTGCCCATTTTATAAAAAATACCATGTGCTAGGCTCTGTTTTTGGCAATTGCATTAGAACAGTCCAAGTTTTGAAAGGGGCAGGACCCTAAAATTGTGGGCCATAGGACCATTACATCAAGGACTATAGAACCCCATCCCACTGCTAATGGTAGTTAGGATGTCTATCACAGTGGTTCTCAACCTTTCCAAATTACTGTACCCCTTTCAGGAGTCTGATTTATCTTGTGAACCCCAAGTTTCACCTCACTTACAAACTACTTGCTTACAAAATCAGACATAAAAATGCAAAAAAGTGTCACAGCACATTGTTACTGAACATGTGCTTACTTTCTCATTTTTACCATATAATTATAAAATAGATTAACTGAAATATAAATATTGTACTTACATTTCAGAGTGAGCCTTGTCTGAAGCCGGAGCTCCTGGCAGCGGGGCTGAAGCCTGAGCCCTGCTGCTCAGAGCTGAAGTGTGTAACTTAACTTTGTGGGGCCACCTTGTGGCCTGGGGACCCAGGCAATTTCCCTGTTTGCCACCCCAAATGCTGGCCCTGAACTTGCAATCCCCCTAAATCTGTCCCGCAACCCTCCCTGGGGATCGCAACCTCCAGGTTGAGAAACTGATCTAGATGAGTTGAGTACCCCCTGGAAGACCTCTGCGTACCCCCAGGGCTGTGTACCCCTGGTTGAGAACCACTGAGCAGGTAAGAGGAAAAAAATGCTTGGAAACCAGACACCCTTGGAAGACCAAGAATGCTGCTGTTAGTCTTTGCACAAAGGAATTTAAAGCAGGAGGCAATAGGGAACAATGCAAATTTGTACCATACTGAATCCAGAACCATTAACACGGTATTCTTTAATGCAGCAGAAAAATCACTAGTTTGCAATATAGTTCTGAGTGGGCTTAATCCTTTAGTTCTGAGCACCTACTTCTTTTTCCAGTGATCAGAAGCCACAAAAGAATGAACCCAACCAAATACATTACAAAACATCCTAGAATAAAATTAAAGCAAGTTGATGGGGGAAATTGCAGTGCTGATGCCAGTGTTGAACATGTTCTAAAGACTGGAGTCACCTTTCAGTTACTAAATGCCCTTGAAGGGTCCAATCTGATACTCACTCATTTCAATGAAAGCAGAAGTGAGTATGCTCATTCACCCCCACAAAAAAATGTAAATGCATATTCTTTCCAGACAGTTGTATTTCCAAAAAAGGGGTAGCTTTATGAAAATAGGAATTACAGAATGGCTGATCCCATTGGTTCATCTAATCCGCAATCCTGTCTCCTGGAAGGAGCCATTAGTCAATTTTGCAGTAATTTACATTGGTGAAATAGAGGATGAAAGGATATGACATTACTACATTGACCAGCCTGGCAAACTACTACTTTTGTTTGTTTGTTGAAAAACCAAAGCAAAGCAAAAAATCGAAGTGATTTTAATTGGGCAGGAGAGAGGGGAAGGGAGCCCTCTCTGTAGAGGAAAGTAACTTTAGTAGTTTATCCCATAAAAAAACAAACAAACTCAAGTGTTTCAGTACTCTGTGTCCTTCTCAGTAATCTCACCCACACACGTGCATGCACACACACACAAATGTTCTCTCATATCTAATTAGCCACAAAAACAGTGTTACAAAACAAATCCAAACAATCTTTCTTAAGCCCCAATTTAAGAGGCCATGAGTTGAATTAACTGAAACCTTTTATCATGTAAGATGTATCCTCTAGTTCATACAGGAATTAATTCAGGGAAATTCTATGGTGTATGTTACACTGGAAGTCAGACTAGATGATCACAGTGGCCGCTTCTGGCTTTATAATGTATGAATAAGAGTTAATACATTCTTAAGCACAGAACACGTTTGCTGTTATAACTTATTAAGTTTAATAGCAATCAAAGATATTTAATTCCACTGAATTTGTTCCCATTAAGTCTTACCTGTCATTCTGTGGCAAGTGGAATGATTGAACAGGTGTGTTTTTATTTTTTCTAGTGTTAGAAGAGAGGCAAAATAAAAGGGCCATATAGTACCACTGATATACACTAACACTTGCCCAGTAATTTAAACTGTTGATTCTGCCTCTCCTCACCTCCAAACCACCAAAACTTAAATGGCACAATCCGGCCCTTAGTACTGACCTGTTACTGTCTTGATTTTGGCTGAAATCTTAGTAAGAAGCTCTGCTGATTTTGTTCTTCTGGTTCAAGTTAATATGGTTGTTGATGATCTCAAGTACACACAGTTCTACTTTTATATTAAGACACTGCCTTTGTGTCTTCTAAGTCGATACTACACAGCAAAACAGTGTTGAAAGGTTCTTTCCAAAGATTATGAGAATTATTTCTGTTACCAATTCTAGTGACTCATACAGTTAGTAACATGTGAGAGGAATTTAACTCTATCCTCCTCAAAACACCAAACTTGAAAGCAAAGCATTTGAGGTGTTATTCAAAAATATTGTTCTAAGATGGTAATGGGGACAAATCCTGCAAATTTGCCTTGGAAAGAATACCAGAGTCACTTCTGAGGAGTATATTAAGTAAAAAGGGCTTTTGGTGGTTTCAAGTAATTTTTAAAAAGGAAAAATTATGAAGGTGCAAAAAATAAGCATCCTTCTGGAACACTAGAAAAACTTCCAAACAAAGCACAATTATGTTTTGATCAAACAAATTAAATGTCTTACTACAGGCAATATTTAAGTAAAACATTTTTAGAGAAGAAGTGAAGGCAGATATACACACAACCACCAGTATGCCTAATCACAAGATGGTGCACATCCAAAAAACTGCTGCTCCCCATGCTACCTCTTTATGTCTTGCTTCCAACACCTCAAATGCCAAAATGGTTTACACCAGGGATCGGCAACCTTTGGCACGTGGCCCACCAGAGTAAGCCCCCTGGCGGGCCTGGCCGGTTTGTTTACCTGCCGCATCCGCAGGTTCGGCCGATCGCAGCTCCCACTGGCTGCGGTTCGCTGTTCCAGGCCAATGGGGGCTGCAGGAAGCAGCGCAGGCTGAGGGATGTGCTGGCCGCCGCTTCCCGTAGCTCCCATTGGTCTGGAACGGCAAAACACGGCCAGTGGGAGCTGCGATTGGCCGAACCTGCGGACGCGGCAGGTAAACAAACCGGCCCTGCCCACCAGGGGGCTTACCCTGGCAGGCCGCGTGCCAAACGTTGCCAATTCCTGGTTTACACTCAGCAGAAATACACTGCACAAGAATGAAAATGAAAACTAAGAAAAAATGACAAAATAAACAGACAACTACATAATGCTGAGTTTCACCTGTCTAAAAATAAAAATGGAATTTTCTACTTATCTCTAAATTATGATTCCTCTGGCCTACTTCCTAAATAAAAAATCCTTAAAAAATTAGGGCTATTATCTCAAACTCCCTGTGCTAAAGACATGGTTCAATATGTCTTGCCAAGTCCTTTTGCATGTTTAGTTTTCTGATAGGGTGTTTAACAGATTTACATATAGAGGGTAAAAGGAAAGTGTATGATCCTAGAATTATCTTCAATAGCCTTTGAGACCCCCAATCCTGCAGGTGCTCCACACATAGGGGGCTGGGGGCAGGAAGAGAGAGAGAGAGAGAGAGAGAGAGAGAGAGAGAGAGAGAAAACACATACCTATAGAGAGCAGCTTCCAGTATTGGAGCCTGACATGGTAAGTGACTCAATCCGTTCCATTTTAGCTATACCAGTACAAAGTCCAGCATGGGTGCAGTTATACCAGTATAATTATTCCCATACTGAAAGGGGAATAAGCTGTGTAGCCAAGCCTTAGTTGGGTGATTAGGGAGAAGTAATAAAAACAATTAAAACATGTCCTTTTGTTTAGGCATTAAGGGCCTGATACTCAGATGTCAAGCATCTCAACTCTTACAGCTTAATCCCGAACAGTGTTGAGCACCTGTAACTTGACCAGGACCTAATAAAAGCACCTCTGGAAATTCAAGAACATTGTTTACATTTCCATGGTTTAAAGCACACCACTTACATGAAGCTCCTGTGCACTGCTTTAACCCCACCCCCCAATAATACACATTTTGTATAGAGATGTTTACTTCATAATAGCTACTTTGGAGCTATGGCTACCTCAACGAATGTGTATGAGATATTTGTTAGTCACAGATTATTAGAGCATATTTATAAAGTCCTATATTTGATGACTAACATAGTACAATGTAATAATTCTATATACTATATCAGTTCAAACTTTTAGTCTTGTGCAGTGTTTTAGCTTGCTTGCCACAGACTTTCATGGGAGTCAAGCAATTAAAACTCCAAAACACCATTCAAAACTTGAGGAACATGATTTCAGGGGGGGAAAAACAAAAAACTCCACACCATACAGGTTCACAGAAACTAACCTTCTTTCATTCCAAATCCTTGCTATAGATAAAAAATAGCTGCAAGGAAGCAATTGCACAGCCTCACTTTCTCCAAGATAGATTCTGGTTAAAATTTAAATAAAGAGACCTAGAAAATTAAACACAAAAAAGCTAGTTTAAAATAACGTTAAAGGAATTGACTTAAACCCACAAAATTCTTTGAAGTCTCCTATTAAGAGGATCCCTCTGCCAATCATCCTTATGTATTATAAGTGAAAAAATGACAATTCATATGGAATTATTGTTAGGAAGGAATGTGAGATTTAACTGAATTTAAGCTGCTTGCAATATAACTCAGTGCACACAGAAAACTTCAAAAGGATTCTAAGTGTATTTATTATAATGTTTGTACTAATGGGGCAGAGGTTATCACATGTAGTACTCAAAATAATTACAAGCTTCTTGAACCTAATAGAAACTTTTAGGAACTTAAAATACAGACATTAAATTTAGTATTATTGAATATCAAGCTGGATAAGCTGAAGACTTGGAATAAGCCCCAACAACCAGTTAAAACTTCTCATTCACACCATTTATTCCTAGGTGTGTGTAGAGAGAGAGAGCGCATGAGAGAGAGAGATCTTATACAAAGCAACACTCACACAAATCTCAGACCTTGAAGTACCTGGGCTCAGTGGGGCAAATTAAGAAGAGAATGTGGTTCCAACACTGAATTGGATGTCTTTAAACTCACTAAAGGTCTATCTTAATGTTACATCAGGGATTAGGTGCATGAACCATATTTCAGGCAGTGCTGTGTAGTATACTTGGTAAATCTCCTTAAAAGCAACTAAGTTTTATGGAATACCAGTACCACGTAGGAAAGGAACAGCTGGTTCACAGCCAACAGGTTAACGTCTACATTGTTGATGACATTGTTTAGGGTGTGTATATATATACATACACCTTATATCTTCCAAAAAAGCATACTTAAAAAGATCTGAATTAATTGACTGTGGTTGCACTAAGCATTGCTTCAAAGAAGGCACATTTATAAACTATCAGGTTCATAACAGCCTCAGAAAAGTAGATACAAAACATATTTAAAATATCTTGTTTGAGAGATTTGTAGCATATGATGGTACTGTTTTACTTTTAGTCACTCACTAAATATACCAGTTAACAAAAATCAAGATGAGAATCAGAGCTTCAAAGTTTAGGTGCAAACTTTCACATAGTTTAAGTATTCAGGTCCAGCACTTGGGTTTGAACCCATCTCTATGCAAAAACAAACACTGCTAAAATCTATATATTCCTGTCTGGAAGACAAAAATTAGCTTCTAAATCCAAATTTAGGCAAAAAGTTGCTGAGCTTCTGCAGCTTTCATTCACTTCAACTCATGAATGACAAAAACAAAATACAGTAGAACCTCAGAGTTATGAACACCTCAGGAAGGGAGTTTTGAACTCTGAAATGTTCATAACTCTGAACAAATTGTTATGGTTGCTCTTTCAAAAGTTTACAACTAAACATTGACTTAATACAGCTTTGAAACTTTATATGCAGAAGAAAAATGTTGCTTTCTTTTTTTTTTTTTTTAGTAGTTTACATTTAACACAATACTGTACTATATTTGCTTTTGCTTTTTTTTTTTTTTTTTTTTTTTTGGTCTCTGCTGCTGCCTGATTGTGTACTTCTGGTTCCAGATGAGGTGTGTGGTTGACTGGTCAGTTCATAACTCTGGTGTTTGTACTGTGAGGTTCTACTGTAGATCCTAATTATGGTCCATGCATTTCCATAGGTTACCTGCTGAAAAAGCAAGAAAATCCCTACAAAACACCTCACTCCAGATTCTATGCACAAATACTACGAGACCACCTAACAGCACAACAATGATCCCAGGGAGAAGAACTGCAAAATCCAAAAATGGAACTGAGGTTTGAGGAAGTCCATGGGGAGTGAGGCCAAAATACTACAGTACATGTGCTACCGTGGCAAGTCACAACCTCTTTTCGTATCATTGATTTTTAAAGCACAACTCCCCTTGGAAATTAATAGGGATTTCTGCTCAAGACCTGAAGTAACAAACTACAGAAAACAATAAAACATTTATAAACATTTATACGAATAGCTAAGCAGTGGTGGCTGTCTTCACCTCAGATTACAAGAAACCTGAAAGTTTTCTATACATTTCCACACACTGCGGTCTTTACTGCAGATTCTACCATGTGTGAAGCAGCTCACTGCTCCATACTTCCCCACTCCCCCCACACAGTATTTAGTTTTATGATTTCTGCAATGAGTTTGTTATCCATAGCCATTAACAGTTACTACAGTTTCATGCAAGTAGAATCCTACACAAGCTGCAGAATTGGAGTCCTAAGTAGCTCAATTCTGTAACAAATGTTTGAAGATCAAAGAACTTTCTCTACCTTTTTACTGCAAAAGAGTGCATATGGCCTTATGTATAGATGAGAAAGTATCTACATACAAATATAAAAGCATGCTTATACATGTTCACAAATTTTTAGTAGTATGTAGAAAAATAAACATACCACCTCATAAAACCAAATTCTTTGGGGTAAAATAGCCTCTCACACTCACATTAAATTAGATCCATAGCCATTCCCACATCACAAAGGTGTCCCCGTTGAAGTGCCAGCATTCCATGGAATGCCACTGGCAGAGAGTAAGAATTTAGCAATATTTCACACTTACTGTGCATAGTGGTTTTCCTCTTCAAAGAACTTCAAAATCATTAAAGTTAATTCACACAACTATCTATTACAGGTTAATTAACACTAGCTCTGTTTTGAAGTCTATACATAATCTGCTGTGTTTAATTTCAGAATCCTGTGTGCAAACACTGTGTGCTCTTTCATCTCCTTGGTATGTCAATTTTATAAAACTTGAGGCAGCATTGTGTAGTGACTGAGGTACAGGACTGAGAATCAGAAGTTCCTTGGGCTTGATTCTTCTTCCACTTATATCAGCGTAAAGCCCCGGTCCTACAGATACTTTCACAGAGTGACTTTGAACTCAATGGGTATGTCTGCACTGCAGCTGGGAGCGAGCCTCCCAGCCCAAATAGGCACACTGGCACTGACAGTACTCAAACTAGCATGCTAAAAATAGCAGCATGGAGTTGCTGCACCCTGGGAGGCTCAAGCTAATCACCTAAACACAGACCTAGGGGGTTGGGTGGCTAGCCCAATCCTCTGCTAGTGTGGACCTTGTAGCCCTGTTACTTTCAGTGCGCTAGCACAAATCTGTCTAAGCAGGCGGGGAGGCTGGCTCCGAGCTGCAGTGTGCAGACATATGCAATGGGACTACTTGAGTGAGTAAAATTACTCATGTTGTAGAGAGTGAAATTTTCAAAGCAGCCTAAGAGAGAGAGGCACCCTGGGAGTTGGGCACCTAACTCCCTTGAACTCTTTTGAAAATCCCAGCCTGTTTGCAGGATTGTGAAATAAGCAGTTAATGGAGTAACACATGTGCCAGAAGAATCAGGGCACTACAGTGTAATCCTGGATTTGCCACTGACTCACTCTGTAGCCTTGAGCAAGTCACTTCACCTCTCTGCCTTTCTGAGGTGTGATACAAGGATAAATTAGTTACTGTTTGTAGAATGCTTTGAAAATGTGGAGTCCTATTCGTTTCCCGCCTGTTATCCTTATCTATCTTTAGTACTGTAAACTTGACCCTGCAAACCCTGCCGGATATGTGAATCCTGCAAAATCCCTTGTGGTTTTCCTCAAAACCCTCTGCAGTGAGCACACACAGCCACCAATAGTTGTACCGCTTTAGGTATATAGGGGTGTAGTTAAAGCCGTACAAAGCCCCCTGTCAGTCAGCAGGCTGGGAAAGAGCTCTGTGTGTGTGTATGGGGAAACCCAACCTACCCTGTAGCGCAGCCTCGGCTAAGCTCGTGTGAATCTTCTCATTAACCTCTAGATGACTCAACCTTCCCTCCGTGTCATGTGAGGGGAGGCGCTGCTGGAGTTCCCTCCAGGGGGCTTTCTCTGATGCAGATGGGGCCAGTTCACCACACGGTATCTGTTGTTGTTCGCGGCTGTTTTGGGATGGCCAGACGAGCCGCTCACAATCTCCCCGGCAGGATCTGTCCCTTACCGCTTGGCAGGCAGCGGCATCCCCACCCCAGCCCCAAGCAAAGCTCCGCTCCCAGTCAGGTTCCCGAAACTCCCATGGAACTGGTCAGAGTTGAGGAGAAACCAGGCGCTGGCACCTCACCTCGTACCTTCCCGCTCCTCCTGGGCTCCCTGCATTGGCGGCTCGGAGCTGCAGCCAGGGCAGGGATTCGGCGGCGGCGGCCCGAACTCCAGCTCGCAGAGAAGAGGTTGCAGCCCCCGGCAGGGGCCGGAGAGCCCCAGAGCGCTCAGGGATGGAGCGGGGGCCACTTTTCCCGGCTCCCTCAGCAGGCCGTGGGGAAGAAGAAGGAGGAGACACAACGCAGCGCCCGGCCGTGCTGGGCTCCGGGAACTTCGAGCTGCAGCAAAGCGGCTGTCAGGAGAGGCTGGGCACCAAAATCCCCCCCACAGGCCAGGGAAGTCCGAGAACTTCACACGCCAGGCGTTCTCCGGCGCAGTTCTACCCTCAGTTCAAGGACAGAGTCCCGCCCCTTGGCTCCTGTGTTCAACAACACCCTCCCTCACACACACACGCCCGTCTCTCTCTCACACGCATCCTCCCTCTACCCTTTTCTCTTTCATTTCCCCCTCCCCTTATTTTAGATCTCGTTTCTCTCTCCCTTTTCCCCCTCGCACCCTCCTCATTCTCTGTTTCTCCCTGACCCCTTTCTTTTTCTTCCTCCTTGTCCCCCAGTCTCTCATTCTTTCTTCCTGTCTGCTTCACACTCTCCCTACAGAGATTCCCTGGGGGTAATGACGGATGAACCAACGAACCAAACCATCCATCTCCAGATGTCCCCAGCTAAGTCCAGGGAGTTATCTCAGCTAGAGATGTACCTGATCCCTTGCCCCAGCTCTGCTCCTCTCTCCTTCTCCTATCCCAGTTTCCCAAAGTTTGGATCTGAACTTCTCAGTTTCAGTCATATTCCAGAATGGGCCTGAATTGCTCACTTATAAATACACCACCTGAGCTTAGGAAAGTAGATCAGCAATTAACTTGGCAGTTTAGGGCTCATCTCTAATCACAATCTTTCTATGATACATAGAGTGAGGGTCCTGTTCTCTGTACTACAATACATCATGCCTACTTCTCCACTACACCCCATCCCATTTTCCATGTTACAATCGAGGAAACATTGCATATAAATGTGCATTGATATATTGTTCAAAGCAGATAAGAAAAAAGACAAGCAAAATCTACAGATAAGACAAATTACACAGTGTTGCCAACCACAAGCATCCAAAAATCACAAGTCAGGCACCCCCAAAAAATGATGAATCATTAAAGTGAATGGGACTTGAATAACATGAGCAGGATTTGGCCCTATTTGACAAATTTATCCAGTCTGAAGCAAGAAGTGAAAAAAAAAATTAACAGTTGACACCAAATGTGTCAGATTTTGGGGAAAGAAGGAATATCAAATAACAGAAAATATGCTAGAACAGTCCCTCTTGCTCAGGACAAATTGGAGGAAAGTACAGATAAATCAAACAAATTTTAACAAAGACAAGTGCAAGTAGATGGAAAGCTCTTTGGGGCAGAGGCTTTTTATTATGCATTTGTACAGTGCTCTGATCTATTATTGAGGTTCCTAAACACTACTGCAATACAAATAATGACATGAACAAAGAAAATAAAAATCACAAATGCAAATGCAAAATAAGAAGCCAATGCTGGACAATATTACTGCAGAAAAAGACCTGTGTGGAAGAGCTGATGGAAAAAATTATGATTCCATATGAGGACACTTTAAAAAGCTAATGCAATCTTGCAATATTAATCTTGGGATATCAAAAGTAAATGTATATCTATGAGAAACAAACATGCCAAAAAATGTCAAAAAAAGCGGTTCACCACATAACGTATCCTAGAGACAACGGAACATTTAAAAGATATTACAGAATAATCAGTTGAGGCCTCTGGTCTATGGTTAGATTTTCCACTTTAAACCTAACATCTTGTGATGAGATTTAATTTCTCAGATATTTCAAAAGCACTGTGGCCAGAAATGTGATATAGACACGGGTAGCCAGGCCCAATTTTTAAAAGATATGTTTTTAACCCCATGATTTATTCTTCAGTTTGGGATCTTAAAAATAAAGTTTGGACTCAGCTTAAGACACATTGTGGGGAAGTTCTAGTATAAGGATAAAAATGAAAACAGTCAATTTTAAAGGCAGGGAGTCCTCAAAGTACTCTAAAACATTTCCTTTTAAACATCAGGGATAGTTAAACTGGAAAAAATAGCTATCAAGAAGACATATGTTATTATTCCTAAAAAAAAATATAATAATACTTTTGTAATTTATTTTGATTTATTACTCATTTCTTAAAACTATGGGCTAAATTTTGAGCCTTTTCTCAATGCTCTGAATATACAGGAGGAACCTCTTATTCCCCTCTTGTTCCTGATGGTGGAGGAATTTGCTCCAGCCCTTTATAAGGTGACATATTCCTCTCCCCCTCACACTGACTCAGTTCTGTAGGTTGGCATGTTGGAGGCAGAGCCAAAGTTCCACCCATTCCCTGCTACTCTGTAAGCCCTCCCCACCCACCTGCTTGTAGCAGGGAATAGTGACCCCATGAAGATTGTTCCCTCTGCACCTGGAGCAGTAATTTAGGCAGCCCACACAGAAGTAAGACCCTCTGCAGCCACATTAGGGCTAACTACTTTTACTCAACACCGCATTATGGGCAAATTCATGGCCCCAATGCACAGCCCAAATATCATTAATGGAAAAGAGGAGTCTTTGTGGCGGCTGCAGTAATACTATGTATGGGTATCTATATCTGGTGGGGGCATGAAATCATGACCTTTCTTTTCCATCACTGAAAAACCTCCTTCTCTGGAAGCCCCAGCAGAGTGTTGCTATATAATATATATTGGGTATAGGCCTCTGCTCCCTATGTCTCTTATCAGCTTTTGTTCCTATGTTACATCCTAATTGTAGAGAAGCACCTAGGTATTGAATATTACCAAGTGTGGTGAGACCCTCTGTCTAGACAAGGGGTGGGCAAACTATGGCCCAGGGGCCGCATCCGGCCCTTCAGACGTTTTAATCCGGCCCTCGAGCTCCCGCTGGGGAGCGGGGTCCATGGCTTGTCCCACTCCAGCGCTCCAGACAGGGAGCAGTGTTGGTGGCTTGCTCCACTCTGCACGTGCCATGGCTCCGCACAGCTCCCGGAAGCAGCGTCATGTCCCTCCCTCCGGCTCCTATGCATAGGGGCAGCCAGGGGGCTCTGCACAGTGCCCCCACCCCAAGTGCTGCCCCCGCAGCTCCCATTGGCTGGGAACTGCGGCCAATGGAAGCTGCAGGGGAGGCACCTGTGGACAGGGCAATGCGCAGAGCCGCCTGGCTGTGCCTCCGCATAGGAGCCGGAGGGGGGGGGGGACATGACGCTGCTTCCGGGAACTGCTTGAGGTAAGCACCACCCCGAGCCTGCACCCTGACTCCCTCCCATGCTCCAACCGCTGCCCCAGTCCTGATCCCCCTCCTGCCCTCCGAACCCCTTGGTCCCAGCCGGGAGTACCCCCCTGCACCCCAACCCCTCATCCCCAGCCCCATTCCACCGCCAACACCCACAGCCAGAGCTCTCAACCCCCCTTGCACCCCAAACCTCTGCCCGGAGCCCCCTCCCACATCCAGAACTCCTTATTTCTGGCCCCACCCCCGAGCCCGCTCCCCCAGACAGAACCCTCACCCCCTCCCATACCCCAACCTCCAATTTTGTGAGCGTTCATGGCCCGCCATACAATTTCCATACCCAGATGTGGCCCTCGGGCCAAAATGTTTGTCTAGACTCTAGGCCAGGGGTGGGCAAACTTTTTGGCCCAGGGCCACATTGAGGTTGCAAAACTGTATGGAGGGCCGGGTAGGGAAGGCTGTGCCTCCCCAAACAGCCTGGCCCCTGCCCCCTATCCGCCCCCACCCCCTGACTGCCCCCCTCAGAACCCCCGACCCATCCAACCCCCCCTGCTCCTTGTCTCCTAACCACCCCTCCCAGGACCCCCCACCCCTAACCCCATCCCCTATCCAACCCCTCCTGCTCCCTGTCCCCTGACTGCCCTGACCCCTATCCACACCCCTGCCCCAACAGGCCCCCTGGGACCCCACCCCCATCCAACCTCCCTGCTCCCAGTCCCCTGACTGCCCTGACCCCTATCCACACCCCCTGCCCCCTGACAGGGCCCCCGGGACTCCCACGCCTATCCAATGCCCCCGGTTCCCTGACCCCTATCCACACTCCCACCCCCTGACAGCCCCCACCCCTGGGACTCCCACGCTTATCCAACCCCCCCCATTCCCCGTCCCCTGACCGCTCCCCCGAACCTCCGCCCCATCCAACCGTCCCCTACTCCCTGTCCCGACTGCCCCCCGGGATCCCCCACCCCTTATCCAACCTCCCGGCCCCCTTACCATGCCGCTCAGAGCAGCATGTCTAGCAGCCACGCTGCCCCGCCGGGGCCAGACATGCTGCCGCGCTGCTCAGCAGGAGCGCGCAACCCCGCCGCCCAGAGCGCTGCCCACGCGGCGGCGTAGCTGCAGGGGAGTGGGGACAGCGAGGGAGGGGCCAGGGGCTAGCCTTTCCAGCCGGGAGCTCAAGGGCCGAGCAGGATGGTCCCGCAGGCCGGATGTGGCCCGTGCCAGTAGTTTGCCCACCTCTGGTCTAGGCTGTGCTCTGGGTTTTTTGTGTATGCAAAATTCCCACTTACTTTATATAGGCAACAAACAAATGTTCAGACCATATAAGTACTGTAAATACATAGGTGCAACGGGAGCTGGTCTATCTGAACTAAAGATGTTGTGCAGGTAGATTGAACATGTTTTATTGGTCTAACTTGTAATTATTTTGATTATTGAAAGATGATTGACTCTACCATGCATTAAAGTCTGCAATAGACTTACAACTGTAAGAGTAAATTACAGACATGCACCATAGCCTTTCAAAAAGGTGTGGTAGTTGTGAGCTATTCAGGCAAAATAGATCATGATAGGCAGAGGATTATTGTTCTGGGGATTATTGCATAACTAACTTGTGTTTTGAGAAATACTTGTAAAATGGGACAGAGAAAGCAAATTGGTTGGCTGAGGACAAATCCAAGTCATGAACCTAACCAGAGTATAAATCCTTAGGTGTGTATGGTCCAGAAATATCAGTAATACACTTGCATTTATTTACTATGTATTCATAGCCAAAGGTGTGTGAGTGCCTTAACAAAAGATTAACTAAAAATAATGAGGAAAAAAGCAAAATGGCCCCAAACAAATCCTAGAACTCCTGTCAAGTCTACACTAAATTGTAGCACAGCCAACGAGTGAAGCTTGTGAAACCTTGATTTTTGCACTTCCCACCTTGTTGTGATTTGAATTGTGCATTTTCAATGTTGCGCTTATATGTATATATATATTTGCATTTTATTTATATTAATTTAAAACTGATTATGAGGTCAAATGACAAGGGTTCAAACCATTTTAGTTTAAAATATGACAAAATATAGCATTATTTAATATACTGTTAAAAGTAAAATATGCCATTCAATAAATGGGTCAGCATTCTCCAAACAAATATTCCTGCACTTGTTAAGTCAGTCAAAGCATGTGGCTATGCTATGTCTTTCTGATTTCACTGTAACTTTATTCCAACACCACTTCCATTAACTATGTATTGCCCAACACTTATCCTGTGAAGAGACAGTGGTTTCCTTTTTAAAAAACTAACACCTAACCCAAACCTTGGCATGTTTGCAAATGCTATAGTAAAGGGCAGCCAGCTACCTCCCTGTTGCTGACTCAGATCATGTTTTTATGGGAACCACCCACAAGATCAGAGCGGATTATTAAAGAACAATGGGCTAATCCTTCTCTCCCTTACACATATTACCCTGGTGTAACTCCACTGAAGTTAATGAAGTTACTCCTGATTTGCAAGGATGTGAAAGGAGAATCAGGCCTGCTGGACTTGATTCATCCCTGCACTAGCACAGGCTTGACCAGTTGAAAGGGAATGTATTCTGGGAATACCAGGAGTTGGTACAACACCATGTACAGGCCGGAGCTCTGTGGGCTGCCCTAACTTGCATCCCTGCTTCAATGGCTCCTGTCGGATATCAGGAACTCAGAATTACCAGGATACAGTATGCCCCAAATCCACCCTTGCTCTGTACTTATGTCTCTGCTGTCCTCTTGTGCATGCCAGCCTGTCCTGGAATACCCCTCCACTGGAGTGGGTGCTGTAGAGGTCGCACAGAGCCTCCTCTACGCACAGTATACCAGCCTCCTCACTGGTGATTCACTGTGGGAGGAGGGCTTGTGCCCGTCCTATGGCCTATATTTGCCCTGTTAGCTATTATAAAAAGTGTGTCTGTGCTTTGAGCTGGAGGTGTAAATTCCAGCTTAAGGAGACACACCTGCACTAGCTCTCATCAAGCTAGCATACTAAAAATAGCATAGCCATGGGAAAGGCTAGCTGCCCTATGTATCGATGGTCCAGATGGGATTGTACAGGGGTGGCTAGTCCTTCCCACTACTCACACCATCAAGGCTACCCTCTATTCAGAACTAACACAGGTATATCTCCTTAAACTGGAATTTTCACCTCCAGCTCAAAGTGTAGAAAATACCCAAAGGGGCTATTGAGCATTGATTAATCAGGCCTGATGTCTCTAATCAACAATACTTACTGATGGGTTACCAACAGCTGAGAGTGTCTCCGTTATCAGTAAAGGCCCAGGCATGGGAGCCAGGAATTCCTGCATTCTGGTCACACTGCTGACACTAACTCCATCTGTGACCCTAAGCAAGCTCCTTATCTATGTTTCATTTGTAAAATGGGTATAACAACACTTACAGAATTTATATTCCTGGATGTGCATTTGAGGATCAAGGCCCCAGTCCTGTAAAGTGCTATACACCTCCAAGGTTTTACAAACATATTGATTAGCACCTTATGCCACTGATGTTAGTAGGGCTATTTGAGGAGTAAGGTAATACTCAACACAAGTAAGAGTATCAGAATGTGGCCATTGTAAAGAGCTTAGAAAATTTTAATGACAGTTATATAAATCTTCAATGATATGATATTATATTTGTATAGTATACAGTACTCTCACCAGGGTGGCATAACGTGCTACTATTAAATCAGGCAGTAACCAGTCAGAGCAAAAATAGTCTTAGAACTGTGTAGTTCAAATGTTACTGGTGGAGTAAAACCCTCTTTGATGTATAATCTTACTGGGCACTTTTTTCTTGAAGCACAGTTTAGTTTGGTATTCATGGTACAGATTAATGGAACAAATCTGTTCCCAGTGTGTTTAATGTTCCCTTTTGGTGCACTGGACATCTATTCTTTTGACAGGTTTTATCCTAATGAGCATGGATTACAAACTCATTCTCTGAAGACTGGAGAGGACTGAATTATATTTTCAATTAGGATCCATAGATCTAGGCCAGTGGCTTTCAATCTTTTTTCATTTGTGGATCCCTAAAAAATTTCAAATGGAGGTTCTAACCCCTTTGGAAATCTTAGACATAGTCTGTGGACTGCCAGGGTCCACCATTAATTCAAAGATAAAGTGTAAAATATAGCCCGGAGATGGTAAACAACATGTTAACTAATAATATTATACTGTTCTATTCAGCATCATTCAATAAAAGCAGTGGTACTGGACACCTTTAGAACTATCCTGAAGGGAAGCCCAGCTGTGGTTTGTTTCTTTCCTCCCGGCTGATGGGGAACTCATTTGGAGGGTGAGCTCAAGCTGAGTCAGAAAGAGAAAAAATATTAACAGTTCTACTGTTTACAACTGAATTAAAATGTGACAAATGTATGTTGGGGGGAGGGAGGGGGAAGCAGGGTGCTGGTTGCTGTATGCACTACTGCATCCAGCTACAGTAGATAGGGACAACAGCTAGATATTTCTGCTCAAATGATCAACAATGAGATGTCTAGCATTGTTGGCATTTAGATCATACTCGTTATGCTTCAGAGTAAACTCCCAGTTGGAAAAGATGGAGACACTTTACACCTGTGAGAGGTATTCTTAGAGGCTATCCGTCTACAAACCCAGGAAGATATCACAGCTTTGATTTCACATTTGAAAGGATCATTTTGCAATCAGAGGTTTACAAGCTTGGCTTAACACAAAGAAATCACACCTGGCCCTACTCCCTGCAAGCCCATGTTTGCTGAGGTCAGGATGTTGCACCAGAGCTGAGTTGCACACCACACAAGATATGCATACTTGCTGCTCAAATCCCAGTCCCCATTGCTGTACATTGGCACATCTCTCATTTTGCTGCCAGGGACTCCTCTGGGCAGGGGCAGGATTTGCCCTTCCATACAGCTTGCATTACTCTAATTTAGTGATCAATACAGGCAGGAGCGGCCCCAGGGTTTTTGCCGCCCTAGGCAGCAGCGCTTCTCCTCTGAGCATTCGGTGGCGGGTGTCCTTCCGCTCCGCGTCTTCGGGGCACTTTGGCGGAGGGTCCCGGAGCGAGTGAAGGACCCGCCGCCGAATTTCCGCTGAAGACCCGGAGCGGAAGGACCCCCCGCCGCCGAATTTCCGCCGAGGACGGCAAAATGCCTCCCCCCAAATCCTGCCGCCCTAGGCGACCACCTAGGGTCGCCTAGCAGAAGCGCCGGCCCTGAATACAGCATTAGTCTCCTTATCCCTTTGCATGATCCCGAATGCCGTCTCAATCAGGACTGTTGTCCTCACTAGAAATTTATGTTGTGATATAACTGGTCAAATGTTTTGATCTACTAAAACTCCATCATCCACTTTGTGGGTTATTATAGAAAATGATAAAAGCTTATGTGAGCAATTTGACTGTGATTTATAACCAAAGGTTTTAAGATAGAAATTGCATAGGCAGTGTACATCAGTTATTAACACCAAGTTTTCACCAAGTATCACAGGTGTGTGCTCCCCTTGTGGGATAAAAATACCCACTCTACAGATAATTATGCAATAAATTTCCCTGCCTCATGTAATCGTGACATTCTCTCTTTCCATATAGATCTATTTGCATGCCAACAGTCACTAAATACTTAGAATTCCAGCTAAAGCAGCAACCCAACAGGAACACTTACCATGCACTCACTCCCTCAAATTCAAACTTCCAAGCAAGACCTTGTGCACTACCCAGCAGCAAGGTAGCTTGGTTTCTGTGGCACACCAGTTCTAAATGCTGCAACATCCTGAAAATCAAGAGACAACCCCCCACCCCCACCCCCCCGAATGGAGCATTTAAGTTAATATGAAAATGACTGCTAGCCAGTGCATTATTCCTTCTGCTATCTATTTTTATAATAAACTAAACTTAGATTATCCCCAACTTTTCAGTATTGCAGATTTTCACTTTAACAACAAGTTAAAGATGCTCTGGGGAAGCTGGAGGTTTTGACAGCTGAGTAGGGGATAACTGGGGCTTTTGGAACCTGGGAGGTTTGCTTTTTCCTCATCCAGGAAAGAGTGGACATTCTTGACATTGGTGAGCAGGCACATCATCTTCCCTGCCCCTCTGGAGCAGGGCAAGATGACATGACATTTTTATTTCATAGATAGCTAACGATATAAAATTTAAGCCCATAGCATAGTTACCCCTACAAAGAAGAGGCATACTCAATGTAAGTTACATTTTATCAACTGAGTTCTAATTGAATTTATCCTTTTAAATGCATAGAGTTCGAATCGATCTAAAACATTTATTATCCTGTCTGTTCAAGTATGGAGAACATGAATAGCTTGTGATAATGAGGTCTTACTGTAGGTCAAATCAAATAATTTCTGGCAAATTAAAGGAAAATTACCTTTTGGCTGACATATGATTTAATCTTTGGCTCCCAACAGTTTCAAAATAATTAATGTCTGATCATTTATATGTTCAGAATACCCAAATTTTATGTAGTGTGCATATTTTATATATGATATATAACTCACATAGACAAATAATTCAGTGAGGGAATTTCAGTAGCAAGTCACCACATCATTTAAATCTAAGATTAAAAAAAAGAAAGTTAGGCTTCTGGTTTTTGTTTTATTTTAGGGAAAGGAAAACCAAGATATAGTGGAAGAACTCTAACTTGTGCCAGTTCTCATTGCTAGGGAAGATTTCATTGTCATTTCATTCTTAAAACAAGCAAACAAACAAAACCCCAGTTGGTAGGATGTTTTCTCTAGTGGCAATAATATAGTATATTTGAAAACACTGAAAAGTTGCATGATTGTGACCAGTTAGTTGTTCCCTTCTTAAAATTCTTCTAAAATCTCTGCATATTAATGGAGGAATATGGAATATTATAGGATTTCTGCATTGACAAGATGTCTTAAAGACATCTAGAGTGTAACAAATGCACATGAAAACTTCACTGAAATCAATTAAGTTGCACCAATGTACATGGGGGTAGAATTTGGCTCACTAGTTAGAAATCAGAGGTAAAATCCTGGCCCCACTGAGAAAATTCTCATTGATTTCAAGGGGGGCAGGATTTCACCCTAGATTTCTATGTTAGTTTTAGCTGATGAGTAATTAGGTTTGTAGTTAATTGATTTCATACTAAAATACATTTAAGAATAAATGTTTAAAGGAGACTTGCAAACTCTCTTTTAAAACCCCAGCAACTTCAGTAGCTAGATTCTGAATATACTCAAAAATCCAGGCTAAGTGAAATAGCACATTATTAGTTTAATACATGATTTTTGGTCCCTTGCTATACCTGACCACACTGACCACTGACTTTCCCCACTCCAACTGAAGCCCCAGCATGCACTATTTTATGATGTCACACTGATCATTAAACCCTGCTGCATGACGGAGCCAGCATACACAGGTAAGGAAATGCCTATGCTTTAAGTATAAAATCGTGTTTTTAAAGAGATCTTCTAGATGTGTAGTTTCAGCTGGATACAGGATTCTTCCACTTCATGTTTTAAATGTGTGTGTGCTGTTGAACGCTAGCCTTGCTTTGTCTTCAGAGGTTGCTCAATACTTCAGTAGAGAGCAGATGATATACAGGGGTGGCCTATCTTTGAAAAATTAAACAAAGTTCATAGAATGTTTTGCATTCATACACAAATGGATTACAAGTGGTCCAATAACCAGTTAGA
The DNA here is from genome assembly GCF_028017835.1 of Emys orbicularis. Classification (NCBI taxonomy): domain Eukaryota; kingdom Metazoa; phylum Chordata; order Testudines; family Emydidae; genus Emys; species Emys orbicularis. Next base: position 106,284,280 of record NC_088689.1, read on the forward strand.
AAAACCTACTTTCATCAGGTTTAATAACTATTTAAGGTTTAACCAGTTCTTTATGAACTTACTTTATGAACTTGTTTTTTGCCAATGTCGATGTAGACAAGCTGAAATGGTTCAACTGGTCCTGTCATTACTGTATGACAATGCGCTAGAGCAGGGGTTCTCAAACTTCATTGCATCGACAATAAAAATTACTACATGACCCCAGGAGGGGGGACCAAAGCCTGAGCCAGACCAAGCCCCAAATGGGGGGAGGCCAAAGCCGAAGCCCAAGGGCTTCAGTCCCAGGCAGGGGCCTGTAATCTGAGTCCCGATAACCAGGGCTAAAGCCCTCAGGCTTCGTCCCCGGACGGTGGTGCTTGGGCTTCAGCTTTGGCCCTAGCAAATCTAAGCCAGCCCTGGTGACCCCATTAACATGGGGTCCCGACCCACAGTTTGAGAACCACTGTACTAGAGGCTTTTAAAAATCTCCCAGAATGCACTGTTCCAGCAGACAACCCAGGAATTTTGGGATAGATGTCCAGACACATTGCAAATGAAAAGATTTAAGATGGGATCACTGTGAATGCAAAACTTAAACTCATTCAGCCTGGCTAGCATGGACAATTAACTGTTTGTGCTTATTCCAGTACAGTTACAAGCAATTCAATTCTCTAATTAAACAACTAATACTTAACACACCCCTTATATATTCGTACATAGTTTTCTAGAATAGACAGGGTCATACTGTGTATGAGTCCATTCCAAAAACCCTGACTTACCTGAGTAGTCTTTATTTACGGGGAATAGTTTGCAGAATACATTAGACAAGTGCTTAGAATCCATTTGGATGAAAAAGAGGCTAAATGAAAATTGATTCAGAAGAAGTGAAAATGATCTAAACTCATTCAGTCCAAACTATTACACATTTTCTGGATGATGTAATTGGACTTCACTTGACATACAGAATCATGTATCGTTGTGGGACCTTCTGGTAATGTACAAGGAGAATAATTGCAATTACTGCACTCAAGGAGTCTTACTTCAAAAATTAACAGAAGCCATCTTTCTATACAGAACTTGTAGACAACTATTTTTTTTACAGCTGTTTGATATTAAAAGTCCCTGAATACATATCAGTTTATCTCCTAAATGTGACATATGAAGAGGAATAAAAATAATTAGGCAGAAATCTCAGATTCAGTACTATTAACCTGCTAATAGAAGCATAGTAAAATGTTATGTTTGCTTACACTACATATAGCTAAAAGAGAAAAAAACACATGCTAATTATACAAAATTAAAAAGTAACAGGACCATGCCTTATGACTTTTTATTTTGATGTTTAACTTCTAAATTATGGTACCATAAAAAAATTTCTGCAAATATCAGCTGCTGTCTACTGTCAACAGTTTATATACAGGTACAAAATACGGAAACTATATTTATCAATGTAAATATTAAACATACAGATACATCTTGCATCCTTAGCTTTCCACTATTTTTTCATCCTCAGAGAAACATATATCTTATAAACACATCAAAATGATCACATTTCAACACATTTGTAGACTCTAGTAGTAACAAGAGGGAGTATTTCACCATTTACATTCTGTTTAGATTTTACTAACACATGAAAATAGTAGAAAACTAATCTCTAAAATGTATATCAACATATTTGGTTTTTAAAATTTTTTTTACAAGAGCTTTTGCTCGTGGCCTCTTAAGGGGAAAAAAACCAGAATTCTTGCAAACTCAGTAGTAATTCCCCTCCTCTATCCCCCAAAATATGTATGCAATTTTTCTGAATTTAAAAATCAGAGTGGCTAACTTTGTCAAAAAATCACTATAAAGTAAATTAAACATTTCTTTCCAATTTATAATTCCATTTAATAAAAATAAAAATCCAAAGTGGTCTGCTATTTTCTACAGTCTATACACAAAGCCTATAATGACTTCTGTTCTTTTCCCCCCAAAGGCGTTCAAAATTAGGCTTCCTTCCACTACGTGGTGGGGGAAAATATATTTGACTAAAATTAATTTGATTGTGGTATCTATAACTTCAAGACTCAGTTAAGATTAGCAGGATTGTACAGCAAATTTATAAGTAATAAAACACTAATGTTAGTTTGCAATGGATTCATCAATCCATATTTGAAAATGACTGTTTGTTAAGAGTCAAGGGTGAAATCCTGGCCTCACTGAATTCATTGGGAATTTTGCCATTGATTTCAATGGAGGCAGGAATTCACCCAAATCTTTAGTCCTGCACACAGTAATAGGCTGTGACTTGTCCAGTCACCTCACTGTAGAGCTCAGCTTTGCTGCACATAGCAGGTGAAAACCTCCTGCCTGCCATCCAATCAAACCTCCTGCCTGCCATCCAATCAAACCTCCTGCCTGGTGTCCAGGCATCCAGGCTGTGCTTCTTTCTGCAATGGAACTGCACAAACCCCACTGAGACAGGGTCCTCCACACCTGCAGGTGGTGGGGCAGGATTTGCTCTTAAATGATGCTATCTAATTTGACCCAAGTGTTTTTAAACTTCCAAAGAATGGGGCAACTGTAAGAATTTTGCTTTCAGTACAATCCAAGGCACAATCTATACAAATCTTCTGTAGTTGTTTCTATGCTTTCAGATCATTCACACACTTTTTAGAATTAACTAAGATCCTTGTGACATTTTGAGCTTGTGGCATTCACTTTGAGTTTAGCAGAAAAATTACAGTGAAAAATAGCTGAAGAGCTTTACATTAGTAGAAATAAAGCTCCATCATAAATACTGGTGTAGGTATCTGCCTCATTCTATTGTTTTGTACCACAGTTATGAAGTGTGCTGGATTCTGCTGCCAATGATTACATTTAAATATGATTAAACTACTCAGATACCTGTTGAGAATCATATCAAAACCCAGCAGTTAAGATTAAAATGAACAAACACAGAACTGAGAAAGTTCCACTTACAGAAAGGTTTTTGACAGCTATGGACAGCTAGAACTATTATTACACCCTGATTAACACCCAATGCAACCCCAAATCAATGGGATCGGACAGAGTGCAGTTTAGACTCCAGATTAGTAAATTTGGCACAGGTAGCCAAACAGGACCTCCTTTGTTATTATTTACAGTGGCAAGCTTTGGAGGTATTCAAATTTTATTTTGCTTATGAGGAATTGCTGTCTGGAAGCAGTAGGGGTCTCTCACATGAAGATATACCTAAATTATCATTGCAAGAGAAGGAACTTCATGCTGTTTGTCTTCAGACAAATGTGGCCAGATGCATTATAGGGTGTCTGTAGTTAGAATTATGCTTAATATAACATGAGGTTAAAATGAATATTTATCCCATTCACTAGGATTTTCAGTACTGGGAACTTCAAAATAACCAATACACATTTGTCTTGTGGCTGCCCAATACAAAGATGTGCAGATGGCCAGTCACTCACTGCCTACTGTAACTTTCTATACTCCAAATGGATGTGAAGCACATTTTTATGGGGAAACTTGGAGTTTACATACTTTCTACAACAAGCACAAACTCTATTAGGGCTGTCCTCAGGCCCAATAGTGCCCTACACAAAGACAAGATTTGGTGACCCTTTCTCCATCACTCTCTACATCCTTTCTCCCACCAACCCATCCAGGAAGATGATAGGAGATTCATTTTCCACTGCATCATTCTATAGAGGTATATAGGATTTTTAAAAATTATATAAGTGATATGGTTCACCATGGCCTTATTTGTGAGACATCGTAGCCTGCTTGTCAAGGATAGAATTAAAAAAAAATAGAAATAATTACCCTAGCTCTGGATAGGCTAGCAAGAAGCTTCACTTACTGCATCTGTTGCAATGTTCACCCCTCACAGGCTGCAGCATTCTAAAACAGAGTATTCCTAAATCAAGTTCCTGACACTGCAATGAACTCAATGTGGGAAACACGTAGGGAACAGGAATTTTATCTTCCACAAAATCAGACAGAACTAAGACCATTTAAAAGAAACTAAGTCTGAAGACAGGTTTCCACAAAAAACTATTAACCTTGAAATGGACATCAGGAAATCCAAAAAACATATGTGTCCTATAGCCTTGCATTGTACCATCCTGGAGTTGAAATGACAGAATGGCACAATATGTTTCCCTTACATGGGTGTCAAAATATGGATAGAGATGGAGCTGTGCGGGATAGGACACATGCTTTTACCTTCCACTGGAATGCACTGGACTAGATAAACTTTTTGGAGGGACAGGGTTGAAAAAAATGCTTAAATGTTTGCTAAAGGAATATTTGTCTAATGGAGATTTACTAGGTCTGGCCTTTGGCATTTTATGACCATGACTCCTGTCACAAAAATCCCACTGATCATCACTAAAATACTCATACTATCAAATATTTCAGCATTTAAAACCAGAATTTCTGCTGCAAAACATGCTGTGCCATTGAGATGGTTAACGATCCAAGCCAAAAGTGACTAGTTATTGTATGTTCAGTCAAAAATATTTCTAATAAAAACATCAGAAGTGATTTTTGATTTTGATATCTGTAAAGAGTATAATTTCAACATGCAATTTAAGATGGTAATTTCAAAGTGTATCTTCATCTTTTTCAATGCTACATTTTCAGATCAGAAAAGAGTCTATAAAGAGATTTACAGGTAATCGTCTACTGGCCACAAATTCCCTTAGGAATAACAGATATCCTTCAAGGAAGCATTTGTTCCTTCAAGAAGTTTTAGCAGTTGGGGTGATGTGATGGTTAACACACAAACAGAGCCTATTGATAAAGTGGCAATGCTTAACAATCTTGTAAGACATTATAAAGGTGCAATTGCCTGTAGTTCATCGGTATGGATGTGGCAATGAAGTTCTGCTTTACATATTCCAGGGACTAGGCATTTTGTAGCAGTGAGCACAGGGGGTTCTTCTTCTCCTGGGAAAGAAAAAAAAAAGGGCATTTTATTTTTTGAACAGTGATTATTTTATTTGTACAACGGTCAACTGTATGTTGAAAAGAACACAACCAGATGATATCATAATGCATTATCCTCAGGCCATATCACTATGATCAGAAATAAAGAACTAATGCAAACCTTTCCTCATGGTGGTCTACTCAGAGAAGTTCTCACTGATGAATGGGCTAACATTATGTCAGGCCCAATGAAGGAGGTTAGAGAGCTAAGTGAGTTTGAAGCTTAGTGCATCCACCCTAATTCAATGGCCTGTTTGAGAGGCTACTCTTGCGGAACAGTATTCTGTCAGGATGAAAAGTGTTATCAGATCAAACTACTATGAGATGAAAGTGGATACTACTTTAAAGGAGAAAGGAAAGGTTTGTCCTGAAATATGCACAGACATTTGATAACTGCATGAAGATTTACCATTAGTCTCAACTTATGTGACTTAAAAATCTAAGTATCCAGGATAGAAACCTTATACAGATTATGTAGTCTCCTCATATGATGATGATAACATTCTTTCCATTCTAGTAGTATCTCTGGAGAATGTTAAACAGCAGCTACTAAAGTTAGACATTTTAAAATCAGCAGGTCCAGATAACTTGCATCTAAGAGTTTTAAAAAAGCTGGAAGAGAAGCTCACTGGATCATCAATGTTGATTTTCAGGAAGTCTTGGAGCACTGAGGAAGTTCTAGAAGACTTGAAGAAAGCTAATGTTGTGCCAATTTTTAAAAAGGGTGAACAGGATAACCTGGGTAATAACAGGCCTGACCGCCTGACATTGATCCTGGACAATATAATGGAGGGGCTCTTACGGGTCTCGATTAATAAAGAACTAAAGGAGGATAATGTAATTATTTAATGCAAATTAACACGTGTTTATGGAAAATATGTCCTATCAAACTAATTTTATATATTTTGATGATGTTACAAGTTTAATTGATAAAGGTAATTGTGTTGACGTAATATACTTAGACTTCTGTAAGGCATTTGACTTGGTACTGCACAACATTTGTGATAAAAAAAACAGAGTGATATAAAATTAACATATTAAATGGATTAAGAACTGGCTAACTGACAGGTCTCAAAATGTGGTTGTTAACGAGGAATCATCAAGCAGGTCTGTTTCCTGTGAATCCTGCAGAGATGAGTTCTTGGTCCTACCCAAGTTAACATTTTTATCAATGACCTTGAAGAAAACATAAAATCATCACTGATAAAGTTTACAGATGACACAAAAATTGGTGGAGTAGTAAATAATGAAGAGGACAGATCACTGATACACAACGATCTGGATCTCTTGGTAAACTGGGCATAAGCAAACAATATGCATCTTAATACAGCTAAAAGTAAATGTATACATCTAGGAATAAAAAATGTAGGACATACTTACAGGATGGGGGACTCTATCCTGGGAAGAAGTGTCTTTAAAAAAATATTTGGGGGTTGTGGTAGATAATCAGCTGAACATGAGCTCCCAGTGTGATGCTGTGGCCAAAAGAGCTAATGAGATCCTGGGATGCATTTCAAGTATGAGTAAAGAGGTTATTTTACCTCTGTTATTTATCACTGGTGTGACTGTTGCTGTGTCCAGTTCTGGTGCCCATAATTCAAGAAGGATGTTGATAAATTCAGAGAAGAGCCATGAGAATGATTAAAGGATTAGACAATATGCCTTATAATGACAGACTTAAGGAGCTCAATCTATTTAGCTTAACAAACACAACGTTAAGGGATGACTTGATTACAGTCTATAAATACCTGCAAGGTGAACAAATATTTAATAATTGGCTCTTCAATCTAGCGGAGAAAGGTATAACACAATCCAATTGCTGGAACATGAAGCTAGACAAATTCAGATTCAAAATAATGTATACATTTTTAACTGTGAGAGTAAATTAACCATTGGAACAGTTCACCAAGGGTCATAGCAGATTCTCCATCACTGACAATTTTAAAATCAAGATTGGATCTTTTTCTAAAAGATATGCTCCGGGTATTATTTTGGGGAAATTCTATGGCCTGTGTTACACAGGAGGTCAGACTAGATGATCATAATGGTCTCTTCTGACCTTAGAATCTATGAACCTAGGTATTTATTGATTCAAAATGTAGAGGTTGTTATAACTGCTCCTAAATCCCATACTCAGTACATGATGTTGGCTTACAATGCATGTATAAATATCATGGGTATGTGGGATAATTAGGAGAAAGTACAAGTTGCAGTGTATTTAGTAGGCACATAATGCTCAACTCTAGATTTCTCTCTTCCAACTTACCCGGGGCCTACTGGAGATTGTGGCTTAGAAGAGGAGAGGTGGCTGAGACCCTAGCCATACATGACCAACGTGGTTTGGGAGAAGTAATTGAAAAAAGTAGCAAGGGTTATTTGGGGTCATTTGATTGGGTGAGTATGCCCATTGTTTGTAACATAACCTTGGAACTCTTCCGTAGGGTTCACCTCTATCAGCTCACACATGTTAAAATACAATTTGCCCGATTGATACTAGAGCTTTAAAATGTGTTAGTTAAAACGTATTAGCTATGTGACTTCAGAACTAAATTACTGGAGAGATTGCCTCTCTCCTCTAGTAATTCCTGGACAGCAGAGATGCTTCAGCTGACAGCCCGGTGGTTCAAACAGGAGGGGGACTGCTGGACAGGCATTCTCCTAGTGGGCTCCTTAACTCTGAAACTGACATCCCAGCTTGGTCTAACAGCCTGAAGTCTAGCAGCATGCAAGGTTTTTCCAGGCCTGTGAGGAAGGGATGGATTAGCAGTGTTGAGGGAGTTAAAGAGAACTACATGTGTGAATTCTGAATGAATGACTGGGTGAGGTGGTGTTCATGGCTTACTCAATAAAACTGGTAAATCTGTATTTTCCCCACGTTTTGCATTTCAGATTTTATATGTTTTCTCCAACAGGTCTGCTACTCAACTCTTCCATATCTACTGTCATCTCCACATCCACCTTGTAGCAAACAGTACCTATGACTTTGGGTATGTCTACACTACGAAATTAGGTCGAATTAATAGAAGCCGGTTTTATAGAAATCGGTTGTATACAGCCGATTGTGTGTGTCCCCACATAAAATGCTCTAAGTGCATTAAGTCAGCGGACCGCGTCCACAGTACCGAGGCTAGCGTCGACTTCCGGTGCATTGCACTATGGGTAGCTATCCCACAGTTCCCGCAGTCTCCGCCGCCCATTGGAATTCTGGGTTGAGATCCCAATGCCCGAATGATGCAAAACAGTGTCGCGGGGGGTTCTGGGTACATGTCGTCAGGCCCCTCCCCCTCCGTCAGAGCAACGGCAGACAATAGATTCGCGCCTTTTTACCTGGGTTACCTGTGCAGACAACATACCACGGCAAGCATGGAGCCCGCTCAGCTCAGCTCACCGTCACCATATGTCATCTGGGTGCCGGCAGACGTGGAACTGCATTGCTACACAGCAGCAGCAGCTAACTGCCTTTTGGCGGTAGACGGTGCAGCATGACTGGTAGCCTTCATCGGCGATCTGGGTGCTGGCAGCTGTGGGGCTGGCAGCCGTAGGGCTGCATTGCACCAGCCCCTTACCTTTTGCCTTTTGGCAGTAGATGGTGTATTACGACTGGTAACCGTCGTCATCGTACAGCAGTGGCTGGAACTCCGTATGTCCCCCAGTCCCCCATCCCCCCAGTCATATTCTGCTGCCTTCACAATGACGATGATGGCTATCAGTCGTAGTATGCCATTTTCTGCCAAGCGCCCTGTTGGATCATCGCACATTAGCAGAGTCTTCCCTGAGCAGCAGATCGTGCAATAGGCCTGAAGGCCATCGTCATCATAACTGCCAAGCGCCCAGTATTTGCTGCCAAGCACCCAGAAGATGCCGAGGGCTATCAGTCATGCTGCACTGTCGTCTTAAGATGTAAAAAATAGATTTGTTCTGTATTCATTTGCTTCCCCCTCCCTCCGTCAAATCAACGGCCTGCTAAACCCAGGCTTTTGAGTTCAATCTTTGGGGGGGGCCATTCTGTGTGACAGTTGTTTGTGTTTCTCCCTGATGCACAGCCACCTTTGTTGATTTTAATTCCCTGTACCTGTACGCCATGTCATCACTCGCCCCTCCCTACCTCCCTCCCTCCCTCCCCTGGTCCGTCAGATACTAGTTTCGCGCTTTTTTCCAGACCAGACGCCATAGCTAGCACTGGGATCATGGAGCCCACTCAGATCACCGCGGCAATTATGAGCACTATGAACACCACGCGCATTGTCCTGGAGTATATGCAGAGCCAGAACATGCCAAAGCAAAACCAGGACCAGCCGAGGAGGCGATTGCAGCGCGACGATGAGAGTGATGAGGAAATTGACATGGACATAGACCTCTCACAAGGCACAGGCCCCAGCAATGTGGAAATCATGGTGTTACTGGGGCAGGTTCATGCTGTGGAACGCCGATTCTGGGCCTGGGAAACAAGCACAGACTGGTGGGACCGCATCGTGCTGCAGGTGTGGGACGATTCCCAGTTGCTGCGAAACTTTCGCATGCGTAAGGGCATTTTCATGGAACTTTCTGACTTGCTTTCCCCTGCCCTGAAGCGCCAGAATACCAGGATGAGAGCAGCCCTCACAGTTGAGAAGTGAGTGGCGATAGCCCTGTGGAAGCTTGCAACGCCAGACAGCTACCGGTCAGTCGGGAATCAATTTGGAGTGGGCAAATCTACTGTGGGGGCTGCTGTGATCCAAGTTGCCAGGGCAATGAAAGACCTGGTGATATCAAGGGTAGTGACTCTGGGAAACGTGCAGGCCATAGTGGATGGCTTTGCTGCAATGGGATTCCCAAACTGTGGTGGGGCCATAGACGGAACCCATATCCCTATCTAGTCACCGGAGGACCAAGCCACCGAGTACATAAACTGCAAGGGGTACTTTTCAATGCTGCTGCAAGCCCTGGTGGATCACAAGGGACATTTCACCAACATCAACGTGGGCTGGCCGGGAAGGGTACATGATGCTCGTGTCTTCAGGCACTCTGCTCTGTTTCGAAAGCTGGAGGAAGGGACTTTCTTCCCGGACCAGAAAATAACCGTTGGGGATGTTGAAATGCCTATCGTGATCCTTGGGGACCCAGCCTACCCCTTAATGCCATGGTTCATGAAGCCGTACACAGGCAGCCTGGACAGGAGTCAGGACCTGTTCAACTACAGGCTGAGCAAGTGCCGAATGGTGGTGGAATGTGCATTTGGACGTTTAAAAGCGCGCTGGCGCAGCTTACTGACTCGCTCAGACCTTAGCGAAAAGAATATCCCCATTGTTATTGCTGCTTGCTGTGCGCTCCACAATATCTGTGAGAGTAAGGGGGAGACATTTATGGCGGGGTGGGAGGTTGAGGCAAATCGCCTGGCCGCTGATTACGCGCAGCCAGACAACAGGGCGTTTAGAGGAGCACAGCAGGGCGCGGTGCGCATCAGAGAAGCTTTGAAAATGAGTTTTGTGACTGGCCAGGCTACGGTGTGAAACTTCTGTTTGTTTCTCCTTGATGAACCCTCCGCCCCCCCCCCCACCCGGTTCACTCTACTTCCCTGTAAGCCAACCACCACACCCTCCTCTTCCCCCTTCGAGCACCGCTTGCAGAGGCAATAAAGTCATTGTTACTTCACATTCATGCATTCTTTATTAATTCATCACACAACTAGGGGGATAATTGCAAAGGTAGCCCGGGATGGGTGGGGGAGGAGGGAAGGAAAAGGACACACTGCAGTTTAAAACTTTAACTCTTATTGAAGGCCAGCCTTCTGATGCTAGGGCAATCATCTGGGGTGGAGTGACTGGGTGGCCGGAGGCCCCCCCACCGTGTTCTTGGGCGTCTGGGTGAGGAGGCTATGGAACTTGGGGAGGAGGGCTGTTGGTTACACAGGGGCTGTAGCGGCGGTCTCTGCTCCTGCTGCCTTTCCTGCAGCTCAACCATACGCTGGAGCATATCAGTTTGATGCTCCAGCAGCCGGAGCATCGACTCTTGCCTTCTGTTTGCAAGCTGACGCCATCTATCATCTTCAGCCCGTAACTTGCTCTGTTCATCCCGCGATTCAGCACGCCACCTCTCCTCTCGTTCATATTGGGCTTTTCTGTAATCAGTCATTGACTGCCTCCACGCATTCTGCTGTGCTCTGTCAGCGTGGGAGGACATCTGTAACTCTGTAAACATGTCATCACACGTCCTACGTTTTCTCTTTCTAATCTTCACTAGCCTCTGTGAAGGAGAAACATTTGCAGCTGGTGGAGGAGAAGGGAGAGGTGGTTAAAAAAGACACATTTTAGAGAACAATGGGTACACTCTTTCACGTTAAATTTTGCTGTTCACATTACACAGCACATGTGCTTTCGTTACAAGGTCGCATTTTTCCTCTTATATTGAGGGCCTGCCGGTTTGGTGTGAGAGATCACTCACGCAGTGCCAGGCCACAGATTTCAGCTTGCAGGCAGCCATGGTAAGACACAGTCTTTTGGCTTTTTTAACCTTCTTAACATGTGGGAATGGTTTCAAACAGTAGTGCTCTCATTTCCCATACCAAGCACCCGTTGGGTTGGCCATTTAAAATGGGTTTGCAATGTAAAAGGAGGGGCTGCGGTTTCAGGGTTAACATGCAGCACAAACCCAACTAACTCCCCTCCCCCACACACCCAATTCTCTGGGATGATCACTTCACCCCTCCCCCCCCCCACCGCGTGGCTAACAGCGGGGAATATTTCTGTTCAGCAGAGCAGGAACGGGCACCTCTGAATGTCCCCTTAATAAAATTGCCCCATTTCAACCAGGTGACCGTGAATGATATCACTCTCCTGAGGATAACAAAGAGCGATAAGGAATGGATGTTGTCTGCATGCCAGCAAACACCGGGACCATACACTGCCATGCTTTGTTATGCAATGATTCCAGACTACGTGCTACTGGCCTGGCGTGGTAAAGTGTCCTACCATGGCAGACGGGATAAGGCAGCCCTCCCCAGAAACCTTTTGCAAAGGCTTTGGGAGTACATGAAGGAGAGCTTTCTGGAGATGTCCCTGGAGGATTTCCGCTCCATCCCCATACACGTTAACAGACTTTTCCAGTAGCTGTACTGGCCGCGATTGCCAGGGCAAATTAATCATTAATCATTAAACACGCTTGCTTTTAAACCATGTGTAATATTTACAAAGGTACACTCACCAGAGGTCCCCTGTGTGCCCTCAGGGTCTTCGGTGAGTTCGGGGATTACTGGTTCCAGGTCCAGGGTGACAAACATACCCTGGCTGTTGGGGAAACCGGTTTCTCCGCTTCCTTGCGGCTGTGAGCTTTCTACATTTTCTCCATCCTCCTCTTCCGAACCCTCTTCCCTGTGTGTTTCTCCAGTGAGGGAGTCATAGCACACGGTTGGGGTAGTGGTGGCTGCACCCCCTAGAATGGCATGGAGCTCCGCGTAGAAGCGGCATGTTTGCGGCTCAGCCCCGGACCTTCCGTTTGCTTCTCTGGCTTTGTGGTAGGCTTGCCTTAGCTCCTTAATTTTCACGCGGCACTGCTGTGCGTCCCTGTTATGGCCTCTGTCCTTCATGGCCTTGGAGACCTTTTCTAATATTTTGCCATTTCGTTTACTGCTTCGGAGTTCAGCCAGCACTGATTCATCTCCCCATATGGCGAGCAGATCCCGTACCTCCCGTTCTGTCCATGCTGGAGCTCTTTTGCGATCCTGGGACTCCATCACGGTTACCTGTGCTGATGAGCTCTGCGTGGTCACCTGTGCTCTCCACGCTGAGCAAACAGGAAATGAAATTCAAACGTTCGCGGGGCTTTTCCTGTCTACCTGGCCAGTGCATCTGAGTTGAGAGTGCTGTCCAGAGCGGTCACAATAAAGCACTGTGGGATAGCTCCCGGAGGCCAATAACGTCGAATTCCGTCCACACTACCCCAATTCCGACCCCCTAAGGCCGATTTTATCGCTAATCCCCTCGTCGGAGGTGGAGTAAAGAAACCGGTTTAAAGGGCCCTTTAAGTCGAAAGAAAGGGCTTCGTCGTGTGAACGTGTCCAGGCTTAATTTGATTTAACGCGGCTAAAGTCGACCTAAACTCGTAGTGTAGACCAGGCCTAAGAGTCTGAACTTTAATATCCACCAAGGTAAATTCAGTTTCTTAAAAGACAAGACTTAAAAGACTCAGCATATATTGAGCAAACAGTGAATCATTCAACCTTATGACCCTCTAAATAGAAAGTTTGACTGTTCAGTTTGCTTAGGGAAGAGCTGAAAGTCAGTAGATCACACTTTAATTACAATAAATACAATGCTGAATAGTATTTTTCCCCAGTTCTTAAACCACATTCAATACATCATGGTCACTAAGACAACAGCAGCAGGTAATGTTTATATAGCATATGTTATAAAAAGTCTAATATCTTGTGTGTGTTTGAGCTTTTAATTACCTGCAGTACAGTAATGACTCTCGATCAGCTAGGGGAAGACACCATTTTATATTCTATTAGAGCTACATGCAAATTGAAACATTTTTAAAAAGTTTCAAGACTTTTTAAAAAAATTTCAATAAGCTTAGAGAATGATCAAAATTTAAAACTTTGATGAATATTTTTTACCACCAACTAAAAAAATAAATTTTTTTTGCCTTTTTTGACTAGCTCTATATTTTAACTAGCTTTCTCTCCAGCTTCTTATATGGTCCCTTATTCCATGGTACTTATGTACTCAATGTTTAGTTTTATGTTGCTAAAGGTATTACAGCAACATGTGAATATTTTGTATTAATGCAATTTAGAAAAACTACTGCATCTTACCTAAACCCGAAGATGAAGAGACACTCTCCGTAATGGAAGAGGTTTCAGTTTGGTCTGTCAAAAGTCCTTCCATTAAAGGTAGAGATAACTCAGATGAAGGAACAGAAGAATCATAGATTCCTGAATCCCGGGGCATATCTGGAAGATTGGCAGCTTTTACAACATGCAACAATGGCTGAAGAACAGAGCTACCAACTTGAATGTCCTGAGTCTCTGCATCTTCTCCAAGGTTAAAGTGCTGAATTATACAGTGAGAGTCTGAATTTACAGCAGGGATAATATTTACATCTGTTTTCAGGTAGAAATCCCCATCAGTCACCTGTTTACTCACTAAGTCATTTAAAACCAAGCCTGAGTCAAATTTTTCCATCACAGGTTCTTGGTAATGTAAAGGAGGTTGAGGAAAAGGAATGAGTTGTTTCTCAAACCAGTCAGGCTCCTGATCAATGAATTGGTGCATATTGCAAATGGCAACATAAAGGGACCGGCCAGATTTGCTCCTGAAGTAGTTTCTTTTGCTAATATTTACAGGGTACAACTTTGAATCCTGAAGGCTCAGATCTCTGGAGTGTAAGTGAGAGTAAAGCTGAGGGAGGTTATCCATGAGCTTGTACTTTGTACTTAGATCCACAATGCCAGGAATGTCACCCTCACAGGAGTAGTCAAAGTAGACTGCAATGAACTTGCAGAGGTCATCTGAATTCTGCTTTGCCTGACGCAGCTTCTCTGCGATGATAGATATGGCAAGCAGAAAGAGTTCTCCTTTCTCAGCATCTCTGGTTGCTCCCTTGTGCTTCCAGTTCTTTTTTTCCACAAAGTATTTCATTCCCTTGGAACATACAATGATGATAAATTGGGACTCGTTGATTTTTTGAATAAGCCACTCTTTCTGCCCTTCCTTACAATTTTTTAAATCTTCCCATATATCCAGTGCAACCTGGAAAAGAAGAGAGCATCTTGGTTAACATTCAATGCTGGATTTAGCAACTGAACAAAGGCTAGATGTGTTGTAAATGCTCAATGAACCCACTTGTATTTATTAAGCAGATCTGAATCAAAGATACGGAAGACTAAGGTCCGTCCATGCTGTGAATGGAAACTATTTTCAAACAGAAATAAGTAATACATTTTAAGAGTAGTTAACAAAGAGGTAAACTGTGTGACTCTTGCTCACTTGGGTAAGCACTTACTGACATGAAGAGTCATACTGAAGTCAATGGAACTACTTGTGTCGGTAAGTGCTCGTCAAAGTGAGTAAGGGTTGTACATTTGGCATGGGAACTACGTATTTTCAATGGGTTACAGAAACCTGCAAGCCCTGTGGGCAAGAAGGCTAACTTTCACAACTGTTCTATTGAAAATGTTAGTTATAATGTGCTTTTGGTGCCTAAGTATTGTTTAAGAAACAATATACCTACATTCCTGTATTACTTGTACATAGGGCCCTATCAATTTCACAGCCATGAAAAACGCGACTGTGAAATAAGCCCCTCCCCATGAAATCCGATCTCCCCTTGTTCCTAGGACTGCCCCAGTAAAGGGGGCTCCTAGCTCCATCCCCCTGCACAGCTGCTCTGGGACAGGGGGAGGGGAGAAAGAGACCAGACCCACCTCCGGGTGCCTCCCCCTGCTGCAGGTTGCTCTGCCCCCGAGGTTCCTGCAGCTGGAGGAGACTTGAGGAGTTGGGTCCAATCTTCCCTGTGCTGCTGGGAGTGCCTCAGCAGGGGGCTCCTAGCTACTAGTCCGGGCATGGCTGGGACAGGACAGGACTTGCTCTTTCCCTGCAGAGCTGCTCTTGGTTATCTCTCCCAGCTGCAGATAGCTCCACACCCCCTCCTCCCAACTCGCTTCCTGTCCCCCTCCCTTTGCAGCTGCCAGGGGAGGGGACATTGTACAGGGAACTGCCCCCCCTTCCACATGCAATTATTAGCTTATTTCAATAAAAATAAAAAGGTGAAGCACTTGACAGAATTTTTTGATTGACACTTTACAGCAGCAAATCACACTCAGAGCTCAACTCACTGATGTGGTAGATATAGACATTGGGGAGGTTTTGTAGTGTAGTGATCTCAATTGACTGCCTACAAGAAGACATGTGTAATTACTGTAAAATGAGTGTCCAAAATAAATAAAAATCTCAAAAATGATTACTGCAGCGGATTGTGTGAAAGAATTTGGAAGCCTAATTCTACACGCCAATGGTGACAAACTATTTTGTACAAGCTGCAATGTTTCATTGGATCACACATGTCAGGCAACAGTTGAGTGCCACTTAGACTCGGAAATCCATCAAAGCAGAAAGAAGGATGCAGATACTGCGTTGCTGGTAAACAAAAAGTTAAAAAAACAAAAAACAATTTATTCTCTTTTTCAGAAGATGACAGCGAGCTCTGAAACCAGTCATTTAGCTAGAATGGAACTTGTGGATGCATTTGTAAGTGCTAATATACCACTGGAAAAACTTGATCACCCAAAGCTGCATGAGTTCATTCGACAGAATGTACAAAATGCCGGTTGCTTACTAAGTGCAAATAAGCTATGACAGGCCTACCTTCTAAAGGTTTTTGCTACACATTTTGAGGAGATCAAGTCTCAAATTAACTCATGTGAGTCTTCTGAAATTATTTAGGATGAGTCCACAGATGAGCAAGACAACTATGTACTGTATGTTCTGTTTGATTTCATTACTGACAAGGCCAAAGATGGGACAGACAGGAAACTAACAACAGTGTTCCTGTTGCTTAACGCAATTCCTGGCTCTGATAATTGTAGGCTGGAGATACCTGCTTACAAAAATATTGCAAAAGAAGTGGACAGTAGTTTGCCCAGGCTGCAGTTTTGGAACTCAGTGGAAGGCTGAATTCCCTATCTTGCAAGGCTAGCTCGCCGCTGCCTGACAATTCCAACAAACTCCATGGATGCAGAGAGAGCAGTTTCTAAACACGGACAGGTGTCTTCAGCACAGAGACAGGAAATGAAGAAAGACACAGTTGCTGGATGCTCCATGCTGACATTTAATTAATGACATTTGAAACCAGAACATTTTTTTCACTTGTTTTTGTTAACTTAGGGCTTTGGTTCTCAAGTTTGAGGCTACCAATTGTAGGCTACCCTACAAAACTGTCTCAGATGCCCATATCTACCAATCAGGGAGTTGAGCCCTGAGTGTTATTTGCTGCTGTAAAGTGTCAATCAATAAATCCTGTCAAGTTCACATGATCTTTTTTATTTTACTGAAACAAGCTAATAATTGCATCTTGAAGGGGGCGCACCCTGTACAGTGACCCCTCCTCTTGCAGCTGTGGAGCGATGGGGGCAAAAGTGAGTGTGTGGGGTAGGGGTGGAGCGTTGCGGAGCTTTCTGAAGCCAGGAGAGGTACCCAAGAGCAGCCATGCAGAGGAAGAGCAAGCCAGGACTAGCAGCTAGGAGCCCCTGGCTGGGGCGCTCCCAGCAGCACAGGGGCAATCAGACCGACTTCCACCTCCACCTCTGGGAACCTCCTGGGGCTGCAGGAAGCTTCGCGGTTGCTGCCTTCAGAGTCCAGCTCTGAAGGCAGCACATAAGTGAGGGTGGCAATCCCATGACCCCCCTACAACAGGTTTGTGATCCCAACCCCCTCCCATTTTGGGTCAGGACTCCCATGGTTACAACACCATGAAATTTCAGATTTAAACATCCGAAAACGTGAAATTTACCAATTTTCAAATCCTATGGCCATGAAATTGACCATGATGGACCTTGAATTTGGTAGGACCCTACTTATAAAGCACCAAATCTACAAATAACAGTACAAGGCCAAACAATTATGTGTTTGCTGGGTAGCTGCTTCCAAAGCAGGGGGTAAAAAACACTGCAGTGTCGGTGCTTGTGAAGAAGAAACAAAGCCGGAAAATTTTTCAAGAGTGGTCCCAAGTGACTGAGCATTTATCTACCTAGTTAAAGAGGGAAATGAACCCACTCTGAACACTCCACTCTATGTGCTACATGCAATTCTTAGTTATTGTACACTTGTGTGATTAACATGTTGAATCTGCTGTAAATACACATATCTCCCAGTATGATTCTACTATGGTAGCAACAATGTGCATGTCTAAAACTAAATATTTTATATATATATAATATATAGGAAGCTACTGCACAGAATCATGATCCCAAGGATGCATAAGAACTTTGAAGATAGGTGGTGAGTCCAGTGTCATTTTACAGCTGGGATATATGTTGCCTTGATAAATGTGGGGGGGCAGTTGTCAGTGAGAGTCCAGGAATTGTGTTTTCACTATGTGTACTTATGAACAAGGCTTTTTAATTTTAGCATAATTAGGTTAGCATTTTAAACAGCAATAAATCCCATTGCCCCTTTGCTTTATAAGACAATAATCCAATTCCGTAGGCCAAAGATACAGATACCTTCATTGTCATCTTTTGAACTTTGTTTTTTATATTAAACATGACTGCTACATATTCTATCTTTATCTAGGTCTCGTTGTCCTTTGTTTACCAAATAATGAATGACCCTGGAGGTGTTATGCAAAAAGCACTTGGCTTTAACTCCATTCCACGTAGCTGTGGAGATGCTGTGCTATCATCACAACTGAAAAAAAAGGAATTCAGACAAGCTAAATATAAGACATCTTATTCTGACTGTTTTAAGTCTGAGTAAATTAATAATATAAAAATAAAATAACAGAAGCACAATAATGAAAACAAGCAATGATTTTAAATAATGTATTCTACCACTAGGGGACACACTTGCTATATGACTGAATACTAATATTTGAATTCATACATAATACTAACTGGACTTTGATTGGATTAAAGTTTAACAAAAGAAATAAATGTTTTCTGTAAACTAATAATTGTTTTGCCTTTTAAAAAGTGAACTATTGGTTACATTTTCTCTCAGGTTTAGAAAAAAGCCAGAGAACTTGAACCTAGTCAATCAAATTGTCATTTTGATATTTTTCTGATATCATTTTGAATCGAAGTAAGACAGTAAAAAAAAAAAAGATACAGGCCTAGGCCATGCTTTTATATGCCATTAAAAATGCTGTTTGATGTTTTCATATAGCATCAAAAGAATGAAAAATTTACTGAATAAGCCATCGAGGATGATAAAGAATTTCAGGGGTTAATCCAAATTAGCAAGGTTTTATTATGTATAATGTGTGTGTTGCACAAATCCTTCTTCTGGACAAGATTTATGATTGATTCAAATGTGCATGCATGAGATCACTGCTTCAATACCATGGCATAAGAGGTGCCTTAGAAATACTAAACTAGATTAGATAGATTGTAGAGCTTCTTTGTGTCTGTAATCTACAGAAGATATAAATTCTGATAACTAGACAAGCATAATGTGTGCATATGCTTCTGGTAGTTAATATATAAAGAGCTAAGGATGACTGAATGAGAGAATTAGGACTGACACAAATTATCTACAATACTGTGTCATGCATTATTTGGTTTGCTTTTTTTCTCTAAATGGAGAAAATTCACATAGGTAAAATTAATGTAGGCAGTTTCCACTAACACTAATGGAAGCTACTCTCTTTAGCAAAGAGAGATTAGAATATCTCTGTCTAGGTGAAATATTTTCAAGGGCTAGGCTATCACGAGTTTTGGGGGCAATGTTTTGAATAAGGTAATTCCAAACATTAAAAGAAGAAGTGGTGATCTTACCTCACAGCCACAGAAGTCCTGAAGGAAATAAGCGAAGCACTGAATGACATTTATGTGTTTCTGGCAATCTTTACTGGAATAGCAGATGAACACTTTTGGCCGGGGATGGAGCCTTTCCACATGGAGTGCTGCAGCATATGTAGAAGATTCCGAGCTCTCCTCATCTAAATGGGAATATATATTTTCTAAATTGGAAGGGAAAAAAAACAAAAACACAAAAATCTTCACTCTATCCAAGATCAAAAATTTTCTTTAACATTGACAGATTCATTATTCAAGTACATAGTAAAAGGCTCTTCATCCCAAGACATTCCTTTTTCCCTCCCTTCTTCCTCTTCTATTTTATCAGCCTGTGAGGTGAAAGATGTTACTGATTGGATAGTTACTGCCTGTGCAAAGACATGTCTAGAAAGGTTTGCTCTGTGAACAGAAGAAATTAGACAGTTTCACCTCCATCCACCCTACGAAATTACCACAGTACTGTTATAGGAACCTCACCTCTTTGTTCAGAAATCAGAAACTTCAAACATACTTCTCTGTGAGAGTTTCCTGCTTAGCAATGCAATGGGCTCCTTTTAAAACAGTGATACTGGTAGGGAAGAGAATGAAACTCCAGGGGGCCTGATACCCTTCAGAAACATGTGCAATCTCTCTGTGGCATGCCCATATTCTTTAGTGTTCATCTGAGTTTTTGCTGGAGTCATGCTATGATGTCATAAAGGGCCAGAAGGGAAAAGGACTCAGCCCAGATAACTTCTGCAAGCTGTAGAATCCCTCATCCCCAAGATCCAGGGAGATATCACAGATCTGTGAGGCTTGGGGGCTGAAACCCCATCTTCTATAGGGGAGAAACCCAATCACTCCCTGGAACCGTAGTATTGACTAATTCCTGATAAATCAGTGTGGCAGGTATGGCTTGCAAGCTCCACCCTAGATATAAGGGAGGCAGAAGTGAACAGTGGTTGCTTGAATCTAAGTTAGGAAGTGTCTGCAGGGAAACCTTATGAATAGTCAAATGTAAGGAGAAGGATTAGGCTGAGATTTAAGGGATTTTGTTGTTATCTGAATTCTGAATAAAGCCAACCAGGAAGGGGGAGTAAGTTTGGACTAATTCTAGTGGGTGCAGATTCATGGAGACTGGGAATTACACCTGCTTACATGCACGCTTCAGGGTTTTACTTTCCTTCCACTATGATTCATCAGTTAAATAATTCTGTATTGAAAGAGGAAATAGTCTAAAATATATCATCTTCAGGATCTCTTCACTCTCTGCATAGTCTTATCATCTCCCCTCTACTACTTTCACTAATAGACATTAAAAAAATAAAATAAAATAAGTTTTCACCTCACACAACCCATCTTGTCCTTCTGCTGGATTTTGCAGTGAAGTCATAATGCAGGACATATGACACAATATTTTCCAGGGTAACAAATTAACACCAAACACTGGATTTTAAGATTTTGCTGCAAGTTCCAGCAGATGCAGAGGTTTGGGGGTGGGTTCGGGGGTAGGGAGAGTGAAAAGGAAAGCTCTTATGATAAAGAAATTTGTGTTTTGAATAAATCTATTTTCCTTTCAGATTTGCTCTGACAAGCAAACTCTCCTTCAAATGAAACAACATGCCAAATAAACACCATACCTTGTTGTTTTTTACGGCACATCACTGTGAAAAGCGTTGCAAATGCTGAGATGACAACTAAGGGAACGGTAATGGCAATGGCCCTTATTGGTCCAGCCCACGGGGAATGTACTTGAAAAAATAAAGCAGAATTAGCACTGTGCAAGTAAGTTATGGTATCATTATCTAATCTCATCTTCATATTTGGTACTGACAACCACTGCAGCACAATATCATCAAGTAATTCTCAAATATACAAAATGTAAAGCTAAGATCTGAGCGCCTTCCAATAATGCATTAAGTGAGGTGACTAACATCTCTTGCCTGTGGTTTGTTCCATCTCATTCTCTCCCCAGGGAAAGAATTATGTGTGTAGTGCAGTTTTGTTTTGGTTGGGTTCTGTTTATTTTTTAAATGTACTGCTCTGTGTTTATGTTAGAGAAGGCAGGTTGAAGAAATGCGCCTTGCACTTGGAACGAAGTTGGTGAGGTTTCTGATGGTCCTTGGTGCCTGGGGGAATTTGGTCCGCGGTCTCAAACTGCCCCCAGAGAAAGCTCTGTCTCCTGCACAGATAAGTCTACCCTTATGGTCAAAAGTTCCATAGTGCTTGAGGAGCAAGTTGTCACTCACAGTCTTCATCCCATCATGGGATCTTTGTGATAATCGATTGAAAGGTAACTACTGTAGAACTTTATTTAGGGTGTGATTACATTAGTGTAACATTAGGCTGCTTACATATTTGCATTACATTATTTCCACACTCTGCTTGCAGGCTACTACTTGAATGTGACTAAGATGCAGTCTCAACAATTTTTAAACTGATTTTTCACATTAGTGTATATAGCAAAAATTAGTTTCCGGTAAGGATTCTTAGTTCTACAATATTTTGATGTAAAACCACTAACAGTCAAAATCATCTTTATACTTAATTTTATCTTGCACAATTTGCCTTTGCAATTCTTTACAAGCACAAAATGGAAGTAAAAATCACAGATGTACAAAAGCAATATTATTTTTTGTCAAAAAGATCACAAGACTGCATTTAAAAGCATGGTCAAACCCCATTAGTCCTGTCATTATTATTCTGGCAAATGATCTTCAACACAAATTATCACTACAAATGAGTACATGTTGACTTTAAAAGGAAAATTCTTACCTGGTTTTAGTGCATAGTGCATTGTTTTCCTTGTTGTGTTAGTGTCATCAACCAGCTTTAAAAAAGAAAATTCTCATTTTAAATACTGAAAAAGATACAGAAAAATCATTTTTGCAATGTGAAAAACACTTCAATTACCCCGAGGACCAGAACTGAAGGAAGCTACCATTACAAATGACTGATGAGAAGTACCTAGAATTAGTCATTTCTCGATAGGATCAGGGATGAGTAGAATACAAATCATATTGCGGTAAAACTGGAATACTATCCTCAAACAAAACCTGCCTATTAAAAAAAGGAAACAATCCAACCTAATTGATGTCCAAGACAAAGGAAAAGGGGGGTAAGAGGGAGGGAGGAGGAATGGGAGTGGGATGTAGGAGATAAAATTCTCGTGAATAGGCTCTATATTCTTTGAATCCTCTCTATTAATAAAAAGTGAAGATGGTCAAATTTTTTCACAATCAGCAAAAATACACAAAACATTTTCAATGAAAATTTTCATGAACATTTTTTGCCTTTTCTTCCCCAACTCAAATAAAAGCACCTAATAGACTTTTACTCAATGGGTCCAAAGTCCCCAACACCATTATTTTATGTTGTTGGATAATCATAATACAGCAGTAACTCAGTCAGTTTTTTGTCATTTGCATCTGAGCAGGAGGTTGCAACTTTTTCTTTTGGATGCCGACCTCTCTACTCTTATCCATGCCTTTGTTACCTTAAGATTAGAATATTAAAAGGCGCTCTACATGGGGCTACACCTTAAAGCCATTTGAAGACTGAGTTGGTGCAGAACGCAGCAGCTTGCTTACTGAGTAGGGGATCTCGCTGGTAGCATATTGTACAAGGTATTCCAGAATCTGCATTGGCTGCTTACTGGTCCCTGGGTAGAGTTTAAGATGTTGGTTATGATCTCTAAAGTCCTAAATGGTCTGGGACCTGCCTGCCTGAGAAGCCAACCACAAAAGATCCCCTGACATACTGCAAAGTTGTGGTCAGCAGAGATGCTTGAGCTGGATCCCCCTTGTTATAAAAGACAGGGAGAAACTGGCAGGACAAGGCATTCCCTGTGAGCGGCCCAGGACTCTGCAACCCACTCCCTTCCCTGGTCTAAAGTAGCCAGAATTTAGGGACTTTCCAGGCATGCTGCAAAAGCCATCTGTCTGACAGGATTTAGCAGAGGATTGAGGGTTTGTTAGTGGAATGATGGCATGGTGGGGTAAGAAGGAGCTTTTTTTTAAGCTGCCTGCCTGAGTGAGCTGGGCTGGCTGAGTTGCACTATTTTTCCTTGTCTGAATGTTTGTTTTTTTTAATGCTGCCTGGGTAGTTTGTTATGTCAAGCCACCTAGAGTCTTTGTATAGGAGTTTTCTTTACAGTAGAATCTCAGAATTAAGAACACCTGGGTAATGCAGGTTGTTCTGAACTCTGAAATGTTCGTAAGTCTGAACAAAACGTTATGGTTGTTCTTTCAAAAGTTTACAACTGAACATTAACTTAATACAGCTTTGAAATTTTACTATGCAGAAGAAAAATTCTTCTTTCCCTTTTTTTTTTTTAGTAGTTTACATTTAACACAGTACTGTACTGTATTTGGTTCTTTTTTTGGGGGGGGGGGGGGGAGGGGTGTCTCTGCTGCTGCCTGATAGTGTACTTCTGGTTCCAAATGAGGTGTGTGGTTGACTGGTCAGTTTATAACTACTGTATTATTATTTAAATCTAAATAAATAAGCAACATTTACAATATAATTAAGATGGGTCCAAGCGCCAAAATTCTGAATAGGATTTTGGTTTGGCGCACAGCAGGGGATGCAGCAGTGAGCAGTGCTTGGGAAAGCAGAGAGATTGCAATTGTGCTTGGCTTCTGCATGAGGGAGGTGCAAGACAGGGAGGCTTTTTGCTCTTTTTCCACTACTGCACAGCCATGCAAGGCCCAAGTATGATCTGACCTAAAAATGCTAATTTGCCCCCACTGAATTCAGTGAGGGTGTACAAGGCTGTAAATTACAGCAGAATGTGGCCCACAGTATTTTATTTGCAATTAATTTATTTATCATACTTCTTTAGCTGCATTTAATTAACTCTTCACAAATATTACCTCAATGATGTAATCCCCTGGAGCTATATTCTGAAGAACACAACTTGTGATATCCGTGTTTTGTTCCTGCAAAGAAAAGGAAGGAAATTATTGTACAAGTAGTTCACATGCTTTACAAAGCTAACGGTAAATGCATTTACAGCTAATGTTATTGAGTTGAAACTTCACATTTCCACCATGTACTCAGGCACCTTCCATCAAACAAAATCCAATTCAATACTGATAAAGAAATACAACCTCTCTACTCAAATATCCAAGGACTGGAATCTCCGGCCACCAAAGGCCTATGAAAGTTTGAGATAACAAGTAAGTTTTACACTATACCCTGACGCTCCTTAATCTCAAGCTCTGGTGGACTGAACAACCTGTCAGCTGCCATGGAGTATTTAACTCAACAAAACGAAAATGAAAAACACCCCCTGAGCGACGTAAGTTACATCGACAGAAGCGCCAGCGTAGACAGTGCTATGTTGGCAGGAGAGCTTCTCCTGCTGGCCTAGCTACCCACCGCTGGTGGAGGTGGTTTTATTATGTCAACAGAACAGGGCTCTCCCGTTGACATACAGTGGCTACATGAGCAATCTTACAGCGGCGCAGCTGCATCGGTACAGCTGGGCTGCTGTAAGCTCCCTAGTGTAGACCAGCCCTAAATAATAGTTACTAGCAGTACCAGTAGGAAAGATGAAACATTACCCAAATGTATGGAGTTGTTGTGTTCAGCAAAATAAACCCATATTATTGCCACCAGTCTATGGTACACACTTCCCGTAAAGCGTTGGCCTTTATTATTTTATTTTTGGTTAACTCTGATTTTAGCATTTAGATTTCTCACCAGAACTCTAAAGGGCATAGCTCACAGTATTTTAAGTTTGTCCTCATACATTCCTTTCCCCGAAAGCTTCCAGCACAGTCAGACTTTTTTTCTAACAATATCAGAAGCTATTTACTAAACACTGCATTATTTTTGAACATCCAAACTTTTCCCATTTCAGGTGAATTGCTCAGGACAAGACCCCCCTGGGTTTGGATGGGCATTGTACTGGGCCCACAGAGAGCACTAGCTATAATTTTCCCACTCACCACTGCCATCTCATCCCTCTTTTAAACACGAAGGGAAGTTTAACTAAATGCTCAAAGAAAGGACTACCTTGGGGAGTTATTTCAGATGGACAAAATTTAAGGAGTTGAAATTCTGTTCAGAAGGAGCATATGAAAAGAGGAAAATATTAATTATAATTATAAATAAAAATACAATTAAAACTACTAATGAGAGCGTAGCCCCTTTGGGGCAAGGACAATATCTTGCTATGTATTTATACAGTACCTAGCACAATGGGGCCCCAATCCTGGTTTGGGCCTTTGTTTACTACCAAAATAGAAATAATATAAAAGTCCTTTACATTTTTTAAACATGTGAAAAGCTAAGGTCATCTAGAATTTTTAACGGTTACCACAAATCTTTAAAACAACGGTCGCGAAACCCAGTAACGTACTTGTCTGCAGGTCTTTTGTTTAAAGGATCCTTCATCCTTAAGTTTGTAGTGAAGATAGTAATATTTAAAGCCAAAGTTGTGAGGTGCGTGATCAAAAGACACTTGCATGTTAAAACCTTGCTGGGTAATATTCAGATTCCTGGGCTTCCAGACTGTCAGAGGAGAGATATTTATGAATTGGAAAATTACTATTTCAAGAACAATGATATTTTTGTAACATGAATGAATGGAAAATACTATATTTTACTTACAAGGTTTGCAGGCAAGGTTTTCTGGCTGTAGCAACAATTCACACGCTACGAACACATACACAAAAGGAACATTAATAATAAAGATTAGGTTTTCCAACTGCTATACTCCATAAAGAGAAAGAAGGGGGAAAAGAAGGCAGAAAAATGCAAGCTATTTCACCATTTTTGTTTATCCAGGGCCTCCCCAAATAGTACAGAATGAACAGATTTTGCCATATTTAGCAAGCTCAGCATCCTTGTCATTGCTCATATCACTCTCCACCTCTACACACGAAAAACAGCCTACTCAGTTTGTTTGAAATAATGTTACTTATTGAAATAAGCAATATGTGAGTAAGGATGACAGAAGCTAACTTATAACAAACACATTTATATGACTATATTTAAAATGTTACTTTAGTCAGCATTACCAGAGTGGACTGGAAATACCAAATCAATTCAGAAAAATTATTTACTCTAAACTATTTTTAAAACATTTTAGAGAGAAGAAAATCCCGAAGAGTGGAGGTTCTTAGCGGGGGTGGGGGTGGGGTGGGGAAAGAAGATTGATTGCCAAAATTTAAAAAAAACAGCGTACCTAAAGTTATGTGCCTGTGCCCATATATAGGCACCTAGGGCTTATCCTCATACGGAAAATGGACCATCATGGCTATTCCAGAATAGGTATTCTGGAATAACTCCCTATGTGTACATTCTATTCTAGAATAAAAATGACTTGATTCTGGAATAATAAATAATTGTAGATTTAGGAGTCTATCTTTAGGAATCCATTTTAAAATCTTGACCTTGAGACAAACTGCCTTGGAAGGTTGTGGAAGCTCCTTCACTGCAGGTTTTCAAAAGGAGGCTAGATAGCCATCTGTCTTGGATGATTTAGACACAACAAAACCTGTATCTTGGCCGGGGTTAGACTAGATGACCCTTGTGGTCCCTTCTAACCCTATGATTCTATGGTCTGTGTAAGCTTTCCCATACTGTCCTGCCACTGACACTATTCATTAAGAAGGAAGATGTAGTTCAGTCTCCATAGGAACATGATTGTCAGGCTAGATCAGACCTGAGTCTGTCTAATCCAGTATTCTGCCTCCAACAGTGGCCAACACCAAATGGTTCAGGGGAAAATGCAAGAAACCCCACAGTAGGCAGATGTGGGGTAATCTGCTGTCCATGGTGGCCAGCCCTAGGCCTCTGCTACACAGAGACTATTACTTTTGCCAATTTCTCTGTAGTGGTTAGGGGTGCTGGAATAATTTTTATAGTGGGGGTATTGAGAGTCATTGACCCAAGCTGTAAATCTTGTATATAATGGAAACCACTTCAAGCTAGGAGGTGCTGCAGCACCCCTAGTTCAAGCACCTATGGTAGTGGTTTTATAATTTGAAGTTTTGTCCACTACAGACCAATCTGTGGTCTATAAACTAATTTCATTTAGGACTCTGCCTGGATGTGAACCTCATCCCTAAGATCACAGCAGGTGCTTCCTCTCCTCAGCCACCCATCCCCTTAAACTCTGCCTTTTCTGTTTTCCTGACTGAGGCCAGATCTACAATAGGAAATTAGGTCAGTATAACTACGTCGCTCAGGGGTGTGAAAAATCCACACCCCTGAGAGATGCAGAGAAACCAACCTAACCCCTGCTGTAGACAGTGCTAGGCCAATGGGAGAATTCTTCTGTCAACCTAGCTACCGCCTCTTGGGGAGGTGGAGAACCTACACTAATGGGAGAAGCATGCGCCGCCGCTGCAGCATTTTAAGCGTAGACAAGTCCTAAGGAAAGAAAAAAAAAGGAGGGGGAGGTAAGGAGGGAGAAGATAATATGTACGATACTTACGTCGAGTTCTGAAGAAAAATGGGTGGTAATTACTTTCATTTTTAATGGAAGGAAAAGGAACAATCTTTACAAAATAATCAGTTTCAAATTTCAGATTCAAAAAAGGCTGAGATTCCATTCCCTAAAAACATAAACATAAATAAAGAGATTTTGATATACTCTTAAGTCATCTGCCATGTCCATTTAAGAGTATATTGTTTTAAAAGAAGCCCACAATTCTCCTGGACATGAACAAAAATTAAGTGCTTTAGGAATCCTATGGCCTCATCCCTCTCTTGCCACCTGTGCACTACCATGCAGGGAGCCCCATAGAGACGGGTTCTGCACTGCTAAAGGGATGCTCAACTGCTGCACAGTTCCTCAGATTAACGTCCCGTCATTGCAGTGAAGTTGCTGGTTCCACCAAGAAGGGAGCCTCAGTAGACAGGGAGTGAGGGCTAGATTTGCCCCTAAATTAAAAATATTATAACTAAAAATGTTTAATTATTTAGCAAGCAAATTGCTGGCTAGTCAGCAGCACGTTTTAAAAAAAAGTTTAATAAAACATAAATGTCTCTTTCAAGCCCACATGCAGGATCAAACCAATAATGAATTTTTCCCTAAAGCATATCACTTACAGTTCTTTTAAAACCAGAGTTGAGCTGCTTTGGGTCTTTTAAAACCATTTGCTGACACTGTCTTCCCTCTGATTTTAACTCCTCAAGTATTACTCGAAATCCTTTCAGGAATTCAATCCCTGCAAACATTTAATTAAAATCCAGACAAATATTTCAAAAACACATTTCACTGTGTGTGATGCAGTTTTAAAGCACTACACTTGTTAAAAAATAATGCCTAACCACCATTGTTATCCCCGCTGCATAAGATGTTTGTTAGCTGGGTGTCAGTAATAATTCTTCCTTTCTCTCAACATTTTTCTGACTTGTTAAATTCTATCTAGAATTTAAGTTCCTCTGCTCAGACCATCACTCTTTATCTGTACAGTGCTTAGCTCAATGGGGGCTTCACCCCAATTGGTCCTTTGGGTTTTACCATACTACAAATAAATAAAATAATCATAAGCAGCAGCTTTGGTAATACACTGTATTTGTTCAATTTTGCCACTATTAGCGGTAAACAATTTTGTAACATTTTTGTTCACAAAGAATGGAAACACTGCATCCATATTGTGTTCCTGTCATTTATGAGACCACTGGACTACAGTGGCTGGATGCAGTAGTTATGATTTTGTTTAGTTCTAATATTGCAGAACAGCAGAAGAATTAGGTTAAGTAGAATTATTCCTTAACTATAGTTATGTATAAGTGAGACTGAAATTACACCCATTTTGCTCAAGAGACTCACACAATAGACTCTCAGCAAAATGTTGTGACATTGCTTGCTAATGTTCTCACCATGGTATTGCACCAGGACATTACACTGAGTCATGATGACGCAAATGTCACAATGCTAGAGTTGTGCTTCGATTATGTTGTGGATCAGATGTCAAAGATGCTGCCCAGTTCTTCAAGCCCCACTACCATCACCACTGAGCTATCTAATTACAAGTTTTCTACATATGTCAGAATATAATGTTTACCAAAGTCACCACTGCAGTTAACATAAGCTAACGATTACATAAACCAAAATGGATTAATGCCACTTAACATTATATGTTTATCTAGATTTGTGTGTTTCCATGAGCCTCTTCTATTTCTCCAGTTTTAAAAAATGTTTTATAATCTTGTAGAAGAGAAAGAGCCATGACCTGCCCAATGTGTTCTTAATAATAAGTGGAACAAAAGCACTGTTTGTGCTAACATGCAGACCATGAAAGAGAAGTGTCAGTCTCCCTGTCACCTGAGACCCTTCAACTGCAGTTCTGTACTGATACTTTCAAAAGGATTAACCTCTGATCATTACAAGAGAGAATACCAAGTTTTGAATCCCCTGGAGATTTGATTTATCCAATCTGCAGCTGTAGATTACCAAATTCACTAACAGTATGCTACTGAAAGCATTAGGTATCATCCACATTCTCTCTTAATATCCAATAACAAACTTAATCACTATTTTCTGTTACAAATTTAGCTGTTATCAAATGTGATTATGCAAACATTATTTACAAATGGACCAAATGTGACAGAGAAGCTCTAGGAAATTTTTCTTCTCTTTCTAGAACATTTTCAGGGAACATTTTCGCGGCTCCGGGAGCGGGGAATGCTGGGGCCACAGCTGGGGGCAGGCATGGGGCCGGCCCCACGCCCAGGACTCCACTCCTGGCCGCCGGCCCCATGCCCGCACCCAGCTGTGGCCCCAGCATTCCCCCCTCCCAGAGCCGCAGTCCCCTCTCCCAGCCCTGGCTCCTGGGGTTGGGGGGGCATGAACGGGGTGTGAGGTAAAAAGTTTGGGGACCACTGCTTTACATAAAGAAAACAAATATTCAACTTTTCAAGAGATTGGTTGTTTTTAAATTGCACATGTTCAAGAATAGAAGTTTAAGTGTTCTGAATGCTTTGTACTCAGTTTGCAAAATCTTTATCCATAATGAAGAGTGCATTTCTTTTAAAAGAAAACAGTGTTAAGTGGCTGAGATATCAATGTCTGAACTGTAGCATTGCAAACGTGGAGTAACTACTATCCTAACGTTTTGAATAGACCTGATCTACACTGGAAAATGAAGTCAGCTTAACTATGTCGCTCGGGGGTGTGAAAAATCCACACCTCTGAGTGGTATAGTTAAGCTGACCAGTGTAGACAGTGTTAGGTCAACAGAAGAATTTTTCTGTCCACCTAGCTACCATCTTTCAGGGAGGTGGATTACCTATGGTAATGGGAGAACCCCTCAGATTGCCGTAGGTGGTGTCTACACTGAAGCCCTGCAGGAGTGAAGCTGTGCCACTGTGGCATTTCAAGTGTAAACAAACCTATACATATTTATATTAACACTGCAGCAATTCATTATATGGACAAAATACCAAATACCTATTCACTCTACAGAACTAAATTACACCAAAAGGAACTGTAGTTCATTTTTTTCTGTATAAAATCTATAAATATTTATTTATGTTATTACTCCAATCTGCATTTAGGGTCTAGTCCTTAAGTAGATAAACAGCTTCAGTTCTAAATGTTTAAAATTGTGAGAAATAAACTTTTTCTAGCAGTGACAATATGAGGCAGTATAAACTAATAAATGCAAAGAAATTCAAAGTTGAGACTCTGATGGAAGAGCAGAGGGATAATTTTTCTTTGTGTGTATAACAACCTTCATATTTTTTTAAACTATAATTGTTTAAAAGGTACAGAACGGTTTTTAATGCTATGTTTTGTGTGTTGGAGTGTGAGAATATTTAAAAAAATAAAACTGTAGCCTTTTTGTTTCCTGAATATAGATTCCAATAAAATATATGCTTCGGTGTATAACGAAGTTACTTTGATCAGGCCTTAATTAGTATGAGAGGAAAAGACAAGTTATTTTAAATTAATATGATCATTGAGAGATTGTTACAAAAGACAAGATGATTTAAACCAGACGTGGGCAAACTACGGCCTGCGGGCAACATCCGGCCTGTGGGACCGTCCTGCCCGGCCCCTGAGCTCCCGGCCAGGGAGCCTAGTCCCCGGCCCCTCTCCTGCTCTCCCCCCTTCCCCGCAGCCACGCCGCCGCGCGGGCTGCACTCTGGCCCACCGCTCCCGCTGGGCAGCGTGGGGAGCGCAGCTGGCTCTGGCCGGGTGTCGCAGCTGCGAGCTCCTGCTGCTGGTAAGGGGGTGGGGAGTAGGGGGGTTGGGTAAGGGAGCGGGGGTCCTGGGGGGCAGTCAGGGAGGAGGGGGCGGTTGGATGGGGCGGAGGTTCTGGGGGGGCCGTCGGGCGATGGGGAACAGGGAGGGTTGGGAGTGGGAGTCCTGGGGGGCCTGTCGGGGGCGGGGATGTGGATAGGGGTCGGGAGGGCAGTCAGGGGACAGGGAGCAGGGGATGGGATCCTGGGGTGCAGTTAGGGGTGGGGGGTCCCAGGAGGGGATGGTCAGGGGACGAGGAGCAGAGGGCAGTTGGATAGGGGGTGGAAGTCCCGGGAGGGTTGTCAAGAGGTGGGGGTGTGGATAGGGGTCGGGGCAGTCAGGGGACAGGGAGCAGGGGGGTTGGATAGGGACGAGGGTCCCGGGAGGGGGCAGTCAGGGGACAAGGAGTGGGGGGGGGGTTGGAGGGGTTGAGGTTCTGAGGGAGGCAGTCAGTGGGGCGGGAAGTGGGAGGGGGCGGATAGGGGGCAGGGGCCAGGCTGTTTTGGGAGGCACAGCCTTCCCTACCCGGCCTTCCATACAGTTGCGCAACCCTGATGTGGCCCTCGGGCCAAAAAGTTTGCCCACCCCTGATTTAAACTGTTTTGTTCTCTAATACTTACCAAGTAGATTTGCTGTCCAAATTATTGTCACTGCAACTTGTTCGGAACATGCATACTGGCTGATTGTTATATTTTGCACATCTCCAATCACGTGTTTTCCCACTGAATTCAAATAAGGAGTGCAATCTAAAACATTGAGAAACAAATCACTTAAATAAAACATAAAAATTGTCTTGTGCAGGACCAAATAAGTCACAAACTGACACAAGACAAAATCTGGAAAGCCTTGTTCATGCTAGTAGTGCCAATAATGCTATTCATGTGAGTAAAGTGAGCAAGATTTAGTTTATTCCTTAACATTTTTAGAAAAATAATCAAATTTAAAAATAGGTACTTCAAATACCTCAATTATTGTATTGTTATATCTACTGCACATTAAGTCTACAATGGGGCTTTAGTGCCAGGATAATTAAAAACAATGCAGGCACTGTAATCCCTGTTTGGATGAATGTACTACTGAACCATTCCAGGAGATCAAACTTTAATTTATTAATTTACATAAAGCAGCCTGGTTTCATTTTCTTTTTTCATTATTGTTTTTATGTGCAATTATTAATATCAATCCCACTACTTCTCAGTTATCCAGCTACCAGGCCTACAGATAGCTTGCTCCCACCACCTCAGACAAAGAGAGACAGACAGACACACAGAAAACGGCTTACTTTCACAAAATGAGATTCAATAACACTAGTAATTAAACCACAAAATAAATCACACCTGACTGATTCCTTAACACACCAAATATTTTGGTCATCTGGTAATAATACCACATACAGTACAGGTGAACCGGATGGCTCCAGAGGGCAGGACATCTATAATGGAGGCTGCAGTTTCCAAAGGGAAGCAAAATTCTTTACTCCCCAGTACAGCAAGAGCACAAGAAAAGGGTTTGTTTTTTTAATTTTTTTTTCAAATCTTCTTCCGTGTCCCCTCTACATATTCTCCTAAAACATCACACGCAAACAGACTGCAAATCATGGATTCTAGACACCATTAACTACAACTACTTTCACCAGGTCTGTGATAACATCCTTGGACCTAGTCCATGTTGTTCAAACAGCTCAGCAAGTTGTACCGCCATGGCACCATGTACCACAGGAATATCAGTACAAACGACAAACTTCCGAAGATCCCAACAGCCACTGTTCTCACTAGTTACCAAGACCTCAGTCCAGATACATAACACTGTCTGCTAACTTACCATAGTGCAGCTCATCTTCTGAAATAAAGATACAGATTGATTCCAGTCCATAAAGCAGACTTGGCCATTGCAGCATTCACTCACTAAATCCATCTCCTCTCACCTCTGTTGTGAAGACCTTTAGTCTCCAATCTATTCAACAACCACACAGCTCCAATACCCCATCTATCTGCCACTAGGGCCCACTGAGAACTCTAATGTCGATAAATCTCATTATTTTATTGTGAGTTTCACAATATTTGATGTTATTAAAGCCTCAGCTCCTAGAATCATATGATTATGTGAGATCTCAGTTTTCATTTAAAAAAAATATATATAGTTACTGAGAAAAGCCTGAGAATGTGAACCATAAAGACTCAAAAATCAGAAGTCAAATAAAACTATTCCAAAGTTTATTTTTTAACCTCTCACGATTTTTAGGCCAATCTCATTAAATTTGTGTGTGTGTGTGTGTGTGTGTGTGTGTGTGTGTGTGTGTGTGTGTGTGTGTGTGTGTAATCATGATTTTTGAATGCTTGGATTTGGTAATACCTGCACTGTGTGTGGGTGGCATAGTACTATAATTCTCTACTTGCAAAATCTACTAAATTTACAAAAAAAAAATGTTGGACTGATGTTCTAAGTGTATAGTGCCAAATTTTAATAATCAGTTATTCAAAATCTGATGCTAGGTACTAGGCTGTACTATGCTTGCAAATGAAGTTGACTGATATTATCAAGCCAATGCAGAAAATAAGAATTTAAATCAAATACACTCCCTTGAAAACTACAAATGAAAAATTATTAATCACACAAACTGAATCTTTGAAATGGGCGTTTTACCATAAATGACAAGGGTGAGCTGTTTGGCTCCTTTAGGTAACTGTTGCACAATTCAGAACAATATATTTTGTACTATATTAAGTTTTATGAAAATTGAGCAATTAGTCCTCAGTTATTGTAAGTGGAATTTGTTGCTAAAAGTCAACCGAGTGACAGCATGAATTTCCTCTTAGGAGAATAGAAATATCTCTTTCAATGGAAAGTTTGGAGTAACAGCTTCTTGCAAGGTCTGGATCCAATTAACAGCCTTGCCTAAGATTTTGGATCCTAGTTACTAAAATGCTATGTTGAAATAACAATTTGCCAAAATGCAATACACAAAATGTCTCAGGGTTGAATGTGAGTTCCTGATTTAAAATGTTTAAAAAGAACACAGCAGTGAAGAATTTGCAGGCTTTACAGGGAGGCATTTCTTCTGTTAAATCCAAGTTAAATACGAAACTGGATAAACATTTATTTTCTCACTTTGAACAAATTATTTAACCCCTACTATGAAGTGTCTTAGCCCATGGACAGGCTATGCAACAAAATAAATGCCTTTTAAATCAGAGCCAGGTAGCCAAATTTTTATTTCTATTGGCTCTTCTTTATCAGTATATGTTTCTGTATTATGTAAAATCTTCAGCCTTGGTATAAGGGACCTCCTTGCAGTACTGCCAAACTTAAATAACCCCCTTAGGCAGGGAGTTTGGAGCAGCATTTTAAATTAACATTTGTCATTGGTTAACCCCAGCTCCTGATGCAAGAATTAATGGTAAAAAACATGACAGTTATTAGGGTTTAAACAGGCTCCACTGTGTGAACCTACCAGTGGGTATCACTGCTCTGATTGCTATTTCCTGCTTTTCTTTATTCAGGTAAGAAATTATTACCCTCTTCTAGTGACCATTTATTCCATGTAGGATTTGATAGGCATAAATTATGCTGGCGTTCTTTAAATACTAATGTGAGGTTAGACATAGAACAGGAATTCACAATAAAGGATTGATATTTCAGAAATTATCATATAAACAGTGGGCTCATATGAAATTGTGACCAAGGATAAACTAAGATACATCAGAATGAAACAAAAGGATTTCCTTCAGTGTTTCCAGTAAGTATACTAGGTTTTAATACATAAGGACTTTACTCCAACTCCAGCAACCAGTCAGTGATGTAGTTGTAAAGGTGCACACACCAAATGTAGACAAGGAAAGCTGTTATTTGCACTGATGCAATTTATTTTAGCTCCACTGCTGCAAAATCGGGGCTTTCCTAGTCTACACATTAAGTTTACACTGGTGCAACTATACTGGTGGCAGACCCCTGATTGCCAAAACAGGGTAAATTCCCAATGCAGATATGGCCCTCGTATACCCAACAGATATCTGAGTATGTGTTAGCATATCCTGAGCCAAGATATGCAAGTCAGATTATAGTTCATGAGAGAACAAACTAAAACTCAGATATTTAACATTAATCATTGGAAAGAAACCTATTTCTAGTATATTCCCTTTACATGAGAGCAAATTAAATTTATTTTCTACTTAAAGGAACACAACTCCGTTTACCCTCAAAATTTAGCTTTCAGAAAAACAAGCTTCTACAAAGCTGAAAACAAACACATTTTTTCTCATGAATTTAGAAGCTGGGAACGGGCGACGGGATGGATCACTTGATGATTACCTGATCTGTTCATTCCCTCTGGGGCACCTGGCTTTGGCCACTGTCGGAAGACAGGATACTGGGCTAGATGGACCTTTGGTCTGACCCAGTATGGCTGTTCTTATGTTCTTAAGTAAATGAAACACACAAAGGATAGAAACTATACTAGATTTTTAAACTTTTTTGGTATTAAATAATCTACATTGTTATTACTAGTATATGTAAGGAAAACCTTTTAAAACCATATAAACCTTACAGACAATTTCCTTTTAAAATCAACATTAGCTAATTTTAGAATGTAAATATGTCTTCCTTTTAAAGAGACCAAAGAAAAATTAAGCAATGTAAAACTTGGCATAATGGAATCCTGCTTTACATGGCATAAATTTTGGTAAGCGTGAGTGAAGTGACTGCCTATTTTTGGCAGCTGCTGCCTCCTGTATGGAGGTTTACTTTTGAATGACAGACATTGGATGGGCTCAGAATGCATAACAGACAGTAGAAATGTGGGGAAGATTATTATTTAGTAAAAATATCTCACCAAAAGCATTTTTCAATCATCTTTGTTTACATAAACCTGCAGTTCACAAACTTACAAGAATTGTGAGAATTATTTTTTTTTAAAAGTCATGTTGCTATATAAGAGTAAGAGTTGGGCTTTTTGTTTTTGAGAGAAGTTGAGTTTTTTATCTGTTGTAGGTGATTAACTTACTGTCATATTTAAAGGTGATATTAAGCATTCCACCGTTCTTGCTGACTGGTGGCAGCACCTACAGAGAAACAACAGAAAAATATAGTGAATAAAAATGACTTTGCTTTGAGTTTACACAAACATTTTAATTTTAGGTGTTTCAATTTGGCATCACACACTAAAAGAAAAGTCTCACATGGAAATCCGTGGTGAGTTATATTGTCTTCAACCTGTCAGGCAGGCAATGTGAATACAACCAATGCAAGAACAGATTGCAGCATTCCTGAAATTCTATATTTTCTCCTGCCAGTAGCTTTCAAATACACACAGGCATCAAATCACAAAGAAACAAATTTCAACACCAAGGAAAAATCTGCAGTTTTAAGGAGGATGACCTGATCAGTATATCTGAATAATAAAAAAATATTATGTTTTTTTGTGTTGGAAGGTACTGGTGTCCCCAAATCCATTATTCTGAACTGATTGGATCTGTACAGATATACTCCATCAGCCCAGGGATTGGAAAGTCAAAAAGTGACTCAAACTTATCTTTAGAGAGGAAATAAAGTGTGACTGCAAGCAGCATCTAATAAGGCTCAAAACCACTAAGCTACAAGCTGTCAAACAAACGTACATGAGCAAGAAAATGCCAGTCTCTTCTGAGGCTGAGCCCATTTCCTCAGACCTAATGACAAGGAAGCCTGAACAACTAAGAAGAAAAAAAATGTCATTCCTAAATATAAAGGGAAATACAGAAGAGCACCAGGGCATTGCACAGAAGAGTGATCATGGCACCTTAGTTCTGTTTTCTTAGCAACTTCCAGGACAGAAATCAAAACCACAAAAGAGAAAAACCATCAAAACCACAAAAGAGAAATTCCCCATTGTGCTAATCAACTGAGGGTGAGTAGGTGCATGAAGGGCGAGATGGATTTTGTCCATCTGCTTGACCATCAGGCACATATGGCCAAGTTTTCAGCATGTTCAGAATTTGCCTGCAGATAAATCAGACTGCCTTTTAAAAATGTTTAACTCTATTCAGTGCTTATGAAAGGTGTTGGAGTCATACCTACAGAGATCAAAGTGTAACCAAAGAACAGGTATAACAGGATACCAGGAGGCCTCGGGAGTAGCTCACTCCCCCGTCCCCGTGACCCTAGGGCTGGGAGGAGTTCTGTGCCCCTGACGATTATTGGGGGGGGGGGGCCGTGCCCTTGTTTGCCCCTCCTTGTGCACAACCCTGTGTCCACTGAAGGCAGGACAAGGAGCAAGCAGATTAATCTGCAGCAAAGAAGATTTAGGTTACATATTAGGAAAAACGTTCTAGCTATAAGGATAGTTAAGCACTGGTAAAGGTTACCCGGTGAGGATGTGGAATCTCCGTCATTGGGAGGTTTCTAATAATAGGTAAGATAAACACTTGGGATGGTCTAGGTATACTTGGTCCTGCCTCAGCACAAGGGGATCGACTCACTAGATGACCTCTCAAGGTCTCTTCCAGTCTACATTTCTGTGATTTTATGTTTAGCCTTAACATAGGTTTTTGCATCTGACATCAGAATTGTGTAGATTTCATACTTGTAAGTGCTTTATGGATTTAAGAGTGATTTATCGTTTTCATTATCTGTTTATATTACAGTAACATCTTATTTGCTTATATTACAGTAACACCTAGAGGCCCCAATCAATATTGAGGGTCCATCATGCTATGCTCTGTACAAACACATATTAAGAGGCAGTCTTCGCCAAGAAGAACATACACTCTTATTAGACAAGAAAAACAGCACAGAAAGTTCATTTAAATTCTCCGCTCTTTATTGGTTGGTTGGCTAAAATCAACAAACAGTTAGCAAGGTTGCCAACTGGAGCAACTCCAGTTGGAACAGGTTTTGTATCCTAAAACTTTTCTACTAGAGGAACAAGTTGTAAATATACAGTAAAGTACATTAGATACCAATTTTTAAAATGCAAGAATCTATAGTTTCTCATTCTGTTTCAGAGTGTGTTATATTTCAACAGAAATCATGTTTACTTTTATGCTTGAGACACCTATAATTGTTCATTAAAATGTTTTAAGACTTAATAATTGCCTTTAGGCTATGTTACCAGTTAGCCATCTCTACTCCTAACACAGGAACTATTTCTTCAGCAAATTGCTGCTTTAATTATTGAGTTAACAATTGTACAGATTTACCTTCAAGTTCACTGCCTTTTTGCCTAGTATGTTGCACTTTGGCTTTATATATGGCAGCTAAAAAGCAGCTTTTACTTTCAAATATTAATGTTTTTTCCACAAGTAGTACAAATGATTGTTACATTTGTCTCTTGATATTTTAGAGTTGTATTACATTTTATGGGATAAATCTATCTGCATTCAAATATACATTTAAAGTATCCCCCAAAACTACTGAGGGAAGGATCAAAGCGATGAGGTCTGATCCTACTATTGCTAAAGACAACAAGAGTTTTGCCACTGATTTCAAAGGGAGCAGCCCCATGTGTTATCATATATGTCACAGGAGCTATTTAATCCAAGATTACAAAATTGAGTTGCAATATAATACATCGATGTTGTTCACATTATATGACTATCTCTGTGCAGGGGTAAATGACTGCAAAAGGTGCAAAGCAGTGGAGAAGCAGGCTCTATGGTATCTATAGGGAGTCTATATGGACACACACACCTATGTATACATATGTATTTATAAATTATATCTACAATATATCATATATTCATGATCATGCACCTGCAGTAGTATGTTATCAGTGTCTTTAAGCACTTGGCTTGCATGCAACATTAAAGCAGCACTGTCAAACAGCACTAAAATTTGACTTATTTGCAGGGCCGGCTCCAGGGTTTTGGCAGCCCCAAGAAGCCAAACAAAAAACAAAAACAAAAGCCGCGATCGCGATCTGCGGCGGCAATTAGGCGGGAGGTCCTTCGCTCCGAGTAGGAGTGAGGGACTGTCCGCCGAATTGCCGCCGAACAGCTGGACGTGCCGCCCCTCTCCGAAGTGGCCGCCCCAAGCACCTGCTTGGTAAGCTGGTGCCTGGAGCCGGCCCTGCTTATTTGAATATGGTATAATCTGGTTCAGGGATAGGGAAAGATCTTACAGATTCTGAACAAACATTTAAGAAACTCACCTTTGTATTGCAAAGGAGCTAGTGGAACAAGGTTGATTTACAGTTATCTAAATAGGTATGGCCTACACAAAAAAGGTGCAGTTAATTACCTGACACTTTTCTCAGAGCTGTGCTAATATCATTGATGATACTGTGGAATGAACAAGGAAATAACTAAAATGAATTCAGTACAGTTTATTATTTCGTATTTGCCTTTTTCAAAACTTGCCTGGAGGGTTTTTCTAAAGCTCACAGCTCTAATATTGATCTAATAATTGAGGAAAAATAAATCAATGTATTGTTTTCTATTTTATTGGTAAAATTTACCCACTCTCTCCTAAGGGGTTACACCACAATTGAACTCGGTCCTGTAACTCAATTATTAAAATCAGGTTTCTTGTTTGTTACAGGTGGCTTTACATTATGTGTGAATTTATTCCTGAAACATCTGTTGCTTTCATTCACTCTTCCCAGAAATTACCTCATTTTTTGACATTGTAGAAGGATTATCTAATAACAGTAGATGCACTGCTAACAATGCCTAAAGCAACAGGAGATGGCTAAGACCTGTAAGCATCATGTTTGAAATATCTAGACTCCTTGGAGACACATCATCAAATCACACTGTGCGTGATTCTTCAGCAGCTGACCAACTCTTACCATGCAATTGGCTGTGTGGCAGTCTTGTGGATGAGACCGTTACAAGTAAAGTCCTATCTTTTCAGGGTCCTATTTAAGGCCCTATTATACATTTGGGGGGGAAAAAGCAAGGATTTGCCCCTTCCCTCAGTTTTCTTGGCTAAAATGTTTCTTTTCCATCACTGTTGGGCATTTTGTTGTGAGTCAATTGTTGCCCCAATCCAACTCTGAGATATAGAACAATCCACTTGAATGTTTTCAACCAGGAAGCATCAATGAACTGCTAAAAAAATATATCCATATTTTAGGTTCCTATTTCTCTAGCGTGATCAGTCCCTTACAACCTGTAATTTATAGCTAATAACCAGAGCTATCAGCAGGGCCGGCTCTAGGTTTTTTGCTGCCCCAAGCAAAAAAATTTTTGGCTGCCCCCCACCCCAGCCCTGGGCTCTCCCCCTCCCCCCCTAACTGCACCCTCCTGCTGCTCCAGCCCTGGGTCACGGGTAACTGTCTCCCAGGGCGGGTCATTCAGCAGGAATTTTGGATGTGCACAGAACACAGACAGGATTGGTTCCCATATGGTTACAGGACTGCAGTAAAGTGGAACAATTTTCAGCTTGTGTGACTGGAGGATATCTGAATGCATATTATAAGACTGTCCTACATAAATGAGGAAAAGTTGAGGTGCTTTTAATATACTTTTGTTCCATTCTTTGTTTCTATGGGGAATTTGCCAATGCAATATCACGGTCTTCCTTTTAAACAAATAAAACTAAAACTAAAAAAAAAAAAATTGCTGTTGAAAATAGCAATTCCAGTCCTAATAACCACTGGGAAGCATTTCTTGCTCAATTTATTCTACTTTTTCTACAGCAAGTTACAGTGGATCAGTATATTTGATTTGGGAGAAATGAAGTAACAACTGCCCAAATTGAGCTTGAGCACTCCTGAATTTTGAGGGTGTTCAAATCTGGAAAAGAAAAGTCAATTTCTGCTTCCATGGCTCAGAAGTGGAAATCCTCCTACGTGCCTGGTACTGTATCTAAAGCAGCCCAGTCTAGTAGAGCCTCCCCTCCCTTACTTTTCATTTTAAATTCTAGTGGGATCCACGTACCTCCCTTGCTAGGCTTCAGATAGAGAGGTGCACTGTCCATTTAGTCCACCCAATTCTTTCTTTGGGGCAGAGCCCAGGGCTGGGGTGGCAGGAGGTGCGGGTGGGGGGAGAGCCCAGGGCTGGGGCGGCAGGAGGTGCGGGTGGGGGCCAGAGCTGGGGTGGCAGGGGGTGCGGGTGTGTGTGTGGGGGGAAGAGCCCAGGGCTGGGGTGGCAGGAGGTGCGGGTGGGGGGAGAGCCCAGGGCTGGGGCAGCAGGGGAGTGCAGGTGGGGGGCCAGAGCTGGGGCGGCAGGGGGTGTGAGCGGGGGAGAGTCCAGGGCTGGGGCAACACAGGGGTGAGGGAGGAGCCCAGGGCTGGGGTGGGG
The DNA here is from genome assembly GCF_028017835.1 of Emys orbicularis. Classification (NCBI taxonomy): domain Eukaryota; kingdom Metazoa; phylum Chordata; order Testudines; family Emydidae; genus Emys; species Emys orbicularis. Next base: position 106,326,119 of record NC_088689.1, read on the forward strand.
GGCGGCAAAAAACCTAGAGCTGGCTCTGTCCCTACCATTCACAGCAAGCTGCAGATTTCAGTTCCATACTCCTTCCCCCTCCCTTTCCTGTTACTAGCGGCCGAGGGAATGCTGGGAAATGTAGTTCTTTCCCTGCTCCAGGGCTGGCTCTATAGGCAGGGAGCTAACGAAGGAACTACAGCTCCCAGGGCCCCCTGTTGGTTCTCAGCTCCCATGCTGGATTCTTTCACCCCTGCAAATATGCCACCCCAAGCAACTGCTTGCTTTGCTGGTGCCTAGAGCCGGCCCTGGCTATCAGAATTGAGGATAAGATACACTATTTAATAGGCTTTTAAAATCCTAACTCTCATGTATTCATATACTTGGCCTATTGATTTATATTCTCACTTACAGTTGTAATAAAACTCATTAGGCAGGTGGTAAACTGAGAATACATTATGCTCAACATATTCATTTTGCTATTAATGTGGCTTTCCACCTCCTCCTTTTACCTATTTCATCCACATTTTGCATTTGTCATAACCCTACCTTCTGAACTCTTTGGGTCAAGGTTTGTCTTTATTGTGTTCATATAACCCTTAGTACAATGTAGGGATGCAAATACCGTTTTAAAAGTTAACAGTTTAAACTATTTAAAATGTTTTGTTTAAACGGTTATAATATATGGAGATATACCTATCTCATAGAACTGGAAGGGATGCTGAAAGGTCATCGAGTCCAGCCCCCTGCCTTCACTAGCAGGACCAAGTACTGATTTTGCCCCAGAACCCTAAGTGGCCCCCTCAAGGATTGAGCTTATAACCCTGGGTTTAGCAGGCCAATGCTCAAACCACTGAGCTATCCTTCCCTAACCGATTAAAGGGCCAGACGGCTGTTGTGGCTAGGGCCACTCTGGCCGGCCCAGGGCCGCTGGGGTCGGCCGACCGGCCCAGAGGTTAACGGTTAACTGGTTTACATTTTGCATCCCTAGTACAAGGAAGCTCTGATCCCTGAATGTTCACTTTGGTTGCTGCTGTAATGATGATGATGATATCATCATCATAATATTGAACCAGAAGAAAGGATCAGGAAACACTCACTCTTTGCACGCATTCACCTTAACTGCAGCTCCCCAGTTAAACGCAACAGCTCTGCTGTGTTTAACAAGAATGAGCAGCACAAAAAAACACACAATTATCTTGAAGTTATCATCAGAGTTTTATAGAACACTTCAGAATTTACCAGCAACATCAAATGAAATCCAGGAAACAAACAAAACAAAACAAAAAATATGCATGGAAAAACAAAGCCACAATTGGCACAACTCACAGGAATGAACAGAATATTTACTCACTGTGTATCCAAACAAAGCAACTTTCTTAAATATCCTTACCATTTTGAACAAACGAATGGGCTCTAAAAATAAATATTTCTTTAAAATATACGTACTAATAGCTCTTATACTCACAACTCTGCAACTTTCACTTAACAATTCAAATTGAACAGATGAAATATAAAATTCTCCATTTGAAAGAGAAACACCACCTTTCTATTAAACCTCTAATCTTAAAAAAAATCCCCTTGGTTTTCCCAAGCAGACCAGCACCATCATCCACCAAATGAACAAAATCATGAAATGAATATACATTAAATGATCAAAATTTACATTACAGACCTTAATTTCATATACAACCACTGGTATTGCAGGCACATTTTTGTAATGTAAGCAGTAAACATTCCAGAGTTAGTGACAGATATTAAAACAAATAGGGAAAAAAATCTCAAAGTTGTGTGAAAAGAAATTTTCATATTCAACAGATGCTACACCATGGCTCCACACAATACTATATAGGTATGAGAGCTACTTAAACACATAAGCTTCAGAAGATACAACTATGATACAGTTTTTAAAACCAGACAAGCAGGAAATAGTGATTTGATACTTAAAGGAAAACTGCAGTGTAATATAAAAGATACTCTAATCACTACCTCCAATTAAAAAAGAATAAATCATCACTGTAAATCCAAACCATTAAAGATGAGGCACTGTCAAAAACAGATATCAAAACAAGTGGTGCCAAAACAAGTTGATAAATTAAAGAGCAATAAGTCTTCAGAACAATATGACATCCATCCAAAAGTTCTAAAGGAATTTAAGAATGAAGCAACAGAGCTGCTATCAGGGGGTAGCCGTGTTAGTCTGTATCCACAAAAACAACAAGGAGTCCGGTGGCACCTTAAAGACTAACAGATTTATTTGGGCATAAGCTTTCGTGGGTAAAAAACCTCACTTCTTCAGAGCTGCTAACAAAACTATTCAATCTCACATTAAAATCACTTCCTATATCAGAGGATTGGAAGGTAGTAAAATTGTAGCTATCTTTGAAAAAAGTAGCTGGGTGGTGCTGGGAATTACAGCCATCATGCCTTCTTTCAAATACCAGTAAAACTGGCTGAAATAACAGTTACAATTAGAATTATAAAACATTTAGTTGACCATGATGTGAAAGGGACAAACCAGCACAATTTCTCTACTCTATATTAATTCTTAGTGCATTTCAGCAAAATAGCAACTAAAGGAGAACTTGGTTGTTATGATCTATATGAACTCTCCAAAAGTCTTTCAAAACTTTTTCATAAGAAGCTATTAAGGAAACTAAGTATTCATAGGGTGAGAGGTAAAGTACTGTCAGGGATGAGAAACATGCTAAATAGAAACAGAAAACAAAGAGCAGGAATAAAATGGTCAGGTTTCGACATGGCAAAAGATCAATAGAAGGGCAACCCAAGGATATGTATTAAGACTGGTATTGTTAATTCAGTTACAAAGGATCTGGAAAAGGGTGAGTGTGACCTGAGAAGTGGCAACATTTCCAGATGACATAAAATTATCTAGGTTAGTGAAGACTGAGGAACTTCTGAGGGACCTAGCAAAGCTAGGTGAGCCTGCAGCACAAAATTGACAACTGTAAAGTAAAGCATATTGAAAGGTATGAAGTGAAATACTCATACACATTGTTGGGTTCTAACTTAACTGTCAGCACTTGGGGAAAAGGCTTGTGGACTGCTGTGAACTGCTCCGTGGAAACTTCTTCTCACTCAGTGTGCAGCAGCAGTCAAAAAAAGCAAACAATGTGCTGAAAATATTATAATGCAAGTCAATTTCTGCTAAATCTTTGTAAAGAAAGGATGACCAAAACTGAACACCTATTATAAGTAGATGGCACAACCTCACCTGGTGGTCACCCTTTCTTTACAAAGATTTAGCAGAAACAGAAGATGTCCAGAGATGGGGTACAAAAACATTTAGAGCAAAGGAAAGACTTCCATTAAAGTAGAGATTCAAAAGATTGAGACCGTTTAGATTAGAGAGGAGATATGACAGTTATAAAAAGTAGTGGATGGTTTAGAGGAGGTACCCAGATGCTCCTGTTTATTCTTTCTCATAATACAAGAACAAGAGGATATTCAAGGAAAGTTGAAGTCAACAAATTTAAACTTAATTAAATAGCATACTTTTTCACACCCACATGTACTCAACCTCTGGAACTCTGCCGCAAAATATCACTCAAAGTTTCAAAAAAGAGATTAGACCACTATACGGATAACAAGACTAGCCACATTTACATTAGATAGGATATTAACAAAACACAAAAGCTATAAGTCCTCATGATGCACGGCGCAAGACAATCACTAGCTGGCAGGAATTAGGAAGAAACTTCCCCCATAGTAGCTAATTGTCTATTAAAGAGTCTTGTCCCTTTTGGTGAAGCATCTGGTACTGGCCAATGTCAGAGATAGGTTGCTGAGCTAATCTCCTGCGGTAATTTCAATGTTCCAGTGTGTTCCAGAGCAGTAACTCCAAGGGAAATGAAACCCGGGGTCAGCCCAGCATAAATCCACTTCAAAGGACTGACCGGTTCCACATTTTTGCATTTTATTTTTCCAGAGCTGGTGTTAAAACTTTGAATTCCAGGATTACATTACAATTTTATAAATACTTGAAACAAAAAAACAAAACAAAAAAACATGTTCCAGTACTCTAATTTGAAAATGCAAAGGTTAAAATCAGCTTCCCTCTCCTCCCTCCCTTCTCCACCAACACTTTATTAGAAATGCCAACAAGCCCTATAAATGTGAATACCTCTTAGGTTCTGTCTACATTAAGGAAATTCTCACTGGTGTAACTACTTCAATGTAGTTACACAGGTGTGAACTTCTAATGCTGACATGCTGCATAAGCCCAAAGTAGGACCTATTCCGAGACAGTTTACTTCACCATGTTACCACTCTTTCACTGGTGCAGAACTTCAACATTAGAGGATTGCACTAGAGTGATTACACTAATGTAGTTATACCAGTGTGAATTTCCTTAATGTAATAGCATCTTACTGTGCTCAATCCTACAGAAGAGGCAGCTCTAGATAAGATCCTGGAGGATAGGTCCATCAATGGCTATTAGCCAGGATGAGCAGGGATGGTGTCCCTAGCCTCTGTTTGCCAGGAGTTGGGAATGGGGCTAAATGGACCTTTGGTCTGACCCAGTATGGCCGTTCTTATGTTCTCTTACTGCTTTGATAGAACCCTCATTTAACAAACATACTTTCTGCTAACTTCGTATGGGGCTGCGTGACTCAGAGGGTTAGTAAAGGCTTAGAGAACTTTTCACATCTAGATACAGATTTCAATTAGCCTAGGATAGCAGTGACCAAAATCTGTTCAGTGGCTCATGTGAAATGTGCGGTTCCCATACATAGGGCCCTATCAAATTCACGGTCCATTTTGGTCAATTTCATGGTATAGGATTTTAAAAATCATAAATTTCATGATTTCAGCTATTTCAATCTGAAATTTCCCAGTATTGTGATTGTAGGAGTCCTGACCCAAAAAGGAGTTGTGGGGGGGTCACAAGATTATTGTAGGGGGGGTTACAGTACTGTTACCCTTACTTCTGCGCTGCTGCTGGCGATACCACTGCCTTCAGAACTGGGCAGCTGGAGAGTGGCAGCTGCTGGCCAGGAGCCCAGCTCTGAAGACAGAGCAGCCACCAGCAGCAGCGCAGAAGTAAGGATGGCATGGTATGGTATTGCCATCCTTACTTCTGCGTTGATGCCTGCAGAGCTGGGCCCTCAATCAGCACCCGCCACTCTCCAGCTGCCCAACTCTGAAGGCAGCGCCGTCACCAGCAGCAGCGCAGAAGTAAGGATGGCATAGTATGGTATTGCCACTCTTACTTCTGCGCTGCTGCTGGTGGGGTGCTGCCTTCAGAGCTGGGCACCCAGCCAACAGCAGCTGCTCTCCGGCCACCCAGTTCTGAAGGCAGTGCAGAAGTAAGGGTGACAATACCGTAACTCCCCTAAAATAACCTTGCAACTCCATTTTGGGTCAGGACCCCCAATTTGAGAAACGCTGGTCCCATGAACTCTGTATAGTATAGGGTAAAAGCACACAGAAGACCAGATTTCACAGCCTGTGATGCGTTTTTCATGGCTGTGAATTTGGTACACAGACAGTTTTAAGTGAACAGGTATCCACACCACAAAAGATGCCATTGAAACAGACACTAACTGGCATCTTTGTTGAAGTTTTCATAGAGGGCAAGAACCAACTAGGGCAGAGACATGAAAATATTATTTTGCTCCTAAAAGTTGTCCCTGTAGTTTGGAGTTCAAGCACATTTGCAAGATGCAGAGTTTGAGGTCTGTAGCAAACCTGAATAAGAGGATTTTGGGCTCCAGAGATATCAATTCAATGCCTTTCATAGCATTAAACTAACTTTTAAATGAGAACATGCACTATATACCCTAACCTGTTCCTAGTCATCAATGAAAGCTTTGACACTGGTTTCAGTGCTTGTATTGAAATCCCATGGTATCTGTGAGTATGATGTTAATTAACACTGTCTAGTAAAGCACAAGGACATTTACAGAAGCATGGACTTTCATTAAATGTTATCTTTGTTTTCACCTGTGTGCTCAGCCAAGTGGCCTGTTAGGTAGGCTGAGAGCTTATTACCAAGGCTCTAACCTGCTATCTTTGATCCCTAGCCCCTTTAGGATTCCTTGACAAGGAGGCGGGGCTAACTCAGGAGAATAGGGGTTTAAAAAGCCAGCTCCTAAGCAAACAGAGGAGCTAGCAAACAGGAGCAGCAAATAGGGGAGTTTTGTGAAGGAGTGTGAGAGGCAGATACACCTACCAAACATAGTCTAAACTCAGACCAATAACTGCCCCCCACCCTCCAAAAAACCCAAACAAACACACACAATCCTGCAAAAGTAAAAATAATCCAGGCAGAAGTCCAGCAGCAGAGTGGGGGCTATCCAGTTTATTGCACTGAATGCAGCATCTATCATTACTTGCCTCGCAGGCAGGTGGCATATGTGTGCATTTGGTGCAAGCAACTCATGGCTGTCAGAGACCGGGCTCTTGAGACCAGAGTCACTGAACTGGAGGGGCTAAGGGAGACAAAGAGGACTTAGAGGAGACTTTCAGGGTCACAGTAGAGTGGTTCCACCCCTGTACTGACAGCCCCTGTGCTATTGAGGAGGATGAAAATCTTGGGGAAAGAGAACATCAAGCTGGAGTGCAGGGAAATGATCCCATAGTTGGGACCTGCCTTCCAGATGATGTCACAGTACCCTCTTGCACTGAGGATACCCCTGTAGGGGAGGGACCCTAGTTACTAGGAAGAGTAAGATAATAGTAATGGGAGATTTAATCATTAGAAATATAGATTGGATTTATGATGACTGCGAGAACTACATGGCAAATTGCCTGCCATTTGCGAAGGTTGCAGATCTCTGGAGACATCTTGTGATAAATGAAGGGTGGGGGGGTAGCTCCCTTTTATGGACACCCAGCCAGCCAGTTAGCTATAAAGTCCATCTTGGTGGCTGTTCTCTGCTTGCTTTACCTGTAAAGGGTTAACAAAATCCCCCAGGTAAAGGAAAAGGAGTGGGCACCTGACCAAAAGAGCCAATGGGAAGGCTAGAACTTTTTTAAATGGGGGGAAAAAACTTCCCCTTTGGGTCTGTTGTGTTCTCCGGGAAAGAGGGGAACAGGGAGAGTTATGCTATGAGAAGCTTTAAGCCAGGTATGATCATAAATCATCAGATCATACCTAGAAATTTCAAAATACATCTGGAACTTAGGTTTTTTAAATCTAGCAAAAGCCTAAGTTCCAGATGTATTTTCTTTCTTTTTGTTTTTAATATAGTTTGCCTTTTTTAAGAACAGGATTGGATTTTTGGTGTCCTAAGAGGTTTGTGCATATGTTGTTTATTTAGCTGGTGGCAACAGCTGATTTCCTTTGTTTTTCTTTCTCAGCTCTTCCCTGTGGGAGGGGGGAGGAGGAGGAGGAGGGCTTGAGGGTACCCCACAGGAAGGAATTCCCAAGTGCGCCTTTCTGGTTTCAAAGGTTTATTTTGTCTTTGGGTGGTGGCAGCATCTACCCATCCAAGGTCAGAGAGAAACTGTAACCTTGGGAGTTTAATACAAGCCTGGAGTGGCCAGTATTAATTTTTAGAATACTTGTGGGCCCCCACATTCTGCACTGAAGTGCCAGAGTGGGGAATCAGACAGACTTATGTGCAGTGCTGGGGAGGAGCCGGTGATTGTGGTACACATAGGTACCAGTGACACAGGCAGAGGTGAAAGTAAGCCAGTACGGTACGATACGGTGTACTGGCAAGAGCCGGTACACAGCCAACCGTACCGGCCGGGGGCAGCTTCCTCAGGTCAGTGATTTAAGGGGCCCGGGGCTCCAGCAGTGATTTAAAGGGCCAGGGGCTCCCGGCTGCCGCTACCACAGCAGAGCCCCTGGGCCTTTAAATTGCTGCCAGAGCCCCGCTGCTGGAGCCCCGGGGTAGCAGCGGCAGCCGGAAGCCCCAGGGCTCCAACGGCAATTTAAAGGGCCCGGGGCTCTGCCGCGGTAGCAGCGGCCAGAGCCCCGGGCCCTTTAAATCTTGATTTAAAAGGCCTGGGGATTTAAAGCCCCGCCCCCTCCGGTTGAGGCCCCGCCCCTTCCAACTAAGGCCCCGCCCCCTGCTCAGGACTCCGGCATACCGATAAATCCTTTAAGTTACTTTCACCCTGCCTTCTTCCTATTTGTGAGTCTTGGTATGTTTATAGCTAAACTATGCAGGGGTGTCATACCCTCCCCCCAAGTCATCTCTTTTCTAAATTGAATAGTTAAAGTTTTTAAAATCTCTTTTCATATGGAAGCTGTTGTATTCCCCTAATCATTTTTGTTGCCCTTCTCTATATCTTTTCCAATACTAATATATCTTTTTTGAGATGAGGTGACCAGAACTTCACACAGTATTCACGAGGTGGACATAGCGGATTTATTCAGTGGTATTATGATATGTTCTGTCTTATTTTCTATCCCTTTCCTAATGATCTGTTCGCTCTTTTGAATGCCATAGCACATTGAGCAGATGTTTTCAGAGAGCTTTCCACAATGACTCCAAGATCTTTCTTGAGTGGTCACAGCTAATTTAGAACCCATCAATTTGTATATATATAGTTGGGATTCGTTTTTCCAATGTGCATTACTTTACACTTATCAACATTGCATTTCATCTGCCGTTTTGTGGTTTAGTCACTCCTTTTTGTGAGTTCCCTTTGTACCTCTGTGTAGTTAGCTTTGGATTTAACTATGATGAGTGATTTAGTATCATCTGCAAACATTGCCTCTTCACTGTTTACCATCTTTTCCAGATCATTTATGAATTTGTTGAACAGCACAGGTCCCAGTACAGATCCCTGAGGGACCCCACAATTTACCTCTTTTCATTATGAAAACTGACCATTTATTCCTACCTTTTGTTTTATATCTTTTTAACCAGTTACTGATGAATGAGAGGACTTCCTTCCATCCCATGATTGCTTAGTTTGCTTAGGAGCTTTTGGTGTGGGACCTTGTCAAAGGCTTTCTGAAAGGCCAAATGCTCTATATCAGCTGGATATCTATATCATGCTTGTTGACACCTTCAGAGAATTCTGATAGATTGGTGAGGCATGATTTCCGTTTACAAAAGCCGTGTTGACTCTACCTCAACATACCATGTTCATCTATGTGTCTGATAATTCTATTCTTTACTATAGTTTCAACCAACTTGCCTGGTACTGAAGTTAGGCTTCCTGTCCTGTAATTGCTAGAATTGTCTCAGCTTTACATTAGCTTTACATCAGCTTTACATTAGCTACCTTCCAATCATCTGGCACAGAGGCTGATTTCAGCAAAAATCAGAGTAACATACCACAGTTAGTATTTCTGCAATTTCGTATTTGAGTTCCTTGAGAACTTTTAAATGAACACCATCTGGTCTTGTTGATGTGTTACTGTTTAATTTATCAGTGTGTTCCAAAACCACCTCTGCTGAAACCTCAGTCTGGGACAGTTCCTCAGATTTGTCACCTGAAAAGAATGTGGGAATCTTCCTAATATCCTGTGCAGTGAAGGTCGATACCAAGAATTCATTTAGCTTATCCACAATGGCCTTGTCTTCCTTGAGATCGCCTTTAGCACCTCAATTGTCCAGTGGCACCACTGATTGTTTGGCAGGCTTCCTCTTTCTGATGTACTAAAAAAAAATTTTTGCTCTGAGTTTTATGTCTTTTGCTAGTTGCTCTTCAAATTCTTTTTTTGGCTTGCCTAATTATATTTTTATGTTTGACTTGTTAGAGTTTAAGCTCCTTTCTAGTTTCCTTAGTAGGAGTTTACTTCCAATTTTTAAAGGATGTATCTATAAAGATCTATAAAATCATGAACGGTGTGGAGAAAGTGAATAAGGAAGTATTATTTACTCCTTCACACAACTTAAGAACCAGGGGTCATTCAATCAAATTAATAGGCTGCAGATTTTAAAAAAGTATATAAAAGTACTTCTTCAAGCAACGCACAGTCAACCTGAGGTACTCATGGCCAGGGATGCTGTGAAGGCCAAACGTATAACAGAATTAAAAAAAGAATTAGATAAGTTCATGAAGGATAGGTCCATCAATAGCTATTAGCCAAGACGGTCAGGGATGAAACCCCATGCTCTGGGTGTCCGTAAACATCTGTCTGTCAGAAGGTGGGACTGGATGACAGTGGATGGATCACTCGATAATTGCCCTCTTCTGTTCATTCCCCCTGAAGCATCTGACATTGGCCACTGTTGGAAGACAGGCTACTGGGCTAGAGGGACCATTGGTCTGACCCAGTATGGACATTCTTATGATCTTATGTACCGCTAGACTGTAAAAGAGAACAGTATTTAACATTTTAAAGGGATTGTCAAAAACGTGTGGAAACATGCAGCATATCTCACCAAATCTTAATAGTCAAACACTGGTGCAGGGGAGGAAAAACTATGAATGCGTGAAGCTAACTTTTAAAGACATGTAACTACAGTAGAACCGCAGAGTTATGAACACCAGAGTTATGAACTGACCAGTCACCACACATCTCATTTAGAACCAGAAATAGGCAATCGGGCAGTAACAGAGCCCCCGCTGCCAAAAAAAAAAGACAAATACAGTACAGTACTGTGTTAAATGTAAACTACTAAAAAAATAAAGGGAAAGTTTAAAAAAAGATTTGACAAGGTAAGAAAACTATTTCTGCGCTTGTTTCATTCAAATTAAGATGGTTAAAATGCATTTTTCTTCTGCATGACAAAGTTTCAAAGCTGTATTCAGTCAAGGTTCAGTTGTAAACTTTTGAAAGAACAACCATAATGTTTTGTTCAGAGGTACGAACATTTCAGAGTTACAAACAACCTCCATTCCCGAGGTGTTCGTAACTCTGAGGTTCTACTGTGCTACTTAACAGACGGATCAAAGCAAGGCAGATCTTTTTAGTGCTGTCAGAAGCACAGCTTGTAATCTCCTTTCCTAGATGGTTTTTTATTTGTTTAGCTTTGATTTAGTTTAGCTATAAACATACCAAGACTCACAAATAGGAAGAAGGCAAATGATCTTTTTGGTAGTCTTAACTTATACAATTTTTGTATTATGACTCATTCGCTGTTTCTCTAATGCAGGGGTGGGCAAACTACGGCCTGCAGGCCGCATCCAGCCCGTCAGACATTTTAATCCTGCCCTTGAGCTCCTGGGGAGTGGAGTCTGGGGCTTGCCCCGCTCTGCGTGTGCCATGGCTCTGCGCGGCTTCCAGAAGCAGCAGCATATCCCTCCTCCAGCTCCTATGCGTTGGGGCAGCCAGGGGGCTCTGCACGCTGCCCCCACCCCAAGCGCCAGGGCTGGCTCCAGGCACCAGCTGAGCAAGCTGGTGCTTGGGGCGGCAGATTGAACGAGGCGGCATTCCGCCCAATCCTAGGGCAGCACGGCCGCTTTTTTTTTTTTGTTCCGCTCCGGCCGCCCTGTAGGGGGCGGCGGCGCGGAGTACGGGAGCGCCCTGCAGCAAGCCCGGCAGGGCAGTCCTCGTCCTTCCCTCTCCGCCGACCGGAGCGGAGCCCTCCTGGCAGGTGGCGCGGCGGGAGGGGCCGCATGGCAGCGCCCCGCTGTAGCCCTGGCCGCCCCCCTTCTCTCTCTCTCCCACCCACTCCCTCTCCCTCCCCCCCGCTAGCTGGTCCCCCTGCACCCGTGCTCCGGCACACAGATCACTGGGGGTTTTTTTTTGCTTTGCCGTTCTGGTCGCCCCGTTTTTTTGTTGTTTTTTTTTGCTTGGGGCGGCCAAAAAGCCAGAGCCGGCCCTGCCAAGTGCTACCCCTGCAACTCCCATTGGCCGGGAATTTTAGAATATTTTCTAAACATACTAAAATATACATAATGAGCATAAGTTAACATACTGCAGACACTAATTAAAACAATAGCTACTAAAACCAAGTATGATCATGGACCAAATCCAACTGATCCTATATGTGAACAGTGAATGGGACTAACTGCATGGGTAAGATAAGCAGAATTTGGCCTCAAGTGTAAAAAAGACACTTAAATTGTTAAACAAGAAAAATATAATTTTGAAAGCCATACATTTTATAAATTAAAAGGCATAAACAGATCACAGCAAATTTAGGCCCCAGTCCTCCAAACACTTATACACATGAGTTCAATAAAATGCTTTACCAGGAAACAGTCCCTTGTATTTAAGCCACTAAGCACTTGTGCTATTTAATTAGCTTACAATTAAGAAGACTTGTTTAGAGTATTTTACTCAAAACTATAAATACTAATGTTATGACCTCAGGGTTATATGTTCTTAGTTAATTAACCACTAACATTTGTTGAACTTATGTGCAGCTTTTAATTTGTTCTGACCTTTGCTAAAAAGTAAGTCTCCATTCCCTGGAGCTTTTTCTATAAAATTCCTTTGGTCTACACACTGCTATGAACAATGACTGAGAAACAACATATAACGAAAGGTAATGGTCAAAACATCTTTTAAAAAGAAATACAACCTAAAGAACTTTAAATGGATTCTAGGATAACCAAAATTGAAATTTTAACACAGAAAATAACAAATAATTATATACTTGATAAAAGGTAATTTTTTATTTCTAGTGACAACACAGCCCTCACGTTATGTGGTTAGGAAGTGCAGAATTTTGGCAACTTGAAACATGCAGGTCACAGGGCTTTCATCACAAAGATTCAGTTGTCAGATCTATCCCTCAAATTGCAAAACTTCAAGAGCCACTGAAAAGAATACTCACATATACTTCTTTGTAGAATCTTAAGAAATTCAACAGACTCCAAATCACAGGCTACTAGGATTATGGTTTTGAAACACCTTAAATCAGAATAACTATGAGTCTCAGATCTCAGGGTTCTAAGTGTCTTCTGCAGAGTGACCTCAACTCAGCTCATTGAGAGTTGAGTATGCTCAACCTCTTGCAGGATGGTGCCCTAGGACATTTCAGTTGATTCAAATGTCCATCTTTCAATATGAAGAATATGGCTTTGGTTGAGAGGGACAGATTTACAACATACAATTTGTCCCAATAGTTGTACTTTGCAATAGCTCCACTTATGAAGTTTCAATGGTGAAAACTTATTTATGCAAAACATTCGTGGAAGTCACTGCAAAGCTTGGATTTAATTTCAAGAGACAGAGCTAACAATAAAATCTTCAGCTCCAATCCTGCTCCCAATGAAGTCAATGGTGCTGTTACCAATACCTATGATGGGAGCAGGTCCCAACTGTGTTAATTAGAAAGGAACATAAAAACTATTTATTGTTTGTTGTTGCTATTCTCCACTGTTGTCAGCACCCTTTTAGAAGCCTGTAAAGAAAAATGTCCTTTTTCTGATAATTGTGTCCTTTTTCATTGGGCACATATGGTGTTCTATGTTTTCAGTGGAAATGAAAGTAACATATCTACTTCTCTTTTATTTGATACTTCCTACCAGCATCAGAAATTACATTAGTGTTGTCAGAACAGTTCTGCAAATCATGGTAATCGACTTATACTCCCTCCGCTAAGGGGCCCTTCTTCCTGTGTCACCAAGACATTTAAACTCCCAGCACCCAATTCTGATCTCTCTAGTACTAGCTAAGCACTGCATAATTTGACTGAGATCATCCAAGTTACTGCTAATTTTTAATTATGTGAGATCAGAGGCAGGCCCCCAATCTTTACAAGTGATTCTACTGCAATATATTGGTACTGCAGAACCAATGGCCACTCAGCAGAGAGAGTCCACATTAAAGAACATGCAGCCAAATCTCGTTTGCCTCACTCACATGATTAAATATAATAGAGCTATGTTGGCAGCAATTTTGTCAGCTAAATAAAGATGTATTTACTGAGTTTTAAGCATTTAGAAATTTACTTATAGAAATAATGCTGAAATGTACGTCAATATTCAGCTTTTGTTCAATAAAGGCAAAACAACAGTGTGAATTAGCCCTCTCAGCCAACGACTTTAACATCAATACTAGGGAACCAGAGATCTTTGTTTGCACTAATTACAGATATCTGGTAATGGAGTTAGGAAATCGCTATCCCCCTTCCCCAAGCATTGACTTGTGCACCAGACCAAAACAATAATCATGATTCATCTTTCACATGTTGTTAATCAATACACATATGTTCCTAATTTCATGCTCCCGCAAGGCAAGCTGAAGGGACAATTGTTTCTGAACTCTAACATCAAGATGAATAATCAGGGTTTATCAAACACATTGGTTAGTAAACTAAAGTTTTATATCTGACAGCTGCTCTTTTCATTTTTAAACTCTATCACTATTTTCTACTAAGTTGAACTATTTTCTATATTTAAAGTTATCACCAATTTCAACAAAAAGGTTAAATACCAGGTATTTTCTACATGCTTCCTTTTGGAGTGCTTCTACCAGAATATATAACTAGCATCTGTACAAGCTGTAAAAATTGGGATTTAATGACAGAATTAAACTTTAAAACCTGAATGGTTGATTTTTTTTTCTTTTTCTGGTAAGTTTTATATTTTGTTAAACAAATTATTCCAAAATTTAACTTCATCAAAATTTATTTTTAGTAACCCACAACCCGGCCAAGCGGTAGGGAGAGAGGCAGTTGAGGAAAAGGCGGCTAGGATCCAGTCGACTGACTGGGATGTCGCTCTCGGGCCCACCCTCAAAATGATTGTTTCTGGTCCCTTGGGTATTTAGCAGCCCCAGGCTGGGCTGGCAAGTGGGAGGAAGAAGGGTGACAACAACTAAAACTAGCATCCCTTCTCCTTGTAGGTCCCTGGCGAGGCTGCCTGGGTCTTGGCGGTGGCCAGAAGAGCTTTCTGGCTGATTGCGGCGTGTGCATGCCCAACGAGCGAAAGGTAGCTCTAGTGTCCTTCAACCTGTGCAGCCTGACGTCCGTTTGATCCGAGAACAGACCAACTCCATCAAAGGGGAGGTCCCGGATCGAGGCCTGCATCTCCTGGGAGAGGCCCGCCATCTGGAGCCAGGAGCTGCGTCGCATGACCATCACCGATGCGACCACCCTTGCCACCGAGTCCACCGTGTCCCATGCCATCTGCAGGGAACATCTGGCCACCGCAGTACCCTGCTTCACAAGAGTGCCAAACTCCTGGGCCAAACCCTGAGGGAGGGTTTCCTGGAACTTTTTGAGACCGTCCCAGAGATTAAAATTGTACCGTCCCAGCAGGGCCTGATGGTTCACCACCCGAAATTGCAGGCTGGCAGTTGAATAATTTTTTCTCCCAAATAAATCGAGTTTCTTAGCCTCTTTCTTTTTTTGGGAGTTGAGGAGGTGGAGACCTGCTTGCCTTTTTTGTTGGCCACAGATATAACCAGCCAGCCCGGGGGGTGGGTGGATATAAAGGTATTCAGTACCTTTGGCTGGCACAAAATACTTTTTCTTGGCCCGTTTTGAGGTGGGCAGGATGGAAGAGGGGGTCTGCCACAAGGCTGTGGCTATCTTGAGGAATCCCTCATGTACAAGCAGGTTGACCCGGGCGGGAGAAGAGGCCGAGAGGACGTTGAAGAGGGTATCCTCCTGCTCCGCCATCTCCTGTACCTCGAGCCCCAAGTTCTCGGCCACGGGTCGGAGAAGGGCTTGATGTTCCCTAAAGTCATCCGGCGGGCTAGCTCTGGAAGGTCCCGCGACCGCCTCATCGGGGATGACGAGGAAGACTGGACTGCCAGTGTGTCTGCTGGGGTCTTGACCACTGTCGGAAAAAAAGGCTTTGAGGTGGGCACAGGTTCCTCTGCCCCAACCTTGGAACAGGCTTCCAGTACCAGGTCCGGTGAGGCCGCCGCCTGATGCGCCGCCTCGGCCACCGAAGAGTGATGCGAAGGAGACCACTGGCCATGTTGCCATTGTGGTGCTGCAGACGAGGGAGCGGGCTCCGGTGCTCAATCACACCGATGAGACCTTGGCGATAGGCTGAACTGGCCTTCCGTCCTGGAGGAACTTGTCGATGCCTGCATTTTTTTACTGGTCGCGGCTACTGGTGACCGTTGCCCAGGCGTAACTGCCCGGTAACTGTAGTGTGGAGAGCAGTACCGGTGCTGGGGAGATTGGTACTGGGACGGGGAACATTCCCACTGCGCTGGTGATTGGGACCGACAGCTAGAGGAGAGAGTGAGAAAGTCCGGAACCGCCCGAGAGTAGCGCCAAGGGGATCTTGAAGTCCGCCTGGGCAACCGAAGATGTGATTGGGATCTGCCCTGGGATTCCCGATGCAGCGGAGATCGACATTTTCTGTCCAGTGACCGGCATTGTTCCCCTATCTCCTAAGGCAGAGGTTCTCAAACTGTGGTCTGTGGATAGTTCCCTCTAAGGTGCACACCTGGGCAGCCGCACAAGAGAGAATGAAGGGCCACCCACCTAATTAGTGGAACCGCGCAGGTGTGGCTCCACTAATTAGGTGCCTGGACCCTGGAGAAGACGCACATGTAAGGTGAGGTGGTGGTCTTGGGGGGAATAAGGGGTAGGTGGGAGGGGACAGTGGGATGAGAAAAAGGGGAGGAGGGAATTTGGGATGTGCAGGGCTGCGGCAGCCAGAGAAAGAGGCGACTTTCTGCGGCTGCTGGGGAAAGACGGCCCTCCTTCCCAGCCTCAGCTCTGTGGCTGCTGTGGCGGGGGAGAGACCCCCCCTCCTTCCCAGCCCCAGCTCCGGGGCTGCTGTGGTGGGGAGAGAGAGGGCACATCTATTGCAATAGAAAGGTAAGACTACTGATATTAAAATAGGAGTTGTGTGCCTTTATTTGTAGAACAAAAAAACTTTAATTATTATTAAGGTTTTTTTTATATAGTGCTTTTATCCAAAGTGCTTTACACTTTGTAGCTAACGGTGCAAACAACATTTGGAAAGATCATTGAGTGGTCCGCCGAGGCCCTCAGCAATTTTCAAGGGGCCCACGAAAAAAAGATTGAGAACCACTGCCTTACGGGGTCTTAACAGTGGGCTTGCCCTCTTGGGAAGCCATAGCCATGTCCTGAAGCATCAGGGTCGTCATCGGAGCATGTGGAGACCTGTGCTCTCTCTGCGCCGGGGGAGCCTGGGATGATGAAGGTGCAGGCAGGAGTGTGGCTCCCATACCGCTCCCAGGAATCGATGGTGGACCTTTAAGGGGGCTGGGCATCCCTACCGGGGAGGCACAATTGCATGGCTCCAGAGTAGCCTGGCGGGCAGGCCTGGGTCCCTTGATACGTGACCCGTGGGCCTTCTTGCTCGGTGCTGGGGAACGCTTCTTGGCCTTCTTCTTAGGCAATGGCAAACGGTGCCAGGAGGAGGCCAAGGTGCTGGCGGTGCGCTGTGCACGGAGGCCAAGGCGCTCGGTGCAACCTGTCTGGACAGCTCAGAAGCTGGGAGGAAGGCAGACTCCACCAGAAGAGCCCTGAGGCAGGTATCCCATTTCTTTTGGGTAGGGGGGCCGAAAGTTTTTGCAGATCTGATACTGCTCCTTAACGTGAGACTTCCCCAAGCACTTAAGGCAGCTGCCGTGGGGGGTCACTCACAGGCATTGGCCTGCTGCAATCAGAGTAGGGCTTAAACCCAGGAAACTGGGGCATGCCCTGCCTGGGGGCAAAGTCCAGCTGGGACCCTAACTACTAATTAACATTTAACAACTACTTAACACTATCAACTGCGAACTATGTACAATGGCCTTAAGGCATGAAGTTCAGAATGGTAGAAACCCGCTAGCTCTTGCTAAGCAAGAAAGGCACTCCGACTGACCACTGCGGGCGGTAGGAAGGAACAGAGAGGGCATAGGGCCGTCGGTATGAGCACGGCACTCCAGAGGGTGGCACAGCCGGCCGTATGGGTACCGCTAAGGCAAAAATCTCCAACGGCTGCTCACGTGGGCGCGTGCACATCTAGAATGGAATCGGCATGAGCAAGCACTCGAAGAAGAAATGGAAGTTGTTTGTGTCTTGGAAATGTTCGTAACTCTGAATAAAACATTATGGTTGTTCTTTCAAAAGTTTGCAACTGAACATTAACTGAATACAGCTTTGAAACTTTACTATGCAGAAGAAAAATGCTGCTTTTAATCATCTTCATTTAAATGAAAGAAGCACAGAAACAGTTTCCTTACCTTGTCAAACTTTTTTTTTTTTTTGGTCTCTACCGCTGCCTGTTTGCGTACTTCTGGTTCCAAATGAGGTGTGTGGTTTACTTGTCAGTTCATAACTCTGGTGTCCATAATTCTGAGGTTCTACTGTAGTAGTTACCACGGTTTGGCCATTCTGAAGAAATTATTACTATTACCTTTGAATTGAATTATTGAATTGAATTATTTTGAATTGAATATCTACACTGATCCATAAAAGTAAGCTTTGTACTGTATAGAAACAAAATAGAAACCCTGAATTGAAGAACCTGCAACTGAAACAAGACAAACTGAGGAGATGATAGCAACAGAAAGGAAAGGATGAACATATTGACAAATAAAATGTGAAACAAATATGGAATGAAAAAGTGTACTAGAGTTTAAACTATAAAAATAAGATAAAGGGGGGAGAAATAGATAGCACTACAGCAGAAATCACTAGAGTATTATTCAACAGAGAGTCCTGTGGCACCTTTAAGACTAACAGATGTATTGGAGCATAAGCTTTCATGTGTGTATAACCCCACGAAAGCTTATGCTCCAATACATCTGTTAGTCTTAAAGGTGCCACAGGACTCTCTGTTGCTTTTTACAGATCCAGACTAACACGGCTGCCCCTCTGATACTAGAGTATTATTATTATTTGTATTACAGTAAAACCTAGGGGACCCACTCAAAGATCAGGGCCCCATTGTCCTGGGTGTATAATAAAAGACAGTCCCTCCCCAAGAACAGTTTACATCCCTAAATGAGGACAAGATGCAAGGAAATGTCAGGATCAAAACAAAATTAACCAAAAGCTTTAAAGACCACACAGAAAGATGCCTGGTGAACTATACAGTAACTCCTCACTTAACGTTGTAGTTATGTTCCTGAAAAATGCAACTTTAAGTGAAACGATGTTAAACGAATCCAATTTCCCCATAAGATTTAATGTAAATGCGTGGGGTTAGGTTCCAAGGAAATTTTTGGGGGGCAGACAAAAGGCATTATATACTGTACAGTACTGTACTGTACTGTGGTTTGGAAGTGCCCCTGGCTTACCCCACACAGGCACAGCCCGCTGCAGGCAAGGACGCTAGGAAGCACCTTTGCAGCAGCAACGGCAGCTTCCCTGGAGAAGCACAGGTGCCGACTTTGCCGGGGGATGCTCCAGGCCCACCTCTTCCCACCCCCACTCCACCTTCTCTCCGGAGCAGCTGCATCCCCGCTCCTCCCCCTCCCTCCCAGAAAGTCCTAAGACCCGCCAAACAGCTGTTTGGCAGTGGGGGAAGCGATGGGAGGGAGCAGGAGGAGGTGGAGAAGAGGAACTTGTGCAATACTCCCTTGTAAAGTCGCTGCTCTTCCACAGAATTTTACAAGCAGTGGACAGAGCAGGCAGCCAAATGACATTATAAGGGAGCATTGCACAACTTTAAACAAGCATGTTCCCTAATTGAGCAGCAACGTAACTTTGAAACAACATTAAGCAGGGGGACGATAAGTGAGGAGTTACTGTACTTACTTTAAATACAAAGTAGTATGGCTCAGAAACCTGTTCTGCTAAGGCAGGTTATATCCTTTTACTTTTTTTAAAATTTTATTTATTTATTTATATATTTTTTTAAAAGCAGTGTCTGCTTCAAGGTGGATTTTACATATTTATGCATTGTGAAAACACATGCTTTCATGTGGGAGTTTTCTATGAAAACTAATTGGACTCCATGAATAAATCTACCAAGAAACTCCTCATGAAGAAGTGCTTACAAAATTCAGTATTATTAAAACCTCAAAGATTCAGTGCCAAATTCAGCCTTGTGTTAAACAGATGAAATTCTACTGAAGTCAGTGTCCTTTTGACCACTTACATCTGGCCTAAATTTGGCCCTTATTCTTTTCTGCTAATGTTTTCACATCTTTTTCAACAATGCCTCGCATTGTCAAATCTAGCTCTCTGCCTCCCCGTTTTCAGGAAGACACCAGCTCCCCAAATCTACCTTAAGAATCCAGCATCCTGGAATCCTCAGCTCCCATAGCCTGGGATTTGCAAACATTCTTCTTATCAGGCAGAAGCATAGATATGGCTTTAAAACTAGTGCCTGTAACTTTAAGCTCTCCAACCCACTGCTGCTGGGTCGCTTTTTGCCCCCTCGCCTCCAATCCCTTTCCTGGAGAAAGCTTATAGCCAGGCATTTAATTTGAAATCAATAAATCAAACAAGAGAACTTCTCTAAGATTGTGTGTGTGTGTGTGTGTATGTGTGTGTGTGTGTGTGTGTAAGATATCTAAGACAAGCACTTGTAGGAAACAGGAGTTTAAGATAAACACTTGCTAGACTTGGATGAAGTCTGATGCCTAATCTCAGAAACATACAAATTAAAAGACTTTACCAATAATGCCTGGAATCATACCATCTCTGCCAACTTCCCTGATATTACCCCTAATGATCCCTTTCTGTTACTCTGTCATTTTTCTCTCTCACTACACTCTGCCTTTTGGCTCTCCCAAGGTACATCATCTGTAGGATAGTTTCCCATGTAGTACTATCCTGTTTGGTTCTCTCTGGTTACTAGGGAAAACTCAGTGTTCGGTGTCAAATATTAACACATTACTCTTACACAATTGTCCCTTTCAGCTACTGCACTGGATTGTCTGGACATCAATTAGGCTCTTCCTATGAGCTGGAAGAACCTTTGTTTTCATGTTAACAGAGTTAATGTTTTGACTTCCTGATCACAGTACAACCTTCAGGGAGTAATATGCCTGGTGACCTGGTCTGGTCACAATACACTTCCCTTTGTTTCAGGTTCTCAAATATGGACAATTTAAAGTGTTTCTCTCAGTATCTCGGGTCTGGCCACACCAGAGCTTTTTCCTTAAATTACTCTAGGGCCTGGTCTACACTACGACTTTCATTCGGATTTAGCTGCCTTAATTCGAATTAACGCTTGACCCGTCCACACAACGAAGCCATTTAATTCGAATTAAAGGGCCCTTTAATTCGATTTCTGTACTCCACCCCGACGAGCGGAGTAGCGCCAAAATCGAATTTGTCAATTCGAATTAGCGTTAGTGTGGCCGCAATTCGATGTTATTGGCCTCCAGGAGCTATCCCACAGTGCACCATTGTGACCGCTCTGGCCAGCAATCTGAACTCGCATGCACTGGCCAGGTGGACAGGAAAAGCCCCGGGAACATTTGAATTTCATTTCCTGTTTGCACAGCGTGGAGAGCACAGGTGACCACAGAGAGCTCATCAGCACAGGTAACCATGCAGGCTGATAATCGAAAAAGAGCACCAGCATGGACCGTACAGGAGGTACTGGATTTGATCTCTATATGGGGAGAGGATTCAGTGCTAGCTGAACTGCGTTCGAAAAGACGAAATGCCAAAACTTATGAAAAAATTTCCAAGGGCATGATGGAGAGAGGCCACAATAGGGACACAGATCAGTGCCGCGTGAAAGTCAAGGAGCTCAGACAAGCCTATCAAAAAGCAAAGGAGGCAAACGGTCGCTCCGGGTCAGAGCCGCGGACATGCCGCTTCTACGCTGAGCTAAATGCATTTCTAGGGGGGGCCGCCACCACTACCCCACCTCTGACTGTGGATTCCGAGCTGGGGATAATCTCATCAGGTACACCTGATGATTCCGCGGAAGGGGAAGAGGAGGAGGAGGAGGACGAGCTGGCAGAGAGCACCCAGCTCTCCGTTCTCCCCAACAGCCAGGAACTGTTTCTCACCCTGACTGAAGTACTCTCCCAAGCCTCCCAAGCCAGCACCCAAGACCATGACCCCATGGAAGGGACCTCAGGTGAGTTTACCTTTTAAAATATAAAACATGGTTTAAAAGCAAGCATTTTTAATGATTAATTTGCCCTGAGCACTTGGGATGCATTCGCAGCCAGTACAGCTACTGGAAAAGTCTGTTAACATGTCTGGGGATGGAGCGGAAATCCTCCAGGGACATCTCCATGAAGCTCTCCTGGAGGTACTCCAAAAGCCTTGCCACAAGGTTTCTGGGCAGTGCAGCCTTATTCCGTCCTCCATGGTAGGACACTTGACCACGCCATGCTAGTAGCAAGTAATCTGGTATCATTGCCTGACAGAGCCTGGCAGCGTATGGTCCCGGTGTTTGCTGGCATTCAAGCAACATCCGTTCTTTATCTTGCTGTGTAATCCTCAGGAGAGTGATATCGCTTAGGGTAACCTGGTTGAAATAAGGGAATTTAATTAAGGGGACTGAGGTGGCCGTTCCTACTGGGCTGTTTGCCTGTGGCTGAAAAGAAATCCTTCCCTGCATTTAGCCAAGTGCAAGGGGGGGGGGGGGGGAGGATTGGCCCAGAGCTTTTCGCGTTTTGCTAGCAGGGATCTTCCCTGATACCAGCCAGGCGGTGGGGGGAGGGAGAAAGCACTCATCCCAGAGAATTCATGGCGGGTGGGGGGGGGGTGTGTTAGTTTGGTTCCTGCAGGGATCTTCCCTGATACCAGCCACGCGGTGGGGGGAGGGAGAAAGCACTCATCCCAGAGAATTCATGGCGGGTGGGGGGGGGTGTGTGTTAGTTTGGTTCCTGCAGGGATCTTCCCTGATACCAGCCACGCGGTGGGGGGAGGGAGAAAGCACTCATCCCAGAGAATTCATGGCGGGTGGGGGGGGGGGGTGTTAGTTTGGTTCCTGCAGGGATCTTCCCTGATACCAGCCACGCGGTGGGGGGAGGGAGAAAGCACTCATCCCAGAGAATTCATGGCGGGTGGGGGGGGGGGGTTGTTAGTTTGGTTCCTGCAGGGATCTTCCCTGATACCAGCCACGCGGTGGGGGGAGGGAGAAAGCACTCATCCCAGAGAATTCATGGCGGGTGGGGGGGGGGGTGTTAGTTTGGTTCCTGCAGGGATCTTCCCTGATACCAGCCACGCGGTGGGGGGAGGGAGAAAGCACTCATCCCAGAGAATTGGATGGGGGGGGGGGTGTTAACCTTCAGCAGCAGAAAACAAGCTAACAGGAAAACTGCAGCACAACGGGCTTTGCTTGGTATGTGGGAAAGCAGGGCGCAGAAGCCTAAAGACAGTGGCTTACCATGGCAGCATGCAAGGTGAATTCTGTTGCCCCGACCTGCGTCTGTGATCTCTAGCAGCAAAGCCACAGGCACTCAATATTAAGAGGCAAAATGCGACCTTGCACAGAAATCACATGTGCTATGTAATGTGAATAGTATACACCGTGAAAGAGTATAAGCATTGTTCTGAAAAATGTATCTTTTAAAAAAATTCTCTCCTTTTTTCACTCCCTCCAGCAGGTGCAAATGTTTCAAGCCTCCCTCCTCCTTCCCGAAGGCTATCCCAGATAAGGCGTCGTAAAAAAAAGACGAGAGAAGAGATGTTTTCCGAAATCATGCAATCCACCAGGAATGAAAGAGCTCATCTGAATGAGTGGAAGGAGACGGTTTGCAAGTATAGGAAAGAAGCCAGTGACCGTGAGGACAGGAGGGACCAACGTGAGGACATGAGGGACCAACGTGAGGACATGAGGGACCAACGTGAGGACAGAAGGGACCAACGTGAGGAGAGGAGAGACGCTCGAGATGAGAGGTGGCGGCAGGAAGATCAGAGGAGTCGGGAAGCAACGCTGGGGCTGCTGCGTGAGCAAACAGACATGCTCCGGCGTCTGGTGGAGCTTCAGGAACGGCTGCTGGAGAACCGAGTGCCGCTACAGCCCCTGTATAACCCCCCTACCTCCTCACCATGTTCCATAGCCTCCACACCCAGACGTGTAAGAACACGGGGGGGGAGGCTCCGTACACCCTCCCATTCCACCCCAGTGGACAGCCCAAGCAAAAGGCTGCCATTTTTTTAACCTTTTTTTACTGGGCTTTTCCTTCCCGCAGATCCTCCTCCCAAACCCCACTCAGGTTCTGTGCCGCTACAGCCCCTGTATAACCCCCCTACCTCCTCACCATGTTCCATAGCCTCCACACCCAGATGTGTAAGAACACGGGGGGGGAGGCTCCGTACACCCTCCCATTCCACCCCAGTGGACAGCCCAAGCAAAAGGCTGCCATTTTCTTAACCTTTTTTTACTGGGCTTTTCCTTCCCGCTGATCCTCCTCCCAAACCCCACTCAGGTTCTCTCCCTCTTTTTATAATCAATTAATAAAGAATAAATGATTTTTAAACAATGGTGACTTTATTTCCTTTGAAAGCAAGCTGGGGGAAGGGGGAGGGTGGGTTCCTTACAGAGAATGAGTCAATAAAGGGGGCGGGTTTTCAGGAAGGATAAACAAACATAAATTTCACACTGTAGCCTGGCCAGTCATGAAACTGGTTTTCAAAGCTTCCCTAATGCGCAGCGCTTCATCGTGTGCTCTTCTAATCGCCCTGGTGTCTGGCTGCGAGTAATCAGCAGCCAGGCGATTTGCCTCAGCCTCCCACCCTGCCATAAAGGTCTCCCCCTTGCTCTCACAGAGATTGTGAAGCACACAGCAAGCAGTAATAACAATGGGGATATTGGTTTGGCTGAGGTCTGAGCGAGTCAATAAGGATCGCCAGCGACCTTTTAAACGGCCAAATGCACATTCTACCACCATTCTGCACTTGCTCAGCCTGTAGTTGAACAACTCCTGACTCCTGTCCAGGCTGCCTGTGTATGGCTTCATGAGCCATGGCATTAAGGGGTAGGCTGGGTCCCCAAGAATAACAATTGGCATTTCAACATCCCCCACGGTTATTTTCTGGTCCGGAAAGTAAGTCCCTTGCTGCAGCCGTTTAAACAGATTGGTGTTCCTGAAGACGCGAGCGTCATGAACCCTTCCCGGCCAGCCCACATGGATGTTGGTGAAACGTCCCTTGTGATCCACAAGTGCTTGCAGCACCATTGAGAAGTACCCCTTGCGGTTTATGTACTGGGTACCCTGGTGCTCCGGTGCCAAGATAGGAATATGGGTTCCATCTATTGCCCCACCACAGTTAGGGAATCCCATTGCAGCAAAGCCATCCACTATGACCTGCACATTTCCCAGAGTCACTACCTTTCGTAGCAGCACCTCCGTGATTGCTTTGGCTACTTGCATCACAGCAGCCCCCACAGTAGATTTGCCCACTCCAAATTGATTCCCGACTGACCGGTAGCTGTCTGGCGTTGCAAGCTTCCACAGGGCTATCGCCACTCGCTTCTCAACTGTGAGGGCTGCTCTCATCTTGGTATTCTGGCGCTTCAGGGCAGGGGAAAGCAAGTCACAAAGTTCCATGAAAGTGCCCTTACGCATGCGAAAGTTTCTCAGCCACTGGGAATCGTCCCACACCTGCAACACTATGCGGTCCCACCAGTCTGTGCTTGTTTCCCGGGCCCAGAATCGGCGTTCAAAGCCTATAACCTGGCCCATTAACATCATAATCTCCAAAGCACCGGGGCCCGCGGTCTCAGAGAATTCTGTGTCCGTGTCCATGTCCTCATCACGCTGGTCGCTGCGCTGCAATCGCCGCCTCCTCCTCCTCCTCGCCTCTTTTTTCTGGTCCTGTGTAAGCATAAACTCCACGAGAAAGCGCGAGGTGTTTACAATGTTCAAGACTGCGTTCTGGAGCACAACGGGATCCATGCTTGATGCAGAATGGAGTCTGCAGAGTTCACTCAGGAAAAAAGGCGCGAAATGGTTGTCTGCCGTTGCTTTCAGGGAGGGAGGGGGAGGCTGTACCCAGAACTACCTGCGACAATGTTTTTTGCCCCATCATGCACTGGGGTCTCAACCCAGAATTCCAAGGGGGGTGGAGACTGCGGGAACTATGGGATAGCTATGTAAAAGCTACCCACAATGCAACGCTCTGGAAATCGATGCTACTATGGTAGCTTGGACGCAAACCACCGAATTAATGGTGCCTAGTGTGGCCGAATACATTCGAATTTATAAAATCGGTTTCCTAAATTCGAATTATATAAATTCGAATTAATCCTGTAGTGTAGACATACCCTAGGATAAAGAACAAATGTTTATGTGCTGGAACGTTTGTGGTGTGTCCACATAAGCCTTTACAAATACTGGAAATTATTTAACTCAAAGTGAAACACTCAAGTGTAGACAAGCCCCAAAAGATGACACAATTGTCCTGAAGCCTCACATTCTATCTAACAATAATCTGGAAAATGCTACTTTACTGAGGATTCTGGTAAATATTCCATCCTCCTAAAACAGTCTTCTGTAAGAACATTTCATATGTATTTCCCTAACCCAAGATTCAGGGAGATAATCTCTTATCCAGTGCTCTTTTGCATAAATTTAAAATTGAGGTACTGGCCATTTGTGATCATTAAAGATCTCACAGCACTTTTCACACGAGTAGGGTGTTATCTTTGATGTTATGGTCGACTTCCCACTTGGGTAATTACATTCCAGCTGCCTAAATTCTCCTGCCATTTCAACTGGATACGGTATTCTTCAGCTGCTCCTATTATGTAATGCTTTGTTAAACCACTGCTGAGTTTCACCCCAAACATAGCTGTATTTTAGTGGAGGATAAAGTAGTCTTGATATAGATAGATACAGATATAAAATTATTTGCCAGTTAAGCTTCTGAGGTATTTTATGATCCTTTGGAATGAAAGATATTATATAAAAATTAACTACTCCTATAAAATTATGCAAAGTATGACAGGAGATAGTCTTTTAGTAGGCCTCACCACTCATTATTTTAATCTCTTTAAAAAATACAATATGTACTGTCAGTTTACAGTATATCAGTGAAACAAGTGGAAGGTAAAAAATCATTGCAAACCACAAATAAAGTAAGTGCACTGTGCATCTTCAGAACACAATATATCTTTTATGTAGCTGTTCGCAGGATGTGTTCCAACTGGTTCACCTTAAGGAAGAGAGAGTTCTTAAAGCCACAATTTACCAACAGTAGGAGAGAGTTTAATCTATACAGTTTGCCTTCTACTGTGAAAATCTTAAATCTCTTCAGTCAAGCCCAGGAATTCAATGCAGCCAGGCATGGCAAAAGGAGGATCCCCGTTCTTATTTCTTTCAATCATTTGCAAGTTCTTTAAAGTCTGACCTGCCCTGTTTAATTGTTTCAAGTGTTTTGTGTGGATAATCATAATCATGGCAAAATGTATTATTTTTAACTGCATTTCACCTAAAAAAAAAAAAAAGTAGACAAGAGCAAACAGTTCAGACTCCCACTAATGTTGCCTAAGTGCTGTAGTCTAAGGATTCTTGGACAGAAACCAAAATTCTGCACTTAAACTATAAAAAACAAATAAAGAGAATTCATTCCTAAGATTTCCCAAGATAAAAGCATTTAATGCATCTTGTTTTGACTCTACTGCACCAATTATACTTCACAAAATGGGCAGCAACCTGTTATTCCAAGCAAGTCAAACAAAATGTAGTACTTATTGTCACTGTAAGATGCTATTCAGGATCTAAATAAATATCAGTATCTCTGCTGACCGTCCATTAAAGTATAAATGTAGACAGCCACAGGCATAAGAAGCAGGGTCTCCACCCACCACTGATTTTAGGAGAAATTTGGGAACTAGTCAACAGGTGGTTTCAATAGATGCCCGGGAACTGTGGGAGAACTATGCTCATTTCTAAAATCATACAGCTTCAGTCATTCATTTCGCTAATACGTCTACCATGTTAAGAGGCAGGATAGCTTCCAGAATACAGAATGTGTAGTGGAAAGAAAGCATAGGGGGCTCACAACCTTCTAAGATTATGGGGAAAGCATGGATGATCTGGTGATTTTCATGGATCTATGCACACAAATCCATCTTGAGATGTCTACTAAATTCCAGACACAGCTACATTGCAAATACAAAAATTATGTGGAACCACAGGCCAAACCTCCGCATCCGCCACAAATAAAAGTCCTGTTGCCTCAGAGAATATTTGGGAAAGTGAGCCATAAAGGTCAACAAGTTCAGTGGGAGAAGAGCAGGGCGTGATTTCCAGAATCAACATCCCTTCACTGAAAATGCCTCCTGTGCACCGAGGAGGCAGTATATAAACCCTGCCCCTCCAGCAGGAGCCCTCTCTCATGTCCAATAAAGGGAGGCAGCCAAGCTAATTGCTGGTACCTCCTCATGGCAGGTGTCCAGTGCAGGTACTTGTTCCACAGCGGAACCTAAAAAACCAGAATTAGAAATGGACTTAAGGGCAACGTATCTTCTAAGGACACTGGGAAAGGGGGAACTGGGGCTCCAAATGGCTGGTACAGTGAGGAGACAACACCCTTTCCCCAGCTCCTTAACCCTCAAAAGAGGGAGGGCAGTGTAGTCCCAGCAGAGGCTGGAACCAGGTATGGAGAAGTGGGGACCTTTGTGGATCAACCTTAAACTTCAACTGGAGACCAACTGCAAGGCTGTGCAGAGTACAGAGTACAAGTGTAATAGGCTCCCTACATAAACGCTGCTTAATAAGCAAGTAAACACAGCCTGCACCAGCTGAAATTCCTGCGCCGTCTCAAGTTGACAAAGCATGGATAACTGTGGAGCACTCCATAGACAAAAGAAATGTCCGTTATTTCCTGTCCATCCACAGCTATCTGGGGTCTCCAGGATGGCAACTAGGAATTCACAAAGACTCCAGTGCTGTGGATTGTCTTAATAACTGAAGGACAGAGGCAGTGAGTGAAGTGCGCTTTTTCGATGTGGAGAGTGTTTTAAAGCACTTCCTTCTCACCCCACCCTCCCGGCATAACCTACATCTTGTGCAGGTTCAATGTCAGCCAAATACCTTCATTCAGGTGCTTATGGCTTCCAGACACTGGGGTGGCCAGGAGATGGCGATGCTAGTGTTTGACGTTAACAAAATGAAGAGCTGGGCATCATTTACATATTGCTGCCACTTGAGCCTATGCAGTTGCAGCCCAAGGTCCAGTGTGCTTCAACAGCATCTGTGGGAACTACAAACTGTGGACTACAAACTGAGGCATGTTAGGAGAACTTCCTGGTTCCTGTCAGACAGGGCCGGCTCCAGGCACCAGCGAACCAAGCAGGTGCTTGGGGCGGCCAATGGAAAGGGGGGCGGCACGTCCGGGTCTTCAGCGGCAATTCGGCGACGGGTCCCTCAGTCCCTCTCCTCCTCATTGAGCTGCCGCCGAAGTGCCGCCAAAAAGGAAGAGAAGGAGCGAATGAGCTGCCGCCGAAGTGCCACTGATCGGCTTTTTTTTTTCGCTTCGCGGCTTGGGGCGGCGAAAAAGCTGGAGCCAGCCCTGCTGCCAGAATATATCTCCTGCCCCCCGAGCAGGAGGTTTCAGCACTGACTGAGCTGGGAGCAAGTAGCAGGCAAGCAGAAAGGAGGCTGCTGGACTGTAATCCTATTCTATGTTCTTTACAGAATAAAGCCTTCTTCCTGGTGGTTTGTCTGAGTGGGTCTGGTCTGAGGTGAACACACACTGACACAACGCAGAGCACACAAAGGAGCCTCAGGCCCAGTTTCCCAAAGTTGTGTAAAAAGTTGCAAGGCAGGCTTCCCCTATCTTGAATAACCTCACACTGGGTCAGTGAACAGGAGGGGGGCTACACTGTCATACAAACTCCCCTAATAGCTTCATACAGATGTCTTTGCTATCATTTTCACATAGAACTCTTTAACTCAGTCTTTCAAGTCATCACATTAATATCTAGTCATTTTTTTAAAAAATGAATTTAAAAAGCAGGGGCAGGTGTAGTATTGACACTTA
The DNA here is from genome assembly GCF_028017835.1 of Emys orbicularis. Lineage (NCBI taxonomy): Eukaryota > Metazoa > Chordata > Testudines > Emydidae > Emys > Emys orbicularis. The sequence continues at coordinate 106,355,758 of NC_088689.1, forward strand.
GTCCACTGCCAATTTTAGTTGTTTTACAATCACATTTTTTTCAAATGACATTCTTTCCACTGTTGCACTGTGCAACCCACAAGAACAACTGAGGAAACTGACTGACTTTACAGGGGGAAAGGTGGGGATGACGATATCCAAAATGCTGTCAAATACAAAGTAAACAAATGCACAAAGTAAGCAAACTAAAAAAAACAGAGTGAAATGTTCTTTTCACTGATCTTTATCAATTACGGGAATCTTAGGTGTAACTTGCAACACAAATAAATAAAACAGACTTCCTACGTGAAGCTGGGGAAGTCACTTAATCTCAACATGCCTCAGTTCCCCATGTCTAATATGGGCATAATACTTCTTTTCTACCACCCTTTGTTTTGTCTCTTTAGGGCAAGCATTGTCTATTACTATGTATATATACAGTGCCTAATATAATGGGGTCTCAATCTGGGTTGGGGACTCCAGGTGCTTTATTAATACAATTAATGAATAATCATAATAATAAAGGGCACGTCTGATTCTGCAGCAAAAGGTACACTTTGAAGACTATGATTAAACAGCCCATTTTTCTTTTTTTTAAGGGAAACGACTACATAATAAGCTGAAAACTCAGCCTCTGGTGGACAATAATGCCATAATCCGATCAGATCATTAACATTTATAACCAGAAAGTGTCAGCCACTTACCATTACATTTTATATTTAAGTTTAACTCAACAACTCAAAGGTTTAATATGGATCCCAGTACCTAAACATTTGTGATGTTAATGAAATCAAATCCTTCACTGTAAGTGCTATCATTTTCCAAATATGAAGACATTTTTTTCAAAGATACATTAAATGTTGAGATTTAATAATAGATTATAACTGAGTATGATCATCATTCTGTTTATACTGGATGGACTGTTTATACTGTTTTGCAAATAAAATGAAGTTTTATCATCTTAAAATGCAGAACATATTGAAATGTTTGAATCTTTGGAATCTGATGCATGTAAGTTTAGTACAGGATCCCTATCTATCAGAATAACTGTGCTCCCAGATAAATTCTATGAATGCATGCCTCGCTTCAATAAATTATACCTTGGGGAAAACTCTGCACTATTAAGCAGTTGCAATATCTAAGTTTGAATCCTCCTGATTTTGCCATTTTAATTAACGAAGCTCAAAAAAGGCAAAGGGAAAAAAACTGAAATAAAAGACCCCAATGAATAGCAATCTGCAAATCTTCCCCATAAATTTTTTTAAGAAGAAGACTGTACATTCAACACTACTGATTAAAGGTTGAAAAACCTTTCATTGTAACATACTTTTCTTATGCTTGCATGGGGAGTTACAGGCATTCTTCCTCATGTTTCAATATGAGAATAACCCTTTATGTCCAAATAACCACCTGTGGAGCTCTTAAAAGCTCAGGCTTAAGCCTGGCAGACAAGGGAAAAGATCAGAGTCTGATTTTTAAATCGTTATGGTTTGGTGGACTGCTTTCTGCATGCTGTAACAAGACGTATACATTGTTAATAGCTTGAATCGTGGATACGTGCTGATCAGATAACATCAAAAGCTTTTATTTTAAAGGAATATTTATTTAAAATAAAATGAAGAGGCAAAAGTCCGCCAACTCTGAGCATATAAACAGAAGCCAACATGTTCTTTATGGGTATACAGTATAAGAATGTTATACAATCATTCAATAACCAGATGTCTGCCAGTTAAAAGCTGTGTGTTTTCTCATTTATTTTATAGGTTTTATTAGAAATTATAATGATGCTTGCATTTTGCTATTACCCTATATATTGTATTGCTCTCTAGTTTATAGTCTGACTAATGCTAGAATGCACAAAACATAAACTACCAGTTTTTAGAGTAAATCTTTCATTACTTGGGATTTAACTGCTTTTTTAAAAAATGTTCTCCCTGACCCGTTTCAAACCTGAAATGTACTTTATGAAGTTGGAATCTGAATTGATTGTAACCGGATATGTACAAGCTGAGAGGAGCTACTACCAAATTCTCCAAACAGAAGTTGTGCAGAGAGCTCCTGACTGGAGTTTATAGTTCTGAGGAGAGTTTATCTTACAAGCCATAGATTTTGAAAATGGAAGGAACAGCTGCTTGCACTGCAGCTGTGAAAGGGTTAGCATTATGCAAAGGCTGGTATGTCAAAAATGTGACATACTCTGTCCATTGAGAGAGAGAGAGAGAAAGAGAGAGAGAGAGAGAGAGAGAGAGAGAGAGAGAGTGTGTGTGTGTGTGTGTGTGTGCGTGCGTGTGCGTGTGCGTGTGTGTGTGTGTGTGTGTGATATCTCTTCCCCCAACCCCAGCCTGTCTGCTACATTCTTTGGAGGGAGGCTGTTAAGAGCTCTGCTGTTGGAACACGACAAAGAGGGATTCTTGTAAAGTTCAATATATTCCCCATTCACAGTCATGAAACACACAGGCACAGATGGGAAAAGCATTATGTACACACTTAAGCTCATTATTGTGCACAACGCTTTGTTTTGGTATGGTCATGGTCTTCTTTTCTGAGGATGTGGGAGGAGGGTAGATTAGAGATTACATGATTGTATAGATCAGGACAATATGAAATTTTATATGTAATTTTTAAGGTAGACAAGATTTGGAACTTCTCAACCTTGAGGACTGTTTCTTTCAAGTTATGTAATTATTTCCAACACTTTTTGAAAGGATTTAGAAACACACAACTGTTCTTCTCCACATAAATGATTTCTGGACTGAAAGTTACTAGACAAGGTAGTATCATTCCATGCACAGAGTCAAAACCTTGATTTTACACATACAAGCCGTCGAGCCTGGACACTACTGTGACGCCTTGGGGCTGCTAATCCCCAAAAGTATCAGCCACCAAAAATTCAGCCAAACTCAATAGCCTCCAAACTGTTGGAGAACACAAAAGGACCACTCGATAAACACATGAAAAGAGAAGTGTATCAACAACTTTACCGGACACTTGCATCAATCCAAGCAAAACCTTCCACTGTCAGCTTTGAGGAAGTAAAAGAAGGACTTGCCGCAATGAAAAAAAGGGAAGTCTGCAGGCCCCGATGGTATTCTGCCAGAATTCCTCCATCATCTCAGCCCCAAAGGACTTCATTGGCTAGCAACATTGTACTACGCTACCTTAAGGACAGTACGGACCCCTGAAATATGGCGTGAGGCAATGGTAATTGTCATTCGAAAGCCTGGGAACCCACTGATGAAGCTGGGAAGCTACAGGCCAATTTCTCTACTATGGGCAACCTATAAACTTCTTGAATGTATCATCCTTAAAAGAATACCCTCAGGCAGGCTTCCGGTCAAAACATAGTTGTTGCAACCAAGTTCTGGCACTCACAACTCACACTGAGGCTGGCTATCAGAAAAAAACCTAAAGACTGGTGCAGTATTTGAAACCTGTCATCTGCGTATGACACTGTATGGATTAAGGGCCTGATGCAGAAACTTACAAAATTATACCTTACTACCAAATACTTTGCCTGCTGTGGACCATGCTGAGTAACAGATGCCTACAGGTGTACCTGGGTAATAAGATCAGCTCACCCGTACCATAAACAATGGGCTACCACAAGCCTCTGAACTCACGCCAACCCTTTTTAATATTTACATAAGTGACATGCCTTCAGCTGAATCATAAAAATGTGGATATGCAGGTGATCTTGCCATGACAATCCAAGCACCAAACCTCCATGACATTGAGAGAGCATTAACTGAGGACCTCCAAACTATACTTCCGGAAATGGAGGCTCACACCACACCCTGGAAAAACAATAGTAAGTGCATTTCATCTTGATAATAGGCGTGCCAAAACCACACTGAAAGTAGCATCCTGTGGTAAAAATGTGCGACATGATTACACCCCAACATACCTTGGAGTGAAACTCAACCACACCCTCATCTTCCATGTTCACCTTGAGAAGGCAGCTGCACAGATTAAAACGAAAGCCAACATAATTCAGAAACTAGCAGGTACAACCTGAGGTGCAATGGCATCAGTGTTGCGAACATCTGCAATGGCACTTGTATATTCAGTAGCTAAATATTGTGCATTGGTATGTAGCAGATGCAGCCACACGCAACTTGTTGACATCCAGCTGAAGTTGACTCCAACACCAAAGCTACTTGTTCTAACATCGCTCCCCTGCCAATACGCCGAATAGCTGTGACACTCTGCGAAGCTCAGCGAATCCAGGAAAACAGATGTTTTCCTTTCTACCAAGACCTCAACAATGTCTCACCCCCCCACACACACATCTCAAGCCCCACAAGTCTTTCTGGGAATATTCGCTTAATCTCATGCAAGCAAACTATGAGCAGAAGGAGGCTTGGAAAGCAGATTGGGCTAAACAAAACTTAAAAAATAAGCATCTTGTGCTGGATCCCATGCAGAAGGTTCCTGGGTTTGACCTTCCACACACATCTTGATCAACTCTGAACCAAATCCGAACCAACCACGATAGATGTGGACATCTAATGCACAAATGGAAAATCAAGGACCCCTCGGTGTGCAAGTGTGGCTCCCCACAACAGACCATCAAACATATTACTACCTACCGCCCAATTGATAAATATGAAGGAGACATGACTGCAATAAATTCTGCCACTCCTTAGGTAGCCATCTGCCTCAATCAACTTCAAGTGAAATTGTAGTTGCTGCTCTACACCAGCCATACAAAAGACGAAGAAGCTGACTGCAAAGGGGGTCTTTTTTGCAGTTTAGATGTATCCTTAGTAGCATCAAGAGGCAGCGCTTCCTTTCAAATCCACTACAGTCAGCAAGGACTTCTATATGTATTGACACTAAGTACTCCCCCTTCCTGAAGGGCTAAATGTGCTGCCTTCATAGCATTCAGAGTTTAATTGCTCATGGAATGAGAAACTAGATTTGATATCTAGATATCTTCTACATGGAAATGCAAAGGTGCTGTGGATCAGAAGGAAGAAAGAGTCTGTGACTATAGACTCAGTATCTTTAGCATTGTGGAAAGATGGATAAAATACCAAATAACAGTTCCTCATACCTCTCCCCTAGAAGGCAGTCAGATATTTTCCTGTTTCCTCATTTTACAAACAAGTTAATGGAGACACTGTATAAGATGATTTCAGGCAGCATCAGGGATAGAACAATTTCAGCCATACTGCCTTTCAGATTGCCTACGCTAATGTAAAAGCTTTAGTTCCTTTATCTCTGGGCACTATGTTACAGTCTCATCCCACAGCAAGGGATAGAATCCAAGATTCTTGCTTCAGCAAATAGTTGCACTTATATAACTCAAGTGGCTGCATGTGATAGAATTTGTTTTTTCCAGTTTTTTAAAAAAACATGGTTTATTTACCAAATAAAAAAATCCTTTAAAACATATTCTATAGTTAATAACCATAATCATATATCCATTATGGTGCATTCAACAACAAAATACAGGTGTTCCACACTTTGGTCATTTTGATTGCTGGTGACAGGTTTGAACTTCAAGAGACATAAGCCCCACTGATGACCCTCTGGTTGCAGCTTTGGAACTTGCAATTGTCAGGGAGTATAGTACTGGTAGAAGCTACTACAGTTCCCCCAGTGACCCTGGCCTTCATGTTAGCAGGCAAACAAAATCTGCTGCCAGTTTCAATGGTCAGCAATGCACACTCCACAGACCCCCAAAAGGACAGCTTGAAGGAACTGGTCCCTCTCTACCAGTGCTCTGCAGCCCTCCCATTTCCAATCTCTTGAAGTACCCAAAGCTATGCCAAGTGATAATAATAAGAATCTGGAATTGTGATGTGTCACGGAGTGTGGGGGAGACAAGGCCCTGCATCCCCGGCTTCCTGCGATTCACCATGAATCTCAACCAGCCAGTAAAGCAGAGGTTTATTTAGATGACAGGAACACAGTCCAAGACAGGTCTTGCAGGTACAGACAACAGGACCCCCTTAGTTAGGTCCATCTTGGGGCCCCAGGGACACCACAGAGCTAACTTTGATTCCATTAGGAGTCTAGTTACAAGCTGCTGAGCTGAATTCACTTTGAGCCAATGGTGCACCAGCACTGGGGCTCCCCTACAACAAGCTGAAATCACTAAGAGCTGAAATCACAAAAGAGCTAAAGTTACTAAGAGCTGAGATCACTGAGTGCTGTGTTAACTAGTGGGGGAGCCTGAAGGTATATTGCTAAGCGGCTGGCGGAGCAGTTTGCGGGGACGGCTGGAGGAGCGGCTGGCAGAGCGGAGCAGTTTGTGGGACGGTTGGAGCGGCCCACGGAACGGCAAGCTGAGCACCACAGCCCCGTTGGGAAGCCTGAGCCACGTCTGGGCTCCCCTCCATTTCCCCAGCCAGCTCCAAACTGAAAACTCCCTCCAGGTCTCACTCAGCCTCTCTCCGGCTCCTCCCCCAGCCTTTTGTCCAGTTTCCTGGGCAAAGATGTCACCTGGCCTCCAACCCCCTTCCTGGGTTCTCATGTTACGTGCTCAAGTATCCTCCCTCAAGGCCAGTCTCCCATCCCCCAATGCAGACCGTCCCAGCAAAACTCCCCTGCAACCTTTCCCAGCCAACACTCCCCACTCAGAATTCAAAGAACGTATTAAGAACATTCCCACTTCGTCACATGATGTCAATCAAAATGTAGCCATCTAGTAACCAAAGAAGAACAATTCACAAGATCAGCTACCAGTATTGAATAAGAAACATCCACACTTCACCTGACAGAGGAGCAGACAAAGAGAATTGATTGTCAAAGCTGAGTGTCTCTCTCAGGAGTTTTGTTTTCATTCTAACTAAGTCTTTATTTTGAGTCTATCACCATGTTATCCAAGCACCTATTTAGATGTTCATAGCTGTGTCTGCCTTCAAGATTGTGGCTTATCATTATGACTTCAAAAGTTATAGTGGGAAGAGGAAAGAAGAACAATGTATTCAGATACTGCTATGTACTCATCTAGTTCACAAACAATTGAATTTAAAAAAAAATATTGCTAAGTCCTATCAGAGTTAGAACAATAAAGTAAATAATGTGTGTTTTTTAAATACATCTGTAATGGCAAACTCATAGACTCAGAAGATTAGGGTTGAAAGAGACCTCAGGAGGTCAACTAGTCCAACCCCCTGCTCAAAGCAGGACTAATCTCAACTAAATCATCCCAGCCAGGGCTTTGTCAAGCCGGGCCTTAAAAACCTCCAAGGATGGAGATTCCATCACCTCCCTAGGTAACCCATTCCAGTGCTTCACCACCCTCCTACTGAAATAGTTTTTCCTAATATCCAATCTAGACCTCCCTCACTGCAACTTGAGACCATTGCTTCTTGTTCTGTCATCTGCCACCACTGAGAACAGCCTAGCTCCATCCTCTTTGGAACCCCTCCTTCAGGTAGTTGAAGGCTGCTATCAAATCCCCCCTCACTCTTCTCTTCTGCAGACTAAATAACCCCAGTTCCCTCAGCCTCTCCTTGTAAGTCATGTGCCCCAGCCCCCTAATAATTTTTGTTGCCCTCCGTTGGACTCTCTCCAATTTGTCCACATCCTTTCTGTAGGGGGGGGCCCAAAACTGGACGTAATATTCCAGATGTGGTCTCACCAGTGCCGAATAGAGGAGAATAATCACTTCCCTCGATCTGCTCCTACTAATGCAGCCCAATATGCCATTAGCCTTCTTGGCAACAAGTGCACACTGTTGACTCATATCCAGCTTCTCGTCCACTGTAAGCCCCAGGTCCTTTTATGCAGAACTGCTGCTTAGCCAGTCGGTCCCCAGCCTGTAGCAGTGCATGGGATTCTTCTGTCCTAAGTGCAGGACTCTGCACTTGTCCTTGTTGAACCTCATCAGATTTCTTTTGGCCCAATCCTCCAATTTGTCTAGGTCACTCTGGACCCTATACCTACCCTCCAACATATCTACCTCTCCCCCATCTTAGTGTCATCCGCGAACTTGCTGAGGGTGCAATCCATCCCATCATCCAGATCATTAATGAAGATGTTGAACAAAACCGGCCCCAGGACCAACACCTGGGGCACTCCGCTTGATACCGGCTGCCAACTAGACATTGAGCCGTTGATCACTATCCGTTGAGCCCTGACGATCTAGCCAGTTTTCTATGCACCTTATAGTCCATTCATCTAATCCATATTTTTTTAACTTGCTGGCAAGAATATTGTGGGAGACTGTATCAAAAGCTTTGCTAAAGTAAAGGAATATCACGTCCACCACTTTCCCCATATCCACAGAGACAGTTATCTCATCATAGAAGGCAATCAGGTTGGCCAGGCATGACTTGCCCTTGGTGAATCCATGTTGACTGTTCCTGATCACCTTCCTCTCCTCCAAGTGCTTAAAAATGGATTCCTTGAGGACCTGCTCCATGATTTTTCCAGGGACTGAGGTGAGGCTGACCAGTCTGTAGTTCCCCGGCTACTCCTTCTTCCCTTTTTTAAAGATGGGCACTATATTTGCCTTTTTCCAATCGTCCGGGACCTCCCCCGAGCGCCACGAGTTTTCAAAGATAATGGCCAATGGCTCTGCAATCACATCAGCCAACTCCCTGAGCACTGTCAGATGCATTAGATCCAGCCCCATGGACTTGTGCATGTCCAGCTTTTCTAAATAGTTCTTAACCTGTTCTTTCACCACTGAGGGCTGTTCACCTCCTCCCCATAATATGTTGTCCAGTGCAGCAGTCTGGGAACTGACCTTATCTGTGAAGACCAAGGCAAAAAAAGCATTGAGTACTTCACCTTTTTCCACATCGTCTGTCACTAGGTTGCCTCCCCCATTCAGTAAGGGTCCCACACTTTTCCTGACCTTCTTCTTGTTGCTAACAATCTTGTAGAAACCCTTCTTGTTACCCTTCACATCCCTTGCTAGCTGCAACTCCAATTGTGCTTTGACCTTCCTAATTACATCCCTGCATGCTTGAGCAATATTTTATACTCCTCCCATGTCATCTGTCCAAGTTTCCACTTCTTGTAAGCTTCCTTTTGTGTGTTTAAGCCCACAGAAGATTTCTCTGTTAAGCCAAGCTGGTCACCTGCCATATTTACTATTCTTTCTGCAAATCAGGATGGTTTGTTCCTGTGCCCTCAATAAGCAGGATTTGGAGCAATCAAATTTTTGAATTGCTCCGCTCTGGCTCCGCTCCAGCTCGGGACAAAAACCTACTGGTCCGGGCTCCAGCTCCGGGCTCCGCTCCAAAGCCCTGTCAATAAGGCTTCTTTAAAATACAGCCAGCTCTCCTGGAGTCCTTTCCCCCTCATATTAGCCTCCCAGGGGATTCTGCCCATCAGTTCCCTAAGGGAGTCAAAGTCTGCTTTTCTGAAGTTCAGGGGCCGAATTCTGCTGCTCTTTCTTCCTTTTGTTGGGATCCTGAACTCAACCATCTCATGGTCACTGCTGCCCAGATTGCCACCCACTTCTACTTCCCCTACCAATTCTTCCCTGTTTGTGAGCAGCAGGTCAAGAGGAGCATGGCCCCTTGTTGGTTCCTCCAGCACTTGCACCAGGAAGTTGTCCCAAACACTCTCCAAAAACTTCCTGGATTGTCTGTGTACAGCTACACTGCTCTCCCAGGAGATGTCAGGGTGATTGAAGTCCCCCATAAAAAACAGGGCCTGTGATCTGGAAACTGTTGTTAGTTGTCCAAAGAAAGCTTCATTTACTTCATCCTCCTGGTCTGGTGGTCTACAGCAGACGCCCACCATGACATCACCCTTGTTGCTCTCGCATCTAATCTTAACCCAAAGACTCTCAACAGGTTTTTCTCCAGTTTTATACTGAAGCTCTGAGCAATCATACTGCTCTCTTACATACAGTGCAACTCCTCCACATTTTCTCCCTTGCCTGTTCTTCCTGACCAGTTTATACCCATCCATGACATTGCTTCAGTCTTGTGAGTTACCCCACCAAGTCTCTGTTATTCCAATCATATCATAGTTCCTTGACTGTGCCAGGACTTCCAATTCTTCCTGCTTGTTTCCCAGGCTTCTTGGGTTCGTGTACAGGCACTTAAGATAACTAGCCGATTGCCCTACTTTTTCAGTATGAATCAGGAGGCCTCCCCTGTTGCACCCTCCTCCTTGTGTTTCCTCCGGTATCCCAATTCTCCACTTACCTCTGGGCTTAGGTCACCATCCCCCGGTGAACCTAGTTTAAAGCCCTCCTCACTAGGTTAGCAAGCCTGCCTGCGAAGATGCTCTTCCCTCTCCTAGTTAGTTGGATCCCATCTCTTCCTAGCAATCATTCTTCCTGGAACAACATCCCATGGTCAGAGAATCCAAAGCCCTCTCTCCGACACCATCTGCGTAATCACGCATTTACCTCCACAATTCGATGGTCCCTACCTGGGCCTTTTCCTTCAACAGGGAGGATGGACGAGAACACGACTTGCGCCTCAAACTCATTTATCCTTCCTCCCAGAGCCACGTCGTCTGCAGTGACCCGCTCAAGGTCATTCTTGGCAGTATCATTGGTGCCCACATGGAGAAGTAGGAAGGGGTAGTGGTCCAAGGGCTCAATCAGTCTTGGCAGACACTCCGTTACATCCTGAATTCTAGCTCCAGGCAAGCAGCATGCTTCTCGAGTCTCCCGGTCTGGACGGCAGATGGATGACTCCGTCCCCCTTAGAAGGGAGTCCCCGACCTCCACTACCCGTCTCCTCTTGGGAGTGGTGGTCGTGGAACCCCCATCCCTAGGACAATGCATCCCATGCCTTCCGGTCGATGGGGTCTCCTTCTGATCCCTTCCCTCAGATGACTCTTCCAAACCATTCTCAGCTGTAGTACCTGTGCAGAGAGCCTGAAAACAGTTTCTTACCTCTATCTGCATTGGGGGTACATGGGTTCTCCTCTTTCTTCTTCTGGAGGTCATATGCTGCCAATTTTCTTCCCCGTTATGCACTGCCCCCTCTGATTCTTCAACATGCTGTGCCTGCAGTATCAAACGCTGACTTCTACTCCTTTAGAGCTGTTATATGCTATCAATTCCTGTGATTTTTTAACTATTACAAACGGAAATCTAAATACAAATATTTATTTTAATGTTTTAAATATTATTTAAACTCTAGTCTGACTGCATTCAGTTTCCACTAATAAAAGTTACACCCTCTGGATATCACACTTTATAATACACTTGAATAAGTGAAACAGTTTAAGAGTTCCATTTTTCCTACAAATGTAATGTTAAGTACATTTGAAAGCAGGCCAAAGCAAAGGTTACATGTTCTATCCATAAAGTAAGATGTTAGTTACTAATTGTTATTTTCGTATCGTTATATTACCTGACATGAAATGTGATATTTGCAGTCAAATTCACCATCTCACACAGGCTGTAACAACTTGCCAGGACCTTACGTTACTATAGTGTTGCCATTTGCGCTGCTATAGTTCAGATCTGGCAGTATTTCCATTGTAAGCCCCTTTTTGACAAAGACTTGCTCTGACCCAAATCTTGGTACATAAAAGTCTCAGCTGGGGAGTAACTTTTTCTTATATTCCACATTTGGTTAAAACTGGATTGGCCAGTTTAAAAACTGAAGTGGTGGGGGGAAAAAAAGTTACAAATGAGATTCAGATTTTCTTTATTCTGAATTAAAAACAGCTTTCATATAAATAATCATTTACCATAAATCTATAATGTGAAATAATCCCTTAAAAGAACAACAAAAGTCTGACCAAACTTCCCAAATGAGGACCGGATTTCATACGTAGGTCCACTTGCTCATTTCCTGGGCTGACAAGGACTGGGTGTGCTGCAAAGAAAACAGTCAGACTCAGGGTGAGAAGTAGAGCTTTGTGGGTTCATTTCCTGACTTGGTCAGAGAGTCCCTGTGTGACTTTGGGCAAATCACTTAGTCTCTAGGTACCTCAGCTCTCCATCTGTAAATTCAGATAATAATATTTCCTTTCTCCAAACCTTTGTCTGTCAGATCTAATTAGACTGTAAACTCTTCAAAACAGGGACTACTACTTATCTTGTGCATGTACAGCTCCTAGCACAATGGGACACACTCTCAGCTGGGGTCTTCAGGTGATACTCTAATACAAGTAATTTGTAACAAACCTATAGTGGAATCTGTATACTGTATTATTTCACAGCAATTATTTTTTCAAAGGAGCAGATTGTTCTTAAACAAAACATTTTATTTCCCTGTTTAGGAATGTATTCCTTAGAACTAGCTTATTAAATTAGGTCTTACCTATCTGTGTTAGGTTTTTATTTAGTGCTTATTGCTAAGTGTCCTACACAAAACCCTGCATAAAACAGTTCTTAACAACACAAGTAGGATACTCGTCTACTTTTTCAAACACCTGTTTTGCTAGTGATAACTGATTTCCCTGTATTCTATATGGCAGTGTGACAAAAGGGCACTAACATGCAGACTTCTTCCAAAGGATAGCAACCCCTTCTAGCTTTTATTTTGTATATTATCATGAATTCCCTTTTCTGAAAAGGCTCTCTCACCTTCAACTGAGGAGGAAGCGAGGTCTGAAGTGACAAACATTATCCACATGGACACCATCTGATGGGAGTCCTTTCTTCTGTACCCTCTCCCTGCCCCGCCTCCCCCCCAAATTTTCCTTAATATAATGGGAAGCAACCTGGTCTGCAATGAAAAGTAGAGAGTTAAACTGTCACCCTTACTTCAAAACACTTCTGGTTTTTTTTGTTTTGTTTTGTTTTATTTTACTTTTCCCAATAAGATGATAATAAAGTCAGTATGAATCTGCAAGAAGCTTGTTGTGCATTTTTGTCTTTGTTATAAGAATTAAATACAAAATTAATCAGACTAGCAGGCACTACATTTTTGCAACCACATTTTGCAACGTACATATTCACAGGCAACAATGAAAAGATGTTTTAGGAGGATAATTTATTTGTTAACTTTTTAAAGTAAGAGAACAAAAGTGTCCTTTCCCCTGGTCACCATCTTTCTCAAAATATACATTTCCGTTTTATTATTTGCACAGCTTTATGTTCTAAACTACTGAAAACATTTTTAAAACTATTTAATGTGTGAATATGTATAGAAACTCAAATCTGACAGCAGGCAGTTTCCATTAATAAAAGTCACACCCTATAGATATCACACTTCAACATAAACTGTTTAACTTTTTCAAGTGTAAGAAATCCATTAAGCTAGAAGGACCTAATCACCAGACAGGAGCTTTTTCTTTATTCAGAAAGTAGCTGATTACAAATAGAAAGGGCTGAAACTTTGAAGTAGCTTGGCCATGGTACACTAACTCATCTTACTGCTGTTCTCTTGGCATATACAGACATTTACCTGGAAACACACAATTACTATTCCTTCTGCCAATAAAAAAGGTTTTAAATAATCAATACTGAAATACTGCAAATATAAGACATGTAATCATTTAAATAATACATTTATGTTAAATACCATAATCAAAAAGAAACTAATATTGTTTGAAAAGATATAATACACATTTAATCAACTAAAAGTGCTTAATTACATTGCTATTTACAGTGACTTTGCTGAAATCAGAAACTTTTGCCCTAGACCATACGATTGAAGCGATTTGAACTGGAAATATTTCCTGTCCACTCACTGCCAGTTTCTGCTCCCAGAGTGATATAACAGATGACATTGAGTACAATAAATTCTTTTATTAACCATAAATTTGAGACTGCTTTAGGGATTTGAAGTGTTCAGTTTCATGCTGAAAAAATGTAATGTTATCCACAGACCTTCAGTGTGTGCAACAAAAACAGAGGCACAGGTTATGCTACTTTGATCAAATTTTGAAGAAGAAAAAAGCCTTTTGATTTTGACAATATGTTAAAAAGATTTACAAACTTTTTTTTAATATGAGCCCCAAATAGTACACTGAGCATTTTACTATATGAAACAATTACTCCTAACAAACAAGACTTTGGACAAAAAGTTAATGCTATGCACAGGTTTTCTCCTGCCAGCCATTTTAGTTAAACAACACACAGGAAGTCAGAATTGCAGCATAAGATTTAAGAGTTTAAACATTTAATTGTAAAGATTAGCAAGTTAAATCAAGGCAGTAGTTCTTACAATCTTTACCAGGCTTCCTTTTGTCAGAGCTAACATGAATGTCTAAAAAGCTAATCTTTGAACACTTAACAGGAAGATAAATATGGTATATAAAACACTTCCAGTTAAAGCCTTCATCTACTACACAGAAAATGTCCTGTTATTGTACTAACTTGAGAAGTGGGTCCTAAAACTGCTGTAAGCTTCCACTTCCACTGTAAATAATAACTCACAACAACAACAAAGCTACTTGGAATAAATATGAAACATAAATATTGAAACAATTATTTTCTCTGTTGTAACCAAAACTCATCAAGCCAAAAGAAAAGCAAACTACTAAACTATCACACCGAATTTGCAAAAGTGAAGTTCTGCATGTGAGTGGAACACAATAACCACCAACCAAAATGTTCATATCAAATATAATACAGCTAACCTGAAAAATAATTATTCATACCTATCAGCATTGTTGGATTATACTGGGTTTATTTTGTGGCTTCTATTCTTGCATTTACTGCCAAAAGAGTAATAAAAAGAAAATTCTGTCTTTGCAGCTCATTCTTTAGTGAGCTGAATGTCCCATTTTAAAATCTCTGCATGACATTTCACGGCTAGCGGTCCTTACTCGAAAAGAACCCCAAAAGTGAATGGCATGATTAGTGAATTACTCTTACAAATGCAACTATATGGAAAAACCTAAGCTATACCGACTTGTATTATCCCCAACTTATGAATAAAAGATACAGGTTTTGTTTCCATTGCTGTTCTGGAACAGCATAGAATAATAACTTGACACCTGTTAAGGGTCAAGTTTTGTTGATATTTTAACTTGTGTGTGTGTGTGTGTGTGTGTGTGTGTGTGTGTGTGTGTGTGTGTGTGTGTGTGTGTGTGTGTGTGTGAGAGAGAGAGAGAGAGAGAGAGACAGAGACAGAGACAGAGACTGAATAACATTTAATTTTAGTCAAAAGAAAGATAAACCACAAAATTAATTACAGAATATTAACAACTCACCCTTTAATCTAGGGATATACTAACTGACAGAATTGTAATAATAGAGCTTTAACTATGATGGTACGGCTTATACAATCCTGATAGTCTTCAACATTTATTTCACTTATTAAACATTTTTCTATTATTAAACAAAAAAAAGATCTGACACTGAAAACTAATTCATGACAAAAACATCAAGGATAAGGGCCAGACTCTCAACTGGCATAAATCAATGTAGTTTCATTGACTTCAGTGGAGCTACACTAATTTACACAGCTGAGGATCTTCCCCCCATGTTGTCTTGAGCTGTTAATACACGTCCTGTGTAATGACACAGAGAGGCTTCAGAAAAAGATTTGATGCTGTAAACAAAATCAAAGATCTTAGCAATTCAGAAGGCCCCTTAAATCCAAATCAGTAGGGTACCAGCACTCCAGCACATTTGTTATGTGCTGACGGAGTTGTTGTCTTTAGGATGAGATGTGAAACAGAGATCCTTGACCACTTATGGTCATAAAAGACCCTATGGTTCTGTTTTGTAATTTTAGTATGATTTTTGAAATTATAGTCTGTCTGTCTAAATTCCCCTTAGAGTTACAACTGGATACACTATTCTTCATTTCCTGTCAGAAAATGTACAGCATTACAATGCACTGTTAAATAATTGCTGCGTTCCACCACAGAGGCAGTTGCTTTTCAGTGGACACTGAAATGGTTCCTATATATCCTTTGTCTTCTTCACAAGATTGTAAATCTTAGTTAATGCTTGTGAAGTACTCACCATTTTGAAATCCTCAGATGAAAAGCACAATCAAAACATTAAATATTGTAAATCTTTTAGAATGGTGCTGTTTTATACGTGGTGCATTTCATAATCTAGTGAGAGATTTTCACAGGCACAAATGGAAATTTTCCTCCGCCTTTTTTGGCCAGATTGTAAAAAAACAGGTGCCTAAAATTACATTCTTTGGGTGGAATTTTCAGAAGAGCTAAGTGACTTATGAGTGCAAGCCCCATTGAAAATTAATGGGAGCTAAGTGCCTAACTTGTTAGGCACTTTGAAAGTCCCGTCCTGTACTCCGAAGTCATTTAGGTGCTTTTGAAAATCCCATCACTAAGTCCTTATTTAGATGCAGGCCTAAATAAGTGGCCTGATTTCCAAAAATGCTGAGAATCCAGTGCTCCCACTAAAGCCAAGATGAGCTGCTACATGCTAGGCACTTCTGAAAATCAGGCCTCTTATTTAGGCACCTACATATGGACGTAGAAGCCAAACTCTAGGCACACAAAGAGAAATTCAATTAAGTAAATGAATTTTACCACTGACTTCAGGGAGACAGGCTTTTGACCCCCTTTTTAAAAATCTTTACCCTTGCTTCTAACTCATGGGCTATGTCTACACTACAGAGCCTATGCCAGCATACCTTTGCCTCCTACTGTAGATGCAGCATGCACCGACAGAAGGAAAAGCTTTCTCTACTGGTACAGGAACCCCACCTCCCCAAACAACATTAGCTCAACAGAAGTCTTCTTCTGTTGGCATAACTGCATCTACACTTGGAGTTTTGTGACCATAGCTATGTTGCTAGAGGGTATGTTTTTTTCACACCCCTGACCAATATAGCTATGCCAGTATTAGGTGCAGACCAGGGCACTTATAAGTGATAAGCACAGGCCCTGACTGTTAATTTGAATCACTTTATAAAACCAAAACATATTTTTCAAAAACAGATAAGATATTGTAAATATACCTCTCCCCCAATATAACGCTGTCTTCGGGAGCCAAAAAATCTTACCGCGTTATAGGTGAAACCGCGTTATATCGAACTTGCTTTGATCCACCGAAGTGCGCAGCCCCGCCACCCCAGAGCGCTGCTTTACCGCGTTATATCCGAATTCGTGTTATATCAGGTCGCGTTATATCGGGGTAGAGGTGTATGTTACTGTTAAAAACTGTACATATTTCCTATTATATTTTCTGATAGCCATATAAACCATGCACAGAATACCCACTTGTGATTGTAAATGAACAGCCAGCAGTTTCTAGCCTAATCATTTATAATATTGGCTGTTTGGATCAAAACATTTACAGGACAGGCTTTTCAACTTATCAAACATGGTTAAGTGAAAGATAACAAAGAACCCCCAGATAAAAGTATTATTATCCAAAATTGTTATTATATATTAACTACATTAATATATATTAATGCATATTATATATTAATATGTATATATAAATTATAAAAAGGTTATTTCAAAAACTCAAACTACTTTATAATCAAGTAGTCAAAAATAGCTATCTATATGGATATAAACTCTGAAAGCAAAACTTCCATCAATTTCATTAGGGTCACCCAAGATCTTTTTTTAATGTTGGACTCAAAACCTTTAGGAAAAGCAATAGGAACATAACTGAGTTAAGCAAAAGAATATTTGATAGAGAAGAAAATAAAATTAAGGTATATATTTAGGTGAAAATATTACAAATTTAGGATTTCAAAAGTGTCCTGGTTAACAGAAAAAAACAGTATTTCAAAATACAGAGTAAAAGCAATTAGAAAACACAGTTTGAGTGAAATGTATTCTTGCAAGAAATCAAGGATCACCTTGAATGCGTTTGATGCTGAGGAGACTCCATAACTTTTCTTTACACAAAAGCAGTCATCAGCAGAGCACAACCAGATGTTACGCTTTCTTTTCTTAGTTTCTGTAAACCCCCATGACCTCCTTCAAATTAAAAAAGGGAATAGCATTTTTTTAAAGCCACAGGAGCTATCATTAGTGAAGCATTCTAAGGATTTTCATTAATTCATAGCCAGCCAACCAGGAATTTTCCCACAGCCTTATACAAAAAAAGTCAGGGAAGTCACTGATTGCTTGGTTGGATTTGAATATGGTCAGAAGTAAGATCAGAAATATTTAGTTCCTCCCACTGGAGTGTGTGTGGGGGGGGGGGGGATCCAGAAATGAAAATCCAAGTCTGCTCACCAAGAATGATCAAAATTGACTAGTTCACATTGCCATTTAAAACCCCAGTGAAAGTAAAATATGAAGCATAAGTTTAAATCACTTAGGAAAAATCAGATACAAATAAATTAAATGAATTAGAAACATTGATATAGACAATTTTTAGAAATTGTTCTTCAAAAATGTCATAAAAAAGATGCATATCCAGTAAAGAGTACATTTTTAAAATGCAGTGCAATTCATAAATTAAATGTACTCAAATGACTTCTTCCTAAGGAGCTTGGTTTTTGCAAAGTATTTAAAACTATATGCTAGACTAGAATATTATGAGTTTGAGCCTGTCAGGTGCTTACACCCATTGAACTCCATGCGGGTTGAAAGGATTCAACACCTTGGAAGAGCTGGTGCTGAGTACCGCCAGTTTGGAAGCCCTTATAGAATATTCACTACCCAAAAACTTTATTAACACATGGATTAAAGCTGACTAGTTGTGCCAGGTATCCTCCCAGAACATCGAGTGCACCTACTCTTAAATCTCTTGAATCCAGTTGTTACACACAACAGTACTCCTCACAACCTTAACTCTGCCCCCGGAACTAATACGATAAACTGGGGATAGTATGTTTTGGCCAGGGCTGCCCTATAATAAACGGACAAGAGGAGTGTACCATTTTATGTGGTGTGGTGTGACCCACAGAATTGTATTCTCTCATTTATCTGCATGCCCTCCAACTGTCCTTCACTGTGTTAGGGACAGGTATATTGACTAATGTTGGGATTAATTGCAATAAGTAGCTGCAGCTCACACTGTGATACAAAGAGTGATGCATCTGTACCCAATGGATCTGGGACCCCTCATTTCTGTGCTGAATTATGCGGGTTATGCAAATAGAGGAGCACAATATTCTTGTTGAGGGATTTGTAACAGTCTGGCGGTAAACATGACAGTGTACTACGGGGCAGAGATGCAGGTGGTGTTGTAAGGGGAATCCTGAGGACAAGAGTCAAGGGGTGCTAACATTTGGTGTGACAGGGTGCTGTTAGCAGCTATAAATTGAGCCTTTGGAAGCCAGCACCCTAGTCACTTAGAACACCCAGAGCACTGGGTGTAGTTAGAGTAGGAGAGGCTTAGGTAGTTTGGGCTTGGAAGAGTAGAAGGGATCATTTGCACCTGTAGGAAGCCTGATGAACTAATGAGGTAATTAGCTTGCCAGCTGGGTAGCTCTGAGAAGAAAGCAAGTAGTATGAGCAAGGGAGCAGGAAGGGGGTTCCAGATAACTGCTGCTATGTTGTGATATATTTGGAGCATAAACCACAATAAAGACACTTGGTACCCTGCTGGACCGTGTGTGGTGCTTAATTCACAGAGAGTGTTCACTAGTCAGTGTTTCCAGGAGGTGAAGAGGGAGCCCCTTCACAGGTGGTTTATACAGAGTAGGTGAAATAGTCAAGTATAGGCCAGGCCTACCCAGCTGGTATTCATGAAGTGTGCCCCAAATGCAACTTTTGCCTTACTCAGGACATAGTGTGACAGTTTCTCCTACCATAGGCATCCCCACAGTATCCCATATCATATGGAAAAAGAGTGCTATGATGTCTGTCAGAGCAGGTTGGAGCATCATTCAAGGAGGGCAGAGTTAAGGTTACAGAGAGGGGCTGGTATGCACCGTAACTCATCTTTTCCTGGCTTCAGAGATTTAAAGTATAAGTGCACTTGACATTCTGGAAGGGTATGTGGCACTGCCAGTCAACCTTAACTCTGTATTAATAAAGTTTTTGGGCAGTGAATGACCCTTGTTTTTTCAGTAAGTGGTGGTAATGATGGGGGTATGACTAGGGAGTACCTATGCAGGGGCACAAGAAAGTTTCCTGGGAACACATTACTGGCAGTCTGTTACCATCTCTGGCCTCCTCCTGGACTCTGCATGTCCCCAGTATGAGTGGAAGGGCAATGAGGAGGAAGGTAGGTGGTAAACCAATGGGCTGTGAGAAGCACATCTACCAGCTGGAGGCAGCAAAGAGGCATGGATGAAAGACTCAGATACCATACTCCATTCAGGGCTAATGTAGGGGGAAAGTGCCCTGCACAACACTCTGAAGTCTAGGAGGATTGCTGAGGTTTGAAGTGGCCTGTTCATCTCAATGGGTGATCTCCTCACCACCTCCCCAAGTCTACCCCATCCCCTGTTATGAACTATCAGTTTTCAGGACAATCTCACTGTGCATGTAGGTTTTAGAGCAACTTTAATATTAATATCATCTCTTTATTGGGGGCTGAATCTGAAGAACGCATTGACCAAATTACTTCAAATTTGTATGCAGAAGCATACCCCTGTTTCTGTTGTGGTATGCAATATTCAAGATAATCATACTGTTCACACAGATATTAGTGAAAATTAAAAGAAGTTCATAGTACGGGAGGGGCCTTATATTGAGAATCCCTTGTTCAAATGACCCCAAATTTGCACTGCAAACGCTATCCCAACCTCTGTTACAGCATACCGATTTTCAAGACAATCCCCCTATGTGTGTGTACTTTAGAACACTTTGATTATTAAAATCGGCTCCTTATTTGGGGACTGTATCTGAGGCTTGGTCTACACTTACCCCCCAAGTCGAAGTAAGGTACGCAACTTCAGCTACGTGAATAACGTAGCTGAATTCGACATACCTTACTTCGAACTTACCGCGGTTCAGACGCGGTCCACACGCGGCAGGCAGGCTCCCCCGTCGACTCCGCGGTACTCCTCTCGTCTAGCTGGAGTACCGCAGTCGACGGCGAGCGCTTCCTGGTTCGATTTATCGCGTCCACACCAGACGCGATAAATCGAACCCGGAACTTCGATTGCCAGCCGCCGAACTACCGCGGTAGTGTAGACCTACCCTGAGAAACCCTTGAGCAAATGATCCCACTTGCACCACGATATCTACCTCTGGCTCTAATGTGGCAGAGCAGCAGTGCCACCGCAGTTAAAACTGCACCAGATTTTCATTTTAATGGGATGAGAAAGGTTCTACAAAAATTCTGGCTTTTAGGTTAGACTATCATTTACAATATGTATTGCTATTTGTGGATTGCTTGATTTTTTTATAACCCTTTGTGAAGGGAGAATGTCATTTGAGGATTGTTCTGCCTTTTTTTTTTTTAAAGAACTACAATTTTTCTAAGGAACCTCAACATTTTGAAGGGGAAAATCAAGAGGTCTGAACCCTTAGTTTGTGTAGATGGATTAATTATTGTAGAAAGTTTAAATGTGTTTATTTTTAATGAAAAATATGGGTTACTGATTTGATTTATACAATATTCTGACAGTGCATTAGTCAATGTTGACAACACATAAGTTTTTAGAACAGAGCTCTCTACTATGGGTAGTTTCCTGATACTTAATAATCACTTTGATCATACTGACATTGATGAGAGTCACAGCTACTTTCTTTGCTATACATACCTCACACTCAGACCCACTGTTCAGAAAATGAGTCAGGAGCATGTGGCATGGTTACATTATCCTAATGCTGCTGCTTACTAGAATCTTTAACCTTCCCTCTATTTAATTAATGCTATTATTCTTGACAATTCCTCTAAAGTAAAATCTGAGTATGCATAACGATTGCAGGCAAAACTTCCAGAAGACGACCCTGCACGATGCAATTAATGTGCACAAGACAGCCTCAGAAAACTCCCAAGTGTAGGTAGGACTTGAGCTAATTCACAGTACATGGGTAGTGCTCAGGTTCAAAAGCCACAGTATGTCATCTTTTAGCCCCCAATTAATCTGATGTCAGGCTGTCTGCAACCATTCTGGATTGCAACTAAACTCTAGTCCTGATGCACATGGGCAAATTTCTTCCTCTGACATGTCAACTTGGTTCAAGCCATATTGTAGATCCAATTTTTACCTTGAATAATTTTTTTAATCTTGCTTTCTCAAAGTAGGAGTGGGTACCAGACACTAGCCCAGATCAATCTTGAGTGGATGATATTAATTTGGGGAGGATCAGAGCCACAATAGGCAAAATAAAGTTACAAGAACTGTAACATTTTGATTCCATTTTGAGGGGGAGAGGAATGGGCTGTATCTTGGAAACCCCTTGCTCAAACAACCACAAATTTTGATCACTAATTTTACCCTAGGTCCCGGCAGGCACAGCAATTTTCAAGACAACCCAAATAAGCATGTGGATTTTAGAGAACTTTTTAAAAATCATCTGTTAAATAGTAAGCCATTATAGTGGTACTATCAACTCCTTCTATCAGAGTGTTTGTCAGACCATTTATTTCTAAGCGTTTTACAAAGCAATACCTACAATTTGAAAACTGGTTATTAGAAATGGGTCCAGTGGAGTTTAAAGATCAGTCAGATTTACTAAGAAACATCTGTAACATGGAAACTTGTTATAGCTAATGTTAAACAATATGCACTTGACTTCCCTACATTGCTCAATATCCGCTGTCCACATTCATGCATGTTCATGGCATACTTCCAAGAATTAACTTTTGGAAGTACATTTTGTATTGTTATATACACTTGATACAGGTGCCGCATTCAATTGCAGAAATAAACAACATTAAATAGATTATTTTATAATTTCAACTGATAGTACTGGTTTATTTTTAATATTTTTTCTATTTTTATCCATTTAAATGTTCAATTTTCTGGGAAATTATGGGAGGGGTCAGACAATAATTATTTAATAACAGTAGACATTGACATTCAAAAAGTTAAAGCTATACAACTGTTAAAACACAAATTGCCAATATCAAATGTGAAAATATTCAAAGTAACTATCCCTAAATCAAAGTCTAATAAGTGCTCCAGCAGCATTTTTCTTACTTTGTCTATCTGTAAATTTCAATTATCCACGGATATATTTTTTCAGATATTTTTGGGTGTGTATCGTGAAACTGACTTTACCGAATTGACTGATAAAAAACTAATCCTTCCAAGACTATTTATCATTTTTTTTAAAAAGAGACCCCTTAGATTATATGGGTCAATATTACACTTTTCACACCACTGTGGAATTCTGGGGTCACTCATTCTACACAGTCTGATGACAGTTATTGTGAAACCCAGGAAGAGATGTTTTCAGTATGCTATTGAATGCACAACATATTGCTAAAGTAGCATAAGGCCTAACATGCTGGAAAAGGAAGCATACAGAAGATGTTTAAATATATGGCTCAGCTAACAGGATTTAGGATAGTCACTAAAGTGACAAAGGGGTTCAAAACCATATATTTTTGTTAAATAAATATTGCACATCAGAACAGCTGCAGGAAACCATCCATTACTGTAGCAAACTGCTATATGCTGTAAAGTAATCATTATTCTCTGATTTTAATCTCTTGTGGAAACTCATACAGAGGCACAAGTACAAGTGTAAACAATGGTGACTATAATTGTCAAAGCTTGGAAAGGTAAATAGCTGGATGAATTTACAATTGCAAAAAACATGTGATAGGATAAAATCTTTTTTCCCAGTTTAACAGTTTATATCTAATCTCGAAACAGGGTTTCAAAAATATATGCATTTAAAATAAATCAAGCTGAATGTCCATTTGAAAGTAATAAAAAGTAGCTTAATTAGAATAGCTCCTATGACTTGCCCTTCTTTCACAAAATTGTTTGTCAAAATTAATATAGTTTTATGGGGAGGGAAGAACAAGGGAACATCACAAAATTAATGGAGATATATAACCTGAGATATAAATTATATGTATTTTTTCAAATTGTGCTATGCTTTATATATCAGTTTTTACACATAATGTTCAGTTTTATGTTAAACAGATAAACAAAGCATAAATACAGCATAAAACTTCAAGGTAAATTGTTAACTTTCAGAAAAATAAAAATAAAACTTTTGGAGTTTCCTCCTTCAAGCACCATTGAACATTATTGGGAGCATTACATTTCATATTTTACAAGCACAAGTAAAGTCAAGAGAAATTATTTTCACATTTAAAAACTGAAGACCAATTTTAGTCTTATTGTTCACCAATAAAACTTTGCACTCCTGTCATTTTTATAGTACCCTAATAAAATGCCAAATTAATTGGCAAACTTCAGCCTTTGAGCAGAATTAAATGGGCAAATTCACATCAAAGCTTTGTTTCATCATCTTTGGACGGATCTGTTGGAAAAGACAGCTGGTCCTTATTAAACACCCATTTAAAATGTTGCAGCTTTAATGAACTAACATCCACATTACACTAACATTATCAAGTAATTAACTAAAGAAAAGCTAGAGTCATCTAATGATGGCTTAACTTTTTTCCACCAGTGGACAAGAAAATATTTAAATCTATTAAATGAATTAAGTATTTGTTTTGCCCCTCAAATAAATTATCTAGATTTTGAAATTAGTCTGACTGATGCATTTGTTTCAAGTTGTTAAGAGGCAACTTTTGTTTGTTGAAATCTAAACCATGGCATGCATTATAAAGAGGAAACAAATCCAGTCCATAATATTGCTGGGGGGCCTTCAACTACAGAAATGCTTGTTAGGTCATGAGCCTTTTGAATGGCCTGAATAGTCAAAGTACACAATTACACAATAAAATGCATGTAAAAGATTAAAGATGCATTTTTATTGTCAATATTCAGAACAAGTTTATTATAAGTAAACTGGAATAAGTTTTCATCATTTTTCTTCTCTGAATGTTTTGTGCATTTGAAAGCCAACTCTGAAAATACATTACTTGCACTATTTAGACTAAATGCTTTTTATGGAAGAAAGGCTCAGACCCAATATAAAACAATTGTAATGAAGAGACATCTTCCTGTTCGAGTAGTGTATATACTTAAATTGTGTTGTTGGTTTTTAAATAAACATAAAGCAGTAGGCATGCTGTAGTTAGCATGTTTTTTATGGAAATTTAGTTAAGTGATCTAGGCTATGTCTACAATACAGATCCTAAGCCAGAATAGTTATGTTGGCATAGCTACGCCACCACAGCCCCCATGTCTGGACGCAAACTTCTTCTGTTGGTGTAGAACAGGGGTAGGCAACCTTTCAGAAGTGGTGTGCCGAGTCTTCATTTATTCACTCTAATTTAAGGTTTCACGTGCCAGTAATACATTTTAACGTTTTTAGAAGGTCTCTTTCTATAAGTCTATAATATATAACTAAACTATTGTTGTATGAAAAGTAAATAAGGTTTTTAAAATGCTTAAGAAGTTTCATTTAAAATTAAATTAAAATGCAGAGCCCCCCGGGCCACTGGCCAGGACCCGGGCAGTGTGAGTGCCACTGAAAATCAGCTCGAAAATCAAACTTTCTGAAGATCAGAAAGTTTGGGGGGGAGGCATGGGTAGAATGGATTGCACACATAGCACCTGGCATGGGGAAGGGAATCAGGAACCCTAGCATGGGAGAGCAGGGGGACACACAGGAGCTCATGGCATGAGGGACGGGATGATGAAGACTGCAGAAAATCCCTGAAATAGAAGCGGATGGGAGGATGGCACATAGGAAGCTTCTGGGGGAGAATAGAGGAATGCAAGGAGCCCCTATTGTGGGCAACGTACAATACTCTTTTTGTTTTTTTGCTTTAAAATATGCCAAATACTATATTCTCTCTCAGTCAATAGTCTCATTAATCTTATGCTTTAGTCTGAACACAGTCAAGGGCCTGATCCTGCACAGTTAAGAATGTGGAAAACTTTACTCACATGAGTAGTCCCATTGGAGTCAACAAAATTAGTTATGTGAGTAAAGTTACCCATGTGCTTAACTCTTTGCAGGACTGGGCCCCAAATATGTACAACTAAATTTTAAAGCTCAGTCCTTCATTCCTTACAATACCTACATGGGGAAATTAACGGAAATAGCTATTTCAGAATAAGTGTCCACACAGGAGGAGCTATTCCAGAATAGCTATTGTGCTTTAAATTTCCATCCTAACTCAAACTTGTACAACTTGCAAATGTAGATAAGCCTTAAAATTCTCACTGAAGTAAATGTGTGAAACCCTGACCCCACTGAAATCAAAGGAAGTTCTGCCACTGACGTTAGTGAGGCCAGGAGGATTTCACTCAGTGAGACTACTCATGTGCTCGTAAGTTACACATATGCTTAACTGTTTTGCTTGTTCAGAGCCATGTTGGTCTTGCAGGACTGGGACCAAACTACTACAAAAGAATGCACTGCAAGAATTCACATATTTTGCAACTAAAGTTGTCAGGACCTGTTCCATAACCTTTAGATTTTGCAAATTCAAATGATCTTTAAGAATAAGCTGAGGGTCTCTGAATTGAAACAGCAAATATTTGCAAATATAAATTCTTACCAACACAAATCTACACTATTCCTTTACCAAATGAAGTTTTTACTACAATAAAACAAAGACAAATTTCAAATATTTACATTAGATTAAAAGCAAAAAGATTATAGTATTTCTTAGACAAGCTCAGATTTTTTTGTTCTAATAAATTAAGCAAACCTAAGCAGAATGTGACATGAAAATTTCACATATGAGGAAAATGAGCATGAATTTGGGGAAAATAAATAAAAGTGCTCAAATTGGGGGGGGGAGCCAGGTTTTCCCCCCAATGTAGTTGTGAGAAAAGTGTGACATATCCACACAATTCTACCAGTGGTAAGAAAAATAACACACACATAGATAAGTCACATTCTATCTCTTGTTTAATTACTCAAATATCAACAGTTAAGCAATATTTTTTTCAATACTATACTAGTGAAAATTAGCTTAACAAGCATTGTTTTACTCAAAACACATTAGATATGCTTGCTATTCATCTCTCTATATATAAAGTTTTTAGATTTGTTCCTGCCCTTAACCTACAGATTAGAAACCATTTATAAATAAGCTACAATAAGAATATCTCTTTGAATAAGGTACAATTACTTCAGGGCTTATGTCTTTTCAATCAGTCAGTGTCCCTGCAGTGTTTAGAGTGGCAGAGGGGAAGTGGCCTGTGGTTAAACAGAGGAAATACCAAGGAATTTTAATAGAGCAAATAGTCTCTTTACTTCCTACAGGGTAGCACTTCAAAGGCAGCCCTGCCCCAGAGCAGACAATGTGTTACAGGGGCCATCAGTCATTTAATAGTATGTCAAGTCTATTCAAAACTTACATGCAGTCCAAGATAAATACCACACAACCAAGACAATGGGTCCCTTCCTGCAGTCATTCCTCTGGCAAAACTCCCACTTAAGTCAATACGAGTTTTCTCAATTAAGAATTGTACTACAGAATAAGATTCATTATCTAAAAAACTGGTCAGGCAAATTTGCTAACTGGAAATAAAAAATATATTGGTAACACAGTCTAACTGATTGGAATGTTTGTTTAGGAAATTAAAACCTTAAATTTGTTGTATGTGATACAAAAATAAAGGTTTTCTTCACAGTAACTTGAAAGGTTGTGTTTTTAGCAGATTTATTAGAGGGGAGCATTTTAAAAGCTTTACATTAAACAGACCCAGATATAATCAGTTTAATATATACAATATAATTCATTATGTAAGGAAAAATCAATTAAATATATATTGCACATTCCTCTAGATGTCAAGATAAGCAAAATTAATCAAGCATTATAACTCCTAATAGGTAATGACAGTATATTTAATAGCTGCTGCTGAACCTGACAGAAGTATGTATGCTGGTAGTTTGAAATATGTGGCGCACACGGCTTACATCTTGTGAAACATGAATATTATAGTAAAATATATTTTGCTAGTAAACCATGACTTAAGATGCAATATGTGAATTTTTTCTCTCTCTTACATAGTTTCCAGTGTTTTCTAACTTCCAGTGAATTACACTATTCCCTCCATATCCCTGATTTGTGCCTTGCAGGAACTTTTTCAAATGTTATGATCTGAAACTAATGAAATCATTAGTGAGAATCTAACAAAAAAGAAAGGCAATGAAAGTCAGTCTTTTCCTTCCTATGGTCCTTGGAACTCCACAATTTAACTAGAATTCTCGCTAGCCTTTGTGGGGAGAAAACACTGAAAGGTGATTTTTGAAAAACAAACAGGAAAACGCAGCAAGAAAAGTCTGAAGCTAACGCACCAGGAGCCGGAACAAAAGGTAAAGACCAATAACGGAATGTTTCACCTTCCAGCTCGCCACCTCCCCGCCCCCCGCCAATTTACTTTTCCTACATCCTCTGTCTAATGATCAGGCCTGAAGCTAAGACCCCAAGCCGGCCTCCAATCATTAAAATAACAAAGCCCAAATGATCGCCTTTTTATCCTGCTGGCAGGGCAGGTCGAGTTAAGGAAGGAGAGAGCTGCGGATAAAGGACCTGTTGAGTGACTTCTTCACACTCGCTGGTTAAACGATGCCTCGCACCCCCAGGGCGAGAAACCAGTAACTATCCCTTCTCTGGAAATGCCACCTTTCCTCCTGGCCGCAAATTACCAGCTGCAGAGCCTTGGAGCAGCAGCGAAGGAGTTGCAGAAGAGGCTCCCCACTCCCCCCCGCACACTGCCCAGCGAGCTCTCCTTGCATATTCGGGAGAAGCAGCAAGTCGGACAGGCAGGTAGGCACCACACCTGCATTGCTCAGATGGGCTGGGCTGCAAAGAGTCCGCTGCCCACGGGACAGCGCTTGCGAGGCTTAGCTGGGAAACTCTGGCATCTCCCCACGCCACTCCGCCAAATCCTGCAAGTTTGGAAAACCCAACTCAGCGCATGAATCTGCCCGACTGTGCGGAGAAAAGAGAAACAGCTTCAGTCCACTCACCCTCCATCCACACGTGTCGGCCGCAGGCTCCCGCCTGCTGCTGGGTCCTCCCGCAGGCCCAGCCAGCTGGTGACCCTTGAAGCAGGCGATCAGAGTGAAGAAAAAGGAGCTGAACTGGAGCCAAGGTGCCATGGTCTGCAGCGGCAGTGCACGGAGACTGGAGTCTGAGCAGAAGCAACAGCAGGAGGGGGGGTTAGCTGCGTGCATGCGCGAGAGAATGTGCAGCTGCTGCCCCCCCCCCCCCCCCACCCATCCCTGCTGGTGGCAGGGGGGCTGTTCCTTGCGAAGAGAACTACAATAACTGTGTCTGGCGCAGAATGCAATCGTTGTCCCTCCTCCCCAGCCCCTAGTCATGTACTATTTTTTGGCAATGAAAAGAGATGCTTCTTCAAAGTCTTTGCCTCTAAGGAAGGCGAGATTACTCAGGAACACCATAGCTCCAAAAAGGAAAGTTAGCAAGACTTGCATGCAAGTGTCTGTGTGCACGTCTTTCCCATGGGCCTTTAACTGTCCGTGTCCTGTCCCCTCTGCACGGACATTAAAGATCATATAGTATTTTTTTGAGAATAGGGGGTTTGCTCCGGTGGCTAACCGTTTTTCCCTATCTTCACCCCATCTGTTGTTCACCTATCTGCTACACTTTGTCCAGAGGTGGGTATATTTCAATATATGGATTTTGTCCCCACTCTTGCAAACATGTAAGCACATGTGTAACTTTACTCAGGGGAGCAGTCCCGGTGATGTCATGAGTAAAGTTACTCACATCTACACATAGGACTGGGGCTATCGTTTGAAAAACACTGAGAATTTTGCAATGAAATAATAAATCATAACATTTCAAAAAAGACAAACTGAAGGTAAATGCTATCCAATAAATTTAAAAGTAGAAAAAGCAATAGAAATTACTTGTATTTATGTTTATTTTACTTTTTTTGTATTGACCTCTATACTGCAAACTTTGACCAAAACTAAATTTATTTAAAAAAAAAAACATAGTGTTTCTAATAAATATAAATTACAACAGCATCGTATTTTGATGTATTCTTGTCATGACAACTAACACAAACTTTTTGAGCAGAAGAAACACACACCCTTAAGGACACACTGGAGATTGTTGTTCCTACAACAGCTCACCTAAAACAGACAAATGCACTGTGGGTAAAATTTTCAAAAGCATCTAAAGTGACATAGGAGCCTAAGTTTTATTGAACATAAAATGGAACTTAGGCTTCTAAGTCACTTAGTTCCAATGACTTTTGATAATTTTACTATTGTTAACACTGCCCAAAAAAGCAATCCTGATGATGGCATGAATGAAACCAGCAGGATCCATAAAGGACTACATGGCTCAACCTGATCAGAATAAAACTGTAATGGAGCAAGTCGCAGCAAAAATGACCCAGGATTTGGATGAGTTTGAAAGGATATGTGAAACAGAAATCACTTATTTCAAAAATAAATAACAGACTTAGCCTTATCATATGGCTTTATCTGCATTTAATATTATATAGGATAAGGCCACTCACTTATATTTAAGTATGTTATTGAAAACAAAAGGAAAGTATTCTGCAGATGTATATTCTTGTAATATTTACAACAGTGTTTTTTTTAATAAAGTATAATTAGCAAGCAGAGAGTTTCTCATTTTCCTTAATCTTTTTACAGTCCTCTTTCTTATTTTATTTCCCTCTTACACAATTAATTTAAGTTTTTATACTCAAAATATTCTTGTCCACATATTATCTATGGGGATTTGGTTGGAGTAAATGGAATACTTCATGGTAGAAGAAAGTGCAACTCCATCTAGCATGTCTCTCTAGATTAGAGCATGTGATTGAACACTCCCAAGAAAAAGGGGACTACTTCAACTTCCAATAGCAAACTTAACTCTGTCACCTTGCATGGAAGCATTACAGTTGAGTCTCCCCTTACATGACCACATGACATATTTGCAACAATATAAAATAATATTACAATGGGCTGCCTAGAATATAAGTGTATCACTGCCCTCTAATCAACAGAACCAGAAATGCTCAAGTATGTTTCAGAGGCCCTATATGGCTAACAGCAAACAGAATCTCTTCTTTGGCTCAAGCAATAGGAGTCTGTGCCTTTGGAGTAGAATTAAATAGCCATGGCGTACAGCATAGTGACACCTGTGAAGTCCTACATGGCCATCGATTCTGTCGCTGAGAATACAGATGTCTTTAAAATTTCATGTCAGCTTACTCTTGTCTGAATTCTTATGTTTAATGCAGTATTAATTGAATGCTGCAGTGCTAGACATCACTTTAAGCAGACTAACACAGATACAGGGACAAAGTCAGACCTGATGTAAGAGGGCTTAATTCCACAGACTTTATGCAATATTTTAGTTTATCCCAGAAACTTCCATGAGAGGGGTGGCCAAACTGTGGCTTGCAGCTCTTTTACAGTTAAAGTATGGCTCGCGGAGCCCCCCACCTACTCCCCATTCTCCACCTACCAGGCTGGGGGTGGGGAGGGGCGGGGAGCTCGGGGCTTCTGCCAAAGACAACTGGTGACTGCTGAGAGTTGGTGGCACAATTTAAAGGTTCATCCCCCCCCCAACAGCTTGAGTCACATACCCCAGGCATGCCCCCCTTACCCTCAGCGACCCCTTCCCACAGCTCCCAGGTGTTAGCTCCACATGGAGAGGCAGTAGTAAACAGCTGGGAGCTGCAGGGAGGGGCTGCTGCTTTAGCTCCGGGAGAAGAGGCAGCAGCAAAAACAGCAGCACTCCCTGCAGCTCCCAGCTGTTTGCCACTGCTTCTCCTCTCAGGCCACAGCTCCCAGCTTGTTGGCTCCAGCAGCTGCCGTACAAGCAGGAAGCCTGGCGGCACCATGTGACTAAGCGGGGCCAGCAAACCCTGGCAAAAATCGGTGGGGGTGGGTACATGATCCCACATGCCCAGCTTCTGCCCAGCGGGGAGGGGTTCTTGGGACTTCAGACCCATAGGGTGCGCCTGCCAGGGCTTGGTGCTTAAACAGGAGCGGGGCTGAAGCCCCAACCCCCGGCAGGTGCCTGCTGCACGGTTGAAGCCCTGTCAGGTGTGCCCTGGCTCTCGAACTTCTGAAGATTGTCACATGTGGCTCGGAGCGTCAATAAATTTGGCCACCCCTGGTATATAGCACACATCCTTTGTTAGCAGTACATTTCCAAGCCATAAGGACTTGCAGTTATAGTACTTTCCATATGAGGGCACTCTTGTTATTATGTATTCCTCTTTGTTTCACATTTCTTCTTTTCCACTCCAGGATGAGGTTGGCCTTTTTTCCAAGACACCCCCCACCCCCCCCACCCCACCCCCCGCCCATACACCCCTTTTTTTACTTACCTTTGCCCACCGTAAAGGTCTGTTGTTATAACAACATTCTTTTTGGCCACATATGGTTGGATACATCTCCCTTTGGAGCCCATCAGCCAAAGGAGGCAGAGGCATGCTTTCTACTCCAAGGGCTCTGCACTGTCTCTACAATGCTCTCAACTGCTATCATTCTACAAGTGAGGGGCTAAATTTAGTTCCCCAACATTGTAGAAAGTTATGCTCTTAATAGATAACTGGACTAGCCCCACACTATTTCTACAGATAGACGAACACTGTTAACTGGTGTAAATTGGCATAGATCCACTGCCTTCAATGGAGCTATGAAGATTTATACCAGCTGAGGATTCAGCCTGTGTAAATCTGCATAGTTCTACTGTATTTAATGGAGTTCATTTACACCAGGAGTAGGCAACCTATGGCATGTGTGCTGAAGGCAGCACGCAAGCTGATTTTCAATGGCACTCACACTGCCCGGGTCCTGGCCCCCAGTCCGGGGGGCTCTGTATTTTAAATTAATTTTAAATGAAGCTTCTTAAACATTTTAAAAACCTTATTTACTTTGCATACAACAATAGTTCAGTTATATATTATAGACTTATAGAAAGAGACCTTCTAAAAACGTTAAAATGTATTACTGGCACGCGAAACCTTACATTAGAGTGAATAAATGAAGACTTGGCACACCACTTCTGAAAGTTGCCGACCCCTGATTTACACTAAGGGTCTAGCTAGCTCAACATCCAATAAGTTTGATGCTCTGCAAGCTTTGGACAACTCTTTAAGGTAAATTTGCAGGAAAGACAAGATCAGAAATTAGAATGTTGTAGAAAGACAGACTGGAAATCTAGCACTGCCTTTTGCTTTGTCAGTTTTTAGCATATAAGTATGTGTTGTGTCCATTTTCCATTTCACAAAATTTGGATGCCTCTTTTAATGATGCCATCAAATCACTGAGACAGTACAGACTCCCTCTCTTTTGGCAGGGTATAAATCAGGAACATACATTATGTCAGTAAAATATTGCAAAAAATAAATGCTCCCATGAGATTTAACCTGCAAGAATACCTATCGTCTTGAAATTTTTGTGAATGGCAAACCCCTGCATTTTCAACAGCGTAAATGTATTATTGTATTTTTATTTTATTTATATATGATCTAAGAGTCAACTACATGATTTACAAAAGTTTAAAGATAGGTCACTACCCCAAAGAGCTTACAGTCTTAAAAAAACAGTGAGATACAAACAAAGGAGTGGGAGAAAGCCTGGAACATGTATTTGAGGGGATTATTATTAATAGGGAATGAGAAGGTCCTTGTTTTATAGAATCATAAAATCACAGAAATGTAGGGCTGGAAGGAACCCGAAGAAGTCATCTAATCCATCTTCCCACAAAGATGCAGGACCAAGTTTACCTTGACCATCCCTAACAGGTTCTTAAAAACCTCCAATGACGGGTATTCCACAAGCTACCTTGGTATCCTACTCCAGTAGTTAATTATCCTTGTTGTTAGTAAGTTTTTCCTAATATCTAACCTATATCACCCCTGTTGCAGATTCAGCCAATTACTTCTTCTCCTACCTTCACTGGACATGGAGAACAACTGATCACCATCCTCTTTATAATAGCCCTTAACAGGGGCTGTAACTAGGGCAAGGTGGAAAAATGGGGCAGAAAAAATATCTGTGGGGGTGCAAATCTGTTTGCTTGCCTTGAGTGCTAAAATGCCTAGTTATGGCACTGCCTTCATATATTTTCAGGCAGAGGCGACTGATGGGGGGGCACAAAAGATCAAGTGACCCTCCCCATGGTCAAGTGCCCCCGCCGGCCTGGGCGGGGAGAGGAAGAGGCGGGGCCAGAGACAGAAGGGAAAAGGCAGGGTCAGAGCCCCTCCTCTTCCAGCCATGCTGCCTGGGATGCTGCCCGGTTCAGCGTAGCAGCTGCCTGGGACAGCCAGGCACTCTCCCAGGCAGCTACTGTGCTGCACTGGGCAGCATCCAGGAGTGGCTCTGGGGCCTGGCTGCCAAACATGCCAGGAGGAGCCGGTGCAGCCATAGGACAGAGCCCGCCCGCCCCAGGTAACGTGGGATGAGGAGGGGACGGGGAGAGCATGGGGGTTCTGGGCTGGGAGCAGGACCGGCTCTAGGCACCAGCAAACCAAGCACGTGCTTGGGGCAGCACAATTCCAGGGGCCATTCCGGGAGGTTTTTGCTTCGGCAGATGCGCTCTCAGAGGTTTTTTGTTTTTTTTTGGCTTGGGGCAGCAAAAGACCTAGAGCTGGCCCTGGCTGGGGGAGGGGCACGTGGGGGGTCACATACCCCCTTTAGCTGGTGCTCCCCTTTATGTCCCTCCTACCAGTCGCCTATGTTTGCAGGTCCCCCCTCAGCTTTATTCTCTCAAGACTAAATATACCCAACGTTTTTAAGCTTTCCTCATAGGTCAGATTTTCTAAACCTTTTATCCTTGCTTTCCTCTGGACTCTGTCTAATTTATCTATATTTCTTAAAGTGTGGAGCCCAAAACTGGACTGAATACTCCAGTTGAGGCTTCACCAATACCAAGTATAGTACAGAAGAAACTCAAAGATACAAACACCAGATACGGACTGACCAGTCAACCAGACACCATGTGAAACCATAAATAACCAATCAGGCAGCAGCAGAGACCAAAAAAAAAAATAAAAAGGCAAATACTGTACTGTGAGAGTATTGTATTTTAAAGGTAGGCACATCTGGGCTGCCTGTCCCCACCCCCGTGCCCACCAGCGGGGCAGCCACTTACAGCTAGTAGGTGAAGAGCCCAAGGCATTCAGAACCAGCAGAGCAGGAGCAGTACTGGAGTCTGTGCCACTTTCATCCCTCTCCCCCGACCACCCCCAACCCTGCTGGGAGGGGTCGAGCTGTTTTCAGCCCCCTCCCCTGGCCGGAAGGGGGACACACTGTTTTTACTCTCCCCCCCTCTGGCTGGCAGGGGGATGTGCTGTTTTTACACACACACACACACACACGGCCGGGAGGGGGATGCGATGTTTTCAGACACACTCCCAGCCAGGAGGGGGACAAGCTTGCAAACTCAGTCCGACCCAGGGAAAGAAGCTGCCTGCAAGGAAGCTGCTGGCGCAGCTGGAGCCCAGGAGGGGAAGCGCCCAGCCGGGGGCGCAGGGTCTGGAGGCTGCCCGGCAAACCGTGAAGCCGGTAGCGCTCGGGCTTCGGGCAGCCCCCATGCCTCCGGACCCTGCGCCCCCGGCCGGGCACTTCCCCTCCTGGGCTCCGGCGGCTGTTGTGCTCCCTGAACTCCTGGGCTCTGTAAGCGCCGAGCTGCCCGAGCGCTACCGGCTTCGGGCAGCCCCCTTGCCTCTGGACTCTGCGCCCCCGGAGCCCGGGAGGGGAAGTGCCCAGCTGGCGGCGCAGGGTCCGGAGGCATGGGGGCTGCCTGAAGCCGGTAGCGCTCGGCTCTTACAGAGCCCAGGAGTTCAGGGAGCACAGCAGCCGCCAGAGCCCAGGAGGGGAAGTGCCCGGCCGGGGGCGCAGGGTCTGGAGGCATGGGGGCTGCCTGAAGCCGGTAGCGCTCGGGCAGCTCGGTGCTTACAGAGCCCAGGAGTCAGGGAGCACAGCAGCCCCCGGCACCCGCTCTAAGGTAAGCCAGGGGGTATTTTTCCCGGACATGTTCGGCTTTTTGGAAATTCCCCCCGGACGGGGGTTTGATTACCAAAAAGCCGGACATGTCCGGGAAAAACCGGACGTATGGTAACCCTACTGTATAACAATTGCCTCCCCTGTACTACATTTAACACTACTGTCTCATGTTGGCTCATATTCATGGACTGCGGGTGGAGCCCCCCTTTGGGGAGCCTAGACCCCGGCTCCGCCCCTTCCGCCCGCGCCCTCCCCACGCCCGGAGCCCTGAGACCCACTGACCTCCCCTCGCAGCCGGTACCACAAGGCCCCTCCACCCCAGAGTGCACACACCCCACTCAGCACAGGAGCCCCGGGCAGGCCGAAGCCCTGAGCACCCCACCTGCTCGGCCAGAGGAGCCCCGGGTTGGCCGAAGCCCCGACCTTTTCCCCCATGCCCAGAGGAGCCCCGGGCTGGCCGAAGCCCCGAGCACCCTCCCCAGCACCTGGAAGAGCCCCGTGCCAGCTGTAGCTGTGCTGTGCCGTGCCTCCCCTCCCCAGACTCAACTTGCCCAGGGGAAAAGCATCTGTTAGAAGATGCTTTTGATATGCCCCATGCAGGTTCCGGGGCATCTGAAGAGGCATTATGTGCCTCCTCCGCCGCCCCGGAACCTGCATGGTGCATAATAAAGCAAAAACTTCGCCGCCAAACCTCACAACCGGGGGTCCGGCAGTCGTGGCCACGCTGGGGGAGGTAGAGCCTTCCCTGGCCTATTATACCCGCTGCCTATGCTCATATTCAATTTGTGGTACACTATAACCCCCAGATCCTTTTCTGCAGTACTACAGCCTATTCAGTTATTCCCCATTTTGTATGTGTACATTTGATTTTTCCTTCCTAAGTGCAGTCTTTATTGAAGTGTACTTGTCTTTATTGAATTTCATCTTGTTGATTTCATATTAATTCTCCACTTTATCAAGTTCCTTTTGAATTCTAAGCCCATCCTCCAAAGTGCTTGCAACCCCTCCCAGCTTGGTGTCATCCACAAATTTTATAAGCATACTCTCCACCTCATTATCCAAGTCATTAATGAAACTATTGAATATTACTTGAACAAGGACAGACCCCTGCAGATCCCCACAAGATAAGTCTTCCCTATTTGACAGCAAACTACTCATAACTCTACAAGTAAGGTTTTTCAAACAGTTGTGCACTCACTTACAGTAATTTAATTTAGACCACATTTCCTCAGTTTATTTATGAGCATATCATGTGGGACTGTGTCAAAAGCGTTGCTAAAATCAAGATACATGATGTTTGAAGGACTGTGGGGAGAAAGTAAGTTTTGAAAAGGGATTTAAAAATGGAGAACAAGTCTGGCATATAGTACCAGAGAAGATATATCAAGTGGAGCAGTATGGGCGAAGGTACAGAGAGGCGTTTGTGAGAGAATAGAACTAAAGATACATAGAGGGAGAGAGAAATAGCAGAATGCAGGGTTTCAACAGGAAAGTGATGTATGGCCAGTGATGGGGAGTAGGGTGGTGCAAAGCTGTGCAGGGCCCTGAAAGTGAGGACAAAGTTTTTCTCTCTAGCTGTAATCTCATTGATCTCAAGATGTGACAGTGTTTCTCTAGGGTCCATTACATCCCAGGGCAGAACTGTGAGTTTTTGTATATTTTTCTTCAATATATGCACTATACTTCCAGCCAGATGTTTTAGTCCTCTCATTGTATTGTTTGGAAGTGACCGAAGAACACAGAAAGACATCTACCTACCATTACATCAAGTCAGAACAACTTCATGTCTAATACACTACAAAACATACAGAATTCAGGAACATAGTGGCAGGGCTAGTGAAAGGAAGACTTATTCATACCTCATTTATAGGCTAACAACGCCGCAGCCCATGGTCACTCATGATCAACAGTGATTCTATTGAACATCTCTCCAGTGACCTGAGAACTGATCTATCTTTAGACCTCTGGGAAACCAAACCACTATACAGTTCAGAGTTATAACAAAATATCTGAGGCACATGGAAAAGCTGGATATTGTATGTGGGAAGAGAAAGGAAACATGCATTGCCTACTACATCAGCTAGAATAGTGGCTGTCAGAAAAGTTCTGCTGTGATCTCAGATAGAAATAAAAGAATAGACTATAATAAACACTTACATTGGCTAGATGGCAGAATACCAAAAAAGGGTCGTCCAGCAGCAGCTGGCTACAACGGTGACATGCAGAAAGCAGAAGGGACTGTGCAGCACGAACCGGCTCACTTACTGGGACCTGGAACCTAGTGGTACTGTCCATTAGAAAGAGTCATCTGAGCCACAGAGTTACTCATATACAAACCAAACAGAGCTACCCATAAACAGAAGATACTATTGCATGCTGGATTAGTAGTATGAGTGACAGGCTGCAGAGAAGGGAATGTTGTAGGGCTGCAAAAGACCTGCTAACTAAGCTAGATGATTTCAAGGAACAACCAAAGAGAAAAGAGGGAGATAGGAGCACCGCTTCCTTATTTCTTTTGTTTTTTAAAGCTCAGGCCTCCATCAAATTGGCCAAACAGATACAGCCCTGCAAATCCACGGATATCTGCTTTATATCCACGGATAATTTTTGAGGAGCAGATGTGGATATAAATTTTCACCATGCCCCCAAAGCACCATTTATGATACTTATATGCCTGACTAACATATTGTAGTAATGCCCATAGTTTCAAAATAGGATTTAGCAGCAGAGCTTCTACGGAAGTCAAAGGGAGTTGCAAGTGTTCTACAACTCTGGAAATCAGGACAGCTATATTTAGGTGTCTAAATATGGACTCATAACTTAAGGCATCCGCATTTGCAAGCCTTTGCCTTACTTTCCATGCCTCTGTTTTCTCATCTGTAAAACTGAGATAATACTTCCCTTTCTCACAAGGATATTGTGATGGTTAATTACAGTGATTAATGTTTGAAAGCACTTTGGGAACTTTATATAAATGACACTACACAAGGGC
Source organism: Emys orbicularis (assembly GCF_028017835.1). Taxonomy (NCBI): domain Eukaryota; kingdom Metazoa; phylum Chordata; order Testudines; family Emydidae; genus Emys; species Emys orbicularis. The sequence goes on from NC_088689.1 coordinate 106,394,420, forward strand.
AAGATTTTTGCCTCAAGTATTAAGTATTATTACCATTTATGAGGAAATCCTTAAAGCGTATTCCACCTTCTAAATCTTATGCACATTTGCTTCTCCCTAATTAAACTGTACTAAAACAATTTTGGACACTTGGAGCTGGCTCTGCCTTGTTATTTAGTTAGGTGCCCAGGCCATTGTTCATCATTGTTTGCAAATGGTAAGTGAGTAGCTGGGCTCAGGCTTCTTAGAGAAAAGTGGATTTATGATGGACAGAAAATTATAAATTTCATAGAGGGAAATACTTTTTGTTACAGAATTGTTGTGTTACTAATAACCCCACAAATCTGTCAGTGTTCTCACAATTATATGTCTTTCAATATTTGGCCATTTTTGCATCAAAATTTTTGAATACTGCATCTTATAAAAAGAAAAAGAAAAGAAAGAATTTTTTTCTAAACTTAAGTGTGCTCTCTTCATCATTGATTAAAAGTGCAAAACAAAGTGCCAAAATGTAGCCTGAACACACCTATGAAACTTAAAGAAAACTAGGATATTTCACAAACTCTTCCCAGCTCCAAACAACACTTCTCATTCCATCGTGCCCACTTCTTCCTCTACCCAGCCTCCCTGTCAACCAATCAAACAACTCACAACCTGCCCTCCTCAGAAAGGCCCTAAGTTAATAGTATTTGGGAGGAAAATAAATAGATTTTTTTGGAATTTGAAGAAAATAAATTCACAGAAGATGAGAGGTTGACCAAGCACAAACAGAGGTAACAAATACAAGTTATGAATAAAATTTGTTAATACTTTGAAAGTTCATGCATGTTAATAATAATAAAATAAAAAGTTAGAAACCTAGAGAAATTAACTACTAATGAATAGTTAGATAATAATAGTAATAATCACTGGAAAATCCCTGAGCACTATTAAAACTCCACTTCATTCGGGGATATGTTTTCACAAGGGCATCTAGCCACTGCCAGCTGCATTCTGATGGTGAGGCTGATGCCCTATTAGAGTGTTTCCACTTGCTCATTTTTTATTTATCTTTTACAAAGAGCTGAAGCAGTTAGCAATTAGGTTGTCAGGTGACCTTGTACTGTAACTGTAAATGAGATACTGTTCAAACTTTGAAGTAAGTCAAATGCATTTTGCCATGGGTCCCTTACTCAAACATTTGGCCAATGACAAAATGCAAATATTATAATAGGGAAACAAACTTTGAAAAAAAAGATACTGTAATGTGAGCATGGCTTTACATTTTGAAATATTTTATACTCAGTGGACATTTTGATATATATGACAGAATCTGCCGATAAATGTGCAACATTTAAATATCACAAAGTAATGTATATGCTATTAATATGATAAAACTATTAATGATAAAAGAAGTGGCTGGCGCCAATGAGTCCTGTATGACAAACATTGGAACTGTCAACATTACATTTGTTATCAAAGGAGAATTGTATTAGTTGATGTATTAGCAGAATTAATTCATTTGATTTTAAAATGGTCAGTTCTAAAAATCATACACTCAATTTTCTCAAATTGAATATTGCATGTACAAATATTCCATTAGAATAAACTGCTTGAAAAAACTGGCCAAAATGTGAAACGGAGGCTCCCCCACCTTTCCAAAATAATTACCAATGAAGGGAGGCCACGGGTGGGGGTGAGGGGATTGGAGAGCAAGCACTCACCTTGCAGCGGCGGCTTCTGTCCCACAGACCTGGCCCTCTCCCCATTCTGGGCATTGTGATCTGGTACACAGAGTCGCAACACCACTCAGTTTTGGCCCAGCAGCCCCTCCATCATGACAGAATGGCAGCTGAGCCAAACTTGAGTAGTGCTGTAAACCCATGCACCAGGTCATAACACCCCTTGGTTTGGGGGCCCTCTCAAATGGGAGGCGTGGGGCAAACTGGTCTTTTTGTCCCCACCTTTGGGCAGCTCTGAACACACTCAAGTGAATAGTGCTACTCAACTGAGTAGTTCCCTTGACATCAAAATCAAGATTTTTAAAAATGGCTGCCTAAAGTTAGGTTCCTAAATTCATATTTAAGCCCCTAAATAAGTTGCCAGATTTTCAAAAGTGCTGAGTACCTAACAGTTTCTTCACTTCAATGAGAGTTCTTGAATGCTCAATAGTTTCAGAAGTCAGGCCCAAATACTGAGATGCCCAAATATGGAGGTAGGAGCCTAACTTTAGAACCTTACAAGTTAAAAAAATCTTGGCCCAAGTTAGGACTCCTCAGACTGTGTTTGTAGGATTAGTCCCATTGTAGTTTAAAGTAAGTCATAAAGGTCCTGTTCTTGCACATACTCTGTGTGCAGAATTACCATTGACTTGATGGGGATTCTGCAAATGAACAGCTTACAGGACTGGGCCCAATTTTTAAAACAGGAATTTAAGTATCCTTCTCTCTTTCATATCTCTATTATAATTTCCCCCCAAATCTGTCTGATTAGAAATATGAAATCCCTTGTGCACGGCTCATCTGTTTCTCTGATGAATTTGATATGGATCATGTCCCTGGAAAGCCAGTGTTCACAAGCTCTTGTGTTTTTATTTAGTTATTTATTTATTTAGTCAACTGGCATTCTGGTGGCCTTGAATAAAAACTATTAGAAACAGCGATCTGGTTACTTCAATTCTCATCCCAACAACCAGCCTGAGCTGTTCAAAGGCGGAGCTGACTCAGATGTCACAATCCCACCTAGTTATTCCCCAATGGGAGAGAAAGAAAGAACAGGAGTGATTTACCTCTGTCACAACCCCACCCAAGCACCTTCCTACTGGACAAAGAGGAGGAACAGAAGAAGGGGAAAGAAAGAATGATAATTGATTTACATCCAAAATCCCAATCCCACTGGGGAAGATGTCAGACAGTCCCACCATCCAATAATCAAAGGGTGGAGAAGGCAGCAGCGGAAAGATTAGGTAGGGAGAAAAAGGGTTCAGAAAGGAGAGTAGAAGAGTTACTTCCTACATAACCAGTCCCCAACCAACAAGGAGCTTACATAGGGAAGTGAAAAGAACAGAAGTACCACTGAGACATTGGAGGGAAAGAGAAAATTGAATAATAAAAATCAAATGCTATTTTAAAAGGGACAATTATCAACATTTCATACTCATGCTATTTTTAAAGGGACAAAAATCAACATTTCGCTTTCTAAAACTGAATATTACTGTCCAAATATTCTGTTCTAGTAAACAGCTCTTATTGTTTATGATGTATGATTGTGATATTGTTCATGACCAGCCTGAGTGGTGTAAATATTATGAAAACCAGTGAAGTCTATAGCTGTGATGGTTTTTATGATATTTGCGCTTCAGGTTGCTCATGAACATGGTGCTGTTGTTTACTAATCATGAGGTAAATTTCAAACCACGGTAACTTTATACTTCTTTGGAAGACTTCATTGAGCTCTACCCTCATCAACTTTTACTGGGTCTGTAATTGATGGCCACCATTAACACCATCCAATATAACAATATTTCCATGATGGGATGATGGCCAGAGTGGTGAAAAATGTAATGTCACCACTTGCACTAAACAAGGTTGTGTGCTGGCTTCTACACTCTTTTCCATCCTTTTTTCAGCTATGCTATTGGATACATTTCATGACATTGACAGGGGAGTTCTGCACTACTGGGAAGTTGTTCAATCTGCAACACTTCCATGCTCATATGAAAGCAGAGAATTACTTATTAAGGAACTTTTATTTGCTGATGACTGAGCACTGGTTGCTTACTTGATTGATGACATTCAGTTCATAACTGATCACTTCATTTGTGCTGTCCATTGTTTTGGTTTCACAATCTGCCTAAAAAAACCCAAAGTACTTGTGCTTGTGCTGGGGGATGCCCATATCTACCCAATTATTAAGGTAAACAACACTCCTCTCAAGTCTGTAAAGCTGTTTTGCTACCTAGGGAGTATACAGTGGCAGAATGCCACAATTGATGATGATATTACCCATCACATAGCCAAGTCCAGCTCTACATTTGGAATGCTTTCATATCACATATGGAACACTAGGGGAGTCAAAATAAGCACAAAGCTAAATGTCTATCAGGCAGTTGTGCTTACTACACTTCTATATGGTTATGGGAGATGAACAACATATCACTGCTACATTAGGAAATATGATCAGTTCTATATGTGCTGTTTTCATTTTGTTTGCAGGGTCAAATGGTGGGCCAAGATTCCCAATACTGAAATCCTTATTTACTGTTGGATGTCTGACATTCAAAACATGCTCATAAATGCTGAGCTGTGTTAACCTGGGCATCTCACTCATATGGCCAACTCGAGAATACCCAAGGACATATGTTATGGTCCGCTAAAGCAAGGTACCCATTCTCATGGTGGCCTGTACAAATGATATAAAGACACATGGAAGTCAAACCTGAAAGCATGTCACGTTGATCTCAGCCACTGGGAAGCAACAGCCCATGACAGAGCAAGGTTGTGGCAGATTTGTCATGTTGCCATTAACTGCATTGAAGCAAGGTTTATTAACACCTTACAAGAAAAATATGAATAGTACAAAGCAAGGATACAATAGCCTGCAAAGGTCATGTACAATCTTGTGTGTCCCACATGTAACCATGTTTGCAGTTCTTGCGTTGATCTGACCTTGTATATACATGTTCACCTGAATCCTTGTAAATTGACATTACATGAGACTCCATCGTCATTTATTCCTTATGATCATCCTAAAGTCTCTCAGGGGCTAATGCCATCATCAGATGCTGACAGCTGCATCATGATGTAGCAATACAACATTGGGGTGTCACAACTCAGTAACATCTAATTCTGGTGCAATGACTAGAACAAAGTTTACAAGGTGGCAACTGTACCTTTTTGTGCTGTCTCTTTCCTCCATTCCTCTACTCCTCTTCCTCTGTGATGTCTAGTAGCTCTTCTTTCCCTGTTCATACTCTGCTTCTCTCTTCTCTTTCTCACTCTGTTGCTTTCTACCCCTCTTCCGTTTCTTCTCTTTTCTCCAAGTCTTTTTCTTTTGATGCATCATCTTGCAGCAGTGAAGTGTCCCCTCTGGGCTCAGCATTACCAGCAGGGAATGAAGGATCACTGTGTACCAGTCCCAAGCAGTTTCAGCACTATGGTGAGGGCACAGCAGCAGGCACAGAAGAACAACATCATTAATATTTTTAATGCAAAATATTTCTCATAATATTTTTTATTAAACAACTGAATCTACTGAAGTTTATTCAGAACCACACTTTTAAGTATCGGTAACTAGTTTGCAGTAAATATAGTACCTAATTATCCAACTCATTAGCATTCCCTTGTGGTTTTTTTAATAGTTTAGATAGTTTTCTTGTACTGTGATTAAAAGGGGCTACTATCTGCTGACTTCCTGTCCTTGTTATACAAAGCCATTGTTAAAGACAGCCTCTCTCTGTCTGGCCCAAAGCTTCATTTAGATTCACTATTTTTTGTTTGTTTGTTTATTTTGTTTTGCTTTTAGTAAAGAGCTGAGAGTATAAATCTATCTGCCAACCACAAGAGGGAGCAAGTTACACATGGTAAAATAGCATCTTTTTTACTGAGATTGAAAAACATTGATTTAGCTGTGAGACATATGTGAACTTAAAAGCTTGATTTAGTTTGAAAAGTAAATTGTTTAACATTTGGAAAATGTATTACAGCACAAATATATTCTCCTTAATTAGAGAGTTCTCTATTTCCTGTCCTCTTATTTTCCTTGATTTTATTTTGCTTGGTATCTTTCATACACACTGCATCTCAAAACATTTTACAGTGTTACTGTAAATAATACAATGAAAGAGCTAAATATTAGTAGATGGAGAAAGAAATTAATAGGTAAAGTTCAGAAGTTAAGATATATTTTCATCTGAAATATGAAACCGAGACATAAGTCCATGGTGCAGAGAGAGACAGTAAATCTTTTACAGACACTGGGAGCTGCAGATGAAAAGGCTATTGCATCCAAATGATGCAATTATGTGGAAAGAAAAGAAGGAAATAAATTATAGAGGAACAGAGAGCATATAGAAATAAAGTCCAAGACACAGATTGCGGCAAGGCTACTGATGGGTGGCTTTATAAGCAAGAATAGCATTACTGAAATGAATGGAGGCGCCCTTGCCTTGTTTGAACATGAGAGTGAGGTGGCTGTATTCTTTATGTTTGGGAGAAGTCAGACAGTAGCATTCTCCACATCCTGCCATCCAAAGAGTTTTGGCTTGGGAAAGCTATATGCATGAAAGCAGACAAGAGATAAAAGTACAGATGAGGATATCAGAAAAGATGGAGCTCAGGCAGTGACATCCCATAACAATGTTAAGTGGATTTACACATATGGTCGATTTTCCTCTGAAATCTCCTTCCCAGGAAAGGGAAGATTTCAGAGGGAAGATGCCAAGGTTACAGACACAGGAGGCAGAGATGAAGTCTGAGTTGAGAAGTGATAGAGCTCTATGTTCAGAGTTGTATATTTCTTTGGCCCAAGAGTAGAACTTATGTTCTTAAATATTTAACAGAAAAAAAGCTCTTTTTATCTCGGTGTTTATATGGGAGCATTAGAATATTATCTGAGTGGCTGGGATGAAGCAACAGGTTTATCTGACTATTCCTCTTCACAAGAAAGAATTACATTACTATAAAGTCATTTTACTGATGTACAGAAAAGAATCCAATGAATCCAGCATCAAAGACCAAATCTCTCAGTAAATATTAAATGGTTTTAGAACTGAGAACTGTAGGGAGGTTTCTGATTGGTAACGAGTGTTTTCATGCCATTCAGCATAATGACCAGAAAAATCAGAAAGTTTGAGATTCTTGGTTGGGGGTGTTGGAAAGGGAGCTGTGTATATAATAGCATTGCTAACCCCAGCCATTCAAAAATCATGGGTGATGCCTCAAAAAATCATCAGATTGTAAAAAAGCCACCTTTGAATTGTCTCCTAATTTGGTTTCTGATGTTTAAGCTTTTGGGTTCACATTTTCAAGCTTTTCTCTGCAGCCATGAGGGCCAGAAACTTACTTTTAAAAGAAAGACAAAATTCTCACATAATCATGACTCCAGGGGTTGGGGACTTTAAGGAAAAAAACCCAAATACTATGAAATTCACAATAAAATCACGAGAGTTAGCAACAGTATGTGTATAAATTCCATTTTGCAGCAGAAACTGCAAACTCCACACTTGGTATTTGCTAAGTGATTATTAATGACAATGATGTTAAATATTCTCATTTATAGAGCAACTTTCATTGAAAGTTGGCAAAGAGCTTTTAGAGCTATCAGCTGCACAAGGTGAAGGAGAGAAGTGGCACCATATATGTAGTGGGTCCTCAGGCCAGTCTGCTGTCAGAAAGAAGATTGGATCTGAGAAGATATACTCTATAAGGCATTTGCTTGTAGCTTTAAAAAGAAGCAACACTTACTTCCCCTTCCCACCCCATGGTGCCCTGTGGACTGCAGCATACACGTAGACCACCCATTCAAGTCCTGACCATCTCTCAAAGCAGAAGATTATGCCTCTTGAGGCTGTGGATTATGAATGGGGACATGGACTCCCTTCCAATCATTCAAGAGAAGGTACAAGGTTATTGCTTAGAGATGGCTAAAGTAACTGGGCCTTGAGCTTTGTGATTTATAACACTGAACAAACATACTCTAGTTACACAGTATAGCACTGTTTATTGTTTTTTATTTGCTATTTTATATTAAAGCATATTCAGTGCCCAACTTGTTCCATTATTCCAAGGGCAGGAGCATTCCAAGATCATCTGACTAAATGCAAAATAGACAAGCTTGTGTAAAATTCATAGGAAGTTACACCAGCTATGTATGTATCAGACAAGACAGACCACAGTCCTAAATCTCATGCTGATGTTCCTAGTATCTCACTGCCAAAAAACAAGTGTCCTGCATCCACACAGATTAGAAAAAAATCAATTTACTGCTTCTAGTAATCTTGCCAAGCACAATGATTTCTTTTCTATTTATTCATTCATAGATCAATCTACCACAGGTGAAAAGGAAAGCTAACATTGTGCCATATATGCCAAGCAGTTACTCAATGCTTTCCTGTTTAGTGTAAGAAAATTACTTCAGTTATATACAATGTCAACTTTATCATCTGCTGTGCACCACCCTATTGTGGGGCACCCAAAAAGACAGAATCCACTCCCTAACTCAAAAGAGCATGGGTATGCCCCACCATGGTGCTGTTCCATGTGCTCTGCCTCGCCCTTTCCCACCCCTTAGCATGCCTCTTCTTCATCCCACCCTGTCCCCCCCTCCTACAATGAGTGAAGAGTGGCTCTAAACCACCTGCAGACTTTTCTCTCTCACAGAGAATCCTCAGCTGTTCCTTAAGGGAAGTTTTCCAGGTGCTCTGTGCTGCCTCTGCATGGCAAAGCACCAGAGCTGTTGACAAGGATCTGGGCATAATTCAGTAATATAGAACCCAATTTTGCAAGGTACTGAGTGGCCCCAACACCCATTGAAATCAGGATAAGTCTTCTACTGTTTTCTTTATGATTACTCCATCATGGTTCAGTGGATATATGTAAACTTGGATATACCCAATAAGCACTATTGGCATTCATAGTTTTGTTTTTATTCAAGACAATTTGAGTAACTATGTTGATGAACACTTAGAAGAGTCAAGCTCTAAACAGAAACCTGTTTTTAATCTTAACAGTAGCAGAGGAGGGCATCCTGCTATAATGCAAGATATTCCATTATATAAACTGCAGGTCATCAAATATTGGTTTGTGTCAGTTGCTGTCATTTCATCACTTTCCATACTGATTTTTTCAACAAAAACAAAACTAAAAAGCCTTAGAGCCCTCATCCAATTACATAATAATTAGTCCTATAAAATGAAAAATGAAAATAAGATCATCCAAACAATAGTTACGAAAACCAAGTTAATCCATTGAATCAAAACATGACCTGCCACACAATTGGTTTCTAAACAATCCTGATTGGTGATCATTAACTATCTATGAGATAATCTCAAAGGTCTGAAATTAGTGACCTAGAATTGTCTCATTCCACACTGGGCAAAATAAGGATTTTGCAAATGATGTTACCTGGTTTTTGTGCATTTGTTTTAGGAGTCATATTTCCTTGTATTAGTAGACCTGCAGATCAACAAATCTTCTTATGCACAATAGAACAAATTCCTGTTCTAATTTTTATTGCTTCAGCGAATTTTCAATACCAAACTTTGGACAACTAGTAAAGTGTGGTATTGAACTGCTAATGGCATGGTATTGGAAGCTTAGTGGCTAATTGTGGCTCTTAAAGGGACACTGTCAATTTGAAAATTATATGTACTTACACATGTTACAAATAGCAGCTAATGTTATTAAAACTGAAGGAATATATTATATATAATTTACATCTTTCCTTTAAAGGAAAGGGAAAATAGACTTGTAAGTTTCACTAAGATTTATGCTCAGTATGTGGACATTTTTACATTAAGGTTCTCATGACTAGAACATACTACAATGTCTGTATTGCAAATATTACATTATTTTTTGTCTTAAACTGCTTCCATTGCAATTTAAAAAAATCATGGAAATATTTCTATCAATCGTTTCATAACTATGTGAACCATTTGTTCTTAATTGCCCCCTACCTCACCCATCTCTCAGCTCCATACAAACAGTTACGTATATTCAAGAGAATTTTGTATTGTATTATTGCTCCATAATGTGATCTCAATGTTGCCATTACATTATTTTATAATGGCATGTATGTTAAGTTTAATGTACATATGGAAAATACCTGTTAGAGACAGGTATTAACATTTTTATTAGTTACATCAAAATCCTGTGCACATGGATAACTTTTATAAAGTAATAATGATCAACTACGTGTTTTAGTCACATAGCTTTATCTCCAGTCCAGATCATTTTTTACAGGAGGTTTCTCTGGTGATATGGGACACTGATTGACTACATACTAATACTGATAGGGGATTAACTTTGCTTAAAATCCTATATAGAAAAACTATATGCACATATATCTCCTTACTAGGAGCTTCCTTGGTTTATAGGTGAGGGAGTTGGTGGCAGAGAATTCTCCACGAGGGCCCCTCTTCTAGGGCTTTTAATTTTACTTGAGAATTCCTTTGAAACCTTCAGGCCAAAGTACAAAGGCCATCTTTTTCTATTGTCATCTGGGGATAAATTAAATTTAAATAAATGGAGATATCCTATCTCCTAGAACTGGAAGGGACCTTGAAAGGTCATTGAGTCCAGCCCCCTGCCTTCACTAGCAGGACCAAGTACTGATTTTGCCCCAGATCCCTAAGTGGCCCCCTCAAGGATTGAACTCACAACCCTGGGTTTAGCAGGCCAATGCTCAAACCACTGAGCTATCTTTCCCCCTAATGACTGAGGTTTGTGGGTGGAGGAGGTTCTTAGAATATTGAAGGATTAAGTTAATGGAGATATAACAATTTACAACAACTGAGGAAGTGGGCCAGTAATTTTAATTTTCTGGCAGGGAACCTAGACCCTAACTCAGGAAAGCATCCCTAATCAGGAAAGCACTTAAGGACAAACTTAACTTTAAGACCATTGAAGCCAACACTACGGCAACTTAAGTCCTATGGAGTGGGCTGCAATAGCAGCATCGCTCTGTGGTCTAGGCTTATTATACACATTTTATAGATGGGGAAACAGACACTGAATTTGTGATTTCACAGAGCAACTCCGTGGCAGAACCGGGATTAAAATTGAGAAGTTCCTGGCTTCTTGGAAGTATACCTGAATGTAACACCTTGCTTTCCTCACAATACCCCCAGTGGGTGGTATATGAACAAAAGCTTTATATGAATAATACTCAAAAGATGTAGAATTGGTACTGGATTAAATTACAGTATTAGTGGTAGATAAAAACAACTTTCTTAATTATAACTGAAGCAATACACCTGAGGCATGTTCTGATAGAACATTTACATTATTTGGATTGTCTGTGCCTAAACAATTGAATATAGCATGCTAAATTGTTTATATGTTGCTGTTGTAATGCAAGATACTAAGCAATCAGCAGCAATTAAGTCTGAGATACTGTATATGTCCTATGAAGAGCAGACTAACATTTTAAGTTGAGAATGGAGTATTTGTCTTAACGTGATAAATATGATGTCCCTGATGTAAAGCAATGTGTATCATGAAACAAATGTGAAGTTAGTGGCCCTTCTGTGCTGTTAACATCTCATGAAGCCAACAGCATTGTGACGGAGAAAAAGCTGATAACAATTGTGCTAAAGAGACTTTGTGCAACAACACTGGTATGATATGAATGGGAAGCATCCCATTGTTAACATTCACTAATTGAAAGCTGACCACCAGAGCTGGTGCTATTATTATGTTACTAGTCCTGTGTTGTAAATTGCTTTGTCAGTCTTCTCTTGTGAGGAAAAAATTCCATTATGAGAGACAGTAACCTTATTTAGGTGTTTTGTCAGATAATAGAGTGAGGCTTGTAGGCATTAACCTGACTGGCTTAGTGTGATTTATTGCTGCTGTAAACTTTGTTTCCAGCATTAAGTTAGACAATAGCTTCAAATTACCTGGAACAGGGTTAAGCTGTGGAATAGATCCTGTATGTTGGGAGGGAGAGAAATTACCCCTGCATCTCTAGTACCATCTTCACTATCCAAATGAGGGAGGTATGCAAATTCTCACATTCTCTGAATCTACCCCCATTGTAGATATTTTTCTGCTAGTGTGTGAATTCACCATGCTTTTGGGATTTGTTGGTTTTCTTAATTAACCCTTTTATTTGAAAGTTTTGTTTAATACCTTTTGTTTGCTGCCTTATTGTATATCAATGTATTATAGGTCTAAAATTTTGGAGTATTAAGAATTTTATGTTAATGAATATTTAGATCTTAATTTAATGAAATCAATACAGTATATATCTCTTTAGATTACTTTTCCTTTACTGAATTCTGATTAGTTGGGTTTGATGAAAGTCTCTCAATGATATTTAACACAATTACAACTATCAAATTCAGTTCTCCTTAAAATAAAGTATGAATTACTAACTTCGATAACCTCTCTCCATACTGAAGTAAAATCTTTCCAGATTAAAACAGTCTTTTTTAACTGTGAGGTCAAATAACTTTCCATTTTGTATGGAACCCATAAAGGTTACAGATAATTCATCAATGAAGCTACATATTGGAGTATATTAAAGAAAACTATCTACAGTGAGCTAAGGAGGCTTCTTATCTTACTTTGTGGCAATTATCGGGGTTTTTTTGTTTAATCTCTTGCACCTCCAAACAAATCTCAACTGAATTCTCTTGGTCAATATTTGGAGACGTAGTTCATTCACAATGTATCTACCACATACTCCTTGCAAATGCCAGGCACTATAAAACAATAAAAAAAAAGCAGGCAAATAAATATTGACCTTCCATTCTGCAGACCAACCAATAGCATGGGTAAAACTTCAAGCAATAAAGACAATTGTTTTCTCTTTGTCCATGAAAGTTTGGTAAATTTCTGAATCAGATGGGTTTCCAAATAGATTCCAAAACATCTAGCAAAAGACTCAACTTCAGTGAATTCTCCATTAATGTAATGTAAAACACAGCCAACTGCTATTCCATCTTTCCTGTTCACTATATTTGTGAAGTCAGCACTTCCTAGCATTGAAAGAAAGTCCTTCCTCTAGAAATGTTAGTGCAGCTTACCAAGAATCAATCACCCTCCAGGAATAGAAAGAAACAAGGCTTCAAAATTCAACCCTTATCTCTTTCAAGAATAAACTAAATTGAAAATAATGTACCTGGGAAGGTTAAATTTTGTCTATTCATAGTTATTATTTAATTAGCAAAGGAAATAAGATACAGAGAACATTTAATTACCAACAGAACTATATTGCAACTGGAGAAGATGGTGGAGTTTCTCCATTTTTCTCCAGTTCTCTCACTTTTTTTGCTATTTACAGCTGACCTGAATTACTGACAACATGCTGTATTCAGAGGTTTTAAGAAACTAATTCCATATGAAGTAAGCATCATAGATAGTAAAGAGGACAAAGATTTTCAGACAGATGCTCATCTGGTGTAAACTGGTGTGACAAATACATCAATGTTCACCATCTAGGGCTATAACCCTCTGAGTATCTATCTCCCTGCACAATGGAGTAACTAAGGGATTAATCCTACAAACACAAGTTGGACATGTGAGTAACTTTACTTAAGTTAGTTGTCTCATGGAGTGGGACACAAGAGGCTGGCTCTCAAGTGTTTTTCTTCTATGTCCTCTAAGACTTTAATAAAAGCAAACAATGAGGAACTAACATTCTTTGGGATTTATTGTGTTCATACTGATCGAATAATGAAAACAAGAAAGGTAATTATTTAAATTCAAGTACTGCAGCTAGTGTTTTTGCTTTCTAAAAAAAAGAACAACCCAATAAAACAAAAACAAAACCCAGCTAAATAATTAATTTAAGGAGACTGTCACTTTCCCCTCCTTGCATTATCCTAAAAAGGCTTGTTTGTGCCCAATACAATCCTGTTGCAGTTAGTTTCCTCATAAAATAAACATGTCTTAGTTTTATTTCTTCCCATTGTATTATGGCTGCAATGAACAAAAACTGTCCAGAGTCACTAAAGTGTACAGCCTAATTTTTCAGAGGTGCAGCGTACACTCAGCTCCCACTGAATTCAAGAAGAGCTTCAGTGCTGAATATCATCTGAAATTCAACGGACATACTACTTTAAAAATAAGAGGCAAATCCTTACTTAAGTAAATTGTCTCAGACGTCAGTGAAATTGAGAGAGAGAGAGAGAGAGAGAGAGAGAGAGAGTAAATGTTTGCAGGATTGGTCCCTGAATCAGCAAAATGCAATAAAACCATGAATTTACCTAGTGGGGAAAAAAAGTAGTTTAAATGTATGCAAATAGTTTTTGCCAATTGCAGCTTTTGTCCAATAAGAAGTCTTAGCACCTAGTTCGGTTATTTTTCCTATTATAAGCAACATTCAATGTTAAGAACAGAAAAGAATATTGATTAAAGAGTGACAGTTTCAAGGCTTTGTAGATAAAAACGAAGTTGGAGGACTACTGCCATCACACAAATTGGATAGGATAATCAATGTCATCCATTAAGCTCATCAAAGTCAGATATGTTAAGGAATACATCTTAAGGCATAACAGCTATGACACTCACTTTTCAAAGATTCTACATGTGTTTGCAGTGTTTTCAGTATAATTCAGCACACAACAAACCCTTCAAAATTAGAATGAATGTTCTTGAATAACTACCTGGAGAAATCTTCTGGCTACATATAGTATATGGCATATGACTCTGTGGGTGCTCTGGGTCTGGAGCACCCACAGGGGAAAATTGGTGGGTGCTCAGCACCCACTGGCAGCTCACTGCCGCCCAGCTCACCTTCGCTCCTCCTCCCCTGAGCACACCGCGTGCCCCCTTTCCCCCCCCTAGCTCCCAGTGCTTGCGCCGCGAAACAGCTGTTTCGCGCGGCTGAGAGAGATGGGGGAACGTGGCGCGCTCGGGGAAGAGGCGGGGCCGGGGCAGGGATTTGGGGAAGGGGTTCAATAGGGGCAGGAAGGGGGCGGGTTGGGGTGGGGACTTTGGGGAAAGGGTTGGAATGGGGATGGGTAGGGGCGCGAGCACCCACCGGCACCAGGGAAAGTTGGCACCTATGGTATATGGTAGCTCTCTGCTTTAAGGGCTACAGATATGTGCAGTTCAAAAAAATGGTTACAAAAAAAGGAAAAGGCCAGTTAAAGGAATTGGTACTTTTATTGGACTAATGGATGAATCACCAAACTCAGAAAATCAGTTTTCTTGTAGAGAGACAAGATGGGTGAGGTAATATCCTTTATTGAACCAACTTGTTGGTGAGAGAGACAAGCTTTCAAGCTTTAACAGAGTGGTTCATGACCATGAGTGAAAAACTCAGGGCAGACTGTCAAGAAGCAAGGCAGAGACCCCAAATTGGTTATGTGTTATAGATTTCACCAACCCAGTAACAAGGTGAATTTCTAAAGCACTATAATAATTTTACCATGGAATCACAGACAGTCGTCTCTGGCATTTCTGTCTATCTTGCCACCAGGGCCGGCTCCAGGCACCAGCCGAGCAAGCTGGTGCTTGGGGAAGCAGCTTGTAGGAGGCGGCATTCCGCCCAATCCTAGGGCGGCACGGCCACTTTTTGTTGTGGTTGTTGTTCCGCTCTGGCCGCCCTGTAGGGGGCAGCGGTGTGGAGGACGGGAGCACCCTGCAGCAAGCCCGGCAGGGCAGCCCGCGTCCTTCCCTCTCAGCCGACCCGGAGCGGTGCGGAGCCCTCCCGGCAGGGGGCACGGCGGGAGGGCCTGCGTGGCAGCGCCCCGCTGAAGCCCTGGCCGCCCCCCTTCTTTCTCTCCCCCCGCTTCCTCCCCCTCCCCCCGCTAGCCGGGGCACATCTGCAGGGCAGGGAGTCCCCCTGCATCCGCGCTCCGGCCGCGCCGCAGGTTTTCTTTTTTTTTTGCTTTGCTGTTCTGGCCGCCGTGTTTTTTTTTTTTTTTTTGCTTGGGGCGGCCAGAAAGCCAGAGCCGGCCCTGCTTCCCACTCAGGCAAGAAAGCTTGTAAACTCAAAAGCTTATCTCTCTGACCAACAGAAGTTGGTCCAATGAAAAATATGACCTCACCCACCTTGTGTCTCTAATATCCTGGAACCAACACACCTATGATACTGCATACAACAATGGAAGACATTGAATTCTGCCATCTGAAATGGAGTTGAAAGCAATGAGACTTCACCATATACTAACAGTTAAGTATGTTAATACTTTGCTCAACAGGGATGAATGTAGATTTCCTGAATCAGGGCCATGTAATATAAATTAAAGGTTTTACTTTGTAGATGGGACTATGTACATTGACTTTGGGTTAATTCAATATCAAATGTCAGGATGCTTGGTTTTCATATATCAGCTGATAAAAATCTTTACCACTATAAACTTCATCCAGTATTATTGGATACGAGAATGAATAAACAAGGAAACAATATATCTAATCTCAAATGGGTTTGATCCTGTGAATTTTCTCATGAGTTACTGGGGGCACTCAGTACTTCACAGGACTGGATCATTAATACTGATAAAACCATTTGGATGGGACATAGTTAAGCTGGTAATATTAACTAGGCAAATATTAGCTAAATTTACATTAATTAAAACATGAGAAAATATAAGGTCCATAAGAATGACATTTTAAACTGGTTTTCAGTTTAATTGGTTTAGCTAAAATACAAATTATACAAATGCCACACATTGTTACTGTTCTCTAGGTTTTTCCATTTATAAATAGCTAGCACGTCTCATAAAAACAAGTATATTGTATCATTTTTTAAAATTTCAACTCTATACTGCAAACATTGAAAAGCTATTTCATTCCAGTAAAATACCTAAGCTAAATTTGCTGTAACAGCAGTAGCATTTTTGCATAATTGTGTACTTTAAATGATTTCTTACTTCTACCTTTAAAATATTTGAAGCTTTGTTAAACAAACAAAACAAAAAGAAAAAAATTGGTCACTTTTTTCATGTATTCCTGATGAATTTTCTGAAATCAGTAACCACACAGGACCAAATCCTCAGCTGGTATAAACTGGTGTAGCTCCATTGTCTTCAAGTAAATTATTCAGATTTACATCAGCTCAGGATCTAGTGTATCATAGTTTGTTATCTGCAAAAATATCTTACATGTTTTGGAAAATATTTATTAAAATATATGGAAAACTTTTCATTTTATTTTTTTTACAAAAAGTGCAATTATAATATGAGGCATGTCATAATGAAGTATTTACAGTTTATTCTAATGAAAATCATGATAATCTTTCAAAACTAGATGCAAATATCAAAGTACAAATATTACATTATCATTGCTTAATAATGCAAATTATGAAGTTCCAATAATTCTTCATGTTCTATTGTGGTAGAAGAATGGTGAACTAGCTGGCTTCTTCCTATTCCAGCAGGTTGGAGGTTAAAGTGTTTTTCACCATTATAAACTGAGATTCTCTGTGGGATCTTTTCAGCTTTGCACGGCGATTCTGGAACCAGATCTACAATTGAAATAAAATGCACATTTCTTAGAAATGGGTAATTTTTCCTTTTAAAAGCAACATTGTATGCAGGGCAGGTTTGAAGTTAATAAAGAATATCAGTACAACCATGCAGTAAAATAATTTGTGAAATTTTGATAATTTGGAATCTGAAGCAGCTTGGAAGTTTCAAAGCTACAGATGAAGGTATAGGGTGAGCTGTAATAATTTTAATAAATAATAATGTAAGGCAGAGAAAATTATAGACAAAGGACTCATTGCATTTCCTAGCTGAATTGGAAGATAAGGACCTACTTTGTTTCCCACTGAAGTTAATGGCAAAACTTTCATCGACTTCAATGGAACAGGTCTGGACCCTCAGGGCTTGATCCAGGAAGATTCTGAGCATCCTGAACTCCCAGAGGAGTCAGTGGAAGTTCAGGATGCTCAATAACTCCCAGAAGTGCTTAAACCCTTGCAGTATAAGTTAGTAGGGCCTGATCCAACTTTTATGACAAACCCTCCAACTGACTTCAATGGAAGTTGATCAAACCCTTAGTGAACATTAAGGGCCTGATCCAAAGTCCAAAGAAGTCAGTGGGAGGTTTTCTATTGACTTTGATGGACTTTGGATCAGACCTTAAAATCCCTATGTACACCGAGCTTTGAACCAAATGAGACAGAGTCTCAAATGTGACTTTAAAACAGTTTTGTCCTGTCTAAATTGGCTAGCCAAACCCTGCTTGAAATGTATTTATCCATTTGCTTAACTGTATTTATTTAGTTTTCAAACCTGGTTCCAAACCCATTGTAGAAAAGGTTTTCAAACCTGGGATCGGAGAATGAAATCCTGGCCCCACTGAAGTCAGTGACAAAATTCCTGTTTACTTCAATGGGACCTGGATTTCAATCTGAGTGTTCAGTAGGGGGAAAGCTTTGTGATGGTCAAGGAGGATGACACTGAAGTATTACAGCGATGAATGTCATATCGGTGCCAGAGAGAAGGGGAGACTGAGAGGGAGGAGAAATTTCACTGGTTTCCCCACTACAAATTACTGCCAATATAGTACCTATCTAATAATACACTAATGACTAAGGATCATTAAGAATAAATGCAACTTTCACATGGTTATCCCATCCACCTACTTACATCATTGCTGAGGAGACATCATGTGATCGCAGAATATATATATTTTTAAATTAAGTTACCTGGATCCTGTCTTCATCTAAATCTAGTTTGTGAGCTAGTTCTTCTCTAACATCAATGCCAGGATAGGAGTTCACTCTAAAAACATTTTCCAGCATTTCAATCTGAGGAGAATAAGCAAACAATCCATTAAACAATTTAAAATTTTACATTGTAGGAAACAGAGAAAGTCAGTCAGTTCAAGTAAAAGCCTTTCCCAACAATTTTTTGGGCCAGACTCCAATCTCATTTATACCAGCGTAAATCAAATGAAATTAGTGAAATTACCCTAGATTAACACCAGTCCTTAACTGCATATGTACATCTCTGCCTCTTTATCCAATAGATATACAATATTTTATCAACTAATCATTACATGCTTCCTATTGTTGAATGCATTTTACTCAACAAATGAATATTTATAAATAAAGTAATGTAACTGAATCCCCACCTGGTTTCTAGTGAAAGCAGTTCTTGGTCTCCTACCCCTGTACCAGCTCAGTTCCCTTTTGTAAGATAGCCTTTCAGTGGCTGAAAAATATTTTTCACATTTCAAAACTCTTTCCTCCAGCATCGGGTAACTGTTAACATGAAATAATGGCCCTTCACGGGAAATGACAGGGGTCTGCAGACACTGACTAGTGTCTTCTCCTAAAAACATAAAAATATAGAATTTAAATTCCTAAATCTGTATTTGCCAATTTTTGAATGAGACTGTTATATTAAAATGCAAGCCTGTAACAAAATAAGTGATAATCTAATGTTTTAAGTATACATCTAATCATACTGAGGTGCTTATTGAAACATATCCTTGATAATACATAAAACTTAACATAGGGTAAAAAGTTAAGACAATAGACAACTGATGCTGATGACATACCTAAATTGTTGCATGTATCCATCCACGGTCTGTGAGGTATTGCAGCTGGAATGCCATCTTTTTTCTGTTCTAATCCCAAAATGCTTTCAATGGAAAATGAGCAATGTGTGGTTTTAGTTTCCACAAAACTGGATACTTTCTGAAGATTTTGAGACACTGCTGTATCAGAAGCACATAATGATGTACTTGCCATTCTTTCACCTTCAGTCTATGCACAACATGAATTGTACTTGCATTTTCTTGCAGGTCCTCCTTATAGCTGTGTTGGCAAGGGGGTTGGATTTGCAACGTCATTAATTAAAATCTTTTATTAGAAAGTTTTAGCATGTCAATGAAGACTCTCCCACCAAGAGGCACGAGGAGTTAATTGTTTATTTGTTTGCAAGTAATTAGCAACTAATGGCGACACTAGGGGGGCCACCAAGAGGGACAAAAAGTGTTATCTCTCCTAACCAGAACATCGACTTAACTTTCTCAAAAGAAGCTATGCACAAATATAGTACTTCCCTTTTATTTGAAATCATTAATGTATAAAATCAGTTTTTAAAAAAACTTTATAGTCTAATGGACTCCACTTACCTAAACATAGCAGCATGATAGGAAACCAGTCAAGTAATAAGTAATCTCATTTAAGTGAATTTTCTTCCAAGGAAATTTTAAAAATAATCTCTTAATGCTATTAGGGTAATCCTGATGAAAATGCCTCTGTTTTTTCATATGCATATGTAATGGTGAACGTGGTCAATAAAACAACAATAGTGTTTGGCACAAGGCACACTGCAGTGGGTTGGCAATGTTGTCAAAGCTCAGTGTAATTGCCTTCCAAGTGCCTGGATTAGTTAACAGGAACAGTTGCACCAAGTATTTAAATAAATAATTAATGCATTCACTTGCTTCATTTTCCTATTAAAATAATTTTGGTGCAGTTTTCTCAAAAGATAGCAATGTGAAAATCTCAAAACATTCTTTAAAACATTTGTATTAAACATTTTAAAAGTAATGGAATCACTGTATTTTAATTTCTTGATTAAAGTCAGAACACTTTTTTCTACCAGCCTTTCATTGTAATCTCTTGTTTATTTGTTTTAAACCAATGGGTGTTTACGTCAGTCATCAGTGTTAATATTTAAAATAACCAAAAATAGAGAATTGGAGATGAGTTCAAGCATTTTTACAAAATTCACAGTTGTTTGAATCCAGAGTTGTGGTTTGGCCCATTATAAGAAAAGTGACATATATAAAATTCATATCTGGATTCAGGTTCAAGTCTCAAACACCATCAAAGCTCAGGGGTATTTGGATCCAGGTTTTGGTTCTGGACCATCTCTCTACATATTTCCCTGTTTTTTCTTATTCTAAAACTTTATTTGAAAAAAGCTGCAAAAATTAAATAGAATTTTAAATGTAAGTGTAGGAGGATTCAGAGTTTGCAACCTTTAAATCAAGTTCTGACCTCTGATACACACAGGTAGATCACCAACTGGAGCAGTGTGCATTCAAGGGAAGAATCAGGACCTCTTGTTGGCATTTATCCCTGCTCTGTCACCTTCCTGTATAAACATATAGTTGGATATAAATCTATTTCCACAATTTTGATCAAATAAATACCTACCATATGGAAACATGCAACTGTTATTCTGATACAGTTAAGGAGACCATGAAATTCTGGGAAATTAAAGATCTATATGATATACCCATCATTTCAAGCAGATCTGAAAAGATCATTCATGAACTATATATATTCATCCTGTTGCTCTTGGCAATGTCATTACTGTAAGACAGCAGCTACTGAAGCATGGTGCCCCCTAACACCATGATAAGGTATTGTTTCAGTACTAACTTAAGGTATTGAGTTCCAATTTACTGAATCACGTTGACCATATTATCTATTAAATGAAGGTCTTACCTATCCAAGGACTGACCCAGCCAGACCCTGCTAACCTTGAGAGATGAGATAGGAGCTGATGAGACAGCACAAGGAAGCATACACAAAGTATCTTTATCGATTCACAAAAGCATGTGCTGAAGGTTTCATAAAAATTAAAATAAAGATGCAAGACAGTGTACCTATTACACTAGATTATGAAGAACATAAATCTTTGAAGAATAAATTTAATCAGGATGGAATTTAATTTATACCATGATATATGCCCTTGTGACCACACAGCTCAATTTTGAGCACTTATGTTGGATTTAAGTTAGGCATAGGCCTTGTATTGGCCCTCTACACGGGGTGAATTTTATCCTTGCTGAATAAAATGGCTTGAGTATCCAGAGAGCTGTGAAACAGTAATGCTACATAGAGAACATTTTTCATAATTTTGTAAGTATAGTTCAATTATACTGACAGGATTAGCATAATCAAAGAGTTTACCCAGTATTACCAAGCCGAGAGTTCAAAAATCATTTCAGCCTCAAAAGACCATGAGACTGACTTAAAAATTATGCAGTTTTTAAAATAAGTAAATTTTGGGTTCTTTTCATTTGCCTTCTGGTTTGTGACCTCTAGAGTTCGTGTTTTCAAGCTTTTCTCCATAATCATAAGGGCTAGAAGCTTGCTTTTTACAAAAATGAAAGCTGAGATTTTCATGTAATCTCATGACTGGGAACTGGACCATTAGGAAAATCACCAAATATGAGATTTGTGATAAAAATCTCAGGAGTTCACAACACTGCCTACTACTGCAGAAGGCACTGGTATTCTTTTTAAAATATAACATAAAAAATATAATGGGAGGCTCAGTATATCAATCTGACCAAAAATCATATACTGCTGCACGAGTGGAGAATTATGGGTCAGATTTTTTCCTAGTGTAGAAAGCCATTAATGACTATAATACAAATAACGGCTGGCCTTCAAACATAGCCTATTACTTATTCCTATGGCAAGTTAAAAAAAATATGGACAAGGAACTATAAGGAAAGTAAATATCTCATTTACAATGCTGGCTTGATGGGATCATCTTAGAAACATGAATTGTAAGAAGTCCAAAATATGGTAACTGGCTTTATAAAAATAAATTATGTAATGAAATCTTATTTCTCTTTAAAGGGCTACTAAAGAACTTTCTAGAAAGATAAGTGTCAGTAGTGATAAGAGGAGCATTTAATTATATGCTCCTTACCTCCCCAAAAGCAACTGCTAAAAGGTCTACATAGTTTACTCCTGAGGGAATTCTGCACCAAAAAATTAAAAATTCTGTGCATATTATTTTAAAATTCTGCATATTTTATTTGTCAAAGTAACACAAAATAATCACACCATTTTCAATTATTTGCTGACAAGTATTTTGAAATAAATTGCCAAAATAATTGAAAATGGTGTGATTATATGGTTATTGTGTTACTGTATTATTTTGACAAATATAATATGCAGAACTTTGCAGAATTTTAATTTTTGTAATTGTTTGGCGCAGAATTCCCTCAAGAGTACCAAGGTTCTGTGTGACACAAGCTGGGTGCGGGCAGCTCAGTGGGGGGTTCTGGGTGCAGGTGGACTGGGACTCTGCAAGAGAGTCCATGTGAAGGTAGTTAGGGCTCAGGCTGGGGGGGAGGGAGCCTGGGGGAGAGGGGCTTGATGGGGTAGGGAGTCAGGGTGTGGCTGGTTGGGGCTCAGTGGGGTGGGGTGTCCAGGTGGGGGGGGTCTCCCAATGCAGGGGGTTCAGGTCAGCAGAGTGTGGGTTCGGGGGTCTCCTGATGCGGAGGTGGGCTTGGGGGGAGGGGTCATTGTACTGGGAGCTGCTACCCATCAGTCCAACCCTGTAAATCTGAACCCCCCCACACCCGAACCCACCCCACTGAGCTTCACCCCACCCCACCCTCCGCACTCAACCCCCTCCCATCCTGCAGTGCAGAGCTTCCTACAACCAGGGGAAGTTTCTGGGGGTTGAATGCCCTCAACTCGCAGTTGGATGTACTCAGCAACTTGCAGGACTGGGTCCATAATGCCCTTGTCAGGTAAGAAAGCAGATGTGGTAGCTCCCAGGAGTATTTTCACGAAGGAGGCCAGCATTCAGCCATTGAGTCTTAGGGCATGTCTACACTACAAAATTAGGTTGATTTTATAGAAGTCGATCTTTAGTAAGCGATTTTATACAGTCGATCGTGCATGTCCCCACTAAGCACATTAGGTCGGCGGAGTGCGTCCTCAATACCGTGGCTAGCATCGACTCACGGAGTGGTTCACTATGGGTAGCTATCCCACAGTCCCCACTGCCCACTGGAATTCTGGGTTAAGCTCCCAATGCCTGATGGGGCAAACACATTGTCGCGGGTGGTTTTGGGTACATGTCGTCAGTCTCCCCTCCCTCCCTCTTTGAAAGCAACAGCAAACAATCATTTTGTGCCTTTTTTCCTGGGTTATCCGTGCAGACGCCATGGAGCCTGCTCAGCTGCGCACTGCTTTCGTGAGCATTGTAAACACCTCGCACATTATCCTGCAGTATGTGCAGAGCCTGGCTAGGAGCCGCCAGCACGAGGAAGATTGTGAGGAGGACATGGTCACACACGTTTCTGAAAGCACAGGATGTGGCAATTGGGATATCATGGCGGCATTGCGGCATGTTGATACAGTGGAACGCCAATTCTGGGCCCGGCAAATAAGCACAGTCTGGTGGGACTGCATGGTGTTGCAGGGATGGGATGATTCCCAGTGGCTATGAAACTTTTGCATGTGTAAGGCCACTTTCATGGAACTTTGTGAGTTGCTTTCCCCCGCCCTAAAGCGCAGGAATACCAAGATGAGACCTGCCCTGACAGTTGAAAAGTGAGTGGCGATAGCCCTGTGGAAGCTTGCAACGCCTGACTGCTACCGGTCAGTTGGGAATCAATTCACAGTGGGCAAGTGTCCCATGGGGGCTGCTGTGATCCAAGTAGCCAGGGCAATCAATACCCTTCTAAGAAGGGTAGTGGCTCTGGGAAACGTGCAGGTCATAGTGGATGGCTTTGCTGCAATGGGGTTCCCTAACTATGGTGGGGCGATAGACGTAACACATATCCCTATCTTGGCACCAGACCGCCTTGCCAAACAGTACATAAACTGCAAGGGATACTTCTCAATGGTGTTGCAAGCACTGGTGGATCACAAGGGCCGTTTCACCAACATCAATGTGGGATGGTCGGGAAAGGTGCATGACGCTCACATCGTTCGGCATTCCGGGCTGTTCAGAAAGCTGCAAGAAGGGATTTTCTTCCCAGATCAGAAAATTACCGTTGGGGATGTTGAAATGCCAGTAGTTATCCTTGGGGACCCAGCCTACCCCTTGCTCCCATGGCTCATGAAGCTGTACACAGGCAGCCTGGACAGCAGTAAGGAGCAGTTCATCTATGGGCTGAGCAAGCTCAGAATGGTGGTAGAATGTGCCTTTGGACGTTTAAAGGGGCGTTGGCACAGTTTGTTGAGTAGGTTAGACCTCAGCGAAAGCAATATTCCCATTGTTATTGCTGCTTGCTGCGTGCAAGGGGGAGATATTTATGGTGGGGTGAGAGATTGAGGCAAATTGCCGGGTGGCCAATTTTGAACAGCCAGACACCAGGGCAATTAGAAGAGCACACCCAGGCACGCGGCGCATCAGAGAGGCTTTGAAAAACAGTTTCATGACTGACCAGGCTACGGTGTGACAGTTGTGTGTGTTTGTCCTTGATGCAAACCCGCCCCCCGTGTTGAATGTACTTCCTTGTAATCCAATCCCCCTCCCCCCCTTCGACCACAGCTGGCACAGGAAATAAAGTCCCTATTGTTCTGAATCCATTAATTCTTTATTTATTAAAAAAAAACTTGAGATCACTGACAACGCTGACTAGTAAAAGGTAGCCCGGGTGTATAGGGTGACCGGACAGCAAATGTGAAAAATCAGGACGGGGGTGGGGAGTAATAGGAGCCTATATAAGAAAAAGACCCCAAAATTGGGACGGTCCCTATAAAATCAGGACATCTGGTCACCCTATGGGTGTACAAAGGGTTTGATAACGGTGTGGGGTTGGGGAGGAGGGAAGGACAAGGCCACATTGCTTATTGCAGCCACACTACAAATCAGTTTGAATGACAGCCTTCTGTTGCTTGGGCCATCCCCTGGAGTTGAGTGGCAGTGGGCCTGGAGCCTCCCATGCCGCGTTCTTGGGTGTCTGGGTGAGAAGGATATGGAACTTGGCGAGGAGGGCAGGCAGGGGTCTGTACTCTAGTTGCCTTTCCTGCAACTCCACCAGACGCCTCATCATGTCTGTTTGCTCCCCCATTAGCCTCAGCAGCTCCTCCTGCGTGTTCCGATCACGCCCTGGGAGGGTATTGGCTCCAGGGTAAGGAAAAGGTCCTGGCTGCTGGGGAGAACAGATTCTCTGGTTGCCTGCTGCGCATCCTCCTCCTCCACAAAATCCTCATCCCTGATGTGTGAGGCTGCCACCTTGCAGGTGTCCACGGAGAGCGGTGGGGTACTGGTAGGGTCCCCCCCTAGAATGGTATGTAGCTGATCATAGAAGCAGCATGTCTGGGGCTGATCCGGAGTGACCGTTTGCCTCCTTTGTCTTTTGGTAGGCTTGCCTGAGCTCCTTAATTTTCACGTGGCACTGCTGTGTGTCCCTGCTGTAGCCTCTGTCCACCATGCCCTGTGCGATTTTGGCATATATATCAGCATTTCTTCTGCTGGATCGGAGTTCTGCCTGCATAGACTCTTCTCCCCATACAGCAATCAGATCCAGCGTCTCCCGTTCGCTCCGTGCTGGAGCTCGTTTGCGATTCTGGACTGCATAGTCACCTGTGCTGATGAGCTCGCCATGCTGTACAAACAGGAAATGAAATTCAGAAGTTCTCGGTGCTTTTCCGGTGTACCTGGCTAGTGCATCGGAGTTGAAAGTGCTGTCCAAAGCGGTCACATTGGAGCACTCTGGGATAGATCCTGGAGGCCAATACCATTGAACTGCACAGCACTGCGTCTACACTACCCCAAATTCGACCTAGGAAGGTCGATTTTAGCGCTATTCCCCTCATCAGGGAGGAGTACAGCAGTCGATTTTAAGAACCCTTTAGGTCAGCAGAATGGGGTTGGTTGTGTAGACGCATTCATTATAAAATCGTCCTAACGCGGCTAATTTTGACCTAACCTAGTAGTGTAGACCAGGCCTCAGTTGAACTCAGTTGGTGTTTGAAGAACTGAAACTAAAGTAATACTGCCATCTAGGGTTCCCAGGTTCCCAGTGTTAGTCTTGTTCAACAAATTACTTTCTAAAGATACATGCATAATATTGCCTTCTAAAAATTGCAAAAATACAAACAACATTACTAGAAGATTAACAAATCTTATTTTTTTATTCAAGGGATCCATTTCAAACAGCTAAGTCCCCATATGTTGCAGGGTATAATAAAAAAAGAACCCAGCTTGAAGTCAATTGGCGTTTTACTGCTAACTTCAACAGGAGCAGGACTGAACCCTTTTTTCATGTGCCTGTTGAGATTATTCTGCATGCCAAATCAAATTTCTACATTTTAATGCCAAGTCTGTTGTGGTTTTGTTGTAGCACACTTCCAACTCTTCAGCACTAATTTAAGATGTATTATTTTCACTTCATGGCAACTAAAAGAAAATAAATGACTGTTGCCATCTAAAGAGGTGCATAGATGAGAGAAGCAACAGAAACTCCACTTCCTAAATCCCACTTGCTACCATCTATGATTTTGCTAAGGAAACATGTCCTCAATCTTACACATTGTACAAAATATACAAATTGTCGCCAGTAAAAAAATCCCCCTCCCCCCCCAAAAAAATTTAGCTGTACTAAATGGTCACTAGTTGACTGATTTCAAAAAAGGAAAGCCATTCATGACATTTATAGATTGTGAATTAGTGTATGGCATATCCATACAATTTTAATTTGGAGAACCAGACATATAAGAATGTTACTGCAAATCTTAATCCTCACAACATCCTTGTGAGATAGGCAAGATTAGTCACATATTGCAGATAGAGAAAGAGAGAAAATGAGGCTAAGTGACATGCCTCAGGCCACATAATGAGTCAGTAGCTGGGAATTAAACCAGTTGAACCTGAGTTACTACTTCTAGTTTCCTTCCCCAACCACTACATGATTTAATGTCTACATCTCATCTAATTCTTTTAGAGTATGGAATCTTATATAAATAATGATAAACAAATTTTTATCACAATGAAAATACTGTACATTAGTTAATCATTTGCTCCACTAACAGACTTATCACACTTTCTAACCTAGCTTTGCACCACACTCACTGGAGTTTATTTAACAATATAAATTCTCCTACCCTTCTTTTCTTGCCTGACATATAATGTCTCTCTTTCTCTTGAGAAGGGGAAGCAGTCCCCTTTCTTTTCTTTTTACCCACTAATAATAACCACTTTACTCAAATGTTACTGGTTTTCCATCAAAAGTTCTTGTGGTCATTTTTTCCCCACCAATGACACCAAATAATTTCTTTTTAAAAAACTATTATTTTACAATTTCAAATGTATTTTATCTCCTTGTTTTTCTCCTGTCATTAGCCTTTCAAATGTTTGAATTTATATTTCTTGCTGTATTTCATTACACACTCATTGTTTTCTGTTTTGAATGGAGTTGAAATTAAAATGTTTAGCAATTAGGGTATGAATATCACATACTTCTCAGATATCCATTTTAACATCTACAGGAACCACACAAATACAATACTCAAGGTCAAGATGTTCTGTTCACAAAGCTATAAAAAGGGCCTTTGAAGAATGATGCGGGGGGGAGGCTGGAACAGGACAGGCCAATGTGTCCTTCTAGTAAACAACTGCAGTTAGTTACAAGCATGTTTGAAAAGGGTTTTCTAATTCTGTTGTGCTATATGAAGCAGAACAGTGGTTTAAAACCATGTCCAGAGTTAAAAGGAATTATTACAAACAACTTTGACACTCAAAAATGTTTGAGGTTAACTTCCATAGCAGGATGCAAACAGGACTTCTGAACACAATTGTAACATGTTGGTTCAAACAAACCATGCTGGGGAGTCACTGTATTCAACACGTGTTAAACAGAAGATGTAGTGTAGAAGGGGGTGGGGATAACTAATTCCTCATAGGACGGCTATCACAGTTTAAGAAAGGTTCAAAACCATGTGAAATTCTAAATGCCTGAGCAGAAGAAAAGCACAACCACCATCTGGCATTTTAAGGGGAAAAGTGAAGTCCCAGTGCGCGTCTCTCCCTCCGAAACATCCAAGACCTGCTCCTCCCAACTTTTAGAGCTGTAAACCCACTCGCGTTGGTTATGGGTGTGATTATATCCTGAGACGGGGACTCGCAGCCACACAGCGCGGGGCGGTGACGAGGCTGCTCCCTTGCGGGAAGGAGTCGCCCCGGGTAAGGGCGGAGCTGGATTGACGAGACCGAAGTAGGAGCCTGCGTACGCCGCCCGGAACTGGGCCTGGTTCCCCCTGTGCTGGGCGGGGAGATCGTAGGCGGACGCAGCAGACTCAGCCACTCCCAGCCTGAGAGCGAGCGAGCGGGCGGGCAGCAGCAGTAGCGCCAGGGCCGCTCCATACGTCACTCGACGCCCTCTCTCCTAGACCCGCCCCTACACGTAATTAGAGTGACGCCTCAGTTGAGCAATGAGAAGGCGGCGGAGGGGGCGGGATTTCCGGGGCGGGGCTGGGTTGTGGCTGTGCTGACGAAGGGGGGAGGGGTTCAGTGTTGGGTGCACGGGAGGGTTTGTGGGCGCGTCGGCCCGTAGAGACCCAGCCATCGCCATGCCCGGGATTGACAAGCTACCCATTGAGGAGACGTTGGAGGACAGTCCCCAGGTGAGAGGAAAGGGGCCCAGTCGGGTCGGGCCCTGGGGTTCTGCGCGGGGACAGGGCTGCCGCAGGTTGGAGCCAGGGCCCGGGGCTCTGCGCCCGGTGGTAGCCCTAGGTTGGGGCCCGCGGGCTCTGTAGCTCGGGGGGATGTTCGGAGACAGGTTAGGTGGCTGGATGCGGTGAAGGGGCAGGAAGCCGAGACTGATGTCCGGGGCGAACTCCCAGGGGCCTGGGGAACAACCCCTGGCATAGGGTACAGGAGCGCCCCGCTTGTATTTCCAGTCTTGCTCTTGCTGGGAGGTCTCTGATGCTGTGAGCCACAGCAGTGTCAAGCCGTAAATAGACCCCGAGCTTCCCCCGCAACTTTGCCACTGTGTAAATGTGTGAGCTTGGGGGGCAGGGAGGAAGTCACTCTGTGTGTCAGTTTCCCCCCTCACGTCATCCCTACCTTGCAGGTGTGCTCTGACTAGTGATTAGTTCGATCATATTAAAGGCCGTACTCTTACTTAAACAGCACTGCAGCGGTGTGATGTTTAATGTGCAAGTCTCCTGTTCCTAGGAGCTTAATCTTAAAATACAGGCCATTTTATTTTGAAATATTACTCATTCCCATTGTCAATTTGAGAAGAGTTTTTGTTAATGTGAATCCTGTGGCTATGTCTTAACCAAAACTTTTACATTGTAAAAAATTATTTTTTAAAAATTATGAAGACTGCTTGGATTCATGAAGTGTTTCTGAGAGCTGTGCCTAGACTGGAAATACATGCTATTGGCTTACAGCTTTTTAATTACTCTGATTTCTTCACTCATTTTTTGCTGTTTGGTTCATCAGTTGCTGCTTGATATTAAGAAGGCAGGATATCCATAAATGCTGCCAGCTGTCGCCAGAGTTAACCAGATACTGTTTTGTAATCTCCTTCTTGACACTGAACAATATAACACTAATGTATAATATTTCATGCTAAGTGAACATTGCTCTTATTACACTATCAGCTGGCAAATGTCAGCTTATAGAACAATGTTGACTGACACACTAATAAATCAAATAGTCAGTAACTGAGGATGATTTGTAATATTTTGACAGTGCACATATTGCTATTTCTGAGCTTAATTTAGGATTTTTAGCAAGGTGGTGAGTTATGTAGTGCTACTTATATAAAATGGAAATTTTTATTAAAAAGACTAATATTTTAAAATACTTAACTAAAATAAAATGGTTATAGGGACCTTTTAAAATGTGAAGGGAAAAACCATAGAGGGTTTGACTACCCTACATTTTGAAATCATCATACTATATTGCTACATATTAGCAGTATTGATCTAAGAGTAAGTGCAGAAGAAGGGAGTGGGCTAGAAAGCAGAGAAGTTTCCAGAGGAACTTTGACAACTAGATCATCACTTAAGTTTTAAAATATGTTGTTACTCATAGGAGCCATGGAAGGAAAAATAAACTCCAAGAACAATCCTGTGTTTAATATTCTAAATACTAAAATAAGTCTGAATTTACATTTAAAAGTACTTCAAATATTTTTAGAATGGTATGCATGATAGTAATTAGTCAAATGAATTATTAGTATTTTTACTACTTTATATACTGCTTTCTATTCAAAGATACAAAAATGCTCTACTAATATTTTCCAGAATCTATTAGGATCAATTCACCCACCATTGAAATATAGCTATCTCTGGACTGAAAGGCAACAGTTGTTTAATCCAGTATACGACTACTGAATATTTTAGGATCAAAAGAAAAATACCTTATTCACTTGAAATTGTAGAGGAATTCAGGTAGGCAAAATATAATCCATTTGGGATTTGTCCAGGAAGCCAGGGCTTAAGCCACTGCTCATGTGAAAAGCTCCACATGTTGTTTAATGACCCCAAGTGTTCAAGCTCTGAGGTTTGTCTTCTCTGAAAGACTGACCCTTCAAAAACTTACTACTTCTGATCCTAAAAAGAACTAACATTGACCTGTTCTTTCACTGTGAAGTCTTTTCTTTCATATCCCAGTTTTTTTTAAACTGATTTTAACAAATGAATCTCTGCTCTCCACACAGACTATTCAGAGCCAGAGATTCTTTACTCAAGATATCAAATGCAAGATAATTTAGCATCCAAAGTAAACAGTTTTTGCCCCCTTCTGTTAAATATACTTTTTCACTAATCTTAAGGAAAGAAAGTTGCTGTTGGAAATACTCACTGTATGTAAGGATGGCTTGTTAACTTATAGACACCAATTCAAAATACAGTTTGTTTAATCCCTTTACAGTCTTTCAGACATGTTGATCGTCTAGAAAGTCCTTCAGTGGAGGTTTTGTGGCAGGCTTTAGTTAGTCTAGTCTATTTTGAGTTAGATAGAGATCATTACTCACTATTGAGCCTGCACTTTTTACCTGCTAGATTTGCCTACATGCTTTCATGTGGCACAGGTCTTAATTTTTTGATTTTTAAGGGTAAAGTTGTGTCTACTTAAAACAATTAGTTTGGGTAGAAAATGCTGGCAGAAGCAAAACATATTAGAGACCAAGTAATTTTATTCCTTACATTCTTCCATGCTCTGTCCTGAATCCTACTTCTGACCATCGCTAAGTAAATAAAAACAACTACGGTCTCATTTTACAGTCTGGTTCCATTATTTCAGAAGTAGACAGCAGTTCAAGGCCACAAAGTGGAACAGTTTGTTTTACTGGATCATACTGTAGCATTTGGTATCTCCTTCTTCAGAGGGAGAGGGAGTAAGACACAAAGTGTAATGAATTCTCAATCAGAATGTCATGACCACTCCATTTCTTTATGACTAGGTGGATCCTGAAACTTTTCTGGTGTAACATAGGTCATGGTATTGAAGAGGTTGAGAACTCCTGACCTAGACAGTTGTGCAGTGCTGGAGTTAGGCAGGGAAATTCCTTCCTGAGCCAGATGTGAGCGCAGTTTACAATCTGAAGCATAAGATTTGTTTGCCCTAACTTTAGCTTGTAGTACTGCAAATTCTATTAAGTCTTAAAGCTATCAGTGTTTTTTAATGAGGAAAAAGCTACCTTTTGCCTCTGGAATGTCAAACTTTAAACACTTGGTGTTGTTTAGACTATCTTAAAAGGAAGATAGAGATAAGATTATCAAAAAGCACAATCAGTTCTTTATGCAGTTTAGCAAACTGTGCTACATGTAATAACTAAAGTTCAATTAGTCATACCCATTAGTTCATTACTGCAAGATCCTGCACAAATTGAAGAACTGCCTTTGAAACCTGTTGTGCTATAGGATAGCCAAAAACTGTGGTGATAGACTACAGAAGGACTTCTACATTAGCAGTAGTATTTTAAGACATGTACAATGATACTTAAAAAAAAAAAATCTAGCATCCTGTAAATCACTCTCACTAGACACAGTGGGTTTTTTTTTGACACCAGATAAGGTTGATTACTGTTTACTGTATTCCGGTAGCTTCTGCAATGTGGTAAGCACATTCTACATATACAGGAAGACAGAGTTTCTGTCCCAAAGAGCATACAATACCAATTAGATTTTTTCTGGAAGCTTGAGTTTAAGCCAAGCTCCATACCCAAAGTAACTGAGCTTCAGCTTTTTAGACTTCTAAGCAACAGGCCTATGTTTTATCATACTCTGTTACTGAGTGGATTTGTTCAGGGTAATAAACACAACACAAATAGAAATCCAATTAATTAATAATGTTTAACTTTAAATAAACATACTTCAGTGCAACTTAGTTGCTACATATATTTTCACTTTCTTGAATATTTGAACCCTGCACCACAGAGTTTTAGATTGCAATAACAGTCTTCATGTTAATAGGAAATACCACTAAATTTAGGTATATTATTTTATTTCAAAATGGTAAATTTTGCCCCTTCTCTCCCTCCCCTCCCCCCTTTTGAAACTGTCAGCTACTGCTGTTAATATTCTGTTTTGAGGGTATTGCGTCTGCCATTCTGCACTCAGGTGTTCTATCTTATGTTTTCCCCTCTGTCTCCATTAGAAAACATTAAAAGTTTCATAAGTATAAGGCTGTCAGGATACAGCAGGTTAGCTTCATAATTTCAGATTTTGCACATCCTCTGCTTATTCTAGAAGTTAGAACTCCACTCTAGAAATGGAGTATGTAATAGAAATATAAGTAGTTCACTGCTAGGTTCAAGAATGTTTGTGTAAATAGGGCATTTTACTTATCTTCTCAAGTGTCACTGAATTGTCTTGTTAGCAAAAGTCTGATAAGGAGAAACATGGAAAAAACCTCTGCTTTGCAAGAAAGCATTGTTGCTGAGGTTTGTTTGTTAGCTCTCAATTTAAGTGAGCTTCACAAATGTTTCCTGTCTGCTAAGGAGATATTCCAGAAAGTATTCTGTGTATAAAGATTATTCAGCTGTGTAGTTAGTTGCCCTTTACGATGCAACAAAATTATACTCCAAAACTTAAACTTTCATCAGTAATTAAGTAGATTGCTGAAATTCAGTTGGATTTTAGCTGAAGACTTTCTGCAAGCTAGAGTAACCTTGTGCAGCCACTGCTGGTAAAATCAAGGGGTGGCTAGAATGTGTGAGGCATTGCTTGTGTATTACGATGTCTAGGCATTTGAAAGCACCTTATTGTAAAGTCTGTAAAGTCGTCTTACCTCTGTGAAGAAGGTCTGATACAGCCCCAGATGGAGTCACAGCAGAGCCCGCCAGATCAGTGGCCAGGACCTGGGCAGTGTGAGTGCCACTGAAAATCCGCTCGTGTGCCGCCTTCAGCACGCGTGCCATAGGTTGCCTACCCCTGCTCTAAATTCTCAGTCCTGTCATCTGGGAGATGGGCTAACCAGGCACATATGAGACTGAGCCCAGTTCCCTTAAAGGGGACTGCTCACTCTGACATATCTACTTCTATCAAGTGAGAAACATATAAAGACACTTACAGTAATTTGAAACGTTTGTAAACTTTAGAAAAATGAGCCTCTAAATTATGAATAAGAAACATGTTTTCTTAAACCCTATTTTTACTAGTTTTGAGGTCTTTCTGCTGTCACTTGGAAAAAGAAATCTGTTTTAGTGTCTAATTCATTAAATAAATCATATTTAATGTCTTTGAAATACCATGAGATTCTTTGCTAAATTGATTTTTAAAAGAGTAATACAAATTCATTGTGTGTTCTATTTTTGACAGACACGTTCTTTGCTGGGTGTATTTGAAGAAGATGCTGCAGCAATTTCCAGTTACATCCACCAGTTGTATCAAGCCATGCGTCGAATTTATGATGCACAGGTAAAATTATAGCTGTTCCCTGTATGCATTTAGAAAGTTTATAAAAAACATCTTTTAACTAATTTATTTGAACATGGGTAAACTGTATTTTTTTAAACTATAGGTTAAAAATTAGAGATGAAAACTGGAAAATGCCATGTTTGCCAAGGCCTGCTGGTTTTGAAACAAGATTTGTCCGGTGGAAGAGTTGTGTTCTTTTTGCACTTAACACACCTTTAGATGTCTAAATGATTTTTTTTCTGAACAATTGCCATTGTGGCTGTAATATTAGTTTATAAATACATTTGGACAGTTTCTTCTTGTATTCACTTCATCTTGTTAACATTAGTTCCTGTAGCTTGTATTTTGCCTTACTTTGTTTTATCTTGACTTGAATGTGGTGGTGGTGGTGGTTCTTTTCATGACCCACCTGTTTGTTACTTGCATGTTGCTTCATTGTGTTACCTTCATTGTGTTACCTTCCTTTTGTTGTTGTTTATTTCTGCACTTTCTGCTGTTCAGGTGTATGAAACTGCTTGTGCAGAGCTTTCCTTAGTCCCTGTCTACAGTTATTTTAAGAAGTTTGTAACCAGTTAATGGAATGGTTTGTTCTAACAATTTTCATCCCCACATGTAGTTAATACTCAGTAACTAAGATGGCTGATGTGAACTAATATTTTGTTGTCTGCAAATTGCAAGATAATTGCAAATTTGAAGGCAAGTCCAATTTTTATGGGTCTGATAACTCTACAGTGTGCATGATATGTACTGTTGCATTGACTTTCAGAAATACTCAGCACCCACCACTCCCATTAATTTCAGTGGGAGTTGTGGGTCTCAGCTTCTCTGAAAATCTGGCTATATGTATTTTGAGATGATTTCCATTTTAACCTTTTGTTCTGTATTCCTATGTTTCCTCTTCATAAATGTAATGCCTAAAGTATATATTGATTAGATGAAAAAAATAGGATTAAACTGTTTCCCTTTGTTTTTTTAAACCAGAATGAATTAAGTGCAGCAACTCATCTAACTTCAAAACTTCTAAAAGAGTATGAGAAGCAGGTACAGTATAAATCAGTTTCCCTTTGAAATAGTTCAGAGTAAATGCTTTTGTACATTATTTAAAAAAAAAGTACAATTTTTTTCTTCCCACACAGCAAAGTGCAAAACTCCACAGGTCTGATCCAGACAAAATAAGCCATTGCAGCTGCTGGTTCACAAGAAATTCACCAGCTACAGGGGTTGCTTTCTATTCTGTGTTGAAGATACTCGATCCATAGAACCTGCAGAATGCTAAAATTAGACTTGTTGTGACTTTTTCACAGGGCAGAGTCTTTAGGCTCAGCTCAGGTCCACCAACATGAATAATATTAGGAAAGGGAACTTCTTTGGCTGTCCATCAGTCATCTAGAGACATTTTAAAGGGACAGTAGCCCAAAAGCAGTGAGCACTTGCTAGATGACCGCTCTAATTCAAGTAGTCATAAGAAGAGATTGTGTGGCCTGAAGATGTACCATTCCCCAGCACCCAATGAGGAGGAATGGAGCCTGTACCCAGCCACAAAAATCTCCAGTGATTGGGAGGAGAAATCCCCACCCCCAAATTAGCAGTTTTTATAAATTCTGAAGCCCATAATTTGCTTCCCCACTGAACGAAGAGTGATATTTCACACACACACACAGTAGTACCATTAAGGGAAATGTGAGGAAATAGAGGGCTCTGGAGTGCAATTTGTTGTTTCTGAATGTCTCTGTGGGCAACCACCCTACCTAGGGGCTGCAGCTCATGGGGCAGGCTGCTGGCGTCTAGGCCTTCCTACTCCACCAGTTTCCAACCCAGGGCCTTGGCAGGCTGGTTTGGCTTCACTCACCTGGTGGTGCCTTGCATCAGTATCAAGTCAGGAAGTGACCCAGGGAAACTATCTCCCTGTGCATCCCAGCCAGCCTCTATCTATGCCTGAAGAGCACCACCTTCTGAGCTTCTAGCCCTGGTCAGTCTCCAGGTGCTGTGGTTCTCCAGTTCCCAGGCTTGGTGTGGGCACAGCTCATGTCTTTCCCTGGAGCTCTCAGGGCACACCCTTCCCTCTGGCCCACCAGCCTCTGGCTGCCTTTTAAACCCCGCCTCCAAATCAAGCATGCTCTACGGGGTGGAGAGGCGGGGCTTCCTTAGCTCAGAGTTGCTCCTTAACCCCCTCCTGTCCAGTGAGGGGATTATACACCCTGTCATAGTCTTGTAAATCAGAAGTAGTTAGCCCTTGCACTCTCTCCTTCCATCTTCTGTGGAATATCTCCTTCCATCTTCAGTGGGAAGATCATTTATATGAACTTAGTTCTTTTTTTCTCCATTTTTTCCTCACCCCCGTTGAGATTCCAAGTTGTTGCATAATTTACTGGTGTAAAGCTGGGAATTTTAGTTTCAAATCTTCCCCTGGATGGAGCCTTTCACAGCTTGTTCTTGTCAAGTCAGTTATAATATTTAATCTAGACCCTTGCTGTTACAGACTGTTGGGAATCATTAAGAAAGGGATAGATAATAAGACAGAAAATATCATATATCCTCTACATAAATCCATGGTATGCCCACATCTTGAATACTGTGTGCAGATGTGGTTGCCCCATCTCAAAAAAGATATATTAGAATTGGGAAAAGTTCAGAAAAAGGCAACAAAAATGATTAGGGGTATGGGACAGCTTCCATATGAGGAGAGATTAATAAGACTGAGACTTTTCAGCTTGGAAAAGAGACGACTAAGGGGGATATGACTGAGGTCTATAAAATGACATGTGTGAAGAAAGTATTATTTACTCCTTCTCATAACACAAGAACTAGGGGTCACCACGTTAAATTAATAGACAGCAGGTTTAAAACAAAAGGAAGTATTTCTTCACACAATGCATAGTCAACCTGTGGAACTCTTTGCCAGAGGATATTGTGAAGGCCAAGACTATAACAGGGTTCAAAAAAGAGCTACATAAATTCATGGAGGATAGGTCCATCGATGGCTATTAGCCAAGATGGGCAGGGATGGTGGCCCTAGCCTCTGATTGCCAGAGTCTGGGTGTGGGTGGCAGGGAATGGATCACTTGATGATTGCCTGTTCTGTTCATTCTCTCTGGGGCACCTGGCATTGGCTGTTGTCAGAAGACCGGATACTGGGCTAGAGGGACCTTTATCTGACGCAGTATGAACGTTCGTATGGTCTCCCACTACTGTTCTGTAATAGTAGTATAAGTCATGACAAGTATTACTATTTGTTGATTATACAGATTTAGTCTTTTGAAAATGTGACATTTGTAGCGTGTTTTTGTTTGCAATGTTAATTTACATTAGCTTGTTTTTCTTATTAAGAGACTAAATGTGGAATTTTACATTTCAAGTCCACATTTTAAAGTCCATAAATATGAATGCTACTAACAACGTCCATGTGTAATTTCTTACTGCAATTTTAATTATCTTTAAGTCCTATTTTAATTTATTTTTTAAAGTAGCTGTAATAATGTGTGTGGAATTTTTTTCAATATTACCATTTAAAAGCCAACAAATTTGGAATGATAAAAATTTCACTAATTAGAAATGTAGTGAATTTTGGTTATTTTGCTTTCTTATCACTAACAGCTTTGTTTGAAAATCAAAACTCTCAAAGCAGTCCTTAAAAATCAGGGAGACAAGGTGGATGAGGTAAAATATTTTATTGGACTGTAAAAGGGTTTGCGCCCGGGGCTCAACCCTTCAGGACAGGAGGGGAGCCACACCGACTCCCTACTGCACGAATTAAACAGTCAGTTATCTCAGGCCCTCTGGTCCAGGGGGCTGAGTAAACAACAGTCAAGGGACCCAGGCCCTCTGCAGCAGGGGCTGGGCAGGCAAACAGTCCCTTAGCTCAGGCCCTCCGATGCAGGGGCTGAGCAAAGACAATCATTAAGCCCAGGCCCTTTGTAGCAGGGGCTGAGCACAACAGTTAATTAGCTCAGGCCTCTGTAGCAGGGCTGAGCACAAGCAGTCAATAGGCTCAGGCCCTTGGGCAGGGGCTGAGCACAAGCAGTCAATACGCTCAGGCCCTTGGGGCAGGGGCGGAGCACAAGCAGTCAATACGCTCAGGCCCTTGGGGCAGGGGCGGAGCACAAGCAGTCAATACGCTCAGGCCCTTTGCAGCAGGGGCTGAGTACACACAGTCTATAAGCTCAGGCCCTCTGGAGCAGGGGCTGAGCGCAAACAGTTAATAAGCTCAGGCCCTTGGATGCAGGGGCTGAGCACAAGTAGTCAATAAGATCAGGCCCTTTGCAGCAGGGGCTGAGCACACAAGTAGTCTATTAGCTCTGGCCCTGGGTCAGGGCGGAGCACAAAGAGTCAATTTAGCTCAGGCCCTCTGGGGCAGGGGCTGGGCAGACAAGCAGTGTAGTAGCTGCGGCCCTGGTTCAGGGCGGAGCACAAACAGGCAATTAGCTCCGGTAGGTAAGGGGCTCAGGTTCCTACCTGAACATTGGGTGAGGGGGAAGCCTGCCACCCGTGTGTAGGGGTGGCAGGGGGGGACACAGGCCCACCCACTCCACTGTGTCCAAGCCCGGGGCCCTTAGCAGCGATTAGTGTCGCTGCTGGTCAGTGGGGTGTCCTGGCCGAAACACACTGCCATGGGCTCACAGGCCTCTGTAGCCTGACTGGGGTCAGCTACCCCCGGGCTACTTCCATTATCCCCCTCGGGGCCTACCTCGTCTGTGGCACCGGCTGCGGTCCAGTCCATCAGTGGAGCTTCCTCTCGGCCGGGGCTTGGTGGCAGGTCCGGTAGCTCTGTAGGGAAATCCGGCCACTGGCCCTCGGGCGGCTCCTCCGGATAACAGCAGGGCTGCAAGGGTTCTGGCGGGGCCTCCCCTTCAGGGTTGCTGTGGGGGAGTTCCAAGGGCGCCTCCCAGCGCCGGGAGCGGACGGGCTCCGGCGGCTCCTCCTTGTAATGAGCTCTGGGCAGCTCCAGCCAGCTAGGGCATCCACCTCGGGCCTCCGAGATATCCTGGCGGGGAGCTCCTGACCGCACGTCTGCTCCCTGCGGTGGCCGGCACCTGACTGAGCTCTGGCTGCCGGCCTTTATACTTCCTGTCCCGCCCCGTGACTTCCGGGGGGCGGGGACAGGTGGCGGAGGCTCCGCCCACTTGGGTGTTTGCGCTGGGGCTCCCTCTTCAGGACAGGAGGGGAGCCACACCGACTCATTACATGGACCAATTTCTGTTGGTGAGAGAGACAAGCTTTCGAGCCACACAGAGCTCTTCTTTGGGTCTGGGATGGGAACTCCCAGCATCACAGCGAAATGCAAGGTGGAACATTTTGCAGTGATCCTGGGCATTCCCTTCCCAGATGTGAAAAAGAGCTCTGTGTGGCTCGAAAGCTTCTCTCTCTCACCAACAGAAGTTGGTCCAATACAAGATATTACCTCACCCACCTTGTCTCCCTAATATCCTGGGACCAACATGGCTACAACTACACTGCATACTTAAAATTAGAATCAGTTAATTTTGCAGTGGCTTGCTGTAAGGAAACAGCAGCTATGTACCATAGCAGTTTTTATTGCAACATAGATAAGGTTAAAGTTCTGTCATGGATATTTTTAGTAAAAGTCAGGGACAATAAACAAAAATTCATGGAAGCCTCCAACCTGTCTCTGACTTTTACTAAAAAAAATACCCTGACGGGGGAGGGACAACAAACAGAGCATTCCCAGGGCTTGCAGCTGCTCCAGGCCTGCTGCTGCTTCTGCGACAGGTGCTGAGGGCAGTTTCTGCTGCCCCAAGGGAGGCTGAACCAACCCTGGCCACTGCTCCAGCAGGCCGCTCTGCCCCAGAAGAAGTCAGAGATCCCGGGAAGTCACAGAACATGTGACCTCCGGGACTGAATGGTATCCTGAAACATAGTATAACCAAGCAACTCATGCTCCTATGAATTTTGTCATGGTAATTACAGTAAATATAAATTCCATGCCAGCAAATTTTGATATGCTCAATAATAATCTGCCTGGCATAATTTGTAATTAACATTGTTTAATTACATGCTTTATCAGATAAGTATCTAAAATGTGCACCAAATTTTCCCATTTTATTAATTGTAGCATATCTGCTCAGTGTTTTGCATCAAATATAAAATCTAAAACAAAATCTCTATCAAAAAGCCTGCTATCTTAAAAGTTGCTTTTCCTAAATAAAACCTGAAAATAATACAGTAGTGACATGAGGACATAACTTTGAATATTAGCTATAATGAGATACATTTTTAGAGATGGCATGGGAATGATATTCTGACTTGCTCGATCCTGCCAGTATGTGATTTCCTCATTTCAATTAAGTTTTTAGTTACAGCTTTGATGGTCTTTCAATGGATATAAGGTATAAGTCTCTCAGTCTTGCAGTCCTTACTAAGGCAAAACTCATTGTGTTTTTATATATAATTGCTGTGAATTAAGTATCAGAATTCAACAGCATTGAGCCCTGTATTTTATCTTTTGGTTTACTTTTCCATTTCGATGGAAGGCTAGGTTTGTTGTTATTAGACTTTCTAATACTTTAGAAAATTGCTGACACCACTGTGAAGAAGAGAAATGCTTAAAATGCACCACAAAATAACCTAAAACAAAATTAACATTTTAAAACTTGGATTCACATGCATTTTTAAATAAAAGATAATAAAGGGTGGAAAACAGTATTGCCAACCTCATGCATTCAAAAATGGGGAGGGAGGGCATCACCCTACAAAAAAACCATGATTTAAAGTATAACACTTTCAGCAATAAATTTGGGATTTTTTATTTGCATTCTGGATTTTGAACCTTTAGGATCCTACTTTCAAGCTTCTCTCCATAATCAAGAAGGCTAGAATTTTGCTTTTCTTAAGACTTTTTTTTTAAAATCACATGACAGAGATCGGGGCGGTTAAGGAAAACACCAAATCTAACATTGAGAGAGTTGACAAAACTGGACTAATAATGTCATTCTCTAGAGAAGTCAAGCTTGAATTTTTTCCAATACTAGAACTAATCTGATGGATTTTTAAAAGAGGTAACTATGTATGTAGTTGTCATAAATATTCTTTAACATGAAAGTAATAAGCTATTCTGCAAAATGTCCTACGACGTAATTACAGTTACTGACTCTAAACACTGGTATTTTAAGTTCCTATATTTTTCCTTTCAAAATAATTAGACAACCAGTATGTTGTTAGGTTACAGCTTTCTTCTGTCATCCACAAGGATGTGTCAACATTTTCTTTTTTATTTTTATAGCGTTTTCCATTAGGGGGCGATGATGAAGTTATGAGCTCTACCCTACAACAGTTTGCAAAAGTGATAGATGAGGCAAGTGTTGAATGTGTTTGGCTTACCTTTAACCTTTGTTAGTCATCTATAGACTTCTCAACTGACTATCATTCTTGGCTTTCTTTAGGATGAGCATTCAGAAGTAGCTTTTATTTATTAATGATGGTAACACTTTAATTACTTACCCTTGACACAGTATAAAATTGTGTGGCCTGAAGA
The DNA here is from genome assembly GCF_028017835.1 of Emys orbicularis. Taxonomy (NCBI): domain Eukaryota; kingdom Metazoa; phylum Chordata; order Testudines; family Emydidae; genus Emys; species Emys orbicularis. The sequence goes on from NC_088689.1 coordinate 106,436,088, forward strand.
TAAAGAATCAATTTAGTGAAGTAAGATTACATTGTTTCTAAACAATGTACTTTTTATGTCCTGTAACTTTCTGTAAGCATCTGCCATAAAAATTTACCCTACAGAACTAGAAGGTAGCAGATTTATAGTATAAGCATTAATTGTTTAATAACATAAATTGATACCACTTTCTTCAACATCTGTTCACACCAAAGTGAATAACCTTTAACTCAAGGGCAATTTCAAATATACACTATCATTTATAATTAGTGTTGGGGTAGCGCCTCAAAACTGCAGTTAAAATAGGGGACCCATTGTACTAGACATTTGAAGATGCCATTCTTGGTCAAACCAGTGCGGACCAATTTAAGACATGATGAAGCAAGTGAATGTAAAAACATAATAGGAAGGAAATTGGAAGGGATAGGGAAGAAAAGGGTAACAGTAATTTTACACACTTAATATAAGGTTTGTGCATTGATAGTTCCATAAAACTTACTTCTCTATATTTAAAAAGCTTTTATCAGGAACTCTTATTGGCTTTCTGTCCAGCCATGATCATTTGGCTATTTTATGTGGGCATCACAACAACAATGGATCTTGAGGAGGGATTTGAAGGAGGACAAGGCAGTTGAGATTTTACACATTCGTTTGGGGAAGATGCTACATGCATAAAGAGTAGCATGGCAGTAACTGTAATGGTGCTTGAGGGGTTAAGTGACAATCAAGGTTGTCATAGTTGTCATAATGGAGAAGTGGCTTGATAAGGTAGAAGAGCAGAAAGTAGGTAGGGTTATAATTGTGAGGTGTTAAAGGTGTGAACAAGAAGCTTCACTTGGATGCAGTGTAAAATGGTAGACAGTGGAGGGATTCAAAGAGGGATGATATGGTGAGAATCACAGGGACGTGCTTTTATTGGACTAGAAAAGGGTGATGTAGGCTACAGCATTAAATGTTGGAGATGAGATGTTGATGAGAATTTTAGCTATGTGGACAAAGAGAAAATGTTATTAAAGAAGAAGCATGAGATTTGGACATGGCATGGGTGTTAGGACCAAGAAAGGGAGGAGTCAAAGGTTACCCACCCCAAAGATTATAGGCCAGGGCTGTAGAGAAGATGGTGGCGTTGTCAACATTGATAGAAAATGGGGGGGATGGAAAGAACTTGGGAGGGATGATTAAAGAATTCTCTTTTAGCCATGTTAAGTTTACGTTGAGGAAGAGACAGAGAGGCTGTGATGTGGGATTGGATGATGGAAGTCAGATCAAAATTGGAGAGGTAGATTTGGGAGTCATTAGCATAAAGATGGCAACTGAAGTCATATTAGCCCATCAGATAACCAAGAGAGTGAAAATATATAAAGGGAGAAGAAGAATGGGCCAAGAACAGAGCTCTGTAGAACTCCCACACAGAAAGTTGTTGATGAGATAAGTACATGCTGAAGAAATCAGGGAAAGGTAGAACCGTGAGAGGATGGAGTCCTGAAAACTTCAGCTGAACAGGAATTTTCTGATGAATCAGGGTGTGACCCAAGGTGCCTAGGGTATCCCACACTGGAAATGCCAATGACAGGGCAGGCTGCAAAAAAGAGAGATGATCCCCCCCCAAACTGGTCGTTAACACTGTAGTTAGATTCACCAACCAGTCACAAACTCTGCTCTTGATCCACCGCACGGGTTATCAAGAAGCTGAAAGAAAAAAAATCACATAACCCTCTTTATTGCATTCCAGTCTCTGGCTCTGCATCAGCAAATAAATCCAGTAAAGTGAGAAGTTACTTAAAACTCTCTTTACTATACAAAATGTTCTTCTGATCCCCAAAGGGCCAGCCACATTACCAGATCAATATTAGTTTGGATCTTACCCAAAATATCATGCTGCCAGCCAGTCCTTTAGTATCTAAAACCAAAGGTTTATTAGAAAAGAAAAGAATGAGAAGAGAATTGTTAAATGATCAAAGCAATCAGATACACACATATGACTTCAGAATCCATATATCAGGTTCTTAGCAGCATTGGTGAGTTTGCTTGCTTGTAAAATCCCTCTGCAACACATCCAATAGGTTTCAGTCCTTTGTTCAAAGCTTCAGTTTGTAGAGAAGTTACTCCAGAGGTGAGAAGCAGGATTGAAAATAAAATGGAGATGGTCCAGTTGCCTTTCTATATCCTTTGCCCCAAACACAAGCTCAGAGCACGTGCACATGGAAAACCAGTGTTTCCAACTCCACAAAGCAGGAAGTTACCAGACCAACCCTGAAAAGTTGCTAGATGTAGCTGTTTAAGTACTCAAAAGGAGTCAAAAAAGTCACTGAACAAAATTTCCAGAGAATTCAACAGAATTTTTTTTATATATATAGATACACACACACACACACGTATAGTCACAAAATCATTCACAAGCAGCTCAATAGTGTTAATAAAATCCATTCCATGCTCCTCTTACTACATTCTGTTGCACAGCAGAAGCAACTACACCAGTACACTGTCATCATTAGGAGGGCACCCTCTGCTCATTGGGAAGGAAACTGCAGCCATCTGTTCATTGGGAAAGGTGCTCTGTACACTGCAGCCCAGGTTAGCTGGCTTGGTTAATTTCAGCTGAGCCTCCCTTTCTTGCCAGCCTGGATTTGAGCTGACAGGTTAGCGAAAGGGAAAGCCCAGAACCAGGGGGAAGAGGACATTTACCTCACCTGAGCTTGGCGCAGGGAGCCAAGAAAGTAGATTTAAAAACAAAAATCTGCTAGCCGGACCCCTTCCCCCTGCTTCCACGGTTTCATTTCTGAAAACAGCTGGGCAGCTAACCCCAGGCCAAGCCAGGGGAAGGAGTAAAGGGGAACTGAAATCAAGCCAGTTCCACCTTTGATCCTGTAGTATGGGCTTCATTCAGGGAAGCACGGTGCCCCCCACCCAATTGGGGCACATGGCCCTGTCTCATCCCACCCCACCTTCCATCCGTGCAGCTCTTCTCACTGGCTCACCTGCCTTCCCCCCCCGCCCACTTCATTAACCATCTTTCCCTGCATCACAGAGTGTGCTACCTACTATGGAACGGTGAGAAAGAACACATTTGGGTAAAAATGAGCTGCTTGTGAATGATTTTGTGACTATAGATATTGGTGCCTTCTTTCTCTGAATGTCACTGTAATTGGCAGTGAAAGTCACTAGATTTTCTCACTAGGGAAACCAAAAAGTCACTAAATCTAGTGACAAAGTTGCTAAGTTAGCAACACTGGGAAAAGCTCTTGGAGTCCCCTGTCCACAGACATGTCCCTTCAGGTCCTGTTGACTCATAGGCATAGTCCCTGGCTTCTCTCAATGGGTTCATTGTACAGCTGATTGCCTTTGATTGGCCATAGAGCAGGCTGGATAATGTGATGCCAATCTGTCTGGGTATCACCCAGATACACAGCACAAGTTTGAGATATCAAATATATCACACATTCATAATTCAAAGATGATACATACATATAAACAAGCTTATCCTATTTAGCAAATCATAACTTTTCCACTGATGCCTTACATGGCATATCTTGTATAAGATCCATTGCAATTTTGTAATATTGGTATCAATAATATTATAAATGGTCACCTATATTCCATACAGCATCACACACGGTTTTGTTGGAAAAGGCAGATTCATCAGACCCAAAATGTTTTGCAGAAACATGTGTGGTTCAGTCCTCCAATGACCAACAGGCAAGGTTCTGATAAAACCTAGCCTAATAGCCTGACAGTTTGCCTGAAAGGCTGCTGGGGAATCTGGGCTTTCAGGGTCTGAGGCAGCCCCAACACACAGGCTGCCCTGGGGCTGGAGACCCCAGAGTCCATGGCTCTGGGCAGCCTTGACATGCAGCTAGCCCCAGGGTTTCTGCTACAGAGATGGAAGCACCATTTTCAAAGCACAAAGCCCCCAGGTCAGCTCCAGCTCTGGCTGCCAGGGCATCTAAGCTTCTGGCTCCCTATCAGTCCGCTGGTGACCGGGAGCTTACAGGTCCTGCGAGCCATGGTTGAACCAGGAGCCTCAGGGTTGGAGCTTACAATGTCAATTTTGTTTCAGTTCGCTTAGTTCTATTCCTAAACAAAAACTAGACATTTCTAAATTTCCCATGGAACAGAAATTGTGATTTTTCAATTTTTTTTTTAAATATGGAGGTATACCTATCTCATAGAATTGGAAGGGACCCCGAAAGATCATCAAGTCCATCCCCCTGCCTTCACTAGCAGGACCAAGTATTGATTTTGCCCCAGATCCCTAAGTGGCCCCCTTAAGGATTGAATTTACAACCCTGGGTTTAGCAGGCCAATGCTCAAACCACTGAGCTATCCTTTCCCAGCTCTATTGAAAACCAAGGAGGACAAGTTTTCAAGAAAGGGGTATAATTATCAGCTAAAAAGTTATATGCTTCATTCAGTGTCCGAACATAATTAAGTCTTTTCCATACTGGCCTATTTTATTATAACGCACATCTGCAGGATCTCAGTGTGCTTTGGCATTCCTCCACATAGATACAAAGACTATATTTTTTTATAGCTATCTATCTACAGTGTGTAACCTTAAGTTCTCCTAAAGGTGACCTACAAAAGTTGAATAAAAAAATCCTTCTGTTACTGCAACATGTACTTCATGCTGTTCGCTGCAAGGCTGAGAGGGACTTAGTTACTTTTTGACACATACATTTAAAATTAAAACTCTGTATTGAATGTCCTTTTTTAGCTTGAAGTAGTTTGCAAACATGGCTGAAGCTCAGGAAAGATATTTTAAAGACTTGTTTGTCATCTGTAAGTGAAATTTATACCAAAGCAACTTTGCTCATGGAGGCTATTAAAGCCAAGCAGAACTGGAATTAGTAATATTTTCCAAAAACTACTTACATAGCTGACTATTTGCTCTTTCGTTTTTTTCCCCTTACAGCTCAGCTCTTGTCATGCAGTACTTTCAACTCAACTAGCTGATGCCATGATGTTTCCCATTACTCAATTTAAAGAAAGGGATCTAAAAGGTAGAGTAGTCAAACTGGTTCAAATAGTGTTTTTTATCCATAGCTCTTGCTCTACCTAATTACAGGCTACATCACTTAATTTACACCTGAATATACTCCAGCTGTCTCAAACTTGTATATTTTTTATGTAAATCATTGACATTAGAACTACTAAACAGATATTTTACAAATGTTTGTTCATGTTTAAAGGAATTAACCCTATGTCATGTCAACAAACATGTTAATTTCTTTCTGCAAATAAACAGTCCTGTTCAAGATCTAGTTTTTGCAATAGCCTTTCACATAGGTGATCCCAGTAAAAAAAAAAAAAAAATCAGGTTTCACTTAAAAGATCTAAATAATTTGTAGGTTGTAGCCTATTTCCTAAGGATGTTTGTCCACATCCAATGCCACCATATAAACTTGTAATGACTGGCAGTCTCTATTCAGGGTAGCTCAACAGTATAATAGGTCTGGATTTGTAAGGTGGTTTCCCTGACACTGCTGGTGAAATAGTTGGCTTTAGCAAATGCTTATAGTTTGTGAGCACTTTATTTTATATTAAACAAAATAGGATGCACTTCTTTAATAATGTGAAGTTGGTAATTATGGTAGATTTTATTTGCATACTAAATTTACTAGACTATTGAAAATTGGTTTCAAGTATGTAAAATACAGTGAATTTTTTTTAAAAAACACTAATTAAAATTCCTAACGTAAGACCTTCCATACTAATAATGTAGACACTACACTGAAGGAAAAACAATGGCTCTGCCATAATCCAGATAACTCTTTGTGGATTTCAGAAAAGATTATTTTCCTTTTCTGTAGGTGCAATGCCAGGTTGCAGAAGTGATTATGGAACAAAGTAGACAATGTTATTTTTCAGAACAAGGAAGCAATGGTATTTCTCCAGTCAAGTTTAAAATTACTTTTCATCGTCCTCAAGGGTGGCCATTAACTATGTAGTGGTTATCGAAGATGGTTCCTGATGCCATACTCACAGCTGAAAATTTGCTCATTACAAAAGTGCATAACCTGCAACTGAGATTATATTTAACATCTAATGAGACCATGCTCCTTCTTTATGTACTCTACAAACACTTCCCTTTTACACCAATTACCTGGCTGTGGAAGTGCTTGAAGTTCTCATGGAGCCAGAGATAGAGGCCACTTTTCTTCAATCTTTTAAAAAGAAAACTAAAACACTATCAAATATTCACATTATAATAATGTTATAGTTTCTTCTGATATTGGTCTCTTATTCAAATATAATATTCTTTGCAGAGATATTGACTTTAAAAGAAGTTTTCCAAATTGCCAGTAATGGTAAGTACACCTTAAAAAGTTTAATTTTCCTGTGAATATTTGTATGACAGAATATAAAATCAGGAGGTAGGGTGGGGATTTAAAAGGGGTTTTCAATGCACATAACTTTCCTAGCTTTCTTTGAAAATCCCAGGCTTGAGTCTCAAAGGTTTATGGAAAATTGGAGTCCAAACAAACTAATTTCATGTGGCAAGGTGAGCCTCCATAGCCCTGCCCTGGTACTACTCACCCTGTCTCAGTCCCCCAGCACTTCCCAGGAAACTCACAGTTAGTAATCTCTCCCAGCACCTCCTGGCAAGGTATTAGTAACAAACTAGGACAATAGTTCTGAGTGCTACATAAACAAAAGGATCTTCTGCTTCTCCTGGGCCCAGGTCTCATTTCTTTTCTGCTCTCCTACAAAGCATTGACTTTCAGGGCTTTTTTTTCCCTCTGGGAGTCTCCTATTTTCCAGGGCCAGGCACAGGAGCAGCTTCCCTCCTGTAACCCTCAATCTTTCTTCAACCTATTTACCTGGGGATTACCCTTCTCCAGGGTTTACCGGAGGAGCCCAACTGCCCTTCTGCAGCTTTCCTCTCCAACTGAGCTCTCTTGCCCTTTGTAGTCATTCTATGACCCCTTCCTGGCTAGGTCTAATAATTGAGCAGGGCTATCTGATTCCTAGATGATTAGGATCAGCTGGGAGAGTAGCTGTTCTGTGGCAGGCAAAGCTGGGCCTGACTCCCTTTAAAGGGCCAGTCAGCCTGTGACAACTTACTTATAATACCTTAGTGAAAACATAACTGAAAATTAATGCAGTTACTACTAACTGATGGAAACAAAACACTAAATATAGTAAAAATAGAATGACTAAGTGTATTGTTAAGTATCAGGGGGTAGCCGTGTTAGTCTGTATGCCACCGGACTCCTTGTTGTTGAAGTGTATTATTGTTTAGGTCTTAGTTGGTTTATGAATTTCTGTGCTCTGTGAAATAGGGATTGGTATAATTAATGGAAGTTTAGTTTCCTAAAATTGCAATTTCGTATTTATTTTTCTGTGTTAGGTGTGGTAATGTTGGTTTAAAAATGGAGTTGGTGTTTGTTGTAGAGGAGAGAATGCACTATTTAGTCAGTTTCTTTAATGTTAAGCCTTTTCGTATATGTTAATAAAGGGGACAAGCTTTAGATGGAATCTATTTTCTTTATAGAACAGAATATGCAAATGATTTTATTAATAAAAGTGCTTCTCCATTTCAGAAACTGTGGCTTGACCACTTCGAAGAATAATAGGTATTTAGGGAAAGTTTTCCTGACAGTTTCTGTTTCTAATTTTTGTGAGGATACTTGCATAACTGTTTAGAATTTGTCTCCAGCTTAGGTAGCTAGGGTAGTGGAATGATAGTCAAGAGAACAAAAATTATTCATGAGATTTCATTTTTTAAAAGATTGAGGTTTTAATTTTGGAGAGCTTTGTGTTCCAAGTGTCAGTGAAAGAAACCATTAAAAATCTAAGTGGTTTTATTTTGTTTCATTGAATTTAAATATTGTCCATTACTGTATCTTCTCTGTTATACTTTGCTTAATTTATTAAATGACTATAAGATATTAAATATTTTATTATTTAGATCATGATACTGCCATTAACAGATACAGTCGGCTGTCGAAAAGAAGAGAGAATGAAAAGGTTTGTGAGACATACTTTTAAGCAGCCTCTTTAGAGGAGGGAAACCAAAATATTCTAGAATAGACATAATCTCCAATGATGGCAAATAATATGCAACAGAGTAGACTTTACTTAAATTCTGATAGTTCAGGTTCTAATAGTAGAGACAACTTTTTACAGCAGACAAAAGCTGCTTTTGCATTGTAGGAGTGGCATGTAATATTTTTAAAATGCTATGAGTCTAAGGATGCAATATTATATTCAGGTACATTTGGTTAAAGAGAGAACTCAGTGCTGGAAAAACAGAATGCAGGGTTTGATTACCATGAATTCCTCCTCCATAATCTTTAGAAAAGGAGTCATGGGGCAAAAAGTGCCATTTCTGGTGTATGGTGAATTTTTTTTAATGGTAATGTTTCAGTGCTGGTTATAAATAAACCTGTACAGAAAAGATATGCTAAACAACGAGTCACAAACTTTGTAACTTTTTTTTTCTCTTTAGGTCAAGTATGAAGTTACAGAAGATGTGTATACTTCCAAGAAGAAACAGCATCAGACCATGATGCATTATTTCTGTGCGTTAAATACTCTTCAGTACAAGAAGAAAATAGCCATGCTGGAACCCTTGCTAGGATATATGCAAGCACAGGTGAATATTTCAAACACTGAAAGCGGTAGCTTTGAAATAAGGTTGGAAAGTACCTTTCACAGCATTGCTGGTAGGAACTTTCTCACAGCATTGTTGGTGACCGTTGAGTAAATCTTTGGCACTGACAAGTATGCAGAGAAGCTAAGAACTGAATGAGTATAGCAATGGTATGGTCTTCTCACCTCCAAGAGAAGGGTTCCTGCAGTTCAGTATTGAAGCACATTCTGAGGGAATGATATGGGGAAGCTTGTACTATTACTCTCCTTTGGCAGCTGTTCTGAAGAAGACTTAGGGCTTGTCTACAGTGCACTGCAGTGAAGACTATGGGAGTGTGTGAATTGTAGAGCTCACTGAAGTCTTGTGATCTAACTGTCCCATGTGAATGCTGCTGGTGTGAACTAAAAGGTACCGAATTTGTGTTAACATAGTCCTGTTTGAAAGAGGACTATGTTCATGCAAGCTAGGTACCTTTTAGTTCACGCCAGCAGTGTCCACATGAGGCAGTTAAAACTGCAACAGTTTGGTGCACTCTGCAACTCATGCCCCCCATAGTTTGCACTGTGGCACAATGTAGATGTAGCCCTAGAGTCAGTCATTGCAATCTCATCACTGCTGGAATGCTGGAGGCACTGGAATGGTGTCCACAATCATTCTCGCTCAGCTTAGTAGCTAACTTACTAAAGATAATTGTTGACTTTTTCTTTTTACATATGTGTTCAGAGACAATATGACAAATCACTTTCTGCCTCTGTCACTAAGTTTTGAAAAGAAACTGTAGCCCACAGGCTTGCCTTTACTATAGTCACTGCCTTGCCTTCATTATACTTAGCTGCTTTCATTATATTGGCTGTAACACAAGAAACCTACTGTATCCTGTAAGACATTAGCTGACGCATAAGCTAGCATAAGTGTGGTTAAGTAGGCCATAACCTTGGGCATAGATCAACGATTACCTTTTGATTTTAGGAACAAAGAAGAGCTTGCTCACTCGTAGGAAGTAGAATGTTCCAGTAAGTGCTACCATAAGAAACATGGAAGTAGTAACCACAAATGGTAGTTACACATATCAATATGCTAACCTATAGAAGAAGGACACCTCAACATTAGTAGGATGAGGAAATACAAATAAGGAAAATGGGAAAAACCCCTACTGAATAATGCATTAGATATAGTGGCCTCAGCATAACAGAAAAGTTGCATCCCAGCCTGTGGGGGTAAGAGAGAGATGTAGCCCTTGAAAGGGGCCAGAATGATGGCCACTGGTGATAAGGAGGAAAGTGATGGTGATGAGGAAGATAATGACTAACATTTCAGATTGTTCTGCAAGGGGTGATCTGAATATATGGACATGCAGATGCACTTCTGTAGTGTCTCTATCTACCTCACTGAGTTAGTGTTTGTGACTTTCCTAAATGTATTAATAAACTATTTGTAAATATAGAAGCATTCCTATAGTGTGAGTGTTGCAATTGTGCTCATCGGGGTTCCCAACTCTATAGTAATTTTAATAATACTGGGCCTGATCTTGGGACAAGAACCTGTCAACCCTCAAAGCGATAACTGGAATTCTTAGGTAATCAATATAATTAATACATAATCTATGGATCAGGCTACAGAACTTGACTCATCATTCATTTTCTTTGCTATATGAGTATATTTGGTGAAACTCTGACCTCATTGAAATCAATGGCAAATCTCCCATAGATGTCGCTGGAGCCAGGAATACACCAATCTCCTACTTTGTTTTATGCAGAACTACCCATAAGATCAGTTTTAAATGTCTTTTAAAGTGGAGTCACAATGAAAATAATTTGTGTGCTCAAACAGATCAAAAGTTTGTAGTAAAAAAACAAGCTAATATAGAGACCTTGTCAGAACATGTCATTACCAGAGAACTTGGCCTCCTTTTTCCCTTCATAAAAGGATTATTTTATCCCCATACTGTGATTGAAATGTTTCCATGTTCTTCTTGAATATGAGTACTACTGCTTCTCTTCTACAGCTCCAGCACAGAATTAGGAACTAAATTTGAATATCTTCTGCAGTAAAGCAAAACAATACAGCTGCATTCTGTTTACATCTTACCTGAGCATCATTGTGAGACATGAAGGACATGTTCCAAAATCTTTAGATTTAGCGGGATGGATATCCCCACAATCACAATGACTTTAGAGTTCCTACTATTGGATCTATTACTAGGGTTTTTTAAAAAACAGAAATAGATGGGTTTTGTTTGATTTGTTAAATAAATGGTTTCTCTCTCTCTCTCTCTCTTTTTTTTTTTTTTTTTTTTTTTTTTTTTTAAGATAAGTTTCTTTAAAATGGGTTCAGAAAATCTTACTGAGCAGCTGGAAGAATTTTTAACCAATATTGGCACAAGTGTACAAAAGTAAGTTTTTGTTCTTATTTGTTTAATTGTATCTTTATTGCCTTCACTAATTTTCTTTTTTTTGAGTCTGCCTACTGCTACATCATCTCTGTTAATAACACATTGTATTTTATGCTATTTTAGTGTTCGCAGGGAAATGGATTCTGAGGTAGAAACCATGCAGCAGACCATAGAGGACTTGGAAGTAGCCAGTGATCCATTATATTTACCTGATCCAGACACAACAAAATTTCCTGTCCATAGAAATCTAACACGGAAAGCTGGCTATCTTAATGCAAGGAAGTAAGCTACCTACTATTATTTTAAAATGTCAGAAGAACTTTACTTATTTTAAAAAAGGCATGTTGGATAAGGAAGTGATATTTATAAAAACAGCTATATTGGATTGTACATAAACATTTAATTTGTCAAATTGAACTAGCCACAGAGAAGCTTGACATGCTTCCTTTCTTTGTATTCTCCTCACGTGATAGATTGAGTTGTGTATTAGTTGGCATTAATTTCTGGATTTTAGTAATTGGTCCACCTATTAATACTTTGCATTATTCATTCAGTGATCTTAAAAGAAAGGTAAGTGTTCTTAATGCCATAAGATGGAGACACTGAGAGAGATCAGGTGATGTCCTCATAGTCACAAGAGCCTAGCAGTCAGGAATAGAGAGAGACCTCCTGATTTCCACCTAGTGGTTAGAGAAATTATGCTCCTTTGTTAATGAAACTTGATCCCCTGGATATTTGTGCCTACAAAAGAAATATGGAGATATATGTATTTATTCAATATTAATTGGGTTGTAATCTCAGAAAAAGCCAGTATTTGAAGGATTAATACTATATTATGTTGCTCATTATCTATGTATAATACAACTTTAGGATAAAAGTTTGGGTTACAGTAGAATAAGTGTTTGTACTTTTGAAATATAAGGAAAACACATTATGCATTATACTAAACAGACTTTTGAGAACATGCATGGCAATTTAAAGGAGTGCTTTTTGGCCCACTAGAGGGAGGTGTTATTCCACATATGTAAAGGCAACCTATTGGTTTACAATTGGTTAAAAACGAATTAAAGCTATAAAGTTTAGTGTGTGCGTTCCCAGTTTATACTATGTTCTGCATACATGGTGAACTTTATAAAAATCAGACTAATGTTACAACAACAACCTAGAGGAAAAGTACTTTCCTGAACTTGAACTATGAATTATTTAAATAGTTCAACTTTTGTAGCTAATGTTGAAGTGAGAAGACCTGTACAAAACCAAACACGAAGTATTTGGGTATTCTCAGTGCAATACCCCAATTTATTTATCATGAAATTCTTCTTTCATAGATCTGCAGAGGCTGTATGCTGTGGTCCATGGCTCCTGCAGTCTCTTCCTGTGAATCAAATAAATAAATTGGGTGGAAAGTGATGGATCTTTAGTTGGCTATGTTGATATTAATACTTGACATCTAAATTAAGTATTCTCAGTGGATTAAAACAAAATACATTGTTTTTGTTAAAGAACTCTTGATCCTACCACCAAAGGGGTAAGGAAAAAAGAAGACCCTTTGATTTTTGTTACCCATAAAGCAACAATCTAAACACCACTGGTTAAAACACAATTGTTTTAACCTTTACTTCTAATTAAGTTTCTTACAGCTGTAACAGTTGGCTAGCATATCACTTTTACATGGTTCATTGTACAACTCAACTGTAGGATTTTAAACCTGTTTAGTTTGAAGTAAAATGGTACAAACGGTGAAGAAACCAACTATGTTGTATAAATTAATCTAGGACTTAGTGAAAATCTATTGGGTTTTATTTTCATAAAAAGACTTGGAGGTCTTGTTTTTCTGATTTCTTTTGTATTTTTCTAATTTAGGAATCTGGCTTAAACATGCAATCCACTAATCAGTGTCTTCTTTCTTGTTTTAGTAAGACTGGGCTGGTGTCTTCCAGTTGGGACAGACAGTTTTACTTTACTCAGGGTGGAAACCTAATGAGTCAGGCAAGAGGTGACGTAGCTGGAGGACTTGTCATGGACATAGACAACTGTTCCGTGATGGCTGTGGACTGTGAGGACAGAAGATACTGCTTTCAGATAACATCTTTTGATGGCAAAAAGTTAGTATTCATTCTTAAGATAGCGTTATCAGTAAATGACACTATAGTCATTAACTGAAAAAAAGAGACAAATTTCAATTTTGGCTGGTTAAAATTTGAACATGTTTTTTTTGTTTGTTTGTTTTTTTTTTTTGTTTTTTTTTTAAAAACAACCCTACAAACTCTGCCTTTTTTTCTCCACCATATCCTAAACAACAGCCACATGGAGCTGCTGATAGCAGGTTGAAATAATCAAAGCCCACAACAGTTTCATAACCATAAATGGTTACATTGCATGTTGGACAACCTGTAATCTATATTCATTTAAACTGTGTGAATGTCACTTTTTATTTGGATATATTGCATAAATTTATATATTGGATAAATTGGTGTTTTGAGATAATCAAGTATAAGTACTCTTGCATTCCCTTTCATTCATCACAACCCAACATTTAGCCTTAGAACCATCTGGTGTATATAGCATGTTGTTAGGGCTGAATTCCCATTGCCATTTGAACATAAAAATATCTTGATTTGTGCCATAGCACACACTGATAGCCTATGAGACCACTTACAAAATTATTATACATTTTTATAATAGACTAATTGTTTTAACAAACATCTGCATAATAACTTGCCTTGATGTTTCTCTGTTGATATTTTTAAAAAACTATTAGTCTTGTACGCAAAGTGATCTGAATAATGACTTTACATACATAGAAAGTATGAAGTGCTTTTCAAAATCCTTTATCAAAAACTTTTAAAAATAATGTTTTTGTATCTGTCAACAAAATCATCCATAGCTTGGGGATCTTTGATTCTTACCCTTCCCAGCAATTTTAAAACTGAGGTTGTCATACCAAAATATGAGAAGCTCCAAATTTAGCAAGGTGCAGCACAGCTTCTTATATGATTCAATATTCAATATTCAGTTCTTTACTTTGTGCAATAATATCTAGATCCTAGAGAAAAAAGGTTGGCGTCATCTACATTAATACTTTTCTTTTGTTTGGACACGTGCGAGGCCCTGTCATTGTTTTGGGTATGAGATAGTGAGCTGACTAGTGCTTGTGGGGCACAGGCTGTGGGCTGTTTCATTGCTGTGTAGACTTTTGGATTCCGCCTGGAACCCAAGCTCTGGGACCCTCCCACCTCACAGGGTCTTAGCACCCAGGCTCCAGCCCAAGCCTCTACACAGCAATGAAACAGCCCCGAGTCCGAGTCGGCTGACACAGGCCAGCCACTATATCTAGTTTTTGCGTAAACATACCCATGGATGTGAAACAGTCTAGCCTGTTTCAGACCATAGTACCTGATTGTTCAATTGCTATATGTGCACCCTTGCCTGATTTTTGCATAGAAATAAGATTGCTTGCATCTTCAGTTAAATTTAGTTTCCATTTAGTATGTATGCATAGCTCCCAATGTTATTAGTACAAGTTACGTGCATATATCAAGGGGAAAATTTACCTCCAGACAAAAAGTTATTGAAAGGATCTTTTTCTTTCAAATAAGTGAGCCTTAGAATTTTTTTATTCTCTCTTCTTTCAGATCTTCAATCTTACAGGCAGAGAGTAAAAAAGATTATGAAGAGGTAAGCTTACAGCAAGTGTGTGGTGGTTCAGATGCTTTTTCTGATAATTCATTACACATAAGAAATATTTCTTAGGTTACTTGGGAGACCCAAAGTGAATAGCGACCTGAAGATTTCTTCTACCCATACTGACAGGTGTCAGGAAGGTGTCCCTTTGTCTCTACCCTGGAAAAAAAATCTGTGCCAGCAAAAGTGATTGTCAGTGGGGACCTATAGGTTTAACTTGGAGGAAAAATGGCCAGCATAGTTATAAGGGAAACAAACACTTACTGCACACCTTTTTGGGGAAGCGGGTGTGTGTGTGCTGTATGCTTTTTTCCTTTCGAGTCAGCCAGCTATAGAAAGCAAAAGAAAGCCCAAAATGAAATATCCTGAGTGCCTTGTTGCAAAACAAGAGGAAAACCACATCCAAACTTTGTTTAAAAAGCGTTCAGTCAAAAGATCATAGAATTAATTTTGTAAAAATCATGCTCTTAGTGTCTTTGCTAAGGTTATTTTTGATGGTAGCTTTAGAACTCAGTTAAGAAGCAAGCACAGGATCATGCATCCTTAGCAAGAAGCTCAGAGGCGGAGTATAGAAAGGCATTTAATGCTTTCAGTATCTGCTAAGAAGACTGCACATCTCACTGCCCACTGCTGGGTGATCAAACAAATACATGTTTCAAACAAAAAACAAATGTTTGTTTGCTTTCTGGTTGCATTCAACACTCATTCTTCTGTAAGAGTTGAGGTCCCCAGATTCACCTTGCAGCAAGAATGCACCTATGCAGTTGCCACTGATCACTCTTTCAATGAAAAACCACTCTTGTTGAGAGTGATTTATTTACATACAGGCTTCAGACCTACCCAGTTAGAGTCAAAGGTCACAACGTAAAGGTTCTTATGTGACTCTTCTCATCTGCTGTCTGCCCAGACTCTTCTCACATCTTGTGCAGTTCACGCTATAGGTGGAAGACAACCAGATTTCGCCACTGTCCCCATCCTGGAATTAAACAGTAGTTCCACATACTTAGTATCCATCCCTCTTCTTTAAGGCGTCTCTCTTTAAGTCCAACCAGGGCTTTCCCCAGTGTTCCTGGACCTCCCCCACTCCCCTCCAGCTCTTTCAGAATCTACACTGAGGTAATTCCCCATAGCCATTCTTTATTCAGGCTTTCAGCAGCACTTCTTTGCTTCCCTTATCCAGGAACTTCCAACAGCTTGGTCCTATCTTTTCCTTCATCTGGGGAATTTGGCAGACCTCACTGGCTGCCCCTGCCTGATCTTTCTTACTCCAGGCAGCTCCCCCTCTCTAGCTTAGAGAGGGCCTGCAGAGAATATGTCTTTCCTCCCTGCAGCTTCCTCCCGCTACTCTGAACTCCTTTGTGAGAAGCTCCGAGTCACTCCCCAGCTATGATTGATAGATAATTGATTTGCCCTTAAGTGGAACCAGGTGAGCTAAATAGCCTCTACTCCAGGGGTTCGGGACCCTTCAGGGATCAAGAGGTGTGATAAATGACGTGCCGGGGGAGGGAGGGGGTAGCTCCCTTTGATGAACACCCAGGCAGCCAGTTAGCTGTCAAATCCCTCTTGGTAGCTGTTTTCTGCTTGCTTTACCTGTAAAGGGTTAAAAGTTCCCCAGGTAAAGAAAAGGAAGTGGGCACCTGACCAAAAGAGCCAATGAGAAGACTAGAATTTTTTAAAATGAGGAAAAAAACTTTCCTTTTGTCTGTTGTTCTCTGGAGACATAGAGCAGCAATGCTATAAGCAGGAATGCTATGTAAAGTTTGAACCGGATATGAAAACCATCAGATCATATCTAGAACTACTTTTAACAACCCAAATACACCTCTACCTCGATATAACGCTGTCCTCGGGAGCCAAAAAATCTTACCGCATTATAGGTGAAACCGCGTTATAGCGAACTTGTTTTAATCCACCGGAGTGTGCAGCCCCGCCCCCCCCGGAGCACTGCTTTACCGTGTTATATCCAAATTCGTGTTATATCGGGTCGCATTATATCGGGGTAGAGGTGTATGTAAGTACATTAGGAATGTTTAGGAAGACGTGATTAGGTTTATTTCTTTATTTTGGCTTGTGGATCTCCTCTGTGCTAACCCCAGATGCTTTTGTTTGCTTGTAACCTTTAAGCTAACCCCCAAGAAAGCTATTTTGGGTGCTTAATTTTTGGAATTGCTCTTTTAAAATCTAGCAAAAGCCTATGTTCCAGATGTATTTTCTTCCTTTTTGTTTTTAATAAAATTTACCTTTTTTAAGAACAGGATTGGATTTTTGGTGTCCTAAGAGGTTTGTGCATATGCTGTTTGATTAGCTGATTTCCTTTGTTTTCTTTCTCAGCTCTTCCCCGGAGGGGAGGGGGGTGTGAAAAGGCTTGAGGAGGAATTCCCAAGTGCTCCTTTCTGGGTCCAAGGGTTGGGGTTTTTTTGCATTTGGGTGGTGACAGCGTTCACCAAGCCAAGGGCAGAGAAAAGCTGTAACCTTGGGAGTTTAATACAAGCCTGGAGTGGCAAGTATTAATTTTTAGAATCCTTGCGGGCCCCCACCTTCTGCACTCGGAGTGAAAGAGTGGGGATTCAGCCTTGACACAAGGGTATTACATGGGGGGGTCGCGAGCTGTCAGTCTCCACCCCAAACCCCGCTTGCTTCCAGCATTTATAATGGTGTTAAATATATTAAAAAGTGTTTTTAATTTATAAAGGGGGGGGGTCGCACTCAGAGACTTCCTCTGTGAAAGGGGTCACCAATACAAAAGTTTGAGAATTATTGCTGTACTCGGAGGCATCTAATGAGTCACAGAGAACTGCTCTTGAACGGACCAGGCACCCTGTGACACTTTCAAATGACTCTTCAGCATTCATATTCAGTGCCATCATCTTCGGGTGTTGTCAAGTATAGATGCAGAGAGAATGAAGACAGAGTGGAAGTTCACATAATCTTTTCCTTAAATGTTTTAATTTAGAGGGGTGGGGGTTAAGATGTGACAATAGAAATAGTTTAGTTGTGGTTTACTACATTCTTAAAATGTAATTTTTATGAACTACTCTGAGCTAACAAAGGAGGTACTTCTTTAGACTTCATTTGGGCATCTTTCTCCCTATAGATCTGAAGACTGAAAAGGATCTGTTAGCAAACTGCTCAGATAAAGCCTATTGACCAGACACATTTCACTAAATTCTTGAATCTATTTAGGGTTTTCCAGAAGTTGTGTGTAGCAAATCTATTAAAAGCCTTTAAATATTTGCTAAATAAAAATATTTATTACTTTGCATTCATTTTTAATATAGACTTTCATGATGCAAGAATAAAAACTTAACATTTGTAAGCTTTTTGATTTCTATAATGCAAGTCTGAGCAGGCAGTTAAAGGGGGATATTGCGAAATCATGCTGCTCTGTGTTGTTGCTGAATATACGCTGCAATCATCAGGGCATGCACCCATGCACTTTGACAAGGACCCCTAAATTCCTGTGATATTTTCATCACCTGGATATGCCCTTCATTCCCATCTTTCTCCCCCCCCCCCACCCGCACATCTATGAAACATAGCAGAAAATACTCACTTGTAAAATTAGTGAGTTATTTTTGACAGTGATTGTTTTTGAGGATGGGTTTTTTGCTAAGATGCCCAATTGATCCAGCTCTGCTCCCTCATTCCACACTGCTGCCTCAGCTCCCATCACAATGTCCAGCAGCCCACCTCATAACCTCCTTTTCCCATGCGTGCCAGAGAATGAGGGGGAGCTTGTAGCCAGCTTCAGCAGCTCTTTGGGCCTCTGCTGCTGCACTGTTCTCCAAGTAGCCCAGCAGCTAGCCTACAAACTTCTGGCTACAAGCTGAATTGTAGCTTGGGCTCCATGGAACAGTGCAGGCAGCATGCATTGTAATCCAATTTACTCCCCCTTTCAGGGAAAAGTTGACAAATAAGAGGCAGCTGCAAGCAAGTTTCAGTAAGGCAGGGAGATAGAAAACAAAATACACCTCTACCTCGATATAACGCTGTCCTCGGGAGCCAAAAAATCTTACCGCGTAATAGGTGAAACCGCTTTATATCGAACTTGCTTTGATCCGCCGGAGTGCGCAACCTCCCCCCCCCCGGAGCACTGCTTTACCACGTTATATCAGAATTCGTGTTATATCGGGTCGCGTTATATCAGGGTAGAGGTGTATTGGGTGCTGGCTGCAATATTCTGGAGGTAAATTCTGCTATACGGTGAATTTCATGGCAAATTCAGTGAAATACATAGGCCCTGGCCTGTCACTCCTTAAAGTGACAAATTAAGTGCGGGGAGGTGGTGGGAAGAAAAATCAGCTAAGATATTTAAACAGGTTTTTAAAACTACAATATAATTATTAATGCTTCACTTTTTTTCTCTCTCTTTTAGTGGATATGTACAATAAACAACATCTCTAAACAGATATACCTAAGTGAAAACCCTGAGGTAACGTTGATCATTTGTTTTATAATTCCCAAAACTAACCCAAAGAAATACATTTTAATTTAGAAATGTATTCATTTTAAGAGATCTGCTAGACCTAATTTTATAGTATAAAATTAAGTTGAATGCTGCTTACGTCTCAGACTAGAAATCTTTCATGGCAGGAAATGTAACTTTGTTTTGTAAAGCAGTGTGTGTATCGGCAGCATTATAAACTTTTATAAGCAAGTAATACACATTTCTTCCACCTGAATGATGCAAAGAGGGCACATTAAAAACTAGCATTACTGAAAATGTAAATAACATTCTAAAAGTTGTTTTTCAAGAACTTGTACCTCTATTTTGCTTATCACAAATCATTGTGGTGAGCGATGGAAAACTTCACTTTCTAATCGAGCTGACTGTCAAATAATCCTATGAATAGGGCCCTACCAAATTCACAGCCATGAAAAACATATCCTGGACCGTGAAATCTGGTCTTTTGTGTGCTTGTACCCTATACTATACAGATTTCACATCCTATGACCATGAAATTGACGAAAATGGACTGTGAATTTAGTAGGGCCCTATCTATGAACAAAATTAACATAGTAACAGTTTGTGTAGGAAGGAGGCTATGCATGGAGCTAATCAAAGTGGTCTTGATTATTCAGTAGGTGGCAAAATATAACTCGGGTTATTCAGAGGTCTTAGAGGACACCCAAAATCTTTGTAAATTAGGGTAATTGGTTGAATAAATGCTCACACTTCTTACTTGCAACTGCTAAGCAATTCTCACAGGTGATGTTACTGCTTTCTGCTAGTCCTGTGGGGTATGTATATAAATCAAATGAGATACTCTTCTGCCTCAGGCCTTTGGCGGGTGCAGTGTTGTGAAGTACCAGAATGGTAACCTTGCACTGAACATATTCTAGAGTTGAGAACTAGTGGAAGCATAATATACAGGCACTATATTAAATTGTACATGAATCCGCTATGGAACCATGAAATATAAGCTCCTCATTAAATACAGGAGACTTGACAAGTGTAGATCTGCCAGTTCAGTGTGAAACGAAAACGTTGCTTGTGATACCAGCTTTCAATTTTTGGACTAATAATGAGTTTGTGGATAATAGCAAAGCTATTTGTGTGACCGAGTCTAAATTAACTAAACTGTAAATAGGAAACCAAAGGTTTTTGTTCTCCCTACTATGCAGTCACTAACGTCAGTGAAACAAATGTGAGTTAAATACATGTATATTTTGATGAATACAGAGTTGGGGCCATGTATCATCCTGGTATTAACAGGTGTTGCCATTGAAAGGAACATGTGTGGTTCCAGCATAGCTTCAATTTATAGTTTCTCCTACTGCATGTAAATAAAACTTAAACTGAACATTCTAAATTGAATTTGGAGAAAATGTTTTCAGTTACCTTTTTTCTTTTAATTACTTAGGAAATTGCTGCACGTGTAAACCAATCCGCTCTGGAGGCTGTCACCCCCTCTCCTTCCTTCCAACAGAGACATGAGAGCATGCGGCCAGCAATGTACAGTACAGAACAGTTGGTCATTTTAAGAGCACATTTCTAATGGGTGTCTGGTGAAGGCTTCTAAAATAACATGATTTGCAGAAAAGGTTTCAGTTGTCTACAGTGACTTTTAAAACCTTTAACAGGATAAAAACAAGTTCTTGAACAATGTAGCAAATGAATTTTTGATAAATATTTTAATGTTCTATGATGTATATTAAGAAATAAATGATGCAGCACTATATCCAGTTTTGGTACTTTACCATTTAAGCCATGAGGCTAATTTGTTGGCTTTTGACAATCTTGATTCAATTTTCTCAATATTTTTAACAACTAGCATCATACTTCTAGCTTTAGGATATTTCACATTCTAGTATGTTAGTGCCGTAACAGTGATGAGAGAAAGTAGTAAATGATTGAAATTGAATCTAGACTGCATTTCTTTTTACTCGGTAATGATAGTATTGTTCCTCTTAAATTTCTTCTAATATTTTGTCTTGTTTTATTTTTCCCAAGTTTCAGAATATTTTATTTGTTTCCACGGTGGAGTTTCATTTGTTATCTATAAGCTTACATCTCTCTCTGTTTTGTTTTAGACAATCTCGGCCTCCGACAGTTCGTACTAATAGCTCTGGGTCTTTGGGATCTGAATCAGCAGCTTTATCAGCACTTTCCTTGGATTCCCTTGTTGCCCCTGACACACCGATACAATTTGACATAATTTCTCCAGTTAGTGAAGATCAGCCTGGTCAGGCAAAAGCCTCAGGTCAATCGGGCAGGTAGGAGAAGCAGTGGAAGAAAAATCCTTGTATTTGTCTGTTTTACAATTACAGAAACAAAAGTAAGGAAAGCGTATCCAGCCAGTAACTTCATCATGTGTATTGTCTTCGCTTTGATGTTTTTTGTGACAAGTATGTAGAGAGCAGGGCTGCAAAACAGTATCTTCGTCACACACAACTGTGAAAATGCCAAGTATTTACTGTAGATTCAAGATGTAGTTTTCCAGTTTTGCAGCAGCTTTTCTCACCATGTTTAACAACTTATGCTTCATAATCATTTGGTTTTAAAAAATATATTTTCCTTTCCTATTGCTTGCTCGCTCAGCACCTTGGGTATTTCCTCTTGGAAACTCAAGAGAAATTTGGTAGCCCTGCCTCCAGGTGATGATGGCATACTGATGACACTCTTCCTAAACTAAAAGGTGAGTGAAAATGATCTAGGCTTCTAGAGCAATCTTCTACAGACAGGTTGAGAATTGCCTTACAGTTATCCCAGAATATAAAACCACTTCTTTCTCTTGCTTGTTTTTGTTTGTTTTATTTTCCCATTCAAAATAAGATGCCTGATAAGATACTGTGCATTGCCTTTACAGAACTGTTTGTACAGAATTCAAGTATTCATCTTTTTTCGTGGATAGTAGATCCCATTCATCTGAGGGAAACTGAAAACTAGTTTGTGACTTAAGTCTTGTGACTTATGGGTGTCTTCTTACAAAAATATTTGAGTTGTGTGTTTGACTCCATGTTGGAGTGTCTGCTACCAGAGAGAAGAAACTTAGAGTTCACACAGGAAAAAAAAAATTTTTAATCGTGTGATGTACAGTATTCAACTCATTTTTCCTTTTTGTTAGAAGAATAATGAGACTGTTAAACAGTGCATCAAATTAAGTATACAACATATTGATTAAAATAGGTTGATAAGACCTGAACTGGATTCTAGGCAATGAAAAACATATAATAGTGTACCTAAAACTTATGTCAACAAGATATTTTTTTATCATATACATTCATGATTTTGTCTCAGGTGGGAGAGATTATAGAGAGACGCAGTCAATATTTCCCTAAAAAGATTTTTAAAAAAATACTACTACATTTGGTATAGATTGGCAATGTGTTGTACTTGTCTTAGTACCATTATCACAATACTTTTTAAAAAATTGTCACTGCGTTTCAGGTACAAATATGAAGTACATCTGTTAGGTGATTTTTTTGCATTTCATTAGACCACAAAAAGCTTAGAATTTACTATTCTGATTCTGAGAGCCTGAAAATGTCTGAGCACCAAGAAAGTCTGGCTGTGGGAATTTTCCTAGGTATATTTGAACAGATGAACAATCTTTTTTTGGGACTCGCCATTGTTCTATACATTTTTTGCCATGCAAACTTTAGTTCAGAGTTTAATTATTTAGTTCAATGATTATCCAAAGTTCACACGCCACTTTTGATTAGTTTAAGTTAACATTTCATTATTAATTTAAAGATTAACAATCCTATCTCATAGGCCACACAAATAAAGAAGACAGACTTATTCTATATTACATATCAAGGCAGATGTTGGATTTATTCTAAAAATGAATTTTAGGACCATATCAGACAATATGGAAAAAGTGACACCTTCACTTGTTTCCTGGTAAAAGCTGATATGAAATTTAACTTTCTTATTTTTCAGCTGTCCTCATTGAGAGTTTTCAGCTATCCCAATTAGCCAAGAGAATACCTTTCCTTTCTCCATTCTCCTTGAGAGCTTCAGCTAGTTTCCCAGCTCCAAATTTTCTTTTTACATTACTTTTTTTCTCTTGAGAAATGCAGACTGGAAGCCTAGAGTATTTTCACTTTATTATAATTGAGAGTAATTATGTCTCTGCTGAGAGTCAGAAATAGCCACATTTCTCTTGACCCTCTAGGAGTAAAACCCCAGGGATGTTTTCAGAGAGCTGCATTTGAGACAAAACCAGTGACTTCTCTGCAGTGAGTAATTCAACAGCTTGAAAAAGTGGGGAAAGGTGTGCTGTTTTCAATTAATCTTTTAGAGGACTAGCTTTTGGGTGCGCTTCCTGAAGCTGTTCAATGAGACTTAATCCCTTAAAACCGTGTCTTTTCAAAAATTAAGAAGGTTAAGTGATTCATTGGGGTTGTATTTATGTGCAGACAACAAGCTCAAATTGCATTCCTACCACAACAGTGGGACAAATAGCACCTGATATTTCCTCTCCACTCAAATGCAGCAGCTTGTGTCTTAAACCCACATCTAGTAAGTCTGTCCTTGTGACTCAGAGATGGGCTATCGATTTTGATCCCAATCTGTGAAATTATTATATGTTGCTTTATTTGATGTAGAATGAGTCTAGATTATATGTCAATGGTTCTTGCACTCTGACTCCTGGTTTAATGTTTTAATTTTTTAATAGACGTACAAACCCATTTGGTGAATCTGGAGGCAAAAAATCTGAAACGGAAGGTAAAACAGGATTTCACTTAAGTACAAAATATTCTTGATTGAGATGCTCTTCAAAACTAATTTGCTTTTTATAGCAGGTATAAAATTAAGACTTGTATGCCATATTCAGTTAAAGCATACTTGAGTGCTTTCTTCATGTATAGCAGATGTCTCTAAGATAATTAGCTCAGCACCCATTTCTGGACTGCTGGATTTCATTAGCACATACTGTATCAGATGAGTCAGGTGAGATTACAATCTGGAAGTCTAACTATTTGAGTCTTTCATGTTCACTAAACCTAAGTGAAAAGCTTAGTAGACAGATGTGTATCTTGCTGTTTCAATAACTGCATCTGTCATTCATCAAAATATTGGAAGTATAATTTTTAGTTAGAGTGGGTTGGAATTTTGTTTATAAGATTTTACTAACTTAGAAATCCTTCTTCTGTGATTAGTCATGGAAACAGTAATGTTTAAATAGGAAAACCCAGAAATGGTTTGGTACTGCTTATTAAATACTCTTATCTGTCTTAGATTCCATTCTTCACCAGTTATTTATTGTAAGATTCCTTGGCTCCATGGAGGTTAAATCTGATGAAAGTCCAGATGTTGTTTATGAAACAATGCGCCAAATTCTAGCAGCCCGGGCTATCCATAATATTTTCAGGATGACAGAATCACATTTATTAGTCAGTTGTGACTGTTTAAAGTAAGTATCCTTCCTAAATTTTACTGAAGTTGACTTTCACAAATATATTTTCAAATGGCCCTTTCAATTTGGTAAAATTTACTTTGTGATTTTGTTTGTTTAATTAACATTTTTAGGTTAATAGATCCACAGACGCAAGTTACAAGGCTCAGGGTAAGTAATTTAAGTGATAATGTTAAAGCAACCAATTATTTTTTCTGATTTTATGTCTAATTTTGTTTGAATACAATTTTCATTCTCTTAAATATCAACAATACTGTGATACTGTGTAATGAGATTTCTAAACAATTTCCCACAAAACTTAGGTTATCAGTTTAGAGAATTATGTATTAAAATGGCTAAGTGAAAAAGACTGTTTTGGGTGATGAATTAATTTGATTAAGTAAACATTTCAAACGGTGGCTTTTTCATTATTTGAAATGGCAAGAGCATAATAAAATTAGCAAGATAGGTTTGTGTAGTGAGTAGTACAAAGTCAGACATTAACATTAAAGTTGGGATGTCAGTTACATGAGTCGGGAAATTCAAAAGATGATGGTTCTAATGCATTATTAAATTGGCCATGTTGCATGTCTTGTATGTGACATGTCTTATGGTCAACTTATTTTTATCTCTATAAATTAATAATACAGAATAATGTCTTGCATTCTAAAAGAAATCAATGGAATACTTGACATAAAATATATCAATGTGTCCACGTTCACCTTCCAGTAACAACCTTAATTTTTTTTTATTTTTGATTTGTTTGCTTAATTGTTTTAGTCTGTATTGCATGAACAATAATGCTTTACATTTGATCTCTGGGTCTTTTTTAGAGAGCCAAAGAGAATTAAATGTGTTCTTAAGTGTCTTAAGGGCTCTTTTTAATAGATGAAGTATGTAAAACTTCTCAATGCTAAAAGCAGCTGTGCATTCATGAACTCTAAGGCCTTAAGTGTAGAGCTGTCTTAGGGCTGTAAGCTGTTAAAGGTGACATAAGGCAATTCATCATGTGCCCAGTGCTCTAAACTGTTTTAGTATGAGGACTCCAAAAAAACTAAATTAAAAAAAAAATTGCGGTGTAACTATTTTAACTTTGAATTGTCATAATTTTAAAACTAATTTAAACTATTTTCTTCAAACTTGGGTTGTTTTCCATCTTTTGTGAAGTTTTGAAAAGAACCCAAGTTTGAAATTTCTAGCTTCAGCCTTTTTTTAATTATGGGAGTGCAAAAATGTCAACTGAACATAATACAAAAAGTGTGTGTGCGCTCAAAGTTCCTGAACGTATTCAGGTCATAGTTTTCAAAAACAATCCATCCTTGGACTGACACCATATATTGAAAATTTAGTCCCAGAAGGAATTTATATGAGAGAGCTGAGTATCTAAAAAAAGTGCGCGTGCACATGCTTAGAAAGGAAACCGGAACTCAGACTTCACTGTAACATTAGTTGTATGCAAATGCTACACTACTCTCTGCACAATATACATTTTTGAAAGATCTGCATGTGTTTGGTCACTGAATGTTTTTGATAACCTGTTTGTTTGCTGCAATGCCAAAAGCATTATCCAGCAATTTGATCAGGATATAATAAAATTCTTTCTACTGATCATGTCCATTTATTTTGTTATTTTAGTAAGCTACAGTATATCGATATCTGGTATTCAAAGATATGTAGACCAAACTTTAAATTCCCATTATTTCATCCTTTTTTGGCAGTTTCCTTTGCCAAGTGTAGTCTTGTACACTACACACCAGGAGAATAAACGCCTTTTTGGATTTGTGCTTCGGTCTTCAGGAGGGAGAGTTGAGAGCCATACAACATCTGTCTGTTATATATTTGAATCAAACAATGAAGGGGAAAAGGTATTACCATGTTATTTACACTTTTATCTTGTTTCAGATCTGAAGTGGATTTCAAGGTCTTAGTTCTCATTCAAGTTGTATGAAGAAATTTTTAGAAGTGGGGTTTTTTTGTTTGTTTGTTTGTTTGTTTTTTGTATGTTTAAAAAAAGTTAGGCTGTCAGTCCAAGGATCTGAAAGTGCTTTAATACACAAAGTCTTTCTGAAGTTGTGGGAATTTTTCTTAATTTTAAAGGAATATTTATTTTTCATACTTTCTGAATATTCAATTTGTTTATATTTAGATTTGCGACTCTGTTGGACTGGCAAAACAGATTGCTTTTCATGCAGAATTGGTAAGATTCTTAAGTAGGGGAAAAAAGTGTGTGGGTGTGTACACACAAAATGCAGTATGCTAAGTATATAGATAATAGCACTATGTGTCTGGCAGCAATCTGCAGATTAAGAATTTCTACAGAGTCTATTGCATTGTATCTAGGTGATATTTAAACTTGTCAAGAAGTGATAAAGATTTAATAGGATTCATACTAAGACTGATTGGAAAAGGGTATTGCAGATACATTTTTTGTTCATTTCAGCAGAGATAAGTCATTTAAGGTAAGAATAATGGTACACATACTTCATTAAATCAAACATTGATATAACTATCTTAAGGAAACTCCTACAAAGTGGTAGTGTTTTATATACCCCAATTTACGAAGATTAGCCTTATTATATCTTTACCTCTTTAGGATCGTAGAGCATCAGAAAAACAAAAAGAAATAGACAAAGTAAAAGAGAAACAACAGAAAGAACTCAGTAAACAAAAGCAAATTGAAAAGGTATGTCTCATGATTACTTATAGTACTAATATTTTCTTATTTATTAACCTACTGCTTATTTATTAACCATGCTGCTTTCATGGCACTGTACCCCAAACTACAACGTCACATTCATTAGTAGAAAAAACACTGTGGGCTTGATTTTACCTGGAAACTCAGCCAATTTGATTTTTTTTTTATTTGCTAAATGTACTAAATTTTGGATTTTGACATCTTTGTATGTCTTAGACTATAGAAACATTTTAGGGTTAAATCTGAACAATTTTATTTCTGTGTCACTTCCTGAATCTAAACTTTAGTAAAGGTTCAACTTTTTTTAAAATTTCCATGTGGTTGGCAGCATTGTTATAGCCAAGCTCTTTGTGGATGATGATGGTATGTCAGTCTTTAGGCTAAAGGCCTCATATTTTCAGTGCTGATAGTCAGCTTTGCAAATTCATGCCGCCTCACCCTAGGCATTGAGCATACCCTGCTACCACAGCAGAGGATCCCTTGATCTGATGCTGCAAGCAAGTTTTAATATTTTAAATTTTAGTCTAGATCCTGACTGAAGCAACCTGAGAAAACATGCATATAAGATGCAACAGATGATGTATTTGAATCAGCTGATATAGAAACTGCTTTTAAAAGTTTAGCCTTTTGAAAAATGATCAACTTTTACTTGCAACTAGGGGGCAGAGTCAAACTGTAACTCTAAAAATATTGTTAACCTAACTGTTACTGTTGCATTGTTTTACTGACTTTAAAAAAATTTAACAAATAATAAAACTCCATAATCAAATGGTCTATTATGAAATCTTATACATCAGAGATCATAAATGTCATATTGTATTTCAAAGTTTGAGTTCTTCTGCAATAATGCTCATCAGTTTAGAATTGAGTTTGCTGGGAATATGAATACATTACTTAGTAGAATAAAATGTTTTCTTGTTAGTTGTTCACATAGAACTAGCTACTGCCCAGGTGGATAAAACTGATGATTAAAATGATTTGTAATTTAAATTAAATATAGATTAATTAAAAACACCTATTAAAATTATATTTGAAATCATGATTGCCTATGTTAAGGCCTACTAAAATAATTTAATTTAAATTTTAAAGAAAATTAAGCAGTATATGTTTGCTGCAAAATTTTTTTTTTTTTTTTTTTTTTTTTTTTTTTAAGTCAAACCACTTAATTGGTGGAAAACATATAGAACCAGTGTTTGTCAGCAGTCGCCTCTTCTGCAGGTGCAAAGAATATTTTCTGCATTTCAGTTTATTCAACCAGTTCAGTTCAATGACTAGCTCATTCAAAGTTCAGAAACCAGTGGGAGTTGAAACAGCAGTAAGGTTTTCCTCTTTAGGTCTATGAATAAAAACTAGATGTGAGAGAATGAAGTCTACTAGTTCTAAAATCTTGAAGGACATCCTGGTCACCATCAGTTCAGTTCATTCACTAAAGATAATATTTCAATAAATCAGTTAGTTTAAAATGCAAAATGTTTTGATGAACTTTTTTTTAATGTATCTAGTACAGTTAAGGTAGTTTTATTTAGTAAATTAAAAAAAAATGTAAACACTGTTTCTGTGCATTTAATTAAATTTGGATTTCCATCCACATACAATGTGATACATCACAAGTAAAAAAATTAATATTCATCTAGTAAATCAGAAATGCATCATTCACTAATTTCTAAAATAATAAATGTACAAATTAAGAATCTGAATGAAGGTAAATTTAAGCTTAAATAAATGTTTGTAGATATATTCTATCCTCTTGATTAGCAAAAAGAAGCACCAAATTTAGCCTAAAAACTGAATTTAGTTGCAAATTAATACTTTTTAATGGTTACCGCCACCAAATGAAAAATCAACCTTTTTTAGGAAAATAACTAAAAAGTACAAATGCAAGACAAGATTAAAATTGATTATTTAAATCAAGATTTCCTTTCTGCTTGAAATCCGTCTACGCTGGTCACTGAAATTATTTGTTCTTCTTCGAGTGATTGTTCATGTCCTTTCCAAGCAGGTGTGTGCACACCGCGTGTACGCCAGCCGGAAGATTTTACTATAGCAGCGTCCGTAGGGTTGGCTTCGGCACCCCCTGGAGTGGCGCCTTCATGGCGCTGTATATAGGGGCCAGCCGACCCTCCACCCCCTCAGTTCCTTCTTACCGCTGGTGACGGCTAGCTGGAACTTCGCTTGCTCTTCAGCAATCGTGGCAGTGTTCCGTCGTTGTTGTAAATAGTTAGTTAGTTTGTTGTTTACTGTTAACTTAGATAGATAGTAGTTGGGGGGTTTTCCCCAAGTTTTCATCGCCCCGCTGGGGCATGCCCGGGTCCCCAGGGTTCAAACTCTGCTGGGACTGCGGGAAATTCATGCCGAAGAGTGACCTGCACTCTTCGTGCTTAAGGTGCCTAGGGAAGAGCCACCAAAGAGATAGGTGGAGTATCTGCAGGGCTTTTCGCCCCAGGACTCTCAAAGATAGAGAGCAGAGACTTAAAGTCCTCCTAATGGAGGCGGCCCTGCGGCCGCAATCAGATCCCGGGCCTACCGAGCCGGCACCCAGCACTTCATCCTCGGTGCGCAGTGCCCCGGCACCGGCAATAAGTCGTGAGGCCAAGGCCCCCAAACCCCGGCACCGGAGAGAGTCGGCACACAAGAAACCAGCCTCGATGAGACATCGTTCCCCATCGCCAGTGCCGGTTAAAAAGAAGAGACCTGTGAGGGAACACTCCCCCCACTGGGACTCTAAGGGGCCGGCGCCGTCCACGAGTGCTACAGGACAGTCCGCGCCGCAGACCCATTCAGCCATCCCGTTGACTCCCGCCCCGGAGAGGATACGGTTAAGTCCGGACAGGCCTAGATCCCCGGATATGATGGAGGAAGTGCGCCTCCCATCGACGCCGGAGGCGTTCGAGGCCGCCTCAGACCTCTTGAGCCTCCCGGTGCCAGTGTCGCCGCACCGGTGCAGAGAACCTCCGGCTACCGCTCGACCCCATTATCAATCTAGGGGCAAACCGGCAATGCTCTCCCCGCGCCGCGCCACTCTAGCGGCACCGGTGCAGACAGCACCCTCTCCGGCGACAGTGGGTACCGCGCCTCCTATGTCCTCCTACTCAGAGACTTCGGACTCGGAGGTGGACTCGTACCGCTCTAACAGATCGAGGAGTAGGCGATCGTCCTCGCGTACGAGTACCCAACCGTACCCGCAGCAGTGGCAACCGCCCCCCCCCCCCCCAGTGGCCGTTCTGGACGCCGTGGGCCTACCACCAGTCAGTGGGTCAGGCGTATGGACCCCACTCACGAGCCGCATCTGTCTCTTCGATGTCGGCGGCCCCGCCGCTAATGCCACCACCACCGGCACCGCCGTCTGACAGGAGTGTGCCACAAAGGGACATGGCACCGCCCAGCCAAACAACGGCACCGATGGGGACCTTGCTTCCAACGCCGCAGGCACCGTCCAGCACGCCTCGTCGCTCGGTGTCGACCCCGGTACCGGCCGCGGTGCCGCATCCTGAGCCCGCACCGGCCGCGCAGCCTGAGTACCGTGTGCCACAGGCCCTCGTAGCGGGAGAGGGGGTAGATGAAGGCCCTCTTCAGGGGATCTCTTCCTCCTCATCTCCGGATGAGGCAGTAGCGGGAACTTCAGCGGCACCGGCCCTAGAGGACAATAGAGTCCTCCAACAGCTGCTTACTCGAGCAGCCCAAAGCCTCTCGATCCAAACTGAGGAGATCGAGGTGGATACAGATCCGGTGGTGGACATCCTGACCCCGTCGGGCCCATCCAGGGTAAACCTACCTCTCATAAAGACCATTACGGACACAACCCGCACCTTGTGGCAAACTCCAGCCTCATTGGCCCCTACGGCTAAAAGGACTGAGAGGCGATATTTTGTTCCATCCAAGGGCTATGAACATCTTTATACACACCCTCCCCCGGACTCCCTAGTGGTAGATGCGGCCAACCAGAGGGAACGCCAAGAGTTTCAGGGAGCTACCCCCAAAAATAGAGAGGCCAAAAAGTTGGACTTGTTCGGGCGCAAGGTATATTCAACGGGGGGCCTGCAGTTGCGCATTGCCAATCAGCAAGCCATAGTGAGCCGGTATGGACATAACACGTGCTCGGCTTTGTCTAGGTTCGCGGACCTCCTTCCACAGGAGTCGCGAACCGAGTTTTCAGCCCTGGTTGAAGAGGGGAGATTGATTACCCGGGCTTCCCTCCAGGCGGCCTTGGACGCGGCTGATTCAGCCTCACGCACATTGGTGACTGGTCTGGTCATGAGGCGCGGAGCCTGGCTTCAAGTTTCCGGCCTCCCTCATGAGGTCCAACAAACGATCCAAGACCTTTCCTTCGAAGGGCCCACGCTCTTCTCGGAGAAGACTGATTCATAGATTCTAGGACTGGAAGGGACCTCGAGAGGTCATAGAGTCCAGTCCCCTGCCCGCATGGCAGGACCAAATACTGTCTAGACCATCCCTGATAGACATTTATCTAACCTACTCTTAAATATCTCCAGAGATGGAGATTCCACAACCTCCCTAGGCAATTTATTCCAGTGTTTAACCACCCTGACAGTTAGGAACTTTTTCCTAATGTCCAACCTAGACCTCCCTTGCTGCAGTTTAAGCCCATTGCTTCTTGTTCTATCCTTAGAGGCTAAGGTGAACAAGTTTTCTCCCTCCTCCTTATGACACCCTTTTAGATACCTGAAAACTGCTATCATGTCCCCTCTGTCTTCTCTTTTCCAAACTGAACAAACCCAATTCTTTCAGCCTTCCTTCATAGGTCGTGTTCTCAAGACCTTTAATCATTCTTGTTGCTCTTCTCTGGACCCTTTCCAATTTCTCCACATCTTTCTTGAAATGCGGTGCCCAGAACTGGACACAATACTCCAGCTGAGGCCTAACCAGAGCAGAGTAGAGCGGAAGAATGACTTCTCGTGTCTTGCTCACAACACACCTGTTAATACATCCCAGAATCATGTTTGCTTTTTTTGCAACAGCATCACACTGTTGACTCATATTTAGCTTGTGGTCCACTATAACCCCTAGATCCCTTTCTGCCGTACTCCTTCCTAGACAGTCTCTTCCCATTCTGTATGTGTGAAACTGATTTTTTCTGCCTAAGTGGAGCACTTTGCATTTGTCTTTGTTAAACTTCATCCTGTTTAACTCAGACCATTTCTCCAATTTGTCCAGATCATTTTGAATTATGACCCTGTCCTCCAAAGCAGTTGCAATCCCTCCCAGTTTGGTATCATCCACAAACTTAATAAGCGTACTTTCTATGCCAATATCTAAGTCGTTAATGAAGATATTGAACAGAGCCGGTCCCAAAACAGACCCCTGCGGAACCCCACTCGTTATGCCTTTCCTGGAGGATTGGGAACCATTAATAACAACTCTCTGAGTACGGTTATCCAGCCAGTTATGCACCCACCTTATAGTAGCCCCATCTAAATTGTATTTGCCTAGTTTATCGATAAGAATATCATGCGAGACCGTATCAAATGCCTTACTAAAGTCTAGGTATACCACATCCACAGCTTCTCCCTTATCCACAAGACTCGTTATCCTATCGAAGAAAGCTATCAGATTGGTTTGACATGATTTGTTCTTTACAAATCCATGCTGGCTGTTCCCTATCACCTTACCACCTTCCAAGTGTTTGCAGATGATTGCCTTAATTACTTGCTCCATTATCTTCCCTGGCACAGAAGTTAAACTAACTGGTCTGTAGTTTCCTGGGTTGTTTTTATTTCCCTTTTTATAGATGGGCACTATATTTGCCCTTTTCCAGTCTTCTGGAATCTCTCCCGTCTCCCATGATTTTCCAAAGATAATAGCTAGAGGCTCAGATACCTCCTCTATTAGCTCCTTGAGTATTCTAGGATGCATTTCATCAGGCCCTGGTGACTTGCAGGCATCTAACTTTTCTAAGTGATTTTTAACTTGTTCTTTTTTTATTTTATCTGCTAAACCTACCCCCTTCCCATTAGCATTCACTATGTTAGGCATTCCTTCAGACTTCTCGGTGAAGACCGAAACAAAGAAGTCATTAAGCATCTCTGCCATTTCCAAGTTTCCTGTTACTGTTTCTCCCTCTTCACTAAGCAGTGGGCCTACCCTGTCTTTGGTCTTCCTCTTGCTTCTAATGTATTGATAAAAAGTCTTCTTGTTTCCCTTTATTCCCGTAGCTAGTTTGAGCTCATTTTGTGCCTTTGCCTTTCTAAACTTGCCCTTGCATTCCTGTGTTGTTTGCCTATATTCATCCTTTGTAATCTGTCCTAGTTTCCATTTTTTATATGACTCCTTTTTATTTTTTAGATCATGCAAGATCTCGTGGTTAAGCCAAGGTGATCTTTTGCCACATTTTCTATCCTTCCTAACCAGCGGAATAGCTTGCTTTTGGGCCCTTAATAGTGTCCCTTTGAAAAACTGCCAACTCTCCTCAGTTGTTTTTCCCCTCAGTCTTGATTCCCATGGGACCTTACCTATCAGCTCTCTGAGCTTACCAAAATCTGCCTTCCTGAAATCCATTGTCTCTCTTTTGCTGTTCTCCCTTCTACCCTTCCTTAGAATTGCAAACTCTATGATTTCATGATCACTTTCACCCAAGCTGCCTTCTACTTTCAAATTCTCAACGAGTTCCTCCCTATTTGTTAAAATCAAGTCTAGAACAGCTTCCCCCCTAGTAGCTTTTTCAACCTTCTGAAATAAAAAGTTGTCTGCAATGCAGTCCAAGAATTTGTTGGATAGTCTGTGCCCCGCTGTGTTATTTTCCCAACATATATCCGGATAGTTGAAGTCCCCCATCACCACCAAATCTTGGGCTTTGGATGATTTTGTTAGTTGTTTAAAAAAAGCCTCATCCACCTCTTCCACCTGGTTAGGTGGCCTGTAGTAGACTCCTAGCATGACATCACCCTTGTTTTTTACCCCTTTTAGCCTAACCCAGAGACTCTCAACACTTCCATCTCCTATGTCCATCTCTACCTCAGTCCAAGTGTGTACATTTTTAATATATAAGGCAACACCTCCTCCCTTTTCCCCCGTCTATCCTTCCTGAGCAAGCTGTATCCATCCACACCAACATTCCAATCATGTGTATTATCCCACCAAGTTTCAGTGATGCCAACAATGTCATAGTTGTATTTATTTATTAGCACTTCCAGTTCTTCCTGCTTATTACCCATACTTCTCGCATTTGTATATAGGCATCTAAGATACTGGTTTGATCTTTCCTCCCAGTTTTGTCCTGACCCTCCTTTCTCTCTGCCAATATAGCCCACACTCCCTCTCGTTTCCGACCCATCTCCCAGGTCTCCATGTTCCCCACTTACCTGCGGACTTTGCTCACCTGTCCCCGTCGAACCTAGTTTAAAGCCCTCCTCACTAGGTTAGCCAGTCTGTGTCCAAATAGGGTCTTTCCCCTCCTCGAAAGGTGAACGCCATCTCTGCCTAGCAGTCCTTCCTCAAATAGCATCCCGTGGTCTAGGAAGCCAAAGCCCTCCTGGCGACACCATCTTCGCAGCCAGGCATTCACCTCCATGATGCATCTGTCTCTGCCCGGGCCCCTACCTTTGACAGGAAGAATCGAAGAGAATACCACCTGCGCTCCAAACTCCTTCACCCGTACTCCCAGAGCCCTGTAGTCACTCTTGATCCGCTCAGTGTCACACCGCGCAGTATCATTTGTGCCCACATGGATGAGTAGCATGGGGTAGTAGTCAGAGGGCTGGATAATCCTCGACAATGCCTCCGTAACATCTCGGATACGGGCTCCCGGCAGGCAGCATACCTCCCGAGATGAAATGTCCGGGCAACAGATGGGCGCCTCCGTCCCCCTCAGCAGAGAGTCTCCAACCACCACTACCCTACGTTTCCTATTCGCAGTGGTGGCAGCAGACCTCCCAGCCTTAGGGGTACGAGGCTTCTCCTCCTTTACTGTAAGGAGTGATGCCTTCTTTCCTGTATCAAGAAGAGCATAACGGTTACCTATTACCATGGCGGGAGGGTTCGGAGCAGGGGTGGAGCACTGCCTGCTGCCAGAAGTAACCAGCTGCCAGTGTCCACCCTGAGCCATCTCCTCCTCCACCAGTGGTGTATCAGCAGTCCTGTGTACTGGGACAGCTACCTCAGCTGTCTCCACATGGACACTGTCCAGGAATTGCTCGTGGATTCGGATGCTCCTCAACCTAGCCACCTCCTCCTGTAGCTCTCCCACCTGCTGCCTGAGAGATTCCACCAGCAGGCACCTTTCACATTGGATGGTCCCCCCAGCCTGGATATCAGTAAGTGGAAATTGCAAGTTACAGTCTCTGCAAAACCACACCAGGATCTGGGTAGAAGCATCCATGCTCAGGTGCTCTGTCTGGCTACAGGCACAGGTGGAGGAGACAGAAGCAGTGCTGGCACAGGTGTTGCGGGTCTTCCTAACCATCGTAAGCCTCCCTCTGTCAAACTCCCGTCTGCAGCCCCCTGTCCGCTGAAAGGGTTGTTTAAGCAAGAAGTTGTAGGTTTTAAGGGGAATAAAGGGAAAACAGAACCGGCAAGGGACCCTCGCCCCTTCCCACTCCCCTTCCCAACTCCCTTGCGAAACTCCCTGTTAGCAGCCCCTGTTCGCAAAAGCTCCCTGGTCGCTTGTGCGCTGCTTTATAAAGCCCTGGCCTGTATGAATGCCCCGCCCACTGATTAAGGCTCAGCCACTTACCAGAGGCTTCTAGCTTTCAAACCTTCCTTTGAAGCTCACAGCTTCCAACTGCCAGCCACAGCACACGGTCCTTCAAACAACCAACCAAACAAGGCCTCTGATAAGAGGCTTCATAGCCTAAAGGATTCACGGACCACCCTCCATTCATTAGGCCTACACACCCCGGTCACCCAGCGTAGGCAGTTCAGGCCACCACAGGCCCCACGGCCGTACCAGCCTCAAAATCGAGGGGATGCCTTGCGCAGAAGGCCAAGGACGGGCAGGAGGAGGCAACAACAGCAGCCCTTCGGCCAGTCATCTGCCCAACCAAGACCTATACAGGGGCCTAGACCACCATTTTGATGGCTTGGTCAAGGACGACCTCCCAGTCAGAACCCTGGATCCGTCCAACCTTACCTTCTCGTCACGTCTGTCCCCTTCTATCGTGCGTGGGCCCAGATCACATCGGACGCTTGGGTGCTTCGCACGGTAGAGAGGGGATATTCTATCCAGTTCTCCTCCCTCCCGCCCCACCAGCCCCCTCCCCGTCCCTCTTCAGGGACCCCTCTGACGAGCAACTTCTCCTTCAAGAAGTTCAGTCCCTCCTCGCATCAGGGGCAGTAGAGGAGGTTCCTCAGGAGCTACGGGGCAGGGGCTTCTACTCTCGCTATTTCCTAATACCGAAAGCGAAAGGGGGCCTCAGACCTATTCTGGACTTGCGGCGTCTCAACAAGTTTGTAAAGAAGCTCAAGTTCCGCATGGTCTCCCTGTCCTCCATCATTCCTTCCCTGGATCCAGGAGACTGGTATGCCGCCCTCGACTTAAAGGACTCATACTTTCACATTGTGATAATCCCTCAGCACAGGCGTTACCTCAGGTTTCTCGTGGGCAATGCTCATCTACAATTTACGGTTCTGCCCTTTGGTCTGTCAGCAGCCCCAAGGGTCTTCACGAAGTGCATGGCAGTCGTGGCAGCCTTCCTGAGCAGGCTGGGGATTCAGGTGTTTCCCTACCTGGACGATTGGCTCATCCAGGGCAGGACCAAGGCGCAGGTGGAGGCTCAGGTGGTCTTTACCAGGCAGACCTTCCTCGAGCTCGGCCTCTTACTCAGCGAGGCCAAGTCCACACT
This sequence comes from Emys orbicularis, assembly GCF_028017835.1. Taxonomy (NCBI): domain Eukaryota; kingdom Metazoa; phylum Chordata; order Testudines; family Emydidae; genus Emys; species Emys orbicularis. The sequence continues at coordinate 106,473,073 of NC_088689.1, forward strand.
ATCTCCAACCCAAAAAATCGAATTCATAGGGGCAGTTGTGGACTCGACACACGCCAGGGCATATCTCCCAGAGGCCAGATTCCGGACTATGTCCAACATTATCCTCTGCCTCCAACGTTACCCAACCACCACAGCAAGAAACTGCCTCAAATTACTAGGGCACATGGCGGCATGTACCTACGTGGTGAGACACGCCAGACTCAGACTGCGCCCACTCCAGTCCTGGTTGGCAGGGGTTTATCGGCCAGTCAGGGACTCCCTAGAATTAGTGGTGACATTACCTCGGCCGGTGTTGGACTCCCTTCAATGGTGGCTCGACCCGCGGGAGGGCCTTTCCTCGACCCCGAGCCCTCCCTATCCCTGGTAACGGACGCATCGGATCGGGGATGGGGTGCACATCTGGGCGGCCTCAGAACCCAAGGCCTTTGGTCACGAGAGGATCTTTCGTTGCACATCAATGTCAGGGAATTACGAGCGGTGCGCCTCGCATGCATAGCCTTCAAATCCCAGCTGGCAGGCAGGTGCGTTTCGGTCCTCACGGACAACACTCCAACGATGTTCTATATCAACAAACAGGGTGGTGCTCGCTCCTCTCCCCTGTGCCGGGAGGCCCTCACATTATGGGACTTTTGCGTAAAGAACCTGACAGCATCCTACCTCCCGGGGACGCACAACGGGCTTGCGGACGCCCTCAGCCGCTCGTTCTAGGGTCACGAGTGGTCTATCCGCTGGGATATAGTACTCTCAATTTTCCGGCTCTGGGGGTCATCCCCAGGTGGACCTGTTTGCCTCCAGCGAGAACAGGAAGTGTCGTCAATTCTGCTCCCTCATGGGATGCAGTCCGGGGTCTCTAACAGATGCCTTTCTCCTCTCTTGGGCACACGGGCTATTTTACGCCTTTCCCCCGATTCCCATGTTTCACAGAGTAATCCTCAAGGTCCGCAGCGATCACGCTCGGCTCATCCTGATAGCGCCTGCGTGGCCGCGCCAGCACTGGTTCACGTCTCTCCTGCACATGTCTATGCGGGTGCCCCTCAGGTTGCCCCTACTACCGGACTTGATCACACAGGATCGCGGTCGCCTCCTTCACCCGAACCTGGAGTCACTCCACCTTACAGCCTGGATGTTCCATGGCTAAACCCTGTGGAGATGCAATGCTCTCATCAGGTCAGGCAGGTCCTTCTTGGCAGCAGGAAGCCTTCAACAAGGACCACGTACTTGGCCAAGTGGAAGCGCTTCTCGTTTTGGGCCACACAACGGGGTCATGCTCCTTTGCTCGCCCCGATCCCTCTTATCCTGGACTATTTACTATATCTCAGACACCTGGGACTGACTCTCTCTTCGGTTCGAGTACACCTTGCTGCCATCTCGGCGTTCCACCCTGGAGCGGGGGATACCTCAGTGTTTGCAAACCCACTCGTTGGTCGCTTCCTCAAGGGCCTTGACAGGTTGTTCCCGCACATTCGTCAACCCATCCCTGCTTGGGACCTCAATTTAGTCCTGTCCGTCCTCACAGGCCCCCCCTTCGAGCCGCTGGCTTCGTGTTCGCTGTTATATCTTCCATATAAGGTCACGTTCTTGGTGGCTATCACATCAGCCCGGAGAGTGTCGGAACTCAGAGCTCTAACATCTGAACCTCCATACACCGTCTTCCACGAGGACAAGGTCCAACTCAGGCCGCACCCAGCGTTCCTCCCTAAAGTGGTTTCCCCATTTCACATGGGTCAAGACATTTTTCTCCCGGTGTTTTATCCGAAACCGCACTCCTCTGTGAAGGAGCGTAGGCTGCATTCCCTGGACGTTCGCAGGGCTCTCGCGTTCTATATCGAAAGGACAAGATCCTTCAGGAAATCAACCCAACTTTTTGTCGCCGTGGCCGACAGGATGAAAGGGCTCCCGGTCTCATCACAGCGAATTTCGGCTTGGATCAGAACCTGCATCCGGGAGTGCTACAGTCGGGCCAATATACCAGCCCCGCCTATCATGGCCCACTCCACAAGAGCGCAGGCCTCTTCCACTGCGTTCCTGGCCCAGGTCCCAACACAGGAAATTTGTAGAGCGGCCACCTGGTCCTCAATCCACACCTTTACAGCGCACTACGCCATCACGCACCAGGCCAGAGATGCTGCTGCCTTTGGCCGCACAGTACTCCAGTCTGCAGTGACCTCCGACCCTACCGCCTAGATTCGGGCTTGTGAGTCACCTGCTTGGAATGGACATGAACAATCACTCGAAGAAGAAAAAACAGTTACTCACCTTCTTGTAACTGTTGTTCTTCGAGATGTGTTGTTCATGTCCATTCCAATACCCGCCCTCCTGCCCCTCTGTCGGAGTGTCGGCAAGAAGGAACTGAGGGGGTCGGTTGGCCCCTATATACAGCGCCATGAAGGCGCCACTCCAGGGGGCGCTGAAGTCGACCCTACGGACGCTGCTATAGTAAAATCTTCCGGCTGGCGTGCACGCGGCGCGCACACACCTGCTTGGAATGGACATGAACAATAGCTCAGTGGTTTGAGCATTTGCCTGCTAAACCCAGGGTTGTGAGTTCAATCCTTGAGGGGGCCACTTAGGGATCTGGGGCAAAAATCTGTCTGGGAATTGGTCCTGCTTTGAGCAGGGGGTTGGACTAGATGACCTCCTGAGGTCCCTTCCAACCTTGATATTCTATGATCTCGAAGAACAACAGTTACGAGAAGGTGAGTAACCGTTTTTTCTTGGTTTCCTATAGAATCTTTTAACTTCCTCTCTACAAAGCATTTACTAATCAAGTTGCCAGTGCATAGCTCTAAATAAGATAATTTCCACCTTTGCAGAGGGGCACTGGAATTCGTTTTCACTGTGGAAAGTTCTGAAGTGAATATTTTCCTCCCTTCTCTTCCTTCCTCCCTGCCTCCCATATTAGGACTTGGAAGAGCAGAGCCGATTGATAGCTGCTTCCAGTAGACCCATTCAGAGCAGTGGAGAGGGACAATTTGTAGTCCTTAGCAGTAGCCAGTCAGAAGACAGTGATTTGGGAGAAGATGGGAAGAAGAAAAGAGAGTCCGAAGCATGAGGCTACTGATCTTGTTAAAACTGGAATCTTTGGACGTATCTGTGGTGAAATGGCACAAATTACGCAAAATAGAGGTGGAGGGTATGCTTATTATATAGAAGACTTAACAATATGCTGACCAGATTATACTTTGTTGTTTTTTCTTTTAAACATTCATTAACTAACTTTGCCTTTTAATGTAAATATGTACCTTCTTCCATGTGTCATAAAGAAGCATGGTGACATTGCCATGTTTGCTACAGAATTACATCTTCCAGACTTCTCTTAATTATGGAAACTTTTTTCACTTACCTGATTGTACAGCTGACTGTTTTGAAGCAAAAATTAATCTTCTGATTGGGCTTCAACAGTACACTGAAATATTGTTCTTTAAATTGCTGTACACAGAACATTTTGTGAGGAACAAAAGTGGGCTTTGAACTGACACAGTGCTAAGCTGTATCTAATTACTGTTGCCGAGAATTGTTTCTGGGTTTATAAAAAAATTAATCTTCAGTAACACCAGATAAATGTGCAATAATTTTAGATTGATGAGAGAGAGATTTTAGTATTTGTTTTATGTTGAATTGGATGGTACTGTGTCCATTTTCTTTTTAAAATAACTTAGGACACTTTCTTGGATGGTAAAAAAGATTTTACTCCATTTAACCTAGATAAGAATTAGAAAGATGTATTTGCATCTTGGTGCATGGGGAATTGTGTTATAAACTCTTTTACTTTCAGGGGGTATACACACTGTATTCTCATTTTGAAGCGAATGTACTACATTCTCAGTTCTCTGTCATGGAACTGTAGTTAACTGTCCTTTACTTGGGGTTTACTTTATAATAAAAAGTATGTTAACATTGTGAAAATGTTGGATTGAACCAGCTGTTTGAAGATCTGCTAAATACCCACATACCTTAGAACCAGTTCACAAAATTTACTAGAAAGAGTTTGGGGCGGGAAGGTGTTTTTGGGTCATTGCATGTAAATGTATTTTGAAAAAAATATTTAATAGCAATAGGGTGCAAGCATACAAATCCTACTTTCTACCTAAACTGCGTGAAGCATTTTTCAAAGGTGTCTGCTTACAGCTCTTAAGCCTGATCTCCATACTACTGCATGATGTACATAACTTATTTTGTACTATATCAAAAGTGCTTTGACCTTATCATCCTGAATAGGAAACCAGTTAATGTAAGAGAATTTATTTATTTTTGCACCGATTACTGTATATAGTGAAGTCCAATGAACAGAAGAAGCATTTATATATCGGTGTCAGGGAAAATCTAGTGTAGTACAGTAATGAGAGGAAATGTACTAAACATGAAAATACAGTTGTATCTCTGGGTCAGTTTCCACTTACATATATTTTCCAGTTTATATAAGGTTTTCTACATGTTCTAAATGTCATTTCTTATTCATTATACAATTTACTGTCTACAGCCATTCCCATGAATAGCTATCCTCCAATCTAGAAGACTGCCCATTTATTCTTGCCAACTTGAAGATCCGAAGGCAGATTTTTCTCCCTGTTCCTGATCCTAGGCTTATAAAAGGCTGGATGGCACCAGGAGTTTTGGACTTTCTATCTCCGCAATTTGCCCTGGCTGCTTACATTTCTGGCTAACTTTGCTCACTTATATTTCTTTCACCAGCATCCCCTTCTTGCAGACCAGGTGACAGCCTACTTCATGCTTATTGCATCTCACAATCTGCCGCCTCTACCTGCTTAAAATCCAAGTAAAAATTTCCAAAAACCCACGGGAAGAATATGAAATCATGTCTTTTCAGTTTCTAGTTTAATAAGTGATCTAGTTATGTCCCTGTGCAGGATTGCTTAGTGGGTTGGCCAATTAAGTGTAACAGCCACCACACTTCATGTGGGAGACAGTATCAACTTGAAGTTTTCTTGATATTCAATTTAAAATTTTCCTTAAGCTTTATTGCATTATTCTTATTGAAGGGATATTTCAGAGAATTGGGATTGTTTGCTCCCATTGGTTGTTGGGACTTTCATACCAATCAGTGTGCATATCTGAACACTACATAGAATTAGTATAGCTTGTTAGAGGGCTATTCTGCCAGTATCCTTTTGCTGGGGTAGTTAATTTCCACCCGACTGACATGGTATTGTAGGGGAGATGCACAAATTGTGTTCAGAAGGCTGTGTTCTAACCTAGATAAATATCTTTGAATTACAGATTGACCTTCTTTTAGTTTAGATGTTGTCTAAAGCTAGAGACAAATTATTTGCCAAAAAGGAACTGTTGTTGGACTCCCATCTATTTGAAGATTTTGTAATACAGGATTCCCATTAACTGACTGCACTAATTCTTAAACTTGGCTGCAACCTGGAAAATGGCCACAACTTACCAGTTTGGCCAGGATAGGGTTCCTATCAGTCTTTAGATAACAAACTAGATGACAAATAGCATTGAATTGGTATCTCGATTCTCAAAATTGTAGCGCAAACATCCAGTCACAGCAGGAAGCAAAACAAATAATACAAATTTAGATCCTACAGAATGACTATAATAGATCTCAGGTACCTTACCTGATGTAATTGTCAATGAAATGAGATGGCGCCCATGGCCTAGGAAGAAATATACATCATATTCTTTATATCCGTTTTGGAAGCCTACAGACATCAAATGCATCCACATTAGGTCAAGGCAGCAGCAGCACCTGGAAAATATGCTGTACCAGGGAATGTGGGACCCAGCCTGGAGGAGACTAGGGAGGAGGCCCATGCCCCCAAACCCTTCTGTCCACTCATAAGCATGCCATGTTTATAGGACAGGAGAGAGAGAGCCTGGTGTGATGTCAGCAAGTAGCAGGCAGAATAGGGTGGGTCTTGCTCCATTCAAGGGTTTTGAATTGTCCCAACTCCCAGCAACTTTAAATCATAAGTCAGCAGGATAGATGATCTCCCAGAGGGGCCATTGAAAGCCTTGGAAATTAGCCATTTAATTTTTGATTATCAGCACTACCTAAATAGTTTAATTTATTCTCAACCTTTCTGTAAGTTAAACAAGTCACTTCAGTCATGATAGTCAACGCCTAATCTTTTTCTACATATTTCACAGAAACCATTTTAGGGGAATGTTTTAAGAGTTTCTAAAAACATTTTGGGATTATTTTTTCTTATCCTTTGGCTTTTAAGCCAGCTGGTTTAGTTATCCTGAGTCTAGCTGTCCATGGCTCACAGGGAGTCATAGATATTTAGACTATTTCATTTCTTGTTAAAGTACCCTAGCATAAATATTAGACTTACTTAAGCCTGGAAAGGCTCTACAAGGAATAAGAGGGAAGAGGTGTGTGTGTGTGTGTGTGTGTGTGTGTGTGTGTAGGTGCGTAGAATTTATTATGGTATGTAGGTCTTTAAGATGTGACCTGATATTATTGCATCTCTTCCATTTGTTTCTTAGTTTCTGCATTAATGTCATGATAGATAATTGTTTGAGCCTGATAGTTGAGGAGCGAGAAGCATCTTTTTTTCTAGCATCTTAGCATGACTCAGCTACTAAAAAGAAGCTGAAAACCCATTTCTTGATGTTGGAAGTACCTTAAGAAAGGAATTGAATAAAGTGGGTGATCCGGGAGGTATTTGAAGTGACTGAAAAGAGAGGTCTTTAGACTTGGTAAAACAGTTTAATTGCCTACAGGGGATTAAAAACAGATGTAAGGCGATCCAGAGAGAGCATTGAAGGAAGTGGAGGCAGCATGAGGAGAGTGCATGCTCAAGGAGATTAGGGGGCTAAAGTGAAGAGATGGAGATGAGACTAGTAGTGAGAGAGGTCAGGCATACTTAGTTTGCCGTGCTTGAGAGATGGGGGTGCCTGGATCTGTGACCCAGAACTACTTCAAAGCTGAGAGGGGTTTGCCAGAGTTAACCCTGATAGAACCACCCAAGCCTCATATATATATGGGGCATGTACTGGTAATTTTTTACAAGACCCTGTATTTCCTGCCTTTCCCTTCATGCATGTCTCCCTTGGCCTCATAGCAACTGGGAGCGACCATTTTTCCCTCTGAATTATGAATTCTCATGGCGCTGGGCCACGGCAGGGCACTGGTCTCATTTAAGGTGTATCTACGCAGCAAAAGCTATGCATGGAGCTAGCCTACTTGACTTAGTTTGAATCTAGCTACCGAGAGTACAGTAGCAGTGAAAACAGCGTGGCATGCGTGAGCAAGCAGAATATATACACAAGGTCTGTGCTGGGCTCGTACTACTTGCACTGAACCCTGCATTGTGCTGTCTTCATTACTACGGTTATCCACACTATTGGGATTCAAGCTAGTTCAGGTAGACTAGCCTGTGCACAGCTTTGGCTGTGTAGAGGTACCCCTGCTCTGGCAGTGAGTAAGCAGGTAGGGCTAGTGAGCCTCCTGCCATAGTCTGGAAGGGATCTAAAGTCACTGCTAAGGGAGATGGAAGGATGAAGAACAAGGCCAATTACTAGTAGACAGCGGTTGAAGGATAGATCAGCCCTGTGGTATAAAGCAGATTAAGAAGGTACCATCCCGCTCTCATGAAGGGTAGTATTACCTTCCAGCTTTATTGTTACATAGCCTATGTCAAAATAGCTGTTTGGCCGTGTGGAGTGGATTTTACCCAGCAGAACATGTGTGAATGTGTGTTAGTTTCCAAATGTAATTGCTCCTTTCAAACAGTGGTTTCAGGTTAGCTTCTGGGAGCTGTAGGAGGTGATTTTTTTCCATATGTCACAGATTTTGGAACCAAATTTTGTGTAAAATTTGCAAGTCAATCATTGGGGAAAAGTGGTTTTGCCAAGATTTTTGTAAACTTTTAATAAATGACAATGATTGAGTGGCGTGCAGAGACTCTAATAAGTAATACTTTTTTAAAAAACACATAAGCTCCATGTTCTTAAGTTAGCTAATTTGGCATGGTTTTTCCTACATTAATGTTTGGCTATGGTTGGTAGATTGCTATCAAAGTGCATGTTGGAATAAGATTGAAATATTGATTAGAAACTCTTCATTCAGTTTTCACTTCTATTTAAATACTTTGCCCTCCCATCTTTCTGCTACTGGGTAAATTATATTATCTATAGCACCTGAAGTCATGGTCCTACAACGTGTGAAACCAGTATGTTTGGCCTTTTAAAAGCTCAGTTACCTAGAAATAAGAGTTTAAAATGCCATTTAACACACATGCATTGTGGCAATGCCGTTGGTTAGAATTAATCATCTTTTTTATTGCTAAATTGTATCCTCATAGTTGTCACCACTTAACTAAAAAATAAGTGGTTAGCATGCTTGTTGCATGACGTAGACTTAAATTTTATTCAGGTGAATATCCAGTTTTATTCATCCAAGAGGTAAATCCTGATGTTCACATGTTTCAGGGTAACCTAGGTATTGTTACATACATTCTTCATGTATGTAAGGATGGGCGTTTATGGCTATGTAATGCATTGTGTTATACTGTGTGTATATCCCCCTCATAGCCAGGAAAAGTTTTTCTTTTGACACTGCCATTCTAATCAAGTTTAAAAGGTCCATGGTGTTGTTCCCTCAGGAACTGAATGCAGTCAGTTAAGAAACTCATTTGCATATGTAGTCTATTACATTATTTCTGGGGTCTGGAAGAGAAAATCAGATGAAACATTGTTAGTAATCATGATGCTGGCGTTGACTCCATGTTTTAACAATAGGAATTAGCTGATTTTTTTCCTCTTCTGAAATCTAGTCAATTGTGCTCAGTTACATGAGTGTAAATTCAGAGTAATTCTAGAGATAATTAGAGTCTTCAGTGGATTTATTCTGAATATAGGCCCTATGTGTATGTTTATTTTTATAAATTAGAATTGACAGTTGCACTGGGTTTAAGAAGAAGGTAGGGTTGTTTAATTAGTGATTAATAATCTCATCTCAAACATTAAACAAAACGTCTCTCCTGACCTGCAGGTAGTCTGTTTTTAACTTTTGCGTAATTTGAAGAATTGCAGATAGGTTTAAGGAGTTGTTTGTTTGTTTTGTTTTAATGACTCTGCATCTCACAATACACGCTGTATTCCAACACCCACTCCTCCACCACCACCCCCAGAAAAAAAGAACTGAAGCATTTGTTATAAGTGAGAATAATAAATCTGTAATGTTTCTTTAATCACAACTTCTACAAGTTAATTCCTTCATAATTCACACACAAACAAAGACAGTCATTGCCTGCATCTTACTCAGCTTTTTTAAGAGAGAACTTTTTCACGTATTGAGTGAAATCAGGAAAGACACATTGTCCATTGTAATAATTGACCCTTCTTACTTTGTCTTTCCTCCCTTGCTCTCTGTCACAGAAACTCTCTTGTTTACTAGAACCCCCAAAGTTTCTTTACAGGCAATAAGGTAATTTTCTTGTGCTTACAGTGATGTATAATTTGGCATGAAAATATTGTCACTATGCCATTGTGCCTGCATTGGTGTTCCATAATGTTTATATGCAAACTTAGGATTTTGTAAAATATAGTCAGGTGATTTTATAATGTAGTGGATTGGTCAAAATTTTACCATAATGTAACTGGATTGGTCCTGTTCTAGTGATGTATAAGTAATTTTTCAATGTTTTTAAGAGCCTTATAAAATTTTCCCTGAACATTTGTATTAAAGCAATCATCATCTCAAATGGTTATGCCTAGTATCAATTTGATAATTGGTTTAAACTCAGAAATATAGATATTAAATGTGTTAGCCAGGGCTTCAGTTAATTTGAGTTCACTAATAAAAAGTTCAAAGTTGGCTTTGTACAATAGTCTTTATTTGAATTAGACTTACTTTAAAAAAATCGAGTCTTTTTTCTAATGCTTGCTTCCAAAAAAAAATTAGCACATTACTAATATGGTTTTGTTCTTTTTCCACTAAATATACAATTTCAGAAATAGCTAAAGCCCTATGTTGTCAAAATGTATTTTGATTCTGTCAGTAAATCAGGAATGTTACCCAGATATATTCAGTGAAACACTTTATTGTATTTAATAAAAACAAAACGGAGGGGAATTATTCTGATTTATTTTTGGAACTATCGAAGACTGAACAGTAAAGGAAAACATTCTTGTTACATAAGTTGGCTGTTTTAATGCACATCTTGTTTGTTTTGTCACATGCGTGCATAGCACTTTCTAAAGAACTGCGGTTATGTTAATGAACAGAATTGATGGGTACAGAAGTTTACCAGCACAACCTGATAGTATCAGACCCATTAATACAGCTACTAATGCATATTTCCCACCTGCTTATTAGTTTTGTTCAGTACTTGAGTAGGCAGCCTGTAAGAAGCTATGAGTCATAAGATACTAGTCCAATCTGTATTTTATAAAGTTTATAGATTTTTCTGAGGGGGAAATGGACTTTTGAATTATGTAACTTAAGTGATACAGATGCATGTATAAATAAAAATCTATACTTACCTGAATATAAACTTGATTATGAAAAAATAAATACTATTAATGCCTGTCACGTTTATTGAACTGCTCATTTTTATATATCTATTTGTTTCTTCTGCAGTATTTTGCACACTTGAAACTGTTCCTAGCTTTAAGAAATGTAAGGGTTTGTAAATGTTTAGCTATGTACTGCACTGTATTGTAGTGCAAATTCATAATTAATACATAAGTATATCCAAAGCATTATTCAGTGCATAGTGGCATTGCCTTTTCCTCCCATACAGCAGTGACTGATCTTACGACAGTATCCAATAATGTGCCCTTTTCAAGTCCCATTAGGGAAACGGTCTCCATTTTATCACACACCGGGCCTAATCATAATTCACATTTTACATCTTCCAAGTTCTGCATTAACATTGCATTGGATGGTATTCAAATGCTACACATGTGAAATTCAACCAATACTCTCTAAACTCTTTCCCAAAATATGGCAATAGGGGGGAAATTGAGGGAGCTGGTCCAAAATATACTCCAAATATCTGTGGACATCCTTATAACTTTTAAGAGGAAAAAATAAGATTGCTCTAGGTCATATTATATGTAGACCAGCGCTTAATTACTATGGTGACAGGACATTTAAATACCAAGAATGAGATATGGAACTACCCTATCTCACAGGAAAGCAGATGTTGAATAAAAAAACAAACGCTGAATGTTTCACTACATACTGGCGCTCTGTTTATAACAAGAATTCTATGGCCTTTAACCCCATTTCACTGCTTAAAATTGGGGACTGGCTAATTGGATGAAATAACAAAGCTTAAGTAGTCAAAACCTTGTCAAACAACTTCATCTTCCTCCCAGCTCTTCTTGGGTGGGAGCAGGGGGAAAGCCTCTCCCTGATTCTAGTCAGAAACTGAAATACCCCAGTGTAGGTTGTTAGGACAGTACTTTGGTTCAACAGAAGCAGGATGTAGAAGTATAGCAAGAGTTGCAGCTCCAAAGAAGTTTGGAGAAGAATTTGAACTCTTGGTTACAATCTGACCCACATATCTTGAAGGACACTTCCCATTCCATATGTTGTTTGAAAATGCTGACCTAAACATTGATGCTAGATAACTTTAAAATATTATTGCCATTACCTGTATTTGCTTCTGTTAAGTTCTGGATGCTTTTTCTGCTATGAGGGCTACATGTTGGGTTTCCAATACTTTTTCTGTACTCTACTTTTTTTATTTTTATCCAGAAAAATTTTCACCAAAGTGACTTGTTGGTTTTTAGAAGCTAAAATCCCAGTAGTGAAAAAGAATTGCATACAATACAGTCTTTGTCCACTTGCATACTCTCTCCAAAATATAGGCCTATGATTCTATGCAGTTGGGTTAGTGGGTTCCTATCCAGTTTCCTTGTCCATAAAGATCATATTCTTTGTACAGTATATATTCTTTCAAACGATTGGGCAGTGGAAGGAAGGTCATGAAGACAGGACAACGCAGACGCAAATGACCCATGCATTTCCGAATCTTCAGACGACAAAGATGTTTCAATGAACGTGGATTTGCTTAAAAAAAAAAAAAAGAGAGAGAGAGAGAGAGAGACTTTGTCTGTTACCAATCAAACAAGAAACAACTTCACTTTTGCATGATAGCCCCAAGCAACATTTGAGAAACTTTGGTCCAGATTTTGATTCCCTAACACTTGTTGCATAGTATGTTAATTCTGAACACACTCATTGAAATCACGGGTGCTTCCTAGAAGTAAGCAGCTACCCAACATGTGTGAGGGTATCAGGATCTGGCCTTTTGTAAGGGTACGTCTACACTACCCGCTGGATAGCGATCGATCTATTGGGGATCGATTTATCACGTGTAGTGTAGACATGATAAATCGATCCCCAATCGCTCTCCCGTTGACTGCTGAACTCCAGCTCGGCGAGAGGCGGAAGCAAAGTCAACGGGGAAGCTGCGGCAATCGACCCCGTGCTGTGAGGACGCGAGGTAAGTCGAACTAAGGTACGTCGTCTTCAGCTATGCTATTCTCGTAGCTGAAGTTGCGTATCTTAGGTCGATTCCCCCCCAGTGTAGACCAGGCCTAAGTAATCACCAAATACATCATAGTAACATTTGAAAGTGTAATCAACTGAGGCATTAGCCTACTTTTTGTGAATCTAAGCTTGAAACACAAATTAACTGAAGTTTGAAGAAAAAGTTCGGCAGAGGGTAATTTAGGCCTAAAGCATAAAGGGGTTGTCTGTTGTCTCATTAAGGCACAGAGGCGGGAGAATAATAAAAAGACTACAATGAGTGGTTAGGGTGTTTTAACTTTTCCTTATTACATAGCCACATCCTTGCCCCTTTATTTTTTTAACTGCACTTGCAGTTACTAGTGGGGGAAATGACAGGGCCAGATGAGCTAACAGCTCTATGTGACTAGAGTAAAATAATCTAATTGGAAAGAAACAGCCAATTTATATACTTTATATAAAGACCTGAGTTTATTGCAGCAGCAATAGTATAGGAAAAAGCTTTTAGTCCTGAGCAACATAAACAAAACGAAGTATAAGTATATATTTCTGTGGACTCAATGTGCATGCATTTAATTAAGTTACAGTAAGTATATCCTACTGCTGCTTTGTAACTAAGGAACTCCCGAACCACCCAAAATGATACACATGCTTACAGATTTGACTTAGTAATATTTTTATCGCAAACACTTCCGAGGCCTACTATATTTGGAAATTTTACTTCAGTCTGAAGTTTAATTGATTTTTGTTATAAGGATGGGCAGGACAAGGCAATGCTGGCTCAGATTCTCCAAGGTAAGTAGGTGCCTAACTCCCAGTGAATCAATAAAAGTTAGGCACCTAAATACCTTTGAGGATCTGGTCCAATGATGCCAAGATGATATAGCAAATAAGCAAGCCAAAAAGTAGTGTCCTCTAGAGTTTTGAAATATCCAAAACTCGAAACATCTGACACTTACTCAAAATGGAATTGATTTCTGGCCATAGTGTCTGTTCCTTGAGAACTGCTTTCAGCTTACAGCAGATGCTAACATGATCAACATAATCTAGCATCACTCGCACTACTTTCCCAGCTACGTGCTTCAGCCATGACAGCGTTATCACGTCACAGAACTAAGAGGGGGAAAAACAACATATTTAAGAGTATAGCATTCAACATTTCTGTGACTCATTTCCCCTTTTCAAATTCCTCTGCAGGACATAAACAATTAAATTCTCAAAGAAAAGCCAGGAGTGGGTGAGTGCTGTATCACTCAGAGGTTGGACAGGTTGTAATAAGCTTCACATAAATCTTCAAACAGAATGTGAAAAACTGATGGCTAGTCGCTTTCAGTCTCAACTAGCTTAAAGCCATTGTGAAAGTTACATGGAAGTGAACATTCAACCAGTGGGTTTAAAATGTGCACATCAGTGCATGCGTTTGTTATAATACAATAGGGAAAAGGGTTTAGAACCACATATGCACTTGTGGTAACTGCGCACCCACACTTGTAGGTGTGAGACGTTACATTTGTATTATACTGAAAATGTAAAGATGAGCTGTGAAGCAAGAAAAAATATTTTTGTTTTAGTCCTTTGCAATTCATAAAGATTGCCTCAAGTGTGTGTTTTTTTTAACCTGAATATGAAAAACTGCCAGTTCATGGTTTGTTCTCTTTGCTAGAGGCCTTCTTTGGCATGATTGTTGCAAGGCCTGAATTGTAATGTCACATAAAGCAGTTGCCTGTGCTGCAGGTCTTCCTCCATCCTAAATCATAACATGTTTGGACAGAGAAGGAGTTATTGGATGAGTGGAAGCTCAGGCTACAGCTTTGTGGCATTCCATTTCAAGTGATGATATGGTTTTTGTTAAAGTCTTCCAGCAAAGAAAGCCCTAATACTTCTAATATAAAACAAACTATAAAGAAGCAGTAAAGGGCAAAAAGAAAACTTGTACCGTAACTAGAATTCTTCTAGCTGTATGGTCGCTATCTGTATTCCATCCTGGGTGTGCATGCGCTCCATATGCCTGAAACCAAAAGATTCTTGCCAGAAGTGTCTGTTGATCCATTCCTGTATCCCCTCCTCTTTGTGCTCTGAAATGAGAGCCTATGGAGTGGGGCGGACCGACTGCCTCTCCAGTTGCCTTTTTACTACAAACGGCCCTAACATAAGGATCTACAGCAGAGGGGAAGAAGGCCAGGTAGTGGAATACACAAAGACTACACATCAAAAAACTGTGGGTAAATAACCTTTCTTTTTTCTCCAAGTGATGGTCCCTATGTGTATTCCACAGTGTACACAGTCCCTATGTGTATTCCACTGTGGGTGACTCACAAGCAGTATTCATTGAGGAGGAGGATGCAAGGACCCTTGCTTACCACCGATGGCACTGCTCTACAGCCAAAATGCTTTACTAATTCTGGGTCTCTGAGAACGAAAATGATGCTTAAAATTGTTGATTGGCTCTAGTTTTCAAGATATGCTATTGGGTCAGTATATACCACCCTTGACTTGGGAATGGCGGAGGATAAGTGAGTTATAAAGGGAAGGGATCTCAATTTAAACCAGAAATGACTAAAATACATCTTTGACTGGATCTATGAATAAATCTATGACTGGGTTTGGACAGTACTTGCTTTTTAGGCAAAACAATGAATGATGCAATCTGAAGCTGGTATAGCGTCATACATGATATGAATTGCATCATGTTATTCCTATAAGTCATGGATGATGCAATCATAATGAAGCTTACATCACTCTGCTGAACAAATTGCCCTATATCAGCTCTAGAAATCATACAGTGTCGTGCTCTCTTATTTGTCAATGTTTGATTTTGCAAAGGGACACATTTCTGTTTCGCCAAAGTGAGCAGAGATGCCTCGTACTTGTGTGAACAGTGCAGATAACTTCTGCTATGTTTGTGGTGAAGTGACTTTTGCATCACAAAAGCGAAGTATAACCACTATGGTTAAGAAAGCCTATCACCTTTATTTTGGCTGCAAAATTGGAGCTCAGGACAAGAGGTGGGCCCCACACATATGCTGCAACACTTGTGCAACAAATCTTCGCCAGTGGTTGAACAGGAAAAGGAAATCTATGCCTTTTGCAGTGCCAATGATTTGGAGAGAGCCAACAGCTCATACCAGCAGTTGTTACTTCTGCATGGTGCCTCCAGTTGGGAAAGGTGTGTCAAAGAAGAAAAAGTGGCCTGTGCATTATCCAAACATTCCATCAGCTATACGCCCAGTACCCCACGGAGAAGGACTGCCGGTTCCTGATGCACCAGAATTATTCTCACTTGAGTCAGACGAGGAAGAGGATGAAACTTCTGGTCCTGAACCATCAATGTCACAGGACCCACATTTTCTCTCATCCTCCTCCTCTGAACCACACCTCATAACACAAGGGGAACTGAGTGACCTTGTCAGGGATTTGGAACTACCCAAGAGTAAGGCAGAGCTATTGGGCTCCAGACTACAGCAGTAGAATCTCCTGGCAGGTGATGTTAGGGTTTCCATGTTCCGTGACTGTCAAAAGGATCTTGTCCCATTCTTCTTCATGGAAGGTGATCTTGTAGCCTGCAACAACATCGATGGTGTGATGGCAGCCCTCAACATCGTTCACGATCCAGATGAGTGGAGACTGTTCATTGATTCATCGAAGACGAGTCTTAAAGCTGTTTTACTGCATAATGGCAATGTTTTGCCATCAATTCCAGTTGGGCATGCAGTCCATATGAAGGAAACCTATGACAACATGAAACAACTTTTGAGGTGCATAAACTATGACCAACATCAGTGGCAGCTTTGTGGCGATTTGAAGGTTGTTGCTCTCTTGCTTGGTCTGCAGACTGGATACACAAAGTACTGCTGTTTTCTCTGCGAATGGGATAGTCGTGCAAGAGATTCCCACTACATCAAGAAAGATTGGCCACTCCGACAGTCATTGGAGCCTGGGAGGAAAAGTGTTCAGCATCCACCACTTGTTGAATCAAGGAAGATTTTGTTACCACCCTTACACATCAAGCTGGGTCTGATGAGGAACTTTGTCAAGGCCATTGACAAAACACAAGCAGCTTTCAAGTACCTCCGTGGAAAATTTCCAAGGTTAAGTGAAGCTAAGATAAAGGAAGGTGTCTTTGTTGGTCCTCAGATTCGTGAACTTCGAGATGATGCATTTGACCATGCAGTGCGTGGCAAGGAAAAGACGGCCTGGAAAGCCTTCCAGTTAGTGGCAATAAATTTTCTCGGAAACAACAAGGCAGACAACTACAGGTTGTTGGTGGAAAACCTCCTCAAGGCATACAAAAGCCTTGGTTGCAACATGTCACTAAAGATACATTTTTTGCACTCTCATCTAGATTTTTTTCCACCGAACTGCGGAGCAGTGAGCGACGAGCACGGCGAGCGATTTCACCAGGACACTGCAACAATGGAGAAACGCTATCAGGGCAAATGGAGCCCATCAATGCTTGCAGACTATTGCTGGACAGTGACAAGAGTTGCTCCATTTAATGAATACAAGAGACAAGCCAAGAAGCGCCGAGTAGACATTGAATAGGACTAAACTATGTACATAATAGTTTTTTGCCTTTTGTTTCATAATACATTTTATTTATATAACCCTTTTGCTGATTTTTAAAGTGTTACATAAACAGGACAGGTGAAATATTATCATGTAAAGCAACCATAAACACATGAAAAGACCTAGGTTTACAATTTATGATTAAAACTCTACTATCTACACAATATACATAGACATAAAATGTAAAAACTTAAATATCTTAGAAACAGTAGCCAATCAGTTGTTTTAATTGTCATCTTTGAATTCAGCACATCAAAATACATAATAAATAGCACATTTTATCTCTGAAGCAGACGACTTCTCAAAAATTGTAGACCAGTGAGGACTGCCCTGTTGAAGGATCCATCAGCTGTAGCAGTTTGCATCATGGCATAATCAGCTCCTGAAGGAGTGAACAGAGTCTCACAGAACTGCAGGAGAGGGACCTCTCAAAGTGAAGTTACCAATACAGACTGGACACTAGTCGATTGGGCCATCACACCTTGTGGGGGAGGAACTGCAATTAACTTGTAACAAAGCAGTATGCAGGCCAAAATCCATTTGGAAAGTCTCTGAGAAGAGATTGCTTCCCCTGTCATGCATTCCATAAAGAATATACACAGCCTAGGTCAGTGTTTTTCAAAGTTCAGGTCGCGACCCAGTACTGGGTCGTGGCATGTAAGGCATCAGGTTGCCTTGCTCAGCACCCAGCGACCCTAGCAGCTCTGATCAGCACCACCGACCGGGACGTTAAGAGTGCCGTCAGCAGTGCTGCCCAGTTAAGGCAGGCTAGTGCCTACGGAAGCAGCCAGCAGCGGGTTCAGCTTCTAGACAGGGGGGCCACAGGGCTCCGCTTGCTGCTCCCCCTCCCCCTCGAACACCGGCTCTGCACTCCCATTGGCCTGGAACCAATGGTGGGGAGGCGATGTCTGCAGGCGAGAGCTGCATGGAGCCACTTGCACACCTCTGCCTAGGAGCTGGACCTGCTGCTGGCTGCTTCAGGGGCGCAGCGCGGTCCCCAGTGCCAGGACAGGTGGGAAACCTGTCTCTGCACCCTGGCTGCGCTGCTGACCAGGAGCCGCCGGAGGTAAGTCTGTGCCCCAATCCCCTGCCCCAGCCCTGAGCCCCCTCCCACACCGTAAACCCCTCATCCCCAGCTCCATTGGGTCGCAGGCATCAACGATTTTCTTCAACTGGGTCCCCAGAAAAAAAGTTTGAAAACCACTGGCCTAGGTGATCTCCTAAAGGATTTAGTCCTTTGCAAGTAGAATGCCAAAGCTTGATGGACGTCCAGAGAATCAAGTTTTCCATCCTCACTGGTGGCATTTGGCTAGGGGACGAAAACGAGCAAGTGAGCAATCTGCTTTAGATGAAATTCCGAGATCACTTTGGGGGTGAATTTTGGACATAATCTCAGGGAAACTTTGTCCCTATGGCAGACTGCGTAAGGCAGATCAGCCATAAGAGCCCCCCGTTTACCCTCTTTTCTAGATGAGGCGATGGCAACCAGAAAGGCAACCTTCATTGATAGGTGGACTAAGGAACATGAAGGTAAGTGTTCAAACAGAGCCTTTGTTAATGCTGATAGGGCTACACTTAGGACTACCATATCGAGGTAGTTTCATTCTTGGAAGACAGGTTCTGACGATCTTTTAGAATGCCTACTGTAACAGGATGGGCAAAAGGTGCGCTGACATCTGCTAAGTGCACCTGCAGGGAGTGAAGATATAATCCTGAAGTTTTTAAGGAGAGAAGGTAGTCCAAAATGGCAGGGATTATCATCCTGATAACTCTCTGGGGTTATCAGGCGGCGGCACCAGATGGAAAATATTTCCCACTTTGCTGTGTAGCACTTCCCTGTGGAATCCTAAGGATGGATTGTACTGCCTCCAAACGTGCCTTTTCTAGGTTTGTCATCCATTCAAATACCAGGCTGTTAGGTGGATGGATGCTGGCTTGGGATGTTTGAGCTTGTCTCTGTCCTAGGTCAACAGGTCCAGGAAGACTTGGATACAGATGGGCATGCTGGCATCTGGAGAATGCTGGCAAGCCAGAATTGTCTTGGCCATTTGGGAGAAAGCAATACCACCAATGCTCCCTCTTATTTGATATTCCTCAGAACTCAAGGTAAGAAGGGAATGGGTGGGAAGGTGTATGTCAGTGGGCCCAAACATTGAACTAGAAATGCGTCCCCTCTGGAGCAGTAGGTCAGACATTTCCTGTTTTTCTCAGATGCAAAGAGGTTCCAAGATAAGGAACCCCACTGCTGAAATATGTTCTGTACTACCAACTCATGTAGGCTCCCATTCATGATGCCTAGAGAAGTGCCTGCTGAGACTGTCTGCTAACATGCTGTATACCCCTGGGAAGTGCACTGCTGAGAGGGTGATCTGGTGGCAGATACACCTGTTCTACAGATTGACTGTTTCTATGCAAAGAGCAGTGGACCTTGCTCCCCCCTTGTTGATGTAGTACTCTGTTGTCAGGTGTGACTTGGATATGCAAGGTCTGAATGAAGGGTAGGAAATAGTGGCAGGCCTCATGAACTGACTGTAACCATGAGG
Organism: Emys orbicularis; assembly: GCF_028017835.1. Lineage (NCBI taxonomy): Eukaryota > Metazoa > Chordata > Testudines > Emydidae > Emys > Emys orbicularis. The sequence goes on from NC_088689.1 coordinate 106,492,648, forward strand.
TAGGTATGCTTTAGCACTGATAAAGTCCAGGGTCGCCCCAATAAAGTCTATAGTCTGTGAGGTGGGAATTAAAATGGATGTTTCTATTTTTACTTGAAGCCCCAATTAGTGTAGGAGACTGAGGAGAGATGTGGTTGCCATCTGTACCACTTGATGAGAGTAACCAATCATTGAGGTAGGGGAACACTGATGAGTCCTGGTGGCAGAGGCGGGCTGCCACTACCAATAGCCTCTTTGCGAATACCCTTGGCACTGTTGTGAGGCCAAAGGGGAGCAGCACTCTGTATTGGTAGTGGTCCGGGCCCATGGTGAATCTCAGGATCTCCTGTGCACAGGGCGATGTCTATGTAGAAATAAGCAACTTTTGAATCAAGATGTGTGAATTAAATCAAGCCAATTGCCCTTGTTCAGTGAGGGAACTATGGAGGCAGCTTAAATATCCTGAACCTCATGCGACAGATGAACATGTTCAACTGTTTGATATCCAGAATGGGTCTCAAGCCTCCTCTCTTCTTGGGAATGATTTTGAATAAAATTCTTTCCCTCTGTGCTGGAGAGGAACTGGTTCTATGGGCCTTATTATGTTCCAGTTTGCAGATCGTACTGGTGAGTGGCTCTCTGTTTCATGCATGCCCTGGACCAGTGGTGTAGGGATCTCCCTTGTCAGGATCGGTTCCAACAGAATCAGGGATTCTGGGTCCACCATGTAGATACACTGCCCCTGAGCACACTGCTATCTATCCTCTGATGCAGGAGAGTGGACGGGGCTTCTTTCTTTCCATGGCACCAGTGGTATCAGTCTCATTGCAGTCTTTGGTTCTGGCAATTCCTTTTCATGGTGCATCAGTAGCGTCAGTGTACGAGGCATCCACTGTTGTTTTTCCCTAGTCAGTACCAGGGATGGTCCTGCTCCTACAGTTAGCATCTGTTTTGGGGTGTTTTTGCCCTTCAGAGCCAGGGGAATGGTACTGTGCTTCTTGTGAGCTCCTCAGATTTCCATACTGAGGCACAGAATCTCCCCCAACTTGGAGGGTGTCAGAGAAGAGGCCTTCACATTTCTCAGCAAGTATTTAGTTCCCTCTTTGGAAGAGTCCTTTAATTTACTCCTATCAGTCCTGAAGCTGGAGACCACCATACTTGGAAGGCACTTCTTGGTTCCTCTGCCCAAAGTACAGGGGGGTCTGATAGGCCAGGATCAGACTGGGGCCTCATAGCACGATCCATTAGGAATCTTCAAAGTCTATACTCACGAGCTTGACAGGTTTGGCTATGAAAGGATCAGCAAACGCTGTACTTCAAAGGGATGTGGGCTTCCCTGAGGCACTAGAGACACTTGAGGTAGTCATCACAGACTGGAAAGGCCTGAGGGCAAGATGCACAGTTTTTGAATCTTGGGGTCCTGGGCATACTATGGAGGAAGGAGTGGTTTGAATAGGGAGAGGACCCCCTAAGCCCTGAACCGGTAAGGGCGTGTCTACACAGAGACACTCAGGAAATATCACCTGAATTAACTAAAGGTGTGAATTACAAGTGGACTAAATTGCATTAAACCCCTATATAGACACTCCCATTGAGAATTCAAGTGGCTTTAATTCGTTTTAGCTTAATTCACTTCCAAAGTGAATTTGAGACTTGTTTACATGAACAATTTGTTCATGACAAACGGGGGTTTGAATCTACCCTGCACTAGTTTGCTGCAGACTAAGAGTATGTCTTGACTACCAACGTTAAAGTGCTGCCGCAGCAGTGCTTTAATGTGGCTGTGTAGTTGCTCTCCCAGCGCTGCAAAAAAACCACCCGCCCAAGGGGAGTAGCTACCAGCGCTGGGAATGCGACTCCCAGCACTGGTGCACTTTCTACTCTGCCACTTTACAGCACTGAAACTTGCATCGTTCAGGGGTGTGTTTTTTCACACCCCTGAGCGAGAAAGTTCCAGCACTGTAAAGTGGCAGTGTAGACAAGGCCTAACTGTTCATGTGGACCTTGCTGATATGCATTAACAGTCCGCCAGTTCACTTTAATCTAGGCCTCTTTGAAATGGACTAGATTAAAGCAAGCTAGCAAACTGTTAATGAGCATCAGCAGAGTCTACACGGACAGTTAGTCTGCAGCAGGCTAGTATGGGGTAGATTCGCACCTCAGTTTGCCACAAACTAAATGTTCATTGTCGAAAAACCCAAAGCTAAAATGAAATAAGGCCACTTTAATTCTGAGTGAGAATCTCCACACAGGGGTTTAGTGCAGTTTAATTAACCCACTTTTAATTCATACCTTTAGTTCATTCAGATTAACTTTTGAAGTGTCCTCGTGTAGACAAGCCCTAAAAGTACACTATGGGATTAATCTGAATTTATATAATTCGAATTTTGGAAACAGATTGTATAAAGTCGAATGTATGCGGCCACACTAAGCACATTAATTCAGTGGTGTGCGTCCATGTACCGGGGCTAGCGTCGATTTCTGGAGCGTTGCACTGTGGGTAGCTATCCCATAGCTATCCCATAGTTCCCGCAATCTCCTCCGCCCATTGGAATTCTGGGTTGAGATCCCAGTGCCTGATGGGACAAAAAACATTGTCGCGGGTGGTTCTGGGTATATCCTCCCCCCTCTCCAGGGAAGCAACGGCAGACAACCGTTTCGCGCCTTTTTCCTGGGTGAACAGTGCAGACGCCATACCACGGCAAGCATGGAGCCCGCTCAGCTCAAGACAGCACTCATGAACATTGTAAATACCTCGCGCGTTATCGTGCAGTTTATGCTGAACCAGAACCTGCAAAACCAGGCGGCGAGGAGTAGGCTACGGCAGCGCGGCGGCGAGAGTGATGAGGATATGGACATGGAATTCTATCGAACCGTGGGACCCGGTGCTTTGGAGATCATGCTGTTAATGGGGCAGGTTATAGCCGTGGAACGCTGATTCTGGGCCCGGGAAACAAGCACAGACTGGTGGGACCGCATAGTGTTGCAGGTGTGGGACGATTCCCAGTGGCTGCGAAACTTTCACATGCGTAAGGGCACTTTCTTGGAACTTTGTGACTTGCTTTCCCCTGCCCTGAAGCGCCAGAATACCAAGATGAGAGCAGCCCTCACAGTTGAGAAGCGAGTGGCGATAGCCCTGTGGAAGCTTGCAACGCCAGACAGCTACCGGTCAGTCGGGAATCAATTTGGAGTGGGCAAATCTACTGTGGGGGCTGCTGTGATGCAAGTAGCCAAAGCAATCACTGAGGTGCTGCTACGAAAGGTAGTGACTCTGGGAGATGTGCAGGTCATAGTGGATGGCTTTGCTGCAATGGGATTCCCTAACTGTGGTGGGGCGATAGATGGAACCCACATCCCTGTCTTGGCACCGGAGCCCCAGGGTACCCAGTACATAAACTGCAAGGGGTACTTTTCAATGGTGCTGCAAGCACTTGTGTATCACAAGGGACGTTTCACCAACATCAACGTGGGCTGGCCGGGAAGGGTTCATGATGCTCGCGTCTTCAGGAACACTACTCTGTTTAAAGAGCTGCAGCAAGGGACTTACTTCCCGGACCAGAAAATAACAGTTGGGGATGTTGAAATGCCAATAGTTATTCTTGGGGACCCAGCCTACCCCTTAATGCCATGGCTCATGAAGCCATACACAGGCAGCCTGGACAGGAGTCAGGAGCTGTTCAACTACAGGCTGAGCAAGTGCAGAATGGTGGTAGAATGTGCATTTGGCCGTTTAAAAGGTCGCTGGCGATCGCTACTGACTCGCTCAGACCTCAGCCAAACCAATCTCCCCATTGTTATTTCTGCTTGCTGTGTGCTCCACAATCTCTGTGAAAGTAAGGGGGAGACCTTTATGGCAGGGTGGGAGGCTGAGGCAAATCGCCTGGCTGCTGATTACGCGCAGCCAGACACCAGGGCGATTAGAAGAGCACACCAGGAAGCGCTGTGCATCAGAGAAGCTTTGAAAACCAGTTTCATGACTGGCCAGGCTACAGTGTGAAATTTCTGTTTGTTTCTCCTTCATGAAAACCCGCCCCCTTTATTGACTCATTCTCTGTAAGGAACCCACCCTCCCCGTTCCCCCAGCTTGCTTTCAAAGGAAATAAAGTCACTATCGTTTAAAAATCATGTATTCTTTATTAAGTGATTATAAACATAGGGAGAGAACCAACAAGGTAATCTGGGTGAGGTTTGGGAGGAGGATAGGAGGGAAGTAAAAGGCCATTGAAAAAATTCAATATAATGACAGCCTTTTGGTTGGGCTGTCCACTGGGGTGGAGTGGGAGGGTGCACGGAGCCTCCCCCCCCCACGTTCTTACACGTCTGGGTGAGGAGGATATGGAACATGGTGAGGGGGGAGGGAGGTTATACAGCGGCTGCAGCGGCAGTCTGTTATCCTGCTGCCGTTCCTGAAGCTCCACCAGACGCCGGAGCATGTCCGTTTGATCACGCAGCAGCCCCAGCGTTGCAGCCTGCCACCTCTCATCTCGAGCATCCCTCATGACCTCACGTTCACTGGCATCTTTCCTAAATTTAGATACCGTGTCCTTCCACTCATTCAAATGAGCTCTTTCATTGCGGGTGCATTCCATTATTTCCGTGAACATCTTGTCTCGCGTCCTGTTTCTACGCCGCCGCCTTATCTGAGATAGCCTTCGGGACGGAGGAGGGAGGCTTGAAACATTTGCAGCTGCTGGAGGGAGGGTTGAAAAAAAGGAGAGAAGTTTTTAAAATGATACATTTTACAGAACAATGCTTATACTCTTTCACGGTGAACAACACTATTCACATTTGATAGCACATGTGATTTCAGTACAAGGTCGCATTTTCCATCTTAATATTGAGTGCCTGTGGCTTTGGTGTTAGAGATCACAGACGCGGGTCCGGGCAACAGAATTCAGCTTGCATGCATGCAGCCATGGTAAGCCATTGTCTTTCGGCTTCTGCGCCCTCCTTTCCCACATACCAAGCAAAGCCCGTTGACTGCTGCGGTTTTCCTGTTAACCTTCAGCAGCAGAAAACAAACTAACCCCACCCCCCATCCAAATCTCTGGGATGATCGCTTTATCCCTCCCCCCACTGCGTGGCAGGTATCAGGGAAGATCCCTGCAGAAACCAAACTAACCCCCCCGCCCCCCCCCCTCCCGCCATGAATTATCTGGGATGATCGCTGTACCCCTCCCCCCACCGCGTGGCTGGTAACAGGGAAGATCCCTGCTAGCCAAACGCGAAAAGCTCAGGGCCAATTCCCCCCAGGGAACTGCAGGGAAGGATTTCTTTTCAGCCACAGGCAAACAGCCCAGTAGGAACGGCCACCTCTGTCCCCTTAATTAAATTCCCATATTTCAACCAGGTTACCATGAGCGATATCACTCTCCTGAGGATTACACAGCGAGATAAAGAACAGATGTTGCTTGAATGCCAGCAAACACCGGGACCATATGCTGCCAGGCTTTGTCAGGCAATGATACCAGATTACTTGCTGCAAGCATGGCGTGGTCAAGTGTCCTACCATAGAGGACGGAATAAGGCTGCACTGCCCAGAAACCTTGTGGCAAGGCTTTTGGAGTACCTCCAGAAGAGCTTCATGGAGATGTCCCTGGAGGATTTCTGCTCCATCCCCAGACACGTTAACAGACTTTTCCAGTAGCTGTACTGGCTGCGAATGCATCCCAAATCCTCAGGGCAAAGTAATCATTAAAAAACACTTGCTTTTAAAACAAGTTTTATATTTTAAAAGGTAAACTCACCTGAGGTCCCTTCCATGGGGTCATGGTCTTGGATACTGGCTTGGGAGGGTTGGGAGGGTACTTCAGTCAGGCTGAGAAAAAGATCCTGGCTGTTGGGGAGAACGGAGTGCTGGGTGCTCTCCGCAAGCTCGTCCTCCTCCTCCTCCTCCTCCTCCTCTTCCCCATCCGCAGAATCCTCAGGTGTAGCTGATGAGATTATCCCTGCCTGGGAATCCACGGTCACAGGTGGGGTAGTGGTGGTGGCCCCCCCTAGAATTGCATGCAGCTCGGCGTAGAAACGGCATGTCCGCGGCTCTGACCCGGAGCGACCGTTTGCCTCCTTTGTTTTTTGATAGGCTTGTCTGAGCTCCTTGACTTTCACGCGGCACTGATCTGAGTCCCTATTGTGGCCTCTCTCCATCATGCCCTTGGAGATTTTTTCAAAAGTTTTGGCATTTCATCTTTTCGAACGAAGTTCTGCTAGCACTGAATCCTCTCCCCATATAGCGATCAGATCCAGTACCTCCCGTACGGTCCATGCTGGTGCTCTTTTTCGATTATCGGCCTGCATGGTTACCTGTGCTGATGAGCTGAGCTATCTGTGGTCACCTGTGCTCTCCACGCTGGGCAAACAGGAAATGAAATTCAAATGTTCGTGGGGCTTTTCCTGTCTACCTGGCCAGTGCATGCGAGTTCAGATTGCTGTCCAGAGCGGTCACAATGGTGCACTCTGGGACAGCTCCCGGAGGCCAATACCATCGAATTGCGGCCACACTAACCCTAATTCGAAATGACAATATCAATTTTGGCGCTACTCCGCTCGTCGGGGTGGAGTACAGAAATCGATTTTAAGAGCCCTTTATTTCGAAATAAATGGCTTCGTTGTGTGGACAGGTGCAGGGTTAATTCGATTTAACGCTGCTAAATCCGAATTAAAGTCATAGTGTAGACCAGGCCCAAGTATAAAAACTATGTATCTAATACCTATTTGCAGATCATTACAAATAGAAGCAGAAGAGTGCTAACTAATGATACATAGCTAGCAAAGGAGTTCTGCCTCAGGCCATGGGCTGCAAGAATCAACTGGAAAGGCAGTCCATCCACACCACCCCCTTATGCCTTTCGTTTGGAGCATGAGAAGAAGAAGGGTGCAGGCACAGACAACACTGCTAGCAAGAATCTTCTGGTCTCAGGCACCTGGAGCGTGTGCACAGCCCCAGTGGAATATACACAGAGACCATCACTCGAAGAATATATTTTCTTTGCAATTCATGTTTAAAATAGACTTTTCTGCATACATTTGTTTTTAATCTGCATATTGCATCATCAGGTGTAAACTATATTCTTGTCTGCTCTATACTGTCAGTTCCTGGATAAAAGCTGTTTTTATGGTAGCCAGACCGGCATTCACTTATACAGTTCACATAATTCACATTGTCTGGAATTTGATCCTTGAAACTATTTTGTTATAATTTGTTATCATAAACAAGGCTTCACATTCAAATTTACCACCACAACTTGTCTTCAGAACTCTGTCTACTACTTCCTTTATACATGAAGTCTGTATAGTACTTTAATCCCAAACATGCTATATTAGCAAACTATATTTCATTATAATACATCAACAACAAGTAAATTTATTTAATTTCTAGAAAAATAGTGGCAGCAAAACAGTGACATAAAATTCCTAGGGAAGTACTTACCATGTTGTCTTTGATAACAGAAGGAGTCCATCCTTCAAAGGCATATGGGGAACGGATGTTGTCTCCATGATGACAATCAAAGCAGCGGTACACATCGTACCCATAATTCAGCAACATTCTTAACATGATTTCATCTTTTAGAGAATACTGCAGAGCTGAGGGGAAATGCGTCGTATTCACTCTGCAGAAGTAATTTACATTGGCTCCATGCTGAAGCAGTAGATTGATTAGCTCATAGTTGCCCATTCTCAAGGCTAGCTGGAGGCACTTAATGGGGTCTTGATTTGGCAGGGCTCCAGCATCCAGAAGCAGCTGAGTTGAGCAAATATCCCCATTTGAGACAGCAAAATATAAAGCTGATTTCCTCTGATCATCATAGCCTTTGCGAACCCTCTCATGCAACATGAAATTGGCATCAAACCCAGATTTGAGGAGAAACTCAAGGCACTGAGGATGTGCTCCTGCTGCTGCTGAGTGAACTGGACTTATCCCACTCTCCTTAATGGCAGCATAATCAGTAACTGAAGCTAGCTGCTTTAAAGCTCTGGAGAAAGAAAAAAGAAGGAATATATATCTATATATTCTCTAGTACCAACCTTTGAACTTCTCTGTGCTGCAGTCTTTGTTACATGCATCTTAGCTGGGTTACAGAATTGTGTTCTGCTTTGCTTACAGTGTTGTTCATTTACTACCAAATGAGTAGCCTGGCATACTACACATCTGCACTGGCCTTAACCTCTGACAATTACATGATAACCAGCTATCAATCCTACAGATTTCCAAACTACTGGACTAAGCATCAAATATTATGTCTTTCCCTTTTGTCTTTCAGGAACATTCCATTTCCCATTTTTTAGCTAATGGAATAACATCATGACTCCTTAGAGAAGAACTTCCCCATCCCATCAGTTTGGAGAAGTCTGTAGAGAGCACTCGCTCTTCTGTAACCTACAGGAAGTGGGAGAGCCCCTATTTGTTGACCACAATGCAGTGTTACTAGTAGCTAAAAGCTGTGGTCTGGGACCTAAGACATCAAGTTCTATTCCTGACTTGGGCACTGAATAGTTGTATGACTGAAAGCAACCCAACACTTCCAGTGCCTCTGTTTCCCAATCTGTAAAATTAAGGTGATCCTTATTCCACAGGCATGTGTGACAGTTTAATGTGTTTAAAGCACCAAGTGCAATTGTTTTTATATCTGGTCCTGCTCTCTGCAGGTACATCAGGAGAGGATGTGGAACAGCTCTGGCCTAAGTCACCTGACCATCCAGTTAGAGCACAATAAAGGAAAGTTACGTACCTTATAGTAATTGGAGTTATTTGAGATGTGGGTATTTGCTGTAGGTGTACATGCACTCCATGCACCCAGGACCAGAAGTCCTTCAATAGCAGTGTCCACTGGTCCATGCCTGCACCTGCTCATGCTGCAAGCCGAGGGTGTAAGAGGCAGTAGGGTCCAACCACCTCTCCAGTTCCTACTCTACCACGAGTCATCCAAAGCAGAGGGGAAGGAGTGTGAGTCGTGAATATCCATAGGGAGCACACATCTCGAACTCCAGTTACTACGAGGTAAGTACCCCTCCTTTCTTCTACGAGTGCTGGTCCCTATGGGTATTCACTCTAGGAGACTCCCAAGCAATAACTGTTGAGGAGGTGGGTGCAAGGAAGAACTCTTGCCACAGATCACAGGATTGCTGGACTGAAGGAAGCATCCTGAGCTGAGGCTTGAATATCAACATTGACAGGTCTAGCCATTACACTAGGAAGGCATCCCTTCTGGAGCAGCACCCGTGAGCATCCTGAGAGCAATAAGCTGGGGACTTTGGGTTCCTGAGCTGCACAGAGGTCACAAGATGGGAATCCCTAATGGTTAAAAATCCATTGGCTCACTGACAATTAGAGCTCCCACTAACATCTTTGTGACAATTCCTGCTTAGGCTGTCTGCTAATCCCTAAATTCATAATCCCTGCCAGGTGCACGGCAGAAAGGGAGGTTTGATGCTAGGTGAACCAGTTCCAGAGCTGCAGAGTGATATGGACCTTGCTCCCCCCGTTTGTTTATATATTAAACCGTGGTCATGTTGCCTGACCTGAGCTGGATCTGAGTAGAATGGATGAAGTGCAGGAACTGCTTGCACACTCTGTGGAATGCTCAAAGCTTGAGAAGGGTAATGTCATGTGTGGCCTCTTGTGGAGTCTAGAGCCCTGAGCTATACATTCATTCAAGTTTGCTCCCCAGCCTAAAAGGGATGCATCTATCATGATTAAGGCTACGATTTTGTCATGGACATTTTTAGTAAAAGTCACGGACAGGTCATGGGCAATTAACAAAAATTCACAGAAGCCGTGACCTGTCCATGAGTTTTACTAAAAATGTCCATGACAAAACGGGGAGGAAGGAAGGTTGAGCTGTCCCGTGGCTGGGAGCTGGGAGGAACCCCAACCTGTGGCGGCCACCCGGGAACTGGGAAGGTCTGGGGGATTCCCCCCAAGTGGGGGAGCTGTGGGGGACCCATCCGCCCGTGGGGACTGGGGATCTCCGGGGGATACCCTTGCTGGCAGCAGTAGCTGAGGAGCTGCCAGGGATCCCCCACTGCCCACGGGGATTGCGGAGCTGCAGGGGACCCCCACCACTCCAGGCGACAGGGGTCCCCTGCAGCTCCTGGCCACCCTGGGAGGTGGGGGTACCCTGCAGCTCCCAGCAGCCAGGGCTGAGATCATGGAGGTCACGGATTCTGTGACTTCTGCGACCTCCGTGACCAAATCATAGCCTTAATCATGATTACCTTTATGGGTGGGAGTAAAGGAACCACCACACAAACATTGTCACTCTTTTCCCAGAAGGTGAGAGATGCTCAGACAGTGAGAGGAAGTCTGATTCTTTTGTCAAAGGAGTCCTTGTTTGGAACATAGACTCTTGTAGCCAAGTCTGGAGACTGCATAGGTGGAACCCGGCAAAGGGAGTCACATAGATGGATGCCGTCATTGTCCTAGGAGGACCAAGTAGGATTGGACCGTCATCTGATGACTGAGGCAAAGTTGGATACTGAGGTCTCTAATCATGAGGAATCTGACCTGTGGTAAGTAGGCTCTGGCTGCATGGAAGTCTAGCACTGCTCCAATAACTGTTTAAGCGGACTTTCATGCGTTTACTTGAAGTTCTCAGGAGTGGCATAGGTCGAGCAGGGCAGAATTTCTACTTGCACCTCCTTATATGGCCATTCCTTGAGGAGCCCATCGTTTAGACAGGTGAATATATGGTGGTGTTGCCAGCCTCGGTACGCTACCACTACCGTCATGACCTTTGTAAAAAATCCTTTGCATGCTGAAAATCTAAAGGGGAGCACCTTGTACTGGATGTGCTTTGAGCCTACCATGGGACACAGGGATCTCTGGTGCACCACGTAGATATCTATATGGAAATAAAACCCCTTTAAATCAAGAACCACAAACCAGTAGCCTTCATTCAGGGAGGGGATGATAGAAGCCAGGGTAATCACCCTGAATCTTGAGTGACAGATGAAGACATTCAATTGCCTGATGTCCAGAATGGGTCTGCAACCCGCCTTCTTTCTTGGGGTTAGGAAATACCTGGAGTAAAAGCCCTTACCCTGGTGTTGAGGAGATACCTAGGTGGATTAGGTAGTCCACTTCCTCCTGGAGAAGCTCTTATGAGAGAGGTCCCTGAAGAGGGACAGGAAGGGAGGTCTTGGAGAAGAGGTAGCCAGAAACTCAATGGTACAGCCTATTGAGATGTCTAAAACTAATTTCTCTGAAATTAGATGCTTCCACATCAAAAGGAAATGGGCTAGACAGTTACCAAAAGGGGGAAGAGAGTGGTTTTGCAAAGACTGGCTGACATCTCTCAATCATCCTTTCAAAATGACTTCTTGATAGATGGCTGGGTCTGGAGACGGGACAATGGTGGTGGAGCACTAATATGAGCAGGGACAGAGTAGCAGATCTCACACTTTGACAGGAAGTAAGATTCCCCTAGGCAGTGTAGAGGTAACTCTCCTGCAGATTGCTAACTGGGAAGACAGGAGGCCAGAAAAGGCAAGGCTTGAAGCCTTGGATCTTGGGCTTAAGTGCCCCAAACACTGGGGGAATAAAAATGGTGGGGGTGGGAACCTGATCTCCACTAACTAACTACAACTTAAGAATCTACTAACTAACCAGTAAAACCTAATACAACTATTTACAGAGAATGGATTGATGAAGCTAGAAGGCTGTGGACATAAGAGGGCTTCGCTCCAGAGTGTGAGCAGTAGAAAAGGAACCGGAGTGGTGGTTGTTTCTGTGTCACCCCTTATGCCCTCAGTTCACAGCACAAAGTGGCACAGGTGCAGACCAAATGGACAGTGAGATTGTAGAATTTCCAGTCATGGTGCACAGAGCACATGTGCACCCACAGTGACTACGCATAGGGACCAGCTCTCAAAGAACAATAACAATTTTTATGAAGGAAGCAGGAGGAGATGTAAGGGGTTAAATGTTTCCCCCAAAACAAAGCTAGTGCTGAGCCTATCTGGACTGGCCTGACACATTCAGGCACTGAAGACTCATGCTTATAAGGCAAAGGGAGACACACTGCTTTTGTGTGTCGGAGGGGGGTATTTAACTGCCTTTTTTTGTATAAACTTTAAATGTACATATTTTGCAGAACCTATTCATCATTACTCATTCTTATTTTTCAAATATTTATTTCATTTCAACTCACAGAAAGTGTCCTCTGTATGCAGCTCTGTGGATAGGCAAGTGACCTGAGTGTTTTGGCACATTGGCATCAGCTCCATATTCTAGTAAAAGAGAGAGTGAATCTGGATTTCCTCCTCCAACAGCTTCAAATAATATGGAAGCACAATCAGCTGCCTGTGAAAGGACATCAGCACCTAGGGGAAGAAGGAACAAGGGTTTTCATAGCAGCTACTGTAAATATCCAGTAACAATTAGTATCTCTAACTCACCAATTGCTACAGAACTGTGATTTCTACTCTTCATGAAACATAAATGTTAGAGCAATAGCCAGTGTTTTCGCTCACTGTAAATCCTTTGAGGTAGCATCCTTGACTTCCTATGTGTTTGTACATTGCCTAGTGCAGTAAGGCCCCAATCTCTTTGGGCATTATTGTAATAAAAATCTTCATAATAATGAAACACCATAATTAGAAGATTGCGTGTTATTCTCTTACATGAGTAGTTGTTTTTTGGACTAAATACAGTGCAATTAATTCAGCAGAGAGTAAATTAAAAATGTACAAAGCAACAGAACAGAGACCTGAAAAGGAGTGAGATACATTTCATTACAACAGAAAGACATGGAGACTATAAACTGAAAAAGGCTCACTTACCAAATATTATTTTTTGAATATATTGCCTCTGCCAGGGGCTGGAGGGGAGATTGCCACTGCAATGGAAATATTGGGAAAGGGACTTATGTATGCTTCCACTCCCCCCCCCCACCGTATCTTGTAAAAGTGAGAGTGGGACCTGGCTCGCATGGGGATCGGGGGCAGTGGCAAGACCAAGATCCAGAGGAAGAGCTGGAGTGACTGTTGCAGTGCAGGAGATCAAGCCTGCAGCTGGGGAGCCGGTAGGAACAGCTCTTCTCTCCTCCCCTTCCAGCCACTGCAGGTCCCAGCAGAGGCACCTAGCCCAGGGAAGGAACAGGGCCACATGTGCCAGGGTGGGCTGGGAGACAGGGCACCAGCACATAGGCTGGGACAGAGAGGGTGTTCAGTGCACAGGGCATCAGGAAGTGCAAAGATGCCCTTCAGAGTTTGGACCTGATCCCTCAGCCCTCCACCCTCCTCACTGAGTCTCAGTAGCTCCCCTTGCTCCCCCTCATTCACAGAGAGCTTCTGCTGGCCTCTTCCCCCCACAACTCCCATGCCTCTGCAGATCCAAACTGTGATAGTGTATGCCCTATCACATGCTGATGGAATCCATTTCAAGGCAATTTGAGTGTGGGGGACTGCATGCATCCCCCTTTATTACAGAACGAAGGGGGATAAAATCCTCCGCTCCAAAGTGTCTCACTCTCTTCCAGAGATGGCTTGTCTACATGAGTAAATACTATTTTATTTAAGCATGATTGGAAATGCTTTCATTAGCTGACACAATGCTGACCACAACTTTGTGGTCGGTGTATACCAGGGAATGGAGAACCGCGGCCAGTGGGAGCTGCGATCGGCCGAACCTGCGGACGCTGCAGGTAAACAAACCGGCCCGGCCCGCCAGCGGATTTTCCTGATGGGCCGCGTGCCAAAGGTTGCCGATCCCTGGTATATACAAACACAAATCATATGTCAGTTAGTAATGGTTAAACCTCTGTCGTAGTGGTTCAGTTTAAATACTACAACATGTTCTCAGGTAGACAAGGCCAGAGACAGGCTTTTACAGTGTAGATCTGCAGAAACAACATTATGAAGGAGAAACAAAAGTTACTGTCGTAACAACAAAAGCTTGATGTTTAAAGTGACAAGGTGGGTGAGATAATATCTTTTATTGGGACCAATTTCTGTTGGTGAGAGAGATAAGCTTTTGAGCTTACACAGAACTCTTCTTCAGGTCTGGGAAATGTAGTCAGAGTGCTACAGCTAAATACAAGATGGAACAGATTGTTTAGTATAAATATTGCCAGGGACCGTTCAAAGTGAAGTGGCCATTAACATGACATTTACATTTTTTTCATGGCAAAGTTAATGGCAATCAAGAGGAAAAGGAAATGCAATTATCTTCTCTTCCCCCATCTTCAATTTAATAGTGTCTAGGCCACAGTACAGGATGAAGTGTTAGCTGAAGATTGAAAATTCATAATGAACATGCTCTCTGTAACTGTAAACAAAGGCCAGGTAGATTTAGCCTACAGTTCTCTTTGGGAAGGAATATATTTAAAAAATTCCATTGTGTTGTGTTTATGCATTTATGTTGCTTGGTCACAAAGCTCCTTTAGTTGGAGGTATCCCTTTAGTAACAAATGTTATCTGTGCTATGTGTAAAAGGCATGTCATATGATGATTAGTTTAATAGTATTCTAACCACAAAACTTTTGAAAGACTTAAGGAATCTGGGTAGATATAATAATGATTTGAAAAGATAATGTAGTATGGATGTCTTAGAAAAATATTGAAATTTAGTAGTTTATGTAATGATACCAACAATTCTTAACTGCTGTGCTTGTCCTGTATTTTGTAAGAGTGAAGTTCTTCAGATGATTAAAGATGTACTGTAGTGAGCAAACAAAAACAGGATACCGTGCTAACGTGCATACCCTTGAATATACAAAGTGACTGGTGTAATTCACTCTAAAACACTCTACATAAAACCATCAATTTATATACTAGGTTGTATATATTAATACCTGTCCACTATGTTAGTAGTAAGAATGTCACAAGGCTTCCATTTCCACTCAAAACCTTATTTTGGTACGGTAATATTGTACTAACAGGGGAGCTAGCAATTCTACTTTGCCACCGCACAGACAATTATTCATGCCCTCGATGGGAGGGGGATTAATTTACTCACATTTTGAAATCAGGAATTTTCTGCCAACACACATGGCTATGCAATTTCAACCCCTTGTCTAGTCTAAAGAATAAGAACTTTGTAGGATCTTTCTGACAACCACCAGTTATTAAACCAACATAACAAACTGTTAAAAATTTTTATATAAATTCTCACCTTTTTGCAGTAAAATTTCCATAATTTCTGTATGCCCAATCTGTGCAGCCAGCGCTAGGGGAGTGAGCCCATATGCACTGCGGGGATCAGGATCTGCTCCAGAGCAAAGCAGAAGGTTCACGATATCTTTCCTGCCTAGTCTGGCTGCTTCATGTAAAGCTGTCCTCTTATTGACACACTGCAAGTTTACATTTGCTCCAAAACTTATCAGCAGGGAGGCAATTTCATATAAATCATGTTTAATTGCTGTAAGATAATAGGTGAAACATCAGCTATTTAAAATATTATTTAACAATATTCTATACACTATTGTTTCTGTTGTGCAACTGCCCAGGAGAGCCTCTACTCTGCTTTCAGCTGTTCTATTTATACACAGAGATATCTAAGAAAGAGAATTAATAGATGGGGAATATTTCCCTCTATCTCTGTGATCTTCTATACCATTAAAAAGCAGAGCACTGTCATACAGAAGAGAGAGATTAGTGTCCCACAGTTGCCTGCAGCACTTTTACCAAATGATGCAGTATCTGATGTTACATTCTCCAAATACTACAGGTTAAACAGCGGAGAACATGTAACCCAGGTGGCTGCATTAGGGAGGTGTACACCTTCTCAGCCAAGGATGCAACTGACTTTCTAGCGTAGTTGGCTTTGAAAGCAAGTTTCCCTGTCTATATGGCTTATCCACTTGGATTTGGATGTTACAGAATGTTTTTTCTTCACTTTTCTCGTTCCTTGGCCCTTGTGCAGGAAAACAACCACTCCAACAATGTGAATTTCTGAGCACACTTAAGAAATTAATAGCATCCTTCTAAGGTTCAGACAGCAGGGCATAGGTGCTGGCAGTAGGGGTTCTGGGGTGCGGCAGCACCCCCTGGCTTGAAGTAGTTTCCATCATATACAGGATTTACAGTTTGGTTCAATGGCTCTCGGATCACCACTATACAAACTGTTACAGCACCCCTGCAGCAGGGTCCTTGCTTGTTCATGGTAGCTAGGATTGAGTCAGAAGAAGGCAACATGAATCCTTTTTGAGGGGAGGACCTGTCTTGTTCCACCTAGACCGCTGAACCCTTGCCATGTAGAGTGCCTTGGGAAGAGGAGGGTCATCTAGACCTCCTTGCTTTTGAGGGAGTCTTTGAGAAAGAAATTCTCAACTTTTTGTTTTCCCTTTTTAAAATTTTACCTCTCACTCTCAACCCCTTTACGGGAGGTAAGAAGCAGTTGCAGGGTCTGCTTTGCATGTGAGAGCTTGGCAGCCTGGGCAATGCCCGGCACTGGAGAGCCTGCAGAACTTAGCTTTGTTGTGATTCTGCAAGGGACAGCTCATTGCACATTGGAGCAAGAGTCCCACAACATCCCATATGCTGGTGTGAACCTAGAAATTCCCATAGGACTTTGTAGCCTACTCCATTTTTTAAACTTTTTACTTAGCTGGCAAAGATATTGACTCTACACCAACTGGAGACTGAAATAACTGAGCTCTAGTAGCCAACAAGTCCCTGATTTGCAGAAAATCACCTGACATCACCAAATAGCCCTGATGCCAGAAGAGAGGAAGTATCTATTGTTCATCGTTAGAAGAAGTGAGGTGGTTAATCTCCAAAGTTATGAGATACTTTCAGACCTCCAAAGGGGTAAAAATCTTTCAAAAACAGACTCTCTCACAATACATTGATGCTTCATTTTCCAATCCTGGCCAGCCCCCAGAAGTGCAAAAGCAAGCAC
This sequence comes from Emys orbicularis, assembly GCF_028017835.1. Classification (NCBI taxonomy): domain Eukaryota; kingdom Metazoa; phylum Chordata; order Testudines; family Emydidae; genus Emys; species Emys orbicularis. Next base: position 106,509,467 of record NC_088689.1, read on the forward strand.
AAATGAGGGAGTCTGAAAAAAAGTTAACTAAACTTTCTTTGAACTTGGACAAAAAAAAAGGCATGGTTCAAGTTTTGAGGGAAAGATTGTGCAGATTCTTATTTTATCTGAACTGATTCACCATCCCTAATATGTCATTTAGTTATGGCTCATCTACACTACAATCATACCTGTCTGAGGAAACTTGTTTAATAGTATAGGCAGGTCCTCAACTGGATTTCTGGTCTTTTGTGGGTGTTAGTCCTTAGAATGGATTGGGCTTTAGTTAAAGCATTGATACCAACTGGAAAGAAAAGTAAATGACAAAGTGTTCCTCTGTCTTTCTCATGGCCAATGGAAATATATAAAATTCTGGAAACTGAAAGTTTTACAGACTTTACAGTCAACAACAAAAGATTGCAAGATACAAAACAAATTTTTCATGCAATGAAAGACATGAATAGAATTTCCCCCCACCATAAAAATTATTTGATTTACCTATAACTAAAGAAGAATCTCCTTCTTCATTCTTAACATTAGGATTGCAGCCACTGAGCAGGAGAAAGTGGACATTGTCTAAGAAGCATTTGTCTACTGCTACAAAGAGAGGAGTTTCCCCTTTCAGACTGGTCTGCTCCCACACAATGGGGTCTGAAGCTGAAAGATACCCAGGAGAATAGCACACATTGGGAATGGAACTAATCATCAAAACTGACTTAGTAAAACTTACAAATGAGGAGCACAGAATGCTCTTTACCCTTCAGAGTTATTTCTAGGATGTTCTTGTTTAATTGTGCTGCAGCTTCATGCAAAGGAAGCCAGCCTCGCTGATCAGCTTCCTTAAAAGCTGAACTGTGCGTCATCAACTTCAGCAAGTCTGCTTCTTGGCCTGCAGAATCAGAATTATATCCCACTACTTAGCATAAAAGAGAAATGTCAACACAATTGAAATCTTGACTCCACTTACATCAAGGAATATTTTGAGTATCGCCAACCCCATTACTACAGCCAGAACTGGCAACTTTGCTTCTCAAAACAATTTTCTATCTAAGGTTGATTTAAATGAATGTAGAGCTAATGATAGTGATTTATTGGGCTCATTTTCTCTAGAGGAATCCTCCAAAAGCATTTCAGAAGCTGCATATATCAGAATTATATGCTTATAATCAATGCTTAATTAGGCTTCCTATGCTACAATAATACAAATAGTAAATAAATAGTATAAAAATATAAATAATAAATAATTAGTATAAACATTTGAAATTCAGCTGCCTCTGAAATAGAACATGACAGCTACTGAACAGCTCAAAGGAACTCTACACAAGAGTTTGCAACATGAAGTTAATACTTGTCCAACTGAATCTATATATGAATTTTCAGCTATGCAGAATAAAATTAAGCTAGAATTTGAGTAACACACAAAAGCTACTTTTACTACTTCTACTCTTGCTAAAAATGCCACGGAATCTTTAATTGATCATAAGTGGTCTGGTCTTCAATTTTGCATCTCATCTGAAAGATGGAATCTCCAGTAGCATAGTGCCCAAAACATCATTCTGGGTGTTGAGTTCTTAGAAAGTGAGGGAAGAATGCAACCTACTCAGTCCTTAACAAAACTTCCTACACCAATTAAATTAGAATAGAGTGATGATTTGTGTGTTTGTACTTAACTGCCCGTATTGCTGTGATTATCTTTCCATGTTCTGTGCTCATAACAAACTGGAATCTGCACAAACAGAACAAAATAATTATAATTTATATCAGTTAAAGGAAAAATATGCATGTTATTAAAGTAAAAATAAATAAGTAAATGCTGTAACTATCTGCTGCTTAATAACAGAGCAGAATCATTTTGATTTGTTTTGTAAATAGTAGATATTCACAAAATTTACTTATTTATTTTACTTACTTATTTTCTATTATTTGCTGTTTCCCAATTTGCACTAGTTACCTATTGTGACTCAATGAAACACATTCACTTTGAAAAGGAAGCTGAATTTCACATTCTCTTGATCACAGTTCCTAATCTTCGTAACAAAAATCCCAATGATGAAGGATAAGCATATAATTAGAACTCAAGTTTTAATATAGAAAAATAGTTTGTACTGCATGTTATAGCTGCATAGAACATGGGGCTTTTTCTTTGTTAGAGCCTGTACCAGTATAAACCATAACTCTTAGCTCATATATAATAATTTTCAAAGAGTACAATATAAATATATTCTTCAATTTCAGTTTACATGGATTCACACCTCTTTCCCTCCCAAGAGTTATTTGGAAGTCCTAGGTTTGTACAAGCACAAAAATATAAGATTTGTGAACTTTAGTCACCCTTTTGATGAATGTGGTATAAATGTGCACTGAAACCCCCAAACAAGTAAGTTTCAAGTGCTCTCAAATTTCACTTGGGAAAATTTCAAACAGCTCACCTCTATTATGTGTACATATAAAAGGAGAGGCAGCTTATACATGAACCTCAGTAACATTAAGCAAGCAGTCTACAATGGCAAGCATTATCGTGCAGGGTTACATATAAAAATACTAACATAAATAGACTATTACATAGTAATAGCTTGTAACATAGCTCCCAGTTACACTGCCAGAACATACTCCACAGCAAAGTATTACCTATCACTCTCTGCAGAATCTGTAAGTGTCTCACTTTTATGGATATGCTGCAAGCTTTGTTGAATAACATTCTGGGTGGGGATGTCATCATCAAAGTCTTCATCGTTCACATATTTAGAATTAGACATTTTATATCTGTATAAATTGGATCACAAGCAGCGAGGGGAAAAAGTTCTATAGAGGAGGCAATTTTTTAAATCTTCAGGTTAATTGTGGATTTCCAGAAACAGCAGAAGCCCCAGAGGACTTAGGTACTGAAAGAAATACAAAGAATTGTTACAAATCAGAAACAATCCTCCCACCTTGATTTCCCCACCCCCCAGTACTTTGTTTTAAACAATGCAAAGACAGTCAACTGTTCTCTTCAGAGTAGGAAATATGTTCCAGTACATTGGTTTGTCAAGAGTTCTTTCCCCCCTCTTACAGAGCAAACATGTAGAACAGCTAGTGTTATGGCACCACCGACCAGAAAGCAAAAAAAGAGGAGAGGTTACTCACCAGGTGCAGTAACTAGATTGCTTCAAGATGTGTCCCCCTAAGGGTGCAGCACTTTAGGTGCACAGGCACATGCACACCTGAAGTGGCGCACCCATAAGAACACTACTAAAAGAAGAACAAAAAAACCTAATTAATAATTGGTATAAATGGCCCCTCACTTCAGTCATTTTGTCTCTTTAGTGGCACCATAATGCTAAGTACTCTAGAGAGTACCTTTATAGGAGGAGAGGATGTACACTAAGCCCTGGTCTACACTATGAGTTTAGGTCGAATTTAGCAGCGTTAGATCGATTTAACCCTGCACCCGTCCACACGACTAAGCCATTTTTGTCGACTTAAAGAACTCTTAAAATCGATTTCTGTACTCCTCTCCGACAAGGGGATTAGCGCTGAAATCGACCTTGCTGGGTCGAATTCGGGGTAGTGTGGATGCAATTCGACGGTATTGGCCTCCGGGAGCTATCCCAGAATGCTCCATTGTGACTGCTCTGGACAGCACTCTCAACTCAGATGCACTGGCCAGGTAGACAGGAAAAGCCCTGCGAACTTTTGAATTTCATTTCCTGTTTGACCAGCGTGGCGAGCTCAGAGGTGACCGTGCAGATCTCATCAGCACAGGTGACCATGGAGTCCCAGAATCGCAAAAGAGCTCCAGCATGGACCGAACGGGAGGTACTGGATCTGATCACTGTATGGAGAGACGAATCCATGCTATCAGAACTCCGTTCCAAAAGACGAAATGCCAAAACATTTGAAAAAATCTCCAAGGGCATGAAGGACAGAGGCTATAACAGGGACCCGCAGCAGTGCCGTGTGAAATTTAAGGAGCTCAGGCAAGCCTACCAAAGAGCCAGAGAGGCAAACGGCCGCTCCGGGTCAGAGCCCCAGACATGCCGCTTCTATGATGAGCTGCATGCCATTCTAGGGGGTGCCCCTACAACTACCCCAGCCCTGTGCGTGGACTCCATCAATGGCGGACTCCCAGGCCTAGAAGGCGGAGAAGGGACCTCTGGTGAGTGTACCTTTGTAAATATAATACATGGTTTAAAAGCAAGCATGTTTAATGATTAATTTGCCCTGAAGACTTGGGATGCATTCGCGGCCAGTACAGCTACTGGAAAAGTCTGTTAACGTGTATGGGGATGGAGTGGAAATCCTCCAGGGACATCTCAATGAAGCTCTCCTGGATGTACTCCCAAAGCCTGTTAGCCACGCGGGGGGGGGAGGGGTGAAGTGATCATCCCAGAGAATCGGGTGTGTGTGGGGGGGTTAGTTGGGTTTGTGCTTGCACGTTAACCCAAAAACCGCAACCCCTCCTTTTAAATGGCCAACCCAACGGGTTCTTGGTATGTGAAATGAGGGCGCTGCTGTTTGAAACCATTCCCACATGTTATAAAGGTTAAAGAAGTCAAAAGACTGTGGCTTACCATGGCTGCCTGCAAGCCGAATTCTATTGCCTGCCGGCCCTACGTGTGTGATCTCTCACACCAAACCGGCGGGCCCTCAATATAAGAGGCAAAATGCGACCTTGTAAAGAAAGCACACGTGCTATGTAATGTTAACAGCTTGGATCACTGTGAAAGAGTCTACCCATTGTTCTCTAAAATGTGTCTTTTTAAAGACTACTCTCCCTTTTTTTCCCTCCCGCAACTGCAAATGTTTCAATGCTCCCCGTATCACCTCTGTCCCAGAGGCTAGCAAAGATTAGAAGGCGAGAAAAACGCACTCGCGATGAAATGTTCTCTGAGCTCATGCAGTCCTCCCTCACTGAAAGAGCCCAGCAGAATGCGTGGAGGCAGACAATGTCAGAGTGTAGGAAAGCACAAAATGAACGCGAGGACAGGATGGACGCGCGAGAGGACAGGTGGCGTCAGCGTGATGAGAGGAGGCAGGAAGCAATGCTTAGGCTACTGGAAGATCAAACTGATATGTTCCAGCGTATGGTTGAGGTGCAGGAAAGGCAGCAGGAGCACAGACTGTGTAACCAACTGCCCTCCTCCCCAAGTTCCATAGCCTCCTCACCCAGACGCCCAAGAACGCGGTGGGGGGCTTCCGGGCACCCAACCACTCCACCCCAGAGGACTGCCCAAGCAACAGAAAGCTGGCATTCAATAAATAAGTTTTGAAGTACAGAGTGGCCTTGTCCTTTCCTCCTCCCCTCCTCCACCACCCCACCCGGTGCTTCCCTCCTCCCTCACCCCTCCTGGGCTACCTTTGCAGTTATCCCCCCATTTGTGTGATGAATTAATAAAGAATGCATGAATTTGAAACAACAACGACTTTATTACCTCTGCAAGCGGTGATCAAAAGGGAGAGGGGAGGACGGTTGGCTTACAGGGAAGTAGAGTGAACCAAGGGGGCAGGTTTTCATCAAGGAGAAACAAACAGAACTCTCACACCGTAGCCTGGCCAGTTATGAAACTGGTTTTCAAAGCTTGAGGGATAGCTCAGTGGTTTGAGCATTGGCCTGCTAAACCCAGGGTTCTGAGTTCAATTCTTGAGGGGGCCACTTAGGGATCTGGGGCAAAAATCAGAACTTGGTCCTGCTAGTGAAGGCAGGGGGCTGGACTCGATGACCTTTTGGGGTCCCTTCCAGTTCTCTGAGATAGGTATATCTCCATATATTATATTATCTGATGCACAGCGCGCCCTGCTGTGCTCTTCTAACCACCCTGGTGTCTGACTGCACGTAATCAGCGGCCAAGCGATTTGCCTCAACCTCCCACCCCACCATAAACGTTTCCCCCTTACTCTCACAGATATTGTGGAGCACACAGCAAGCAGTAATAACGATGGGAATATTGGTTTCGCTGAGATCTAACCGAGTCAGTAAACTGCGCCAGCGTGCTTTTAAACGTCCAAATGCACATTCTACCACCATTCTGCACTTGCTCAGCCTATAGTTGAACCGCTCCTGACTACTGTCCAGGGATCCTGTGTATGGCTTCATGAGCCATGGCATTAAGGGGTAGGCTGGGTCCCCAAGGATCACTATAGGCATTTCAACATCTTCAATGGTTATTTTCTTGTCTGGAAAGTAAGTCCCTTTCTCCAGCTGTTCAAACAGACCAGAGTTCCTGAAGATGCGAGCGTCATGTATCTTTCCTGGCCATCCCACGTTGATGTTGGTGAAACGTCCCTTGTGATCCACCAGTGCTGGCAGCACCATTGAAAAGTACGCCTTGCGGTTTATATACTGGCTGCCTTGGTGCTCCAGTCCCAAGATAGGGATATGCGTTCCGTATATCACCCCACCACAGTTAGGGAATCCCATTGCAGCAAAGCCATCTGCTATGACCTGCACATTTCCCAGAGTCACTACCTTTGATAGCAGCAGCTCAGTGATTTCGTTGGCTACTTGGATCACAGCAGCCCCCACAGTAGATTTGCCCACTCCAAATTGATTCCAGACTGACCGGTAGCTGTCTGGCGTTGCAAGCTTCCAGAGGGCTATTGCCACTCGCTTGTGAACTGTGAAGGCTGCTCTCATCTTGGTATTCTTGTGATTCAGGGCAGGGGAAAGCAAGTCACAAAGTTCCATTAAAGTGCCCTTATGCATGCGAAAGTTGCGCAGCCACTGGGAATCATCCCAGACCTGCAACACTATGCAGTCCCACCAGTCTGTGCTTGTTTCCCGGGCCCAGAATCGGCATTCAACAGCACGAACCTGCCCCATTACCACCATGATGTCCAAATTGCCAGGGCCCGTGCTTTGAGATAAGTCTGTGTTCATGGGAATTAAAATCAACAAAGGGGGCGGTTTTGCATCAAGGAGAAACACACACAACTGTCACACTGAAGCCTGGCCAATCATGAAACTGGTTTTCAAAGCCTCTCTGATGCGCAGCGCGCCTTGCTGTGCTCTTCTAATCGCAAACAGCCTAGTCAACAAACAGCACCAGCGAGATTTTAAATGTCCAAAGGCACATTCTACCACCATTCTGCACTTGCTCAGCCTATAGTTGAACTGCTCCTTACTACTGTCAAGGCTTCATGAGCCATGGGAGCAAGGGGTAGGCTAGGGTAGGTGCAACCGTGCGGTGCTGTCGGCTGGGAGAGCAGCCTGAGGCAAAAGCCTCCAGCTGGCATGACATTCCAGGCAGGACTGAATCTCCATTAGACAAAACTTAAAGAAGAGAATGACCTGAAGTCACTCCCATTTATGTCCAGGCGCCCCCCGACTGACCTCACCGAGGCCGGCCAGGAGCACCCATTTCTGTCAGGGCGCCACCGACCAACCTCACCGAGGCCGGCCAGGAGCAACCAGGAGACAGCAGCAGACGGTGCAATATGGCTGCTAACTGTCTTTGCTAACTTGCAAAGGCAAGGAGCTGCTGCTGTGTAGCACTGCAGTACCGTGTCTGCCAGCAGCACCCAGGAGACATACGGTGACAGTGAGCTGAGCGGGCTCCATGCTTGCCATGGTATGTCGTCTGCACGGGTAACCCAGGAAAAAAGGCGAGAAACAATTTTTTGCCGTTGCTTTCACGGAGGGAGGGAGCGAAGGAGGGGGGCCTGATGACATGTACCCAGAACCACCCGTGACAATGTTTTTGCCCCATCAGGCATTGGGGCTCAACCCAGAATTCCAATGGGCGGCGGAGACCGTGGGAACTGTGGGATAGCTGCCACAGTGCAATGCTCCGAAAGTTGACGCTAGCCTCAGTACTGTGGATGCACTCCGCCGACTTAATGAGCTTAGTGGGGACACACACAATCGACTGTATCAAATCGATTGCTAAAAAATCGACTTCTATTAAATTGACCTAATTTCGTAGTGTAGACATACCCTAAGTGTTTGCTATAATTTCCCATACTCTGCTCACGTGATGCTTGGCAGTGGGGAAACAATTCATAGATCACTGCTCTTGCTCAAGATTTGCTTCAACCAAGGAGCATTTACTGTCAGAAAAGCACTGCAGCTCTGTGTAAGAGTTCATGTTTTAAGTCTTCCAGTGAAAACCACACCAAAGCAGGTGCCTCAAACCTGCCAGAAATTCTGATCCATGTTATTGTGTGCACCCGAAAGACCAATTTGCAGAACAAAATAAAGCTGTCCTGAACAGCTCTACATGTTTGTGAATCTCAATAGTTCTACAGAACCTACATAAACTTTTGATCTACTAATTTCAGATGAATGCTGCAATCAACAATGCCCGTGTACAAACAATGGAGTAAACACAGAGCACCATATTAATTTGACCTACATAAGGATGGGCTTAGTAGAAATCAATGTTTGCCAAATGGAAGGGATTAAACTATGCACAGAAAATTATTTTCAGCCTTTTAAGACTTTTTTTTTACAGACAATGCAGAATAAGAAATAAAATAGCTAACGTTCTCCTTTTAAAACTTGACAATTGGTTTCAATTTTATGATTTCATGGAAATAAAGAAATGCTCATTAAGGACCAAACCAATGAAACCATTCAACAGGAAAGGTAGAAGAAATAATTAAAGTGACAAATCAGTTCTAGTAGAGCTTTCATAATAAAACTTTTTGAAATTAAAAAATATACAGTGACTGCAATGGCAACTAATGGCAGCAGAGAGAAAGGGATAAAAATGTATATCCGGTTGCTGGTAGAGGTCCACTTCACATGTGCACAAGTTACTAATTGCTGCTTTGCACAATGAAGTACGTGCCATCATATTTATACAATCAATGGTGGTCTGTTAGGGCCAAATCCTACTGGCTTTTTACTCAGACAAATCTCTCATTATTGACTTCCAGGGAGAGTCAGCCTAAATAAGGACTTCAGAACTGGCTCCTATTAACCAACAAAGAAGGCACAATGAAAGAAAATGTCAGCACAACCCTTGTCGAGTTTGGAAAATGTTCTAGAAATATTTTAAAGTTGAGCAGAGGAATTTATAGCAAGCTTGAATCATTTAATTTGTTACCCAGTCCAATTTCCATATATATCTCCAACTTACATATGTACAGCAGCTAGATAAATATATAAATAAAACATATAAACAAATAAATGTTTGAATTGCAGGCAAACTCAAATTGATCACAATACCATCAGTTATACACATACATTTCAAGTCTAATTATTGCTTTTGGGAAAATTTAAGAATACAAAATTTCACCATAAACTCAGAATAGAAAATAAAAGATTTTCTCTCACCTTTTTTAGCTTTTGAGAAAAACATAGAGAACCTCACACTTTAAACAAGTGATTAAGTTGAATCTGATATTTTCATGTATTGAAAAATGATCTCTGAAGAGTCCAGATCCACTAATAGCTCTCTATAAATATCTGATCATAAGATACTCTAGGAGTTTCTCCACATTTCATACACGTGGGTTAGCTATGTCTGATGACATGATCTGATGAATTATATATCAGTAAAAGAAGAGATTAAAGGTCCAGACTTCTTGATATAATATTCCAGATGTAATTGTTTTAATGAAAATTGATGTTTAAGGGAAGTAATATGTTTATTCTCTACATCTCATTTAAAGAAAAATCCCTGCTGCTTTCACATGCTTATCAACATAGAGTACATTTAAAGGACAGGATTCATTACTGGGAGCTTGCCTAAAGGAAATGCGAGAGAGCAGATCAAACTCTGGCTTTACATAAATCAATACATTTAAATATAAACAAAGAAATAAAATAATATATAAACAAAAGAAAGTTTGTTTTTAAAAGAAGACAATACTGTAACAGAAGTTGCTCACATGTCAATATGTAATTACAATTTTCACATTCAGACAAAGAAAAGCACATACCGTGTGTGTGTGTGTGTGTGTGTGTGTGTGTGTGTGTGTGTGTGTGTGTGTGTGTGTGTGTGTGTGTGTGTGTGAGAGAGAGACTGTGAGTGTGTTTGTAAGTGGAGGAGAACAGCCTGTATCTGATACTCCTCTAGTTCCAACACACAGACATCAGGGAAAGGTGGGACACGGGAGCTTGGGTGGGAGCAAAGTACTCTTTCCTCCCAAGCACAGTGCACCTCAGGGACCAGAAATTAGCCAGTACTCCGATGTTCAACTCTTAGGAACCTGTCAGTTTCCTAAGGGTTAAAAAGGTTTGTGGAGTTTTTAGACTCATACAAGGGAAATTTTAACATTAAATGGAAAATGTATCAATTGAAACTGTTTTAACCACTTTAACTGAATTTTTCATGTTCCATTTTACCCCTCTGCTTGATTCTGCATAATAAGCAGATATGGGGACACTAATTTCTGAGGTCCAAATTCATGCCTGCTGATCCTGGAGGAAAGGTGGCTGGTGTCTCAACTCCCCTCCAGATGGCATACTATAGTTGAACACACTGCAGAGAAAAGGTTAAGTCTATTCTGTGGAATCCTTCCCCTTCCTGGTTATAAGGAGAGGTGGGAATGGCTCTTTGGGAGAGAGGCTCTAGGAGTCCTGAGAGAAGAACTCTAGAAATAGCCAAGCCTAAAAGAAGATTTGAGGTGATCTTTATCTTACTATAGTTTTCTTTTTAATAAAGCCAAATCCTAGGAAGAGGTATGTGTGGTGAATTTGGACTTTACGCAATATAACAACTGTGTTTGTAAGCAGGATGCAAAAGGAGATAACATTTTTATGGCAAGTTGTGGGGGTTTTGTTTGTTTGAGCTGTTTATTTTTCATGGAAACTATACAAAAGGAGCTGAGGAGTTTAGAATATTAGAAGCAGTCCAAGTAACGATGGATTGCTAGGAAGTATGCAAGTGAAGCAGACAAAGGTGCATCTTAAATTCAGTTTTATCACATAGGTAAACTATTTCTCCCACCACCACCTGTGTGACAGCACACAAATTAGAGATGGGTCCAAACCAAAACACCAGATCTGAACATCCAGACTTTGCACTCTCGTGGTTCAGGCCTACAGTGCTTGAATGCTGTCTACTATAATGCTTCCCATATGGGAGTTCATACAATTTTCATTTTTTTCATCAAGATATCATTTATGATATTTTAATAAGTGACAAAAGAGATCTAGCTACTTACTCATGGCACTATATTACCAAATAATAAAATGAACACTCCAGATCATTATATATTTTAAAAATAGGAATAACATCATACAATTATTAAATGCAACATTTCAAGATCCGAAAAAAATTAGCCTTATCCGTCCAAATATAAATATATCAAGATGTTTCTCTGATACGGTGTGCATCAATTCCTCAGTAAAGGAAGGAAAAGAAAGATGTGTCTAATGAGGTTTGCCTCTGAATTCTTCCAGGTTAGTCATCCAGCTGGCAGAGCAGAGCAACCCCTCGCTTGATCCAGTGCTGGACTAGTTGATCAGTCTCTAGCAATAGCGCTATGACAAAATTAGTAGAATGTCCAGTAGTGGATAAGGTTCCCTTACGCTCACTTGTCTTGTAGAGTGGACAAATATAGGCATTAGATTTCTTTATGTCTGATTTTTTAGCTTAAAAAAGAACAAACAAAGGAATGAATTATATACTGTAGATGTACTAGATGAATGAAAATAATCTAATCTAATGTAAAAATCAAAATATTCATTCTGACTTATTTTTAAAGCTAAATAAAAATTTGACAAAATATTTTCATCCAGCAAAACTTAAAAAGAAGTCGCTCCTTGCTCTGATTTTCTTTTAAAAATTAATTTACAGAATTTACATAGGCTAATAGACTAGAGGCAGTATGTTTGCTATTGTTTGCTTACAGGAATAGATGCCTTCCTGTACGACCTGCTTTTCAAATCTTTCAAAGAGGTATTCAAAGCTAAATAGTTGTATAAAAATCAAAGCATTTGTCTAAAATACCGTCGGGTTATTGTTTAGCACATGTTAGTAAGTGCACGAGCTCTTCATATAAAATTAGGGCTCTAAGGCAACTTTGATTCAGCAGCTCGAGAACCTCATCATGATTCAAGTTGTTTGAGTTCTGAGGCTACAGCTCTGGAGGAACTGTAATGTGCCCAGACTGTTTACACATAACTTGCACAAAGGCTTAAATCATGTTCTTCTGACATCAGTCACCTTCCGTGAACAGACTCCTCCAATGTCAATAGAAGGGGTAAATGGACAGAATGGAATACTTTGTGAGGCTGACTCACAGCTAGTTACAACTAAGTAGAAACTAAACCACTGTGGAGAAACATTAGGAATGTTTGGGGGGAAAAAATCTAAGGTTTTTTTTTAGGATAATTGCTCCTGATCAAAGAAAGGAGGAACCAGATGGGGAAAACAATAGTAGATGTCAGTCAGAAGAAAACATTATCAGTGTTTAGCCATCTATGGACAGTATTTCTGCAGCAGTTGATACTTTGAGCAACATTAATTTTAACACATATGGGGTGAAATACTGGCCCCATTTGAATCAATTGCAAATGTTCCATTGATTTTTATGGAGTCAAGATTTCAACAACCATGCTCTCTTTTGCCAAGGCTAGTTTATGCCTAAAAAATACATGCAGATCCAATTTGGAGGCAGCGAAATTCATTTTGTATGAAATGTCTATCTGATTAGCTCCTCCTTTGTCCTAGACATGCTGAATAAACCTTTCTGGGGGGAAAAGAGGCACAGACCAGATAAATTTCAGATAAAAAACTGGGTCAGCCAGTGAAAAGGCACAATGTTTGACAGGCAAGCCATTGATCACGTCAGATGAATGGAGACCTATGTGCGTTTGGATTTTTTGGTGAGAGAGAAGGGTTGGTCTTTTTGCAACATTAAAGAAATACATTACTGCAATCTCTTGTTGCATTAGAATCCAAAGAAACATTGGTTCCAGATCACTTTACTTACTTGGTTTTATCCAAATGATTGGCATCGGGTCAAAGAGCAACTTGGGATGCTGTTCAGCTAATATTCCCCTGGTGAGACAAACAAAGCAACTATTAAAACATAATTTTATAAACGGTATATTTTTAAAAGAGATATTTTTGTATTTTACTTTGTTGGGTAGGAAGGGTTGGGATGAGAAAGGGGAATGGAGATGAAAGGAAGGGGAAGAGAAAGAGAAATGTCAGGACAAATACAGACAATGGACGCAAACTGAAAAGATGTAACAAGGGAAGAATGAGAAGAAGAGAGAGAGAAAAAGATAAACAAGAGCGAGAATGAAATAAAAGAAGAGAGGAGGGGGATGCAGAACAGAGCTAGAGGACTTCCCTGTCTTTACCTTCCTCAAAGGGTCCAGTAAAATCATCAGATATCAAAAACATTTCTCTCATAATCCCATACCAGGGATAGGATTAGGAAATAACAAATAAAAAGTCATACTGTGCTCTGACCTTTGCTGTTTAAACTCTTGGAATAAAACATGCAGTTTTACTTGCTGAACTACATTACCTTTAAAAGTGTCCATTATCTTGTAACAGTATGATGAAAATTTAAAACCCACTGTAGATTTTGATTTTATGCAGCCACTTTTATGTGTGTAAACAATTGTACAAGCAGAAGTGGGTATATAGCTGCTTTATCAGCACAAATTGAGGAGCTGGATGCTTGGGTGTGAAATTTGTATACACTGAAGGCAAGTCTACACTAGAAGTGCTACATCGGTGCAGCTACATCTGGTGAAGACCCTCTATGCCAATGGGAGAGCACTCTCCCATCAGCATAATTACTCCACCTCTGTGAGAGGCAGAAGCTATGTCGGTGGGAGAGCATTTCCCACCAACAGCACCAGTGTGGACAGCACTTACGTCGCTGTAATTTGCTTTTCTCAGGGGGGTGTCTTTTTCACACCCCTGAGCAAAGTAAGTTACATCGACTTAAGTGGTAGTGTAGGCCTGCCCTAATGTACATCAGGCATGCAAAATTGCAGACCAGTTGAAGTTGGCTGAAAACACGGTCCTATTTGCAATGTGCACTTTTCTGATTGTCTGGTAATTAGTTCCAACTACTCTGCACATTAGTTCTGAATTTTTTTTTTCCAAAATGCACTGCTTCACTGCACTGGGAAAAAAATTATCTGAGATTTTCCCTAGGCCCCTTTTAAAATATTCACTTTGAGGGCTGTTAGGGCCTGTACCCTTTCCCATCTATTTAGAAACCTTACAAAGTAGCAAGTACCATATTTGAATGACTATACAAACAGTTAAACCATAGTGGGCCAAATCCTGCCCTTTTCTTGTGTGGGACCAAGATGTGAATTGGTGCTTATCTTCATCTTAGCTGCCTGTGCGCTAGGTGACTCACCCTGAGGATGGCCAGGTCAGCTGCAGCAAAGGGATAGGTCAGGGCTCCACCAGCTGCTCTGTGATTGGGACTAGGAGGGCTGTTCATACACTGGGGACCTGATGTAAAAAATTCATTCTGTACTCACATAGTAAGTGCTGTAGGTTTGGAGAGGAAACACTACACTATTCACATGCGAGAGACATAGCCCCTGAAACCCTTTTTCAAAAAATCAAGTCCCTCTGAGGTGTCTCAAATTGGGCACCTGAAAAATGATGCAACAGGAATCACTAGTCACTTTTGAAAATCTTGGCCTTACTGCTTTGAATGGTTCTGTGACTCATGTAGAAGGGCAATTTCATGAAAGAAAACTCCATTTTTATTATAAGTAAGCACATTGCAACATTCCCAATACTACAGTATAGCAGATTCATTGTGTGTTTTCTTGTCAATATCTCATGGAGTAAATCTAATATGAGCAAATAAGAAAGTTAAACATTTATTTTAAAATTTTAATTACTGACTTGGTCCTGTCCCAGCGAGCTCCATCTAAAAATAATCCATAGATATAAACACCATCTTCTGGTGCAGCATCAGATGTATCCTTAGGAATAACCTAAAAGGAAATACATGTTAATACATTTCCACGGTAGTTTTGTTTTAGAGCTATTAGCTCTACAAGCCAATCTTCCAGAGAGCAACCCCAAATCAGGATAAAATAGTGAAGCCTCTTCTTTCAGTACTACTTTACATCATCAACTGTTAAGATGGCAGCTTTCTATGTGACTGTTAATTATCCTTTATCATCATACTTAGAACACTCAAGTTTATCAAGTGATTTGTTTTCCTAATTAGATGATTAAGTGTAATGAGGAATATACTTTTAATAGCATTCCTTTACAGCTATAAAGTGGAAAACATGGTTGCAGATGTACAATGCCATTGCTAATCAAGGTCTCAATCCTGCAGTGAGATATGTGCAAGTGAGCCCATCCAATCAGGCACAGGGTCCACCTAGTATATCTCATGGAAACATCAGGACCCATATTAGGAAAATATATTTTTATCACTTATCCATACCTGAAATTCGTATCCCAGCAGGTCAATGGGAATAGTGTACTTCCTGGCATAGTTCTGCATGGCTCCAGTTAAAAAAGCTTGAGTAAAATAGAATCCTGATAGCCAAAAAACACTGGGCTTTCCTAACTCATACCAGTCCTGGGAGGAGGAAGAGAGAGATACTTTCAAGCATCTTTGCTATTCAGTATAGGCCTAGGTAGTATTTGCAGTTTTCCACAAAAAATGTAGCCATATTCTATACAACCTTGTTTAGAAAGTCTAGATATAAACAGTCAATTTTTACCAACCCATGTCCAAATCATCCTTTAATTTTAAATCAAACAGAATTATTAGTAACACAGTCCCTCTTGCTTTACCTGCAAGAATTTCAGCCTCGCTAGAAAATCTAGGATATAGCTTCCCAATGGTTTAAGACTTGGGTATGAACGGTTAGCCCAGTTCTCGGCAACTTTTCCAACAAGCAGACTGCCACTCAGGGCCTCCAGCTCAGAATCCATAACAACCAGTCCTTTAATGGCCTTTTTCAGATTTATTAAGGTAATACGTATAGTTCGGAGTAAACTAGAATTAAAGAAAATATCACAGAACTGTCACTGAAATAAAACAGTTTTGACATGATTTGTCAGATATGAAATCATCATCTCAAGAAATAATATTACATTATTGTGATGGCTATGAAACAAGTGCATAACCAGGTTTTCCTCATTCACAATTTGCCATATTTGCAAAATTAAAGATTGTGCGCATACTGTTGCCGTTTAACAGACCTTTTCTTCTGCTTATCTGTGGCCTGAGACAAATCTGTTAATTTCTGTCTCATTTTCTCCATCCCATCTTCCTGGCTTCAAAGGGTTCTGTGAGGTTTAACTCGTTATTAAGGATAGGAGTCTGTCATGGAGGTCATAGATTCCGTGACTTTAACGGCCCTCCATGACTTCTTTGGCTTCACCCAGCCACAGTGGCAGGACTGGAGCAGCTGTCAGCCCCCGACCAGGAGCAGAGGTAGGACTGGAGCAGCAGTCAGTGGTCAGCATCCGGAGCCAGAGCAGCATCCCGGGACTGGAGCAGCAGTCAGTCAGCCCTCGCCACAGGAGAAGCAGCCGGAGCAGTGGCTGGGGCTGGGTCAGCCCCCAGGGCCAGAGCAGCGGCTGCCGCCACAGGATCAGCCACTGGGGCTGCAGCGGCTGCTGCAGGAGCCTGAGTAGCCCCCAGTGAGGCTCCTCCTGTTAGTCCCCCCACAGGGTATTTTTAGTAAAAGTCACAGACAGGTTGCAGTCTTCCATGAATTTCGGTTTATTGTCCGTGACCTGTCCATGACTTTTACTAAAAATATCCATGATAAACTCTTAACCTTACTCATTATGAACTGTACAGTGCCTGAGATGTCTAGATGGAAGGTGATATAGAAATTCTAATTATTTTCATCTGGTTAAAAATAGTTGAGTAGAAAACCAGAACCTAGATCCAAGCACCCCTGGATCCAAAGTCAGACTTTGCAGCTTGCCTCTGTCACTTTAATGGGCTAAGTCAAAATTCCTGATCTGGAATCCCCCAATCTTTGGGAAAATTCATGGGGAGATCCAATGCTCCAGTGCAAAGTACACCTCTAGCTTAAAAAAAAATAGAACACTATGCAGTGAATATTCTTGGGGAAATAATGGTCCAATGGCAGCTGTATAAGTTTATCTCTTTCTGTTTATGTAAAATAAAATATTTCTGCTAAAATAGTTGAAGACCTAATGGGGCATTTTGTTTTATGCATTACTTTGAATTTCATAGTCTCTTGCCTATACTGTCCTGGCAAGAAATTAAAACCAGAACCCTAAAAATAATAGAATCACAGAAGTGTAGGACTGGAAGGGACCTCAGTAGGTCATCTAGTCCAGTCCCTTGCACTCAAGGCAGGATTAAGTAATAACTAGACCATTACTGATGGATGTTTGTCTAACCTGTTCTTAAAAACCTCCAGTGATGGAGATTCTACATCCTCCATAGGCAATGTGTTCCAGTGCTTAGCTGGAACAATGTACAATATGTGTATGGAGTAGATGGGGGAGGCAGGTTTCAGATAACAAAAGAGGGGGAGAAAAGGAGAGTGAGAGAAATAAGGGGAGCTTGGAGAGTGAATTAAGGGATCAGATAGAATTATAGGAGTGCTTTGTGAGAGAATTATGGGGCAGAGGAGGAAAGATGGGCGGGGGGGAAGGTCAAGAAGGAGAAAAATAAGGGTGTCAGGAAGAAATAGGGAGCAGATGGAGACAAAACAGGAGAAAAAAATAGGAATTTGGGCAAAGTGGGATGGAGACTGGGGACCAAAGGGGAAAAAAAAGAGTGGAGGATTATAGTTGACAGCAAAAAGAGTGGACGTGAGGGTATAGGAAGAAAGGGGCGATCAGGGAAGAGAGAAGGAAAGTGATGGGGCACAGATAGGAGTAGGTGAGAAAATAATAAAAAAAGAGAGAAATATACATAAAGGAGGAAAAAAGAAAATGATACAAGCACAGGAACAATGAGACCAGAAAGAAGAGGATGGACGGAATAAAGAAATGGAAGTGAAAAATAAAGCAATACAAGCACAACCCTGCAAATAACCTATTACCAAACTTTTCTTTGGACCCTCCCTCCCATTGCATACCTTATCCTCCAATTTATTTGCCATTTAGATATTTTTCCTTAAATCCAACCTATATTCTGCCTCGCCTAATAAAGGAAAAGTGCTGGGAATGCAGAAATGCAGACACTACTGCAGGCGATTAGAATTGAAGCAAAAAAAAAAAAAAAAAAAAAGGCTCTTCAAAATAGAGTCTATAAAGAGACCACACTGAATGCCTGGCAGAAAAGGGATCTGCTGTGAATGGGTTGATTGAAAGTACATTTGAATTAAATTAATTAATTCCCTTACTTGTTAAACCTCTCCATTTCTTGCACCAACACGGTGTTCATACTCTCCTCATATCTCACAGGATACTTATGTAGGGAAGCCTCAATGTCAAAATCATTTGGAAGCTGCAAATGTCAATATATTTGGACACATTTTGATAAGTGCACATTTTAATTTATAATGGTTTCAAAGAGATATTAAAAGCAAAGAGACCCAAAGCAACCACATAAGCTCCATGGTGAATGACTGATATTCAGTAAAACACCCTATTGAATATTGGTTGGTCAATAAAAATATCTTGAACATAATTGAAAATGTAAAAATAAATGTAAATGTTTTAACGATTGCGAAGTTGCTTGCAATATTGAATTGACTTTTCCCCCAAGTTATTTGCTCTGATTTCTCTCCCTTCTATTGTTAGCTGCTCGACACTTCCCCCCACTTTATATATGGCTGTGGACTCCCCACAGTCTGATAAGTGCTTCACTTTCACTTTGTGTTGGACAGCTTAATGCTCCCCTCTGAGTTTTTCCCAATGCAAAATGAAACTTAGGAATCAGAGATGTAGCACAGGGATAGGGAGAGAAAGAGAGAACCATACTACGAAGTCAATGTTTTATTTTTAAAAAATCACTATTCTATTCAGGTTATTATGCCATGCCCATCACCATGGTATCTGAGTACTTCCTAGCAAACAAGGAGATTTAGGTTAATTGGACAGGGTTAACTTTCTATTCCACTCCCGTCCCATGAGCATGAGATCTGTGAGAGTTTTTGTTTGTTTTCTGAGTAAGTTAATGTGTATTTTTCTTAAGGAATAAATGATCTTATGTTTGGAATGGAACTTGGTAAGATTTGGTGTAGTTCTTATGGAGAGTGAGGAACATGGCACAGCATGGGGCTAGACCCCAAAAGAGCCCTATCTCCTGCATACACTAGCTTTGCCCTGGAGGTGCACAATTCCATTATTTCTGAGGAGTGGAGGTGTCAAAGGTGGTCATGGTCCTTGTGGAAAAGTCTTTTAGGTGTCCTGAGCCCAGGCCATTTAGTGCTTTGAAAATAAGAACCAAGAACTTAAACTTAATGCAATGTTCTAGGGGAGTCAGTGGAGAGAGTAGAGCTACAAGTTGCTCAGTAATAGTATTTGCTGCTGAGAAAGTGTGTTGTTGCAACTGCATTGTTGCAATCCCAAAAGGAGGTGAAGAAGGCATTCCTGTGGTCACAGGTTCCTTTGTGGCCCAATCATCTGTCCAGTTGCCCATTACCATTTTGCAAATGAAAATCTCAAGGAAGAACATTAAGCTGGCCAGGTAATGGTCGGAGTATTTGTTATTCTAATCAATTATTATGCTGTTTGTCTTTCTACATTACCTTAATGAGAATATCATCAGCAATTTCATACAGAGTGCTGTCCCCACCTCCTGAAGAGCCTCCCTGCGTGCCTCCTCCTTGTGTTAGTATCAGAGATTCAAAGAGGACTTTTGTTTGCTGGAGATCCTTTGAAATATCCACATTTTCATGCAACCCAAACACCTCTGGCTGTTGACTAAATGGAAGATTCTATGGCAAAACATATTAAGTAAGCAATACATTTCATTAGATAAATCAGTTCATTAAGGGCCTGATCTTAAGCTTATTGATGGAAAGGTTCCATTAGCTTCAGGGGAGACTGGATTAGGCCTAGAACCATGACCTCACAAATAGTGAATCCCTTGACAATGGCTTTCTAGTCTTTATACCAGGCCCTATTATCTACCTGCTGATCTCCTCATTAAGTTGTACACACTCTGGAGTGCAACAAAGTCTAGGGTGTTTCAAATCACAAAGCACTTTAGATCACAACATACCTGCAAGGGAGCCAAGGAAAGGAAAGAGGATGGGCATCAAATGAAAAATGAAGCACACACAAAAACATTATTTTTAAATGTTGAGAGGCTCAGACCCAGGACCCTTGTCTGCTTCATGTATCATGTTTGTAACCTCTCAAGGCTTTACCACTAACTTTTGAATTTTTTGTTGATCTGTGAATCCTACATAAACTACCAAGAAAAAAAATTACAGCCCCATGCATGACCAATAGGATCTGGGTAAACTGTTTCCCTTTCTTATTTCTGGGTTATCCATCTTCTGCACAATTCATAATTCCAGAAGCTTGTTGCTAGAAAACCAACTCCTGGCCTCAATGCAAGACAGCAAGATTTGATGCAGGGTTCTAAGGAGTAGATCCTCTCAATGAAATTACCGCCCGATATTTCACCCAGATCACTTTGTGGTTTGATCCTGTCAGATTTCACAGTCTAAGGAGAGTCTGGTGAGGTCAGTGCTTAGAAAGGAGACGTCTCAGAAAACACCTAGCGCAGCAGGGAGTAACATTTGTGATTCAATGTTATAGGATTCTTCTCCCTGGGACCGTACTGAAGCAATGCATGACTTAGAGCTCAATAAATATCTTAAGGCACTTTCTGCAAAAGCAGGAGTGCTATCCCCAATGTTACATAAGAACATAAGAATGGCCATACCGGGTCAGACCAAAGGTCCATCTAGCCCAGTATCCTGTCTACCGACAGTGGCCAATGCCAGGTGCCCCAGAGGGAGTGGACCTAACAGGCAATGATCAAGTGATCTCTCTCCTGCCATCCATCTCCATCCTCTGACAAACAGAGGCCAGGAACACCATTCCTTACCCATCCTGGCTAATAGCCATTAATGGACTTAACCACCATGAATTTATATAAAATGTTCTGCCAAATTCCAACTAAAAGTAATTATATTTGATCTGCCTAAATTCCCTTGAGATTTCAATTAGATGTAGTATTCTTTACTTCCTATGCAAAATTAATGGTGGACTGCTCTACAGCTTCTGTGCTCTACCCCAGAAGTGGCTGTATTTCAGTGATGTGAGGTACAGAGAGAATTATTATTTTGTAATACAATTTAAGATCCTAAGAGCTAAATATTATTGTTCTAGATGTTCCAGCATTTTAATATTAGAAAATGAATTTGTTACATTCATGCAGAAGTAATTTTTTAACATTAATGGAATATCAAATTAAAAATCACACATCACTGAAAATATTTTCCTTTTGCAATATTCACTAATGCAATTAGACCAAATATTACGTGAGCTTCCATTGTACAAAGAAACCAAATTACCTTAATAAATTCAATGTAGTCCTCATAGGTGCCTTTTGGTGGTGCATAGTAGTTGCCACTGGGAGAAAAGGTGAACCGTGGGTTTTCAATTATAGCTGGATTATAAAAATCATCCAGCATAGTCATTAGTAAACGTCTG
This sequence comes from Emys orbicularis, assembly GCF_028017835.1. Classification (NCBI taxonomy): domain Eukaryota; kingdom Metazoa; phylum Chordata; order Testudines; family Emydidae; genus Emys; species Emys orbicularis. The sequence goes on from NC_088689.1 coordinate 106,530,943, forward strand.
TCCCAATCATCTGTCACTCGTCCTCCATAGTTACATTCACCCGTAAGGTAAGATATAGCTTCAAATGGAACATGGTCATATTCATTTATGAACAACTGAAACAAAGAAAACAATGAATCTAAGACACTTCACCACCTTGAATCCCAATGAGGCTTGTAAATCAAATCCTATAGTTAATTAGAGAAACAGTGTGATCTGCCTTTTATTATTAAATAGGAAAGAAGCGGAGATGGGGCCACAAACCCAACATACCCTTCCATGGAGAGGCCCACAGAGCAAGAGTGGCACACAGTGTGGAGAGAAGAGTATGCTCTAACTCAGAGGTCGGCAACCTTTCAGAAGTGGTGTGCCGAGTCTTCATTTATTCACTCTAATTTAATGTTTCGCAAGCCAGTAATACATTTTAATGTTTTTAGAAGGTCTCTTTCTATAAATCTATAATAAATAACTAAACTATTGTTGTATGTAAAGTAAATAAGGTTTTAAAATTTTTAAGAAGCTTCATTTAAAATTAAATTAAAATGCAGAGCCCCCCGGACCGGTGGCCAGGACCAGGGCAGTGTGAGTGCCACTGAAAATCACCTCGTGTGCAGCCTTCAGCACGCGTGCCATAGGTTGCCTACCCCTGCTCTAACTCATACAGAGCTGTAGTAAATGTTCTTCCCCAGTGCAGCAGCAAATTCAAACTCTGAAGTCTTCACTCAGGTAAAATTCCCATCTGAGGTTAATGGGAGTTTTACCTGAGTAAGATCTGGGCAGAGACCTAAAGATTTGTCCAAGGATTAACAAATCATCCAATCATTCTTACAGTATTTAAAATTGTGTATCTTCTGTAGCCTGATTTTTCTAGCAAAGGCATGTTTCTTTCTTTTACCAAGTCTCCTTGGATGCTCAGAGTATCTTGCTTTTAACCTTCAAAACGTTTGTCTCTTTCAGTGACTCATCATTAGTTTTTTTCAGCAGCTCAAACTCAACATTTGTAATTCCCACCCTAAATTCTCTTGACTCTTGTCTAGATTGGTCAATTGCTAAAATATTCTCAGGAGTGCTATAGAGCTAGTCAGACAGGACAGCCCTGGCCACTGGCTGTGTATCAAAATTTCCTTTGACTAAGAGCAGTGAGCAGCTTGATGGTATCTACTGGTTTGATAGTATCTACTCGATAGTGAGACTTCCTTTGGAATATAGTTTTAACTCTGTTATACTGAGTTCCAAATGGCTCTGTGAATTTTTTTTTAGAAAATTTATCTCAATCTAATCAAGAATTTCATATTTTTATAAATATAATATGGTCTGGGTTATTTATCTTTGTCTCAATAGCAACAGAAACCTGAACTAAAGTTGTGGAAACTTGTTTATGATTGTGTGTTTGAGCATTTAACACAGCCATTTCTGTACTGTGGAAGCAACAGTAAATAAAGATTTTACCTGCAGCTGTCTGATACTGATTCGCAAGTCTGATTCATTAAATCCATATGGGATATTCCAACCAAGAGGGCCAAACTTCTTTCTCTCCTGAACAAGAGCATGAAAAAAGCAAACTCCAAAGAGCAGTTTTTCCCATGTCTTTAAGAAAACAACAACAAAAAGTATTAATTGGCATGGCTGCATATGGTCTTTAATTTATGCAGATGGCTGAAACAACAAAAGCCGTTTGGAAAACATTTTATCAACATTTTAAATTCTCTGTTTTTGGATAAAAGTATTAGACTATGACTAGCATGAGGGTTTTTTAAAAAAAATGTTATTAGATAACTAAATAACAATATGGAGTTGACAGTTAACATGTTGAAGCCTATTTCTGCAATCCCTGACTAGTAGGTATAATGTTTACACCGCTGAGTAGTAACATTGAAGCCACGGGACTACTTGGGGATGTGTGCACTACACTGAGTTAAGGATTTGCAGGACTGGACTATTATTTATTAACTAAGGAAATGAAGGTTACTTACCTGTAACAGGAGTTCTTAGAGATGGACTCTGCATACTCCCACTCTGACTGGTGCAGCATGAATGGTAGAATTGTATCTAGCAGTGTTTGTTGGAGCCTCACATGTCTCTCTTGCCTCTCTCCTCAATGAACATAGAATGTTCCTGGGCAAGGTTATAAAAGGGGCATAGCACTACAGCTGCCTCAGTTCCTTCCTCTGCAACCCCAGATCTTTTGATAAGAAGGACTCAGAGGCAGAGGTGAAAGGTGGGCAGAAAGCATGAATATGCAGTCTATCTCAAAGAATTCTGGTTACAGGTAAATAACCTTCATTTCTTCCTTGAGTGTCCTCTGCATATTCCTATTCATGGGATAGACTAACAAGCAGTAACTCAGACCCAGGATGGTGGGAATATGGAGTCCTAATTAAAAAAAGACTGCAAAACTTCCTTGCCAAATTTTGCATCTGATCTAGATTCTAAGCCTAATGTCTGGTGCTTAGTAAGTGTGGACTGTACTCCATGTTACTGCTCAGCATATTTCTATTAAGGAATATGTCCAGAGAATGCCATAGCAGCTGCTTTTCATCTAGTAGAATGAGCTCTAACTCCTTCAAGAAGAGGGAGACCCATCAGCTTATAAACATCCTTAATACATAAACTAATCTATCTTGAAAGAGTATGTACAGTGACCGCGCTCCTTTTATTCCTTTTTTCATAAGAGATAAACGAATTGGGAGATTGCCTAAAATGGTTAGTTTTATCTAAGTAGAAAGCTAAAGCCCTTCTAACATCTAGTAGATGTTATCTAGCCTCCCCACCTTGAGTGAGGTTTGGGGGGAAAAAATGGTAACATTACAGATGGAGGTTTATTAAAATCTAACAGAACTTTCAGTAAGAATCTTGGTTATGTACAGAGTATTATTTTATCTTTATTAAAAACAGTAAATAGTGGGTGTGCCATCGGCGCTTGTAATTCACTTATGCACCTTGCTGAAGTGATCGCTATCAAGATGACTGTCTTAATGTATAAATAGGGTATTGTACAGCTCCCCAGAGATTCAAACAGATGTTGCACTTAGTCTAAGCACTAAATCCCAAGATGATATAGGCTCTCTAACTGTGGAAATAGATTATTAAGACCTTTCAAGAATCTTTTGACTACATTATGAATAAAAACCAATTTACTATGCCCAGAGACATGGTATGCTGAGATTGTTGAGATCTGAACTTTGACTGATGACAAAGAGAGATCCACTCTTTTAAGATATAATAAGTACTCCAATATATAAGTAATTAGAGCTGTAGATGGATCTACATCATACATGGAAACCAACAATAAAAAGTTCTTAACTGATAGCAACATTCTGTCCTTCTACCAAAAGAACATTTGATAACCTCCTTTGCTCCTCAGGGAGAGTATTCATGAATCACAACATTTTTCCTGACAAGATGACACTGATATCTTGCAATTACAGCTTAATGGTTCACCTATTCTCATATCTGAAGTGGCTGAGGAAAACATCCAGTCTTTTCCCTTCCTTATCAGAGGGGATAAAATAAGTCTGAGCATGCTTTCATCTGTGCAGTGCAGCCTCTACTATCAATGAATTAGGAGAACGGAGATACGAAACACAACATTTCCCTCCTGGGAAAACAGGTAAAGGTCATTAGCCTTTTTTAACATAAGCTGAGCTATGAGGGTCATTCCAAATTGCTTAAAACTGGTTGAGATAATCCTTCCAATAAAGGATTTGTCTAGTTGCTGCTTCTAAAATGTGAAGATTTCTCAACAGAAATCAAGGGAATCTCTAATGTCCTTGGAAGAGCACCACATCATCTGAATGTGATGAAGTAGCAATCACCCCTACACTTCTGTCTGGAGAAGTAAAGTTCAGAGTCTGGATGGGACTCTTGGATCTCTAGCAATTCTTCTTCCTCAGATAAAATGTCTCCTACAACTGTAAACGATCTATCAGGACTCTGATGTACTATCAAATCCATATCCTTTGGGTCTGATGCTTGAATGTCCTCAGTATCGAGTTGGCAATTACTATATCTAGGAATATCTTGAAAAGGTACAGGAGAAGGCCAGTGAGACCACATAAACCAGTGGTGGGCAACCTGTGGCCCATCAGGGAAAGCCGCTGGTGGGCCGCCAGATCGTTTGTTTACATTTGTACGGCTGCCCGCAGCTCCCAGTGGCCACGGTTCGCCGTTCCCGGCCAATGGGAGCTGTGGGAAGCGGCGCGGACCTGGCCACCGCTTCCTGCAGCTCCCAGTGGCCAGGAATGGCAAACCACGGCCACTGGGAGCTGCAGGAGGCCATGCAAATGTAAACAAACAGTCTGGTGGCCCGCCAGCGGCTTGCCCTGATGGGCTGCAGGTTGCCCACCACTGACATAAACCAAAGTGAAGCCTGACAATCTGGCCAAAGCCCCATACTCTGATCTGGCTGAAAATCTCTCTGCCCTACAGATCTGGGAGAAATGACTGAGCTTGCTTAAATTGACTGAGCTTGATTTCAATTTCTTCTTTGGATCCGTTGTCTGATCTCAAGCCATTCTCAGTCCTGAGGGAAGTGGAGATAATAACCTGCTAGGCTGAATAAAATATAATACAGAAAAACCTCTTTCTGGAGACCCAGAAGGAGTCTTAAGTGGTGTATGTATGGGAAAAATCCTAACTTCTTCAATCTACCTTCTCTTCTCTGAAGGATATCTATCTATCCAGTAAAATCTTCAGTTCTTATTCAACTGACACATGGATTCATTACCGACTGAGAAGGAGACAGATCCGATTGATGAATCTGTGCTATAACCACCAACCATTGTGATTCCGCACTGGAACCAGACTGCAAATTCTCAGTAGTCAGATCCTTATTTTAAACCTTCATAACAGGTTTTTTCATCTTCTCTCTCGAATCCGGCTCTTTCGGATCTGAAACAATCAGCTCCGAAGAGCATCTTCTGGTTTTAGACAGAGAATCATCACTTGGGGAAGGTTCTTTAAATAGCACTGGATCGGATGGACCTTTCTCACAGATTGGTTCTTGATAAAAAGAGGCCAACACCAACAAGGATGGAGTCTTTGTGCTCACTATTACAGCCTTGTCCTTTTCTTGTGGATTGCTCTAGAAACAGAGTTCGATCCCACAGTCTGTTGAGCAGTCTTGATCTTTGGGTGCTTCACACTTCTAGATTCCTTAGTGCACAGCACCAAAGACAAATATTTAACTTTCTTTCTTCCAGACTTGCTTGGAGCCAATGCTAGCTTCTAAGATTTGCTAGAGGCTTGCTCTCTCTTGGTTCCAGGCAATTTTGCTGACAGAGTTTCCTGGAGTAAGATAGTCTGAAGCCTGTTCTGTCTTTCCTTCTGGGCTCATGTCATGAAGGTTGAGCAAATCAAGTATTTTGAAGGTGAATGTCTTTCGACCAAATATGATAAACACCATGCATGTGTTTTGGCCACCAGAAACACAGCTAGGCATGAGACGTACCTCTTAAATCCGAGCTTTTTGGTCTTCAGCTTGTCATCTTTTTTTCCCCAGCACTGAAGAACTTATTTCTAAATTAAATCTAGCACTATACGAACACTGACAAACCAGTCTAATTATAACCAAATAATTACAAAATATATGGATCTGGTAGAATTCTGGAGGAGCTCTATCTCCGTTCAGCTGGTTGAAGTTGGAGGGAACTGAGGCCTCTGGAGTGCCACACCCTTTTTATATCTTTGCCCTGGAACATTCCCATGCCTCAGAATAGTACCATAGCTAGGTCTGACCTCCACCTCCCTCACTGCTACTTGTTTAGCAGGTGTGTCTCACTAATGGGCTAGAGGGACCCTGATGTTTGTTTTCTCAAGTTCTGCCTGGAAGGAACTTATTTCATTGTTTTCTTCAGTTTCCATTTACCTATTGCAGCTCTATAGGAAGAAAAGTCCTCTGTGCTAATAGTGCACACTGAGGACATATCTTATCACAAACCCATGTAAAGAGCTGGAAGGAGTGGACTACGGGCTAAAATGAGTGGTATGGTGAAGCATGCCTCATTCATGCCCCATTCTCACAAGGATAGGATTGGTTGGGGATTTCATTTCAGAACCATATTTTATGGGCAGAGCCCAGCGGAGTTGTTCTCTGTCTGGGGACCCATAATTGCCACTGTTGTAGGAATCAACCAAGTTGGGCTAATGTTATTGCAGTGTAACCAGTGTGGGGATTTCTATCTGACAAAATGTTCATTTAAGCTATAACCATGTGTGAAGTATTTTATTCACTCTCTGTGCAAACATTAGCTCATAACTTTAGGGAACGCTTTAGATTAGAACCTTCACTGGACATAACAATGAGTAAATAAATATGTCAAAAATGTCAAAGAATGAGCAACTTACCTGCTCCTTTCCAGGGCACCCAGAGAAGAAAGTGGGATCAGAAACTGGATCTGAGAGATAAGACTGAAGTAGATTTAACCGGAGACCTGTAGGTGATTCATTTGTCATCTTTACTCCATTCTGCAGAATGGTTACGGGAAACTAGACAAAATAAATAGCAACACTGCAACAGGAGAGTATGGTGATGGCAAAAAAACCCAATAAAGTGAGATATTTCTATAAAAGTATAAATATATTTGTATTTTTTAAATAATTTCTTGATGTTCAAAGTCCTATAAATTAAATATACCTGGGCTAAATTCAGCCCTTGGATGCAGGTGTGCAACCTCTCATGGACAGCAATAAAAGTTATGTGAATGTGTATCCACAATCAAAATACAGTCACTTCTGTTCAGCAGATTTACATTCATGCCAAAAATGTTTAAAAGCCTGCTCTGTATTTTTATATTTTCTAATATCATTAAAAAAATTGTCCTTTGTTGATGAAATTATGTATCCTCTCACATTACTGTTCCCTTTGTATGCTCCCTCTCTCATTTTTACACCTTTTATCATTGCTTCCTCCTACACCTGGAACAGTCTTTCTGATCTAATCCACCAAGAGCCTCTTCTCTCTTCCTTCAAATCCTCCTTAAGATCTGCTTTTTCCAAGAATATTTTCTACCTTCTCCTCCTTCCCAATAACTATGTGTTTGCGGGTACAAAGCCCTAGCTTGTAGGCTTCTCAGAGGAAAAAATATGCCTTAAAATGTTTGCAGAGCACTAAGCAAATGTATGGTACAACATAATCAATTTAACAATTATAATTATTATTTATATATATATATATAAATAAAACCTTTTAATTATGTATTTTAAAATTCAAATTTGAAAATGTTGATATTTACACTATTAGATGAAAGCAAGGAGCTGTGCTTTCACTAAAAATAGTACATTTCTGCGATACAGAGTGTTTCATCAGGATTTGTTCCAAAAATAGTCTACAGCAAAAATCTGGACCTGGATATAGAGGAAAATTAAATAGACTTCAGGAACTTTCTTCTCTTAAAAACAACGAAGGTATTTGTGGATAATAAAACATATCTATATGGCAGAAAACACCAAAACACCATTGTTTCGTCATGAGAAGAGCATGTCTACATTCTGTTCTAATATATATTTTGATATATTGTATTAATATGTATTTTGATCATATATGTATATTCACAACAATCCTTTAATTAGAGAGAGATTTTTTTTTAAATGTACACCCACTTTGTGTGTACAAGTTTGAAAATCCAAGCCAAAATTGCAGTGTGGTTATCCTATCATGGAATACAAAATAGTTTATTACAGAACACTATCATTAAATGTGTAATTAGGTCCACTGGGAATAAAAGTACCTTGGGAGATGGATAACTGGTAAGCCAAAGTCTGAAGAATGGATGGCAGGTGTCATTATTAAATTCTTCACAGATTTTCTCTAGCATCGGCATCCAGGAGACAGCAAGATGACAATTCTGTAAACAAACCCAAGTCCCTTCTTCCATTCCTTCTCTAATCATTTTTGTAGCTATAGGTCCTTGTCCCTGTCCCAGCGAGATGGCTTGAAACTTATTTCCAACCATGTTTTTGTCATTTGCAAATTTCAAGAGACCTTGGAGGAAACATGCAATCTTTTAGCATTTATTAGTTAAAAAGATTGCTTTATAGTTGATATAAAAAAAGAACGATACTACTATTTTGTTAAAATCTGAAAGTGCAAAACAATTATATATTATTTCAATAAGAATTTTGTCACAATGCATCAAACTGTTTGATTTTAAAATCATATCCCTTTTATTCTGCAAGACAAAATTCTACCAGTCTGATTTGGTAGCATTTTACACCTATTTGGCACAGGTGCAAATGAGTCTATAAGGTGCAAAGAGGAGGAGAATCAGGCTCTTAATCTGAAAAACCAGACATTTTGACAGGTCTTTATCTGTCACTGATTCAAAGATTTAGTAAGGAAAATATCCCATAGTGAATACTTACTAGACATGGGATCAGCTCCTGGAGACAGCACAAAGATTAGTGGGATTGTTGAATTTGAATCTAAGTAACTTTTTGTTAGATCAAATGGTGGCGGCTCTACAAACTTCTTCCCCAGTTTGTCAGTTACAAAGATTGTTATTGCTGGACTAATCTATTTAAAAAAGCAAATATACTAGTAAGCACAAATATAACATAAAATCAGATTTGGTTGGAAACACTGTATCATCTTTCATATTCATGGTAACCTAAATCATTATACAAACAGTGGGTTGGATACTGATAATGTAGCAACTCAATAGCTATATCTCACAGTCAATGTATACAGTTCACATTCACTCTTGGGGACCAATCCATGGTTGCCCAGTAGCCCCTTTGTGCCAGCTGTGCCAATATAAAGGGGCCCCAAACATCCACATGGGTCCACTGCAGACTACTCACAGTGTAAGCGGTGGGCAGGAGAGAGAGAAAGGGAAGGGCCAGCAATTCTACACTGCAGCAAGATGGCCCATTGCAACCAGGAGGCAACTCAGGGCAGCACTCAGGGTTGCCTCAACCTGCACAAGGGGGCAAACTGGCCACTCAGCAGCCCCAGAATTCAGAAGGTGCAAACTGCCGCCCCTCCGTTCCTGCACTGGGTGAATCAGGGCCTTGGGACTTTTAACACAAAGTTTGTAGAAGTCTCAGTAGGTTTGGAATTTGAGCTCATTTAACATTCAAAAGCTTGGAAGCTTATTGCATATTTCCATACTACTGAGGCCTTATCCACCCGGCTACACTGCACTAACTTGCCAATCCCCAAATAACTCCTCCAACAGACACCAAACGGGTTGTGTTCTTGGGTTGCAGGTCTCACCTCCAATAACTTGGTCTCCTCTTCAGAGGACAACTGGGTGTACTCCCCCAGTCCCTTATGCTTTAAATGCCTACTTCCAATGCCTGGATGATTATTTCCCACCCTATCCACAAGAAACCTGGCAACCCCTCACAGAATCAGGGGATGGTAAGATGAAGTGGGGGTGAAACATCATCTCAGTAGGTGAGGTATAATGTCCTCACAAATGTTTTTTGTTAGCTGCAATTTCTTCAGGCTGTAGAGCACCAGGACTCAAGTAGTTGCCATTCAGTGTGACACAGGCACAACATATATCCACTTTTGCTGACCAAAGTGGCTGTTTGCTCATAAATTCTAGTAAAAGTCTCCTTTTGCCATGAAAAAATGTATACTGCATGTATAGTTCCACTAACTTCTAAGACCCCTTATTGCTGTACAGATAGAATGTATAACATATAGGCTAAGGATATTTAGGTAAAAGTAGAACACATCTGATCACCTGCACAGCTATGTCACGGAAATTCTAGCAGTTTGAAGTTTAGGAAGAAAAGAAATCTTAACAGAACTTACTGCAGTTAGGTTCCATTTAATCAGTCTTGTAGTTAATAGAAAGAACAGCTACTTGCTTTACAGTAACTGTGGTTCTTCAAAATGTGTTGCCTATATGTATTCCACTCCTAGAGCACATGTGCTGGAGACTACTATTTTTTGGCCAGCATTGTCATGTGTGGGTGTCCAAGTTGCTGTTGTGGAATCTAGTACAAGGTTAAGGTTAGCTGGTGCCAGGAATGATTTTTGCCATGTTGATCTTTAGGCCCAATCTGATAAAGAGATGAAGGATCTAATGAAGGATCTGATACATGGAGCCCCCACTTGCTGCAGTGACTTCCCTCAGATGAGCCAATCGTCGAGGTATGGGTGCACCTGTATTCCCTAATTTCTCAGGTGGGCTGCCACTACTGTCAATCATTTGTTAAAACTCTTGGCACTGTCGATAATCTGAAGAGGCAGACCTTGTATTGACAGTGGGAATCTCTTACTTGGAATTGTAAATATTTTCTGTGTATGGGGTGGATCATGATATGAAAATAAGCATCCTGGGGGTTGAGAGCCATAAACCAGTCCTAGGGATTTCTATATTACATTATAAAACTCAACTGTTTCCAGAGGCTAAAACAGGCTTTTAGATCAGTGATTTTTACATTTGTTTTTTATGTTTTGAATCTTTACACCTTTAGTACCTTAAACTGGAGTGTGTTTTCATTTGTGCAGGAGAAATATCAAATGCATTGTATAAATAGATTACAATATTTAAGACTTTATTTCTAATTACTGAGTAACTTAATAGGAAAAGAAAACACATTGCCATTGGAAAAAGGTGATAACATTTGTATTTACAGGAAATACAGATTCAGGTGTCTCAGAGCTGATAGGAAACAAACAAAAGGAAGTATTTCTTCACAGAACACGCAGTCAACCTGTGGAACTCATTGCCGGGGATGTTTTGAATGCCAAAACCTTGATAGCTCCATTGCCCCCATCATCACACAGGCATGAATGGATTTAGCCTAGGAGGCAGGGAAGTATTAGCCCCATTTGGAAGGTGGGATCTAGGGCACCCAGAGGTGAAGTGACTTTCCCAAGGCTAAGCAGGGAGTCTATGGTAAAGCAGAGAATCAAACCCAGAACATCTGAGCCCCAGGCCTGTGCCTTAATCACTAGGCAACCCTACCTACACTGAGGAGGGGAAACCTCCTTTGCCGCTTTGAGTGAGTGGGTTGGGGCAGGGGCTAGACAGAGCTACCAGGAGGTGGGGAGCAGGGGCAGGCCCTCGGGAGAGGGGGCAGAGCCAGGGTGGGGCACCCGCCAGCAAAACCAAAAGTCAGCGCCTATGCACACATATCATAAGAATGGTCCTTGGAGAGTAAACAAGATACCTCCTTAATATGTTTGGAGACTGATTAAGAATTTCTTAGTGATAATTTCCTTTCTGCTAGCAGTGTCTCCCACAATTCTAGCTGTCTGGTCTGTTTTCCTTTCTCGGCAGTTCACAGAGGCGGATCAGCTTTTTGGTATTGCATGGCCTCCTCTGCTCCCGTTTTCTACCACATTACTTATTCCCAAGCTGTAAAACTGGCATAACTTTGCTAACACATATTCCAAAGATATTAACTATGTACATTAGATGCAGGAATATGGCCACATGGCAATGATTCCACTCAATATTTGACACTTGACTCATAAGTCACTCAGGATGACTAGAATTGTGCGAGACACTGCTAGCAGAAAGTAAATGATTGGTAAAAAACTTTCCTTTCTGTGGCTCAGCATCTCCTACAATTCTGGATGTCTGGGAAGTAGCAAGCAGTGAACAGATGTAGGGAGGATTATGAAAGAAAAGTTCAGTAGGAAAGAAGTATTCTCCTTTTTGTAAGCTTGCTCAAAAGTCTATATTATTTCTGTGCCACCACCTGCGGCACCTTCCTGCTAAAGGAGGCTTTTGCAGAAGATAGAAAGTCCACCTTGTAGTGCTTAATGAAGGTGTTAGCTGTAGATCAAGCGGCTGCTTTGCAAATTTCCAAAATGGATGCACTTGCTTGTTCTGCACATGAGGTTACTAAGGATCTTGTAGAGAGTGTGCCTTGATCCCTTCTAGGACAGGAACCTCTGATGATCTGTAGGCTTTCAAAATACATAGTCTAAAACATCTAGTGATGGAAGACTTTAGAAGCTCTGAGTCCCTGGTATTTTGGGTGGAAGGGCATGAAGAGAGAGCCCAATTTTTCATGGATTCTGTACATTTGAGATAGATTTTCAATGCTTTTCTGACATCTAAAGTGTGTCATGCTTTTTCAGTTGGATGTTGTGGTTTTGGACAGAATGAAGGAAGCATAACCTCTTGGAAAGTGTGGAAGGAGGAATATTCCTTAGGAAGAAAGGAATCTGTTGTCCTGAGCACTACCTGGTCCTCATGGAACACACAATAAGGCTACTGTATAGATAAGGCTGCCCGCTCCAACACTCACCTGGAGGATGTGACAGCTACTAGGAAACAAGTCTTAATGGATAAATAAAAGGCTGACACAGAAGTCAAAGGTTCAAAGGGATGGCTTTTCAGGAAGAATGGCCTGACTGCTGATATGGCTAATCGGACTGCTTGAAGGAATCTGGTTACCTGTGGGATGTCTGCCAGGGACCCCAAGGATCCTGCAAACAGCATGCTACTGAGAGTGGACACCTGACTTATAATGGTACTGGAGAAAGTCCAAAATGGATGGAATTCCTAGTTTTCTGAAATTTGCATTGTGTTCTTGGCACCAGTTGTTGAATCTGGACCAGAAGGAGGAGTCCGTTTTTAGTGTCAATACTCTCCTAGACAGAAGCAATGCCTTAATGACAAGGCAGGAGCAGAATGGAGCCGGGCAGGAACCAGGCAGAAGCAGAATGGAGCAGGGCAGGAACAAGGCAGGAGTAAGGTCTGCCATAGCAATTGGCTAAGATCTGCCTCATTGCACAGACAACTTCCTGGTGTCCCCTTAAGTAGTGTTCCTGGACCAATCAGGATGCCGTCAGCACTGCCAATCAGGCCCTCTGTGGGCAGCATATCCTGTGGTGCTTGGGCCCACAAAGCTCATAATTTGTCAACTGCTGCTTTACCACAGATGTTAATGGTCGCTCAGAGACCAGCAGACCGAGGTTCTAGACCCATGGATCCTCACAAGGCCATTTTTGAGAAAGGGGGTTGAGAGCAGGAGATTGAGCCAGAGCTCACCACAGCATCTCTGGGCAAAGAGCATTCATGCCCAGGTTGGTGCTGCTTTCCTGGATCCGCAGCTGGCCTCACTAACGGTCAGGAAGAAAAGGCTTGAGGCAAGCCTCCTTAGCCATCTGCATCCTTTTCGAAAAGGACTGACAGAGAGAACATTTTCCAGGTTTGCACCCCTCCCCAAAGCAAAAAAAAGCTCATGTGACTGTCTTTAAACAATGTATCTGCTTCACAGGAAGAGCTGGGAAACGTCAGTTCGGTCATGACTAACTCCTGGTACCATGAAAATATTTTCATCAAATGAAGAAAAAATAACTAAAATAATATTTGCAAGTGGGCAAAACTATACTATGTATACTAAATCCAACCTAATCCTAAAACTATATGCCTAAAAACTATACCCAAAACGATTTGGTGATTGCACCAGGACATGGACTCTACCAAGGTTTCACAGCCATAGGCACTAAAAAGGAACTGAGGGGCAGTTGGGCCCACTCCATCCTTTATGCCCTGGGTACAGGAGCACAAGAACACTCAGAGTGCATGAGCAGCCCCAAAAGGTACTGGTAGCCAAAATATCTGGCTTTCAAGGGCATGGGGCATGTGAGTACCAGGAGTGGCATACATATGGGCAAGCACTCAAAGAACATAGTTGTAATAATAATTATCGAAGTGTACTACATACCAAGTAATTGTCTATAAACAAATGTTTCCATGTCTTTTTACCTTGTCTGATCTTAGGCACCGAAGAATGATCATCTTTTGTAATTCATTCAATGTTTTATCCCATGGTTTGGGTAAAGGAACATTGTGTGGCTCTTTGCTGTCATAGATTTTACGCCACTCACTTGCATTTTCAGAAATATGACTCCTAGAAGAAAAAGCATTGTCTGTTATTGTAAATGCTTAGAGTTTAGGTTTTCATTAATTCATTCGATTAAATAAAGAACAATGAAATAGTCTCATATGCAGTACAATTAATAAAATCTATTCAACATGCATTATCCCCCTCTCAACCAATAAAAAATTGTATATTATTATACAACTTCTTACCTGACTTCTGCGCTGGGAAGTGGGAGGGGCCACCTAAGCTGGTGTGGAGGAACAAAGCCTCCATCTGTATGGCCTTGGTCTCCAGTGGATCCCCCAAAGTCTGCTTGAATCTCAGGAGATTCATGGGTTCTGGGAGGTGAACTCCCTATTTCTTCTATATTTGTATGTGACAAATGCCACTACCCAACAGAAGAATTCAAAGGAAATTCAATGAAAAAGAATCTTGTGGAATTTTCCTCCCCTGGCACACCCTCCCATAGGTTATCCCATGAGTGGGGGACAGACTGGTACTCACATTAGTCAAGTTTCCCACCTCTTCCCCACAGAAAAACTTACATTTAAAGGAAGGAGAACTCCAAACAACTCTGGTTGTTTTATCAGAGAATGGGGTTCGCTCCTCCATGAAATGATCTGTAGTGCCCACTCCCAAACGCCACAGATGCCCTGGGATCCGCAGCAGACTCATGTGGAAGGCTTGTGCCTTTGCACTGGCTCTAAAATCCTAAGGTGAAATCCTGACCCTATTGTAATTAATTGCAAAACTCCCATTGACTTCAGTGGGGCCACGATTTTATCCTGGTGTCTCCTCCCTTATACGTGCAACAGAGTTCTGCTATTAGGGACTCCCCCGGCCACAGCTGCCTCCTTTTCTAAGTAAGATTCTTCTACCAGGAAGGGACTTCACAGGGAAACTAATACAATCCACTCCAGAAAGACAAGTTCTTTATCTGGGAATCGATTGGATTCATTCTGACAATTATGTGAATAAAACATGAAATAACCTTCTAATTAATTAACCTCCTGAGCAACTTCCCGACAATGTGTGACAAAGAGGGACTCACTCTTGAAGCTGAGGCACAATTTATGTTGTACAGGTATCAATGTTACATTGATATTCGAGCATGGTCTGAAAAAGTCTAAGAAATATTGCTTAAATGTATGCAACATACTTCAGTCAGTGTAGTTTTTTGTAATTTCACAATGGATTTTTACTGTACCTCAGTCCTCTAAAATCTGAGAAATCACTTGCACGACATAGTTCATCCCAACTCTTATCTTGTAGCCAAGATGGATCTGGATTCTTGTATTTGTTCTTGAGACCCACTCCTCCAGTTAATAGGAACATAAATTCCTGTTGTTCTATCTCTTTCCTATCCCTAAATTCAGAAGAATGCCAAAACAGTTTGTAAGGAATACACAGTTATATTAAAAATGCATTTTGATGTAGTATAAAGCAAAAGCTGTTTTAAATAAATGATGTTCCATTTTTATTTTACAACATTCATATTGCAGTAGCATCTGAGGTCTCAGGGCCTCACTGTGCTAGGCAATTTACAAACATTATAAGGAGAAATGATAAATTAAGGGTAAGGGAAGAAGGATACAATCAAATGTATACAATTCACTTATTTTTACTTATAAAAAGTCTCAGCTACTGCTATCTGTGTCCCATCCTACTCATCAATCATTGGCTGATTTCCTGTAAGTGTCATGGCAAAGATGGATCTTGAGGAAGAATGCAGAGGCGGAGATGGTTGTGGCCTTACAAATCAGCTCAAGAAGGGCCTCCTATGTATAAGGCAGTGTGGAAGACAGTGTGGATATGATGCATAAGATGTTAGCATTCACTATAAATTCATATGGTTTACAGTTAAGCAATATAAATTAATATGGTTGGTGAGCCTGATTATTAAAAAATGTATGCACATAATAACTGATTATGAGGTTTCCAAGTAGCCATGTGTGCCTTCCTTTCTTCCCTCAATGCACACAGACACAAACGACATAGTGCATAAGCAGCAGCACAGCCAGACAGCCAGAGTGGAGAGTCGAGATCGCATGGTGGAAGGAAAAGCAGAGACAGAGGGGAGATGGAAAAAAGAAAGGCTCCTCAAGAAAGGGGGAGTGATATGCCCCACAAAACTGCCGGAAAAACAGACCTCTCTCTTGGAGAATTTTTCCTTAAACCTTATTTTTTAAAATGATGGCAACTGTTTACATTGTATTATTATTAGATAACATCATCCACCCCTTTGAAGGGTACCATAAAGACATAAAAGGAAAAAATTAATAAGACATTTGGAGGCCTCATCTTTCCACCCAAATCACTGGCAAAACCATTGATTTCAATGGGAGCAAAAGCATTCACATTTCATGACTAGGCACTAAAGACTAAGTTATCATCATATGTGCCCAAGTATTCTATTATTTGTAAATACTTTCAATCTAAGAAAAATCATTGTCTTGCATTATGAGATGCTAGAAAAAAAGATGCAACTTACATGAGAAGATTGCAGCAAAGTAAAAAGGAAAATAGCAGCTTATCCTTCTCAAACAGTGAGCGACATACATTGCAATACAGGTTGTATGTGAAGTGGTCGTTTAGGTATCGAAGACGCTTCTCCAAAATTTTGGATTTGTTACTAAAAAAGAACATTTGTACAGATATTGAGTCAGGCAACTAAATAAGAAATCCAAAGCTCTTTGAAAGGTTTTGGTGGGATATTGGTTAGGGCTGGAATTTTCAAAAGCACTTAAAGGAGTTAGGCAACCAACTGCATCTAAAGGGAGTTGGGCAGCTAGCTCCCTTAGGCCTGGTCTACACTATGAGTTTAATTCGAATTTAGCAGCGTTAAATCGAATTAACCCTGCACCCGTCCACACAATGAAGCCATTTATTTCGAAATAAAGGGCTCTTAAAATCGATTTCTGTACTCCTCCCCGACGAGTGGAGTAGCGCCAAAATCGATATTGTCATTTCGAATTAGGGTTAGTGTGGCTGCAATTCGATGGTATTGGCCTCCGGGATCTATCCCACAGTGCACCATTGTGACCGCTCTGGACAGCAATCTGAACTTGTATGCACTGGCCAGGTAGACAGGAAAAGCCCCGCGAACATTTGAATTTCATTTCCTGTTTGCCCAGCGCAGGAGAGCACAGGTGACCACAGAGAGCTCATCAGCACAGATAACCATGCAGGCCGATAATCGAAAAAGAGCACCAGCATGGACCGTACAGGAGGTACTGGATTTGATCGCTATATGGGGAGAGGATTCAGTGCTAGCAGAACTTCGTTCGAAAAGACGAAATGCCAAAACTTTTGAAAAAATCTCCAATGGCATGATGGAGAGAGGCCACAATAGGGACTCAGAGCAGTGCCGCGTGAATGTCAAGGAGCTCAGACAAACCTATCAGAAAACAAAGGAGGCAAACGGTCGCTCCGGGTCAGAGCCGCAGACATGCCGCTTCTACGCTGAGCTGCATGCAATTCTAGGGGGGGGCCGCCACCACTACCCCACCTCTGACCGTGGATTCCGAGGCACGGGTAATCTCATCAGCCACACCTGAGGATTCTGCGGACGGGGAAGAGGAGGAGGAGGAGGATGAGCTTGCGGACAGCACACAGCACTCCGTTCTCCCCAACAGCCAGGATCTTTTTCTCAGCCTGACTGAAGTACCCTCCCAAGCCTGTACCCAAGACCATGACCCCATGGAAGGGACCTCAGGTGAGTTTACCTTTTAAAATATAAAACTTGTTTTAAAAGCAAGCGTTTTTTAATGATTAATTTGCCCTGAGGACTTGGGATGCATTCGCAGCCAGTACAGCTACTGGAAAAGTCTGTTAACGTGTCTGGGGATGGAGCGGAAATCCTCCAGGGACATCTCCATGAAGCTCTCCTGGAGGTACTCCAAAAGCCTTTGCAGAAGGTTTCTGGGCAGTGCAGCCTTATTCCGTCCTCCATGGTAGGACACTTGACCACGCCATGCTAGTAGCAAGTAATCTGGTATCATTGCATGACAAAGCCTGGCAGCGTATGGTCCCGGTGTTTGCTGGCATTCAAGCAACATCCGTTCTTTATCTCGCTGTGTAATCCTCAGGAGAGTGATATCGCTCATGGTAACCTGGTTGAAATATGGGAATTTAATTAAGGGGACAGAGGTGGCCCTTCCTACTGGGCTGTTTGCCTGTGGCTGAAAAGAAATCCTTCCCTGTAGTAAGACAAGTACGGGGGGGGGAGGGGAGTTTGGCGCTAAGCTTTTCACGTGTAGCTAGCAGGGATCTTCCCTGACACCAGCCAAGCGGTGGGGGGAGGGATAAAGCGATCATCCCAGAGAATTGGATGGAGGGGGGTTAGTTTGTTTTTTGCTGCAGAAGGTTAACAGGAAAACTGCAGCACTCAACGGGCTTTGCTTGGTATGTGGGAAAGGAGGACGCAGAAGCCGAAAAACAATGGCTTACCATGGCCGCATGCAAGCCGAATTCTGTTGCCCGGACCTGCGTCTGTGATCTCTAGCAGCAAAGCCACAGGCACTCAATATTAAGAGGCAAAATTCGACCTTGCACAGAAATCACATGTGCTATGTAATGTGAATAGTGTTGTTCACCGTGAAAGAGTATAAGCATTGTTCTGTAAAATGTATCTTTTAAAAAAATTCTCTCCTTTTTTCCCTCCCTCCAGCAGCTGCAAATTTTTCAAGCCTCCCTCCTCCGTCCTGAAGGCTATCTCAGATAAGGCATCGGAAAAAGAGGACACGAGACGAGATGTTCGCGGAAATCATGGAATCCACCCGCAATGAAAGAGCTCATCTGAATGAGTGGAAGGACATGGTTTCAAAGTATAGGAAAGATGCCAGTGAACATGAGGACAGGAGGGACCAACGTGAGGACATGAGGGACCAACATGAGGACAGAAGGGACCAACGTGAGGAGAGGAGAGACGCTCGAGATGAGAGGTGGCGGCAGGAAGATCAGAGGAGGCAGGATGCAATGCTGGCGCTGCTGCGTCTGGCGTCTGGTGGAGCTTCAGGAACGGCAGCAGGATCACAGACTGCCGCTGCAGCCCCTGTATAACCACCCTCCCCCCTCACCATGTTCCATAGCCTCCTCACCCAGACGTGTAAGAATGCAGGGGGGGGAGGGGGAGGCTCTGTACACCCTCCCATTCCACCCCAGTGGACAGCCCAAGCAAAAGGTTGTCATTATTTTAACCTTTTTTTAGTGGCCTTTTCCTTCCCTCCGATCCTCCTCCCAAACCCCACCCAGGCTACCTTCTCAGTTCTCTCCCTCTTTTTATAATCAATTAATAAAGAATACATGATTTTTAAACGACAGTGACTTTATTTCCTTTGAAAGCAAGCTGTGATCGAAGGGGGAGGGTGGGTTGCCTACAGAGAATGAGTCAATAAAGGGGGCGGGTTTTCATCAAGGAGAAACAAACAGAACTTTCACACGGTAGCCTGGCCAGTCATGAAACTGGTTTTCAAAGCTTCTCTGATGCGCGGCACTTCCTGGTGTGCTCTTCTAATCGCCCTGGTGTCTGGCTGCGCATAATCAGCAGCCAGGCGATTTGCCTCAGCCTCCCACCCCGCCATAAAGGTCTCCCCCTTACTCTCACAGAGATTGTGGAGCACACAGCAAGCAGCAATAACAATGGGGATATTGGTTTGGCTGAGGTCTGAGCGAGTCAGTAAAGTGCGCCAGCGACCTTTTAAACGTCCAAATGCACATTCCACCACCATTCTGCACTTGCTCAGCCTGTAGTTGAACAGCTCCTGACTCCTGTCCAGGCTGCCTGTGTATGGCTTCATGAGCCATGGCATTAAGGGGTAGGCTGGGTCCCCAAGGATAACTATAGGCATTTCAACATCCCCAACGGTTATTTTCTGGTCCGGGAAGTAAGTCCCTTGCTGCAGCCGTTTAAACAGAGTAGTGTTCCTGAAGACGCGAGCGTCATGAACCCTTCCTGGCCAGCCCATGTTGATGTTGGTGAAACGTCCCCTGTGATCCACCAGTGCTTGCAGCACCATTGAAAAGTAACCCTTGCGGTTTATGTACTGGGTACCCTGGTGCTCCGGTGCCAAGATAGGTATATGGGTTCCATCTATCGCCCCACCACAGTTAGGGAATCCCATTGCAGCAAAGCCATCCACTATGGCCTGCACATTTCCCAGAGTCACTACCTTTCGTAGCAGCAACTCAATGATTGCTTTGGCTACTTGCATGACAGCAGCCCCCACAGTAGATTTGCCCACTCCAAATTGATTCCCGACTGACCGGTAGCTGTCTGGCGTTGCAAGCTTCCACAGGGCTATCGCCACTCGCTTCTCAACTGTGAGGGCTGCTCTCATCCTGGTATTCTGGCGCTTCAGGGCAGGGGAAAGCAAGTCACAAAGTTCCATGAAAGTGCCCTTACGCATGCAAAAGTTTCGCAGCCACTGGGAATCGTCCCACACCTGCAACACTATGCGGTCCCACCAGTCTGTGCTTGTTTCCCGGGCCCAGAATCGGCATTCCACGGATAGAACCTGCCCCATCAACAACATGATCTCCAAAGCGCCAGGACCCGCGGTTTGAGAGAATTCTGTGTCCATGTCCTCATCACTCTCGTCGCCGCGCTGCCGTCGCCGCCTCCTCCTTGCCTCGTTTTTCTGGTCCTGGTTCAGCATAAACTGCACGATAATGCGCGAGGTGTTTACAATGTTCATGACTGCTGTCTTGAGCTGAGCGGGCTCCATGCTTGCCGTGGTATGGCGTCTGCTGTGTTCACCCAGGAAAAAAGGCGCGAAACGGTTGTCTGCCGTTGCTTTCATGGAGGGAAGGGTGAGGCTGTACCCAGAACCACCTGCGACAATGTTTTTTGCCCCATCAGGCACTGGGATCTCAACCCAGAATTCCAATGGGCGGGGGAGACTGCAGGAACTATGGGATAGCTATGGGATAACTACCCACAGTGCAACGCTCCGGAAATCGACGCTAGCCCCGGTACATGGACGCACACCGCCGAATTAATGTGCTTAGTGTGGCCGCATACATTCGACTTTATACAATCTGTTTCCAAAATTCGAATTCTGTAAATTCAGATTAATCCCGTAGTGTAGACATACCCTTAGGCTCCTTTGAATATCCCAGCCAAAATGATTAATTGAAATCTCAGTTGTACTCAGGTGGTGGGACTCTCACCACTCATTATGGGTTCTATTTCAACACCAGATTTGGAATCCTCTACAAATAACACTGCAGCAGATTACTATACGGAGTGCTATCCTTTGTATGACATATTAAGAAGAGTGCTTGTGGTGGGAGAACTGTCCACTTGGAAGCTAAGAATCACATTGCTTCTCTTAATAAAAGATGTTTTGTGTTTGGAGAGTCTGTGTTTAAAAAGGGCAGAGTCAGTGGCTGATGGTTCCTCACCACAACTTGGACCTCCTATCTGATCTGCATATTAGGGGAGCTGAGCCCATCCTAGCTGCACTGTGGGCAACCAGTTCAGAGACTTATTAATATTTGTTTCTATAAAACTGCAGATGCAAAAATACAGATGCTGATATTTGCTGGACTAAATTTGTAACATGAAAATTAGAGATAATTTCTAAAAACTTGGGCCTCAATGAGACAAAACAGAAGTGGAAAGCCTAATTTAGTGAGGTAAATGCTTTAAATGGAGGGAACTGTTGATGAGAAGAGAAATAAAGATAAATATGGTATTTTGGCTCAGAAATAAGTACTTACCTGTCATGAATAGAGTTGATATAGAGATTAACAAACCAACTGAGAGAGTACTGGTACATGGGGTCGATGTTAGCTAGGTCTGCAATGCTGAAGAAGAGCACCGATGAATGTTTTGCAATTGGTCTATAGCCTTCTCGAGATTCTGCTATTTTTATTTCTGTTTTCTCAGCAACCTAAACAAAATGACAAATATTGTAAAGATTTTCTCTTCATATTTTCCTTTCTACATAAAGAATTTATTAGTATATACTATCATTATTAAAAATAAATGTATATGACACTTTATAAGCACAGAGTAAGACACCTTCCATGCTCCAAAATACTTATAAACTCAGGCCCTAACCCTCAAATGAGCCCTGGGTGGGTGGAACCCTGCACTCTCACAAAGACCCCTTGACTTCACGATCTTCCCCCACAGAGCTCATTGCAGTACTGGGGCCTAAGGTAGTCAAGACCAAGACAAAACCAGGCACAACCGGTCAGGCTTGTCCCTCTGCATCAGGTGTGTCGGACTTCACCATTAATGTCTGGAAACATGACTGGATTTCAAATTGCTCATGTATCATCATTCCAGCAGAAGATATTTAACAATATATTTGCCTTTTATAAAATATATTATATGAAATTAAATAACTTAGAATATAGCTAACATAAAGAGGGAAGGATTGTTTCTTACTTGTAAGTCTATATTATAGTAGTAATGTAGCTAGGTGCTAACAAATGGAGTTTAAGGACAATAACAGTTAAAACACAGAATCACTGATATTTTATTGCTGTAAAGTCTTTGATAATTCAAAGATGTCTAGTCACCACCAATGATACTTAACTCTCATTGGTATCAAAGAGAATTATGTACACATATGGAAGGGAAGTTATTTTTCATAAATATGTTACCAAAACAAAGTTTACAGCTGTAGTTGTCTGCGGTCTAGATACCTGTAAGTCTGTCAGCTTTTTGAAAATACCCCATGTCATAACTATAAAGGGAAGGGTAACAGCTCTCCTGTGTACAGTACTATAAAATCCCTCCTGGCCAGAGACTCCAAAATCCTTTTACCTGTAAAGGGTTAAGAAGCTCGGGTAACCTGGCTGACACCTGACCCAAAGGACCAATAAGGGGACAAGATACTTTCAAATCTTGGGGGGGGGAAAGGCTTTGGTGTGCTCTTTGTTTAAGGGGTTGTTCGCTCTTGGGACTGAGAGGGACCAGACATCAATCCAGGTTCTCCCCATCTTTCTAAACAAGTCTCTCATATTTCAAACTTGTAAGTAAAAAGCCAGGCAAGGCGTCTTAGTTTTACTTTGTTTTCTCAACTTGTAAATGTACCTTTTACTAGAGTGTTTATCTTTGTTTGCTGTACTTTGAACCTAAGACAGAGGGGGGTCCTCTGAGCTCTTTAAGTTTGATTACCCTGTAAAGTTATTTTCCATACTGATTTTACAGAGATGATTTTTACCTTTTTCTTTAATTAAAAGCCTTCTTTTTAAGAACCTGATTGATTTTTCCTTGTTTTTAGATCCAAGGAGTTTGGATCTGTATTCACCAGGAGTTGGTGAAAGGAAGGAGGGGGGAAGGGTCAATTTCTCCTTGTTTTAAGATCCAAGGAGTTTGGATCTGTATTCACCAGGGAATTGGTGAAAAGTTTCTCAAAGCTTCCCAGGGAAGGGAATGGTGGCAGCGGACCAGAACTAAGCTGGTAATTAAGCTTAGAAGTCCTCATGCAGGCCCCCACACTTGTACCTAAAGTTCAAAGTGGGGATACAGCTTTGACACCCCATTTCTCTATTATGTATTTCTTAAGCACATCACAAGGATGAATTCCAATGCAGCAAAAAAAATTTAACATTAATGTTACTGAAAAAAGGAGAGTATATTCTAAAGATTGGAATGTTTTTTCCTCCACTTTCTTATATTTCTATTTGCTCCCTGCACATATTTGGATAGGTCTGTTCAAGTATAATGGAAAAGTTTAGGTAACTGAGTAAAATATTGTAGGAAATTCATTAGTAGGTCACCATGCAAGGAAATATACCTTGTGTCTTAAAACATAAAATATGGAATTTATTAGGTTCCTTCTGAAAGCAACTGTTACTGAGAATCCAACCCTTCTCTCCTACATGAGCTTTAGTGAGAATTCTGTCAATCTCTTTATAGCTTTGCCATTCTCTACCTTTCCTTATGAAATAATTTAGTCCTTCAGAGAGCACTACTGGATTTATGTTAACAGGCTGGCCTAGAAGTGCCACACTGTATGCCACTAAAGCAAGGTAACTGCGTGATAATTTAGTGCTTACTTGCACTGTATAGATAGATAACACAAACTTAACCTGACTCTATAAGCACACAGTCTTCAGGCCACGGAAGAGGAAATCACTCTCTGATATAAATAAAGCACTTGCCTTAGCAATTTTTACAGACTCCATGTTTTACAATGAACTGCCAATGTGAAAGGCGAAGACACCAGGAACTGGGGTGGAAACATGTAATTTCTCAGGACAGGAAGAAACCTTCACCACTGTCACTGGCGTAATGTACACCCTATTTCTTGCTTACGAATATGATCCTGTACAAGTCCTAAGGAAAATCTACTAACTGTGCAAAACCCTCCTTTCATAAAAAAGATTAAACACATTGAGCCACAAATATCATATCAAACTGACATTACAGACCTTACAAAAACAAAGAGCAAGGAAATTCAGACTTGAGGATAAAACATCACCTGTAACCTCACATCTGCATGAAACATGGGTGCTTCAGAACACCAAGTGTTTTAGAAGATTGTTTTCAGAGACATCTACATTACTTTAGAACAATAGGGCTCTAACAGATAACTGTGAACCAGATCGTTCTCCCCAGTTTCTAATGCATCTTAGGCACTTAGAGCTTGGCTACCTGGGGAAACTGATCAGCAGAATGGTAATGGTATACTTATATTGCTGTAGTTATGCCAGGATAACTTCCCATATGGAGACACTATTCTGAAATAAAAGTAACTTTATTCCAGTATAAAAACTCTGCATTGACATGTTATAACAGGGAGTTCACCAGCATATCTATTCTGGTATGATTATACTGCTATAATTCTGTTGGTCAAATTTTCCATATAGACAAGTGCTAAGCCAGGGGTTGTCGAGGGGAAAACCTTTCTGGCTCCATGGTACTTTTTATCTACTACTCCAAACTTAAACGAGTCCTACTGTGCAGGTTCTGAGGAAATTAGCCTAATTGATTTAGGAGAAGGAGGCCTGGGACAGGAGTTAAGACTGGGAGAATATCACTATCTGTTGCACTTTCCCAATCCCTTCTCAAATGGGGAATCCCTGCATTATATGATGCAGATTATCTTCACAGTGGACCCTCCCAAAAATGTTGTTCAAGAGCAGTGGAAGATAAGACAGTATTGCAGCATCTCACCTTCCCAGAAAGCCTTATTTCAGGAGATCTGCAAATGTAGAGGCCAAACCCTCTGCCATTTTCCTAGCATGATACACTGCCCACTAACAAGATAATTCAGAGAAAACTCATATAATGGGCAGTCAAAATGTTTCTTGTCCCATATTTCCAACTGGGGGACAATCTGGCCCACTATGCTTACCCATATATAACATTTCCCACCTTCAGTGTACCACAAAAATTTTAATTAATCCGCCCAGCCTCCTCTATGATGTCCTAAAGGTAAGTATTATTATTCTCATTTTATATGTGGGAAAATTAACACAGAGACAGGTTAACTGACTCACATGAAGCCATGCAGTGAGTCAGAGGCACTTACAGTATTAGAACTTGGAGTTTCTGGCTCCTAGTCCCATGTCTGTTGCTAGACCATTACTGTCTTCCTTAAAAGACTGGCTTTTGTTCATTTAAAAATTAGACCCTTACAACTACGTTAATAGAGGGACAAATCCTGAAGGCCTTATCTCTTACTCAATCCTTATTCAGGCACAACTGAATCCTTATTCAGGCCTTTGAAGATGGATGTTTTGCCTAAGTAAGGACTGATCTAATTATGAACAAGGATTTCAGCGTTTGCTCAACAGTTTTTCTTTTTCTTATAAATTGATCTTTTCCATTCAGAAGCATAGAATTTTGCTTCTAATTCCCAGTCTTCCAGGCAGCAAGCAAGCTTTTAGGTTTTGTACACAATAACCACTGAATTTGAAAACAAAATCTAACATTCCTTACCTGTTGTTTCTTGGTGATCTCATTAGACATTATTTTAGCAGAGTCCAAGACCATGATAGCACTCTCATCTTCCAGAATGTTCCCTTCAGAAGACTGTAAGGTTTCTAAAATTTTCTTCTCAATTTCCTTTAGTTGTTTTTTATTGGCTGCAGACTGAAGGATGAGAGCATTCCTCTCCTCTTCTAATTCTGGTCTAAAAACCAAAACATACACCCAAAGTTTACCTTTTATATTATTATTGTTACATATTCAGATACCTGCATGTAGTTAATCCATATTTGTAAAATCAATATTTAACTAAAGTAGATCACATTGTTCATGTTATATGATCATGTAATATTAGTGTCACAGAAACCTTACCTCTTGATTTTAGGAGGTTTGTGTCAGGATCTTAACATTCCATTTATGCAGTTTTTACCACTGAGCTATACAGTTATACTGGAACTACATTAGCGCCAATCCTCTTTATTCTCTCAATTTTATCAAGACACTAAGGCCAACACTTTCAAATCTGGGTGCCTAAAGTTAAGTTCTTGGGGGTCAAATTCTATGCTTACACCCAGAGCTTTCCCACTTACATCAATAGGGTTGCACAGATTTTCAGTCACCACAGAATTTGGCCCCTAAATCCTTGACTTGATTCAGAGCTCAGCTCCTGAAAATCAGGCCACTTATTTAGGTGTCTACATATGGACTTAGGTACAAAACTTTAGGTTACAATAGTTTTATGTTTGAAAATGTTTGCCTAAAAGTTTATATCCAGACTTCTGAAAATGTCAGTTCATCCTAATTTTTAATTACTATACATGTAACTCTTGTTTTTGAGTAAATATTATTCAGTACTGCATGAGTTTGTGATGTGGAACTTACATTAAATGTATTACCATTTTTTTAGCAAGTGAATCTAGTATATTTGAGTGGGCAGTTCTGTGTTTGTCTGAATGATCAGAAACCCAGGAAATCCAATTAAATCTGTCTCTGTTTTGAGTTTAGACAAGAACTAGAAACAGTTTCAGAGCCACCATGTTCTTCCTTCATAGAAAAGTAAAAATGCAGTCTAATAATCCAATATCCACATCTGCATGTGCAAAATCAATGGGCTGGATTGCCAGGAAGCCATATCAGAAAACAAATAATGATGGTTGCTCAGTGATAATGTTAAATAACAAAACACGTTTCCAATATCTCAGATGACTCACACTTACTATAGTGATGGACTCCCTAGAAATATCTTAAATAAGACAGCTAGAATACCAGGATTGTTATAGTTGTTATGAAAAAACATTTAGAATCATTAACAATTGCCCCATTTTATTATGAACATTTCTCTTAATTGCTTCCAAAATCTCCTGTTTAGAATATTTCATTTGCCTATTTGCAATAAACAAACACATACCTTTCTTTTGCAACAACAATACCTAGTAGCTGGTCTTCAAGTCCCTCTGGTGTTATCATAAAGTTGAGTAAAGAAACTTTTGTAGCCAGTTCAGGCATATAATGTGGATTTCTTAGTTTTGTTGTAATAAAAAATTTGAAATCACTGGAATACTCAATAACTGTCTCACCAAGTCGGATGCAATCCATGCCCCCTAAAGTTCAGAAGACAAACATTTGTGCATGTGACGCTGTTCTTTGTTAATAAATGTGTATTGGTTTTCACCATAAATAGATTACAGTGCTGTGTTGTTATAAAGGAACTGATCCTGAGTCGTAACCCTCCCATGCGGGTACAATGTCTCCTTGAGGCCAGCTTACTTGGTAATTACTGTGAGTATCCAGTGACAGGGGCTGGATGATACAGGGGAAAGTTTTGTTGTAATAAAAAATTTGAAATCACTGGAATACTCAATAACTGTCTCACCAAGTCGGATGCAATCCATGCCCCCTAAAGTTCAGAAGACAAACATTTGTGCATGTGACGCTGTTCTTTGTTAATAAATGTGTATTGGTTTTCACCATAAATAGATTACAGTGCTGTGTTGTTATAAAGGAACTGATCCTGAGTCGTAACCCTCCCATGCGGGTACAATGTCTCCTTGAGGCCAGCTTACTTGGTAATTACTGTGAGTATCCAGTGACAGGGGCTGGATGATACAGGGGAAAGTTCTTCCAAGGGGGTTTGGGGATTGGGGTGCACCTATCATTAACCTGCAAATCAAAATAGGACTGGTAGAGTCCTGAGGAGAATGCGAGTGGCTGAAAGGCTGGCAGTGTACAAGGGCTGACACCCAGATACCACAAGATAAACTCCCTCACACTAGAAGCAAGGTGGTAACAAAGTGACCCACAATCCGAGGCGTCCCAAGAAAACATCACACTGTAAGTTATATGTTTGTTTACCTCAATTATTTATGCAAAAAAATATTACTTTTGTGATCAAGTAAAAGCAAAAGTCTTGTTAAGAGCAAATCAAGTAACCTCAAATAGTAAGAGCTGGAAACAAGGTGAGTCCTGGCCCCATATAAGTCAATGTTATAACTACCACTCACTTCAGTGGAGCCAGGAATTCATCCATAGTAGGTAAAAATAATTGAGTGGGTCACACATTTCTGCCCTTCCTTTACTGTGTACATATACAATTGGAAAAGGTACAGGTTTTGTGTGGCTGCTTTTAAATTTCATATTCTTGTTTCACAGTAGCTCAAGCCAATTCATGTATTAAAACAAGATATCAAGATCCATACACAGCATATCAAGCAAGCACATAATCTTATTTGACCTTAACCCAAACTCTCCTATGTTTTTTGCTACCACCTGTCATGCTTTGTATAATTTTAGACTGTAAAATTTCCCTGGAAGTTCTTTTGTTTGTCCGTAAAGTGTCACACACATCTGTGGCCCTGTACAAATATTTACAACATATATGTGCCACTAGCGTCTGCTGCAACAAGCACATATGGAGCAGGTTGTCTGTGGCTCAACCTTTAGAGACATAGGAGATTGTTACAGCCCTATTCCCCTCCCAGTCTGATCAGCTCTCTCTAAAAGAGCAGAAGATCTTCAGGGACAGACCATCCATTTTCTATCTTCCACTCAAGTAGAGTGGGGATCTTTAAAGGGTGGACACACAACCCAGACATCTTCCTCTTATCCATGGGAGGGCTGCTCACAGACTGACTCCTACACCTCCAAATATTAGACAGTCCTTAGAGGAGGTGTCTTATAGAGCTCCATTAGCAGGAGTTTCCTGCATAGGAAGGCTCTGCATCTTATCTCCAACAGCAGGTATCTTAGGAGAGAAACCAATTCACAGCCACCTGCTCTCTGTACTAGCGGACTGTGTTGAGCCCTGCTGTTGTCTATTTTGAATACGGTTCCAATAATTAATGCCCACAGCACACCGTGCAGTTCTAAAACCCTAGCGTGTGTGAGATTTGGGATTTCCCAGATCCACTGTAGTTAGAACTGGTCAAAAAAAAAAATCAGACCTTTTCTACCATGACAAACTTCAACATGAAACAATTTTTTTTCATTTAGTTTTGAATGAATTTTTTGTTTCAATTTTCATTTGAAAACAAAACAAAAAAATTCAGTGTTCAGGTCCCTCTACCCACTCTTTTTCTCTCACTTATTTAATTTCACCCCTTTTATCACTTGGAAAACAAAGGAAACATTTTTTGAAAAAGGAGATTCCCACCTTAAACCAGGACCTTTTCTTCATCATCATATGACTTTGAGAAGATAATACTTACATGAAAAATTGCAACTTTTGCAAAATACCATGATAACTTTTCTTAACTTAGAATTTAATGCAATAAATAATACAGCCTACTAAGTTAAAACATATTTTATAAATAAGATATCTAGCATTACCTAGTATATTATAACACTTCAGAAAAAAGAAATTCAGCGTCAATGGGAGTTTTACCTTTGCAGGGTCAAACCTACTATATTTAAATATATCACCGCTGCATAGTGAAGTTTTCAAGTAAGAAATCTATAATGTGACATTTGTGAACTTTATTAAAAAGTAAAAATCAGCTTAAGAAGGCTATCAAATTACCTTCCTCTGATCATAAGCAGCAAAAGTAAAGAAAGAAGAAAAATATTAGCTGATATAACAGATCATTAGATGAGCATTAATGTTGCATACTTCTGGGCTCATAACTAATTTTCTTGTACCTTGTTTAAAGGTTTGTCTAAGCAGCAGGGGTTCCAATGATGGGTCTAGTTCTTCCCCAACATTTTCTAGCAGAACTGGAGTTCCAAACTGAATGCAGTTCTCCAAAGTTCTCATGTAGTCTGTATCAGTGAACTTGATAACACTCAACTGGTTTTCTTTCTCGGAGTTCTTTATCCATTTATTGGCTTGACCCTGGGGATCAATCATTAATGGCCTAGAATGTACAGTACAAAGAACTTGCTCAGTATACATGACTTTTTGTAAATTCAAAATTATTTCTGCTATGGACTAGCTGGAAGAAAGTGACACATGATACTTTATGGCTGTATTATTTTAAGAGATGAATGTCCACTGGCTGAGTATTACAATCACAATTTGAACAGAAATATCAGAATTCTTTTAAAAGCCATGAAGATGGTGTTTATGATTTAAAAAAAAAAAACAGGTCAGAATTCAGAATTTTTTTTGACCGCTTCGTTGTATTTCTCCTTTGGAATTCTGATTTTTTAGAATTTTTTATTATATGTGAGTTTTGCAATATGGAGCTGTACTCACTTGCACTAACTGAAGATATGAGTCTATATCTATATCTATATAGATATATTTTTTTGAAAGGAAGCAAAAGCTTTTAGCACAAAAGCTGTCAGACAAATTTAGTGTATCCCACAGGTAGGCTGTTTGAGTTTCAATGGAGGATCACTGAAGGGATATAAATAGTATCTGAGTGTCTTTCTTCCTGTAGGCAACATTCAGGTTCCAGAACAGAATAAATAATAGAACATTATTATTGCAATTTGTAATGTTTTTCTTACTGATTGAAATTCACTTCTGTGCAGAGGGCCATCCCAATGCTCCCACAGCATTTAAGTGGGATTTAAGTCCTCAAAATAAGGCTTAGATCAGACTTTGATAACAAAAATCCTTGTGCTGGCCCTCTGCACAGAAGACAATTTCATCCAATATACTAGTCTCTAAAACATGACAAAGAGTGAAGCTGAAGCTGACTGTGGTAGCAATAGGACCTTGAAATGTGTGTATAATCTGATGCACAGTTTTTCTATATTGTGGTTTATATATTTAATGGCTCACACAAGAAAAATATTTATTAAAACTGTTGTCAAAAATGTCCTTCTGCCTTCTATGTTTCTACAACTGCAAAAAAGAAGAAATTACCAGACTTATATCAATCTGTGTTATTACTCAATAGTTTTGCAATGTAAAGTCATTGTACACAATAGAGACATTGGAAAATGTGGATAATCCAGAAATAAGTTTAATCACAATATAAAATTCAACAACTGCATTTAAAGATGAAAAAATTATCTGTAATATTCTGGAAGGAAAACTTTCACCCATTGAAAACATTGGGTCTGATCCTGTGAGGAACAAAGCCTCCTCAAGTTCCACTGAAGGGTTTGGGAGGAGAAGGGTATGCAGCACCTTTCTGTTTCTAGTATATACACTAAATTTCATTTAGTCTGAAATCTCAGTTTCTTTTAGCAAATTATTAGCTTCTTTGTTACCTACCAACGCCTGGAGTTGTCAACAATCACACCATTGTCAACTGAAAAGTTGTCTGTTGGTAATCCAGCAATATTCCAAGCTCTGATTTTTATTGGGTCACCAAGGGTCTTACTTAAGGAGAAGTTCTCAGAACAAGGGATATTTTTGTCCTACAAGAAAAAATAAATCTTTATTCTTTATTTCTTTAAATATTGTTAAAATACTGCTTAGGTTAAAAGTATTAATTTATTCACAACTTGCTTTAAAAAATTGGCTTTTGTTCAAGGAGAGAAAATCATGGGGGGGGGGAATTCACTTTTGCAGAAAATGGAAATTTTTTTCCCAATTTAGTAAGATTTTTCCCAATTTAGTAGAAATTTTGTGGTGACTTTCCCCAATTTTGTGGGATTTTTCTCAATTTTTTTTTCCAGTTCTGAAGGTATTCTATTTTACCCTTTTGTAATATGTTGTGTGATGATAACTAACACACTGCAGTGTAGTCGGGAAAACAGAACCATCTGGAAATCTTTAAATTGCAAGAAAATTTCCCAACTTTTGTTTATTTGTTCTGTATTTAGACTTCCAATTAACGTAAAGCACTTTTCCAATGCCGGTCAGTCACATGTTACTTCATCATTACTTACCTAAATCAAGTCTATGGTACAACTATCTCTTTAAAAAAAGCACAAGCAAGTACTGTGCAGCAATAATTTCTTCAGTAAAGCACCAGCTATACAAATATATGTGCTAGCACAGACCTCTGCACCCATGAGGAACACCACTGACTTCAGTGGAACAATGGGATTCTGTACAGGTACATAGGTCACAATTAGTGCATCTATTTGCAGGATTGGGACCTAAGAGCAGCTAGGACTAGCAACATCCAACCACAAAGTGGAAGTTGAAAGGCCCTGATCTTGCAAAGGGAACATTCTGGTCCTGTGTTAGCCCTATTGGTCCCTTTGCAGGCTCATAGCCTAAGCCTTTATCTTCCACCTTGCCATCCACCATACTTCACGCTCCAGTACTGCAAACAGATGCCCCATGGAGTCAGACTGAAATCAGTGGGATGCTGTATGGCAGTAAGGGTCCATCTGAGCAATTCCCTTTGCAGAATCAGGGCATTAGATTGTGACTTGATATTTCATTCTGCAAGTATGCAAGCCCTTTTCATGCAACCACTTTTAAAATGTTTTAAAGGGAAGTAGCACAGTTTAACAGTGCTTAACATGTTTGCATCCACACTACAAACTTTAAAAAATGTTTCATATTTATCCATTCAAAACTTAGGTTTGGAAACAGGGTAAAGGAGCACCATCTCAAACATGGTAGTGTTGAAAATGGTTTATTTAAATGGTTTACTTGAAGGCTTTACTTGGGGACAGGGCTTTTATCAGGATAACTAAATATGCAAAAATTCTTTTGGTTTGTGGTTGGATTGGACAGACTAACTAGCACTGTGCCAGCCATCAAAATGTGGCTGCATTTTAGTTTGTAAAGTGATTCCTTTATTTATTTAAGGCCAATTTCTGAAGTCCTCTCAATCATTACTTAGTCTTTACTCACGTGAAACTCTCACTGAAGTCAATGGGTCAACATCAGATCATTGCTGGTACATCAGTGTAAACCTGGAATAAATCCACTGAATTCAGTGAATTACTCTAGATTTACAAAAGTGTAAATCAGCAAAATTTAGACCACTAACTTTAATATGATTTTTACTAAGACACCAAGTAAAAAATTAGAAATTTCAGGATTTGACTCACAGATTGTAAAGCATTTTGGGATCCCTTGGGATGAAAGATATTATTTAAACCGAAGATAAACTTTCTAACCTTGCACAACTTGCTCCAGTCTTTAGTACACGCTTGTCGAAAGGCACTAGTGAAAGCACCCAGATAAGCTATCACTCCAGCTGATATCAGAACATCTCCTGTCAAATTATTATATGTATTTTGAAGATCATTTGCAGCATTACACCATCTACGGATAAGCAAAGATACCATATAAAAGAAGTTAAAACCGCTATATTGGTAGCATTAACAGAGTACATCATCAACACAAGAAGTGTTTTCCCTTTATGTTAAAGGTGAATTGCAAAGAAATAATTAAAACATTGTATTTGTGCCCTTGAATGTTGCTTTGAAGACTGCCTCAAGTGTTTTGGTGAGTATTTTTTACATCACAATATTGGGACCTTTGACAATCTTTGAAGGACCTGATTGCCCCAGTCCCCAAATGAGGATACAGGGATGCAAAAGTTTAAGGCTCAGAGAACTAAAGCTCAGGTTTTGTCTCTACTTTTTGATGCATGTTCGAATCAGCATTTGTATTTACATCTGACCTTGATTTTTCTCCACCCAGTCCTCCAATCAGCTTCTCTGCTCTTTCTAGTTTCTTAGCACACAGAGCCACCTGGAATTCTAGACGAGCCTTTTCTTCAGTTTTCTCAACAAAGGTTTGTTGCAATTTTGCCAAATGATTCTCCACTGCTGCAAGTTCACCTCTCTTCTGATTCAGTAATGCCATAGTTTCTGCTAAGGACTGCTGGGCCTCCCCTAGACGGGCTTTCTTGGGAGCAACCACCTGTTCAATTACAATTAATGCAGGGATGCTAAATCCATATATTATAGGTTTACTGATGTATAAAGTTCTATATGTAACACTTTGGATCAATATTCCAAGGTAAGGAAGAGAATATTTTATAATATTCATATTTGGAAAGAAGCCATAGTGATGAATAGGGAGGTGGGTCTAATATACTAAATGCACTATGTTTTTTGAGAATGAAGTTTAGGAAGCATAGCCAACTAACAATGTATATTCATTCTAAATTACTTGAATAAAAAATTAAAATTAAACTGGCTCAGAACCTTATTGTATTAAATTAATAAATTAAGTTGCATTACCAAGGCAGCAAACATACTGTATTGATGCTTGCCATAAATTTGCATCCAACATTGGACACCTTTTATTATTATTATAGCAGCAATGTTAGTACCATTGATAAAAAAAATTACCGAAGTGAGATAAACAAGGATTAAAGCAGACAGAATTTTTTCTCCTTTTTCTCTAAGTTAAAAATTAAAACAAAAAAACAACAATACAAAAATCCCCAAAACAATATCGTTCCGAAGTACCATCCATTGGCTAAAAAAAATTACTTGATTTATAATTTGATTTTCAATATCCATTTACAGATGGTAATTTAGGTCATATTGTTTAAAGAAAAAAGAACATACAAATATTTTTCACAGTTTTCTAGTAGAATGAACATATTTCTGTTTTATTTAGTGGTGTGTGTACCCTATGGCAGAGACTCCTCAACTATTTAATTCTTTGAATTTCTCTGTAAGAGAAAGTCTCTTGCATGGACTCTCACTCTCCATTCACCATCCCCTTTTTTCCTTCCTTGATTCTCAAAATATTTAATTATGTAGACAACCCACTCCCCATGGACCTCCTGGATCACAATTTTAGATATCCTCTTTTATGGTATAAGCAGAAAATAAAAGTATTATTGTAGTTTTTGACAGACTTTATAGTACTTAATTTTAATC
The DNA here is from genome assembly GCF_028017835.1 of Emys orbicularis. Classification (NCBI taxonomy): domain Eukaryota; kingdom Metazoa; phylum Chordata; order Testudines; family Emydidae; genus Emys; species Emys orbicularis. The sequence continues at coordinate 106,565,816 of NC_088689.1, forward strand.
TGTATGCTGCTTCAGTAAAACATATCTTATCTTCATCAAATCTGACAGTTATTTTCATCTTCACAGATAGTCACAGTCCGCTATTAAATTTGAAAATATATGTCCTAAATTTATTTTCCAATGCAGAACCTTTTATTTCAGTTTAACTGCAATCATAATAAATAGCTTAGTCTTGTAGTCCTCATGTGTATGTAGCTTCCACTAAAGTCAATGGGAGTTTTCAGGAATGGTATCAAAACATACCTTAGCAACTCTGTCATACACTTCCATAGCCATAATCCATTTACACAAACCCTCAGCTGCGGAGGATGCTTTAGCCACCTTAGGTGGATCAAACTCAGGATTAGTCAGATATTCAGAACGAATCTTCTGCATGACAGTCACCTACATGATAAAAACATTACAGCCATAGGAAAACTTTATTTATCTCAGGCCCAGTTTTGCTACCCTTACCTTGCTGAACAATACCTTAACTCCAAAAGTTGATCAACTGAAATCAGTAAGGAATTACTCAATATGGGTAACTGTGACAGAGTCCAGCCCTAATTTGTTTCTCTAATTTTCTCAATGTCTACATTCTTACCCAGCTTCCCTCCTAGTCAGATCGCCATCCTTTGTGTCCTTCTTCAAGTCTTATTTTAAGTTGCCCCTCCTTCTGAAACAAATGCATTCCCTTTCTTCTTTTATATTCTTCCTTAGAATTTACTTACTTCAGCAAAGCTTTTTAATGATGATCCCCAAAGTTATCTTTACTGAATGAAGACTTGATCTTCAACCAGAGTATGTGAATGAATTACATTGCCTGTGCCTACTTCTGGGCCCAATCTTGAGATACTAAGTACTCGCAATTTGCAAGGATCAGGCCCTTAGACCAGTGGTCTCCAAAGTGGGGTGCACAAGAGGATCCTTGGGGGTGCGTGACAGGCGGAGCGCTTTTTTTTTTTTTTTTTGCTTCGTCTTTAGTTCGGGAAGGAGTCCGAGCGGTGGTTTTTGTTTTTTGCTTCGTCAGTTCGGGCAGGAGTCTGCCCGCAGAGGTGCATGCTCAAAAATTTTTTACTGATAGGGGTGCACGATCAAAAACATTTGGAGACCACTGCCTTAGACAATAAGTTCCCTGCAGGCAGAGGTCACATCTTTATATTGTGCCCTTGTACATTTCTGGGCATTTAATCATATGTTATCCACACTGTCAGATTTAATCTATTTTTCAGATAAACCGTTTTTTTACATGAAATAAAAAAACCCCACTGATATATTTAGTCCTTTCAAAACTAAATAAAATGTATTATGCCAGACCTGATTTTGTCACAGCTTCTCTGGTAAACATACAGGGACTGATTTAGTAAAGCTGGTACAAGGAGATGTTACTTACATATTTTTGAGCTGGGTAAATCTCGGTACAGAACTTTTCACTCAAGGAGCTAGCGGGCAGTGGTACAGACATCCCCTACAGGGTACCTACTGAGGGATAACTCTAAATCCTGCTGGAATGCCATAGGAGGCACCACTGGTAGGAGCCACTGAGAGGAGGAGTTGAATCACTGTATTCCCAGTCTGCCCTGGCCATGCACCCTTCTTGAACAGTGTCATTCACTTCTCAGATGGCACTTGCTCCTAAAAGCCCGCAGAATAACTGAGATTGCAAGCTGCTGTGTGCTGACACAATTCCCTCTTCCCCATGCAGTTTATTTCCATGAAAGCCCTGTGTGAATTTATCCCTTGGTATAATATCTTCTATACATGCTTTTGGAGGCAGATTTCATAACTCAAAAGACATTAACCAAACACTTACTGGAATGTTATCCTTGTCATATTCTCTAAGATCCTTTAAGAAATTCATGTCACCCAGAACTTTCTTGCTAGGCGCCCAGTAATCCAAGACCTACAATGGAAATTAGGGAAGAACTTTTAAAACTTTTAAATCAAAATGAATTCATAAATATCCTCTAATTAACAGACAGGAATGCATACTTATTACAGAAGGTTGGTAAAAGTCAGATCGCAGCATGTTTAAGGATTTAGTTCAGACTGTTTATATTTTGAAGCTTTAATATACACCTCTACCTTGATATAACGCTGTCCTCGGGAGCCAAAAAATCTTACTGCGTTATAGATGAAACCGCGTTATATTGAACTTGCTTTGATCCGCCAGAGTGCGCAGCCCCGCCCCCCAGGAGCACTGCTTTACCGCGTTATATCAGAATTCGTGTTATATTGGGGCGCGTTATATCGGGGTAGAGGTGTATTACTAATCCAAAGTATTTGCCACTTAGTTTCCTCATGTATGTTATTAATATAAGGCCCCATCTTCCCTAATGTTCTAATGTCAGAGCAATGTTCTCAGGGCCGGCTCTAGGCACCAGCAAAACAAGCTGATGCTTGGGGCGGCACATTTTTAGGGGCGGCATGGCCGGCGCCAGAATGCCGCCCCTAAAAATGTGCCGCGGCCGCCCTAGCTCACCTCCGCTGCTGCTGCCTGGGAGGGAGGGGGAGATCCCGAGCAGCCGCGGCGCACGAAACAGCCGTTTCGCGCGCCGCTGCTCCCCCTCCCTCCCAGGCTTGGGAGAAAGGGGGAGAAGCGGCGCCCGCGCTGCGGCCACTCGGAGTCTCCCCCTCCCTCCCAGGCTCTCAAACCTGGGAGGGAGGGGGAGATCCCGAGCGGCCGTTTTGCGCGCCGCTGCTCCCCCTCCCTCCCAGACTTGAGAGCCTGGGAGGGAGGGGGAGAAGCGGCGCCCGCGCCGCGGCCACTCAGAGTCTCCCCCTCCCTGGCTCTCAAGCAGGGCTGGGGATTTGGGGAAGGGGCGGAGTTGAGGCGGGGCGGGGGTGGGGTAATTAAAAAATGGGGGGGCGGCCAAAATTGTGTTTGCTTTGGGCGGCAAAAATCCTAGAGCCGGCCCTGAATGTTCTTTTCCAAGACAGAAAGGAAAGAAATCCAATGGGGTGACATGGTATGAAGATGAAATCTCCTTGAGAATGCAATCAGCCACAGAGAGAGGAGTCTGTCAGACCAAATATTTCCCCAGACCCTACTTAAAAATCAAATAGTGACTGGGGGCGGGGAAGACCCTTTACTCTGATGATCGGGGGTACCTCATACAATAAGGGAGTTCTGCCTGATTCACCACCTGTAGTGGCTAAGGCAAGAGTCCACTTAACTGCCCTGTCTCTATAAAATCAGTAGCAACTCTCAGGAAGAAGGACAGATACAGGACCAGGAGTCACAGAAAGCAGAAAACAGTGAACTCTCCACTCCACAAGCTATTCTGTAGTTCCACAGCAGGTGGATTGGAAGTTGAAGCTGTCTCCTTGTGGACATACAGCCTGCATCCATGGTTTTCTTGAAGGCTGCAAATGTGTGTCTAGTTTAAAGGGCCCTATATTTTTCATTTGAGAAGAACTGCTATTGATGAACAAATATATTAGAAAAATTATATTCTTATTTGAAATTTACTTTCTGCCATTTTACCTTGCCTCCAATCCCCATAGGATCTGTAATTCTTTCAGGTTTTATATCTTTCATAACACAGATGGCAGCCATAACTAGTTTGACACCAGATGGAGGATTCTTCATTGATTTCACAATTGTTATATCAGCAGGCTAAAACAAAAGTGACATTTTAAAAATAAAATGTATTGATTTACAGTTTTGTATATCATATGCAAAATACATTAAGTTCAACATTCATAACAAAAGAAAAAAGTTCTCAATTTCTCATGACCAAGTAGCATATATGTAGTGAATAAAAACAGAAATGAAAGGAATTTTAACACTGCATGCAATAAATATAATAATTATAGGGTTTTTTTTAGAAGGGATGATTTGAAAATCTATAGTTAATATTGCCTGAACACAAGAAGAGTCCACCAGACAGCAACTTTTTCTTATACTTGGGAGATCAAAATTAGAGCAAGTTTGGTAAGTGTAAACAAACCATACAAAAATCCAAGATTAGGTCAAAAGATTTCTTTGGTACTTATCCCTAGGTGGCACACAAGACCTCTCATATGTTTGGTAAATCCAACTGAACAGTTCATGCAGGCATTTTCTCTACAATACTGTTCTAAAGTCTGGTAACTGAGTCATAATGTTGACTGAAAAATTCAAGATCCAGAAAATTCTTAGCCATATTATAATTTTAAAACAAAAATGTAAGCGATGGATTCCTTGAATGGACATCCCTAAGCTTAGCTGGGTGGAGAAATTAAACACCAATGTTAACATGTCGATTTTGTGTAGTGCCGAATACAGCTCCAGTCTTGCCAATATGCTTGTGCTTAGCTTTAGGAATGTGATTAGTCCCATGAAAGAACTGAATCGGACTACATGTGAGAGTTAAGCATGTATAAATGTGTTTGTAAGATCTTAATCAGGATTCCTCTTCTCATCTAAGTTTTTTTGTGTAGTAATGACCAGGTGGTCTCCTAAAGCAACAAATTTAGGGCCTAATCCTGAGACTAGGGCCTAATGCTGAGCACTTCCTGAGACCTCAACTCCCACTGACTTCAACAGGAATTGAGGGTGCTCAGCACCTTGCAGGAGGAACACAGCTCCTTGCATGATCAGAACCACTCACTCCAAAAAGATGGTAAAACAAAGATATACAGAGTGGTGGTCAAAGAAGTTTGTGATGATTTGTCACTAAGCATATAGAGAAAACCTAGAGCAGAGATGGACCAGAAAAAAGAATAAAGGACAGAACCTAGTAGCTGAGAGAGATGGGAGCCAGGGAAAGAAGGGAGAGATACACACTGCCTTGGGAAAGTATTTATAAATGTAAGCAGAGTCAGGATGAGCTCTACCCTGACATCTGGTGGTGAATTGTGGCGAGTTGTGGAAAAGAACTTCAGGGGCTGATCTTGTTTGCATAGGCACACCCACCGCGCCTAGCATGATCCCAAATAGTCACTTTGGCTGCTGTGGGATCCCCAGTTTCTCTGTTATTGGGGCAGGAAGAATAAAGTGTTGTTACCTGGATTATGTGAATCAAGGACAATGAAACTGTTTCATGACAGAGGGACTCGCCATCAACTAAGTAGCACTCGTTAGACAAGGGACATGAGTTCCAAAACCCAGTGAATTGAGAGAGGCTGGGGGCAGGTATTTGTACCTGATAGTATAGGCCCCCTTTGAGGGCCTGAAATACTAATTGCACCTCCTCCTCTCTCTACTGTGGACTATCAGAGCTAATTTTAATTCCATTAGGAGTCTAGTTACCGGCTGCTGAGCTGAATTCACTTTGGGACAATGGTGCACCAGCACTGAGGCTCCCCTACTACAAGCTGACATCACTAAAGAGCTAAAATTACTAATAGCTGAAACCACTGAGTGCTGGGGGGGGGGGGCTGAAGATATGTTGCTGAGCAGCTGGTGGAGCAGAGTAGTTTGCGGGACGACTGGAGCGGCTCGCGGGACAGCTGGTGGAGCTGAGCAGTTCGTGGAATGGCTGGCCGGTGGAGCGGCTCGTGGTGAAGGCTGCAGCAGAACCCCATGGAGAGGCGGGGCAGTCGGCCTTGGACCACGTAAGGTGCCCCTTAACACTGCTGTGCCCTTCCCCCAAGCTGGGAGGTAAAACTCTGCAGATAAACTTTTGAACTCTGGGGCTGCACTGACCAGGGACAGAGACTTTTGGGTTGTTGGACTTCTGGGTGATTTTTGGGTTGCTGGACTCAAGAGACTTTTGGGGTGTTGGACTTTTGGGTCTTTAGGTGATTTTTTGGGTTGCTGGACCAGGGCCGGCTCTAGGTTTTTTGCCGCCCCAAGCAAAAAAAATGTTGGCTGCCCCCCGTCCCAGCCCTGGGCTCCTCGCCGCACCCCCTGCCGCCCCAGCCCTGGGCTCTCACCCCCTAACCTGCACCCCCCTGCCTCCCCAGCCCTGGGCTCTCACCCCCCCAAACCGCACCCCCCTGCTGCCCCAGCCCTGGGCTCTCACCCCCCCCAACCCGCACCCCCCTGCCGCCCCAGCCCTGGGCTCGCACACACACACACACACACACACACACACACACACACACACCCACCTCCTGCCGCCCCAGCCCTGGGCTCACTCCCACCCAACCTGCACCCTCCTTCTGCCGCAGCCCCGGGTCACTGGTAACTCACTCCCAGGGCAGGTCATTCAGCAGGGATTTTAGATGTGCACAGAACACAGACAGGATTGGTTCCCATATGGTTACAGAACTGCAGTAAAGTGGAACAATTTTCAGCTTGTGTGATTGGAGGATATCTGGATGCATATTATAAGACTGTCCTACATAAATGAGGAAAAGTTGAGGTGCCTTTATTATTCTTTTGTTCCACTCTTTCTTTCTATGGGGAATTTGCCAATGCAATATCACTGTCTTCCTTTTAAACAAACATACAAACAAAAAGGCAATGGCTGTTGAAAATAGCAATTCCAGTCCTAATAACCACTGGGAAGCATTTCTTGCTCAATTTTATCCTACTTTTTCTACAGCAAGTTACAGTGGATCAGTATATTTGATTTCGGAGAAATGAAGTAACAGCTGCCCAAACTGAGCTTGAGCACTCCTGAATTTTGAGGTGTTCAAATCTGGAAGGCAGGTGCTGGGGAGGGGGGCGCTGTGGCTCCACAGGGGAGCACGGCAGCATGTATGTAGCAGCGTGTCTGGCGCTGCGCAAAGCCAGACACGCTGGTCTGAGTGGCACGATAAGGGGGCTGGGGGGTTGGAGAAGGGTTAGGAGGTTCCGGGGGAGCAGTCAAGGGACAGGGAGCAGGGGGGGTTAGATGGGGTGGAGGTTTGGGGGGGGAGTCAGGGGCAGGGAGAAGGGGGGGTTAGATGGGTCAGGGGTTTGGAGGGGGCAGTCAGGGGACAGACAGCAGTTGGATAGGCATGGGAGTCCCAGGGATTTGTCAGGGGACAGGTAGGGGGTGGGGTCCTAGGAGGGAAGTTGGCAGGGGTCTCAGGAGGGGGCAGTTGGGGACAAGGACCAGTGGGGCTTAGATAGGGGGTGGGATCCTGGGGGGCAGTTGGGGCAGGGGTCCCGGGAAGGGCCGATCAGGGGACAGGGAGCAGGGGGGTTGGATGGGTTGAGGTTTCTGTGGGGGGCAGTCGGAGGGATTGGATGGTGGCAGGGTAGGGCTACCTTCCCTCCCCGTGGAGTGTCCTATTTTTTGAATGTTAAAATATGGAATCCCTACTCACAGTGCAGCTCTCCATTCACTGCAGCATGAGGTCTCAGCTACCTCCCTCCCTCTCTTTCCTGTTGGTAGTGGCCAAGGGAATGCTGGGAAATGTAGTTCTTTCCCCGCTCCAGGGCTGGCTCTATAGGCAGGGAGCTAACCAAGGAACTTCAGCTCCCAGGGCCCCCTGTTGGTTCTCAGCTCCCATGCTGGATCCCTGGCGCCACTGCAAATGGGCTGCCCCAAGCATGTGCTTGCTTTGCTGGTGCCTAGAGCCGCCCCTGTGCTGGACTTAAGACCCTGAGGGGAAAAGGATACTGCCAAACTTACTTGGGGGGGGGGGTCTTTTGCTCATGGTTTGAGTTATGAATCCTGTTTGTGGTGTTTCCCCAACATAATGCCGCATTGTTTCCCTCCTTTATTAAAAGGATTTTGCTACACTCAGACTCCATGCTTGCGAGAGGGGAAGTATTGCCTCTTAGAGGTGCCCGGGGGGTGGTATGTAATTGTCCCAGGTCACTGGGTGGGGGCTCGAGCCAGTTTTGCATTGTGTTATTGAAACGGAACACCTAGATACTGAACCCGGCCCTTGTTGCTGCCAACTCAGACGGGCAGAAGGGTTACATAAAGAAAGTCTAGGGAGAAAAAAATCCCACAGGCTTTCAAGCAGAGAAGATATCTGAAACCTGTTTTCTCAGAAGTGCTTTCTGTGTCACACAACAAAAAGAAGTATGCTTTTTAACAATCAGAAGAGGACTAAAAGGATATCTAGTGCATTGTGATTGTCCCCAGATGTCAAAAACGGAGAACTTTAACCTTTTTCAAACCTTTTCTTGTTTTCTCCTTAACGTGTTCTTTGGCAAATAACCCAAAATACACAGAAAAATTAAATAATTCTTTAGAGTGTCATTTTTTAAAATTTAGCTTGCCTTAAGCGTGTCAAGTGCAGAAAGTGCTGCCTCTAGTGCTGGAATTGCCTCTGCCAGGTCACTCTCACACTCATTCTTCAGTTCCTGGGCTTCTGCTGCTTTTTCTGTAGCAATCTCTTCATCTATTTTCACAGTTTTACTTTTTGCTTCCACTTCTGCAGACTCCTTCTCTATAATCTAAAGAAAACCCTCATGAGCAGAATTCACCAAACTTGCCACTGAATGGTGTTTATTCAATCAACTGTCTGGGGCTATGATGTAGAGCATCTATAAAATAATGTTGGTTTACTTCTTTGTCTTTTTCAGTAGGCTAATATTAGAATCATTATTAATTTATGTGACACTAATCTGCATAAAAATGTTTTCTCAAAATAAACTGAAAAGAAAAGATCTGTAGGTAATGGGAATTTTGTAGGAGTAACATAACATCTCTGTGGACCCACGTCAATAGTTAGCAGAATCAAAGAAACATAAGCAGCCTTAGATTTGAAATTGGAACTGAGACATATAAAAGTTGTTCTTTGTACTAAATAAGGGCTTTATATCCCTACAATTTTGAAATTCCTACCAAGAAACCCACCACTACATGCACTAAGATTACAGTTACTACAAATAGCTGTTTTTACAATCCTTTTACAGTGTAAAAGGCCACAAGTTTACCGGTGATTTTTTTGTGCATCATGCTGCAACTTAAAAATGGATTTGTTATGTAAAATGATTTTTACAGGCCCCTAGTCTGTAATATAGACTACACCTATTTTGCTTTCTTTTGAGTGAAGAGGCCATCACTTGATTCAGTGCAATGATTCCCTCCCAATTCTATAAATCTGATGACTAGTTTCCTCAAAGCTGATGGGTGCTGGGGACTCTGACCTGGAAAGCAGATTTGTCAGAGTAGGCGGAATGTACTGGAATGCATTTTTAGAAAGCCATTTTTAAGTAACAGCCAAGTTGACAAAAATGTCAAGAAAGATGTCCCTCTATTTGGTACTACAGTTACTGTAAGAGCAGACACGTACATCTACTAAGAGAGAGTTACGCTACCAAAATCCACTGAATTTTAATGAGAGTTGGGCACCTTACTTCCTTAGGCTCTGTTGAAAACCCCAGCCTATAACCTTAGGCCATGTCTACACTAGTAGGACTTCAATGGTACAGCTGTACTGGTATACTACACTGGCAAAGTGCTCCTAGTGTAGATGCAGTTTATAGCAGCAAAACTGAGCTTTTGCCAGTATAGCTTATTCCAGCCCCACTGAGCAAAACAAGCTATATTAGCAAAAGTGCAGTTTTGCCTGTAAACTGCATCTACATTAGGGGATTTTGCCAGCATAGTTATATCAGTCAGGGATCACACCTCTGACCAACATAGCTATACTGGCAGACGTTTTTAGTTTAGACATAGCATCAATGTGTAACCACAGGCACTTCAAGAACAAGAACAGAGCTCATATCTTAAACTCATCTCCCCTGTAAGCCAAACAGCATACAATAGCAGAATTATACTACCCCTTTCAGGAATTCACTGTAAAGCTCCTCCATGAATAACTGAGATTCTGAGGTATGGACAAATATATTGTACAGTAAGCACTCTTCATTAAAAACTAAATTGCTTTGCAAGTGGCATTATGGATCTGTAATATTCACACAAACGCTGTACTACATGCTTTCAAAGGGTTACTTAGGCTTGGTCTACACTACAGAGTTAGGTTGACATAAGGCAGCTTATGCCGACCTAACTATGTTAGTGTCTACACTACATATCACGCCGTTATATGTGCCTTACTACACTGACACCATAACTCCACCTCCACAAGAGGCGTAGGGCTTATGTCGGTGTAGTTAAGGTGACACAGTGTCTGTGTAGACACTGCGTTCCTTACGTTGGCTGTTGGCTGTCATTCTTTTCCACTGAAGCCGTGAAATTAACAAGAAAGCCGTCTCCCGAGCCAGGCTGCTACTAGGTCCTCTCCAAGCCAGACTGCAACCCAGGCTCCCGGCTATGGCTGCCGCCCGGGCTCCCCACTCTCCACTGGGATCCCTGATGCCCCTCCCCCCGGGGTCCCAGTTCCCCATTCCCCACCGGTAGCATGGCAGCTGACTGGACTCCAGGTGTGGATCTCCCTGCTGGAGGCAACAAGTCCTGGGCGGCTTCTCCCCCACTCCTGGCTGGAAACGAGGAGGGAAGAAGCCCAGGTGGCTGCCCTCTGCTCCTGGCTGGGAGTGGGAAGGCAAGAAGCCTGGGCAGCAGCCTCTCCCCCGACACAAACTCCTGACTAGGAGCAGGGAGGCAAGAAGCCTGGCAGCTGGGCTCCCAGCAGGGAGCTGCACGGACCTGAGAGCCCTGGCACTCAGCCCCCCACACTGCCCTTCTTCAGTTGGTGGAAGTGCTCCTGGTGAGGACGCACGCCACCAACAGAAGGAAGGTAATGTGGACACCAGCCACCGCAGTAATTACCATTATGGGAGACAGCTTTACATTCTACTGGGCCTTCATAGAGCTTTACCAGCAGGAGCCTCTAATGGGAAGCCCTACTTCCCCAGATTTCCTGGAAACCCCACCTTATCAACATGATAGTTGCTAATTAAAATAATCATTTAGTCATTACAAATAACTCAAATTATGTATTTCATCATTGAACAATATATTTGCTTAACTCTACCTTCATCATATTTGCATTATCCACTTTAGCCGCCTCCAGTTTGGGTTGCAGATCAACTAGTTCTTGCTTCATTTCACCAACCTAGATGGACATTTCCTTATAAAATTATCACAGTAGCAGTAAATGCTGATGCTAAAAATATAGCAAATAATAAGTAGAAAGTTTAACATTTAAATACAGTATAAAATCAAATATGGGTAATATATTTAAAAGAACACCATAAAAACTTGTTATATTCCCTGAAAACAGGCTAGAACATTAGTGACAAGAACCTGGGAACATAAGACATAAACCAGAAATGAGTCCCAGGACAGTTGAGCCCTGCCCCTCCATACAATCGCACTCATAAATTTGTCCAGCTCGCTCTTAAAACTAATTAAGCTATTTGCCCACACAACTCCTATTGGACTATCACTCCAGAAGCCTTATAATAAGCCTCAAGCAGCCACTTGGAGTGTGTTGAGACCCTTGATCTCAACCCCTCAGTGCAGCAAACTCTTGTGGACAGACACTGGAATAAAGATATTTTTGTAGACACTGCTGAGCAGATCTCCATGAGGGGTCACAACCAGGATGCTGACCAATGCCAGATAAAGAAGAAACAGTTCACAATGGCCTACATTAAAGTCAGGGATACCAGGAAATGTCTCACTGCGGAAATATTACCTGTCCATTTTTGGAGGAGCTGGACAGGATTTTGAGCAATTACTCCACTACTCAACCCGAGGAGGTTGTGGACCCTGCTGCCCACCCTGGGGACAAGCAGCAAGAGTCATCAGAGGAGGAACACAAGGAGGGCAGACCCCGGAAAGCCATGATGTCTTCAGGACTCAGGACCCTGAAGGCTACCCTGTAGGAAGCGAGCCTGAATCCCAGTCAGAAACCTAGGCTGGGGCTGAAGAGGCAGATCCTATGGAGGGAACCTTGGCATGTAAATATCTATTTTTATAATTTATTATTACACTATGTCAGCCTCTGTTCTGGGTGCCCCACGGCCACTGACATTTTTGACAGATGTAAGAGAGGAGCCAATCCAAGTCCCCAGTCTCCACTTCCTTCCCTCCCTCCCTCAGCCCATTCTCTCCATCCAGTTCCCCCCTCCAACCCCCATACATATTTTTAAGATGGCCTCCCTGCTGAGGTATAAATGCTCTGTAACATGCATTCATACAAGAAAAGAAGTTTACCTTAGGGATAGCACAGCCATACTGTTCTTAATGGCTTTTCACAGGCTTACACAGAAAAACGATGGGAGCAGTTAATGCTTCAAATAATCATCACAGAACCCTATCTAGTTTTCGCTGCAATTTCAGCATGTCTGCTGCAGAGGAGACTAAGTGGATACTAGGACTGAGAAATTGCTCAGTTTTGGGCTGCACACTATGCAGGATAGCAGCATGGTTACTGCCCCGGTATAGCTCACAATTCCCTTCCACACTTGCAGCTCTTCCGGGGAGACCATGTTGGTGAATAACTTCACAGTATACCTTTAACGCCCTGCGCGGACACACAAATATGTATCTGCATCCTATCTGCAATCCGCAAAAATTATCCGCGGATTTGTAGAGCTTGACACCGGGGGCTGGACTGAGGCTCCAAGGCACACACACACGGAGCCCAGTCAGGGAGACATGCTGGCAGCTGTGGGGAGCCGCAACGGACCCTCCACCTGCCCTGAACCCGGGGCCTGAGCAGCCCCACACCCAGGGCAGGTGGAGGGACCCAGGCTCCCCACAGCTGCCAGCGCAGCTCTCCCTGATCCGGCTCCATCCAAGGGGACGTCTCGGAGCTGCAGCCTAGCCACGGTAAGGGCCAGGCAGGCAGCTGTGGGGAGCCGCAGCAGACCCTCCACCTGCCCTGGGCGTGGGGCCTGAACAGCCCCCAGGCCCTGTCCCTGCCCCACAGGCCCTCCGCCCAGGGCAGGTGGAGGATCCACGCCGCGGTTCCTCACAGCTGCCCGCCCACTCTTACCATCAGAGCCCTGCGCAGATACAAAATTTGTATCTGCATTTGTACTGGTATCTGCAGAAATGGTCTATGGATATAAAGTGGATGCCCACGGATTTGCAGAGCTCTACCTATCTTGCTGGTCTGCCCTTTGCCTTTTTGAATAAGGCCATTCTCTACCTCCTAGTCATCCAACTCAGCATAATGTCCTAGACAGTCAGGCCTAAAGGGGATGTAGAGGAGATTAGTACCCATCTTGCCCCCATATGCCCCACCCACTAATCCCTCTGACACCATATAAGCACCTCCAGGCCACAGTGAAACTGAAAAGCCAAACCAGGAACATAATTCCCAACCCCTCTCACAATCTCCAAGGCACACCAGCAGCACAGCCGAAAATCCCAATCTATCCCTCCTCATGCATACAGCACTTACCATCTCTGAGATCACCCCAAGACTGTGAAGAAACTCAGGGAGGGGAAATCAGAAATACATATAAAAATGCTATCATTGCCTCTCTGGAATATGAACAATAATTGCATGGTTTTCTCTCCTAGTCCCCCAGCCATTGCATCTGCAGCTGGCTGCCAGACTCTCAAGGACAGTAGGGTCTTTATTAGCAGCTGAGAAGCTGGCTAACTTGAGGGGGAAGAAATGGAAAACTCAGGATGAAATGTTCACAGACCTGACCACAGACTCCCCGCAAAACTGAAAACAACTGAGAGATAGTATTTGAGGTCAGAGTAGGAAAAAGACACAGATCTATCCAAAAACTGCACTGAAGTGGCCAGAGATAGCATCGCAGTGGCAGGGACAGCACTGCCATTGCAAACAACAAAGTAGAGAAAGACAGGGAGATACAGAGACAACTCCTGGAGACAATACTGATTCAGAATACTCTGCTGAAGAGCACGCTGCTAGCGGACAAACAGAAAATCCACTGCCCTCAACCAGGACCCTGCCATATTCTATAGGCTGAGGACAATACAGGGTACTGAGAATAACAGCTTATGTTCCCCTACTGTACCCCCACAGCCCTGCCCCGAGGCCATTCCTCTCCTCGGCCCAATGTCAAGGCAGTAACAATTGCACCTGAGAACCCACCTCTTTCAAGCCATCTAATGCCCCTGATAACTTTGAGCCCCAACACTCAACACCAGAAGGCCCAAGAACAAGCAGAGGTACAGCATATACTTGCTTGTTAATTGGAGCCTCTCCATATTGTTGTGTTCTGCCCTCCACTACACTGGAGTTTATTTTTATAGTCATTTTAAAGTTGTGTTTCATTTTTGTTTTAAATAAAGGTTTATTTCTGTTGTTATATAATAAATTGTTATTTAATAAAAAAATAGTTAAACTCATTCATAAAGAATCAGCAATCAATTTTACACAGAAAATCTGTAAACTTATATGTAACTCATAGGTTTTCACAAAAGTATAAATATAAGAACATACAACCGGCCACATTGGGTCAGACCAAAGGTCCATCTAGCCCAGTATCCTGTCTTCTGACAGTGGCCAATGCCAGGTGCCCCAGAAGGAATGAACAGAACAGGTAATCACCAAGTGATCCATACCCTGTCACCCATTCCTAGCTTCTGGAATAAAGGTACTGGCACAGCACAAAGGTGCTGTTACAACAGTTAGAAGCACATTTGGAGAAACAGAACAGTTTCTAGTAAGAGTTGAAGTTCATCAAGGCTCAGCTCCAAGTTTGTTCATGTTGGTGCTCAATCCAGACAGTAGCACCCTGGTGCATGCTTTCTGCAGATGTTGTAGGGCTCATGGGGGAGAGTAAAGGGGAAGTGGAAAAAGATATAGAGAGATGGAGTTTAGTACTAGAAAGAAATGGCCTGAAAATATGCAGAAATAAAATACAGTATTTGGTCTGTAGATTTGTCTTCCTGCAAGGTAAGCCACTACCAAAGGTACAGAAATCCATGTACACAGGTTCAACAGTACACGATAATGGTCAACTCAGCTACAAACTTATACGCCAAACAGGGAAGGAATGGACTGAGTGGAGAGAAGTGAGTGGAATGATCTGCAACAGGAGAATGCCTTTCAAATTGAAAAATAGGATCTACAAGATAGTAATTAGGCCTGCACTTTTATATGGCTCAGAATGCTGGGCACTGAGGAAGAGACAGGAGTAGATATTGAATACAGTAGAAATGAAAATGTTAAGATGGATGCTCAGAGTTATAAAGATGGATCATGTTCAGAACAAATGAATTAGGGGAAGTGTGAAGATGGTACCAACTATAGAAAAGCTGAGGAAATCCAGGATGATTTGGGCACACGAAAAGTAGATAGGAAGAATATAAAGGAAACAGGGTGTTAAACTCAGAAAGTGGAGGGTAAGAGAATGGTTGGAAAACCCAAAACTAGATGGATGGATGTTGCACAAAAGGATTTAATTTGCTGCAGAGTTTCTGAGGAACTTCTTCAAGAGAGACTGGAATGAAGAAGGAGGACTTGAAGAGCTGACCACATACAAAAGGAAGTAAGGCTAGTAGATGACGACGACAAAGGTAAGACACAAGATAAAATAAGGAGTGGCACAATGTGCCACTTCTACCACCCATAAAAGAAACTGCAGTGCTCACAATCCATTCCCTCTCCTGCCCCCCAGGATAACAACTAGATGTATAGCTGCACATTTTCAGGCCTCAGATTCAAAGTAAGAGCAATAGGTATCCCTGACAGTATTGTTCAGTCTGTTCCCATTTTCTATTGCATGCCTTGCTGGCTGCTCAAACAGCTGAACAAGCTAAGCCAAGCCTCAGCCTCCCACCCACCATTAAGACTTTCTCCCTTAATTTCACAAACATAGTGAAAAATACAACATGCAGCTATAATCTTAGGCAAGTTTTTTCCTGCAGCTTCCCACCTATTCCACAAACAGCACCACCTTTCTTTCAGACAGCCCAATGTACACTTCACTACCATTCCACAACTACTGACGTAATAGTTAAACAGTTACTTCCTTCTGTCCAAGTGACCTGTGAATGGCTTCATTAACCAGGAAAATAGAGAATAAGCTGGGTCTCTCCCCAGATAGTTGAAACAATCTCCACACCATTAATATCCATAGTGAGCTTGGATGCAAACTGTCCTTCCTCCATTAAGGTAAACTGAACTGCGTTCTGAAAGATCCTGCTACTGTGGACCCTTCCAGACTACCCTATATTTATGTTAATAAGCCTGCCACAGTGATCAACCAGTCCTTGGCGCACCAGACAGAAATACCCCTTTCTGTTTATAAACTCTGAGCTCTGGTACAGGGGGCAAATAATAGGCACACCGGTCCCATCAACTGCTCCAGTACAGTATGGAAACCCGAGCATGCAAAGCCATCAATGTCCTGAGCATTACCAAGCTTTATAACCTGGTGCCCGTGCAACAGTACTTTATGCAAGGAATCGCACATCTGCATAACAATCGCATCAGCAGTCAGTCTCCCTACACCTAATAGGTTGGTTACAGATCAGTAACATTTGTGGGTGGCCAGCTTCCAATGGCATTGGCGACCTGCTTCTCAACAGGTATGGGGCACAGCATGTTGGTATGCTGCCATTGCAACTCTAAGGGTACGTCTACACTTACCTCCCGTTCCGACGGCAGGCAATCGATGTTCTGGGATCGATTTATCGCGTCTTGTCTAGAGGCGATAAATCGATCCCGAATCGACCCCGGAAGTGCTCGCCGTCGACGCCGGTACTCCAGCTCAGCGAGAGGAGTACGCGGCATCGACGGGGGAGCCTGCCTGCCGCGTCTGAACCCGCGGTAAGTTCGGACTAAGGTACTTCGAATTCAGCTACGTTATTAACGTAGCTAAATTTGCGTACCTTAGTCCGAAGTGGGGGGGTAGTGTGGACCAGGCCTGAGGCTACTTCAGCACAGATCTCAAAATAGGCTGCCTTCATCACTGCTGGTCATCCCAGGGTGGAGAACAAGCTGGTTTCCCAAGCCCAGAAATAGCTCCAGTAGTAGCAGTGGCTTGGTGTCATCCTCATCATCCTCCGTCTGCTGCTCCTGAAGCTGCTGCAGCTGGAGGACCCACTGCTGCAGCCACATCATCTGCTTGGTGATGCAGCTGGCGAAGTCTAAAATGAAACCACCCTGCTCAGAGAGCTAAAATGCAGCCCAAACAGCTTCGGAGTATTTGCAGTTGCCAGAATAGTGGAGCGGAGCATTGTTGGTTCCATGCTCACTGACAGCAATCTGAAAATGGTGCTAGCCCACCCAGAAAGAGAGGAAGCATGGGACGGAGAGAGCAGAATCATGGGATTTTTTAAAATTTGAACCCAAGCCCCAGAAGGTCACTGGCTTCCACTATGCATCCCACAATGTACAGCGAGAAAAATCCCTGAATATACACAACTTAACAGCAAAACAAAGGACCAAGGGATACCCTCCAAGAATGCCACACAGTATGCAGCAAGCCCCAACCATCAACCATGTATGTACACAATGATTTAAATTGAAAAAGGGTACAACCATCCCATGTGCACAATATTCGTGCAGTCTGCATGTTGTGCATTATCTGGCACATGTCTACTCACTGTGGACTAAACCCCCTGTGTAGACAAGCCCTGAGATTTCTGCCCAAAATACATCCTGAATTGTGAAAATCTTATAAGAGCTCCTGTTTTCATGCCACTTCTGATATTCTGGCACCAAATCTCACATGAATAGCTATTCTGATGAGGTTTTGGCTACATCTGAGCCAAAACTGAAAAATAAATTCTCTGCTATTTTTAGAGAGAGAAGGTGGGTGAGGTAATATCTTTTATTGGACCAACTTTTGTTGGTGAATGAGACAAGCATTCAAACTACACAGACCACTTTTTAATCCAAAACCAAAACCATAGGGGTTGTTTCAGATGTAGGGATTGGAATCTAGCTCCCACCCTGGAAATTTTAAGGTTTTGATTTGAGGTTCTGCTTTTGGCTTGTCTCTATAGAACTGTTTCTGAGTTCAATTTCTGCCTGTTCTAACATGTGCATCTACTCACCTGAGATTCAGCAAAAGCTAGTTTATCTAGTCCATTAGTATAGCCCTTTTTGGCTTTCATCACAGTATCCCGTTTTTGAGTTAAAAGTTGCTGGAAGGCAGCAATAAGTTCAAGATAAGAAGTAGGAGTTACATAATTATGTCGTCTCAGGGTTTCCAAGAATCTATGGAAAAGAAAGATAATCTTTCTAACTACAATTAATGGAACATAAAAGGGATGGAAAATAAGAAGTGTGACAACTAACAGGAATGATCCATTTGTTTTAAGAATAAAAATGTCACACAAACACGTTCTAAACTTGCACAGTTCTTCAAATTTACAAATTCACAGTACAGAAATTATCAGTAATGATGGTGACTAAACTATCTTACCAAATAATGTAGTCCATCACCTAATTGCCTTAATTGTTAACAAATGTTCTCTAACCTATTATTTTTAATTTTAGATTATTCTTCATTTTACCACTTTTGACAGCATAAAAAGTCTCATCTTATCCTCCTTATACCTTTTTTTTATATAAAATATTACCCCATTTTTTAAAAATATACAAAACTAACTTTTCAGAGAGTGACAAAACAGAAGTATGGAAGTGTTTACAGATGGGCACCACTTCTTGCCGTTCGTTGTCTGTGAGCTGAAGTGTTTCTAAGAATTTATTAGCCACACGTTCAAGGGCATCTTCAGGCCATGGCTGAAAAAAAAGGCAGAGGGAGGACATAAAATGTATGTGTTACCACTCATAATTTGTGCAAAGGCATAATTTTTACATTATGGAACAAGCAATTTCTTTAATGGGTCCAACACAATGTGTCTCAAGAAATGGCTTGCTGGTGGCTAATCAATAGATCTAGCTGTAGTTTAATTGCTGATAACACCATTTGTAAGGATTGTGGCCTTTTATCAATTAAAAGTCATTATACAGGTTTTAGTTCTGCTAAGGAACCTCTATCTTCAGTTTTTCCCAGCAGCACAGGAAAACACTGAACACCATCACAACAGGAAATCTCCCTAACACTTGTCAACCATTCTAAATTGCTTTCACCTTTGCTTCCAACTTGTTGATTCTGTAAACTGGCAGCAGAAATTATGAACATATTACTTTTTCACCCAACTGATTTTGTTAACAAAAACATCTAGGTTAATTATACACTGTTATATTGGTAACAAGATTCAGATGTGAACAACTATTTTAAAATCTTGAATGCCTTGAGACACAGCACATCATATATTATCTGATTAAACAAAACATACAATAATCAGCAAATGAAGGAATAAAGCATCATTAGAGAGCAAGTTGTTGATGACAGAGTAACATTAGGTATAACCATGCTGAAACTGGTCAGTACCTACAATATTTTGCATCTAGACATTCTAATTTTTTAAAAATATTTTTCAGCTTTACATGTAACAGGAAGAAATATCAAATAGTTTCTCAAAAATATGACTGAGGATGACTTGTTATATTTTAAATATTTTGAGAGAGAATGAGCCCTGCTCGTTAGAAGGTAAAAGGGAAACATAATGGGGTATGAAAATACAGGTATTAGAAAACTGAAACCATATTTGTTGAGGCGGCAACATATTTTCACAAACCTGGAACCAGTCAATAGTACAACAGTTGATGAGAGAAGGGAATTGTCTCAGACGATTGCGGAAAGCATCTCCGATTGGGCTGAACGCTACCACAACGTGGAGATTTTCTTTGCAGCGGTTCACAAAGTAGGCAAACAAGGCCAGGGGACTGAGTTCATCGTGTTTACTGCCGGCTTGAGCTATTGCACGAACACCCTAGAGAATAATGGGTGGGATGGGGAAACCATTGATTAATAACCTGTCACTAAATACTGTATTTCAAAATGAGTTAAATCATCCTTTTTTGACATCACATGATCTAAAATGTAGTATAGGTAAAATAAGACAAAATCTGCTAATAAACAGAATAAAATTAGAAAAACAGAACAATAAGCAAATTATATTTGTGGGTGCTACACTAGTATTTATCTGCAACTCTGCCACCACTATTCTAGAAATAATTTCCTGCTGGTTTGACCAATTTAGTATTCTAGATTAGAAACACCAACAATACACATACACCACCAAACGACATCATCCTACCTTTGTTTAAAAGGGATTGAGGTAGGTTAAATGTGACATTCCCCCCGCCCCCCCCCAAGCAAGCCCTAAAACCAAGGAAATGCCTAGTTATGGGACATTTAACCATGCCCTAATGCCCACACAAGAAGCTTCTACTGACAGAGACTGACTACATAGTCCCAGAGAACTTATTTCTTTCTCCAAGTAATAAGAAAAAGTGCAAAACCATCATTACAAGCTCAGCAACATTAGCAAATATTGAGGGTTGGCATATAAGCACAAGTTATGTGTACAGTGTGTTATGTATTTGTGAGGAAAGCATGAGGTCAGAATTAAAGTTTGTACCAGAGGCAGGATGTATCAACCATCCCATTTTATAAACAAGTTAACACAATTTATAAGAAGATCTTGCAAAAACAAGGTTACACAAGATCCAGTAAAAGTCATTAAATGAACTGTACATATCCAAATACACTTTAACAAAGGTATACATTGTTAAATTCTTGATGCAAAAATTCTGCAGTTTTGCTTTAAAATTGTGTTGCTGGGGCAAGTTAACTTACGGTTCCCCTTTTAAATTTACTCTTTATTGTCAAACCACAATGAAAATAAGAGAGATTACATTTTAAGAGAAATATAGCCATTTTATAAGGATACCTCCATAATGTCTTGTTTTTCATCTGCTGCAAAAAGGTTGGGTACTTCTCCAGTATTGAGAACACTGTCAATATCTTCCAAGAAAGCTTCTTCTTTAATCTGTGTGTCTGTGATTATAAACACAGTTTTCAAGCCCTTCATGCCTGCACTCTTCAGAAGGTTCTATAAGAGTCAAAAAATTAACTTTAAGTTGATTGAAAGTACGGTACACTTTAGAACACCCTTCTTGACAATTAAAACCAAAACACATGCATGTTAATTATGGGCGGTGGGTGAAACTTACTGTGGGGGAAGCGAGCTCCTTGTCCTGCCTCTTCCGCCCACAACCCCGCCCACACTCCACCCCTGCTCTGTCCCAGGCCTCACCCCCACCCACCGCTGACTCACCACTCACCTCTTCACCCTCCCAAGATCCCCCCCTGCTCACTTCCTCCCCCACCTGCCGCTCGCCCCCTCGCCTCCCCTGCCAGACCCTTTCCCTGCCCATCATGAGACCCTCACCACCACCTGCTGTGCAGCTGGCTCTCCTCCTCACGCTGCTGCTGCCCCCCCCCCCGCCCCATGAAACCCTCTCTCCTTTTCACCTTAAAGCACTAATAACATTCCCTAAGGGAACTGAACAGGCAACAGGTATAGCTCAATTGCCAGACAGATTCTCCTCTGCGTGGCAGGGAGTTCGGTGTATGCTCTATAGAGAGAGGTGAAAAGCCAGGCTACCTGCACCAACCTGCACAAGCCTAATCTCTCATTTTGAAAAAGTGGTTGTCATTGACAGCCTGCATTAAGGCAGTAGTTTAATCACCTTTCTTACACAAAATTCCCTGCCAGACTCGTTTAAACTGGGTTTGAATAAAATGACTAGATCAAGAAATAAACTCACTGGCTATGTCAGCTCCTCTGTGAGCCAAGGTAGCAGTTACTTCTTCTGGGTACAGAGAATAACTGAGGGGTCGTCATTTGGAAACTATTTTTAACCCCAATAACACATTTTCCTACAATATAAAACCCAGCTGAATGTGGCCAAAGGCTTCCTGGGTGTTGTCAAATGCCTGTTAAATGGCTTCATTACTACTTCAATGGCTCTTTAACATTTGCAGTGATCTCTGCTACTAGGTCTATGGAAGGCTTTTTAACTGTGTAAAGTTACTCAGGGATCCCCGCCGCTCACCTCCTCACCCCCCCCCCCCCGCATCTGCCACTGACTCCTCACTCGCATTCTCACACACATCCACACCCCGCACCCCACGGGTAGGAGAGGTGAGGAGAGATGTGGCCAGCAGCTGTGGGGACATGCAGGGGGGGAAGGGGATGGGGTGGAGGAGAGGAGAGGAGGAAGATTCACCCCAGGCAGCAGCAGCAGCAAGCCATGGGAGCCTCAGGGAAGGGTCAGAGCAGGGAGGAGAAGAGGCGGGAGGGTGGGGGCACCACAGCCTAAGTGTCGGGTGGCAGGGATGGCTGTGCTAGGGGAGGCAACGCTTCCCCTTACCTATTATACCCGCCGCCCATGATGTTAATACTCACCTTCAGATCTTCTCTCCACTCATTCATACCATAGCTCTTAGAGATCTCTGGCTGAAAAATATACATTTTTGCCATGGCTGTAGCCAGACGGGTCAAAGACTGACGTCCACTCCCTCCCATTCCAACCAGTAAGGCATTGCCACCTGACTGCTTCAGAATACGACTTATCCGAGACAAATGTTCCAACACGTACCTGACAATGAAATAGATTAAACATCATGACAAGTGACAAAGTACATTTAGAAATGTTTTATATTTTTCTAAGCTAGTATTTTTACTTTCTGTCAATAAGTCTGGGAAATGAGTAGTCTGCCCAACTTCCTGCCCAGAAGAGTACCTCCAAAGCTCTATATGTAGCCAATAAACCAATCTTTCATAACTGTTGTGACAACTATATACACATCACCAGATCACTAAATATAAGCTTTAGGAATTAGTGGCCTTGGACTGATGGAGATGTCAATCTAAAAGAAGAAATCAACAGATAAGGAAATTTCCCATTCTAAAGCACAGCAGCTCCATTAGTCCTAACTTTTGGGAAATATCAATAGTATGAACAGAATAGGGAAGAATACATGGGAAAGAATATGGGATAGGTCAATGTTTTCCCCCTTCAAAATGTATTTTGTTGCTGATTTTGGGAAACACAGAATTGAGCAATTTCTTTAGAGGGTGGCATCTGGAGATGACTGAATGGAAGTTAGTGCACTGGAGCAGCAAAAAAGCTATTTTCCCATCCTCATCTTTGAACAGTGTGTCAGAAAGGAGAGGAAGAGGAAGGCCCCCAAAAGTAAGAGTCTTGCTTTCAACCTTGGCTGGGAGAGGGGTAAGAATTCCTTCCTAAGGAAGCATAAAACTCATTTAAGAAGATGAAGGGGGACACCATTTAAATTGGTTTCAAAAAAGTTCAATCATCGCAAAGAAAGCAAATTCTGACTTATCCTGAAAAGCCAGTTCAGGATATTTTTCTCTGTGCTTGGTCACTAGGAGACCAGTGGCTTGGTTTGATCAGCCTAGAACCTCACAGGAGGAACTGCAGCTGTGATTAGTAGGGCATGGCTGTGCAGCCCCTCTCAGACTTGGAATCCCTTTCCCTGGTGAAATGAGGGTCCAGAGGCCACAAGCAAAAGTGGTAGAATTCTCCCCTAACAAATAGTTAGAGAGCCACTTCACAGCTAGATCATCATCTGGACTTAGTGCAGCACTTCTAAATTGCTAACATGAGTGCTCCTGCAAAGGGTCCCTGGGAAGAAAAATGTTACTTCGAACAAAAGTTAACTGAAGAAATAAGCAGCGACATGAAAGGAAAAGATCATTGCTCACTCACCTATTCCCTTTCCCCACCAAAAAAGGAAAAATAAAGTCAGTGCATTTGCTTCCCAGTAAAATCATTTGAATTGCCCCCAGCATCTGCCAAGAGGTAATGTAATCAGTGACAGTTTGGTGGAGACAGTGAACGGTAAGAGACAGGTAAAAATTTTGCACTTCTCAAAACTGAATATTATTACCAAGTTGTTTATTGGCTAACGCTGTTAATAATGCCAAGTATGTGCACCTGAAAATTACAAGGTTCATTCTTGTTTTGTGAGTTTGGTTATATTCTTCCAAACACTGCTCCACAACATCACTGAACTGTTGAACACTTGGAATTTCAATATAAAGTCTTTCATCTCCTTCAAGGTCAGGGTTCATGTAATCACCAAATACCAGACTTCTCATGTCTTCTTCAGTTACCTATAGTATAAAATCAGTAAATTACAAAGTGAAATTTAATTGTCATTTTCCTAAGTCAGAACATTTAAAAATAAAGTTAAAACTAGATAAGTATACCTGAAAATAGAAAAGAGGTGCTGAAATACTTTACCTTAGGTAACAGATTAGATTACCTAATTGGGAGTGCTTCTGTTTTGGGGGAGTTATTTTTAGATATATAGGAGTTTGATGTATATGTAAAAAAATTGTTTTTTTCAGGGCTTTCTCTTTATATACTGTAATACGTAATGTATATTATATACATTACTTATTATAGTATCATACACTGTAGTGAGTATTCTCTTTGTAATGTTCCCTAGTGCACTTTCACGTAGTACTGTTTCATACAGCGATACACTGAAGTGCACTAGGGGAGTTTTAGTACTCACCAACAGGGTCTACATGGACTAATTAATGAGCAATACATTAGTACACTTTAGAGATCACACCTCCTAGTCACAATACTGATCTACGTAGACAAGCCCTTTGATACAAGTAACCATTTTTGTTGTTTATTGGATAAACTTTTTTTTTGTATTGTATTGGGGTGTTTATTGATTAAAACAAAAAATCAAAATCCCTACTAATAGGTCATGTCCATCTCTAGTAAATGTTTATTTATTTATTCTTGGAACACAATTAATTCAAATACTATTCATGGTCTCATTCACCAACATAATCAAAACTTTCAGGATATAACACAGAGGTATGGGTAGCACCCTTCTTCCCCATCTTAGAAAGTAAGAACTAGAGCCATAAGGTAAGTTCCTTGTCTACACATCAATTAAATGGCAAAAGATAGTGGGAAAAACAAATTATAAAACAAAAATCATCCAAAACACTAGAATGTGATCACGACAAAAAACAGATCGTTCACCTTGAACGGTCCCTTAGAATTTGTATTTACTATGCTAAACAATCTATTCCACCTTATATTTAGCTATGACACTCCAAGTACCTTTCACAGGCCTGAAGAAGAACTCTGTGTAGCTTGAAAGCTTGTCTTTTTCACTAATGGAAGTTGGTCCAAGAAAAAATACTGCCTCATCCCCTTCTTTATATCTAAAGACAGAGACTTTCCCCAGGTAGTAGATCAGGTTTCTAAAAGTCCATGCAAAAATCTTCATCATTGAGTTTCCTCTTGCAGATATCACACTTACCGGCAGATGGACCAAGATCCAGACTAATTTCCTCTTGTTGTAATGGTTGGTAAATTACTTTCAAATTGTTTTTGTCGTCTTACAAATCATGGGCTAAAAAAGAAAAATCTTTGGCCAAGGAGAAGTACCAATGTCTTTCTCACTGCAAGTTTTGATAAAGCTCGGAGAAGAGATGCTGCAGACTGGTAACAATGTTTTAATGTATAAGTTGATCCATCCTAGCTTCTGTGTAACGGGACTTTTTCTTTCCATTTTTAGACTCCTGAATATCTCAAATAAAGAATCTGCCTAAAAGGGCAAGTCCTAAGCAAATAAAACTGCAAGGTTCAAATAATACTTAAATTATGCCAAAATATCCTTTAAGGGACTTTGAATATGGACAAAACTTGGGAGGGAAATATGAAATGCGGAGCCAAGCTTGGGGGTGAATCCTGGGACTAATATGTGTGACAACTGTGCCTTTATGAAAAATAAGGAATTGTTCTTTATGACAGAAAGCAGAGAGATCCCCAACATGTCTGATCAAAGTAATAGCTGCTGAGGCTGCGTATATAGGAACCAATGGAGACCACTGACTGAGTTTTGCCTCCGGTGATCCAATTATATGAGGGACAAGAGGAACTGATCTGCTGAGAGAGAAGCCTGGAGTAAGAGCTCCTGTCTGGGCCACGAGGAAGGTGGGTTGCAGTACCATCGGCCTTATGCCCTATCAAGAGAGGCAGGACTGGAGCTCAGGACAACCCCCAGTCACCCTGTGAGCAGAACAAGAGACAACATTACAATTTCTGCAACAGAGCCTTGAGGAATATTTGGTGTGCATCATGAGGAGCAGGAGCGTTTGTCTTGGATGAAGTAGAAGGAAAACTAAAGAGCTTCAATAAGTTGCAAGAGGAAGCTCTGCTGAGAAGAAAATGGCCTGGTAATTGGTCTGCCTATCAGTGTGAAAACTAAAGATGGAAGACCACTGATGCAGATTTAAGAATAGACAGGAACAGAATTCCATATATATATATTCTATCAATAAATCAACTACACAGACGTTATTATGAATTAATCTCAGTGTGCAAGACCTGTAGCATACAAAGTATACAAAGTCACATAAACTAAAGGTGCATCAGTCAAGCCTTTAAAAGTGACATACTAATCTGGTTATTCAAACTAGTCCAGAAATTTTCACAAGCCACATCACAGTTTTCTTAAATTTTCAAAAAGATTAAAAATAATTAATTTCCTAGAGTGCTGAAATGCCAGGTATCCTCTTCCCATCCCCGTGACAGGCATGCTATATTCATTTGTTTTATTCTGGTTTCCAACATAATTTCCTAGCAAAACACAAAAAATTAAATAATTCAATACTAGGAATGCCCTGAAAGTGAAATAAACATAATTTTTTTTTTAAACTAATGCAGGTAACAAAAAGTACAAACCTTAAGCCTACCTCTTGCCAGCAGGAAAGAAGAGAAAAATCTTTGTTGTAGGTTGTGGGGTTGTGTTTTTTGGTTTTTTTTTTTTTAATCATGCAACATGCTCCACCAGAGATGGGCACCAAGACAGATAAGATAGAACAGAGATAAAATAGCCACTGCTAAAATTCAGACATTGATACAGAAAATAAAAAAAATAAATTGTTTTGTAATGGCAAATGTGATTACTTACAGGTGCGTTCCCTTGTCTTAGATGTGCAAAAACAATGTCAAACGCTTCTTTGAAATGGTCTTTTACTATGTCTCTCATTATTCTGAACAACCAGGCTCTATCAGTGTCATCCACAAGACGGTCATAAAATACTCGAAATACTTCATGCACAAACAGACGAATCATCGTATGCTTGCTTTCAACTGATTCTTTTTGAACAAGTAAGCAGCCTTGGACAACACGTGAAAAGTCACGCAGGTTGAATGTGTAATGTGATTTGGCTGGTGTTGGCAGCAGGTTTTTCATGGCATTCTTATATACCTTAAATATGAAAAAGGCAATGAATAAAAACATTTATTATATTATCAACATGCACCATTTATATCACTTCTCACAAATTATATTTTTCTAATATCATATTTTGCACTGTGAAACAATTCGAAAATATTAAACAAACCTCACAATATCAGATAATATATGGTATGTTCCCTACTGTTGTCTGGAGTGTTTCATCTGTCTTTAGCTCATGCTGTGTGATGAAATGGAGATGTTTGTTAAGAATATTACACACAGTGTAATGAACACTGTCAGCAGGCATCTTTCCCACCTACTCTAAGATATAGATATACATGCCCTGTGTAGAGTCAAAACATTAACCCTATTAACAGACAAATTAACAATAAAAACAATAAAATTTGGTCCTAACTTTCACCCCAGGCCTGGTCCTATGTTCTTAGTTTAGGGTTGCTCAGTTCATCTGCTATAACCTCTCCATCTCAGACCAAAAGCTATCAAGGTAGCCCAACTCCAATGCTTGCAGTCTCTAATTTTACTTAACCCAGGCTTTCTGTCCTGACAGGTGTTGTGTGGCAGGGTGCCACTTTTTGTCCCAAGTGGGATTTTTGTCCATCTCATCACATGCACTGTTGGAGCCCAAATTATTCTTCAAAAAAGGAACAAATAAATTATCCTGTTACACTGGTCTAACAGAAGAGAATATACCAAAAGCCCTTTGAAACAAAAAGAAAGAAAAAAAGAAAATTAAAAGTTAATTCTTGTTCTCTGAAGCTGTATGTCATAACACATTACCATTCTCTTAGAATCCAGGCTCCAAAGGTTCTTATATTGGTGCCCATAGTTAAAAATCCTAAAGTTGCTGGCTTCAGCAGGGGATGGCTTTTGCAGTGGACCATCTTGAGGGTGAGATAGAGCAATTAGCATTCTGAAAGGGGCTCAAAAGAGAGGATCCAAGAGGTTTAGGAGGACAATATTAGGGTCCCATGCTGGAGTAGATTCTCTAGCCTGTGGCTAAGTATGTAATAGGCCTTGAGAAACTTCGATACCATTGGGTGAGAAAAGAGCAAGCATAACTGTACCAGGAGATGACAAGCTGAAACTGCTGCAAGGTGAACCACGATGGACCTGAAGGAAAGGCAGGAATGTTTTTAATGCAATATGTAGCCAAGGATTTTGCAGGACTGCCCATATCAAAAATCTCTTCAATTTCAAGGAGTAATGTTTTTTTCCAAATGGCATTCTACTTTGTATAAGTATTTCTTGCAATGAGCAGTTTCTGACATGGTTACTCAACCAGCTAACATCCAGGCCATCAGATGCAGTGACTTTTGGTCTGGACGATCATCTAACCATGATTCTGAAACATCATGTTTGGACAGTCAGAGAGTGGAATACAAGGTTGAAAAGACATCTGTAACAGATCTGTCAGCTAAAGCTACCATGGCCAGTAAGAAGCTACAAAGATAAGTGTGGTTCTGTCCTGTCTGATCTTGACTATCACCCTGAGAATCAGGGGAATTGGTGGAAAAGCATACAGGAGGCCTCAATTCCATGAGAGAAGGACGGCATCAGGTAATGATCCAGGTGTCATGCCCCCCTTGAGCAAAAGTTGCCCTTGGTGGTTAACAGGTCTATAGTGGGAACTTTCCACTGGTTGAATATCAGCTCTATGATGGACCTCTGCAGAAACCATTCTGCTCGTGATGAATTGTTTGCTTAAGATGTCTGTTTCATTGTTTCTGATTCCAGAGAAGTGAAGAGCTGCCAGGTTATCCTTGGCTCAAGAGTTCCGGAACCTTTGTAGAAGTGGGGGAGCCACTGGCGCTGAAACGGGGGGGGGGGAGCACTATAGGTCCATGCCATCCACTTTGTTTTAACCTGGGTGTAGTCAGGGGGCAGAAGACAGCGCTGCCCTCCCCCCAAACTGAAAACTCTGGGCAGGCACGGACCGGCGTCAGCAGGGGCTGTGCTACGTGGCAGCATTTCCCCCACAAAGTACGCCTATGTTTAAAAGTGGGGGCATGACCCTCCAACTTTTAAAAGTGGGGAGGCCATGGCCTCCCATCCCGCCCCCTGCTTCCAACACTGTTGCCTGGGCTGATGACAACACGTCCGTAACTTGACACCTTCTTGACAGAGAGGTGATGTGCAGGTGACTTCTTGTTTGTATAGGTAGTACACTATAGAGGTGATGTCTATCAAGATTTGCACTGTGGAATTTTGAGGAAGAGGTAGGAATGTCATGCAGGAAACCTTGATAATCTGTGAGCTCCAGGACATCTCACGTCGTCCTGGAACCAGGTCCCCTGCATCTGGAGGTTGTCTAGATAACCCCTAACCTGCTCTTGATACATGTATGATTGTGTCATGGTCAGACGGTGGGGTGGGGGTGAGAAAGGTACCCCTCTACATATGGTCTTGGGGCTAGCCACCAATTCAGCTCTGAGATGATATGAGGTGTAACCACAACTTTCTTGTTCATCTAGTGTCCCAACAGGGAATGGACAGACCTTAGATTTGTAGAGGCCACAGGTGAAGTCTGGCAAGCAGCGTCACACATGTGCATGCAGACATGTGACCTAGCAGACCAAGACAAGTCCATACTATCATGGCCAGATTTTATCTTAATCCATTCAGTATTGATTGCAGGGACAAGAACCTGTCCTCAAGAAGATATGGTTTTGCCAACTAGTCTTGGGGTGAGAGATGATTTTTCATAGTTCACCAGGAGGTGTAGTTGGACAAACGAGGAGAGGAGACTAGCTGTTACCATCTTTTGCTAGGATCTGTCACTGATCAGCCAGTTGTCTCAATATGAGTAGACATGCAGGCCTTTCATCTTTATGTGTGCCCCCTACCATTTCTAGGAGTTTTGTGAAGACTGTTGGGGCCATAGAGATTGATAATGGTTGAGCCTTACTGTGAACAGTTGGGCCTTACTTCCTGGGGACCAAGTGAATAGCTGTGTGGAAATACCTGGCCTGTAAATTGACAGCCATGAACCAGCCTTGAGCATGAAGAGAGGGAATGATGGGGGCAAGTGTTACCATCCTGAATCGGAGACAGCGCAAGACGACTCTTTAGGGCCAGGATAGGAAGAAAATCCCTTTTCTTCTTCACAATAAAGAATGATCAGGAATAGAAATCTCTTCTCCAATACATCTGCAGTACCATCTCTATGGCTCCTACAAGAAGCAGTGAGGCCACATCTGTTTGTAGTAAGCTCTCTCAAGAAAAGTCCCTTTAGAAGGATGGGGAAAAGGAGTGGATAGAGGGCAGGGATTGGAATTGGATTGGGTAAACATTGGTGATGATCTCTAGCACTCATGTGTTGGATGCGTGGCAGATCAAGCTCAGTTGTAGAGAGCAATGTAGCTTACAAAGATTACCTTCTACTCTGGACTGGCTCTGGTGTGGCTCCTGACAGTCCTGACAAATCTGCTGTCCTGAAGCAGGTGCAGAGTGTGTTACAGAGGAGGAGAAAGAATGGTGCCTCTTAGTGACCCATGGCTTCTTCCTGAAGAGATAGCAGGGTTGCCTGGGCTGGTACAACATAGTTCCCTGCCTCATCCAAGGCTAATATTGGAAAGGTTTATGATAAGAGACCGTTGTGTACCTCCCCAAGGAGCACAGAGTGGCTCTCAAATCATTCAGGAAATGTAAAGCACTATCCATGTATTCACTAAATAGCTCCATCCACTGAAGAGCAGGTGTTCTATTATGACTTGCACCTCCTTGGGGATGCCTGAAGCCAGTAACCATAAGGCTTTTTGCATCATTATGGCTGTAGCCATGGATCTGCCCTTCATGTCCAAGGTAAACATGGCTGCCTGGAGAGTGGGCTTAGGCATTAATTAGCCACCCCGTCTGTGTCCTTAAGCTCTTTCTTACTATCTTGTGGAAGCTTAGCTAAGAATAGTGACTATATCCCATTTTAAAAAGTTGTACTCGGCCAGGAGAGCTTGGTAACTAGAAATACAAAGTTGCAGGGAAGCAGAGGAGTGATCTTTCCTTCCAAAAAGGTCCCATTTTTTCAGACCTTTCTCCTTTGTGGACTAGATTTTACCTGGACCACAGAGACAACTAATTAACTAATGGGGTGACAGCAAAAATATTCAACCCTCTTCTGTGGGACTTGGTACCATTTCTCAACCCTTTTTGTTGTGGCAGGAATGGTGGTAGCTTTCTGCCACAGATCTTCAGTTGGGTTGTGTATTTATCATTTATCAGGAGGGCAATTCTAGCAGAGTCTAATGCAGTCAGGATGTTGAACAATTTATGAGGCTTCTCCTGTATCACCAAAGTCTTGATATCCAACATATCTGCTATCCTCAACAACAGCTCTTGGAAAGCTTTGAAATCAGCCCGGGTTGGTACTAGAGCTACCACTTTGTCTGGTGGTGATGACGAGAAAAGTCTTCTGGAGGTGAGGGAGCATAGCATCTTTCTCCTGGTCCCATATGACTGCACCGGATACTCTGTTCTGCCAGGTGTCAGTGGTCTGGCCAGGAATGTTGTCTGAGAATTTGATCTCCTCCATTTCCTGGAGTGAGATGGGGACCATCTTCTGGAAGCTTGAGACAATGGTCCCCAATACACCTAAAAGGGCCATGGTGGCATACCATAAGGGCATGACTGGCTCACATGGTGTCCACTGCTAGTCATAGTGAGGCTGTGACTCAGCTCTAAAAGAAAAGCCGCCAGGTCTCTCCAGTGGGTTACCTGCTGACCTCAAGGGGGATGATTCTCAACTTCAGGTTTGTGAGAATGTGTGGCCCAGCAACGGGGAAGATGAATACACTTCCTCCAAGGGCACTGCCAAGGCAACATTGATCTCAGTACTGGAGTCTGTTCTGGTGTCAGCAGTGGTCTCGATGCAGTGGGTCATCCTTGGAATAGGTGTGGATATCTGCCAGTACCATGGGTGACTCTACTGATGGAGTTGGTGTCACTGCCTGCATGGTCATCGGAGTCGATGCTCAGGCATGCTTTGTTGATATTACAAGTATAGCCAATTCCATGCCATCAGCTCCCATTTTTTTGTTTGAAGCTTAGTAGTCTAGGTTTGCTTAGGTGTCTCCTTGTGTGATCATACAGAGCTGTGCCTGGAATCTCAGCTTCTGTGCTCAGAACATCCTTTCAGCACTGGCCTTCAGTGCCAGAGGTGTCAGTGCCAGGATTCTTGATAACAACTTTTTTTTTTTTTGGACACTGAGGGTTTATCAGCGCCAGCTTTCAGTGTTGCACTCCTGCTGCAGGGGGCACTCATGGATGTTGATTTCTTCAGTATCTCATCAGAATTGGTACTCATTTCTCCATTGATTATTCCAGCAAATGGAGCTTAAGATAAGCATCCTGTGACTTGTATGCATTTGAGGAAAAGGTGCAGCGTACCTAGCCTTGATCTGGTATGTGGCTTTCACCCAAGCAGAACAGGCATCTACTAAGACCATCAGTAAGCAGGATCAGGCCATCACGTAATGGGCAAGGCTTAAAACTCAAAGGTTTGGAGTTCATCATGACACAGGAGCAGACAGCATTTAGCCATGCTGTATCGACGGGGAATCTCTCTTTTTTAAGTTCCAAATTTAACTAATTAGGGTGTCTGATGCAATTTCCTGCTAGGAAAGGAAGATGATTGTCCAGTAAAGCAGAATGAGTAGAAGAATTAGCCAATACTAAGGAGTAGCAGATTGGACATTGCTAGAGTCCATCATGCCTCCACATGCAATAAGAGGAAATTGAGGGACAGCTGCGGCCACTCTGCCCTTATGCCCTTGCACGGGAGCACAAACAGGCACTACATGGAGATGCAGACCCAAAGGACACTGCTATTGAAAAGACTCCAATCTTGCAGATATGAAGTGCATGTGTACCAATATTGGTATCCACACTGACACACAAGTTTCTAGCAAAATAAAGCTTTACCCATAAAAATAAGTTAACTTCATATAAATAAATACTGTTGAATTGTCTATACTTTGAAAATAGTAATGGGGACTAGATTTCCCAAACTCCAATATCATCAGTTTAATCAATCTGGAACCCATGGAACTTTACCAAGTAGTGGAAAATAGAACTTTCAGGAAGGTATTTGCTTCTTACCTCCATAGTGCCACTGACAATTTGGTTTCCAATTGTGAAGAATTCAGGAGCAAATTCGTTATTCCTAAGGTAGAAAGCTACTATGGTAGAGAAGATACGGACCATAGTTTCATCACTAAAGGAGTTAATGGTGCAAATGTTGAAGTGTCGCAGAAAACGAGATGTAACAGCATTCCTCCCACCTCCTGGAGGTCCCATAGCAGCTATCAACTGTATGTCAACCAGTGTAATTTTATTTGTGTCCTTTAAGTCATACCTCCAAAACAAATTACAATGTGATATTTAGACAATTACAGATATAACAAAGCAGTCCTAATGCAGGTAGTCTGATACATCTGCACTACAGAATTTTTTAGATATGATACCTTAGGCCCCAATTCTACAAAGCCATGCACATGGACCTTTGAGTTGACTTCAGTGGAGCGTCACGTGGGGTCAAGGACACACATACATGTTTTGCTTTGAAGCACAGAGGCCCAAATCATTAGTTTTAATCTGGGATTCACAATTCCATCCCACAGTTTTGTGTGACAACAACTAATACATAGATTGTAAGCTCTCAGGGACTGGGACCATTTTTTTGTTCTGTGTTTATACAGACCTATCACAATAGAGTCCTGGTCCATGATTAGGGCTTCTAGATGCTCTGATAACACAAATAAATAATAACTAATGACAATGTCAATTGGAGGGTTATACTTCCGATATCCAAGAGCAACAGATATCTGCAGCCATGAAAATGCTGGGGGACTTGGGTTCTTCCTTTCGCTGTACTCCCTAAACTGTAAGTTTTTTTTTTAATTTAAAAACATATATTTCTAGGCCTCCTGGTTGGAAAGTTAGTCTTCATACACTAAAGGGCACTTTTATTTTCTCAATCAGGCAGACTGAAATAATACATCACCCTAGAAGTGTGAACTTTGCCTACATCTGTTATTTATACAATGCCTATTTGTCTATGCTGTAATTGAGTTGAAGGGTACCTCAATGAGTTTACACTCTTATTTTATCTTGAAAGAACATTAACTTCAAAGCTTATGTTGGAGCATTGAAATACTTTGACCAATATGTAGTAGTTTAACCATGTGAATTTAAATACATTGTTTTGCAGTATACATGATGACATCTTTAACCAACAAATTAGTATAGAAACATACACATTAGATATTAATCAAATAATTATTTATAAATTCATGGTCCTTAAAGATCTACTAATTTTCTTTATTTACTTTCTTCAAAATTTATGATCCAAACCAGTTATAATGTAAGTGGATTTGTTAAACATTTAAAATTAATGCTCTGAAAAGGAAACAAAAAAGTATCTCTGAACTTTCTTTCCAAAGTTCCAAAATTTTCCATGCCTTATATTTGTACAGAATTAAAAGAATGGGAGGAGATTAATTTGCAGAGAAAGTCCAGAAACACTATGACGCCAATACACCTCTACCCAGATATAACATTGTCCTCGGGAGCCAAAAAATCTTACTGCGTTATAGGCGAAACCGCGTTATATTGAACTTGCTTTGATCCACCGGAGCATGCAGCCCCGCCCAACCGGAGCGCTGCTTTACCGCGTTATATCCGAATTCGTGTTATATCGGGTCGCGTTATTTCGGGGTAGAGGTGTATTTAAAAAGGGCTCTAGAGGTGATCCCGGCAATTAGAGACCGGTAAGTCTAACATCAGTACCGGGCAAATTAGCTGAAATAATAGTAAAGAATAAAATTGTCAGACACATAGAAGAACATAACTTGTTGGGCAAAAGTCAACATGGTTTCTGTAAGGGGAAATCATGTCTTACTAATCTATTAGAGTTCTTTGAAGGGGTCAACAAACATGTGGACAAGGGGGATCCAGTGGACATAGAGTACTTAGATTTCCAGAAAGCCTTTGACAAGGTCCCTCACCAAAGGCTCTTATGTAAATTAAGTTGTCATGGGGTAAGAGGGAAGATCCTTTCATGGACTGAGAACTGGTTAAAAGACAGGGAACAAAGGGTAGGAATAAATGGTAAATTTTCAGAATGGAGAGCGGTAACTAGTGATGTTCCCCAACGGTCAGTCCTAGGACCAATCCTATTCAACTTATTCATAAATGATCCGGAGAAAGGGGTAAACAGTGAGGTGGCAAAGTTTGCAGATAATACTAAACTGCTCAAGATAGTTAAGACCAAAGCAGACTGTGAAGAACTTCAAAAAGATCTCACAAAATTAAGTGATTGGGCAACAAAATGGCAAATAAAATTTAATGTGGATAAATGTAAAGTAATGCACATCGGAAAAAATAACCCCAACTATACATACAATATGATGGGGGCTAATTTAGCTACAACTAATCAGGAAAGAGATCTTGGAGTCATCATGGATAGTTCTCTGAAGATGTCCACACAGTGTGCAGCGGCAGTCAAAAAAGCAAACAGGATGATAGGCATCATTAAAAAAGGGATAGAGAATAAGACGGAGAATATCTTATTGCCTTTATATAAACCCATGGTACGCCCAAATCTTGAATACTGCATACAGATGTGGTCTCCTCATCTCAAAAAAGATATACTGCCATTAGAAAAAGTTCAGAAAAGGGCAACTAAAATGATTAGGGGTTTGGAACGGGTCCCATATGAGGAAAGATTAAAGAGGCAAGGACTTTTCAGCTTGGAAAAGAGGAGACTAAGGGGGGATATAATAGAGGTATATAAAATCATGAGTGGTGTGGAGAATGTGAATAAGGAAAAGTTTATTTACTTGTTCCCATAATATAAGAACTAGGGGCCACCAAATGAAATTAATGGGCAGCAGGTTTAAAACAAATAAAAGGAAGTTCTTCTTCACACAGCACACAGTCAACCTGTGGAACTCCTTGCCTGAGGAGGTTGTGAAGGCTAGGACTATAACAGGGTTTAAAAGAGAACTAGATAAATTCATGGAGGTTCAGTCCATTAATGGCTATTAGCCAGGATGGGTAAGGAAAGGTGTCCCTAGCCTCTGTTTGTCAGAGGGTGGAGATGGTTGGCAGGAGAGAGATCACTTGATTGTTACCTGTTAGGTTCACTCCCTCTGGGGCACCTGGCATTGGCCACTGTCGATAGACAGGATACTGGGCTGGATGGACCTTTGGTCTGACCCAGTATGGCCGTTCTTATGTTCTTATGTACTAGAAATGAGACAGCTAAGCAAGATAGTAATAGAAGTCTTCAAGCCACTAAAATTAGATATCGTGGGTAGAGCTGGATAAAAAAAAATTGAATTAATTATAAAACTCAGGACTCATGGACAGGCTAAAAAAGGGAAATTGAAGGCAAAATTATTTAGGCAAAAAATAATAGTCTATCGTCTATAAAGTGCCACAGGACTCTTTGTTGCTTTAGGCAAAAAAGTTTTCACTAGCGCTGAGCAAGTAATTTATAACAATTTCTGTTTGTAGAATATTCATGAGCAGATGACTTCTAATTTATTCACTGATATTTTTAAAAGTATTTTATATCTGTGGCTATATTGCAGACAGTATGCTGTAAGTATTCAATACTTGATATTTGCCATCCAAGTTATGTTGCTTCATTATGATTAGTCAATCAGATGAGTCACATCCCAACATCGTTTTCCACAAACATTTGTGTGACATGGACAGTCATTATCAAATATCAGAGGGGTAGCTGTATTAGTCTGTATCCACAAAAACAACGAGGAGACTCCTTGTAGTCATTATCAAAGTTTGATGCATAGGTATTCACCAAAACTGAATTTTAATTTCAAGCACTAAGTTTGCATTAATTCGTTTGGGGAACAAAAATAATCACAAAGGGATCATGTTCATGCTGGAGCAAATTCATTTAAAATTTTGAGCAAATCTTTAAAGATTTTTTGCAATAATTGCCCACCAGTAGCTTTCAAAACACCCCTATTAAATACATCACAAAGAGAGCTGTGCAGAGTGCTAATTTTTAAATTTGCTGGCATGTCTGAAAAAATTGTTGTGTCAAACAAAATGTTTTGCTACACCAGAAATTAAATATTTTGTACAGATATCAAGATTTTTTAAAATAAAATTAAAGGAAATTTCTAAGTGAGAAGTCATTTTGAATTAAAAAAATCAAAACATTTAATTTAGAAACCATTCAGCAAAATTTACACAAATTCATTAAATGTTTTGGTTGTTCTGAATCTGCATTTTTCGCCAAGAAAAGTTTCATCCAAAACATTTTGCACAGCCTCTAGTCACTAGGAGCAACTAACACAGCCATATTTTTAAAAATTTGAGCAAGTCCTTAACAGGAAAGATTAATGGCTATCAGGAGTACAGTCACTAGATCTGTAGCAAGGTTGGACTCAACCTTCAGACCCTCTTTTCAGCCCAGGATGCTCAAATGTTCCAACTATTTTACACTATAAATTTAAGAGAATCCTGGAAGCCATGATTAACTGGCAGATGAAATTTAAGATTAACTGATTTATCAATTGGATTTCAGATAACAGCACAAATCACTGATTTCATTTTCTGAATTGATTAAATGCCATTGCAACTTCAATGGTCACAACCCTATTAGGTCTGGCAGATCACTCTGAAAGAAGGAATGGTGGGGAAAACAAATACAAAAGTAAGACTAAAACTGGAGAGAAAAAAACTAAAAAGTCACAAACAACAACAAAAGAAGAGAAACAATGACATCTGCAGAAATAGGAAAAGAAAGAAAATCTATATTGTGTATAGAAACTCTACTCAATAATGACAAGAAGTCATGGACCTGCTAAAAATAAGCTGAAAATCAATCTCTTAAATTAAAAAAAAAGTCACTTATGAGTGTATGACTAAAAAGCAACATAAGGATTGTTTAAAATGTAAATAATTTTAAAATGACAATGTTGGCTTATAAAAAAATATAAATAGCATTTACTTTTAAGAGAACAATTCTGAAAATTAAATAATGGCGGCAAAATTATCCACTAATTTACTGTAAGCTTTAGATCTGTCTTGAATAGTTACCAAATTCCATGGTCAAAAAACTGTCTTAAAAGTTCAATAGGGGGCTGAGCTCCATATTTCTCCAATGCAGGCATATTCATATCATCTACAAAGATGACACACTTCTTTCCCATAGGAGGGCCAAATACTCCTTTGCGTCTTTTGTCCAGTCTCGCCATAATGATGTTCTAAAAAACAGAATGGGACCATTTAAAGCATTGATTTAATATGCAGCCCAACTATATTACATAATGGAAAATAGTGTACTGAAACACTTCATGGCTTTAATAATTAAGAAAATCAGAATTGGAAAATACAGATATGAATATTAATTTTTTGTAATCCTCTTTGTCTTGTTATTCTACATTTATTTGGTGAGCTTACTGAAATGAAAAAATTATAATCTGTTTTAATTTATTTCTGATTTCAAGTTTGTCTCCCTCCTGATTTCAATGATCCTACTCATCTGCTGAAAGTTGAGCATATGCTTAAATGCTCTACTATGTCAGGGCTCAGCACCTCAGAAGATTGAGCCCTAAAATTTCCCAACCTTAATCTTACAATTTGCTCTTTGTGGGTGAGCATACTGCTACACCCACACAGAACCACAATGGATGTCTACTCATATTTAAATACAGGATCTGGGCCCTAATTTGATGGTGTCAAGGAAACCACTCATGGCAGAGATATAGTACTATCTTGGTGCTCAACAAAGGGAAAATTGGACTGTGGGAAAAAATTCTTTAACAGGAAAAAGAAGAACTATCCACTAACAAAAAATTACTCCAGATTTATGTAGGATTTCAACACACTGCAATTACAAAAAATATTCAATATATTAAGTAACAGAGCAAACATATGGTACAAATTTTTACAAAATTGGTCACCCTCCTTTGTAATTGTACTCACAATTTTCAATCCAAAGAACCCTGATGGGGCCCATTTGCACTGACATCAGGCAGAAAGGTTTGCACAAGCAAATCCCTTTGTGGGATCAAAACCAAAGCATTTGAATAATCAAAAACTGGGTAGCATTTGAGCAAACAGCATTTGGATATATAAATCAAGTACTATAGTTAGATGATTATAGTAACCATTCATTTTGTCTGGTCAAATGTAGATTGCACACATCCTCCTGAGTTTTTACACTTACAAAATGCTTAGATTGAGAAACTATATACATAAAAACTTAGCTATGAAAGCCAGTGAGCAGGTAACATTTTAGTGTATGCTTTGATAGTAGAGCTGTAAATGCTGAAACTTCCAAGTGTTTATTACAATTTTTGGAGTGTGATATCAAAAAAGCAAAGCAAATTTAAACATCAGGTTGTTTTAAAAACTAAAAAAAACCAAAAACATCATCCCCTCTGCCCCCCAATTTCACTAATATGCCATTTAGCCACATCCTCATTCTTAATAATAAGGGTTAGCTTTGTTGAATCATAATAAATCATTTCTGGAACTTTTTTATTACTTTATATTTTTTCCAAAGCCGAGAATTTTTATTTATTTATCTTAGATTTCTAAAATCAAGTCCAGCTTACATCTCTGAACACATACACACAAATGAAAAAAAATACAAAAATTTGTTTGACAAATATCAAATAAACATTAAGAGGCTTAACCCCAATTAAACCAAGCCATATGCTTATCCACTAAGGCAGTGATTCCCAAACTTTAACAACCTGTGAACCCCTTTCACTAAAATGTCAAGTCTCGCGAACCCCCTCCTAGAAATGAAATTTCTAGGGATTTTCTCCTTTGCCTGAGTATAAATTATAAAAGCCGTGATCTTGGAAATACAAAATTTGTTTTCATGACATGCTTATTGCACATGATTTATTATTTATCATTACAGTATTTTTATTACATTATGAAAATGGCAACACTCTTCCAAGATCTCACTTTCATAGCTTGTATCACTTTGAATAAGCCTGTTATAAGACAAGGCTCCTACTTTTCATCAAGGATTATCAGATGTGAAACAGCATGAAGGTATTTAAAAAGCCAACTCAAAGAGTTCCTCCTACACAAGCATTCAGGTCTTGAGCAGTCCAGGCAAACAATTAGGGTAACCAGACAGCAAATGTCAAAAATCGGGATGGGGGTGGGGGGTAATAGGAGCCTATATAAGAAAAAGACCCAAAAATTGGGACTGTTCCTATAAAATCGGGACATCTGGTCACCCTACAAACAAAGCACGTTACAACAAAGCTTAAACTTGTTCTTCATAATAATTTTTAAAACAATACTAGCTGCCTATTTAATTTTTAAAACAGCAAAAAATATCTACCTCCCTTTCCATTTCTTATAGGAGTCTTGAAGTTTAAATCTCCTCAGTGTGATAGGTATGCTTGCTTTGATCTGCTTAGCTCTTGGAAGTCCAGGGGCTGCTGGCCCTGTGCTGCCTGGGGTCCCTAGGGACAGCTCTGTCTGCCATTAGGGAATTTTTTCCCCGAGAACCCCCTGTAACATTTCATGAACCCCCAGGGGTTCACGAACCCCAGTTTGGGAACCACTGCACTAAGGCAACAACCTCAGCGATCAGATGGGCTCTCAACTATGCCCTGAAGATCAGCAAACATAGGCTCTATGAGACCAAAAGGAGATGTGAATTCCAGGGCCGGAGTAAAGTAAATTGAGTCTATGCTGATATTTTGTTTTTAAACAACATTTCATTGACGTTCCAGGAACCATTACTACTATAAAAATATCACAATAAAAGTATATTGAAATGATAGAGCCAAATCTTATCCACTGAACAAATGCCAAGTAAATTTACATCTCTGTCTATATAATCTCATTGTAATTAATGTAAACCAGCTGTTTCTACCAACCTGGATCTGATTGGCACTGGTCCGTGCTGAAAAATTAATGAAGAATGGAAAGTATCTTTCCTTTTCCAAGTTGTTCATTAACTTATCCTTCACATATGCAGATTTTCCAGTACCTGTTGGTCCCACAAAAAGCAATGGTCTTTGCAAAAAAGAATACAAATTTACATTAGTCAATCAAAAGCAAAATAGTAAATAAAACATACACCCAATTAAACTAAAAATGAAATACTGAACACATCTGCTCTACTTGTAAATATGTGTAAACCACTGAAAACACCAATATGTTAAAAATGTGTGTTAAATTTTATTCTTAGTTAGACACTCCTACAACCCCACTGAAATAAAGAATAACTTAAAATTAATGGGGTTGCAGAGGTGTAACTGAAAGTAGAATCAGGCTCGCAAGGTAGAGGGACCTTACTAACAAAGAAATGCATAGTCTGAAATACACTGTATTGTGTCTACACTGTAACCATAATTCAGCTGTTAAAGTCTTTAAGATCAGGAGTAAATAGTTCAGAGGGCCTTGTGCATGATTTCGACACTGGGGTGAATTTTACCCAACAGAAATAGGAAGTTTAGAAATGGCAGCTGGGATTTTTCAGGGACTTAGGTGCTCAACTCCCTTTGAAATTCAATAGGATTTAGACACTTAACTCTCTTAAGCCCCTTTGAAAATTCCAGCTGTCACCATCAAAACTCCAGAAATTGTTGATACAAGAAGATAATTCACCTTGGGGGAGGGGAGGAAGTTTGATTAGACCTGCAGGGTACAGACAACCCCAGAGTTCCTGAGGGAGAATGGGAGAAGGAAAGGGAGGGGCAAGCCTTTGCTCCACCCCCACTTCACCTAGAACACATATGGAAATTGTCCATTGAGGGAAGAGAGAGGGGGTGGAGAGATTTCTCTGCCTCTCCCTGCTGCCATAAAATGGGGGAGTGGGGAAGAGAGCTGATAATGTCTTATGACCTCTCCCCTTCCTGAATGTGAAGTCCTCAGGGTTTGCAGCAGCCACCTTGCTGCAGTTGCTGCCCCACCATCCCAGGCCAGCCCTGTAATGGAGGGATAATTTCAACTGTTTCCAAGATGCTGTGGGTCTGATTGATGGCCAGTTTATGGGATCAGGAAGGAATTTGTCCCATGAGACCAGATTGACAAGGAGGCATAGTTTTAAGTAAATAAGGAGTAAGGACAGGAATTTAAAAACTGTATGTTTACAAGTAGAGTTTGTAATTCCATTGCAATTTATGACTGATGTTCACTGTGGGTGAGCAACTCAAAGGTATCACCTCCCAGAGGCAAACATGAGTAGAACACCCTATTAGCCTGGAAGAAGAAGGGGAGACCTTAAGACCTCACAGACTGAGGCACCCTTCATGTGTCCCATCATTCCCCTTCATGGGGGAAGGGTCAGAGGACTCAGAGAAGGGCTGAATCCTAAGGGTTAGGCAGAAGAGGACCAACCCTAATGTTTAGTTTTTTGGCATGGAGGCCATTTAACCCTGAACAGGACCCACATGTATACCTAGTGTTTGAGAAGGGAGTGTATGGTGAGTTAAGGGAAGGTTACTCAACCTGTGTGTCCCTATGGGTGCTCCACTGTAGGTGTGGCAGCACCTCCTGCACCTGGGATGGGAGATCTTCATCAGCAGTGCTTGTTGGACGGCACATGCTCACCTTCCTCATCTCACACCATGAGTGGGATGTATATATAGCACTGGTCCAACCGCCTCCTAGTTCCTTCTTTGCTGCAGAACTTATGTTTCAGCTCCAAAGCAGAGGGGAGGAGGGTGGGTAGTGGAGCACCCACAGGTACACACGCCTTGAACAACCACAGTTACTGCACAGGGTGAGTAACCTTCTCTTCTTCTTTGAGTGATGTCCCTATGGGTGCTCCACTGTAGGTGACTAGAAAGCAGTGTCCCTAATTGGAAGGCTGGGGTTTTGGCACGGCATTTACTGCAGATGATAGGACAGTATCATCTGAGTATCTGCTGAGGCATCCTGAGTAATGGCATAGTGACAGACAAAAAAGTGTCCGCTGATGCCCATGTGGCCACTTTGCAAATGTAAATAACTGGAATATTACTGAGGAAAGCAATAGAGGTGGAGAGCGAGTGGTTGGAATGTGCTCTAGTTCCAGGAGGAGGCTGTCATTTGTGTAGTTGGTAGGACAGATGTAAACACCAAGCGATCCACTTTGAAAGGCATTGCTTAGAAATGGCTGCACCTTTGGATCTTTTGGCTGTTGAGAGGAATAAGCATGGTGATTTTTGGAAAGGTTTAGTTCTGTCCAAGTAGAAAGCTAATGCTCATCTGACATACAGGGTATGCAATGCTGTCTCCTGTTGGTTGCTGTGAGGCTTTGCGAAGAAGCAAGGAAGATGGATAGATTGATTGAGATGGAAAGAGGATGGTACCCTAGGTAAAAATTTTGGACATGGACATAGAGTAACCTTGTCTTTATGAAAAACTGTATATGGGGGGTATGCCATAAGGGCTCCAATTTCACCAACCCGCTGGGCAGAGGTGATAGTGACAAGAAATGCCATTTTCATAGATAAGTGAATGTAGGAACATGTTGCTATTGGTTTGAATGGGGGTCTTGTAAAACAGCATAGAAAGAGGCGAGGGTCCCAAGCAGGGGTTGCATCCCATATGAGGGTAAAGATTTTGGAGGCCCTTTAGGGAATGTTTCGTGAGTGGGTGGTTGAAGACAGAGTGGCTGTCTATGTGGCAGTAAAAGGTTGTGATAGCTGCCAAATACACACAGATGGAGCTGGTGGATAATTCCAACTATTTAAGGTGTAAAATATATTCCAGGATAAGTGATAATGGAGCATTCATTGTGTCGACCTGAGGCACACCAGCATTGGAATCTAGTCCATTTTTGGAGGAAAGTGCTTCTAGTCAAGTCATGTCACGTCTGCTATTCAAGAGTACTTGTTTATTTATATACTTGCTTCTGAACAGGTTATTTCCGAATCCTGGAACCATGGAGGAGCCATGTTTTCAGGTGGAGCAGCTGTGCATTGGTGCTATCCACATCCTGAGAAAGAAATCATGGAGTTAGGCGAAGAGAGATTGGAGAGCATACTGTCATGCAAAGGAACTAAGTATACCAGACCTGTTGTGACCAGGTCGGAGCTATAACAATGTTCGGGCCCGGTCCCTCTG
Source organism: Emys orbicularis (assembly GCF_028017835.1). Lineage (NCBI taxonomy): Eukaryota > Metazoa > Chordata > Testudines > Emydidae > Emys > Emys orbicularis. The sequence continues at coordinate 106,609,710 of NC_088689.1, forward strand.
TATCTTGTGGAGTACACGAGACAGAAGGGGAAAGGGAGGAAAGGCCTAGATTAGCAGAGCATACCATAAGATGAGGAATGCATCTCCCAGGGATCCGTGCCCCAGTCCCGTTCTCAAGCAGAATTGAGGGCAGCAGGCATTATCTAGTGTGTCAATAGTGGGGAATCCCCAGCAGTTGAAAATGTGCTGAAGGATTCAAGCATCCAGTTCCCACTCGTGATCATGGGAGAATCGCCTGCTCAATGAGTCCCCAGTGGTGTTCTGGTGTCCAGGGAGGTATGCAGCTCAGATGGTAATACCATGTTGGATACACCAGTTCTATAATTTCAGTGCCGCTGAGCATAAAGAGGGGCACTTGCTCTGCCTTGCATGTTGATGTAAAACATGCAGGTGATATTGTCCGTCATGACTCTCATGGTGCGATGTGCGATCAATGGGAGAAAGTGTTGGCAGGCATTGCAGACTGCCCGTAGTTCTAGGAGGTTGATGTGCAGGGTGGATTCGGTGAAAGACCATCTGCCCTTGTTTGTGTGATTGCAAAGGTGCACTCCCCAATCGATCAAGGATGACTCATGGATGGTGCTGGTTGAAGGAAAGGAATACCAACACAAACATTTTTGGGCTGAGTCCACCAGAGTAGTGAGTCCTTGACCATCATAGGCATGGAAAGGAGTTCATGCAGGCTGTGTCTGTGATGGACATAGACTGTAGGCAGCCACACCTGAAGGCAATGCATGTGTAAACCTGCATGTTTTACCATGAAGGTGGCTACCACCATGTAGCAGAGTAGCTGGACTCATGTCCTGGCTGAGATCTGGGGGCAGGTTCTGACCTTGGATACAAGATTGACTGTAGTCGAGAATCTGTGAGTTGGGAGGAAGGCTGAAAGCTTGTATGACATCCAGTTGTTCCCCGATAAACTCTAGACATTGCACCGCTGTCAGTGTAGATTTCTCCAAGTTTATACAAAGGCTGAGGCTCAAGAAAAGGTCTATTGTCATACGAATGGTGCAAAGGGTGTCAGTTTCAGATGGGGCCTTGAGGATACAGTCATCCAAGTATGGAAAGGTGACAACACCCTCTTTGTGTAGGGAGGCAGCGATGACTACAAGGACCTTGGAGGACACATGAGATGCTGCCAACAGTCAGAAGGGCAGTACCTTGTACTGATAGTGATTGGTCCCCATGATGAACTGGAGTACCTGTCTGTGGGCAGGATGTATTGTGACATGAAAATACGTGTCTTGGAGATTGAGGGCTGAGAACCCAGTCCCCCTGTTCCAGTACTGGGATAATGGTGTAGAGGGTAACAATCTTGAAGCATTGCAGTTTGACAAACTTGTTTAGGTTTTGAAGGTCTAGGATTGGTTTCTCTTGCTGGATTTCTTTTGGACCAGAAAGTAATGAGAGTAAAAACCCTTCCCTCTGTGCTGGGATGGGACTGGTTCTATAGCTCCTAGTCACAGAAGATGATTTATCTCATCTCGTAGGATGGGTTTGTGAGAAGTGTCCCTGAAGACAGACAGGGAAGGAATGTGGTGGGGTGGGGTGGGATAGATAGGAAGGGGATGGAGTATCCTTCCCTAATGATCTCCAGAACCCACTTGTCTGAGGTAATGAGCCGCCATGATGGAAAGAAAGGGGTTAGGTGTTTGCCAAACTGGTGGGATGTGGAAGACAGTTGATGTGACTAAACAGGGGATGGCTTCTCGGGGCCTTGACCACAACTTCAAAATTGCTGTTTGGTTGGAGGTGCATGAGAAGTAGCCCCTTGTGGAGTCGTATGTCTGTAGGGGGCTTCTGTCAATGTTGCTGGGTATCATATTGTCCCTGAGGAGTGTATTGCAGTGGTGGGGATCATGGAGGAAGTTGATACTTCCCCGGGCGTCTCGTTGGTGCTGGAGTGTAAATGCCCAGAGAACGAAGAGTTGCTTGGGAGTCCTTAAGGGAATGTAGGGAGTCATCTGTACACACCATTAATAATTTGGAGCCCTCAAAAGGTAGGTCTTCAATGGTGGTTTGTATCTCCTTCAGAAAGCCATGCAGCCATGATGCCCGCCTCATGACAATGGCGGTTGTGATGGAATTGGCAGCGGTATCCACAGAGTCCAAAGAGACTTGCAAAGCGGTCTTTCACATTTGTGTGCCTTGAGTTGTTCTTTTTTGTCATCAGGAAGGTCTTGACAGAATTCCTATATTTTAGAGTAGTTGGTGTAATTATACTTGGCCATGAAAACATTGTAATTGGATAAATGGAACTGGAGAGTAGCAGATGAACAAGCTTTGCGTCCAAACAGGTCCATCGTTTCCAGTCTCTATTATGGTGGGCATGTCGAGGTTGGTATTGGTGTCCTTTTTCTTGCACGACATTGACAACCAAGGAATTTGGGATGGAGTGAGAAAACAGAAATTCAAAGTCCTTTGTGGGAACATAATATTTTTTGTCCATCCGCTTGCAAGTCAGTGGGATGGATGCTGGGGTCTGCCAGAGCACCTTGGCAGAATCGAGAAGGACCTCATTGATAGGGAGGGCTATTTTTGAGGAGGAGGAGTGTGCAGGATGTCAAGCAGCTTATTTTGTTGGTTCTTCACCTCCTCCAAAGGAATGTGGAGGGAGTCTGCAATCCTGCGAAATAACTCCTGGAAATGTTTGAAGTCATCAGCTGTAGTAGGGGGTGGAGACATGATCTCCTCTTCTTCTCCTGATGAGGCTAAATGGAGTGGTGGTGGAATTTTCTCCTCTTGTTCTTCCTCCTCATCCACCATAAGGAAAGGCTCAGCCTCTGGTGGTCAAGAGATCAATGGAGAAGGTGAAGGTGAAGGCCTCTGATTTTGGTCTGTGGCAGGCTTCCCAAACTGTGCTCTGTACACGGCCCAAGGATCTCAGCATGGCCAATGCTGAGGGAGTTGCACGTGGGGCTGCATAGAGGGTGGTCCATACCAGGGCCCTTGTCCAATGGTGGGTTGTGGGTATTATGTAGAGAGGAGGACTTTGAGCCTGTCTCAAGTGTGAGGGTGGGATGGAGTACTCCTCTTCCTCCTCCGCGTCACTAGGGAACAGAGGTGTCAAACTTGGAGGGGAAAGGGTAGAGTGGTGACATTTCTGGCAAAGAGGATGGAAGTGGAGGGATGTCATGTCTGAGAAGTGGTGACTCAGGCACGTCAGAGACAGATAGGTCTTTGGGGTATCTAAACTCTTGGGGAGGAGGAAAGAGCATCATTGTCACTGGCGCATGTATCAGTGCTGAGGGAGAGGTACATTCTCCTGAGCAGCCAGCAGAAGGAGTTGAAGACTTCCTCGGTGCCGAGGGCTTGCTCAGTACGGCAGACTTGCTCGGTGCCAAGGGCTTGCTCAGTGCGGCACACTTGCTCGGTGCCAAGGGCTTGCTCAGTGCGGCAGACTTGCTCGGTGCCAAGGGCTTGCTCAATACCGAAAAGGACATCAGCACCAGTAGGGTTGTCAGTACCGGCGATTTAGTTGGTACCGCACTGCCTGAGGTAGGTCTGATTGGCACAGTTGGCACCAGTTTCAAAGGTCTTGTGTCTTGGTCTCTAACACCGAGAGATGGTGCCAAGGGCTGGAGATCTGTCAGGTTAGGGTCTTTAGACTTTTGGTGAGCACTGGTAACAGAGGTACTCAGATGGGCCCTGGAGCTATGACCCATCTCTGAGGATGTCGAGGCAACTAACCTTGCAGGGGATGGCGTTCCAGCAGGCGGTGTCTCAGCAGGTGATGAGGGAGCCTGTTTTTCTTCCATCGGAACGAGGAAGAGAAGACTTCCTTTTAGAAGGATGAGGCAAATGAAAGTCAGTAGATGACCCAGTGGAGCGTGAGGGCCATGGAGGGGTAGTTTCTGGGCCGGGGTCCGATGGTGGACACAGTGATTTCTCCAGGAGGAGAAGTCGCAACCGAATGTCCTGGTCTTTTCTGGCCCTGGTAGTGAGGTCGTGGCAATGAGCACACTTTTGCAGGACATGTCCCTCTCCCAGGCAGTGAATGCATTGTGGGTGACCATCCATTACCAGGAAGGCAATCCGGAAAGTTACACACCTCTTAAACCTAGGAGAGCCAGGCATAAGGGTGAGGAAAATGCTCCCCAGCGGGGAAGGGCAGGAAGCAGGGGGAAAAAACAAAATATAAACTAACTAATGGGGAGGTTAGAAGGCATAAAAGCAAAAAAATTATAGAGAACTATAATACTATAAACTATAGTATTATATAAAAGAAAGAACTAACTACTAAAACTACACTAAAACTAACAGGTAAGGCACTATCTAACAGGTCAAAAAGGATAAGTAGGCTTTGCTGCGGATTCCGTCTCAGACCAAAGGTGGTGGAAAAGGAACTGGGGGGCAGTTGGACTGTGCAGCACTATATATACATCCCGCTCACGGTGCAAGATGGGGAAGGTGGGCATTTGCAGTCCAACAGGCACATCTGATGAAGATCTCCGATCCCAGGCACAGGGGGCACTGCCGCACCTACAGTGGAGCACCCATAGGGACATCACTCAAAGAAGAACCTCTCCTTTAAATTTAAAAGCTATTAAAGTTGCAGCTTTCTGCTTTAAAATCCATCCCTGGATTATCTTTGTTTCATTTTCCTGCATGTCCTAATCATTTAATTCATGACTAACTCATCTTTAACTTATGACTAATTTAAGAAGAATTAAGAGAAATGTAATTTTAAAAGAAAAAGAAAGGAGGCACCAAATCTCAACAGCCATCCTAACAATATCAGTGGAACAGTGTGGGATGGATATACTGAATGCTGGATTATAAGAAGTCAAAGACTTTAAAACTAAAAAGTTTATAGAAAGAATGTAATCAGATGCTTGAAAGTCTGTTTTTGTTTATTGTCTAATGGGCCAAGAACAGTATATTCTAATAGAGATACATTCTGGGGGCCTGATACAGAAGTATTAAAGTCAATAGAAAGACCCCATGGATTTCAGTGGTCTTTGGATAAGGTTCTATATGAACAACAATGAAATCATTCAACGTTTCGCATGAAATAGATGTTCTTACTTTCCATGGGTAATGCATAAGTCCATCAAATAGGTATATCTGACTGTATCCATCGTTGGGACTATGAGATCTTGAATCTTAACATTTTTATCATCACTATATTTAATGCTTTTAATGGCTTCATTCCAATGCACCCAGCGCCCTTTGCCTTTCAACTAAGAAGAAATACAGATTTCAATTACAGTGGAAAATACAGTGCTGACATAATATGTTCAAAAGGTTTTCTTAAGCACTTCATTCTTTGACAAGTTAATGTAATATTAAGTATTTCAGGTGCTTATGTATTTATTTTCCTCATTGCACTAGTGATGAGCAAACCTTAAAAGGAATGGAGGATCATTTTAGAAACGGATGTTCAGACCCCCTTCATTCCCCTACCTCTCTAGGACCCTGTTATCCAGGAAAATACTTACATATGTGCTTAACTTTAAGCATATGCATAGTTCCATTGAAGACAACAGGTCTATAAACATGCTTAAATTTTAAGCATGTGCTTTCCTCTATATGAAACTCAAAAACTCCAAGGGCCTCAACTGCAGCTGAACTGAAATGCAGCACAGTCTAGACACGCCTTATGTAGACTGGGTAGACATTTACTAAAAAGCTCTGTTTAGAAAGTCAGTGCATTAATTATTTTTAAAAGAAAAACTGATTATTGTCAACCAATAGTTGTTCATTTACTCCATTAAGGGCCCAATCCTGTTCCCATTAAAGCCAGTCAATCCTGCCCCCAAAGGATTCTAAGAAGCTAACATTTCCACCTAGCTTCTTTCTTCTCTCACTTAGATTTTAAGGATCTATTTGAACTACTCTAAAAATGAGCAATCAGTAAATCTCATACCTCATACATATAGTCATAGACCAAGCCTTTCTCATCAAAGGGACAGTCCCATTTACCCACAGCTGCTGGCACTGGATGAGCCTCAGACTTTCCTGCTAGAATATCCCTCATAAAGATATCAAAAAGGACTCGGCTGTCACTGTCACAAGTCCCACCAATGGACCAAACCATGGAGAAAGCAAAGCAAGCCTGTGAGTACAAGGAGATAAACAATTACCATTCAAAAATGATAACTACCGTATGATCTGATCAACATATAAAATTACAAGGAATACTATTATGTTGAAAATGCTAATGGCGGCCATCATGTGGGTTTTTGAGCCAAAGACAGTCACAAACCTAGTTAAGGATAAATCCTCTTCTTTCAGGTTCAACAGAAGAAGCAATTAAGCCCTTTTGTGTAGTGAGACAGCTGGAAACAATTGAGGATACCACACGAGGCACTGAGCCATGTGGATTGAGGGATTCTTTGATTGCAAACACTAGGACTAGGAGTTTTGTTTTTGCAAGGGGCATGTGTCTGTTTTAGAGGAGAAAGCCAGAGAAGCAACCACACTTATCACCGTAGTATCTAAGTATCTGAATGTGGCCTTGAAAAGAAGCAGAGACAGAGCTTCTTCGACACAGAATTCACTACATTCTACTGCACGAATAAAACATGATATCAAATCCCTGACGACTTTAAATGAATATGTGATGCTGTAAATAGCCTCAAGGAGTGAAATTCACTCCCCCTACATAAAGCTTGAGTAGTCAGGTTCTACATAAGTGAAGTGCAGGATTTGAAATGTACTCCTCTATCAAGCCAGGGCCAGGACTCAGTGCTGTCCCACAGGAACACCAGACACAACCCTTCATGTTAATTGCATGGGACACAACATAGATGTGGATCCATGACCCCACCCACAGCCCACTCACAGACCATCGACATAGTGAGCTTCTGAACTAACCCTGCATTGGCCAGTCTTGAGGCTACTTCCACAGCATGGCCACTCATCTAGCAGACCCCAGCAGAGCCCTTATGTGGGCTTAGTCTTTAAGCACTTTCTGGTGCCCCTTGCACCAGGGATTAATTTCATGTATGGATTCTACTAAGACCATAAAACAAGTAAAGCAAAGCATAAGCAGTTTGTAAATAGCTGCAGATCCCAAACATCATTTCAGACTGATATTCATTTTGGAGCTCTCTATTCATGTCAATCTCTAAAGAACATTTTAAGATTAATGTATGCCTCAGAAATTGCTTTTCTCACACCATGAAACTTCTGCACAACCTGACAAATGCATTGCTATAATATGCACATCATTCTTTACCCAACATGTGATCATGCACCTGCCTTTAGCTAGCTGCTTGGTCTTAAAACACAAGTTAGTTAAAACAAAATGTTCTAAATTAATTGACAACAGATAGGAAAATGGTTGAAATATATCTGTCTAGTTACTTATAAATCCCTTATCGCTGTGTTTGAGCACCTCACAAGTTTTAGAAAAGTAGCAACAAAACAGTCTCTCAACTCTCTTCTTTCACCTACCAAGTTAAAGTGAACTTGAATAGTCAGCAGAAGAGTGTGTGTGCGCACACGAAGTGTATGGATGTGTATGCTTGCTCATGTGTGATGCACTTATTGCAGGGAAGCCAAGATGAGGAGATTAATTTTGCAAGAGACCTGTTACCAATTATTTGGTTTTTTTCTTTTTTAAAATACATCCAGTAAAAGACCAACCATAATCCATGTGCGGATGTTTTTGTTGGTAGGATCCTGTTGCACAGTTTGACAAAGTAACATTTCAAAAAGTCGAGTGAGAGACACTACAGCATTGCTGTTGCTTGTGGGAACCAGCTCCTACAAGACACAAAGAATGGAAAATGATTGCTATCACAGTATCAAATACTTCTCACAAATCTTAGTATATCTTTTGGAAAAACAATTAAATTATATATTGGCTCTAAACAAAAGACTTAGGGGCAAGTGTTTTTCTTTTAGTTTCAAAATCCTTTTCCCTTGTCCTGTCCCTGAAAAGCCACCCTCTTAATCTGTAATATTAATTATGACAATAATGCATCTTTTAAAAAATTAGACACAATTAATACAATCGTATAGGTGCAGCATGGGGAGCACCACTTATTGTATGACATGTTGGACATCACATAAAATGCTTTCCCTAACATAAAACGCTTTCCCTAACATAAAACAATCCTCTTCCCTCCCCTCAAACTTCTGGTGAGATTACTTTTCACTCGTTACGATAATGGTTATCTTTTAAATATCTTTTACCTACAAATTTCACCTAATATTCTTGGTCAAGTTTTCCAAAGTTGGGCAAAGTAGTTGCCCTCTCAAAATCAGGTACATCTGCTGCATATGCAAAAACCTGCCATGACCATCGCTGAGTATTCTGTCACAGGACACAGAGAGTGGAATGGAAACATCAATATAATTATTGTGGTCAAAATAAAAACAAAAAAATACCTTGCACTGTTGTTTACGAAATCTTAAAGCTGGTGGTATTAACCAGTTAAAAAGTTCTTGCAGAAGATCTTGCTGTTCCTTTTGTCTCAGGGGTTCAGGTAAGCTGTTCAACCAAGAGGTTACAAGAGGCATCCAGCCTAGCTGTAATGGCTCCAAATAAATCATGCCACAACGACTGACTGTAGCTGGCTAAAGAAGAATAGTAAATTCACTTTTAAGACCACGCCCATGCATCATTATATATTGTATATTTGTGCAATTATGGATTAAATGTTAAACTTACTGAAGCCTGGGAAAGGTCCATTGTTTCAAAGATCAGACTCATCTGAGGAGACATTTGGATGATTTCCCCACTCATCAAACAAAGCTAAATATGAAGAAGAGTTAATTTAATAACCATGGTTATGAATATTAGCAAAATCTTATATAACAACAATCTGTTTCACTTGTAAATTAATGTGTTTCTATCTTTGGATGATCTCCATATCAAAATGAGTGAAGCTTACAATAGCAAATGGGAAAGACAAGCCACTACCCATCGCAACATACAATCCTTTGAAATAGTAACCAATTTCCTTTCTCTTTGGGCCAAATTCTGTGCTTTTGCCACTCACATCATTTGTCTATTAATTGTGGAAATCGGAATTGTAGGTATATTACAGGACTCAAATGATCTTTCAGACCCTGCTAGAAGAGGAAATCACAGGTAAAGGACTAATATTGGACCTGATTTTTCTCACTTATACCAGCTTTACACTAATTAATATATTGACTTCAGTGGAGTTACTTCTTATTTATACTGGTGTGAGACGTGAATCAGACCCATTGCCCTTTCTGTAAGCATTACAAAACTACTGAAGTTTTACACATTTATTTTTCAACAACAAAAATATTGATGAAAATGTTTAATAAACTAGGAGAAACTCATGCTTCAAACTGCAAAGTTTCAAGTTTTTCCAGGAAAACCCCATGATAATTATTTTCATGACCAGTGAAGTTGTCTAGGTACTGGTTCTGGACTGCTCATCAGAAATTAAAATGTTCAGTTCCTGAGACTCAGCACAACTGTAGCACCAGCACCAGCACCAGTTCCCAGCGCTGCCACCTGCTAGGTCCACCCACCACTTAAAGTCGGTATCTTCCTGCACTGGATGGGAACAGGAGAGGATGGCAAGGGTCTAACTTGCACAATGTAGGACATAAGTCTGCCTCAGCCTGTGCTACTAACATAGCACAGGATAGCCTGATGTAGGTACTATGAGACACCACACCAAAATAGTATAGGCTCACGAAATGGCCTCTGATTTGGGTACCTAACTTGGGATACCTAGGGGCTGTTTTTCAGAGGTGCTGTGCACCCACAACTCTAACTGAACTCAGTGGGAGTTGTGAGTACACCGCAACTTTGAAAATCAGGCCCCGTGTGTCTGAAGTTGGGCATACAAAAATATAGACACCCACAACTGGAGACCATTTTTGAAATTTTGGGTTGTAAGGTCTTCCAGAGAAGAAATATCATTAAACTTCTAGTATCTTTTTCTTTTAAATCCCATTTATAAATTTGGCATTTTTGTGACAAGATTAGAACATATGTTTGATTAGGAAATGTGATCAAATTAAATACCTTATTCTACGATATAAAACAACCAACCAACCAAAAAAACCCCACAAACAACTCTCCTGACATCTCTCTCTCTCTCATAAAAACACAAGTTAATCACAAGCCTACTCAACTGGTTCCATTCTACCTCAGGTGCAGGTATAGCTACAAGTGCTGTTTTCTTTTATATGCAGACTTATGTTTCTTAAGTGGCACAGCATTTTCTTTAGACATTTATAACACAGATGTTTTACCTTTTTGTTGTCATCCAGTACTGTGTTCATACTTTCTATCCACAGAGTATCAATAGGACCATCAAAAACAACCCATTTGCGTTCAGGTGTCTCAGCTAAAGCAAATTCTCTGAAAGTATTGGCAACAATACCATCTGTCCACTAGACCAGGAAAAAATGGAAAAGGACATTTTAAAAAATTCTAAATCTAAAGTCAATGGGAGTACACACATGCTTACCTATTTTGCTGGATCAGGGCTCTATTTAGCTCATGTTAATGAACAAAACAGAGAAGAACTAAGTAAAAACACTGAGAAGTGTTAAGAACTATTAAAAACCATTATTGACCCTTTGCCAAGCAGTAACAGAATTCAGGGCTTTGCAAGTCTCAGGGCTGGTTTACAGTACCGGGTAAGTTGACCTAAGATACACTACTTCAATTACATGAATAACGTAACTGAACTTGACGTAGCTTAGGTCGACTTACCAGTGTCTACACCCTGCTGTGTCGATGGGAGATGCTCTCCCGTTGACTTACCTTACTCTTCTCAGGGAGCTGGAATACTGGAGTCAACGGGAGAGCGCTCTGCCATCAAGTTAGCGGGTCTTCACCAGACCCACTAAATCGACACCGCTGCATCGATCACAGCAGTGCTGATCTACCGGTAAGTGTAGACATGGCCTCAGTTTCCCATCTGGAACAGAAACTGGTGACAAAAAAATCAGGTATTGTCTTAGTGTAATTTGTTTACAAAAATTACACAAGTCTTGTTTCCTCAAACAAGGGGTGGTAATGAAGAGCACACAGGCAACTCCTTCTTGCAGAAAGTTGAAATAAGGCACCTCTTCCCTGTCTCCAAAAGCAGCCACACTAATTTCTGGTGCCTCTTTATGGCGGGTGTCCAGTGCAGGTACTCGTCACAGAGGGGATACAATTCCCTGATAAACAGGAGTTGGAAGAAGATTTAGGGGAAGGCATCCTGGGAAAAGAGGGGTTGGGGCTGCTAATGTCTGGTACAGTGGAGACAACATTCCATTTTTCCAGAACCCTTAGCCTTCTCACGAGGGGAAGGCAGCAACGTCTCAACAATGGACAGGGACCAGGTTGGGAAGGGGGAAGGCTGATGGGAGCCCTCCCAAACAGGTAGAACTGATTAAGGAATGAATGATGACCTGCACTGTATGATTTATTGCCTGGTATTCCCAGATATGTTAAGTGAAAAAAGTTGTGCCCTAATTAAACCACATCCATTGCATCTTGTTTTCTTCCTGTGTGGCCATGAAAAAGTAGCTATCTTGCACCTCTCTCTCGCTCCAAGGCGTCATACAAATTTCACTACTTCACAGACAGTCTTCTCTTCCTGTGTCACCCTCTGAGTTTTATATACTGGAAAACTCTAGACCAAATGTTTATCTACACAGTTTTTGTATGGCTTTAATTATATTGGTTTGATATAGTTAAACTGGTATAACTCCCTAGTGTAGATGCAGTTATATCTGTATAAATATACTTGTATCACTATAGCTCAATCCCATACATTTATAGAAATAAGCTATTCTAGTATAAGCACCTTTATACTGGTATAACTGCTTCCACACTAGGGGCTGTGCTGAGTTAACTGCGGTGGAATAAAAATCACACCCCTAACCAAAAATGTTAAAGCAGTACAAAAACTGTGTGTAGACTATGCCCAAGGCTGCCAATGGAGACCACGTGGCCCTAAAAGATGAGCCTGGGGCTCTACCCTGCTTCAGTGCAGCTGCTCTGCAGGAACCTCAGCACCTCTACTGCCATACACAGAAGAGCACTTTAACCCACACAATACCTTCTGTGTGCGGTTACAGCACAGCATCGTTAGCTCTTTTTGTAGGGAGTTTCATCCTGACAATTTATACATTAGTGACCCCTAACATGCAAGCCATTAGCACCTTTTGCCATAACAATGTATATTTGCCTTTGGTCCAGTTATTTATAAATTTTAAAAAATTCTGCTCTCAGGGTACATCTTCACAGCAGTTAACTCGCGTGATCAACACCAGGGTCAGAGAACCCAAGTCAGGCTAGCCTGAATGTGAGCAGCCACACTTCAAAGCCATACCTGTGTTACTGTGTCCTCACTAGTACTGCTATGCTCCCTCAGTGTATGCTGGTCAGTTTTCTGGGGGCAACTCCCATGGTTCTTTGTGCTGCAGTAAACTGAGCTGCTCAATGAATTGTGGGAGAACTTGCCTATCCTTCTGAGTACACTGGGGAAATCATGGAAAAAGTACTGGAGTACTATCAGCACTTGATAATTTAGCCTGAGTCCTCACTGAAGAGTGGGTGGATTACCAGCATAAGCAACAAAGACTCTGTAAGAGTCCTGTGGCACCTTATAGACTAACAGATGTATTGGAGCATGAGCCTTCGTGGGTGAATACCCACTTCGTCGGAAGGCTCATGCTCCAATACATCTGTTAGTCTAGAAGATGCCACAGGACTCTTTGCTGCTTTTACAGATCCAGACTAACACGGCTACCCCTCTGATACTTGACAGCATAAGCAACAGCGGCATCCAGGCTCTGGCCTATACCCCTAGCCAGGCCAGTTAGCCCAGGTTTAAAGCACCACCAAACTTAGTTGAGGGAATTGTGTGTTGTGGATAGAAGGGGGTTGGGGCAACACCTGAATAAGAGCACCCTGCAGTGAAGCTATGGATACACCCATGCAAACCTATCAAAGCCATCGGGGTTGCACAAGCATAACCAATGGAGGAATGTGGCCAATTGCTATATAATATTTTTAAAAACGATCATATAAAACACAATACCTCATGAGATACCATATCGAATTGTCCAAAAAGTTGACCCATGGTAATGGATTTTGGATTCACAGTTCTAAAAATTACTTTTTCTTCTTCACCATATTCACGTTCATTCATAAGGGTTAGTGTATCCGCCAACAACTGCAGAACTTTGGTTTTCCCAGAAAAAGGCTCTCCGACAAGCATAAAGCTATGGATAAAAGAAAATTATTATTAAAAATCTTAACTTCATCAAATATAGACTTTATGGCACTGATCCAGCCAATTGGCCTCAATGGGGACTACTCATGCTTAATATTAAGCACATGCTTAAGTGGATCTGACTCTATATGTAGCAAAAATTATAGTGTGGAATGTATTACATCATTGATTCAGTGATTAGGAACTATGTTTTTAGGAGGTCAATACAAAAATATATGTGCTTGCATTGTGTGCGCTATTACCACAGTTACCCATACCAATCAAGTATTTTATAAGTCCAAAATAACCAGTTAGGAGTCTAAATGGTAATTTGTGTATGCAAATACTTGATTTGCTCATGCAACTGCATATATTTGGTCGCACAATTAAAATACGTAAATGGACCCAATTGGACTCTGCAGCAGCAGGGATTCACACTAGTGCATTTATTTGCAGAATTGGGCCTACACTTATTTTCTAATTTTCTTTGCTGTCTCGGAAAGATTATCATAAAATTCTAGAAGACAAAGATAGATAAGGAACCTGCACTAAAACAAAAATCTTCAGTCACAACTCAAAATAAGTTTGTTAATTTCATCCCATTTCAGGGTATTTTAAAGGACTAACTAGTCAATGTCTGCAAAGAGTTTTGAATATGCAAAGCCGTACATTAGAGCTAAGTATATGTTTATATTTCTTGTGAGGTACCATACAAATCTTACCATCATATACTTGCTGCTCAAAAAAAGGGAAAGACTAAAATGCCAGAGATCTGGTGGGCTAATATTTTAATACAGGCAAGTTTTTACAGCTACAACTCCTCTCCACAACCTGGGCCCAAACTGCAAACATTAAACAGGCAAAATTGCTACCGAACTCAAAGGGAGCATTGGATCAAATACGCCTGGCTTCAGAGACTCCACTTTCTTGGGAACCAAATTTGCATTAAAAATTAGGATATCCAAATGTACCAATATAAAAATTCTGCAGCATACAGAGACCCTTGGGATTTTCTATATTTGATTTAAATAATCACTGTTTGTCTTTCTTAAAAGTGGAAATAATTTCTTAGTCTATTTCCATAAATATTCTCTATTGGCTATTACAAAAAATTTAACTACAACCTGTAGTACTTGTGAAATAGGCACTTGTAATCTTACCCATGTCTAACAATCATCATTTCATAGGTCTGTATCATTTTTTCAATGAAAACTTTAACAGGCTGGATATTATTTATAACACAGCATTCATTGGCACATTCCAGAAAATCCTAAAATCAAAACAAAATAAAACCTTTTCATATGATAACAGTCTTTAAAAAATAATATTTTCATGGTTACATATTACATAGTTTACAACAATCCTTTATAAAGCCATATAATTTTATTCATTAATAAAAGGAACATATATCATTCATCATTCCATATTCAGATTATTGCCTCTAAAACAACTTCCACCCCACCCTCAGTATGTTTTATTACATTTGTGGATAACAGACTCAAATTCATTAATTACTGAATCCTCTGGGATTAGGCTAAAGAAAACTAAGAGCACCTGACTTCTGAATGAGAGTGTCCACACAAGGGTTTAACTAATATGCTTTAGCTTCACATTTTAACATTCATCTTAACTTTCCTGAAAGTTCCTAAGTAGACATGCCCTGGACTAGAGCACTATTTACTGACGTGCAGAATTTAAGATGCTGTGACTTAAACAAAATATTGTTACTTTAGTCAAATATAAGGCTAACTTTTCAACTTCTCTATTGGGATATTAATGGCCTTTAGTGATGTTTATGTTTCTCATGTATATAATAGTGACTTGGCTTATCCAGTACAAAGAAATCCTCTCTATCTCAAAGCCTAATACTGAGCGCTGCACTAGAAAATTAGATTGACCCATCTATGTTGTTCAGAAGTGCAAAAAATCCACACACACCCTGAGCAACACAGTTAAGCTGAAATAAGTTGCCGTGTAGACAGCACTTGGTTGATGGAAGAATTTTCCATTGGCAAAGATACCGCCTCTTGAGGAGGTGGATTTACAAGAACAGTGAGAGAATCCCTCCCATCGCTGGAGTAAATGTCTACACTGAAGTGCTGCAGCTGTGCCGCTGTAGTGTTTAAACTGTAGACTCCCTACAAAAAGAGCTAATGATCCTGTGCTGTAATTGCACACAGAAGGTATTGTGTGGGTAAGGAAAACAAAATCTTCACCTTCTTTATTGAACATCTGCCTCTGCTTACACCCCACCCACTCCAATTACTGTATTGTGGAAGCAGGGCTGTTCCTAGCCATTTTGGTGCCCTACACAGCCCCCCCGTGGCTGTGTGGGGCCCCAGGCCTCCATGGAGGGGCTGGCCCCAGGCCTCAGTGGGGAGAGGGCTGAGGGGCAGGGGGAAAACCGTCCCCCGGACCCAGCCTGCTCCGCTCTGCTCCCCTGGCTCCTGGACAGGGGGGAACTGGTCCCCAGCACTCCCCAGGGGAGTGGTGCAGGCTCGGGCCAGGTCACTCCACTTACCATGTGGTGAGTACAGGCCCGTCCCCTGCAGCAGTCCTCAGGGGAGTGGGGGAGCGGGGCTGGGGCAGAGCAGGGCGGGGGCTTTGGGGAAAGGGCAGAGTAGGGGCGGGAAGAGACGGGGCTGGGGCTGGGGCTGGAGCATTACGCAGCTGCACAGGGCACCAGGAAATGTGGTGCCCCAAATTCCCTGGTGCCCTACGCAGCTGCGTACTTTGCGTATGGGTAAGGACGGCCCTGTATGGAAGATAATAGAAGACAAGTATTTCCCCTTCTGCCAAGGTTGTTCTGGTGTATTGAAAACACATGGTTTACATTATCATAATAGAAGCATGTGCATTTCATGAACCTACAATAAGTTGGGTTTGCAGCAGTACAATCTTCCAGGTTCACTAGGAATTTCAGGTTTCCACAAAATTCAGAACTTCAGAGTGAACTTATGTGAAGTCTTCTAGGAAAAGACATCAGCTTGACTTCTACCTGCATTTTATTTTTTTTCTTTTGGTGGGAAGGAAGGGGATTGGGAGGCCAGCTACCTCACCCAGTCCCTGAAAGGGGAAGCAGGCAGCCTGGCCATCTCGGTCCTCACTATCCCACCGCAGAAGAACAGGAAGAGTTAACTAATCATGGCAAAATTCACCATGTCTAATAACTTGTAAAACCCCAAAGGCTAGGGAGGGAACCAGCAAGTCACAAAAGACACTAAAATCCAGGGGAAGTGGGGTGGATTTCATACTGGTATACATCCAAAAAGGCTGTTTAAGGTAAGAGGAGTCCTGGGATTTGTTAGGGGCTGAGGTATAAATGGGCCAAAACTACAAAGACAAATCCAAACCTGCAAATGATGAGAGACTCAAGGCTGGTTTTGGGTTCAAAAGAAAACCAAGTGAATTACGTTTGGTACAAATTCCATTTCACAGGGCCTCATTTTGCAATTAGAAATAGAGTACTGCATTAATTACAAATGATGCAATGCCATGAGTATTAGTGAAAAAAGTTACCTTAAAAATGTACTTACATTGTAGTCTGCTTCAGGAAGCTTAACACCAGGAAACAAATCACTAGTTATACCCATGAACAGAGGTATATCATGTGACAAAAATTTAGGCTCATTAACATCCTTAATTGATCTAAGAAGCTAAAGAAAACAAATACATAAGTTTACAGAAAATGAGTGTTCTGATTTACATGCTGACTATAGAAATACAAATAAAATCAGTCTGCACAATGTGAATCATAGGGTTAGAAGGGACCACAAGGGTCATCTAGTGACCCTGTCAAGATGCAGGATTTGTTGTGTCTCAACGATCCAAGAGAGAGGGCTATCCCACCTCCTTTTGAAAACCTCCAGTGAAGAAGCTTCCACAACCCTGCTGAGGGAGTCTATTTCATTGTCCTACTGTTCTTACAGTTAGGAAGTTTCTCCTGAGATTTACTCTAAAACTGAACTATATGCTAATGTGTGAGGTGTAAGGTTAAGATTTTGTCACAGTTATTTTTAGTAAAAGTCATGAACAGGTTGTGGGCAATAAACTAAAATTCACAGAAGCCCGTGACCTGTCTGTGACTGTCACTAAAAATAAAGGTGGGAACACTGACACCTCCGGTTCCTGCTGCCCATGGCTGACAGCTCCAGGCCCGCTGTCCGCGGCTGACAGCTGTGAGGTCCCTGCCACCCGTAGCAGCTGACAGCTGTGGAGCCCCTGCTGTCCACGGTGGCTCAGAGCTCCAGGGCCCCCCACCGCATGCAGCAGCTGACAGCTCCGGCCCTGCCATCGCAGGAAAATATCTCAAAGATCTCTGAAAGTCACTGAATCAGTGACAAAATCTTAGCCTTAAAAAGTAACGTAAGTTATATAGCAGTCAGTGCTAGGCTGCACTAAGAGGCAAAGTCCCTGTAATGAGTGAAGATGCATCAAGCAGGGCATTTCCTGAAATTGTGTTAGGGGATCTGATGGAGCACCCCAAATGCTCTCCACTGCCTCTCATGACTATTACAGTATTGCCATCTCTCTGCAATTCCTTCCCCAGTTTAACACTTTTGAAGACCCTGCCCTCTTCCATCATTAATGCAGCAATGAAGAGGGAGAGTTCCTGAACTGATGCTGCTGGGAAGCGGAGCAGGCTATGTCTCCCTTTACATTGTCTCCTCTATTCTTGGCTCTGAAAAACGTTAATGGCTATGTTAAGTAAACATATAGACCAAACCCTGGAATCACTGAAGTGTTTCAGAAAGTATGGACTAAATTTTTAACTTGGGCCAAACCATGCATCAATAATTTGGCCTTACAAAGAATTCAATGTAAACATAGCTCATATCAATGTTGGAAGGTCCTT
The DNA here is from genome assembly GCF_028017835.1 of Emys orbicularis. Taxonomy (NCBI): domain Eukaryota; kingdom Metazoa; phylum Chordata; order Testudines; family Emydidae; genus Emys; species Emys orbicularis. The sequence continues at coordinate 106,627,722 of NC_088689.1, forward strand.
AAGGTGTATCCAGGAGCTCCAATAGCTCCCTTCCACACCAGTCTCGCGTTGGGGGTGTGGCGCATGGCCAGAAAGGGTTAAGCGTCCTGCAGGATAAATGACTCAGATTCAACCCTTAAAGACATGGGGAGATAATGTTTGTATTTTCGTGTATTTACATATATATGTGTAGTGGCCAACAATATAATCAACAGTCCCTGTCTATGCTGTATTCTGTTAGTTTAGAGATCAAAAGAACATCCTAGCATTTAAATGAACTGTAAACATGGGATATTGCTGTATTCATCTCTCTTTGAAATGTATAGCTGATCATCTGCGAAATGATGAAAAACAGGCAATTGCCTTATGTTAATTCGTGTAGCTAAGTACCGGGGATGGACCTACTTCAAAGTCGCCCTGATTACCTATTGTAAGCAAAGGGACTCCGACCTGTCAAAGAAGGCTTGAAATTGTATAAAAGATCCCTGGGTCCTGATCCTATCATCTCAGATCTGCTTGGGGTTTCATGCAGGGGAAGCCTAAGCCACAAGGACTGAGATCCCAGTTCTGACTGGACCACTCTGAAGTTAAACATTGGACTATAACTTATGGACTAAATTCTAAAAGAACTCTTTGCAACTACAAAGCTCACCATCTCTGCGATGGATCTAAATCTCAAGATTGACTCATGTCTATATGTATATTGATCTTTTAACCATACTCTCTCTCTTTTCTTTTTTAATAAATTTTAGTTTAGTTAATAAGGATTGGCTGCAAGAGTGTATTTGGGTAAGATCTGGAGTATTCATTAAGCTGGGAGGTAATGTGCCCAATCCTTTGGGATTGGTAGAACTTTTTCTTTATATGGTGAATAAGATTTTCATTAATCCTCGTCATATCTGACTTGGGTAACTAGGTGGAGGCCTGAGGTTGGGTTACTTTAAGGGAACTGTGTTTTTGACTTCTGAGTAACCAGTCAGGTATAACAGAAGCTGTTTAGTGCTGGCTTGGTAAATCTAAGTATTAGAATATCCACCAGCTTTGGGGATTGTCTGCCCCATTCTTTGCAGTTCATCCAAATTGAGTGACCTCAGCTGGTTCCCCTGCGATCCCGGTCACAATATCACACTTTATCCTTTGCATTTATATCACATCTTTCATTGGAGGATGTTTCAGTGCTTTCCAAACATCAGTTAATTAGGCACCAGTTCCATAATGGCAGATAGAAAAGGTGTTTCACAGAGTTTACGGCCAGAAAATCACCTAGTCAGACCTGATGCACATCACAGGCCATCAAAATTCACCCAAATACACCTGTATCTTTTACATCCATTTTTTCCTTATCAAGAATTTCAATTCATCCTCTCAGTTAAAACTCAGTTCTGAAACTAGTTTTTATTTACATCTTAGATAATAATACTTAGCACTTAGTGGTTTACATTTAGAAAGTGCTATAAAATATGAAATAGTTTATCTTTCATAATAGCCTTGTGAAGTAGACATTTAATGGGCGATACATGACTCCCGCATTTGTGGAGGCTGGGCACAAGGGCCGGAAGCTCCCTAGAAGGGGGGGGCCAGGCCCCCTGCTCCACCGAGGCCCGCCCCACTCGGTCTCCTCTCCCTAAGGCCCCTCCCATGCTCCACCCCCTCCCCAAGGCCCTGCCCATGTTCCACCCCTGCTCGGCCCCAGGCCCGCCACTCACACCTCTTTGTCCCCTCCCCTGAGGGCTCCCCTGCCCACCACTCGCACCTCTTCACCCTGCCCCCCCGAGGGCCCTCCCGCCTGCTGCTCCAGCCTCTTCGCCCCTCCCCACCTGTTCTCCCTCTCCCCCGAGACCCCCCACCCATCGCTTGCACCTTTTCACACCTCCCCCAAGGCCCCCGTGCCCACTGGGGACGGAGAGGCGCGAGTGGCAGGTGGGGGGGAACCTCAGGGGAAGAGCGGGGACAGGAAGAGGTGAAGCGGGGGAGGGAAGAGAAGCAGTGACGGCGGGGCCACGGGGGAAGAGGACGAGCTGGAGCGGGGCCTCGGAGCGGAGTGTGGGCGGGGATACGGCTCAGGCACCCTTTCAGCAGTGGGCAGTGGGCCAGTGTGCCTCCAAAGGGAGGTGCACTGCATCCTGTTTGGGGAGGCTTAGACTCCCCAGGCCACCTATACCCGCTAGCCATGATTCTGATCCCCAATTTACAGATAGAGAAACTGAGACAGAGTGGTTCAATGACTTCAGCAGGCAATACTGTGAGGCAGTGGCTCAGCTGGGTTCAAAACTCTGAAATACTTGACTCAGTGAAATCCACTATGTTACCTGAGGGACTTACCAATATATCTTCATTCTCCTGTGGGAATTTCAGTTTTAGGTTGCCAGCAGCCACTAATACAGCTTTAACAGCACGCATACCATAGTCATAATGGAACTGCGAGGAAAGTTGCTCTGAACAAAGTCTGTAGGTCATTACTATCTTCACTGATAATGGCTTGGCATTCAGAAATCCGTATGAGTAGAGAGAGATTTCTGCTATCAGAGCATAGTTAGGTACCATCATAGCTACTGTTCGGAAAAGAACCTGAAATGCATATTGCAGAAAATATGCTTAAAACGTTTAGAAGAAGAACAAAAGAATTCCTGTAACTCTGATTTGCACTCAATATGTATAGATACTGCAACATAAAAGTTCTTGTGGTAACAGTATTACCAATCTTTGAAGACAAGATCCATGACTCATTAAGAGCCAAACACAAGCAAGTTGCCTATGTGGCCCTCATTACACATAACATTATTCACCAGAACAACAAGGAGTGCGGTGGCACCTTAAAGACTAACAGCTTTATTTGGGCATAAGCTTTCATGGGTAAAAAAACTCACTTCTTCAGATGCAGGTTCACTTCTCAAGTGAGGTTTTTTACCCACGAAAGCTTATGCCCAAATAAATCTGTTAGTCTTTAAGGTGCCACCGGACTCCTTGTTGTTTTTGTGTATACAGACTAACATGGCTACTCCCTGATATTGGATATTATTAACCAGATTACCCTGCTTTAACTTCCTCCTCCTCCATCCCCTTGCTTTCAAAAGAACAGAGACTGCTCATTGTGTGCCACCTATAGGCCAAACACACCTGAATGGCAGAAAAGGATGTGGAAGAAAGAGATGGGACACATGGTAGATGGGAGAGTATACTGCAGCCCCTGAAGGGGTGTAGCAGTGAGTATGTGTAGGGGCAGGATTTTATAATTGTACTATGAGAATTAATGTATGATTTGATTTCATCCTGCCAGCCACCCTTTTTGAAAAGCAGAAAGGAATGACCCTCTGGGACATTGGCAGAAATGCATCTGACAGACTGCCAGTGTCTGTACTGATGTTAAGGCAGGGACAGACCAGAACAATCCTTATGACTGATTATGGTCACTCTTTTGTTTTAGGATAAATTATAATGTATACTATGGTTTCCTATATGTATTACAAATTAGGCACTCTAGTTAAATATACACTTCTTTGTTTTAAGGTTTAGTAAGTAAGAGACAGGATCTTGTATTGTGTTTATGTTAATGAGATTAGAGGAATGTTGAAGGCCCGGGCCTCAGTGTGAATTGTTTTGATTATAAGATTTAGGAAGGCTTAATTTACAATGTCTTTTGCTCAATATAAAATGCCTCTGTTTGTATTCTCAAGGGTCTCTGTAAAAGACTGTTTGTGTAAATGAGGAATGTATGCATCAGGAAAAGATAAGGTGTGAAGGCCATTGTTATAGCCAGATGGTCAAGGAAGGAGGAGTGAAGAGACTTAATGACACCAGAGAACCATCAACGCACATCCATAATGAAGAAAGGGCAGATTGATGACCCTGAGATAAGGCTGGCACTCCTAAAGACAGGACAATTGATTAAATCGTAACCAGGACAGGATGACCCTCTCGGAGGTGTACTGGAATTAGGGTGACCAGACGTCCCGATTTTATCGGGACTATCCCGATATTTGCTTGTTTGTCCCGCGTCCCAACCAATGTTAGGTCGGGACACTGGACAAACAAGCAAGGCTCCTGCGCACAGGCGGAGCCCGGAAGGGTTCACGCCCCCCCCCGCCCCGACTCCGTCCCCTCCTTCCATTGGATCCCTCCCCAAATCCCCGCCCCCTCACTGCCCCATTGGCTCCCTCCCCAAATCCCCGCCTCTTCCAAAGCACACCATGCCCGGGAGACGCAGGGGAGTGCGGGGCTGGGGTGAATGTGAGTCCGAGTCCGGCCTGGCCCCAAGCAGGCAGGACTCGGGCGCGGTACCTGGAGGGAGAGTAGGGGAGCGGCCCGCGGGGCCAGGCAGCGGCTGTTCTCCCCACCTGGGCAGCGGGACTCGGGAGCAGCCACTGCTGCAGCTCCCACTGCCGCGGGGGGAGGAAGCGGCCGCTGACCAAGCAAGTGGTGCTCGGTGGCTGCGGCTCTGGTGCCCGGGCCCGAACCCTCCGAGCCCGGGCCTGCTGTGGCGACCCAGCGCGCACGCTGCGCCCAGCCCCTGGCCAGTCGCATCTGGGCTGGCTGCCCAGCTGGTGCAATCCTGCGGGCGGCCCCGGGGCGGAGGCAGCAGCAGCCCTGTTCGTTCCCCTGCGGGACCCGAGCGGGATGGGGTGGCTGGGGCCTGCTGCCCCCACTCCAGGGCCACCCCGGGATTGCACCAGCTGGGCAGCCAGCCCAGACGCAACTGGCCAGGGGCTGGGTGCGCGCAGCGTGCGCGCTGGGTCCCCGCAGCAGGCCCGGGCTCGGGGGGTTCGCGGGCGTCAGAGCTGCAGCCGCCGAGTGCCACATGCTTGGCCAGTGGCTGCTTCCTCCCCCCACGGCAGTGGGAGCCGCAGCAGCGGCTGCTCCCGAGTCCCGCTGCCCAGGTGGGGAGAACAGCCGCTAACTGGCCCCGCGGACCGCCCCCCTACTCTCCCTCCAGGTACCGCGCCCGACTCCTGCCTGCTCGGGGCCAGGCCGGACTCACTCACCCCAGCCCCGCGCTCCCCTGCGTCTCCCGGGCCTCCCTCCAGCGCTTGCGGAGGGAGGAGGAATGGGGGGGGGGGGTTTTTTTTGCTCTGCCGCAGTTTTTTTTTTTCTTTGCCCCCCCCCGCCGCCCCGCCCCGCCCCCCCTGCGTCCCGATATTTGACCTGGGTGATCTGGTCACCCTAACTGGAATGTTTACATCAAAAGATAACACCAATTAAGAAGTAACCAGTCAGAAACTGACACAACAAAATCCATAGACTTCAACAGAGAAAAAAAGACTATAAGAACGGGGTGCTTTGCCATGGGACTTTGGGTTTGTCTTGCCACACTCCAGGAGCATTGGATCGCGACCAACAGAGCCCGGCTTCCCTCTGCGACCAATCTGGCTGGCCACTAGATTGATCCAGACTCTGGACTGGTAACTATAAACATCAACCTGGCAGGACTCTGTGTGTGTATGTGTGTATATGTGTGTGTATATGACTGAAAAGCATATGCTAACTGCTGTATTCTCAATAAATGCGGCGTTTTTGCCTTCTCTTGTATAAAAGATCCGGTGTGCTTTGTATAGAATAACACATGCTCACTGCTGACTAGAGCATTCCTGAATGAATTCTGCCTTCCTGAGCTAGAATTCCTCCCTGAGCTCCCTTTGAGGCAACATGGCTCTGTCCCTTCTCAATTTGGTGCTGTGACTTAAAGGGAAAATAGAACCGCAATGCTGCTATCGAGACATCTTCACTTTGCTGAAGCCATGTCTCACCACTGAAACAGGAGCACTGGCATAAACAAATATCATAGCAAATATTTGTAACTGGTAGTTTGTATAGAGTCATCATCACATGATCTAGTCAAATTGCTCTAGCACTGCTTCTGAATAAAACTCCATTCTAAGTTATTTTTAAGCACATTGTCTTAAAATATTTGGATTTAATATAAACACTACTTTAAAAGCATATAGGGCCAAATCCTGCAGTCCCCCTTTCCCCAGCTAAACAACCCTCACTGAAGGGTTTGGCCCACCACAAATAAAAGCAAAAATAATAATAATTAGTAAAACTTTTGTTCATAACAGCAGAAAAACTGATTAAAAACCTTCAGGGAGAACAAACTGGTTTGAATAAATTAAAAAAAAATGAAACCTGACAAATATGTTGCATATGAAATACAAAATTAAAAAATATAAATTGTTTATATTGTAGATGCCACATTCTGGTGCAACTCCAGCAGTGAATTTGGCACTAGGTTTCTTAAATGCACTATTAAGTGAATATGCTTATTTTATTATTTTACCTTGAGGTTGTCTGGCAGTTCAGAACGTCCTGCATAACCTGGATTCATGGTAATAGCTACAAAACAGTTGGGATTGAGCTTCAGTTCAGTCCCTTCAAAAATAAATGTTTCCATCTTCAACTGTATGGCTCGCTGAATGCAAAGGATCTGCTGAGCCACCACAGACAGTACTTCCAGCTCAATTCGATTAAATTCATCAAAACAGGCCCAAGCACCTGAGGAAGCCAAACCTTTAAAAAACTGTAAAACAAGAAAGAAAGATAAAAACTGTACCCCTAACAGAGTATCAGGAAATTTAAAAGCAACAATCAGTAGTACAATGGCTTGAAATTTAATGTTGTGCAGTGAACTTATTTGCATACTTTGAATAATATTTAAGCCTACTTAGGAGGAAAGGTCAGCAGGTATATTAGGAAATTAAGTCAATGGAAATCTTTCCTTGGTTTTACTGGAAGCTGAGTCAGGTTCATAGGCCCTGGTCCTGCAAACTCCTTGCCACATAGTTAAGCTAACGCACTGCAAGTGGTCCCATTGAAGTCAGCAGACCTTAGATTATAAACTCTTAGGGGCACAGAATCATGGGTGGGATTTTCAAAAGTGCCTATGTGAAAAGGGCATATAGCTCCCACTGAAAGTCAACACCTTTCCTCCTGAAAAAACACATACTGATCTTAAAATGTAATTCAATTTACCTTCCCCATTGCCAGATAATCAAGGCCATCAGAACAGTTGAAGACAACACATTGTACAGCAAGAGCCTTAGCCAAGTCTTTAGTAGTCTCTGTTTTACCTGTCCCTGCTGGGCCCTCTGGAGCACCACCAAGGTTTAGATAAAAAGCTCCAATCTAAAGAATGGAAATAGTTTATGAAAATTAATAATTTAATCAAAGACTTTTTCATAATGGAAAATAATTGTATAAAGAAAAATAATTTTAAATTCAATTGTAAATTGAAAACACTAGGTAGTTGAAAACAAATTATTGTATAAAACCAATATTTATCAGATTCATACTAAATGAAAAAGGCTAAGCTAAAAATTATTTATGTCTTCAAAATACAGGAAACTCAAAGTTCGATTTGGAGTTATTCTTTATTGTAGGTGCCTCAGAAAAGGGCACAATCTTATCCATTCCCGAGCAGTCCGTATCATGACTAGACATTGTATGTTATATTGGACCTGATCATGCAGCTCTTACTCAGGCAAAAAGCATTTTTAAAGTCAATGTGCCTGATCTTGCTTTCTTCTGTTCTGTACTTCCTTCTCTAAGAAGCATCTCCTTTCCCACTCATTCTTTGTGGTCTGTCTCCCTTTGCTCTACCCATGTTCTGTTGACCATCATACCCTGCCCGTCCCCATATTCTATTCTCTCCCACACCATCTTTTCTTCTTTTCCTATCCCATCCTTCCCATTTCTCCTACCCTCCAAATCTTTCTTTTCTCCCTCCCCTTAGTTCCCCCATCACCTTTATTCCTCCTGTTACTAACCCGTACTCTCTTTCTCCTCCACTCTCCCCATCTCTCTTCTGCACCCCTAATCCCAGTCTTCCCATCTCCTGGTTTTATTCATCTTTCAGTCACTATGCACAAGGATGCCATCCCATGGAACACTTCTCTTCTAGTCAGTTTAACCACTTTTAATTCTGGTTAGTTGAAGATGGGCCAAGTGTACAATGCAGCAATGTGTCTTGATGTGTTGCCCACCAACTGGAAATGGGAAGTAAAAAGTGGCCAGCTTCTGTCCTAGCTTCAGAAGCAATATCATGGCATCAATACCAATTTAAACTGCCAATTACAAAATGTCACATAAGTGGCTTAGCTATCTCATTATCCAAGCTGGGAGCAACTTGTCAAGAGGTACATTTTTGCCAGATCTGCAAACCCAGCCCACTTGTTGAAGTTGGTATGTGGGCTTCAGTTCAGCACAAAACATGACAATTGTTGCAGATCTACTGGAGCCAACCAGGTTCAACTTGAAAATTGAAATAGGAATTAAAATCCCTGAAAATTGGATGTTTTAACAGAAATGCTGTGAGTCCCACAGCTATTGCAGTGCTCCCAAGTGACACTGTAATAAGTATAAAATGTTGAAAATGCCATATTACAGCTAAATGAATTCTTTAAGCAGGTTAATGACAAGTTTTACATAAAAGCATACCAAGGTGCGGTAACATCTATCCGTAAGGGGAGTAATGACCAGTCGAGGTGAGTTGCCAAGGTATTCATAGGCATATTTTACATTGCAGTTAACGATGCGGACACGAGCATTCTCGTATTCCCAATAATATCGCAGTTGAGCAAGCCACTGAAAGTCTGTCTCATTTTTCACACCTGGTAAGAAAGTAATTAGCAGTAAATATGAAAAAAGTTCTAGAAAATTGGATTTTCTGTTAGGTATAAAATAAATAATTTGCCAATATGAATGTTTTCATACATAAAATGCTTTAAAAATTCTTATGGTTCTTAAGGCCAGCAAAAAAATCTAATGCAAGTCTATTTCTCTGGGTTCTGAGTGTTCTCTGTTAAATACACATGAAGAATAAAATTTTTAAAAGCTATGTACCGCTTTCAATCATCTCCATGACGACATCTCTAGCGTGTACATCAATAGTAACCAAAGCACCCAGTGTAGTTCGTGTCTGCTTAGATAATTTTCCTCTCACCAACTCTACAATATCAGTAAGCTGAAGCTGAAGAGTATCATAGTAATCCTGTAAACCCTGCAAAAAAGAAAATGTCAAATTTGATTTAACAATCTTTGGACCTTGGTGTGCAAATAATTAGGGTTACGAAAATTTTTTAGTGTGGGCAAACATCTTAATAAAGACTGTTTAATGGACCATCTCCCTTCTCAGTCATTTCCCAAAGACCATCTCCTCTCTCATTTGCAATTATCTACCTACCCTGTAAAACTACAGCATATTGTTTTTTACATATTTTGAATCCAAGACCCATTTAAGTCAATGGGAGAACTGACTCCAATGGGCTTTGGGTCAGGCCCTTACTGCATTTCAGCAGTTGTAAACAAACAGGAGGAGCCTATTATCAGCCTACTCTCTATGACCCATCTGCAAATGCTCTCTGATCCATCAGTGGTTTGCAGACCACAGTTTGCAAACCTCTGGATTATATACATGAAGGTTTCATTGAAGCCAATGGTAGGTTTGCTTAAGGAAAAGCTGTAGGATTCAGCTCAGCTTATATATTTTTTCAACATTATTTTAGTTGGCATTTGTTTTATTGAAAGCAGTTTCAAACTTTAGAAGTAGCAATCTTTACAAATCCTACATCAAGCAGAATACTTAATTTAAAAGAATCCTATTTTAAGAAAATTATTTAACGTTCTTATTCTTATTGGAAGTGCAGTCTGAAACCACATTCATGTTTTTAAAAAAGTGGATCCCCTAGAGAAAGAATTGAATACAGATGTCTTTATTTTGATATTATCTACCTGAACTCCTTGGAACTAGTAGAGTAATAATTTTTTAATTGTTTTATAGAAAATTGGCTCCTAAACTACAATACAAATGTTCCCATAAATAATGGTTCAGTATGCATAGATGTGAGTGTGCTGTACATGCCCACAAACTATGAAAAGATTCACTGTGTCATGTTTACCTGCCTCCTTTCCGATCCCTCCACACTTGATAGTACCACTGATTTTTAAAACTTGTTAGAATGAGGACTGCACCGGTATTTAGACTTTTCTAATAGAAAACTCTAAAGTAGCAGGAGGTTACATATCAGCCTACATTTTTCAGAGCCCAATCCTGGATTCCTTGAATAGAAAACTTCCACCAATTTCAATGAAACTTTTGAGTGCAAAAAAAAATTTGGTATTTGGTCCATAGGCAGCACTCTCTGTAAATCAGTTACCTAAGTACCCAGTGGGAAAGTAAAAAGTTGGCCACTATACATTGTCCATCCATGCTAGAAGAAAGACAGGAGGGCATGGATGTGGTTTAATTAAGCTGCAACTTTATCCACTTATAAATCTGGGAGTATCCAGCAAATTGTAGGGAGGAGGGAGTTGGCTCTCTGCTGATCCAGACATAGGAGCCCCGCCCCCTTCCTTGGCTCCCTGAAAGGGGGCCAAGGAAGGGGTCGGCTCCCATCTAAAGAGATGTAGGAGTCCCAAATCCTCCTTAAATCAAATCCCATAAGGAATGCTTTCCTTCAAATCCATTTCCAATCCAATTTATCCAATAACTATACCCCTTGCATACCGAGTACCTGCACTGGATGTCCACCACTAGCATTACATATAAATTGCAACATGATAACCTAACCCACCTACTCCACCCCATCAGGTTCCCAGCTCAGATGCGGAAAAGGTGAAAAAATTCACCTTACTTTGGTCAATCTGGCAGTGAGGGGAAAATTCCATCCCAGCCCCACAAGGAAAAGGGGCAACTAGCATAATGCCCACAGTGAGTCAAAAGGAATAGGACCAGGTTCCCAAGTGTATAGGTGGGTGGGTGGCTGGTTCCAGCCTGATCCTGATAAAGAGGATGGCTGCATGGTGTATAAATACCTCTCCCATTTTTCCAGTCAGCAGGAAGGGCAATGCAGTGACCTTGAACTGTCCCCAATTGCACCCTGCCTTTCTTGTCCATCCCTGTAAGCTTTCCCCCTTCTCTGTGCTGTTGCAAAGGATCCCTTAAGGGGTAACGCCCCTTTTCCTCCAGCTAGCCAGACCAAGATCCAGTCACATAAAGGATGCAGTGGGCACATTCTTCAGAATTTGACCATTACCTAATATTCAAAACATTCAAAGGCTATTTACACCTCTATGCTTTAAGATTTCTTATTAATTACTTTATCCAACTTTATTTTGGGCAGGGGGAGAGATGAATGATGTAGCTGAACAAAGTACAATAACTGAAATACTAAATGTAAAATAAAAATACAAATATTATGCTTCATAATACCTCTGGCCCATTGCAAATGGCTTCATGTACCTCACTCGTCCAGAACATTTGAGACACACACAGCACTACCTGTCCAGGCCACTCTAGAACCCACTGTTTTCTTTCAGTCTCAGGATATGCCTAAAGAGTTAAATACATCACATAATGGTGTCAGTGTAAATAACTGAATCCGTACCACTGAGTATGCTTTTGTATTATATGAATCAATATGATGCCTTTAATAATACTCTTTGGAATGCTGGCAATATTATATTTGTATTTTTGAAATAAAATACAAAATATTTCTTTTGAATTGCTTTTCCTTTATTTTCTTCCTTTTTTTATTGCCAAATAGTTAGATTTTAAAAGTCTCCCTATTAATTACTAGACTCTGCCTAACATGCTAAATTGCAAACAGAATCATTTTCTGGTTTGTGGTTTTCTTTGTAGGTGAGGGCAAACCTGCAACAAGGATTTTGTTTACTTCTAATTTTTAATTAACTAAAAAAAAAGATTGAAATACTGAAATAAACTCTATCAAACAGGATATCTTAGAAGATTAGTAATGTTGTCAGGCTTATTTTATATGTTCCCGTGACCATGCAGGACAAATTGGGGGGAGGGATAGCTCAGTGGTTTGAGCATTGGCCTGCTAAACTCAGGGTTGTGAGTTCAATCCTTGAGGGGGCCATTTAGGGATTTGGGGCAAAAATCTGTCTGGGGCTTGGTCCTGCTTTGAGCAGGGGGTTGGACTAGATGACCTCCTGAGGTCCCTTCCAACCCTAATAGTCTATAATTCTATGATCTCAGTCCTGTTTAAGGTAAAACTCCCATTGACCTAACTGGCCTATAATTAGAAGTCTCCCACCAAAATCTTAGGCCTGATCCTGTGGCTTTCATATGCTTAAATTACACTCAAGGAAAGAAGAGTTTTAGTGTGAGTAAGGCCTTTAGGAGAGCACCCTAAAATGAAGTAAGGACTACTCATATGTACATAGTTTTGTAGGAGGTGGCCTGAAACATATACTAGAAAACATACCAATCTTGATTCAGCAATAACATCATGTATACTCTTCAGCATAATATCTTCCACTTGGATCAGCCACTTCTCCACAGCACCTCGAGCTTCAGAAGTAGAAATGGTTGAAATCAGTTCCACTCGCTCACCTTCAGTGCTATACATTGCCTGAATATCCAGGTTAGGAAGGAAATGCAGCTTAGCAATGCCCTCAAAACACTTTTTCAAGTGAGGCTGAACTCTGAGAGGATCTTTTGTCTCTGACAGGATCTCCAACATTTCATCATTAGACAAGAAGAAAAAACTAGAAAAAGATTCACAAAAATGACAGAAGTATCAAGTTACTGTATGTGTCAGCCCAACTATACAGCAAAACGTAATTTCAATCATCTTTGTTTTTGACATAGTCAACATGCAGCATACCGAGGAAAGAACAGGCGCTTCTTTTCAAGATAAGCATTAAGCCCTTTCATGATTTTGTCGAGAAGTTCGTTACATCCCTGAAGTTTCTCCAATAAACCTGTCAATGAAGTGGCAGCAAGAACCTGTAACAACAGATATATAATCTCCATGAGTGCATACAGTAAGTCACATACAGGGCACAGTGCACAATGAAGGTTATTAAGGTGATAAATACATAGCACATGCTTTTACCCTTTAAGTCTTAGGTGTGAGTGCAGGTATAGTTCAGTTCATTGAGTATTGTTACTACAAAATTATTGATAAAAATGGAAGGAGGATAAAATTATTTTCTTTTGGGGCCAGTTTATTTCTGAGTCAATATATTACCTTAGGGTCTTTGGCACAATACTTCATAATGTCCCTCCAGTATCTGTCTACGGTCTGGAAGAGACGTCCCTCTTCTGGCATCTGTTGCATGATGTCCTCAGAAGAAAAGATGGGCTCCAAGTAAAGCCACTGAGCTTGCACTTTCAACCATTCATCAATAGTCTCCTGAATTCGAATAAGACGGTCTTCCCATTCCTTAACAAACATATTAAAATTATTGCCAGGATATAGTCATACCACATAAAGTTAAAGAGAGAATCAAAAGTAAAGAAACCAAATCTTATGGACAGGACAACATTTTCTGTCCCCCAAGGAGACTTAATATAAACAGAAAAGTAAACCACTAGGAAGATTAACGTTCTTCCTTATACATGCATTACCTAAGCCGTTTGAAAAGTCTAACCTACCAGTAAACTAGTTTCCCAAAGTGCTGATAAATCCTTTGAATGGAGTTTCAGATCACTTCACTATTATCATCTTTTAATAATTTTATGTTTAGATAACATTCATTATGATACTGGAGACAAATCCTACTCACCTCTCCATAGCCAGGAGAGTCTGGCTCATAGCAGAACGAGGACAGATCCACATTACAGTAGGGGGACATGATTTGAATGGTCTGTGTAAAGAGTACACACCACCTATGCTTCATTGAGCCCATCGGTGTGTGGGCTCCCTACATACAACTACAAAATGAGATTTAGGGGTGGTGTCAGGTACAGCAGATCCACCAGATATTCCCCTGATTGATGGGGGGGAGGGTGCAATAACTACTGAGACTATTCTAGCCCTGGGGTTAAAATAACAGCTGCAGAGTGGCTCCACTGCTGTTCAGCAGCCTGGGGAAAGTAATTCCTTCCTCTGCCAGCCCATCAGGAATTTTCCAGTGTACAGCCCAGCTGCAAAGGCATGCCCTGAGGCCATAATTTGGCTTATAAAGACTAGATCACCGAATACTTTCATTAAATATAATGAAAACATCATTATAATCATCAGCAAGAGGGGTCAGAGAGTTTATATAAAATGTTAGTTTCCCAGATTAAAGTGATGAGGATATTCAGGACATTCTCTCTGCTGCAGTTGGCCCAGGAGGAAGAGAGAAACCATGAGTGGGAGAGCAAGGGGGAATCTCAACATTAAAAAAAAAAATTAAAACAACTTGTAAAACATTTTATTTAGAAACACCCATGATATCAAATTTTGAAAAATTAAATCCAACGATAATGACACAATAATAAAACATTAGGGCAACTGTATAGTTATCACTTGAATATAAGTGGCCATTTTTAAAAGCAAATAAACATATTGCCTCTCATACCTTGATTTCTTTTTCAAAAGGTTTAATGAAAGGCGATCCTCTCATTGTTTGAGTTTTTACAATCTGATCATCTAGAATGGTCTGAATCTCATCCACTGCTGACAGAATACTAACTCCAGTCTCACGATAAATGCTCGTATGGAAGGAAACAGACTCCCATATTTCCATCATAGCGTGCATAGCTTTCTCTAAAGAAAACTCCTATAGTATAGAAAGGAGATATTTTATAGTCACTGCCCTAATTTTCTTTGATTGACACATTCAATATATAATCTCACATACCTAGATAAATTTTAGGAGAATTGTCACTAGTACTACCAGTATAACACTGTTTTATTTTATTATGTTTCTTAACATTTCATTTGTTGAAGCATAACAAAATAATACAGTTAGGTAACACTGATGCTACAACACAAAAGTTATAAATGCAAACAAATTCAAAGTTATAGCCAACACTCCATCCAAAAGGACATGTTGTTAGAGATTAGCTCTCAACAGATGCAGAAAGTTATGTACAACAATAAAAGGAAAAAAAGTCATTATAATAAGCCCCAGAAACCAACACACAAACATACTTCACTTTTCATTTGTTTCTTAAGAGATTTACTCTTGTGCTCACCTTACTTGCGCCTACACTTATGGTTTCAAATTGCTCCAGGTAAGGGGCTAGGTTCTGCTTTAAAACTTTTCTTAGGGTAGTTCCAGAGTCTGGAGTTAAATCATATCCTATTATATCTGACATCTGTTGCCAGTGGCGAGTCCTTATGCCTGGGTTACAAAGGATAGTCACCGTGGGGATATTCTCCTAGTTGAGAAAAATATTTGCAAAACAGAATTTCATCTGTGTAAATACAAATTGTGCAGATAATGTGAATTACGATCCACTTATATTAGCTCACCCTCTTTCCCCTTTGCAGCTAAACTCTGCATTTCAGCTAATACATCCAGAGAAGTTGAATATTAAAAGACTGTCCATAATATACATATCTACTATTATTTTCAAAACATAATTCCACTGACTCTCTGGACGATGGGCCACTGTTCCGGATATCTAACAATCTTTTCAAACAATGTTTCCGTATCAATCTAAAACCTGTCTATTATAGCACTTTCGTCAGTGGATCTGCACTGATAAAGAATTATAGGTAATAATTTTGCTATTGTACATGTGTTACCAGAAGGCTTTTTTTTTTTTTTAATGGAGATATCCTATCTCCTAGAACTGGAAGGGACCTTAAAAGATCATTGAGTCCAGCTCCCTGCCTTCACTAGCAGGACCAAGTACTGATTTTGCCCCAGATCCCTAAATGGCCTCCTCAAGGATTGAACTCACAACCCTGGGTTTAGCAGGCCAATGCTCAAACCACTGAGCTATCCCACCCCCCAGGCTTTTTACCTGCCAAGACCCAAGTTCAGATTTTCTCCTGCAACAACTGATGACATGAGTGACTTCAATTACGGTAATCCCTGAACAGTACAGATGGCTTCTTTCAATGCACTGCTTCAGTTGTTACCAACTGTTATTCATTAATTTTTTCTGAAGAAATACAGAACCACGAACTTAGGTCTTGGCAGATGCATAAAAAATTAACTAATTTTCAACTACATTTTGTATTAAGATATACTTTCATATACAATTGTTCTACTAGTAATCTGAGAAAAAAAATATTTTGTATCTGTGTATTTTTTAATTCCAGTTTATTTTTAAATGCAAAAGGGGCACATAGTGATGCTTACAAAGCCTTTAGCTGCCTTTATGTCTAATTTTCAGAATTCCCTATTACAGTTCTTATATATGCCTCAAAATCTGTTTCTTTTACTGTTGCTTTTTCCATGGCAGGAAGTAAACTTTTTATTATTTATATAATGTGTAAATTAAAACATATTATTAATTCACTCTTTGGTTATTCATATACCTGAAAATTTGCAAAAACTTTAGGGGTGAAATCCTGGTCCTACTAAAATCAGTTGAAGTTTTGCCATTGATTTCAATTAGGGCAGGAATTCACTCTAAATGCATAACTGTTATCACTTGAAAAGCATGACAGAGACAACACTCCCATGAACACTGCATAGCAGGACTTGAAAAAAATCCTTTCAGATATTGTAGTATCTACTTGGATGAGTAATGGTCTTAGGATTTGCCCATGAGTGCTAAGTATTATCAATGTTTTTTTTTAACCTTAAAGTCTTTGATCTGCTCCATTACTGATGAACACATTGTAATAGTTGGATTGTCCTTCTTTTCTTCTTCCAGCTTCTCTTCTACTATGGCTCTGCGATGCAGTGTCTTCTTTTCCAGTTCTGCTTTCTTCCGCTTTTGTTGAAAAACCTTCAACATCTTGTATATCTCTCGAAAAAACTCATCTACCTCAGTCTCCATGCTTTCCCCATTCAGGTCCAGGAAAGCACCATCCATCCATCTGGGAGAAAAAAGAAAATTATAATGCATCTTATACAAGAATCAGAATGACAAATATATCATGTACATATCTAAAACACATTTTTAAATTTTAAATATACTATTTGTATCATAAACAGAAGTTTAAAAAGTTAAAAGAAACATTTTAATGGATGTGCAGCTAATGTTTTTAATTCTGTCATTCCCTACAAAATACTAATAGTAACCAAGAAAGCACTCACACCTATTTAGTAGCATCAGGGCTTCCACATGGTATAGTCACTAGAAGGCGACTACCATCTTAGATGGGTATGCACTTGGGGTGGCTACTCCCTCCCCGCACCCTCTGCTGCTCACACCATTCTATTTTTAGTGCAATAACTCAATCAGAGCCAGACTGAATGTGTCTTCTAGAGCTGGAAATTATACCTCCAGTTCAGAAGTGTATACCCATTTTCACACACTTTAGACCTGTCACTATTATAGCGTATACAGCAGTATTTACCCATCTGAGGTAACATAATAATTTGAGCAGCTCTACATTCCATTTTGGGAGTGAAGACAGCCTCAAAATTGTATTTTATTATATAAATATAGATAGTGCCCCAGAGAAGTATGTTTCGGGTGCCCAAGGCAGCCAGCAGAGAGGTAAATCATTGTGGGGTGGGGTGCGGTGGGACTGGGGAAGACACAGTTGGTCCCACTGAGCCTCATCCCCCGCAACTAGAACCCCCCCAATGAGCCCCACTCCTCCTGCACTTGGACCACCCCGATGAGCCATCCGCACCAAAATCCCCACCCTATCCTTCCTCTTCCCCTGCATGGCATCTGGGGCCGGGTCAAACCCACCCCCAGATTTCTCCTCTGGCTGTAGGAAGTGCTGCAAACTCCCCACACACACACACCCGGCGCGCTTCCTGCACCCATCACTCCTCAGCTACAGGGGGAGGAATCACTGTACAGGGAGCTGCTCCCCCATCCACCCAACCCCTGTGTATCCAGACCCCCCTCATACCCAGACCCTCCCACTGAGCCTCATCCCCCGCAACCAGAAACCCCCCCCCCCCCCGCGATGAACCCTACTCCTTCTGCACCTGGACCACCCCAATAAGCCATCCGCACCAAAATCCTGGATCCCCACCCCCACTGAGCCCCACTCCCCCAGCATCTAGACTTCTCACTGAGCTCCCCACACCCAGACCCTCCCTACACCCACTGAGCCCCAACCATCTTCACCTGGATCCCCTGCAGAATCCCATTACCGTTGCACCCAGAACCCCCTAACAAACCCCTGTGCATCCAGATCCCCCCGCACCCAGATCCCCCATTCAGCCGCCCACACCCAGATTGCCCCACACAGAACCTTCTCAACCCATACCTGGATCACCCCCACACTAAGGCCTGGTCTACACTAGGAGTTTATATCGAATTTAGCGCCGTTACATCGAATTAACCCTGCACCCGTCCACACCACGAAGCTATTTAGTTCGAAATAGAGCTCTTTTAAATTCGACTTCTGTACTCCTCGAAAACGAGAGTAGCGCTAAATTCGAAATGGCAATATCGAATTAGGCTAGGTGTGGATGGAAATCGACGGTAATAGCTCCGGGAGCTATCCCACAGTGCACCACTCTGTTGACGCTCTGGACAGCACTTCGAGCTCGGATGCTCTGACCAGCCACACAGGAAAAGCCCCGGGAAAATTTGAATTCCTTTTCCTGTCTGGCCAGTTTGAATCTCATTTTCTGTTTGGACAGCGTGGAGAGCTCAGCAGCACTGGCAACGATGCAGAGCTCTCCAGCAGAGTTGGCCGTGCAATCTAATAGAAAGAGGGCCCCAGCATGGACTGATCGGGAAGTCTTGGATCTCATCGCTGTGTGGGGCGATGAGTCCGTGCTTTCAGAGCTGCGCTCCAAAAGAAGGAATGCAAAGATCTATGAGAAGATCTCTAAAGCCATGGCAGAGAGAGGATACAGCCGGGATGCAACGCAGTGCCGCGTGAAAATCAAGGAGCTGAGACAAGGCTACCAAAAAACCAAAGAGGCAAACCGACGCTCCGGATCCCAGCCCCACACATCACGTTTCTACGAGGCACTGCATTCCATCCTAGGTGCGGCCGCCACCACTACCCCACCAGTGACCGTGGACTCCGAGGATGGGATATTGTCCACGGCCGGTTCCTCCTCGGAAATGTTAGGTGACGGGGAAGATGAGGAAGGAGATGAGGAGGACAAGGCAGTCGACAGCGCTTGCACCGCTGATTTCCCCGACAGCCAGGAGCTCTTCATCACCCTTACCGAGATCCCCTACCAACCGTCCACAGCCCTTACCCCGGACACCGAATCAGGGGAAGGATCAAGCAGTGAGTGCTTTAAACATCTAAACATTTCATTTTAACATAACTGGAATATTTATATTGTTAAGAATGGGCTTTTCAGTCACTCATTTAAACATAGAAACTTTTATTTATAACAAAACAGGAATATTAACTATATTAGTAATTTGTTGTTCATGATTTAGTTGGCTTAGTGAACTATTTACTCCTAACTATGTATAGAAAATCAAGTAATGTCCGGATATTCATGATTAGGCCACCACAGGACGCTCCACTCTGTAGTCCCTCATGCTGAACTTAAATGAAAAGACGGTCAATGTGCCCGGGAATGGACAGACAGTCCTCCTGGGATAGCTCGGCATAGCTCTCCTGGAGGTACCGCTCCAGCATGCGCATGAGGTTCCACGGCAGGGCGATCTTGTTTGGTCCCCCGTGGTAACACACGTTCCCACGCCATGAGTCCATCAGGTAGTCCGGGATCAGTGCGCGGCACAGCATGGCGGCATACGGCCCAGGCCTCTGCATGCTCTCACGCAGCATCCTTCCCCTCTCGGTCTCCGAGATCCTCATGAGTGTAATGTCACACATGACGCCCTGCTTTAAATTAGGGAGGGGAATGTTAGTATTGGGACTGCTTTACAGCCACGCGGTGGAGGCGGCAGAGGGGCAGCATACAGGGATCTTTCCCGGGGACAGCCGCGAGGTGGTGGGACAGGGGCAGAGCTCATGCTTCCCTGATTGCTGCCAGCAGAGAGTGGCCTTGCATTCAGTGCGAAAGGAGCCCAGTGCTACTATTACATTTTTAAGCTGCCACAAGTCTACGGCTTACCATGTTTTCCTGCAGCAGAAGTAGAGGTGTCCTGCAACGCGTCTCTGATCGCAACTGCAGGACCCCAGACAGAGAAGGCGAGGTCCGAAAATTCGACCTTGTCCTGAGTGCGCATGTGAAAGGTCCAGTGCATGGTGTTGTTCACAGAGAAAGACTATGTTCTTTGTTAGCAACTTCATTTATCTGTCTCAGGAATTTACTCCCTTTTTCCCATTCCCACAGACACATCTGCGACTGTCTCCCAACCCAGCCTGGCATCACACTCCCAGAGGCTAGCGCAGATTAGAAGAAGGAAGAGAAAGACGCGGGAAGACATGTTTTATGAACTTATGGACTGCTCACGAGAGCAGGCAGCCCAGACGGCACAGTGGAGGGAGAACTTGTCACAAATGCACAGAGCAGTCATGGAACGGGAGGAGAGGTGGCGCCAGGAGGACCAGCAGGCTACTCAAACCCTGCTTGGACTAATGAGGGAGCAAACGGAGACGCTCCGGCGCCTAGTGGATGTTCTGCAAGACCGGAGGCAGGAGGACAGAGCCCTGCTGCTGTCTATCTCTAACCGCCCTCCCCCGCCACCAAGTCCCACACCCCCCTCACCAAAAGTACAAAGAAGGAGGGGCGGCAAGGGCCGTTAAAACTTTCAGTCGGCCCCTGCACACTGCTGCAGCAATGGAAGGCTCTCGTTCCAAAGTTTGAAAAGTCCTTTCCTACCCATCTCACACTAGCCCACGTCCAAGTTTCCTCCCCCCCCTTTTCATGTGCGGTTCATAATAAAACATCTGTTTCTGTTAAGTACTGTTTCCGAGAGTGTCTTTTGGAGGGGATTCTGTCTGAAGGGGGGGAAGGGGTTTGTTACTTGGACAGGACAGTCACCTGTAGCAGGCTACAGAGGCGGGGGCAGGTCCAGCATCAGGACACATACACAGTACAGTCACCAGTGACCCTGGTCAGTCTGGGAGGCGGTTTTCATGTTCTGGGGTGCGAGGGGGTTGATCTGTGACTTTGTGGTGGGGGAGGGCAGTTAGAGATCCTATGCCGCGGTCCTTATCCTGGATCACAGAGCCATGGAGCAGGGGATCTGTTACCCTCCGTCCCCTGCCAGAAAGTCACTTGGCCGACACATACATGCAGTCCCGCCCAGGACTGCTGGCAGGCTGCGTTGAAACAACCAATCCAGCACTGCGGAGCCTGTCATTCCCGGACTTTAGAAGCATCATTTGCATCAAAACAATAAGCCCGCCCCCCGCCACAGTCTGCGTCCCCGGTTTAAAACATTCCCGCGAAAACAGTAAAAAAGAGAACCTTGTTCATTAACAAAACGGAACAGATTTTATTTGTTGGGAAGGTGGGGAAGGGGGTATGTAACTTGGAAGGATAGTCAACAGTAACTGGGTAAAGAAACGGGGGCAGGTTCAGCATCTGTGTCCACAAAGTAAAAAGTCACTGGAGACCCTGCTCAGTCAGGAACCTGGCTTTCAAAGCCTCCCTGATGCACAGCGCGTCCCGCTGTGATCTTCTAATCGCCCTGCTGTCTGGCTGGACGTAATCAGAAGCCAGGCTATTTGCCTCAACCTCCCACCCCGACATATAGGTCTCCCCCTTGCTCTCACACAAATTGTGGAGCACACAGCAAGCAGCTATCACAATGGGGATATTGGTCTCGCTGAGATCACAGCGAGTGAGTAGGCTTCTCCATCTCCCCTTGAGACGGCCAAAAGCACACTCCACCACCATTCTGCACTTGCTGAGCCGGTAGTTGAATAGTTCTTTCCCTGAGTCCAGTGCGCCAGTGTAGGGCTTCATGAGCCAGGGCATTAGCGGGTATGCAGGGTCCCCGAGGATGACTGTAGGCATCTCCACATCCCCAACAGTTACTTTGTGGTCCGGGAAGTAAAGACCTTCCTGCAGCCGTCTACACAGACCAGAGTTCCTGAACACCCTAGCGTCATGAACCTTGCCAGGCCATCCAACGTAGATATTGGTAAAACGTCCCCGATGGTCCACCAGTGCTTGCAGCACCATGGAAAAGTAGCCCTTCCGGTTGATGTACTGGCTGGCCTGGTGGTCCGGTCCCAGGATAGGGATGTGAGTCCCATCTATAGCCCCACCGCAGTTTGGGAATCCCATCTCGGCAAAGCCATCTCTGATGAGCTCCACGTTTCCCAGGGTCACTACCTTAGATAGCAGTAGCTTGACGATTGCCCTGCCTACTTGCATAACAGCAACCCCCACGGTAGACTTGCCCACGCCAAACTGGTTAGCGACGGACCGGTAGCTGTCTGGCGTTGCGAGCTTCCAGAGGGCTATGGCCACTCGCTTCTGGACAGTCAGGGCTGCCCGCATCCGGGTGTCCTTTCGCTTCAGGGCAGGGGACAGCAACTCACACAGTTCGAGGAAAGTCCCCTTCCGCATGCGAAAGTTGCGCAGCCACTGGGATTCATCCCAGACCTGCAGCACTATGCGGTCCCACCATTCCGTGCTTGTTTCACGGGCCCAGAATCGCCGTTCAACAGTATCAACAAGACCGAGTGACAGCGAGATGTCCTGGGCGCTGGGTCTCATGTTCTCAGAGAGGTCGGAGCTAGTGTCCGACTTCATGCCGTCACGGTGGTGCCGTAGCCTCCTCTCATGATTGATCTGCAGCTGCCTCTGGTACAGGTGGAGGAGAAGCTGCGAGGCGTTGAGAACTGCCACAACTGCAGCGATGGTCGCAGCGGGATCCATGCTCGCACTGCTGTGGCGTCCGTGCTGTCAGTAATCAGAAAAGCGCGCGAACTGATTTCCCGCCGGCGCTTTCAGGGAGGGAGGGAGGGAGGGCGTGAGTGACGGACGGATGACGACAGGCGCCCAAAAGCACCCTCGACACATTTTTTTTCCCAGAAGGCATTTGGGGCTCGACCCAGAATTCCAATGGGCAGCGGGGACTGCGGGAACTGTGGGATAGCTGCCCACAGTGCACCGCTTCCAATGTCGACGCTTGCCCCGTTAGTGTGGACTCACAAAGTCTCACAAAGTCGAATTACTGTCCTTAGTGTGGACACAGACGTTCGACTTAGTAATATCGATTCCACATAGTCGAATTAACTAAAATCGAAGTACTCTCGTAGTGTAGACAAGGCCTAAGCCCCTCCACACATGAATCCTACCTTGCTGAGCCTGCCTGCCCACTCCTGGTGCACCTGGCATGGACAGACAGAGCTTTGGGGTGTTTCTGGGGCAGGCCCGGTCCTTGAACTATGTCAGGGTTGGGTGCAGCCTCACCGCTGAGTCCGTGTCCCGGAGGGGAGAGGGAGCTGCACAGTGATCTCCCACCTCTGTGCAGCCAGTGGCCTGTGTTCCCCAATGCCATGTTGGAGCCTCCACATTTATTTGACAAATAAAATTTGCAGAATTTTGTAGAATTTTAAAATATTGTGCGCATAATTTTTAATTTTTTGGCACAGAATTCCCTCAGGAGTAAATGTAAGTATAATATTTATATTCCAATCAATTTATTTTATAATTATATGATAAAAATGAGAAAGTAAGCAATTTTTCAGTAATAGTGTGCTGTGACACTTTTGTATTTTTATGTCTGATTTTGTAAGCAAGTAGTTTTTAAGTGAGGTGAAACTTAGGGTACACAAGACAAATCAGACTTCTGAAAGGGGTACAGTAGTCTGGAAAGGTTGAGAACCACTGATCTAGATCTATACCTGGATAGATATAAAACACGGAGATGAAAATATTCACATGCAGGAGTTAAGCTTCAAAATAGCTCACATATCTTGCATGGACAAACAAAAGCAGCCTGAATCTTTTAGCCTTTTCCTTATTTAGCTTTAAGACTATCAAGTATATAATTACCGTTTTTCTGTTCGTTGCCATTTCAGTATAAGAACAAAAAGTTTCTGATAGGGCTCGATATTAACTTTTAAACTCTCGAGAACAGGATACTCAGTCAGCTCCCACTTGAAGAGAGTCTCTTCTTTATTAATAAAAGCTACTGTTTCCTCAGCTTCCTGTATGCGTTTCTGCAATGCTCTCATGTCAGTCACATACTGAAATCAAATGATTTTATATCTTTTGAAAATTATTCATGTTATACAAGGAATAGACATAATTACATGATATTAAAAGAGACAATAAATCATTGGCTTTTCAAAATTATAAGTAATTTGTGAGAGTTACAGGATATTAGCCTCACGCTCTTTAAAAAAGACAATAACATGGTCCCCAAGCAGATGGACTGAGTTTTTCCGCAATGAGGACACTAGATTAATGCTCTGAAAAACAAAATAAGCATAATTTTACTCTTCTCAAACTGAAGCATTGTAAAAAAGTGTTCTCAAATTGTTTGAGTTTCAAAAGTACATTGTACCAAAAAGAACACATATTATTAACTTTTATGTAGTTAATATGTAGTCTTGGCAATTGCGATTCCCAAGTTTAAACAACAGTTTGATGTTTTGAGAGAATTTTTTTTAAATGTACTCAATTACTCAGTGAAGGAGTCAGGAATCTTCCCATTTAAGCAATTTTTAAAATTCAAAATATGGCAGGAAGTGTTTAGTGATTAGGGAAGGGGACTGGGACATCATGAAGTTTCAGATCCAGCATTCAGTCTACTGTTCGTACACAGTGGACTTTTGAGATTTATGTAACTGGCCAATTCCTAATGAAATTACTGCCTGAAAACCCCAACGAATCTAATTTAGTGGGTTAATTTCCCAAAACTAAACATACTAAAACCAGCTACTGAAATCATGGCCCCCGTGAAGTCAATGGCAAAACTTCAGTAGGGTCAGGATTTCACCAAGAGTGTTTGCACAGCCTCAAATGCATTTGCTTCCATATCTTTAATATTACTCCACTCTGTGACTACCTATTAACTGATTTAAACAAAGTCCTTATGGTAAATTTCCCCTCCAATCAGAATATTAGTGTCACTATGGTAGTTAGCGCAAAAGTGGGTGTCTATTGAGTTTCATCAGCATAACAGTACAGCAATAGAACCTTAACATTTAACTTTGTGTTTGCTACAACTTTTTTTAAAATCACAATCCTATTTCTTGTATTAAGCATATGTGACTCTTTGAACCCCCTTTATACTATGTTTATCAGACCTGTTGCATACGATCCAGTTCTGAGAATTCTGTAAACTCTTCCATACGGCGAGTCTGCTTTTCTAGTTCCAAAATAAGCTTCTCGCGTTTGGCCAGTAGTTCACTTTCACCTTTACGTTTAGATTGTTCAATCAGCTATAAAATAGATAATTTAAATGTGTTAAAAGAGAAGAATCTTGCAGTAGACATTTGAGTGATCAAACATGTGGCATCAGTGTCTTGTAAATAAGTGTTATCAGCATGGATAGAGAGAAAATAAATAGTACAGACAGATTACTTCCCTTGCAATAACTGAAGTTCTTTGAGAAGCTTTTGTCCACACAGATCCCACTGTGGGTAAGTGACTAGCAGTTACTCAAAGAGGTAGGTGATAGGAGTTTTATCTAAATAGCAACTGTAGAAGAGTCCTGCAGAGCAAATTAGGCATCTGACCTAGAAGTTGTGACAATGGACTAGTAATTGGTAAACGTATGATCCTAACCACAAGTAGCTTCTCTACAAATTTCAGCAATAGGCACTTCTCTGAAACAAGCCAGAGATGTCAACTGGGCCCTCGTAGAGGACGCCCTAATTTAAGAGGGAAGAGGTAGTTTATTTAAAAAATTGGAAATTTGAATGCAGTCTGCAACTAGAACTGAGCAAATAGTTCATTTTTCAATTCAGGGACTAAACTGAAAACCAATAGGCAAAGTCTGAGCCCATATAGAAAGGAAATATGGTGCTGCAAAAGCTGGAAACCAAGAACATAAGACCTTTCTCAAACATGGGATCTGTGATGAGATGGACGCCTTCCAAAACTATTCTTGGGAATCAACGTAGGTGAAGGCAGAGATCTCGTATGAGAAGTGCTCCTGCTTCCATGCAAAAATGATTATGCAGATGAACAGAATTACTCTAAAGGGGGAGGCAATTCCGGAGTTGTAGAAATAGGAAAAGTCTCCGCCTGACAGCATGAGAGATAGGCACTGGTGCCGTAGAGGTTGGATGCAGAGAGATTCTCATCTTCAGTACCTTGGGCTCCAATACCAAGAGACTCCTGGCTACTGCAGAAAAAGGAGACAGCCACCAAGGGGGACTCCAGTTCTGGAGTGATAGTAAGGTCTGCAGGAAATGTAAAACCAGCCTTAGTAGATGGAGACTGTACTGACAATGACAGGGCTCTGTACAATGGTACAAATACTGGAGTCTCAGCAGAAATCTTGTCAAGATATGATACCAATGACAATGGGGCAGAGGAAGCAAGCATGGTACCAATGTGGTTTCAAAGGAGCCAGTTAGATAAGTAAGCATGATGGTTTGTAGCCTTCTTGGGCAGTACTGGAAATGGTGACCAGTGCTGAGCCCTATCTGAAGATCTTTGCTCCTTCTGCCTTGAACAGCAGGAGTCACTGACTGAGCTGAGGAGAATGGATAAGAAGGCTTGATAGCAACATGAGGTCTCATAGAGCTAGCAGATCCCTTAGCCTCCAGAGTGGAGTTTCTTCCTGTTTCAAAGCTGGTTTTATTGAGTGCCCCTGCTACAAAAAACTGCTCCTTAGATGGTACCTCAGAGTCAGACACACTTCATATTGACCTTTCTGTAAAAAATAATTTTAAAACAAGCATCACAAGCCCTGTCTGTGAGTTCAGTAAAACAAATACAGATGGCACACATGGTAGGGATACGAGACTCCTCTAAACAAAATGAACATTTTGTCCTCACATCACTGGAGCATAAGAGTCTTGGCACATTTTAAAGCCCAAAGATGTGCTCTCTGCCTTCGGACATATTCCTCAGTACCAAAGCAAGACTCAAAGAAAGAAAAGTGCTTTGGATTTTTTTCACCCACCAGGCTTAAATAAAACTTTTTAAAAAACTACACAAACTCTAAGCTAAGTAAGTATAACCTTAAAGTATCTAAGGGTCATGGGAAAGCATGGGGATACTATGAACTCCATCTTGCAACCATGGGCAGTGAGAAAGAACTACAATGTGAACCATGTGGACTATTGCTCGAAGAAGTGGTGGAAGGTTAAGAAAGTAATCTATTATGGATCTGGATCACAGAAAAACAACAACAGTTGCATATTCCTCGTTCGTAAACTTTCATCGAATAATTGGAATTCCTAATTCTTATTTATCTAGAGACAAAGTCACATGAAAAAATTAATATCCAGTACATTTAGAAAGAAAATAATGTAATAATTTCTTCATATAGCATGTAACCATGGTTGAATTTTTAAAAGGCCTGGATAAATTCCTCACACATCATGATAAGTGTGCAAATTAAAAGGATGATATTCATTTCTCATGCTTCAAGGCACAAACTTTTTGGGGTCTGGAAGGAATTTTCTCGAGTATAAAGTATGACACAATTGGCTAAGTGCATTGTAGTGAATTTTTATCTTCCTCTGAATTATCAGGTATTGACCACAGTAGAAGATAGATACCAGACTTGCCAAAGACTTTAAGCTCAAATGACAGTTCTAATTTTCTATATTTGTAGCCTGCTGGTACTTGCTAAATATCTAATTATTATATTCTCCATTAGTGCACTGGCTTCTTATAAATACATAAACCTGGTACCATGGTATTTGAGTGCCTTATAATGAATGTTATTATACACATTTGGACTGGACAACAGTTAGCAGCAGTGAAAATAAATTGTTCAAATACAGTACAAGGCCTAACAAATTAGAATATATAATGTACAAAGAAAATATCTTTACATCATCATGTTCATCAAAGATGGGATTAATCTTCTGAGGCCACAGTAAGACTGTTGCATTCAGTGCCAGATCTTCAGGAGCAAATATATAAACATCTAAAAGGTAATTCATTCGCCTTTGGCATTCCTACAAAAGAGATTCCACAAAAGCTGATATTTCACGTTTGCTTATACCGTAGTATACAATAGGATAACTGAAAATATTTATGAAGGTAAAACAGTGAATTCAGACCCATAATCCCTTGTTCCTCATTATTCTGGTAAAAAGGATGAAATCCTGGCCTCACTGATGTCATTACCAAAACTCTCATTGACTTCAGTGCGCATCCCGGATTTCGCCTCAAGGCTATAAATTATCAAGGAATTGACCTCTCATTGCTTTGAAAGGCAATGTAAAATGGAAAGTTTGTATGCAGAATCTTAGCATGTGTCTTCTCTGAAACTTTTTTCCCCTACAGTGATCAGATCTCAGCTGCTGAGTACTATGCTTCTTGATCTCTCCTTTTTTAAGAGGCTATAATAATATAGGTGTCACGGAGTTTGGGGGAGACAAGGCTGCCTGCAATTCACCATGACTCTCACCCAGCCAGTAAAACAGAAGGTTTATTTAGACGACAGGAACACAGTCCAAGACAGGTCTTGCAGGTACAGACAACAGGACCCCCTCAGTCAGGTCCATCTTGGGGGTCTCCAGGGAGGCCAGAGCCCCATCTGGGCTCCCCTCCATTTTCCCAGCCAGCTCCAAACTGAAAACTCTCCAGCCCCTCCTCTCGCCTTTGTCTCTTTCCCGGGCCAGGAGGCCCCCTGATCTCTTTCTTCTCCAACACCTTCAGTTGGCACCTTTGCAGAGGAGGGGCCCAGGCCATCAGTTGCCAGAAGACAGGGTGTCGGCCATTTCTTTGTGCAGACAGCATCACACTGGCCCCGTAGGGCTCTGCAACAATCACACACCCCTAAACACTCGAGAAATGCATAGGGGAAACTGAGGCACCCACACAGCACTCAGAGAAAACATTAAGAAAGTTCCCACTTCGTCACAATAGGTAATATAAAATTACACGTTGTTGTGTAGTTTCTTTTAAGTTAAATAAAGTTCAAGTTTTAAAAAATTAGAAATCTATTAGAAAAGCATAAGATATTCAAGTTTATGCCTCCCTTAATGTATAAACTTCTCTCATCTTACCATATTCTATTAACTTAATGTCTGTCTGAGGAAATCCTACTACTTCGCACATATGCTCATCCTGCAGCATATGTTTTGTTTGTCATATATGGCTTCAGCATCAAAGTGGAAAATCTGGTCACACATCACCTTGACCCAGAGTACAGAACAAATCAAAGAGCCAGTTGCCCTTTGAAATTTTAGGACTAGAGTGGAGCTATAGTATTGTTTGAATTTCTTTTCTCTCACAATTTGAAATATAATATTTCCTATTTTTCCTCCAAGAATCAGCAGTCACAGCTCAAGCACTAAATAGAAGCATCCTCTTGTCAATCCCATCCAAACAATAAAAAGCTCATCTCTGACATTTACAGACAAAATTTTAAACACCAGAGGCTGGCTGCAGCTGTAAAAAACCTGCACATTAACAAAACATTTGTATGTACCAACTGGTACCCATTTATGTCCTCAATTATCATATTTACACATGTAAATGTAGTTTAATATGTGAGTGTGTATTTTTTGCAGATACAATCAGCTTCTAGTTTTTATAAATTTGGTCTTTAAAGTCAGGACCTAGAGACAGTCTCTAACTTGAGTGTCCTGCAAAAGACACACTGTGATAAAAATAAAACTTCAAGTCCAGCTCATTTGAGCTATACACCTCTACCCTGATATAATACGGTCCAATATAACGCGAATTCGGATATAACGCGGTAAAGCAGCGCTCCAGGGGACGGGGCTGCTTTACCTCGTTATATCCAAATTCGTGTTACCGCAAGCGGTTCCTCTGCGCCCCCCCATTACTTGCTGCGGCCCTCCCTGGGGCCTCTCTGCCCCAGCTCACCTCCGCTCCGCCTCCTCCCACGAGTGCGCCGCAGCTCCGCTTCTCCCCCCTCCCTCCCAGGCTTGCCGCGCCAATCAGCTGTTTAGCGCAGCAAGCCTGGGAGGGAGGAGAAGCGGAACTGAGCGGCGTGCTTGTGGGAGGAGGAGGCGAAGCGAAGGTGAGCTGGGGCGGGGAGCGGTTCCCCCTTACTTGCTGCGGCCCCCCTACCCCAGCTCACCTCTGCCTCCGCCTCCTCCCACGAGCGCACCGCTCAGCTCCGCTTCTCCTCCCTCCCAGGCTTGCCGCCCAAAACAGCTGATTAGCGCGGCAAGCCTGGGAGGGAGTGGGGGGAAGCGGAGCTGCGGCGCGCTCGTGGGAGGAGATGGAGCAGAGGTGAGCTGGGGTGGGGGGGGGCCCGGGGCCCGCAGCAAGTAACGGGGGGGCACAGAGGAATCGCTCCCCACTCCAGCTCATCTCCGCCTCCTCCCCTGAGCACGCCGCCGCCGCTCCGCTCCCCCCCGCATCCTTCCAGGCTTGCCAGGCCAAACAGCTGATTGGCGTGGCAAGCCTGGGGGGGGAGGAGGAGAAGCTGGGGCGGGGAGCAGTAAAAGCGGTTCCTCTCCCTACCCCGATGTAACACGGTCTCACCTATAACACGGTGAGATTTTTTGGCTCCCGAGGACCGCGTTGTATCAGGGTAGAGGTGTAATTGAAGGAAAATCCTGCCCATCTTCTACATGCATGTAAGCAAAGGGGGGGTAGGGGCGAGATGTATAAAGTTCACACAGAGGAAGCATTCATCTTGTGTTGCATGGATCCCAGATCTGCATGGTGTCCTTAAGCTCCAGTTAACCAGAGCTTTTGGTTAATCAGGGGTACGGTGTACTGTATATTTAGACAATACCTAAACACATATAAAAACATGCTATGTAGCAAAGATCTATATACAGGTCAGGGACAGCGGACTTACCATTGCACACAGTCAGAATGTGAGGCGAACTTTCCCACATGTGACGGGAACTCAAAAAGATTAGGCCTGAATAAAGACTGGGAGTGGTTGGGTCATTACAAAACCTAAACTTAATTTCCCCCATACTAATTTCTCCCTACTGTTACTCACACCTTCTTGTCAACTGTCTGTAATGGGCCACTCTCTTACCACTTCAAAAAAGTTATTTTTCCTCCCTTGGTATCCTGCTGTTAATTGATTTATCTCGTTAGACTGACCTCACACTTGGTAAAGCAACCCCCATCCTTTCATGTATTTATACCTGCTCCTGTATTTTTCACTTCATGCATCTGATGAAGTGGGTTCTAGCCCATGAATGCTTATGCCCAAATAAATTTGTTAGTCTCTAAGGTGCCACAAGGACTCCTCATTGTTTTTTCAAAAAGCATGGAGGACATTCTAGCTTGGTGGCTGGAATAGCAACTGAGGAGCAGCTCCATTGTTACAGCAGAGTTTTGATCCCTAGCTCCACAGAAACTCCCCACTGTACAGGACTGCTTGTTTGGAGAAGGATTTAAGCCAAAAGAAATATAGACATTTACCTTGATTTTTATGAGCAGTTCCTGAATACCTGTGGTTTTTGCCTTTTCTACATAAGCTAT
This sequence comes from Emys orbicularis, assembly GCF_028017835.1. Classification (NCBI taxonomy): domain Eukaryota; kingdom Metazoa; phylum Chordata; order Testudines; family Emydidae; genus Emys; species Emys orbicularis. The sequence goes on from NC_088689.1 coordinate 106,658,982, forward strand.
CATTTCCATCATTTCTTCTGTGGTCTCAGGAACTTTTAATGCACGCTCTTTAATTGTTTCAAATTCCTTGCATATTCTGTAAAATTATGTCGAAGTTTAAGATTTTGTTTAACTTGGTTTCTAGCTGAGCCATAACACCAGCAACATGTGTATGACAGTTACCAAGCATTCCTGGAACTATTGTTCCAATTATCTCTTTAAAATCACTGGGCCAAGTCCATCTCTGGTGTAATTCCGTGATTTCAATGTGACAGTGAATTTGGTCAATTAGCTGTAAGAGTCATATAAGTCCCTTTACTTTTACCTTTCTAGTAACTCTTAAAATATTTGTTATAGTTGTTGCAGAAATTTTTTTTCTTTTTTAAAAATAAATACATTGAAACTTAAGCACAGTATTAGGGCCATATATTATTCATTCTCTCTCTCTCTCTCTCTCTCTCTCTCTCTCTCTCACACACTTTCTCTCTCTCTCTCTCTCTCTCTCTCTCTCTCTCTCTCTCTCTCACACACACACACACACACACACACACAAATGGTCTGCTTTGCATTATAAGAATGTAATGCCATTTTGTCATTCTTGTGACATGGCATCATAAATTTTGAATAGTATTTGAGAATTTTATCATGCCATCATACATTTTGATTTATTTCTTAACAGTTCATCCCTTACATATATAGATAATCTATAGATGTGTCTCATGTATACAGAGCTTCAAGAAATCTAGAAGTCCTTTCCTCTGGCCGATTCTGGCACTTTACACTTGGGAAGCCAAGAATGCAGTGAAATAGATCTCTTGCCAGGCAGTTTTCCCAAAGCCTGCCAGCTCTGATAGAAAGGTTGTGCTCTTGCTGGAGTTAGGGCCTGAAGTTCAGTAAAGAGATACCAGCCAATGCAAGTCCCCTGAGATACTACTGACATTCAGTTAACCAGGAGTTTTGGTTAATCAAGGGAGTAAAGTACTGTATATATTTATACAATGCCTATACAACAGAAATGCAACTATGTTAAATAATATTCCTTTCCACGAAAGTGGTGGTTTATAGCAAGAAAGTATACTCACTTTTCATTTTCCGCTCTGTGATTAGCAACTATTATCTCCATTAGTATATTTGCAAAGCTTTTTGCTTTATCAGTCAAACCCTGTTTCAAATCATCACAGTCCAAACGTACCATAGGGAAATGAGCTAGTAGTGGCAAACTCATGATTTCCTTAGCAAGGCTGAGGAACTCATCTATAAACTTCAAAATGACATGTACACACGTTAAGTTGCAGAAACATTCTTTAAAATATTTAGATCTATTAATAAGATTTATAAATTCTTAAAAAAGCTTTAAAAATAATACTTTATTCTGATTACCATATTTATTCAGAAAAAAAATCCACTTGTGGATACTCAATATGTTTTTGTGAACTTAACAGCTGTACACCTATTTTTCTCTATTTTTTTAATTATTGCAAAGAAAAATCATACATAAAATGTAGAATTAAAACTTACAGCAGTATATTCATCAAAACTGTGTTCTTCTGCTTCAAAGCTCTCTATTCGTGTGTCTGCTGTACCATCTACAAGCCAACCATACCTTTCAACTGTAATGTAATAATCACATTGAAACCACAATGCATGTACATAAAAGTAGGCTAATTATTTCACAAAATTAACTTCAAGTACTAACGTTCTCATACAAAACGCAGTCTTCGCTCGCTTACCATATCTTTCAAAATGTTCTTTTGGACCTTCCAAGTTGGTCTGGATTGCTCTCTTTAGTGTAGATGAGGCCCAAGCTAGGACATGGTCAGCAAGTTCAGTGTCAAGAGTTACAGCGGTGGCCCCTCCAGCTAGCCAAGAATGTACTGTTTGAACATTCTAACAGAAGCAGAAAATGACAATGATATTAAAAAAGTAAAAGAATAACAATACAAAATTTAGATACATGTTCCTAAAACGTAACTTGGAAAGGTTTTTTTTAAAACTGGGCTTGCTGCTATTATTTATTTGTGTTGCAAAATCACGAGAGGCCCCAATCAAGATCAGGGCCCCATTGTGCTAGGGACCACGCGCACACATGCACACCGAGACTCCCTGCCCCAAGAGCCTACAATCTAAACAAACAATGTATTATTCCCATTTTACGGATGAGGAACAGAGGCACAAAGAGATATACGGCTACATTCAGACATCCTTACTCTGTGGTTAGCCCCACTGAAATCAATTAGGCTACTTCCAGAGTAACGCATCACTCAGCATGAATAAGGTTGTTGGAATCTAGCCCTCAGGTACTTGCCCAAAGTCACCCAGGAAGTCTGTGGCAAATCTCGAGTCCCAGTCCAGTATCTTAACTATAAAGCTTTAAACCTTCACACTTTAATTTAAGGGACTGGAGGTGTTAGCTATTTAACAGATATATCCTTTATCCAAAATGTTAGTCATTTGAATTAAGTTGATGATAATAACAAAAACAAAAGAAAAAAATCAGACTTTTAAAGTAAAAATCCCTCCTCCTCTCCACTGCTTAGTTCTACAGTCAGCATAGAGTCTTCCATGACAAACATGACCAGAATTACTAATGTTAAAAAAACAAAACAAAACCCAGAATTTTCACTTATTATAATTAAAACACTTTCAGGCCGTCTAAATACATGAAAAAGAACAAAATAAAAAAGGATGAGGGGAGGACACGCCCATTTCTTTTTCCTTTAAAGGTCACCTTTAAGTTAAAATTCACCTTTAGGGGCAAGCTTCAGCCTAGCTTTCACATATATTTCTGTAAATGTTGCACATGCACATACACAGCCCTCACTTTACAGGTGCAAACACACATGTGCAAACTTTAAAAAAAATTCTAACATCTGTGTACAAGCAAAAAACAGTCACCAACTTTTTTCTGTAACTGTTGTTCCTCAAGTTGTGTTGCACATATCCATTCGACTGTAGGTGCGTACGCGCCTTGTGCACAGTTATCAGATTACTCCCTCAGCAGTACCTGTTCGTGTGGCGTGAGTGCCCTCTGTTGCCTCATGCCATTGCATGCAGGTATAAAGGGAGAAGCCGCTCCCAACCCCCCATAGTTCCTTCTTATAGGAAACAGAAAGGAAGGAGGGAAGGTTGTGGAATGGACATAGGCAACACATATCAAAGAACAACAGTTACAGAAAAGGGTTAGTCACTGTTTCTTCTTCTTCAAATGACTGCACATGTCCATTCCACTGTAGGTGACTCACAAGCAATTCAAACCGGAGGTGGGCTTGGAATCTACTTGAACAGGGATTGTAGGACCACCTGTCCAAATCTGGCATCATCTCTAGACTGATGAGAGAGAGGGCATAGTGCGAGGCAAACGTATGGATCAATGACCAGGTGGCTGCCTTACAAACATCCAGGATGAGCCAGAAAGGCCTTGGAAGCTGCCTGTGATCTGGTCAAATGAGCCAACACTCTACTTTGGGTGAAATACCAGCCTTTCAGTAGCATAGATGAATACAGCTGGAAATCCAGGAAGAGATCCTTTGGGTGGATACTGAATGACCCTTTATTCTGTCCAAAACTACAATGAAAAGTCTTGATAAAGACTTAACTGGCTTAGTCTGATCCAGGTAAAAAGCTAAAGCTTTTCTAACATCTAGAGCAGTGCTTCTCAAAGTCGGTCCACCGCTTGTTCAGGGAAAGCCCCTGGCGGTCCGGGCCGGTTTGTTTACCTGCCGCGTCCGCAGGCTCGGACGATCGCGGCTCCCACTGGCCGCAGTTCACTGTCCCAGGGCAATGGGGGCTGCGGGAAGGGCGGCCAGCACATCCCTCGGCCCGCGCCGCTTCCCGCAGCCCCCATTGGCCTGGAGCGGCGAACCGCGGCCAGTGGGAGCTGCGATCAGCCGAACCTGAGGACGCGGCAGGTAAACAAACCAGCCCAGACCACCAGGGGCTTTCCCTGAACAAGCGGCAGACCGGCTTTGAGAAGCACTGATCTAGAGTACAAAGTTTTTCTTAATTTTTATAAGAACGAGACTTTGGAAAGAAAATCAGTAAATAAATTGCTTGGTTAATGTGGAAACTGGAAACCACTTGAGTCAGGAACTTTGGATGAAGTTGAAAGAGAACTTTGTCTCTAAAAAAAATCCTGTAAGGAGGTTCTGATACCAAGGCTCACAGTTCCCCTACTCTCCTGGCTGAGGTAATAGCAACCAAGAAAGCCACCTTGATAGAAAGGTGTTACAGAGAATAGATTTCCAGCTGCTCAAAGGGAAGACCCATCAACTTTGATAGAACTAAATTTAAATTTCTACGGGGGGGGGGGGGGTAATCGGGCTGTATACCTGTGTATATAATCTGTCCAAACCCTTCAGAACCCTGATGGGCATAAGGTTTGTAAAAAGCGAGCAGTTATCCGCGGGAGGGTGGAAAGTTGAGATAGCTGCAAGGTGGACTCTGATGGAACTAACAGCTAACCCTTATTGCTTCAGAAACAATAATCCATTAGGTGAATAGAAGCTTGAGCCAGGGAAACACCTCTCTGTGTGGGTCAAATGGAGAATCTTGTCTATTTAGGAAGGTAAGCAGTTCTAGTTGAAGGCTTTCTCTATTTAGAAGAACTTCCTGCACTCCCTTAGAGCAACCTCCTTCCAAGGGTGTAAGCCATAAAGCATCCACGCTGACAGGTGGAGGGCATGCAGGAGGGATGAAGTAGGAGGCTGTGGTCCTGGGAAATCACATCTGCATCCCACAAGAGTGACAGTGGAAATCTTACTGATAGAACTATTAGAGTCAAAACCCAATGCTGATTGGCCCATGCTGGGGCTATTGGTATATGGCACGAACGGACTTGTTTGACTTCAGACAAAACCTTGGACAGGAATGGCAGGAAGACATAGAGCATGCCCTTCAACCAGGGTAGGAGGAAGGCATCTGTCAATGAACCTGAGTTGTTGCCTGCTTGGGAACAAACAAAAAAAAGATTACTTTATTGTTTGCTTTTGTTGCTAACAGGGGGAGTCCTCCACAGCTGGAAAATGGAACTGGACACTTCTGGATGAAGAGAACACACATAGTGATTTGTGAATTACCTGGTTAAGTGATCTGCAAGAGTATTCTGAATTCCTAGAAGGTAAGCAACTTTAAGGCTGATAAAACTGGCAATGCAAAAATTCCAAAGCAGAATTGCCTCTTGGCATAACTTTTGTGGACTGGGCTCTGCCTTGTTTGGTTACATGACTGTTGTGTTGTTGGTGAACACCAACAAATTCTGACCTTGGACATGTGGAAGGAATGCTATGCAAGCCAAATGGATGGCCCAACGCTCCCTAATATGCATAGGAACTTTAGATTTTGGAAAGACCAAAGATCTTGCATCTGAAAGGGGTCCTAAGTGAGCTCCCCCAACCTAAATTTGATGCATCTGTGACTAGGATGATTGCCTATTCTGGAGAAGCAAAGGGAACTCCCACACAACCCCCTGAAGGTTCTACCTACCAGTCCAGGGAGAACAAGACCTGAATAGTACTTGAATAACCATTTCTATATGATGGCAGGCTGATGACTGCACCACAGCTAGCCAACCTTGTAGCTCCTTGAAGTGCATTCTGGCAAGCTGCACCACACAAGTGCACACTGCCATATGCCTTAGAAGTTTGATGCAGTTTCGTAATGTAGTGACAGGATGTACCTTTAGAGCTACAGCAACAACCTCCATTGTTTGGAATCTCAGCCTTAGCAGGAAAGCCCTGGCCTTTGTAGAGTCCTGGACTGCTCCAATAAATTCTATTCTCTGTACAGGAGTCAGGGTAGATTTCTGCTTAATGATTAGGAGCCTGTGTGTCAAAGGTGGACTGTATAGTTGCCATACTAGCCAGTTGTCTAGGTAAGACTTCTGACTTTTGCAGGAATGCTGCTACCACAGTCATGCACTTCGCTGAACACGTCAGGAACTACTGACAGGCCATAGGGCAATACTGTGAATTGTCAGTGGGATCCATTGACCACAAATCTGAGGAATTTTCAGTGGCTCTAGGGAATTGCCACATGAAAATAAGGGTCTTAAGTCAAGAGCAGCATACCAGTCACCGGGATCTAGGGAAGGGATAACAGAAGCTAGAGTGACCATCCAGAATTTTATTTTCTTTAGGATCTTGGCTAGCAGTCTTAGATCTAAAATGGGTCTGAGACCCCTCTTTGCTTCAGGATTATGAAGAATCAGGACTAAAATCCTTGCCTCTAAGCAACATGGGAACTTCCTCTATGGCCCCCCATGAGAAGGAGAGACTGGACTTCCTGAAGTAGAACATTCTCATGACAGTGGTCCCTGAAGTCAGATGGGGAAGGGGGGTGGGAAGGAGGAATAGAAACAAAATTAAAGGGTGTTCCACCATGCTTAGGACCCAGTGATCCATGATGATGCGGGACCAAGCACTTAGGAAGATGGTTGGCAAATATTGGGGTGGAAAAAGATATTCTGGGTAGTGGTTGACTGCTCTTAACCAACAGATCAAAATGTTTGTTTAGAGGACCCAGTTTACCTAGATGAACTGGCAGCTACAGAAGAGGAAGGAGGAGGAAGATGCCTCTTGTAACTTCTGCCCCTATTCCTGAACAGGTCCTGGGTACGAGACATGAAAGGCGGAAACCACTGGGTCTGCTGCAGGCAGAACTGTTTTCTTTTTGTCATTAGTGTATAAATCCCCAGAGACTTAAGGGTTGCTCTTGAATCCTTAAGACTATGTAGTCTCTCATCAGTCTTTTTAGAAAAGAGGGAGAGGCCTTCAAATGGGAGGTCTTGGAAGGTTTGTTGCACCTCTGGGAGAAGACATGACAACTGCAGCCAAGAGGAATGCCACATAGTGATGGCAGAAACCATAGCTCGAGCCACAGAGTCTGCCACATCTAGACTTGCTGCAAGCTGTTCTGGGAACTAAATTGCCCCCTCCTCCATCATAGCAGTGAACTCCTGCTTTACCTCATCCGGAAGCCTGTCCTTAAATTCCACATTATCCCACAGGCTAAATTCGTACTGACCCAACAGAGCCTGCTGGTTCATGATTCTAAACTGTAAACCTCCCGTAGAATAAAGCTTCCTTCAGAATAGGTCCAGTTTCTTTGCTTCTTTCCCTTTTGGCATTGAGCCCTGGTGTCTTTGTCTCTCTTTTTCATTAGCAGCAGAGAGTTCCAGGGAGCCTGGAAGAGGATGGTTACAAAAATGTTCAAACCCCTGTGAAGTGACTGTTCTTCACCCTTTTTGCAGTGGGAGGAAGGGAAGACACAGTCTGCCATAATGCCCTGACAAGATCCAGAATTGCCTCATTAACAGGGAGAGCTACCCAAGAGGGTCCCGAAGAGGCTAAACTGTCCACAAGCCTATGTGATTTTTCTTTTACCTCTTCCGGTTGGATATCCAAAACTGCAGCCACCCTCCTCAACAAGTCAGCAAGCAGAGCTTTAAACAGGGGAGTTTGAGTGGGAGTTTGCAGGAAGACTAAGAGAGGCAGGCAGAAGATCAGACAGGCTAGTGAAGGGAGTGTGCAGTGTTCTAGCAGTGTTTTGGTGCTTGTTGGGGGTTTGTTTTGGTTTGGTTTGTGTTGCCCAGATTTACAGGATTTAGGTGAGAAGTCTATGACAGATACAAAGGCAGCAGTGGTAGTGACCCAAGCAGTGGAAGACACAATGAAGATGACTGGATGTGGAAGCTGCAGCATGTACATGATCCTGGAGGGGGTACCTGATAAGAGTTTCATCTGCATGAAGTGCCGCCTGATAGAGCTGATAGAAGAAAAGATCCGAGGATTGGAGATGCAGGTGGAAACTCTGGTTGAGTTTAGAAGGGGGTTCGAGCAGATGATGGAGCAAAGACATGAGAAGTCTGAATGGAAAAGCTCAGACTTGCAGATGGAAGCAGGACCAAAGAACTCTGAGGGGAGACTGCTGGGTGAGGAAAGTGGACAGTAGAAGCATGTGACTAAGAGAACCAGGCAGAGGAAAAGACGGGCTAGTGAAGGAGAAATAGAGCTCAGGAACAGGTTTGCGGAGTTGGAAAATGAAGAAGGGGCACAGCAGGTGGTCGCTGAAGGTGAGAGGGCAAGGAAGAGAAGAGCAGCTAGTCCTATAAGAAGAGGGGAAGAGTCAATGGAGATAACAACACCAAACATGAGCACCAGGAGGATACGGGATGGATTGCGGAGGACTGCAAGGGTGAATAGGAATCGAGAGGACTTGCAGCCAGAGGGAACAGGGGATAGACCGGAGAATCGCACCGTCACCAGGAGAAGGCAGGTCTACGTGATTGGAGACTCCTTACTGAGAAGAACAGACAGGCCTGTAACCAGAGCTGATCCAGAGAACAGACGGGTGTGCTGTCTGCCGGGTGCTAAGATGTGGACCTGAGGCTGAAGAGGATCCTAACGGGAGCGGGAAAGAATCCACTGATTGTCCTTCATGTGGGAACGAATGATACAGCTAGATTCTCACTGGAACGTATCAAGGGAGACTATGCCAGGCTGGGGAAGACGCTTAAGGAAATCGAGGCTCAGGTGATCTTCAGTGGGATTCTGCCTGTTCCTAGAGAAGGGCAACAAAGGTGTGACAAGAGTATGACGATCAACAGATGGCTCAGGCAGTGGTGCTATAAGGAGGGCTTTGGGATGTATGGCCATTGGGAGGCATTCATGGACAGAGGACTGTTCTCCTGGGATGGACTTCACCTGAGTAGGGAGGGAAATAGACTTCTAGGATGGAAGCTGGCACAACTGATTAAGAGAGCTTTAAACTAGGAATTGGGGGGAGATGGTTGGGAGATGTCCAGGTAATCTCCACGCCGGATTTTAACTTTGAAAGGGAAGAAAACGAAGTAAGAAAGGATACAGCCATGGGTAGGAGAATGGACATACGGAGGAAGGATAGTGTAAATACCATTCTAATAGGTGATACTGGTGGTAGAATGTCTGGGCCTAATCGGGTAAAGAATATAAGCGAAGCCAAACAGCAAGAATTAAGATGTTTGTACACCAATGCGAGGAGCCTAGGTAACAAAATGGAGGCACTAGAGTTACTGGTGTAGGAAGTGAAACCGGATATTATAGGGATAATAGAAACATGGTGGAATAGTAGTCATGACTGGAGTACAGGTATGTGCTGTTTAGGAAAGACAGAAATAAAGGCAAAGGTGTTGGAGTAGCATTGTATATCTCAATGATGAGGTAGACTATAAAGAAATAAGAAAGGATGGAATGGATAAGACAGAGTCTGTCTGGGCAAAAAATCACATTGGGGAAGAAAGCTACTAGAGCCTCTCCTGAGATAGTGCTTGGGGTGTGCTATAGACCACCGGGATCTGATTTGGATATGGATAGAGACCTTTTTAATGTTTTTAATGAAGTAAATACTAATGGGAATTGTGTGATCATGGGAGACTAACTTCTCAGATATAGACTGGAGGACAAGTGCTAGTAATAATAATAGGGCTCAGATTTTCCTAGATGTGATAGCTGATGGATTCCTTCACCAAGTAGTTGCTGAACCACCAAGAGGGGATGCCATTTTAGATTTGGTTTTGATGAGTAGTGAGGACCTCATAGAAGAAATGGTTATAGGGGACAACCTTGGTTCGAGCGATAATGAGCTAATTCAGTTTAAACTAGATATAAGGATAAACTAAAATAGATCTGTGACTAGGGTTTTTGATTTCAAAAGGGCTAACTTTAAAAAATTAAGGAAATTAGTTAGGGAAGTGGATTGGACTGAAGAACTTGGCGATCTAAAGGTGAAGGAGGCCTGGAATTACTTCAAGTCAAAGTTGCAGACACTATCAGAAGCCTGCATCCCAAGAAAGGGGAAAAAAATCATAGGCAGGAGTTGTAGACCAAGCTGGATGAGCAAGCATCTCAGAGAGGTGATTAAGAAAAAGCAGAAAGCCTACAAGGAGTGGAAGATGGGAGTGATCAGCAAGGAAAGCTACCTTATTGAGGTCAGAACATGTAGGGATAAAGTGAGAAAGGCCAAAAGCCATGTTGAGTTGGACCTTGCAAAGGGAATTAAAACCAATAGTAAAAGTTTTATAGCCATATAAATAAGAAGAAAACAAAGAAAGAAGAAGTGGGACTGCTAAACACTGAGGATGGAGTGGAGGTTAAGGATAATCTAGGCATGGCCCAATATCTAAACAAATACTTTGCCTCAGTCTTTAATGAGGCTAATGAGGAGCTTAGGGATAATGGTAGGATGACAAATGGGAATGAGGATATGGAAGTAGATATTACCACATCCGAGGTAGAAGCCAAACTCGAACAGGGACTAAATTGGGGGGCCCAGATAATCTTCATCCAAGAATATTAAAGGAACTAGCACATGAAATTGCAAGCCCATTAGCAAGAATTTTTAATTAATCGATAAACTCAGGGAACTAAAGAGAATTCTTTCCTGGGTGTCTGGCTGGTGAGTCTTGCCCACATGCTCAGGGTTTAGCTGATCGCCATATTTGGGGTCGGGAAGGAATTTTCCTCCAGGGCAGATTGGTAGAGGCCCTGGGGGTTTTTCCACCTTCCTCTGCAGGGTGGGACACGGGTCACTTGCTGGAAGATTCTCTGCATCTTGAAGTCTTTAAACCATGATTTGAGGACTTCAATGGCTCAGACACAGGTTTGATACAGGAGGGGGTGAGTGAGATTCTGTGGCCTGCGTTGTGCAGGAGGTCAGACTAGATGATCATAATGGTCCTTTCTTACCTTAAAGTCTATGATTCTATGATTAGAAAGGTGAGAAGCAGACTCTTGTCACCACCTCCTTAGGTGATGAAGAAGAACAGGCTAAGGGTTGTTGAGGTGGAGCCTTCTCCAATTCCTCCCTAGAAGAATACAGAGTACACAGTCCCCTGTGCATGGTACCAGTCCCGGTACTGGGGGTAGGTAGATGCTGCCCTGTTGTAAATGTTCCCGATGCCCAGCCAATGTAGTAGGGTGGGAAGGGAGTAAAGATGCTGTAGACTGTAGAGGGAAGCCTCAAGGGTAGCAAAAGGCCCACTGAAATGGAGGTGGGACCCAGTTATGTCCAGGGCATTGGTCCTTGGAATGCTGAGCATGGGGGCTGCTGAACAGATCAGCTGAGACACATAAGAGTTGACCTCAAAGACTGATGAAGAGCCCTCCTCCTCAGGCTGAGGAGGAGCTGACTCTGTCAGTACTGGAGAGACCGGTTCCAAGTCTGCAGATGGAGGAACTGGCGAGATCATCACTAGCTTCCCTCTAGATGGAATCCTCCTGAGGTGCACTTACTGTAGCAGCCACTGGTACTGAATGGTGCGTTGGGGCTCGAGCCGGAACCATTGAAGCGTATATGGCAGATCCCAGTATTGGTGAGGAATACTGTCCTGAATAGCTGGGGAAACCGGTACTGACAGGTTCAATAATTACTGAACTGCCTCAAAAGCCTTGGTCGTAGATGGCACCAGAAAAGAGCTCTTGGCTCTGTGGTATTGAAAGGTGCATCGGCACTTCAGGGATCAGTTTCAACGGGCCCATCCTAGGCTCTGGAGTGAGTGACCCCTCTTGGTTTAAGGACTATGCCTGGGAGTGCCTCTTCTTTGAGCACTCCTCTGTGTCATTGCCTCCACTTGTTGCTTTCACCGAAGATCTTTGGTATCAATGCCTCTTCTTTGGTATCGCTGACAAAGATCTGCCTCTTGATTCAGTCAGATCAAGGGGAGCACTCCTAACAGATCTGGACATGCTTGATACCTGGTCTGCGCAGGAAGGATCGGATGGTAGGCAAACTGCAGGCTCCATGAGCGGATTGTTGAGTCTAGTTGTCTTTTCTTTAAGCAGAGCTTGAACCCCCTACAAATGTCACCTTTGTCACTCACATACACCTCCCCCAGACATTCAAGGCAGCTGGGATGTAGGTCATTCAGTGTCATAGACTTGTTACCTGAGTGACAGGTCTTAAAGCCCGGAGAACAAGGCATGAGTCCGGTACCAGTACCAAAACTGGTGATTCCGTGATACTAAATACTAACCTAAACTTACTCTTTCATCTAAACTATGTACAAAAACTCTAAACTAGCCTAAAACTAACACAACTGGTACTATATACACTAAAGAAGGTAGGACTTTCAAATGCAAGGATGGCAGTTTCAACAACCATTACTGGTGGTCTGAGGGAGGTCAGGGATGGCTCTGCCCTTTATACCTGCATGCAGGGGTGTGAGGCAGCAAAGGGCACTCATGCCACCCCAACAGGTACTGCTGAGGGAAAAATCTCCAACAACTGTGCATGAGGTGTGCACAAACCTACAGTGGAATGGATGTGCAATCACTCAAAGAAGTAGTGTTGGGCTTTATGGGTCCAAACTCTATTTGTCAAGCTGCTCACAATGTTCTCACTGGGGAACAGTCTGTGAGACAGAGGGTATCCAGGCCTCCCTCTTCATAGTGTTTAGTGCATATGTTGCCATTGGCAGTAAATACTAACCATTAGATGGCGCACATAGGCAATCACTGGCTCCTGGTCCAAGGCACACCAAAACACACCTCAGAACTAAGCATCCTGACTGCCATAAGGAATCATGCTCTGCATTGCAGAATCCTTGCAGCAGAGACAATGCACCAGGCTACATCTCTGTTTCTAAACTCTCTTCTGGCCAGGCCAGGATATGATCCTAAATTATTAACATCTTCATATACTCTGTAACGTTTCACATACAAACTCCAGAGGTAAATAAAGATTAAACTGCACCTGCAGAGTCTGCCCTATCCGGGTCACTATAAACAGAATGGCTTCTTCCAGATCTTGAAAGCTTGGATAGAACTCCATTTTCTCATCATCAAAAGTCAATTCCATCTTAAACAATGGCAGCCATTTTTTGTCTTCAGGATCAAAGAGCTTCACATAAGCTTCAACGGTTCTTCTCAATAGCTCTTTCAGCTAGACAATACCACACATTCACTTTATTACACGAGAACACCGAAAACTATATATCTCTTCCACTTTTTAAATAAATCAGGATTTCCATTTTACTTCAGTACCTTGAGCCTTGCCCAGAGCCCAATTAAATCAATAGGAGTCCTTCAATTGACTTCAGTGGGCATTAGATCAGACCCTTAAAAGTAACACCTACTTCTGTCAAAGTGTTTTTATCTGCTATTGTTACAATAACACAACTAATATTACTAGTGCCCCTAAGCATTACTATAAATGACAGATAGAATATGATAATTATTTTTCTTTAATTTTTGTTTGCTTACTTTGTGCATTTGAAAGCACTTTGTATATAGTTAGTTTCAACCTTTTTCCAGGGTTTGATCCTGAACACACTTACACACGAGCAACTTTAACCCCACTGAACATTATTCATATGTCTATGTATTTACATAACTAGGTCCTTCGTCAGTTTCCCTTCTTTGTATGTGTGTGTTTGTTTTAAAATATAGCAGCAGGGTAGAGGATTTTTTTTAAAAATATGGGAAATATAATTTTGCAACCATGAAAACTGGCTGGGGAATTCATCAATTTTATCTCTTTTTTTTAACTAATTAATCACTTAATTCAAGTGATTGAGTCTCTTGAAAGAGACTATCAAACTGTTTTATGTCCAAAATTTTCATTTGCTTTGGGGAAAATAAAAACACTTAATACTATCTAAGTCTTTTACAAAAGAAAACTTTTTAAAAATCTGACAATATATTTTCCTAATCTAATTGGATTCCAGACAATAGAGTTAACAATAAGATTTTTTTAATTAAAAATAACAGATGGTATATTGAACTGGCTTTTTTAAAAAATCACCAAATTATTACATATAAAAGTTAACTATTGTAGGTTCAAAAGATATTCACCTGGTTAGACATAAGTGTAGCCACACAGTTATAGAAAGAATCAACTTTATCTGACTTTACACCCTCTAATGCCTCCTTTCTGGTGAAGAGATTGATAACTCTTGGATACCATGTGTTCAGTAATTTCTCTTCTGTTTTTGAACAGTTTAAAGAAACATCATTCTTCAGTGATTCACAATCAATTGGACCTTTCAAACTGTTTACCAGAAAAAGAAAAATGAAGGACTGATTTGAAAATTAAATTATACGATCTAACAGAACAACTGTGTAGAACTGGGATCTTAGTGTTGTACTATATCTACCAAACTATGCAGTCTATTCTTCCTTTAAAGAAAGGTAAGCCTAAGTGGCCCTCTTATGGTCAGATTGAAAAGCCCCAAAAACTAAAGAAGAACTGATACTGGGAACAGGATCAGCAACAAAGGTAAGGAAGATAAAACTGGATCTATCAACTACAAGACTGGAGAAAAATAACCAAATGTAAATAGTAAAGGGAACATGTAATAGTGGAAAATGAGGAAATGAGCACCGGTGAAGTTTCTCTACAGCTAGCAATCTTGCTAGAAGAGAATATATCAATTTCTTCAGGTAAAAATACAGGGAATCAATCCTACTATATGTCATGTCTTGGTCCACTGAAGTCAATGGGAATTTAGCCATTGAGTTCTACTGCTCATGCGCTGGCCCTAAGAGAATTAATGGGAGAACATACTTCCAATGTATTGATATTACTCATAATATACAAGCAGATGAACTATTTGTTCACAGCATAGAGTAGGAAAATTATGTTAAATGTTTTACAGTGTGATGTTTCCTACTTATAGGACCTTAAAGAACCAAACTAACACATTAAGCATTTCATTATTCATATATCAAATTAAAATAAATTGCAATTTCATAAAATTTTTATTGACTACAAAAACACTGCTCATATAGCCAACATTTATAATCTTTTAATTCAACAAAAGATATTTTACCTGACATTTGACAAGTCCACTATAAGTAATTTGGAAAATGTTGTGTAACCAATATCCAGTAAAATTTTCAGAGTAGGATGAAGAATGTGCAAGTTTGTGAGGATCTGACTTCTTGCTTGTATAAAACTGTTATGCCATGGTCTGGAAAAATCCAGACCTCTGAAAAAGTAAAGGCAACAAGTGGAGAGAACAAACAAAACAACATATTAAAGAACCTCAGTAAAATAGCCTCTAGATCTAAAAAGTGTGATTTTTAAAATAAAATAAATAAATTATACATACACACACACACACATACACACACTTATGCAGGCAAGGGTGTTATGCACATATCTTCAACATAATGTAGTGGAAGTTATGTAAATAAACTGTTCACTCATCCATGAGATAATACACTCTATTTCAGATCAACTGGTTTTACCACAGGTTCACCATCATAAACTGTGATTTCATCAGATATTATTAACTCAGAAGGGTCAGACTGGATTAGTATTTGGGTGAGAGATGCAAGTGCTGGTTATTCAGCAAATGGCACTCTTGCTTCTAAATAAATATACCAACATAATGTAATAGTGGGGACTCTGCTGCCATAATTGCCATCTTTCAGATCAAATTCAAAACCAAGTTCCAGACTACAAGTGGTCATTAAAATTCCCACTACACTTTTCAAAAGAGTATTTGTATGAACCCTGACGTCCTAGTCAAATTCCAAATTAGGGAGTTATATTCTACCTAAATCTCCCTACAGTTTCAACTAGGTATGATATTCTTCACTTCCTGTCCTAGGGCTGGATCCCACACCACTGAAGTCAGCGAAAGCTTTGCCATCGACTTCAATGTTTGCAGGATGAGGCAGCCAAAGTGTAATGAAAGTGTTGCTGTCTCCCATTGAAAAGCCGCATTTCATTCTAGAGGTGGCTACATTTCAGTTGTGGGCAACATGTTCTTTATGATTTGCATAATCAGGGCCCGATTCTGATATCCTTATTCATATTGAATAACACCTTACTTCATTAGTCCCATTGACTTCAAATAGAACTACTCTTGAAGAAGGGTGATGCTCAGTGTGAGCAAGGGTGCCAAAATGTGCCCCGTAGTAAAAATTTTTAAAGAATTAATGATTCATTTGGATGTAAACTGCTATATAAGAACAAGGACCTGATTACTGCTGAATTGCAGAATCAACACTAGGGGCCCAGTTATCCCATTATTGTGTTTATACATCTCAGTAAGAGTAGGGTGACCAGACAGCAAGTGTGAAAAATTGGGACAGGGGGAGAGGGGTAATAGGAGCCTATATAAGAAAAAGACCCCAAAATCGGGACTGTCCCTATAAAATCGGGACATCTGGTCACCCTAAATAAGAGTCACTCAAATGTAACTGAAAGGGTGATTCGGCTACTTCTTAACTTAATTTACTCACAAAGGCGATACTGGTAATGGTCCTTCCTTTTCATCTTCAAGTCCTTTTACATCAGGTTTCACAAGAACACTTCGCACTAGAATGCATTTATAAATATGTAACCATTAGAAGGAAATTCAACTCTCTTTAATCTCCACAAAAGGAAACTGGCTGGTATTTTCTCTGTCTTTCCCTGGAGAGGACCAAGACTCTGGTATGATAGAGATTTAACTATCACTCAAATCTTCAGAATATTTTCCCCCACAAAGGTCCCTGATGAGGCCATTTTAAAAGTTTGTATTGTCAAGTATGTTTTGCGGAAAACTGATATTAAATAAGGAATCTCCTTTCCTATCAGACTGTCCTTTAATCTTCATAAGGTTTTGGATAAACTAGTGCTTAACATGTAAAATAATTAGAACACTTAAAAAAACTTCCACTGGAGTGTATGTGACAGGGCACTCTGCTGCCATAAGTGCTGTCTTGTTCATATCAAATTCTAAACCAAGTTCCAGACTATAAGTGGTCATTAAAGTTCCCACTTTTCAAAAGAGCATTGGTAGTAGTAGGGACACTATGAACATGCCGGCAACATTTTAAATGAAAAGAATAACCCAACCTATTATTTTTAAATATTAGCCACAAAAATATCGGGTATAAAATTTTAATCACAAATACTTTTGCAGTTTTCAGAAACCTTTAGTGTGTAAAAAAATTATGGAAGCTTTAGATTAAAAAAAATCTAGTTTTAAAATTCCATTTTAAAATCTTTTGAAAACAAGTTTCAGAAATGTCTATGAAAAAACATTTCCAACAATATTCAGTTCCAGTTTTAAGCACCTCACTTTATAACTTGCAAAATAAAAGAAAGTAAGAAGGGCATTTGTCATCTGGTTCATCTTCACCCTACCATGATGTTGTTTATAATGTTTGCTTTAATAACAGTAGAAAGTAGAAGAACATTAATTCAAACATAATTATTATATTATTTGTAAAAAAACAACAAGGAGTCTGGTGGCACCTTAAAGACTAACAGATTTATTTGGGCATAAACTTTCGTGGGTAAAAACCTCACTTAAGAAATCAAGCGTATATATAGTGCCCATTAAGCTAGGCACTATAAACACACACAACAAAAAGACAGTTCCTTACAATCTATATTATGAGAGAAAACAGGCAGGACAAACAAGCAGATGGGGGAGCAGCACAAAGTAACAGTGAGACAATTTTGATTACACCAGCTGCCTAGCTGTTATCAATTATTTTGTAGGCAACATGACAAAGGTTAAGTTTTCAGGAGAGATTTGAAGGATAACACAGTTTCTTTGCAGATTTTTACCAGGAGCTTGCCCATGCATAAGAACTAACATGGAAAAAAAAGGATGAGGGCGCTTGTGAGAAAATATGACTAATGAACAATATCCCTGAAATAGAAGAGGCAAGAAAAGAGGGCTCTCTAACATAAAAAATGATGGGTAAGGCAGAGATAAGCCACAAAGATTGTGTCTTCAGTAGGAAAATAGATATGTTCTTAACTCAAGTAAAATAACTGAAATTATTTAATCCAAGGTAACACCCAAGCAAAGACAAGACAGTTTATAGTCTTCACATGAGTAAGCAGCATGAGTTAAAGACTAGATGCCTCCATAACTCGGCCTGCTAACTAACTCAGGTGAAAAATACAAACTGCTTTGTCTTCACTATGATATTACTTCAAGTTAGTTAACTCGAGTTAAGGACATCCCTTTTTCCCCCCGGTGATGATTTTCTGCAGCACCATTTTGAATGGATTATAACATGTACATATTCATACATTAATATTAATATAATGAAGCTTGTAGCTCTTACCCACACATCTCTTCATGCTCATTTCAAAATCCTTTGTTACTTCATCTAAAAGCTCTTCAACCAGTAACTCTCTGTCCTTGCCTTCCATGAGGGACTGAGGCACCAGAGTGAGCATGGAGGTCAGCCATTGCTGCTGAATAGGAACTACTGGATTACTTTCCACACACTTCTTCATAAAGAGATAGTTGGTCTGAAAGGACAGTAATATCATAATCATTAATCCTCTAAACCAGACTTTCATCAGTAGAGTCAGCGTATCAGTGGGATTATCTTGTCAAATTAATAACTAGTACACTGAAGGCTGTTCCAAGACAGGTAAAAAAAATTTGCCTGCCCCATTACTCACAGATGGTGTATTGTTCTCTTTCTTGCCTTAGTTTCTGCTAATGCTTGTGGAGCACACCTTTGTGACTTTGATAACAAAATATATTGTCTAAGGCTGATATTAAAGCAGCTCAATTAATCATTTACCTGGCACAGCAGACTAATGAGGTATGAGCTGGTGCTTCTCGGTGATGGGTTTGTTACCACCCACATTAAGATCTGAACACCTATGGATCTTAGACATTGACACTTACTTGACAGAGGAAGTGTATGTAACACACTGGCTAAGTAGGTGTGATCAAGCCTCTTTCTAGTTTCGGACAGATGCTGGACTGTAGATTTGGGTCTGAGAGCAGAGTGGCTCACAGAGATATGCCTTGTCTTAAGAATAAGAAGTTATCCGCTCCATGATTTGCACATGTATGTACACACATACACATGAATTTTCTCCTTAAAAACCAGGGCACAACCTCCATGATTCCCAAACCCTTTCATTTCCCAGGGGCTAGAATGTACCCTATGGCCTCAATTCAAAGCCCACTGATGTCAATAGAAGTCCTTCCATTGGCTTTAATGAGCTACTCTCTTTCTGAAATATACAGTACTTTCCCTCAACTCTATCAGGAAATGATTATTCCTATTTTGCCTCTAAAGCCACTGTGACACTAGTAAACCAAGTGCCAGCTCTGGCCAAAGCCATAGGCGTTAGCTAATAACTGACAAACTCATAGCTGAAAACCAAACCAGTTCACCTGTATGATAGTTTTGATCAGCATAGGTCTTATAAGAATGTATTTAGTATACAGACTCTCAAATGTTTGTAAATTGCTGCATGCACTAATCTCACTTGTAATGTCTGTATGCCAGGCTATAAGGAAATACGTAAGTTTTGCTTTATAACTTTTAAAATGTTTGCTCTGAATTTGTGAAAGGAGGCATGGGAATTGTCCCCCCACCCACTTGGGAGGTTTATCGAGATTAAACAGGCCATTACAGAACATTGTGCACAAAGGATTGGCTAATGGCCCTATCACACCATGGAAATGCTAGGTGCAAGGGAGTTCATCTCATAGACTGGAAAACTAAATGTAAAAGATAAAACAGGGCCACAAGAGAATTTTTCATCTCTTTCCTGTTTGAACTCTCACAAGGCCCGAGACTCTAAACTGAAGCAAGGGATCCCCCTGGATTATCACTGGGTTTGCCCTGAAAGACATTTTGAATTGACAAATGACTACAACTCTGTCACTCTTAACATTTAGATTGCAACTCATTTGTGTGTATGTGTGTGCTTGCTTTAACCTGAGTGTAACCCCTTTGGGGTTTAGAGAGCATGGCCCCTTTAAATCTTTTTCCTAGGGGGGAAGGGGAGAGTGAGGGAAACTCCAGGGGGTGACTCTGAAGCTGAGAGGGCGAGAGGGGGCAGCCCGCAGAGGCCCTCGCAAAGTGAAGCAGCAGAGAACCTGCCTGAAGCCTGGGAAGAACAGGGCAGCCGATCGGGGACAGCCCAGGACAGGAGCCAGGAAGAGCACTGTGCCAGGGAGGAATCGCCCAAGGAGGACAGGCCGGAGCTGGACCCAGTATCACGGCTGCCCAGAGCTGTGAGTACTGGGGCTTGTGAGTCTGCATTGGGAACAAGGAGGGAGGTTGCTAGCTAGTTAAGTGGAGAGGTAGTCGCTCTGTGTGGCTTTGCAGAGAGCGGCAGAAGAGGACACCAGAGGGGTTTGTTGGGGGAAAGTTCACTGGCGCTGAAGATGACCAGGAGCACCCAAGACTCACCTATCAGACTGTGCTACCACGGGGCCCGTGGGGCCTTGGTTTGAATGCAACCCTGTTCTACTGCTCCCCCTATATTTCCCCTTGTTGTTTTTCTCCTCTCATCCCTCTGTAAATAAATATCTCCCTTTCTTATATCCAGTGTGTGTGTGTGTGTGTGTGTTTGGAACAGGTGCCCCTGGGGGGTTTGGAACAGGTGCCCCTGGGGTGGAAGGGATTTCTCCTGCTGCATTCCTGCGTGCGCCTTCTCTTCGCCAGAGCTGCCTGCAGAGCAGACTCCATCTTGGCCACGAGGGTGCTAAAGTTACACATAAATAACTCTCTCATTTCTTTTTCCTAGTTAATAAACCTTTAAATAGTTTAATCATATGATTGGCTACAGGCATGGTCTTTGGTGTAGGATCTCGGGTATCAATTGACCTGGAGTAAGTGACTGGTCATTTTAGGTGTAAGTCAGTGGTTTTAAAACTTTTTTTCTGGAGACCCAGTTGAAGACAATTGTTGATGCCTGTGACCCAACGGAGCTGGGGATGAGGGGTTTGGGGTATTGGAGGGGCTCAGGGCTGGGGCAGAAGGTTGGGGTACAGGAGTGAGGGCTGCGGGGTGGGTCCGGGAATGAGGGGTTCAGTGTGTGGGAGGAGGCTCTGGGCTAGGGCAGTGGTGCAGGAGGGGGTCAGGGTTCTGGGCTGGGGGTTCAGGCTCTGGGGTGGGGCCAGGGATGAGGGGTTTGGGGTGCAGGAAGGGCTCCGGGTTTGGGGGGGTCAGGGCTGGGGCAGAGGGTTTGGGTGCAGAAAGGGGTCAAGGCTTTGGGCTGGAGGTGCAGGCTCTGGGGTGGGGCCGGGGATGAGGGGTTTGAGGTGCAGGAAGGGGTTCCAGGTTTGGGGGACTCAGGGCTAGGGTAGGGGACTGGGGCGCGGGGTTGGGGTGTGGACTTACCTCCGGTGGCTCCTGGTCAGCTTCCTGCCTGTCCTAGCACTGCAAACCGCGCTGCGCCCCATAAGCAGCCAGCAGCATGTCTGGCTCCTAGGCGGAGGCGCGCAAGCGGCTTCGCGCAACTCTCACCCGCAGGCACCACCACCACCCCCAGTCCCCATTGGCTGGGAACTGGTGCTTCGGGTGGGGGCAGCACACGGGGCCCCGTGGCCCCCCTGCCTAAAAGCCAGACCCGTTGCTGGCTGCTTCTGGGGCACAGCATGGTGTCGGAAAAGGTAGGCACTAGCCTGCCTTAGCTGGGCAGCACCGCCGACGGGACTTTTAAGTCCCGGTCGGCAGTGCTGACCATAGCAAAGCGACCCAGTGCCTTATATGCTGCGACCCAGTACTGGATCTTGACCCAGGTTTGAAAAACACTGGTGTAAGTGACCATTTATCACTTAGTCCAGCTTGCCTGGGTAGCAAGATAGGCTCTCCAGTCTAAGGGGACTGTCTGTGACTCAATGGTAAGACTGTTATAGTGATCCAGGAGTTCACATTTGTTACTTGGGTTGGTGAAATCTAATTGTAGAACATACCACCAGTTTGGGGTGTCTATCCCGTTTTTAGCAGTTTGCCCTGAGGTAGGCACTCACGGCCATGAGCCACTCCAGACAGCATGACAGCCACATCTTCCAAAAGGCAACTGTTAGGCTTGGTCTACACTTACCCCCCAATTCGAACTAAGGTACGCAACTTCAGCTACGTGAATAACGTAGCTGAAGTTCGAAGTACCTTAGTTCGAACTTACCTCGGTCCACACGCAGCAGGCAGGCTCCCCCGTCGACGCCGCGGTTCCCCCGTCGACGCCGCAGTACTCCTCTCGTCTAGCTGGAGTACCGCAGTCGACGGCGATCACTTCCTGGTTCGACTTATCGCGTCCAGACAAGACGCGATAAGTCGAACCCAAAACTTCGATTCCCAGCCGCCGAACTAGCGGCTGGGTGTAGACATACCCTTAGAAACTGGCCTAATTTAACACTATTAATTCCTCTCACACATGCAATTTCTGTATTACTTCAGCACAGGAATCATGCAGTCTCTCTTGTGAGAAAAGTAGAATAGTAAACAATTTAACTCACTCTTCGTTTTTTTTGTTCACTGTTCATCTGTAAAAATAAAATGAAAACATAACAAAAACAAGTCACATATCAAAGTAAGAGTGTAAACAATGATAAGCCAAATCAGAAAACTAATACATTAATATAAATCTTGATTCTCAAGCTGAACAAATATTATTGCTACTTAAGAGCTCTACCCTACAAACATGCATGCATCTATATATTGACTTCAGTGGAACTACTCACATGATTTAATGCAGGATTGGGCCCTAATTTACTAAACATTTGCAGATAAGAGACTAAATACATCAACAAGAATCAAATATAACGTGATCAAAATTAAACATTACAGCTGAAAGGAATTAAAAACTCACAGTAGAAGGTAGTTCTGGCTCAGGAGGTGTGGGAACTCTCTGATACTTTTCTTCCATGGTTGCTTTATAATCTTTTAAAGCCCGGTCAATTCTGAAGTATAGTTTATAGTTGGAAACAGTGTTAAAAACTTTTACACAATATTTTAAAAATAACATAATACAGTCATTTTAAAGTGCTGCAAATTCCTTTTTCATATTTACCAACTATTCCAACTCTATAGAGTAAGACTCTCCAACTTGTTCTCTCTTCTCTTACATAGTGAGTATACACACACACACACACACACACACCGGACCCTCGCTAGAACGCGGGATTTGGGATCCATGCGCGGTACTGCGTTAACGTGAGGACTGCGTTATAGCGGGGACCGCGTTAAAATGAATTGCAATTAAGTAATTAAATTTGGGATCCATGCCCACGACCGCGTTATATGTGAATTCATGCTATATAGACGCGCGTTCTAGTGAGGGTCTGGTGTATATATATTCATTCTAAGTTGAACATGGTGAGTTAAACACCAGACTGATACCATGATTGATTTTTACTTCTACACTTTTCTTAAAGCATCTACAGTAGGTCCCAACCAACTGCGCTATGTCAATGACTGAGTGAAGTGAGGTTCCTGAAGAAGTCTAATTGTATTTTTTAAATATGTTAAGAAGCGAAAAACATGCTCTCCTTTCTTCTGCATGAATTTATAAATTGAAAAACAAATAACTAAAATAATTAAATGGCCATTAGAAGAGTTTAGATGACTGATGTTGGCCTGTCATGTTGACCTTAGCAATCAAAACATTGCACCCCATTCTGGTTAATGTGAGTATACTGTACATTAACAAGTGAACATATATATGCAGGTTTCAGAGTGGTAGCCATGTTAGTCTGTATCAGAAAAAACAATGAGGAGTCCTTGTGGCACCTTAGAGACTAACAAATTTATTTGGGCATAAGCTTTCATGGGCTAGAACCCACTTCATCAGATGCACGGAGTGGAAAATACAGGAGCAGGTATAAATACAAGAAAAGATGGGAGTTGCCTTACCAAGTGTGAGATCAGTATAACGAGACAATTCAATTAACAGTAGGATACCAATGGAGGAAAAATAACTTTTGTAGTGGTAATGAGAGTGGCCCACTTCGAACAGTTGACAAGAAGGTGTGAGTAACAGTAGCGGGAAATTAGTATTGGGGAAATTAAGTTTAGGTTTTGTAATGACCCAACCACTCCCAGTCTTTATTCCGGCCTAATTTGATGGTGTCCAGTTTGCAAATTAATTCCAGTTCTGCAGTTTCACATTGGAGTCTGTTTTTGAAGTTTTTTTGTTGAAGAATTGCCACTTTTATGTCTGTTATTGAGTGACCAGGGAGATTGAAGTGTTCTCCTACTGGTTTTTGAATGGTTTTTGAATCAGGGGATCATTCACCTGCACATCTATCATCACCTGCACATATGCCATCATGTGCCAGCAATGCCCCTCTGCCATGTACACTGGCCAAACCAGACAGTCTCTACACAAGAATAAATGGACACAAATCTGACATCAGGAATTATAACATTCAAAAACCAGTGAGTTGGCACAGTGAGTTTGTTAGCAGTAGACATATGGTACAGGAGACATGTCCTATTAGAACAATCCAAGAAAAATAGTCAATCACTATTAGACTCACTGGCAATAAGTTTGACATTAAAATTGCATTTTAATATTTCCACCTAATGTATTCTTTGTTTGATTAATGTTGCATCATACTGTATTCAACATCAAAAGTGCATTTTTCTTAATTCTCATGTATTGGTATCACATTATAATTGGCCATCTAGTTTACAAATTAAAAGTCAAAATAGCAATAACATATTTGATTACAGTTAGCAAGCCCATTCTTAACATACATAACAGAACAAGGTCATTTTAGAGACTATATGAAATGTTAGAAATAAACCTGTCTTCCACATTTTAAATTTAAAATATTTTATTTGACATTTATAAGTGTATCTATCAAAATTTCTAAATATATGTACAATACTAAAAAAAAAATAAAAAATCACAATTTAGAAGAGACCATTTAAAAAAAAAATCACACTTCATCTGAAAATTATTCATCTATTATTGCTCAAGATTATTTAAAATTGAAAAAGATGAAAGAGGAAAAAACTAATTGTTGTTCATTCTTTCAGTTTCTTTACGTTAAGTATTTGACAGCTGTTTTACTGTTTCCCTGTGTAGGGCTTTCACAAATCAAAAAGGGAAAAATCATTTTACAAAGTAGAAAACATGATTATAAAATCCACAAACATTGGCAAGGGGACTCAGGGACAGATGCAGTAACTGAAACTATTTTGAATTTCTTTTTAAAACTGACCAAGTTTCAGGTTTATAGTGCCCCTTTAAACAAATCAAAGGTATCATCTTCTCTTTCTCAACAGTACATTTACGCTTAACAAGAGTGGAATTAATGCTATTTTAAAGCTATTCACACAGTGTACAGTCTAAGGATAGGTATCAATATTTAAGCAGAACTCTCCACTGATGGCATGATTATGAAATTCTCTTGTAACACAGCTGCAAATAATGTATCTTAGGCCATCAATGACACTAAATATGTGAGGATCATAACTGACCTTATTTAAGGAGAATCAATTTAACAAGACAATTTAATATCATACTTCAAGAGAACCTTCTCAGCCTATCAGAATGCATGTCAGCAGTCATTTTATTGTATAATAAATTACCAGTGTGACATAGTTAACATTCCGAGCATTCCAAGTGGCCTCACTCTGCCACTACAGATATTAATGGAAGATCTGGATTTGGCTTCAGATGTTAAGAACTAAAAATGCAGGGGTTTAATTTTGTATTTGTTAAGCTTGTATTGTGATAGACTGAAAGACATGCAGGGCAGGTTATCTTGCTCTCTGCTTGTAAAGCATCATGTAAATGTATGGCTTTGTATAACTGATTTTATAGTTATTAATAAAAATACCATTGCCTCTTTTCCTCAGTACTAATCCAATTCCTTGTGCTAAACTACTCTTAGAGCAGGTCTACACTAACCCCCCAAGTCGAACTAAGGTACACAACTTCAGCTACGTGAATAACGTAGCTGAAGTTCGAAGTACCTTAGTTCGAACTTACCTCGGTCCACACGCGGCAGGCAGGCTCCCCCGTCGACTCCGCGGTACTCCTCTCGCCGAGCAGGAGTACCTCAGTCGACGGCGAGCACTTCCGGGTTCAACTTATCGCGTCCAGACAAGACGCGATAAGTCGAACCCAGAAGTTCGATCGCTCGCCGCCGAACTACCGGGTAAGTGTAGACCTACCCTCAGGCCTTGATCCTGCAATCTGGCCTTACACCAGTGATTAGCTCCACTGAAGTCAATAGGACTCTGAACTAATGCAGGAATTCCCCCTGCATGGACCTTGTAAAATCCAGGCCTTATTTTATCTATTTAGGAATTGAATTATTTCCAAAGAAAACAAAGGGGGGGGGGAGATATTTCTTAACTATAGTCTGCGTAAAAAGAAAAATGTTTCGAAGTGTGAACATGTACGCGCATGCAGTGCACAAAGATACTGCATGACTCTTCCTTTTAAGAGAGATGCATTAGGGTTATCCATGCAACTGAGTACCATCACTACAT
Source organism: Emys orbicularis (assembly GCF_028017835.1). NCBI lineage: Eukaryota > Metazoa > Chordata > Testudines > Emydidae > Emys > Emys orbicularis. The sequence goes on from NC_088689.1 coordinate 106,685,156, forward strand.
TTCACCAACATGGCTCCAATCCTACAAAGACTTACACAGGTGCTTAACTTTAAACATTGAATTGACATCAATGGGACTCACATGCTAAGTACACCTCTACCCCGATATAACACGACCCGATATAACACGAATTCGGATATAACGTGGTAAAGCAGCACTTCGGGGGGGGGGGGCTGTGCACTCCGGCAGATCAAAGCAAGTTCGATATAATGTGGTTTCACCTATAACGCAGTAAGATTTTTTTGGCTCCCGAGGACAGCGTTATATCGGGGTAGAGGCTGTAAATTAAGCATGTGCTAAAGCCTTTGCTAGATTGGGGCCTTAGTCTCCATTCAATCATCTTGAGGCCATTATGTACTTTGTCTATGCTTCTTAACCCTATAGATTTAGGTTAGATTGCTTCCTTTGCACTGCTTTATCTTTGATTAAGCAAGCAAACACACACACTTTCAATGCCAACACTACTCCCAGGGTAACCTGACAGGTGCGTTCTTAGCCCACATAATTCTTGCATTTATACCAACAGAGCAATCATCCTTAAAAACTTGCAGAAAAAGAAATATAGTAATTTAAAAGATAGTTGCAATTAATAATTTTCAAAAAAAACTTAGCAATAGATTTCCATGTTAATTTAGTTACCAGTCAGACCTACAAAAATTACATGAAATTACCCTTTCTAATGTTTTTGTAAATGCTTTTTCATACACAGGACTTGTAAAGCATTATTTGTGTATAATATTAGTGTATGTAAATCTATGAATAGGGCTCCGTGTCTGTCACGGAGGTCGCAGAAGTCACAGATTCCATGACTTTCCGTGACCTCCATGACTTCTGCAGCGGCCAATGTGGCTGACCCCAGGGCCAGCTGCTCAGGTAGCGCTGGGGCCAGCCACACTGGCTGCTGTTGGAGCAGCAGTGCAGCCAGCCACACCGGCCGCTGCTGGAGTGGCCCTGAGGACTACCCGAGCAGCAGCCGCTGCAACTGGCCCCAGGGATCGCCCGAGCAGCGGCCAGTGCGGCTGGCCCCGGGGACTGCCCGAGCAGTGATCCTTGGGGCAGCCATAGCAGCCGCTGTCTGCGGCCCCCAGCAGCGGTCCCAGGGCTGCTGGAGCAGCAGAGGTCAGCAGTACCTGGCAGCAGTCCTGGGGCACCGGAGCAGCTGCCAGTCAGCAGCAGCCCCCGGCAGCTAGTGCCGCGGACCCCTCCTTAGCAATACCCTCCCTAGCAGCGACCCCTCCCCCCAAGATTTAGTCTGGGGTATTTACAGTATAAGTAATGGACAGGTCATAGGTGATAAATTTTTGTTTATTGCCTGTGACCTGTCCATGACTTTTATTAAAAATACCCGTGACTAAATCATAGCCTTATCTATGAACCACCACAACAGGTGCACTCCTTTGGGACAATGCAAATCACTAAACCCAGAACAAAACATGCAAGAGCTGGGGCCAGAGCTTTCTCTATTGCGGGGACCCAACTACAGAACAATCTTCTAGAGGAGTTCAGGTGAATCCAGAGTCTAGCCATCTTTAGTTAACATTGCAAAGCCTTCTTTTTTGAGAAAACCTTTCCATCATAACTGACACTCATTCCCAATCCTCCCCCTTCACAAAGAAAACCCCTAAAGCTACCCCAGAGTTTTGATCCTGTAAAGGGGAAAGTATCAGAGAGACTCCATGAAGTCCATTAGGGATCTTGCTATTGATTTTACATGGAAGACACTTTGATGATAATGGGTGGCAGCATAAAACTCTAAGAAAGAAAAAAAGATTGTTAAAACCTCTCAGTTGCCTAGGAATGCAGTGACCCTTTAATCTGAATCTGAACATCACTTATTGGTTGAATTATATGAAACTCACACTATCTGATTAAGCGTCTTTTGCTGTTCCTTGAATCTTCGGTATTTCAATAGTTTATTGTGTGATGATGACACACCAGCTGTCGATGGCATAGGTAAAACTATAGGTGGCAAATGATTGTTCCAAGCCTCTTTATCAGTGGGTGGTGTCAATCTATTTGACAACGACATCTAAATGCATAATAAAACAAGAAAAATTTAATAGATTACTATATTAAATTATACTTGGATGAGAAATAGAATGGGTTAGTCACAATAATTTCCATGATCTAGACACCAAAGCAACACAGGCTTCTACAATGGAAAGATAGGTGCCGACTCCGTGGGTGCTCCAAGGCTGGAGCACCCATGGAAAAAAATTAGCAGGTGCTTAGCACTCACCAGCAGCCAAGCACCCTCCCCACCCCCCGTGCCTCCCGCCCACCGACGGCCCTGCCGATCAACTCCTCCCACTCCTTCCCAGAGCCTCCCACCCGCCGTGAATCAGCTGTTCCGTGGCAGGCAGGAGGTGCTGGGAGGAAGGGAGGGGAGCAGGGACGGGGAGTACTTGGGGGAGGGGGTGGAGTGGGGAGGGAAGAGGAGTAGCGGGGGCATGGCAGGGCCTTGGGGAAAGGGGTGGAGTTGGGGCAGGGCCTGTGGCTGAGCAAGAGTTGAGCACCCCCAGGGAAAACTGGAAGCCGATGCCTGTGAATGGAAAAACACTATACTGTATGTACTTAAAGTACAAAGGGATATTTAGGGTTCTATTCAGTCCTTGGTTCATACAAAAGAAAATAACTGGAAATGGTGAACGTGACTCTAAATGGTACATGAACAACTTGACTTATACTGTTCTTTTTGTCTCAACTGATCTGTAAGTGAAAATCTTGGTTTTGGGCAAGGGTTCCAGATAAAGGCTTCTGGTAAATATGGTAGACCTGCCTCATCTCTGGCTTTTACTGGTGGCCCCGCTTTTCATTCTGTGCTTCAGGTTTCCAACCTGTCAGCTACATCTCTGGATTTTCATGACTGGGCATCAACATTTTTTTTTTTCACTGTCTCCTGAATAGGCAGAGTGATGCTGGTAAACTAGGTCAAATCAGGGCCACAGCCCAGTTCACTTGTGTGTTAGTATCAAAAGCAACTGTTAGATGTAAGAATGTATTCAGGCCAATTTACTTGCTATTAGGATAGATCAAAGTAATTGCTGAATGTATACAGGTGTATTCAGATGTTTAAACTTCATGAAAACTAATGGGTCGTTACTGTATTCTTCTTGGTTATCTATTCCTGTTATAACGTAACAGCAAACATTTACTGTAACTAAATTACCTATCAAAGAAATCTTGTGAAATGCTAATGAAGAACATAAGGACTTTAACAGAAAATGCTAATTTCAAAGAAAATGATCATTCTGTGTGATGATCCAGGGCAAGACTCTGAATGCATTCCTCACTATCAGTCATCAAAGAAAAAGCCCATGTGGGTACAGACACTGTCAGCTGGCTTACAGTGTAAAGGGGCTGTAAATATGAATTAATGAAAAAATCCTTAATCTCTGGACTGCTAGGATTCTAACAGGGCAGAAAAACTGAACAAGAAGACAGAGATCCCCAGAATTAATCTGGGTTCAGAGTAGCAGCCGTGTTAGTCTGTATCTGCAAAAAGAACAGGAGTACTTGTGGTAACTTAGGCCTGGTCTACACTAACCCCCCCAATTCGAACTAAGGTACGCAACTTCAGCTACGTGAATAACATAGCTGAAGTCGACGTACCTTAGTTCGAACTTACCGCGGTCCAGACGCGGCAGGCAGGCTCCCCCGTCAACTCCGCGTACTCCTCGGGCCGAGCAGGATTACCGGAGTCGACGGCGAGCACTTCTGGGTTCGATTTATCGCGTCCAGACAAGACGCGATAAATCGAACCCAGAAGTTTGATTGCCTGCCGCCGAACCAGCGCGTAAGTATAGACAAGCCCTTAGAGACTAACAAATTTATTTGAGCATAAGCTTTCGTGGGCTACAGCCCCTTTTGGGAAATTGGCAGTTTATTAATCACGGCCACCATTTGGAATTACAAACTGTGATTTACCTGTAATTATATTTTACCTGCTTTAATCTCTCATTCTTTTTTCTTAGCTAACAAACCTATAGTTAGTTTGCTACAGAATTGGCTGCCAGTGTTGTTTTTGGTGTAAGATCGGGAGTACCAATTGATTTGGGGTAAGTGACTGGTGTTTTGGGACTGGGAGAAATCTGATATGGTGTTATTTGGTGCTCCTGCCATGGTCAGAAAACAGAAGGGATTTGTAAAGTTACTTGAAGATCAAATTGGCCGCCTGACAATCAAATTTCACTGTATCATCCATCAAGAAAACCTGTGTGCTAAAATTTCTAATTCAGAGCTTAATAATGTGATGAGTACAGTGGTGCGAATTGTGAATTTCCTTGTTGCTCGATCTGCTTTGACTCACAGACAGTTTCAAGCACTGCTAGAAGAGATGGACAGTGCTTATAACGACATTCCACTTCACAGCAACGTTTGGTGGCTAAGTTGTGGCAAGGTTTTGGTGCGCTTTGTAAACTGTTTTGATGCAATCAAGGCCTTTTTGTCGGAAAAAGGACAAAACTACCCTGAACTGGATGATGACAAATGGCTGTGTAAGCTCATGTTTCTAACTGACATCACCGCTCACCTAAACGAACTCAACCTCTGTCTCCAGGGTGCAGGGCAAACGGTTCTGGATCTTTATGAAGCCTGGAAAGCATTTGTTGTAAAACTAGCAGTTTTTTCCTCGGGATATTCGAACTTCTACTTTCCACTACTTCCAACACATAAAAGAGCTATCAGCATGTTGCACTGTCAGTGCGGATGAGATTGGAATGTACATGCAAGAACTGGAATCAGAATTTTCTGACAGATTTCAAGATTTCCAGAGATTTGGCCCAATTCTTTCTTTTCTAATTAAACCTGAAAAGTTCAACGAAAGCGACTTGGATTTGTCTGTATTTCAGTGGATGGGTGCTGAAGATTTCAAAATGCAGCTCATTCAGTTAAAAAGCTCAGAATCAGGGCTGGCTCTAGGTTTTTTGCCGCCCCAAGCAAAACAATTTTTGGCTGCCCCCCACCCCAGCTCTGGGCTCTCACACCCTCCCCCACCACCACCACCAGTGCCCTCCCCCACCCGCACCCCCTGCCACCCCAGCCCTGGGCTCCCCCCCACCAGTGCTGACTCCACCCGCTCCCCTCTCGCCTCCAGCCGGTCCGGCGCTGGCAGGGTCAGGGTAAGCAGTGGGGCTCCCGGGCCGCACCTCAGCCCAGGGTCCCTCCAGCCAGGGCTCCCATCTCCAGGACCGGCGGGACCCGGGAGGGCAGACCCGGGGAACCACCCCGGGAGGGGGCTGAGGAGCCGGGGCAGGGTAGCCCCAGAGGGAGCGGAGCCCTGGAGAGCGGGACGCAGGCCCCGCACGGCAGCGCCCCGCCCTCTATGGCCCCGCTGCTGCTTCTGCTTCTGGCTGCCCTGCCGCAGTCCCTGGACAGCTCGGGCCGCTTCGCCCAGCCCCGGCTGCAGCGCAGCCGCCGTGCGGCACCTGCCGGCAGCTCCCTGTGGCACCTGCCGGCAGCTCCCTGTGCCCTGCGGGGCGGCCCCCAGCCCAAGTGTCCCCCGCTCTGAGCCTGCCCGGCCCAGCCACGAGGTGCGGGCGCTGCTCCCCCATGGCGTGAACCACAGCGGCCCCAGGGCGTCCCCCACGCATGACGCGGCGCTGCTGCCAGGGCCAGTTCTAGGCTTTTGCCGCCCGAAGCAACAACAACAACAAAAAAAGATGGCCGCAATGCCACCCCTGAAAATGTGGCGCCCCAAGCACGTGCTTGGTTTGCTGGTGCCTAGAGCCGGCCCTGCTCAGAATTGTGGGCATCAAAGTTTGGAGATCTGCACAGTGCACTTGAAACTACTGAGAGAGATCCTGGGGCCTGTATTCTGACCTGCTGGATGTCCCTGCCAGTGAAATTTAACTGTTTGAAGAAAATTGCATTTGCAATGCTTTCAGCATTTGAATCCACATACCTGTGTGAACAGGTATTTTCACACATGAAATCTGTCCTCTGTCCCTCTCGGAGCCAGTTAACAACTGATCACTCAGAAGCCTGTGTGCAGCTTAAAGTATCCAAATACGTGCCAGACATTGGAAAACTCAGCAAGGAAAAGCAAGGCCAAGGATCACACCAAACTGATAAGATCTGCATTTTAATTTAATTTTAAATGAAGCTTCTTAAACATTTTAAAAACCTTATTTACTTTACATACAACAATAGTTTAGTTATATAATATAGAATTAATGAGAGAGACCTTCTAAAAACGTTAAAATATATTACTGGCATGCACAACCTTAAATTAGAGTGAATAAATGAAGACTTGGCACACCACTTCTGAAAGGTTGCCGACCCCTGGTCTAAAAGATACCATCAGAGATGCTTAGTTTTGCAGTTCTCAAACTGTGGATTTTTGTCTCCAGAAATTGTAGTGAAACATGCTGTGCTGGCAAACCACACACGTGTTTATTACATTTACTCCTGGCTTATTCTCAAGGTAAGCAATGCAAGGTAAAACTATGCTCAGGTTATTGATTAAGCATAGACTAGGCAATAGCTCACGTAGTCCCCTTGAATAGTTCACGTAGCCCCTTCACCAATCATGATTTATTGCACAAGGGGAGATGGCTATGGGTGAACCAATCAATATGTTACAAGTAACTATGATCTCATGCCTTTTGCTCTAATTACTGATAAAAACCCCAGCTCAAGAGAGCTTGGGACGCCTGCTTGACAAACCTCTTGACTCCGCGTCTCCTTGATCCCAACATCTGGTGACCCCGACGTGATACACCGGATCCCGAGGACCCCTGCTCATCCGACTGGAATAGTCTAGGTGCACCCGCTGGAAACAGCCACTCGTGAGTATGGGGGGTGATTTATCAGTGCCACAAAAGGCTCATGCTAAGGAATTATTTAAGCTCATTGAGGGGAGCGGTTGCCCAGCGGTTACGCTGCGGCATGTAGAGGATTTTGTTAAGGAAATAGAATGTCAATGCCCCTGGTACCCCGAAGAGGGGTCCCTGCAGCAAGAAGATTGGCAAAAAATAGGAACACAGCTCTTTGAGAAACCGAGAGCAGCAGTGCAGCACCTGCTCATGTGGCAGCGCTGTACTGAGGCAGTGGGAAAACTGGGGCTACAGGCGTCTCTCACTGCCGCCCCGCTTCTCACGCTGACGACACCGCCTCCGTACCCGCGGGTGCTACCACCAGCGCCTGCGGTGTCGGATACGGGGCAGCGGCCCTCGGATCCCCCCATTGATAAAGGAACTGATCAGCCTTGTTTCCGGGGGAATCGTGGGGGCTGCGTCCGGGCGGCGGTTGCGTTGGCGCGTGAGACAGGGGAATTGAGTTTGGAGGAAGAACATCAGTGGGAGGGGGAGTTGCCCATGCTAATGCCTATAACGGCAGAAGTCGATGCACAGGGCAATGCCGCCAGACAGTGGACGGCGCTACCGTATACAGTACTGAGGGAGGTGAGAAAAGCTATCACGGAGACAGGCATCAGGTCTAATTTCGTGACAGGCATCTTAGAAGGAATTGGAAATGGCTACACAATGGCTCCACAAGATTGGAAAGACTTATTTCGTATGGTGCTGACCCCCGCCCAGTATATGGTGTGGGATAGTGAGTTCAGGTTAGCTGCTGTAGGTTACTCAACCCCAGCTGCCATACCCGACCAGATTTATGGAGCAGGCCAATTTAGCACTATAGAGAGACAGTTGGAGTTAGACCCAGACACATATATTCGTACTAAACTTAGTGTTATGAGAGCTTTCAGAAGGGTTCCTGTAAGTGGGAAACCGACTAGGTCTTTCACAGCCACCCGGCAGCAGCCTACAGAGCCGTATCCGCAGTTCATAGATAGGCTCAAGGAAGCAGTACAGCGGCAGATCGATAACGAGGAGGCACAGACAGAGCTTTTACGGCGACTGGCTTATGAGCAGGCTAATGCTGATTGCAAAAAGGTACTGCAATCTATAATACATCGCCCCTCGTACACTTTAGCGGACATGATTCAGGCTTGCGCTGATGTCGGTAGTCAAACCCATGCTATGGCTCTTTTGGCGGGGGCTATAAGACAAGGTAATAAACCAGCAGGAAATTGTTTTAATTGCAAAAAACCGGGACACTTTAAAAGCCAGTGTAGGGCACCCGGGGGAGGAGCACATAAAGGAAGACCCCAGGAAGGGGGTAGGCCCTCCAAAAAATGTCCTAAATGCAACAAGGGGTATCATTGGGCAAATCAATGTCGATCAGGACTAGGGCAGGGAAACCAGTAATCGGGCCCTCCCCGGGCCCCGGAAAAACAACGGGGGCGGAAGAATTGACTAGGGCACAACCGGCAACGACCGGCAGTGCTGGAATAGACTTGTATAATCAAGAAGAAAAATCCTCATTCTTACCGGGGGAAGTTCTTTTAATGCCTACTCAACTGAAAGGGCCCCTTCCTGAAGGGACGGTGGGCATTATACTCCCTCGGTCATCAGCAAGTAAACAAGGAATTATGGTAGTTCCAGGAGTGATTGATGCTGATTATCAGGGAAAAATATATGTTCAGTATTGGAGTCACCTGCCTTTTACTTTAAGACAAGGGGACTCCTGGGCACAGATAATACTGTTGCCATATGAGCTCCCTGGAGAAAAATCACAGGTAACACGCACAGGAGGATTCGGATCCACCCGTACTGAAGGCAACAGCGATTCTTCCTTTCACCCACAGGTGGCAGCATTGGTACACCGAATATCCCTGCAAAAACCTCAACGTAAGTATACACTCCAAGGTAAGTGGCTGACCGGTTTGTTGGACACAGGGGCGGATGTTTCTGTCATAGCTGAAAAGGATTGGGAGCCTACATGGCCTTCTGAGCTAGCCCCTGCGGTATTCGGGGTAGGAGGAAGCCAAGCATCTCAAAAGAGCTCTCAATGGTTACCAGTAAAATCCCAGGAACAAGGCCCCATAATAGCATATATTCAACCCTGCATATTGCCTTTACAGTTTAACATTTGGGGAAGAGATTTGTTAGAACAGATAGGGGCAAAACTGGTTTTGGAAGATGAGTAAGCCTCAGGCTCTTCCGTTACAGTGGAAAACTGATAAGCCAGTCTGGGTAGAACAATGGCCATTACCTAAAGAGAAATTAGAAGCTTTGCAGCAATTAGTTGAGCAACAATTAAAAGATAAACACATTGAGCATACTACAAGCCCGTACAATACTCCTGTTTTTGTAATTAAGAAAAAATCAGGAAAATGGAGGCTCCTTCATGATTTGCGTGAAATTAATAAAATACTAGAACCAATGGGCCCCCTGCAGTGTGGCCTCCCCAATCCAAATTTAATCCCATATGACTACCAGGTAGCAATAATTGATTTAAAGGATTGTTTCTTTACGATACCATTACAGGAAAAGGATAAAAAATATTTTGCATTCACAGTGCCAGTCCTAAACAATGCCCAACCCACAACACGTTATCATTGGAAAGTGTTACCCCAGGGCATGTTAAATAGCCCTACCATGTGTCAGTATTTTGTAAACACTGCTCTTCAACCTTTCAGAAATAAGTTCAAAAAGCTACTTGTTTACCATTATATGGATGATATCTTAATAGCCGGTAGGCCCCTACCCACCACATGGAAAAGTGAGTTAACGGATATCTTAAGTCAATCGGGTCTGGTAGTAGCCCCGGAAAAAATACAGGAAGCCGAACCTTTTCAATATTTAGGTCATAAAATGCTTGCAGCATACTCCATGCCCATACTTCCAAAACTTACCTTGCCAAAAAAATTAACATATGTAGTGCTACAGCAAATTCTGGGATCCATAAATTGGATAAGACCGTATTACAAGATTCCCACATCTATGCTGACTCCACTGTTTAATGCCCTAAAATTAGGAAAGCAACCAGGAGATATAATATCACTGACAAACGAACAACAGGAGGTAGTGCATAAGGTCAACGAAGCCATGGCAGAAAGGTGGGTAGATAGAGCAGTACCTAATGTGCCCCCGTCCTTAATCATTCTTGGGGACATTAAGCAATTCATGGGGGCATTACTTCAACATACAAATGAAAGAGAATTTATTCTCGAGTGGATGTATTTACCACACACACACAAAAACACACTCGTCCCATTGTCTGGAATGATTGCTCAATTAATCACTAAAGGACGCAATCGAGCATTAAACTTGTTTGCCATGGATTTAGTAAACATTATTATACCCATCCCCATCGCCACCTGGGAAGTTGCATGCATGCACTCGGAGGAGGTGCAAATAGCACTAGCCAATTATGTTGGGTGCGTAACTTACCATACTCCAAAGGATCCTCGTCTCCAAGTTGCTCAACATATTCCACTGAAAGTATTCTACTTGGTATCTCCCGTTCCCATAAAAGAAGCTCTTACCATTTTCACCGATGGTGGCCCCTCCAGAGGGGTGGTCGCTTGGAAAAAAAATGACCAGTGGCAATCCCAGTTTACCTTACCGCAACGCTCTCCTCAGCGTGCGGAGCTAGCTGCGTTAATTCTTGCCTTTAACACATTTTCTGATCAACCAGTTAACCTCATAACAGACAGTTTGTATGCTGCAAATGTTGTTAGTAATATTGCTTCTAGTTGTGTTACTGCATCTTTGGATAATAATTTGCTTGGTTTATTTCTTTCCCTACAACTGATATTACGTCACCGACGACATCTATTTTTTATCGCACATGTTAGAAGTCATCAGCCTTTCCCCGGAGAAATCTCGCAAGGCAATGCCTATGCTGATAACGCCTTAAAGGCTTTCCCCTGCTCTCCTATGGAAAGTCACTCCTTACATCACCAAAATGCTAGGGCGTTGGCCAAGCAATTTTCCATACCACTATCTGATGCAAAAGCTGTTATTCAGCAGTGCCCTGAGTGTACTGGAAACCTCGCAGGACCCGCTATCGGGGTAAATCCTCGGGGGCTAGGTGCAAACCAATTGTGGCAAATGGATGTCACTCGGTTCCCACCATTAGCTCCCTGGTCCTATTTGCATGTAGTCATAGACACTTATTCTGGATATATATGGGCAACGCCACAAAAAGGGGAAAAGGCAAAACACGTCTGTAATCACCTCATTCGTTCCTTTGCAGTGATGGGAAAGCCATCAGCTTTAAAAACTGACAACGGCCCAGCCTATTGCTCTTCAGCAATGGCAGCGTTCTGCACGCGATGGGAAATCAAGCATACCTTTGGCATCCCATACAATTCCCAAGGACAAGCCATTGTAGAACGAGCTAATCGCACATTAAAAAATGCTCTCCTGCGGCAAAAACAGAAAGGGGGAATTGTCCCCGGCAGCCTGACAGAAAAGGAAGAATGGCTGGCTCAAGTACTGTTTACACTCAATCATTTAAATCTATTACCTTTCAATTCTCAATTTTTCACCAGGGCACAACGGCATTATCGGACGACCGAAGTTCTTCCTGCTCCAAAGGTAACCTATCGTCAGCTACCTGGCCCGGAGTGGAGCGAACCTGTGCCACTAATCACCTGGGGGCGCGGTTACGCAGCTGTATCAACACCAAGCGGCCCGCTCTGGGTACCTGCACGATATGTTCGACCATACAAGGATGGCGTGGCATCAGGGACTGAGCAACCCCATCCCTGACTTCAACATACACTTATATGATGAACAAGGAAAAGTGACAATGGGCCGAAAACGAGGGGGCCAACGAAATGCACCTGCCACATGGGGCCAAGTGAAGAACCTAGCTAATCAGGCTGAACAACTGTTGGAAAAACCTGCTCAGCAGTAAAAGCCTTAAATACAACTTCTAGAGCTCTAGCCTTGTTAAATGAGGAACAGAGCGAATTAAGACATGGACTTTTGCAAAACAGAGCGGCCATAGATTATCTTTTAATGCAACATCATTATGGGTGTGAAAAATTGGATGGTATGTGTTGCTTTAACCTAAGCAATAATGAAAAAGCAGTGAACAACCAAATTGTAAAACTACATACTTTAACAAAAGAAGTTACAATGGATGTTGGTTTTTCAGGATTCTGGGACTGGCTTACTGGGTGGCTGCCAGACCTATACTGGCTAAAGCAAATGTTTGCATATGTTATTGTTATAGTTATAGGATTAATAGTTTGTTGTTGTATATTACAGTGTATTCCTTCCCTTATTAGCCTATTTGTCCAAGGCTGCCCTTGGCAACGACTTAATACTAAACAGAGCATTCATTATGCCTGCAGATTGCTTAAAAACAAAAAGGGGGAGGTGTAGTGAAACATGCTGTGCTGGCAAACCACACACGTGTTTATTACATTTACTCCTGGCTTATTCTCAAGGTAAGCAATGCAAGGTAAAACTATGCTCAGGTTATTGATTAAGCATAGACTAGGCAATAGCTCACGTAGTCCCCTTGAATAGTTCACGTAGCCCCTTCACCAATCATGATTTATTGCACAAGGGGAGATGGCTATGGGTGAACCAATCAATATGTTACAAGTAACTATGATCTCATGCCTTTTGCTCTAATTACTGATAAAAACCCCAGCTCAAGAGAGCTTGGGACGCCTGCTTGACAAACCTCTTGACTCCGCGTCTCCTTGATCCCAACAAGAAATAACATGCTTATTAACAGCAAAAATGTTTTTAAATAAATAAATAATATAGAGAGGTGAGGAATAACAGACCTCAACCCTATTGTCCCTCTGCAAATTTGTGTACACAGAGTCAATCCCTTACCTCTTTCTAAAAGTTCAAAGTTTCAAAAAGTTCAATAAATATAAGATTGTTGGGGGCGGAATAGATCTGGACAAGGAGAAGAAGTGTGGAGATAAATATGAGAAGGGAGGGACAGGTAGTAGAAACAAAAGTGAAACTGTTTTGAGCAGCATATTCAAGAAGTCTTGAGGTCTTTCTGAGTGTAGCCTTCATTGATTTGAGATCTATCATACCATTCTCTCACTAGAAGGGAAAACCTATAATGACAGCAGGCCGTAAAAGAGACCCAGTTTGGGAATAAGAACCATTCAAGAAATATATGTTTGCTGATGATGTTTTAAAGAAAGTCACACCAGTGAACTGGTGGAAGTCACTTAAGCACTTGGATTCAGAGACTGTTGAAGTGATAATCTCACTTTTAACAGCAGTATCTTCTTCTGCCAGTGTAGAAAGAATATTTTCTTCCCTTGGACTGATTCATTCCAAATTGAGAAATTGTTTGGGACCTGAAAAAGCAGGAAAGCTTGTTTTTATTTTCCAGATTATGAACAAACAGGAAAATGAAGGTGAAGATGACTGAGTTAGCTGCAAAAGCCAATATTTTAAGTATCTCATGTTGACCTGGCTGACATAGTCGATTTAATTTTTGTTTCTTTTTTAAATATTTTATTTAACTATTCTAGTTAAAAACAATTTTAACAAAAAAACAAACCTGATTTAAAAAAAAAAACTTGAATGTTTAACTAAATTCAGAAATTCATATGCTTGTTTTGTTAAAATGTTACATGTTTGCTGTTGAAGAAAAAAATCCAGAATACATAACGTTGTTGTTTTAGTTAATAAAACAATTTAAATGTCTGTCTGGTGATGTTCTCTTCCTAATACAGCATGGCAAGAAAATCCTCCAAATATTAATGATTAACCTGTTGAATTGGAGATAGTTCACCTCCCAATTACTTCATAAATATCTGCTTCAATTGCCTTTGGTAAATGAAATAACCAATCATTCATTTTCTGATATAGCTGTAAAACTAATCTGAAAAGTTTTCAAAATAAATCACTTTAAAAACATATATAGTGTGTACCTTCTAAAAATGAAACCTGTATCTATCTCTGAGTTGTGAAGAATATGTATTAAGGTTATAACAACCAACAAGAATGCACTTTTATGTAGAAATCCGTGATTAAATTGAGTCTTCCTGACTAGTGATTTAAATAATGATTTCCATCAATTTGATTTAAATTATATCCACCCTGCTTGGAAGAGACTAACTGCAGATTTATGCAATTTTTCAGAGGATATCATTACCTGGTTGTAATGGACTATTTTTCCAAGTACCTAGAAATAATGTACTAGAAAGACATAACATGTCACAGTGTTACTGAGAACTGGACGTGCACTTTTGCTCTCTTCGGTATTCTAGACCAACTAGTGACAGACAACAGACCACAATTTACTGCAGAAGAGTTTAAGTCATTCAAAATTAAATATGATTTGGACCATATTACTAGCAGCCCACATTATGCACAAGTGAATGGCTGAAAGAGCTGTACAGACAGCCCCCAAAAAAATCCTACAGCAGGAAGATCCATTCCTTGCTCTTCTGAACTACAGATCAACACCGATAACAGCTACTGGATACAGTCCAGCACAACTCCTGATAGGAAGACAATTCGGAACTACTGTTCCAACTCTGGGAAAGAACCTATCTCCAAAGTGGTCATACATGAAGAGAGTACCAAAATAAAAAGCCAAAAAGATCTTATGAACACTTTTATAATAGATGTCAGTTAGAGAACTGCCTGGCATAGAACCTGGTGACTGTGTCACACTGGATGAAGAAAAAAAAATGGACAACTCCAGCTGCTTTAAAGAATTCATCACCCAGATCATACATGATGAAACCAACTATGGAGTGTTCAACAGAAACTACAGACATATTCAGTTTGTGCCTCAGAAAGATCAACAGAGCAAACTGTACAGGTGGTAGATGCAGAACAAGAAGATGATGACTCAAAGATTCCATACCGACCACAGCCCGTCATTGCAACTAGTGGATGACCAAATTGTTACATGTTAGGGTCGTGTAATTAGAAATGATTCAGAGGCAGTACAACTCAGAGATATTTAACAGACTGATCCATACTGAACTTTAAAGATAGCAGAAGAGTGTAAATTTTGTAAATGGTAGGAATGTAAAACTTAAGTGGGGAAATAGAATGTTAAACTACATTCTCCTGTTCAGCCACTAGGTGGCGCCATATACAACATACCTTACTGAAGCTCACAACAGCAGTTCCTGGCAGTGCATGATTAAATGATCTTACAGTGAATGCATGTATTTCTCTGGGAAGGAAGCTCTGTAGGCAGTCCATATCTAGTATAAGAGGTTGACATGCAACCTACTGTGTACAAGGTGTACATGACATCTGCCAATGCTGATGTTTACTTACACAAACGGAGACTATTTATTTTCTTTTTTTAGCAAATTCAAAAGACAGGAAGACAGACAGACAGGCAGATGCTAACTAGCTTCCTTGGGACTGGTTGTGCCTCTGTCTCAGCACATCCAATTCATGCCAGCCTAAGAGCAAAAGTGAGGGTCCTGAATTCTGGTGCTCTGCTTCTACACACGTGCCTGTCAGCACCATGCCAACTTTGCTTATATGTTATACCTTTCTCCAGTCGTTTGTTCCCCCCCCCCTTGTAGATTGTAAACTCTTCAAGGCAGGGACTCTGTCTTCTCATTTGTGCCTATACAAAATTAAACACACACTTCTGGCCTCACTTAATGAAAATCAAGTTATACATAGTTAAACAATATATGCTGAAATATTTTGAAATCAGGGGATCCAATGTAATTGGTTTACTAGTCTGCTCATTTAATTCACATTTTGCATACTCTACAGCCTTGTGTTCCACAATGTACAGAGCATGCAAAATCTAAAATAGAGTATAAATGGGTGGCAAGGTTCTGCTGATCCACAGTTAGTCCACAGCATAAAATTCTGCTGATTCATTGTACCAGATGTCTGATTAACTCCATCCTAGCTATAAAGCAGTGGCTCTCAACCTTTCCAGACTACAGTACCCCTTTCAGAAGTCTGATTTGTCTTGGTACCCCCCAAGTTTCACCTCACTTTAAAACTACTTGCTTACAAAACCAGACATAAAAATACAAAAAAGTGTCACAGTGTGCTATTACTGAAAAATTGCTTACTTTCTCATTTTTACCATGTAATCATAAAATAAATCAATTGGAATATAAATATTGTACTTACATTTTCAGTGTATAGTATATAGAGTAGTATAAACAAGTCATTGTCTACAAAATTTTAGTTTGTACTGACTTTGCTAGTGCTTTTTATGTAGCATATTGTAAAACTAGGCAAATATCTAGATGAGTTGATGTACCCCCTAGAAGACCACTGCATACTCCCAGGGGTACATGTACCCCAGGTTGAGAACCACTGCTATGAAGGATGTGAAAGTGGCTCTCTAGGGAGAGGAAATTAAGACACAGGAGGTCCTAGAGATAAACCCTGTGGAAAGCAAAACTCAGGGACACAGATTAGCCTGAGGCTTATGTTGTAAAAGACAAAGCCAAGCCACAAGATGGTGATGAGTGAGTTTTGACAGTAATTCAAGGGCTAAGTGTTCTAATGAGGACAGGGAAGAGACTCAAGCTATGGAGGGGAGGAGAAACAACTCTGATGACATGAATACAGGATTAGAATTTCACTGCAAGATCAAGCAGTAAAAGAAGCTAGACTATAATGGAGTAAGCTCTTTGGCAGGCACAAATTCAGGCTTAAAAGCAGAATTGGAAATGCAGAAAGTTACCATCAAAGTACATTTATATAAAACCAACATCCCCTATTCCCCCTCTCACATTTCCCCCATATAAAAGTCTGTAACACTCCCTGCCCCCTGCCACGGGGAAGGCAGCACGGCCCCCTCATTTACTGCTGCCCCAGCACGAGCACCAGGCCCTGGGGAGGGCGGCACAGCCTGTAACAGCCCCTCACCCGCTCCCTGCCGGGAGGGCGACACAGCAGAGGAAGGAGGGGGTGGTCCCTGTCCCTCTTCACCTCGCTCCGCTGCCTGGACCCCAGAAGGGGCCGGGGGCTCGTGTCCCTACAGGGGCAAACGGGACCAGAGCGGGCCTGGGCGGTTGCAGCAGCGGCGGCAGCGTCTTGCTCCTCCGAAGGCTGCGCTCGCTGCCAGGATCAACAACGCGGTTGCCATGGCGACAAGTGCAGGGCCGTGCCCTCAGTGGCGGCCCGAGAGAAGAGAGCGAGCGGCCTCTCCCTTCAGCCAGCGGCAGCTCGCGTCGTGCTTGTTACCGGAGCAGGCGTAGTGGCGGTGAGGGGAGAAGCAATGAGAGACGCCGGGGGAGCGGAATCAGACATGCACCAGCTGTGACTTTGTTTGCTAAACAAGTGCATACAGAGAATGTGCCAGCTCCATGCAAATTATTGAGATTCAGCAGCTTCTTCCAACCCCTAAGTTTGCAGCTACTTCAGGGGATCCCATGCCTGCAAAGCCCCTTTATGACTAAAGAACGAGGAGTACTTGTGGCACCTTAGAGACTAACAAACGAATTTGGGCATAAGCTTTCGTGGGCTAAAACCCACTTCATCGGCTTCATGCAGTGGAAAATACAGTAGGAAGATAGATAGATAGATTAGATTAGATAGATACACACAGAGAACATGAAAAAATGGGTGTTGCTATACCAACTCTAACGAGACTAATCAATTAAGGTGGGCTATTATCAGCAGGAGAAAAAAAAACGTTTGTAGTGATAATCAGGATGGCCCATTTCAAACAGTTGACAAGAAGGTGTGAGTAACAGTAGGGGGAAAATTAGCATGGGGAAATAGTTTTTACTTTGTGTAATGACCATCCACTCCCAGTCTTTATTCAAGCCTAATTTAATGGTGTCCAGTTTGCAAATTAATTCCAGTTCTGCAGTTTCTCGCTGGAGTCTGTTTTTGAAGTTTTTTTGTTGAAGAATTGCGACTTTTAGGTCTATAACTGAGTGACCAGGGAGGCTGAAGTGTTCTCCGACTGGTTTTTGAATGTTATAATTCTTGACATCTGATTTCTGTCAATTTATTCTTTTGCGTAGAGACTGTCCGGTTTGGCCAATGTACATGGCAGAGGGGCATTGCTGGCACATGATGGCATATATCACATTGGTAGATGTGCAGGTGAATGAGCCTCTGATGGTGTGGCTGATGTGATTAGGTCTATGATGGTGGCCCTTGAATAGATTGTAGACAGAGTTGGCAACGGGCTTTGTTGCAAGGATAGGTTCCTGGGTTAGTGTTTTTGTTGTGTGGTGTGTGGTTGCTGATGAGTATTTGCTTCAGGTTGGGGGGCTGTCTGTAAGCGAGGACTGGCCTGTCTCCCAAGATGTGTGAGAGTGAGGGATCATCCTTCAGGATAGGTTGTAGATTCTTAATGATGCGCTGGAGAGGTTTTAGTTGGGGGCTGAAGGTGACAGCTAGTGGCATTCTGCTACTTTCTTTGTTGGGCCTGTCCTGGAGTAGGTGACTTCTGGGTATTCTTCTGGCTCTGTCAATCTGTTTCTTCACTTCAGCAGGTGGGTATTGTAGTTTTAAGAATGCTTGATAGAGATCTTGTAGGTGTTTGTCTCTGTCTGAGGGATTGGAGCAAATGCGGTTGTATCTTAGAGCTTGGCTGTAGACAATGGATCGTGTGATGTGGTCTGGATGAAAGCTGGAGGCATGTAGGTAAGTATAGTGGTCAGTAGGTTTCTGGTATAGGGTGGTGTTTATGTGACCATTGCTTATTAGCACTGTAGTGTCCCGGAAGTGGATCTCTTGTGTGGACTGGTCCAGGCTGAGGTTGATGGTGGGATGGAAATTGTTGAAATCATGGTGGAATTCATCAAGGGCTGCTTTTCCATGGGTCCAGATGATGAAGATGTCATCAATATAGCACAAGTAGAGTAGGGGCGTTAGGGGACGAGAGCTGAGGAAGCATTGTTCTAAGTCAGCCATAAAAATGTTGACATACTGTGGGGCCATGTGGGTACCCATAGCAGTGCCGCTGACTTGAAGGTATATATTGTCCCCAAATGTGAAATAGTTGTGGGTGAGGACTAAGTCACAAAGTTCAGCCACCAGGTTTACTGTTACATTATCAAGGATACTGTTGGTGTAGAGGGCTCCAACATCCATCTTCCAGAAAACACCACTCTGGCCACTGTGGATGTAGAAGCCCTCTACACCAACATTCCACACAAAGATGGACTACAAGCTGTCAGGAACAGTATCACCAATAATGTCACATTTGCAAACTGGACACCATTAAATTAGGCTTGAATAAAGAGTGGGAGTGGATGTGTTATTACACAAAGTAAAAACTATTTCCCCATGCTAATTTTTCCCCTACTGTTACTCACACCTTCTTGTCAACTGTTTGAAATGGGCCATCCTGATTATCACTACAAAAGTTTTTTTTCTCCTGCTGATAATAGCCCACCTTAACTGATTAGTCTCGTTAGAGTTGGTATGGCAACACCCATTTTTTCATGTTCTCTGTGTATATATCTATCTTCCTACCGTATTTTCCACTGCTTGCATCCGATGAAGTGGGTTTTAGCCCACAAAAGCTTATGCCCAAATAAACTTATTGGTCTCTAAGGTGCCACAAGTACGCCTCGTTCTTCTTGCTGATACAGACTAACACGGCTACCACTCTGAAATCTGTCTTTATGCCTAAAGATTCTTAAACAAGCCTCACCTAGAGAGAGAACAACCCGTGCACAGCCTTCTGTGCTCTACTCATGTCACTATTATTGGGTCTCTGGGGGATATACTTACACCTCTGTGTCCTACATACAGAAATACTGTTATTTTATGTAATTTAGTTGATTTCACAACATATTCAACTCTGTTCAGACAAATAAGTTTCAATGCACTCAGACTGGAGTATATAGTAGAGATGTGCAGAAACCACTAATGATTAAACTGACAAAGGGAATGTACCTTTTCCATACAAGTGTGAATGTATTAAATAATTATTAAGGACCAAAATATTAGATATCTGGGACCTAAGATATTAGGAGCCTGCAAATGATTTTCACACACTCCTGATATAATTTATAGGACAAGGGCTTTAACTGTATTTAAGCAGTTTAATTTTAGGACCTGATTTTGCAAATATTTAAGCATGCAAGCCCTAATCCTGCAATGAACTGCATGACTGGATCCCTAAAGCTAATGCAGGTGCTAGGGGTGAGGTTTCACTTAATGCTGAATCAGGATTTTATATGGGCATTGAGATTTTTTTCAGCTTTGCATTACAATATATTACTACTAACTCTAATAAAATACATAATCAACTTTATTTTTATTCAGAGAAGAAGGATGATCCAGTGGCTAGGGTGCTAACCTGGGACTTAGAAAAGCCAGGTTCAGTTTCCTGCTAGGCCACAGTCCTATTGCATGACCATGGTCAAACCACTTAAACCTGGTTTACACTTAAAGGTTCTGCCAGAATATGTTGGTTAGAAGCATGACAAAATCACAGCTCTAACCAAAATAGCTATGCCAGAAAAAGTCCTAGAGTAGGTTAAGTTAAACTGGCAAAAAAGTCCTTATTTTATTTAGGAAATTGGTAAAAGTTATACAGGCAAACCCTTTCTAGTGTAGGCAAGGCATAAGTCTCTGTCCCAGATCCTCAAAGGTATTTAGTCACCTAACTCCCATTGACCAATGGGAATTAGATATCTAAATACCTTTGAGGATCTGTGCCTCAGTTTTCTATTGATACAATAGGGATAACAGTACTTTCCTATCTCACTGGATCATTGTGAGGATAAATTCATCAAAAAAGAAAGATTGTGGGGTTGCTATATAACTACAACAGATAGTTGTTCTTACTGCTAACTTCCCCAGTAAAGTTAACAAAACCACAAACTAGACCTTTGATCTAGGGAAGTGATGAGACTTACCAAGGACCCACTATGATAACAATAGTAATATCTAGTTCTTATACTGCTTTTCATCATTAGATCTCAAAGCACTTTACCAAGGAGCTCAGGATCATTCCCTCCTATTTTACAAATAGAGAAACTGAGGCACAGAGAAGTGAAATGACTTACCCAAGGTCTTCTTGACCTTCCAATGCCTCCCTGTGAGCAGACTTTAATGATCACACAGAGGCAGCTACAGGACTGAGGTCTTAGTCATAATCATAAATAGTTAAATTCAATATTACAAATGACTAACACTTTTCTAAAATCACTCTTTTTACAGGTTTCAGAGTAGCAGCCGTGTTAGTCTGTATCCGCAAAAAGAACAGGAGTACTTGTGGCACCTTAGAGACTAACAAATTTATTAGAGCATAAGCTTTCGTGGGCTACAACCCACTTCTTCGGATGCATAAGTGGGTTGTAGCCCACGAAAGCTTATGCTCTAATAAATTTGTTAGTCTCTAAGGTGCCACAAGTACTCCTGTTCTTTTTACTCTTTTTACAGATATCACATCTTTAAGTGATTGAACTGTTCTATTTTTATCTTTCTTTCAATAAACACGAAACATTCTGAACCAGGTAAGTAGAAAATAAATCCAAATCTCAGGCATCAATGATATGTATGGTGTGTTATGCTAAAGAATGCTTTATAGAAGTCTGAATTTTTTCGGGAGACAAGTCTTCCTCTTTTCACATCTCACTTATTTCGGAGAGTGAATCCCTTCTTGCGGGTTCATTTTAGGGAGTGTTTAAAAGCTCTCCCTCAGGGGTGCAGGATTTTGCTGTTAATATCAGAGATACTTAGTGTTTAGTTAACCTACTTCATCCAAACTATCCCAGCTGCTTAGCCCTGAAGAGAACTGATAACAGGCACGGCCCTCACAAGCCTGACATCTCGGGGAGGGAGAAGGGACAATTCCCTGGAGAGTTTCAAAAGACACAGATTATTTTCTCCAAGGAAACCACTTAGATACGGCTCTGAGAGCTACAAAGGAGCGCCCATGACCCCAGGCTGCCTGTTCCCACGCGACCTCCAGCCGCGGTACGCGCTCAGCAGGAGCAGCACTAGGTATTTCTCACTTTCCACGAGCTTTACTAGAGACATCTATCTACAGGAAGTAAATAGTCAGCACTTCCGGCCTGTGCTCACGACTGCCTCGAATCACAAATGCATTTCCCCGGGTTCGGCCTTCCCTTTCATCATTTCCGGTATATGACCACCCAAGTACCCATCAGCACTCGCGACGCGCCGCTCAGCTAGGCAGCTTTTGGCCCGGCGCGGGTTTCCGGGCGATTGCAAGCGAATGTGCTGTCACCAATGTGAGGCTGCCTTGGCGCGCGGCCCGGAGCCGGAACGCAGCGGCGGCTGATGAATGGTGGATGCCGGGCTGGCTGGTTCATGTGGAGCCTTCTGTGGGGGGAGCTACGAGCCGCTACCGGCCCGAGTAGGCTCCGCTGCCGATCGGCCGCTTTCCTTAGCAGCGGCGGCGACGCGGTTTCCCCCGGCCCTGCCTGCGGAGACTCGCCTGGCCGCATGGAGCGGGCCGTGGTGCGCTGCGTCCCGTCGGAGCCGAAGATGAGCCTGTGGTTCGTGCTGTGTGACGGGAGCGCCAAGCACATGCAGCGGGACCAGACGGAGCCGTTAGGCCGGGCGTTGGCCCGCATCGCCACCAACGCCGGCAAGGGCCATGCCAAGGCGGCCAAGAAGAGCAAGAAAGCGCGGGCGGAGGCGGGACCGGCCGGGGAGCCGGTGCCGACGGCGCCGCTCGCCGTGCGCCTCTTCTCGCGGGACGGGGAGTCCGTGGCTGAAGACGTGTCCAATGCCGAGGCCTGGCAGGACGGCGCCGTGCTGCAGATCGGCGAAGTCAAGTACCAGGTGGAGCGGAACCCGCCCTCGGTCATCGAGCTCCAGCTGCCCCGCTCGCTGCTCGCCGGCTTCCCCGTCTGCCCCAAGATCCACACCGAATTCGGCACGCCCCAGCACTGTCTCTTCCGCTGGTACCGGGAGCAGCCGGGGGGCGGCGGGGACGAGCCCTCCCCGGGGGGCGTCATCTGGGTAGAAGCCCCCGTCAGGGACCGCGTCTTCACGCCGACCAACGCGCACATCGGACTGCGCCTCAAGCTCCACTGCACCCCGGGCAACAGCCAGCAGCGCTACGGGCTCCCCCGGGAGGTGGAGAGCAGCGGCCCCGTAGAGGCCGGGCCCGGCGCCTGTACCTTTGATTCCCGGCACCTCTACACCAAGAAGGTGTCCGGGGAAGGCTTAATCCGCACGGTCTCCTACAACGTTCTGGCTGACATCTATGCTCAGACCGAGCACTCCCGGACGGTGCTCTACCCCTACTGCGCTCCCTACGCGCTGGAGCTCGACTACCGGCAGAACCTGCTCAAGAAGGAGCTGGCCGGCTACAGCGCTGACCTCATCTGCTTGCAGGAGGTGGACAAGTCTGTCTTCGCCGATAGCTTGGCCCCTGCGCTGGACGCCTTCGGCCTCGAAGGGCTCTTCAGGATCAAGGAGAAGCAGCATGAAGGCTTGGCTACTTTCTACCGCAGGGATAAGTTCACCTTGCTTAGCGAGCACGATATTGCCTTCAATGAGGCCCTGGTCTCCGATCCACTGCACAAGGAGCTGCGGGACAAGCTAGCCCCCTACCCCTTAGCCCAGGAGAAGGTGCTGCAGAGATCCTCCGTGCTGCAGGTATCGGCCGCTTGTACAGCAGCTCTGCCTCACAAATTGGGTGTGTCCAACCCCCAGGAAATCGAAATGCAGAGCGAGTGGGAGGCACTGTTGCTGTTCAGGAGGAGGGTCGTTATAGGACTACTGGTGGAAGAAAAAAGAAGGGACAGAGCAGCAATAGAGTAAAAACTTCTCAGGCAGGCAGAGCTGTGATTGTGAGTAGGGTAGGAACCATAGGCTGTGTCTACACTACAGCCGGGATCGATGCTCTGAGATTGATCCACCAGCTGTCAATTTAGCGGGTCTAGTGAATACCCGCCAAATCAACAGCAGATCGCCCTCCAGTAGACCTCTGTACTCTACCCCTGACGAGAAGAGTAAGGCAAGTCAAGTTGACGGGAGAGTTTCTCCTATTGACACACACCCCACCCGCGGTGTAGACCCCGCGGTAACTCGACCTAAGGTACATTGACTCCAGCGGCGTTATTCAAGTAGCTGAAGTTGCGTAGCATAGGTCGACTTACTGTGGTAGTGTAGACATAGCCATGGAGTCAGTCTATGCTGGAGCAAGCCTTGTCTACACTATAGGGGAAATTCGATCTAAGCTACGCAATGTGAGTTACGTTAATAGCATAACTCAAATTGATGTAGCTTAGATCTACTTACCGTGGGGTCCACACTACGCGATGTCAACGGGAGTCTCCCCTGCTCTTCTCGATCCGGTGGCGTACAGGAGTCTGTCTTCACTATACCCACTAAATCGACCGCCGATGCATCGATTGCTGCTCGTGGATCCCCCAGTAGGTGTAGTCAAGCCCTAAGTTATAGAGGGTTTTGAGAATTAGGCAGACGCTCACACTGCTTAATGTGTAAAACAAGGAAATGTGTTTTGATAGGTGGTAGTGTCACAGTCTGTCATTCAGTTGCCATTCACCCAACTGGGTACGCGTGGCCAGTGTCAGTTCCCTTCCCCTGATTTCTGCCCTTTAGAATGTGGGCTTGATAAAAATGTGATCCTGCCAATTTTAAATGATGTATTCATTTTCTTTGGTTTCTTTCTGTCTTCAAACCATTTTAAAGTGAATTCTTAATTGTGATATAACAGAACATTGGAGTGTGTCAGCGCTTCTAAAATATCAGATCTGATTTTAGTTTTGAAAATATTTTTTTCTAAATTTTAATAAACTTTGGGGCATTGGCTATCTGATTTTGAAACACTGTAGACGTACAAGTAGGGTGTGCATGTGAGATACTGACTGTGCTGTTAGTGACATTAAGAAAATTAAGGCCCCGATCCCACTTAACGTGCTTAACTGTTCATGTTTGTAGACCCATTGACTACTCTCAAAGTTAAGCATCCACATAAGTGTTTGCAGGATCATGGCCCATGTTAGAAATCCCAGTAACTGACATGGAGGCTTGTGGCAGTGACAAATATAATCTCATTTACAAGGCTTGAAAAATCTACTTACCCCAAGGGCCAGTGTGAGTAGCAAACTTTCCCTGGTCCTATTGGGATCCAGGAAGTGTGCGGGCAAAGCCACTGCTAAAGGATCCCCCCCAGCCTAAGGGGGGGTCCACAGGACCTGGAGACCAAAAAATTACGGGGGACAACTAATAAAAGAACAGGGACAGGAGTGAGGTCAAACGAAGGGAACCAGACGGGGACACCGAGCAGAGAACTCCAGACAGTGCCCACTGCTCCTCGAAGGCATCAAGGGAGCCAGTGCACGCCGCCCAGAGGAACTCTGCCAGGATACGTGAAAGAACAGAGGACCTGAAATACGCCCCACAGTCACAGGAGACTCCATCGGCCAACCTCCTCACTCTGGTTTTATAGATGGCCAGTTTCACTAGGGCCAGGAGGAGGTTGACCAGGAGGTCCCGCGACTTTGTGGGGCGACGGATAGGGAGTGCATAAATAAAAAGGTGAGGAGGAAAGTGCAACCAAAATCTTAACAAAATATCCGTGAGGAGCCGGAATAGGGGCTGCAGCCTGGCGCACTCCAGGTAAACATGCACCAGGGTCTCCCTCACGCCGCAAAAGTGGCAGGTGTCTGGGATAGGGGTAAACCGCGCCAAGTACACGCCCGTGCTCACGGCTCCGTGAAGGAGCCGCCAACTGATGTCCCCGGTGGGCTTTGGGATCAGAGCAGAATAAAGGCTGGCCCACTGGGGCTCCTCACCCTCCAGAGGTGGCAGAAGGTCCTGCCACTTCGTATCGGGGCGGGACGCGAGGGTGAGGACATGAAGAACATGGAGCATGAGCGTGTATAGATGTTTCCTTGGCGCGGTCCGGAACAGAACCGGCTGCAGATTGTGCAGCCGGCTCATGGCGAATGGACGGGGAGGGGGCCGGTTGGGTCCACGGGGCAGGGGCCCGATGAAAAAATCTGGAGGGCTCGGAGTGGAGGGTGGGCGGGGCGTGCCCTCTCGCAGGACCCGGTCGAGATAGTCCCGAGCAGCGGGCGGCAAAGCGGCCCTCACCTCCTGAAGTACGCGCCGGGGAGTACGAGGTCTGGAGAGCCCCATGCGCTGAGCGAGCGTCAGGGGATCCAGCCAGTCTCCCCGGTCGTAGTCCAGGAAGTCTCCGACTTTGGTGACTTCTGCCAGGACCAACCTCTGGAGCACCATGGGGGACTCCGCCACCTGCACACGAAGCTGGGGGTTGTGTAGCAGGGGCTCCTCGAGGAGATCTGCCCCCACGGTGGCTGCCACAGACGTGGTCACTGAGAACAGTTTCCAGGTCCGGAGGAGGTCCTGGTAGAAGACCAGCAGCCCGGAGAGGCCTCGCGGAAGACCTCTCGGATGGAGACAAAGGAGCTGCCGGTCATATCGGACCCCTCGGAAGCGGCGCAGGAAGGCGTGCGCCAATACGCTCCACGCCAGACTACCTGCACCATAAAGGAGCCTCTGCAGGGCCTGGAGGCGGAAGACGTGGATCTGAGCGTGCAGACACTTCAGGCCCTGCCCTCCCTCCTCCAGGGGTAGATGGAGAACCCCCGCAGAGCCCAGTGCAGTCCTGACCAAAAGAACTCCAGAATCGACGTCCAGAGGTTAGCCAGGAAACCCGGGGCCGGGACCAGGGTGTTGAGCCGGTACCAGAGCATGGACAGGACTAGTTGGTTGAGCACCAGTGCTTTCCCTCGAAGGGAGAGACACCGGAGCAGTCCTGTCCATTTCCGGAGCCACTCCGACACCCTGCCCTCTAAACCCTAGCCAGTTCTCCGGTGGAGACGGATGCGTGGCAGAAAGGTAAACTCCGAGATAGAGCAGCGGACCCGCGCTCCACCGGACGGCCTGAAGCGCGGGTGGGAGGGAGCTCGCCTGCCACCCGTCCCCTACCACCAGGCCAGAGCTCTTGACCCAGTTGACCCGGGCGGAGGAGGCCACCGAATAGATGGTCTGGCAAGCCTCCACCCGCACCAAGTCGCCCGGGTCCTGGACCACGAGGAGCACGTCGTCGGCGTAGGCCGACAGGACCAGCTGCAGCTCCGGCTCCCTAAACTTTCCCTGGTGCTTGATAGCAATCTAAACTTTTGTTTAAAAATGTTAACTTCCCAAACTAGTGCAGTGGTGGCTTCCACAGTGCAGAGAAACAACTGCAATGTTGTTTCTGCAGAGGGGTGGAAGAATGGAGAAGGAAAAAACTTGGGAAAAGCTACACCAAGATCTTTTACAGGAAAGAGAGTGAAATGGAGAAGAAAACGTATAGCAAAAGCAAGAGACTTGATAGGCAGGGCTGGTAAAGTAGTATTTGGCAAATACATTAATTTTGCTGGAATTTGTCAAATGCCTTATTTTATAAACACTTGTTTTACTAGTTCTAGAACTGATAAAATACTATAATTGTCACGGGGGAATTGCGGGGGAGAAATGTTATAATGGCATGTGTAGCTAGTATACATGGGCTATTTCCTGTCAGGTACACTTTTTTCAAAACCTGTTTATTGCTTATAATATTTGACTATAACATTCAAAATAATGTGTAGAAAGAGATGTATAAAAATGAGAATTGTCACCAAGGTACAAGCTGATTAATCACTAATAATGCATAATTCTACATAGGCACTCTGAGATCTGTAAAGCATGTTCTGATTGAACATTTTGTAAAAGTGTGCTATTTCATGCAGGTTTCAGTTCTTCAGTCTACAAATGATCCTTCGAGGAAGATTTGTATAGCCAATACTCATCTGTACTGGCATCCAAAAGGTAACTTTACTGATGTTGTATACAAGTATATATTATTAGCGAGATTTAGTAGCATTTTTTCTACACAACTAGAATTTGCATTTCACACTTTTCTGAATGGAAGGATTTCTCCCTGCTTCTTACAATTTCTCACCTTTTCTTACGGAGGTGAGGATTTCCTTAGTTCAGTCCTTCTCAAAATGTGATCTTTAACTGCTGCACCAACCCAATTGGAGGATTGTGCTATATCATTATAGAGTGTAGTCTTGCTTGCTTAGGAATGTTCAGAATATAGCTGAAGCAAAGATTATTGTATTCTACATTCCACGCCCAATCTGTAATTTTCTAATATAGATGGGTTTATAGAGTGTGGCTCCCTCTGTCCTCAATGTAACTGACGGAGCCATGTTGTGGTATTGACAGCAGAGGAAGCAAATTGGGCCTCTCAAACCACGTCTCCTTTCTAGGCCCAAAAACTAGGAGGGGAGATTACCTCCTGTTTCTTGGTGTTCCAGAAGGGTGTAGGGACAGAAAAAAGCCACTGAGATGGGGGGTGAAGCCAGTGGCCATTAAGCCAGGGGATTAACTGAAGAACTGAGCAAGGGTGAAAAAGGCCCCTGCTCAATCCTTAGCAAAGAAGTTATTTGGTTTCTCTAGATTCACTCTTACTTGGGAGGGAAAATTGCAGGGGTATGTTTAAAGGTGCACAGTCCCTACAATCATGCACTGAAGTTGAAGCCTTGCTAGCGGTTTTAAAATGTATATTGCTGCAAACTATCAGTCAGCAGTGGTTTATAAAACTTTGAAACTACTGAATGAATAAAATACTTAATTAACAAGCTTTTATGTTCATAGGTGGAAACATCCGTCTCATCCAAATTGCTGTAGCTTTGTCTCACATTAGGCATGTTACATGTGATCTATATCCTGGCATACCTGTCATATTCTGCGGTGATTTTAATAGTACACCTTCAACTGGAATGTATACTTTTATCAATAGTGGCAATATTGCTGAGGATCATGAAGACTGGGTCTCTAATGGAGAAGAAGAAAGATGCAATATGTCTCTAACTCATCCTTTCAAACTGCAAAGTGCTTGTGGAGAACCTGCTTATACAAATTATGTTGGTGGGTTTCATGGATGCCTGGACTACATTTTCATTGACATAAATGCTTTAGAGGTTGAACAAGTAATTCCATTGCCAAGTCATGAAGAAGTTACCACCCATCAGGCCTTGCCAAGTGTCTCTCATCCCTCTGATCATATAGCATTAATATGTGATTTAAAGTGGAAATAAGACTAACATTTGCATGGCATTTGTTCCAGGCCTTTAAACAAGGAATTTGTTTACTTTAGGGGAACTTAACTTGTATCCCGGCTTGTATGTAACTTTATAAAGACAGAAGCTAGACTGATTATTGGAAAAAATTCACATGCCTGTCATTTCGATTATAAATTTCTTATTGAGCGTTTTGTCTGACTGTTCATAACATTTGCATGACATAGCTTCTCCTTTCCCTTTTTCTACACTAATAGGAAGTCCAAATATATTTAAAACAGATGGGGATGTTTTAAAAAAAGAAAAAAGTTAGATTATCAGACCTTTTTATAGGTGTTTTTAACTGATTAAGAGATTATTTTGTTACAGATGTATGAATCTAATCTGATTTCTATAAAAGTACACGTGAACTGAACCCTGTTTGTATAATTCAGAATAGGATATAAAAGACGGTAAGCAAATGACTTGTGTTGAATCAAATCAATTAAAACTACTTTCAGTGCAGGACAAATGTCACCTTCTTTTTAAATACTCAAAAATATAAATGTATTCATTAAGCATTCCTGATGCTTCTCTAGGCTTTAGCAAGCTGCATGTTCAGTGTACTTCTACTTTTTTTGACAAGATACTTTCTAACCAGATACCAACATCTGAATAGACTTGTACAATCAACATAAAACCATATTAAATTTTAGGATTAAAATGGTTTAGGAAACATTTTCCTTGCCCACTTAATGTATTTGTAGCCACTGAAAGGCTCTTTAAGATAAATGAAAAAAAAATCAGATTTTAAAGCCCAGTTGTTGATTATTGTAAACCAGTATCAAGTTTACTAAAAATAAAAATGTAAGAACTATATTTACTTTTGAGTATTGATTCCTGCTGTTATCTATATCCTGTATCTAGCATTAGAAAACATACTAAAAGTTTTAGGTCAGTTTCCTAACACAGTTTGGGTGGGAAGGAGCTTTTTAAATTTTGCTTGCCAGTTTTTGATTTGCAGGAAAGCATTAGTTGCTTCTGGAGAACAATTTCTTCCTGGTTTGGGGGGAGGGGAAGAAAATAACACTTCACGTAAGTAATATGTATCTAATTCTTTGGTGAAAATGCTTAAAGGTGACTTGCAAAGATTTTTAAAAGTTGGATTTGCTCTATTTTTTTCCATCATAAAGAAGGCCTGCTTGCCCATACTTTTCAATTTAGCACTATCAAGTCTAGTCTTTCCTGGTTATGTTGGAGAATATTTGGGATGTCTAAGGATGTACATTACCATACCTTAATGGAAATAATAGTTATTTAAACACCCACTACCCAGGACTTCCTTTCTCCAAAATGTTGGTCATGGAAACTGAAAAGATTCTGCAAACAAAAGATTTATACAGTTTTACTAATGCTCCTTGTTTCAGTTGATACCTTTCCCTTAACTCCAGATATTATTGTCCTCATTTGACTAGTTTTCTGGTTATTAGTGGCTTCCAGGGCAAAACAAGCTCTGAATGTCTAATGCTTAAAAATCAAGTAGAATTCTCACCCCTATCCACAATTAAAAGGCACATATCATGCAGATAGGAACACTAGAAATGCATGAGAACAGTGTGGCTTCCTCATAGTGCACAAATTAAACTGAATATTTAAAATGAAAACATTTACTAAACTGAAAACTATGGGGATGCACAGACTTAGGACATCCAAAAAACCGAACCTAACTCTGCTCCTGTTGCTTTACCCAAGGAACAACCAAACAGTGCAAACTAATCTGACACTCAGACAAGGTCCATACATGTACCTCATAATAATAAATACAGTGGTAGCATTTTCATAGTGCTATACATCGTGATATGGGCAATTGTTCCATGGTGTTTTCAAAAATGTGATATGTGAGCCGCCGATGAGCTGAACCCTTAATTATGTGACAGTTGGTACCAGTCAAACTAGTATGGGGGTCTAAGTATTGCCACTCTCCTTGGCACCTCATGGGCTGTAGAGCCTCCTCACAGGGTAGGTGGCTGCTGCTAGGCAAGGATAGGGACTGAAGCTGTTATAAGCTTCATGGTGGGAGAGAGTAGAAAGAACAGGCCAGGAGAGGAACTCCTTTCTCTCACCAAGAGAAATGGGAGGAAAGTCCTAGGGCACAAGGCCCAAGCACATGCACATGCACTGTTACCTCTCCGTGGACACACTATTAGAATGGAGCCTTCCCCCTTGTGACTGGTGCTGGCTATGGGAGTAGAGACAGACACTGCTGCTGGTGGAACAGCCAGCAGCAAACTTTTACTTTCCAGCCCTCAGAGCCTTTTCTGGTGTCAGAAGTGACTTTCTGGAACTCTTCCATTGAGGGGAAGAGAGATGATTCTTAGAAGGGAATGGGTGGAGCAGGCCTAAGCTGAGGGGCTGGAGTTCACTGTTGACAGACACCAATGGGTGGGAGGATGGTGGGGAAATATGCATTAAGAGGGTTGCTGACCATGGAAAATTAACACCCACTGTACATTACTACTATGAGCACACAACTGGTGTGAATTACTGTGGGATGTTACTATAACTTGTAACCTGCTGCTCTCAATTTGTTTTCATTTGTTGCATTTTATATTTAGATTGTAAGTGCTTGAGTAGGGAGTGTTTGTGAAGCTTTTGGGTGCTCAAAAACAAGTGATGAAAAATCATTTTGAATCAGACTAATGTACATATGTAAAAACTACATGCCATAGGTACATGTTTATACCACCCTGCTTACCAACTATGTATCCATTGCACCTTGCATGTAAGATATTTTGATTAAAGATGTTTTCTGATAAGGGACTTTGTGTCTTAAATCATGTATTTCACCTGTGGTGGTGAGGAACTCTGGGGCAGGCTTTTTATTCTTGTACATATTTGTCTAGGGTAATTCTCTTTCTGCCTGCCTATACTCCAGTGTGGCCTCTCTCTTTGTGGTTCAAAATCATATAGCCAATTCACCATAGTTTACATGTACAAACTGTAGCATCACTGCACTGTCTCTATCTCCCTGCTGTTTGTAGCTTTTGAAAGCAAGCTATCCGGGGGGCTTCTCAGACTTAATAGATTTGTGAACTCACCCTCTCTGGTAACTAGTGTCATGGAAAAAATATTTATGTATTTCTAACTCAATGCAGCGTAGACAGAAGTAGAGCCATTGCCATGTGGTCTGTCAGCTCTTCTATCTACCAGGAAGAAGCCTTCCATGGTCATGGACCACAGTTGGATACGTTCTGAAGTAAAGTAATTGCAATATGTGGATACTCTTGCTTGCTTTGGGAAAAAGTAGTGCTGAATGAAACACGTGATTGTGAATAGAGTTATTGAGAGAAAGATATTTTATGTTGGTTTCACAAAGTTCTGTACAGCCATTCAGCAACTTTATCAGGATTACACTATAGAACAAACTTTGTGTGCCTGTTTTCATATCTACAAACTTTAGCTAATACATCCCAATTACTGTAAAACACTTGGAAGGCCTCCAAAGGGGATAAAGAAGTGCAATGTGTGCTCTGTTGAGTATACAGAGGTTGGATTTCAGAATGCCTAAGTATATTTAAACAGATACAGTAGCAGAGGAAGAAGGAGATTTTGATTGACTCTCCTCCTGACCTAGGAAGCAACTAAGGGAGCTGTTTTGCCTTTAAAAATGATGAACAATGCTTAGGAATGGCATAACACCTCCTCATGGCAACTGTGCAAGCTTGTGCCAGATGCATCGACTGCAGCATGTAATGAAGTTCTTCCTCACTCTCCTGCTTTTCAAATATCTCTGGCTGTACCAATGGGCTTGTCTGAGATGATATAATTGGTCTCTTTGGAAAGGGTGAGCCCCTGAGACTTGATGCAGGCAGTATGGTGGCATAACCCAGCATGTCCAGTAAGGCTATGGGTAGTGAGAATGTTGAGGGGAGGATACATAGCTGGGGGGGGGAGGGACCAGATAGGATAAGCCCTCTCTTCCTGACTCTACTGTGTTACCCGAGGGATGAAGGTAGAGAGGCTACCTCTCTAATCTGGTACATTGCTGACTACATGGCTGGGGGGTTGGATATCACCACCCTCAATCCCTCAGAGAGAGGGGACTCTAGTATCAGGGCACTGATAACACTTGGCGCCAGCTATGGTTGGGGGGGGGGGGGGTAAGATAGAGGAAATCAGTAACAATGTGGAAAGTAGAAGGGGCTATGATCACAGAGACCGGGGGTTCTAATGATTCAGGTTCCAAGGCATTTAGGCCCAGGCTCAGTGAGGAAGGGCCAGACCTAAAACTAGTGTGGTCTGCCAAATTAGAGAGTAGCACCTGTGCAGACTTAGAAGTTAGTACCAGAGCTTCCTCAGGCTTATGGCCCTTGTATGAATGAGCCTGAGATTGATCAGCGTCAGCTTATCTGTTACTGGGGCCAGGAACCTGCCTATCAGACATCTGTGCTTATGATGAATAGGGCCACAAAGTGGACAGGACCTTGGAGGGTGGCATTAATAGGTCTAACTGAGGCCAGGTTGTAGTCCTCCGCTCAGTGGCTGAAGCAGCCCGCATTGGTCTCTCTACAAGGAACAACTTCAGCCAGATGGCTCTCATGCTGTATTCTTGGAGAATGAGTGACAGATAGAACATTGTGCCAAGACATGGTCTCTACAACCGAGCTAGCACCCAGAGTGCCTATCCTTAAGGGACCTCAACCCTTCACAAAAAGGAGAGGTAGAGTCATACAGAAGGCCTGCTGGGGTTGTGTGTCACACCCATCTTGCCTTAACCTAGCCCCACGGGCAAAGATTACCCCCATGCAGAAGGGATTACAGAGTAGGACTTTAGGCTTTACACACACCGCAAATTATACCCTTCCCCTCATTTTCCTTTTGCAGCAGAACACATACATGTTCTGACAAAAAAATTGTATTGCTAAAAATGTAACTTAAACCTAGGACGAACAACAGAAAGTACTTACAATGGAATTGTACACAGCATAGAGCTGTTCACAATTTAATACATAGCACTTTTTCCTGTCTGCAAATCATTCATGAACCACTGCCAGATACTGATCAAATAGTTTATGCGAACAAGTTTTGCTGATGGGTTGCTCATGAACTGTTTGTTGTTGTTTTTTTAATTAATGGAGATATCCTATCTCCTAGAACTGGAAAGGACCTCGAAACATCATTGAGTCCAGCCCCCTGCCTTCACTAGGAGGACCAAGTACTGATTTTTCCCCAGATCCCTAAGTGGCCCCCTCAAGGATTGAAGTCACAACCCTGGGTTTAGCAGGCCAATGCTCTCCCTCACCCCAGTGAAGTTGTTCACTTCAACTAGCCACTATTTGGAATGTGTGATGGGGGAGTTGACTCATGTTTCTGCCCTGTATTTAGATTACTAGAATTTTTTGAAAAAGGCAAATAATGATTTATGGATGCATATGAATAGCCATAGCTATATGCTATCATGTGAAGCACAATTATTCCCCCAAGATTCAGGCAAATAAAAACCCATTCATTTTTTGCAAGCCTTCATATGAATCATAAAGGGAACAAAGTAAAACAGATCTGTTCCGAATTCAACCATTTTTTTCCCCCAATATTTGTCCATCTTGGCTATAGAATATTCCTAATCTTCTGGTATATACAAATATATAATATTCTGCATGAAGTTATGTTAAAAGATTTTTAGGTCAATGCCAATCTGGAAATCGTTCATTATATTGCACTGAGTTCCACATCCAAGAAAGAATAAAAATTCACCTTCAGGAACTCAGGATTTCCTCTTACAGCAATCAGAGCACCAGCCATCTTCTTTAGTCTTTTGTGCCCAGATCAGAGAGTTAGTTTCCAAAACACAATCTCAGTTTGAACTGATTTTGGAGATGGAAAAGACCTATTAGTGTGTTGGTCCCTCTTTCAGTTTTAAATAGTCTGACTTCCAAGGAATTATGCCTGATCAATGACTGCATGGCTAGACTCAAAGAGGATGCATCAGATATAAACAACTACTATAAAAAGCTACAGTGCTTTTTAATCGTAGGATTAGAAGGGACCCCAAAAGGTCATCTGGTCCACACCCCTGCACTATTATTTTTACTTTTACTCTAGACCATCCCTGGTAACTGTTTGTCTAACCTTTTTCTTAAAAACCTCCAGTGATGGGGATTCCACAGCCTCCCTAGGTAATTTGTTCAAGTGCTTAACTACCCTTCCATTTAGGTTAGGCATTAGGAAAAAGCTTCTTAACTTTCCTTTATTGCAATTTAAGTCTATTAGTTCTTTTCCTGTCATCAGTGGACAAGGAGAAAAATTTTCACTCCCCTCTTTATAACAACCTTTTACGTAGTTGAAGACTTATGTCCCCATTCACTCTTCTCCAGCCTAAACAAAGCCAATTTTCTTTCCCAGTCTTTCCTCAAACATTTTTAGACGTTAATTTTTTTATTGCTCTCCTCTCGCTTTTCTCCAATTTGTGCACATCTTTTCCAAAGTATGGTGCCCAGAACTGGACACAATATTCCAGTTAGTAAAATAGTTGTGTGTCTTTGGCTAAGACCAAAAGGGGATGAGGACGTGTTTTAACTATTTATATGGCCCTCGGCATTGTGTCTTAGTGCCTTCACTATAGAAAGGCATTTATACAGATTTGCAGTGTACCAGAAAACATGTTAATGGTGAGGCAGTACATGGAGCATTCCAACAGTGGCTCAAAAGGAGGCTTCTTGAGGATGACTGAGGCCGCACCAGGGAGGGAGATGTCTAACTGTAACTTAAGTATGAAGAAGGCCTTTAAGGAATTTAGACACGGTTGGGAAAGAAAAGACTGAAGGTGGATGTACCAGAGCACGGACATGCCAATATTGCTGCTAGGCGGATCTTGAAAGAAGCAAATGGTAGTGCTACTGGTCTCATGAATTGTAAATAGTTTAGGATCTTTGGTACCTCTACTGGATCCAAATTATTTGGGGATGCCCCGGTGGGCACTTTGCGTAAGTGTTCCTGCTTTGAGAATTCTCTGAACCTGTAGGGAGCACTCTGTCAGATCAGCCAATATCCAAGCATTCAGATTTCTGGATGCAGGATCTGACTTTGGTTCTGAGACAGTACATCTGGCAGCTGTATGGGAGGTCAGATATCTGCAGCAGGTCTGGCAGCTAAAACTGTCTCAGCCAGTAAGGAGCTATCATGTTGACAACAGCTTTATCCTTCCTGGTCTTGGAAACTATCCTGGTGATCAGGGGAAGTTGTGGGCAGGCAGAGGAATCCTCAAGACCACTAAAGAAATGGTGTCCCGCAACAAGCACAGGCTCATGCCTCAACTGCAAGTTTGGGTGCTTAGTATGGTCACTGTGGCGAACAAGTCGATATCCAGTGTCTCAGCCATTCTTTTAATCAAATCCTGGAAGACTTAAAAACTCATCCATCATCTGGAGGATGAGGATATAACAGGAAGCTGTTGTTCTGATGAGTGATAGCCTCCATTGTATTCCTCCTCACCCTCGACAAGCTGAGGTTGGGACAGGTGAAGAATGTGGAGGGTTTTCTTCAGAGAAGGAAATTAGCATCATTTACAATTTTTAGAGCAAGTTTCCTAGAATAGTTTTGCTCTCCAGGGACGCCAGTCTGGCAGAGATAGTGAGGAGAATACATAGTGAATACCAGGGTGGGATCTATCCTGTGGGTTTCTGATGACTTCCTGGTACCCCTGAGGGATTTCTCCCTCAACTCTCAATCAGACTCTCACTGTACAACCCCCAGAAGTGAAAGGACTTGCTTAGAAGAAAGAAAAAGGAATAAACCTCCTCCAGAGACCTGGGGCATTCAAAGCTACAAGCATGTCCCCTAGGTGGAAGATTGGGGGAGTGTTCACATATGGACAACTCCAAATAATGAATAAGGAGCTGTCGACTTAAGGTTGTGCATGAGGTTGGTAACTCTACCACATAAAAACCAAAATTACTTCAGAAACAACCCCCCCTCCCCCCCACACACACACCAGGAGCCATAACAGTATGCAGCAGGCTCAAACAAGAGATCAACTTCATGTGAAGAATATAATGGACATTGGCTTCCTTATGGATTTGACCAATGTCCTGAAAAGTCCTTTGCTCAAGGCAAGATCAGTAATGAAAATTGGATTCTGGAATGTGAGAACACACAAAACTACTGAAACTGCTGAAGTAATTAATGGATAGAAAGACCACAGACCTTTGTCACACCCATCCTGAGAGTTGTCCTGACCAGGCTAGAGAAAAGGATCCAGATACCACCACCACCACCACCTAACTGGCTCCAGTTGAATCCCAACCACCACCTGGGATGAAATGGGATTGGACTTTAACAGCGGCAGCTGCTCTAGCTAATCTCAACTAACTTCTTCTCATTCCCTCTAACAAACAGTTAGAAGGTATAAAAGATCATGCTAAGAGACTGTCAGACAAGTTTCCCCCCCCGCCCTTCTAAAAAAACCTTTGTCCAGCTAAAGGGACAAGGGATGTCGATAAAATTAAAGCCTTATTTGTTTTTCCATTTCAAATGCTTTCTCTGCTTTTCCTTTCCCCCCCCCCCGTATCTTTGATCAAAGGTGAGAAAGATTTTTAATGGTGTGCTTGCCACAGTACTAAGCAGTCTGAGGTCTCTGTATACCAAACCCAGTTTACCACTGTAATGCTGAACAGTGACTGGGTTACGTTAACACCTTGGGCTCATTTATTCCATCTAAATCGGGGTCGGCAACCTTTCAGAAGTGGTGTGCCGAGTCTTCATGTATTCACTCTAATTTAAGGTTTCGCGTGCCGGTAATACATTTTAACGTTTTTAGAAGGTCTCTTTCTAGAAGTCTATAATACATACAACAATAGTTTAGTTATATAAGTAAATAAGGTTTTTTTAAATGTTTAAGAAGCTTCATTTAAAATTAAATTAAAATGCAGAGCCCCCCCCCCGGACCAGCGGCCAGGACCCAGGCAGTGTGAGTGGCACTGAAAATCAGCTCGTGTGCCGCCTTCGGCACACGTGCCATAGGTTGCCTACCCCTGATCTAAATACATACAGCAAAAAAAGGGGGGGGGGCGAGGAAGAGGCCAACCTAGAAAAACATTACGCTGAACAATAAAGAAGCCAAATCCACCAACATGTAATGCAGGAGCCTGAACAGACCAGCACAAGACTGAACTAAATGGCAAAAAACTGGCGGATGCCATATGCACCTGAGGGGTGTGGGAAGATAA
Source organism: Emys orbicularis (assembly GCF_028017835.1). Classification (NCBI taxonomy): domain Eukaryota; kingdom Metazoa; phylum Chordata; order Testudines; family Emydidae; genus Emys; species Emys orbicularis. Next base: position 106,723,148 of record NC_088689.1, read on the forward strand.
AGAAGTGGGGCAGTTCTACTGGGGATATTGTCTTGCAGTCTGTACCATACTACTACTGGGGGGAATTCTTCACCAAAAAATTAAAAATTCTGTGCACGTTTTAAAATTCTGCATTTTATTTGTCAAAACACAAAATAATGATGCCAGTTTCAATTATTTTGGTAATTTATTTCCAAATACTTGTCAGCAAGTATGTCCGTAACAATACAGACAACAAAAAAGACTCAGGAAATGTTTGACAAATAGATTCCTTACTAGGCATATTCATACAGAACTTTGAGTAATAATTCATTTAAACTACATGACAAAAAACAAAAACAAAACAATTTATTTCCCACACTCTTCAGAAACAGTCAGAGGGAATTAGTGTCTGCCCAGGTCCCACGAGTGACACTACTTTTGGCTTCTTACAGAGGAAATCACTTTTGAGTGGGGCTTGTAAGAAGTGGCCTGAGTGCTCAAACAAAACAAAAAAAAGACCCACAATGAACTAATCTTAACTACAAGCCTGCATTAGTGTCTCTTAGAGCAAGTTAGGTGATGCTACTAGGTTCCGTCTTTCACGTATTAAGAAGTAACTGGGTGGCAGCTGAAGCCTCCCGGCCCTTTATGACTTTACCTACGGGGCACAGGCACTGCTATTTAAAAGAAATCAATCTCACATGCATAGGTCACATGCACACAAAGTGTTTGAATCTGTGTGGACAATCACTCAAAGAAGAGGTAGATTATATTATTTCCCCATCGTTATTTGACATACCTTTATAAACTGATTTACTTCTTCACCCACTCCAGAGCAGCACATCAACACCACCCTATGTCTTTACCTTTGCTCAAGAGAATAGCCATGCTCCCTCTTCTCCAAGAAGAAGTTGTCCTCACAGAACACCTAGCAGATGGGACCATAATTCTAATCACTGAGAAGCAGTATGTGATACCCCTGGGCCATTCTCCCAGAAACAAATTTTTTAAATACTTTGTTCAGTTCAACATAAATTTAAATACTTTAGAATAACTTCAGCAATTCCACTGGTAGCCAAGATAACAAATATCTAAGAATTTTCAATTGATTCTCTGCTTATAGTCATAGTTCAGGGTAAGCTGTACCTTTGACCCCTCATTCAGTCTCTCCAGGAGTTCCTCTTTCAAGTGACAGGCCCAGTCCCTGCACTTCTCTCAGAGTGGAATCTAGCAATCCATGCCACCTTTACATTGGGTCTCCAGATTACAGCACCCTCATTACCAACTGAGTCTCCTAGGCAGCTTCAACTGCGTTTGGCCCCTGCTAACGGCATCCCTTCAGGAGTTGTAACCAGTGGGAAAAATGCAGGGACTCAGGATGATTTCTTTAAACCAAAGCATTAATTACCCATAAACACATAGCAGTCAGAGAGAAAAAGCTTAGAGACAAAAAGGCCTACACAAATTTCTTACCCAAGTCTAGCATTTCCCTCAAGAAATCAGTAGGCCACTATTATCCCTCATACTCCAACTTCTAGGAGAAAAGGATCAGTGTGTCCCCAGCAGTCACTGGCTCCTCTTCGGACTCCTGGTCAGCTTCAGGGCTGAGGCTTTTAATCCCTTCCAAGCTCTTTGTTTTTCCCCCATTGGCTACCTTCTCATTTGGGGTTACCAGCCAGTCTGCTGAGCAGAGCATGGTAGTAATAAACCTTCAAAGGAACTGAAATCAGTATTGTTAAGTATTGGAGATTTACCTCTCTACAGCTATTGGCTGGGTTCCCACAGAGGTGGGGGAAACAAACAAAAAAACACACACCCTCCCCCCCCACCCAGGACTGATTTAACTCTTTGCACCCAAGCAGCAGGATAGTAATTAAACAGAGGTACATATAATATTCATTAAAAAAATAATATAGCTTTCCCATGTTCCTCACACTTACCAATAAATTTGTATAAGGATTACATCATTTAATCAACGTTGCCATTTCCGACAAAATTCCACCCCCACCCATGACTAGCTAAATCTGGAGAATTTTAAGAATAGGGTGGTGGAACAGCTGCACTAATAAAAAGTGGAGACTTATGTTTTATCTTCTGGAAGTTAATCAGAACTAGCCTCCCAAATGCCAAAAATCCTCAATGAAGTGGGAAAGACATCTGTTGGATATTCAGAACACTCATGGCAATGGAGTCAAGCAAGAATTCATTTGTTTTAGAGTAGCAGCTTGAGATGCAAGTTCAGATAGGTCTCTGGGGTGGAGGAGAGAGAGAGAAAAAGGAAGCAAGGAAGGACCTGGTGAAGCTCACATGGACTTGCTTGGATTTTCCAAAACACGTTGTTGCTACCATTACCAAAGCATCAGAATAAATCCCTATAGATGGTCAAGTTTTCATGCAGGCACCACCAGAACTCATTTGTTGCTTTGCTACTGCAACCCATATTGTACATATAACTATGAAACAGACATGCATGCTTTTTGGGCAGTTTGTATTTGTTTTTATTACAATTTTAATGGTTAGTATTTTCATATCTAACATCTTAAAAGGATTTTTAGATTTACAGCTTCAAAAGACACTTTTACAGAATTATTTAAGCCTTGATGATGATTACCTACTGTACTGTATACAAGTTACCTGCCCATCTTCAGGGACCCTCCCTCAAAAATTGAAAATCTGAGATTTGTGTTCACAAACTACAGAACAACTCAATTTATGGAAAAAGAATAAGTGTCAAATGTTCGTATCAGTTTCACAAATTTAAGATTCAATAAGAGCATACACAAAACTATACATTTTATCATTTTATTAGGAATAATTCCAAGTGGGTTATGAAGAAACTAATCCATTGAGTTTGATGATTTTTCCAAAATTTCTCTTTATGAAGATATGTTCACCAATAAACAGTAAAATTTCAGCAGAACTATTATACACTGGGCGAAAACATTCAGGCTGATACCAAAAAGCAACATGCAACATAAAGAGAGATACAATATAAAGGAAGACAATCTGCTGAATATTAAAAACCACCTCAACATGAGCTCTTTGCAACCAGCACAGAACTATGCTACCCATCAAATCCAATTCACACAAAGGCAAGTTGGGCTGATGGAACCCAAGGTTAATAAAATGTTCCTCAGTGCAGTAGATTTGAATAGTGTTTTAGAGCATTTTTTTGGCTGGAACAACTCTTTTTTTGGCAAGGGAGAGAAATAAATATAAATGGAATGCTACATTTTTAAATCAGCAGACTGTCTGAGGAATGAAATAATAAGGTATCAGTAAACTAAAGTAGCAGGGGGGAAATCTTTAAAAAACATTACTTAATTTATTGGGGCTCACAAAGTATTCAAAACCGATTTTAAAGGTGTCACAATAACTATATTCAGGCATTTAACATAACAAGGGAAGTAAAAAATCAGAAGACACACTTTTTTTCCAGGTTAAGGAGTTTGTTTTTTTTAAACCCAAGCACATTGCTACTTCTGCAACATATAGCTTGGTAAACAATAATTGGCAACAAAATAAGTTGAAACGCTGTAATATCCTGCCCAAACCCGTTCCAGATACTGTTTAATAACCAAGATGCAAACTAATTTTGTTGTAACAAGCCTAGACCACTTATATCAAACATGTCCCTGGTGAGAAAGTCATCCAGTTTGAGTTAGCGTTTTGAGAGCTCATTTGACAGCCAGTCAAGTCCCTCATACAGACCAGTTCCTTGTGTAGCGCAGGTCGCTTGGACATACCACTGTTAAGGAACAAAATATAAAATAAAATGAAATGTGAACTTTAAAATACTGAATTTCTACATACTACCAGGGTGTAATTCTTATGGTACAATTTCATGTAGTTTGATCCCAACAAGTATATTTTTCAAAACTTATTTCCCACCACCACAAAGCCTAACAGTAACAGAAGATATTTTCAAGAAAAATTAAGTTTCAATTAGCAATTGGGTTTTGAAGATTCTCCTGCTATGTCTGTCACCCAAATACTGACACATTATATTAGTGCACAAGAATCAAAGTGAAACTGAAGATGAATAAAGTGTAAAGAATTGTAAATTAAAATTCTTTGTTTTAATCAGGTGCTATTGAGCTCATAGGTAAGAAATTTTTACTACATGATTTAACCCGTCTCTTTTTAAAACCAGTTCATAATGACATAAGCCACGACTGTCAACAAGAAGAGGTAAAGTGATGCAAAAAAAAAAAAAAAAAAAAAAAAAAAATGCAATGAGGAATTATATAACAGTGATTTAAAGTCCCCAACAAAAGTTGTGTAGTTGAAGCCTCCCTTATCCTGTCGGGCATTTTTAATCATAGATTGTTTTAATCAAAACTCTTGGACACAATTCCATTCTCAGTCTCTTTCTTCAAAATAAAGAACAGAAGAGTAAAGGCAACACACACATAGTTAAAACGTGGCCCAAGATATTCAATAGTCTGCAAAGGTTGTATCTTCCTATTTAAAAAAAAAAAAAGAAGGAGTAATGAAGCATTTTATTTGCTCTTGATCACCTATTTTTATTACATAGGTGTGTGTTTTATGTCACTCTTTTGTAGAAATAACACTTTGTACATGTCAAATACACATTACATCTTTCCACAGAAAAGAGATGAAAGCTTAAAACTTAAAGGGAGAGTACATTTGCTTACAAAAAATTGGACCAAAACTTTAGTACTTACAGTTCTGTTACGCAGAGACTGAAGACCTAGTTTATCTGTCATTTCACTGATTGCCATGGCATTTGGCAAGTCTTGTTTGTTCGCAAAAAGCAGTAGCACTGCATCTCGCAACTCATCTTCCTGAAGCTAACAGAATAAGAGACCATGCTAGTTATTTTTCCATTTAGTTACTGTAACAAGCAGCTAAAGAGATGTAATTATGAAATAAAGGGTAAAGTGCTGTAAGCTTTTTCATTCTCACTCCCCAAATCACAGTGAGTAGCTTCTGATTGAGATCATCAAGTAACCATGATACAAATTCCACTAGTGTAGGTAAAGCAACATTGTTTCAAACAGCAGTTTGGATTTAAATTGTACAGACAGCTCACTGTTGACAGAGATTACTTTTCTTTTGGGTTTTACATCCCAAAGGGAATTGGGTGAAGTCATTAGTAGTTCTCGACCTAGAGTCCACTCACGTTCTAAACAATTTTAGATAAGTAGTGATGAATTATATTTAAAAAAAAAAAGGAAAAAAAAAGGGAGGTCTACAATACACGTTTTAAGACTTTCTGAAGGTGTACGGGTTTTGAAATTTCAGCAAAACTGGCATATTCACCATTTGCAGAAAAGCTGATTTAGTAAAGTAAATACAGAAGATGGCAATTCTGTTCCAAAGATATTTATATTTACCATTTTCTGCAGTTCTTCTGCTGCTTCCTGAATTCTCTCTCTGTCATTGCTATCTACCACAAAAATGAGACCCTGCAAAAAAAGTTAAGCAGCTTTGATAAGTCCCCATAAAATTTAAGCATACAGTAGTGTTCTAAGAAAAAGATGACATGAATTATTGGGTAGGAGTACAGTTCTGGCTGCTTCCCCGCCAAGAAATGCAAGTTTGAAAAAGTAGTAATCTTTTAATTAACATATACACAGAGAAAGATCATGGACTACATGAGGTAGACATTCTTCAGACAGCTAGATCATCAGTAGACATGACATGAACATAATTTTCACAGTGTATGTTAAGTTTTAAAAAACAAAAACAAAAAAAAACCCCACAAACAAGGCTACGATTCCCAAACTGTGGTCTGCATATCAGAATTTCAGGGAAAGATAACTGGCCAAATTGTGATAGTTTCCCTTATTTTCAGATGTCCCATTGCATCAAAGACAGCTAGAGATGCATTATCTAGACGCTATTAAGATGTCCTCCACCCTATAAAGCTGAGGGTTCTCAACCTTTTAAGTAAAATTTAATTTTTAGAAATGTGTTTTTACCAAATGTTCCTAACACCATTTCTGACATTAAAAGAAAAATATCAAAGAGCTTATTCCATACTGCCTTCCACTCTTTAAATCCCCACCTCAAAGTCTTACAGTTCAGCCTATCCTCCTCTGAAGAAGCAGATTCTCCCCCTTTGAAGGTCCCTGGTGATGCTTCTATAATAGGTCTGAAGACATCAGAAGGGTAACATTTTTGGTCCTCAACGTATATGCAGTCACTAGACTACTGTGCCAGTCCCTTTGTCTAGACACATTCCACCACACACTCCTATTTGCACATGCCCCAGAATCATGCCTGTGCTACTGCAGAGGAAGTTTCCTGACAACAATCCTGCACAAAGCAGAGCAACAAGCATGAATCTCCTCTGCTGCTGGGGTGTATAGAAATGTGATAAATTACTTGTCTGTCTACTAACTACCCAAAAAGCACATTGTAATCCCCTGCAGCGATGACAGAAGCAGTGAACTTGTCATGGCCCGGATCATCAAACAACCAGCAATACCACCCCGATTAACGGTATTCAGTAACATTTCTAGACACTTTATAAGCAAAGGGAGCCCAATAAACACAACTTGTATTTAACCATAATGTATATGTGCATGTGAATATTATTTTTATATATATTTATTTTACTCTAAGTAAAAATCTCTCGACTGTCTTCAGTTTGGTTATAAAAAGAAAGAAATACCTACAAGGGCAGCTAGGCATTAACTTACTTCTTTACTTGAAGTCCCTCTCCAGTTTCAGGAGGTTAGCAGACAAAGCATCAAATTTAATGAGGCTAGAAAGTCCATCACATAGCTTAGTGACCCCTCTGGCACATTAAGGAGCAACACTGGAAGGTCCCTCATGGGAATCCGGTCTATCCAAGTCAAACTATAGTAAGCTATGTCTACACTAGGAGTACTTTACTGGTATTGGAATATAAAGTATACTGCACCAGCAAAGTGCTCCTAACATGGATATAGCCTAGTGTGGATACAACTATACCAGCAAAACTGCTCTTGCACTGGCATAGTAAAATTACAATTCCCCCTTCACCATTGTCCCTTAGAGAAAAAACAAGTATTTGGTAAAAGCACAGTTTTGCTGGTATAATTGTATATACACTAGGGGAAAATCACACCTCTTCACATCCCTGACTGGATGCTATGATGGCAAAAGTCTGTAGTGTAGACACAGCATAAGACATGAAGCTGTCCAGATGGGAAGGAAAAAACCCAGATAAACAAACAAAAGCCAAGGATCCTCAGAATTCCAGCAAATATGGTGGGAACCAACTCATGAGAAGAAAATGGAAATGGAGGCAGACCATTTTCTGGAGATACTGTACACAGTGGTCTTCATTTAAATATGAATGTAGGTGCAATTTTTTTTTGAACTTGTAAAACAGAAGAACGCCTACCTGTGTGTTTTGAAAGTAATGCCTCCAAAGAGGTCTAATTTTATCTTGACCACCAACATCCCAAACTGTGAAACAAATGTTTTTATATTCTACTGTTTCCACATTAAAACCTAAAAAAGAAAGAAAAAAGTGGTTAAATATTGACATTGACTATGTAAAAGTTATTATAAATCTGTCAGCTGTCCTCTTAAAAATAGTGACTTCAAAGTTTCACTTTCTAAACAAAGCTAGATAAGCTGTCTTGTGCATATATATATATATATATATATACACACACACACACACATATATATATATATATATACACACACACACATATATATATATATATATACACACACACACACACACACACACACACACACACACACACACACACACACACACTCACTCTCTTTTTTGTTATGATAGTACCAAATTGCATAAAATGAGAATTTCTCTAAGAGTCCAACTCTATACTAACTTCTATTCTGGGGAACATGCATCTCCTACTATCCCACCAACCAGCTCTTGAAACAAAGGTCCTACAATGAAAAACATTTAAGTCTTTTCTCCCTCAGGAGAATTGAGGATTTTAAAGTGAATGATTCTGTAGTTTAATTACATTTAACATTAGTAATTAGATGAGAAGCAATCAGTAGTTTTCTTACCAATAGTGGGAATTGTGGTGACAATTTCTCCTAGCTTCAGTTTATACAGAATAGTTGTCTTACCAGCAGCATCCAAACCAACTACAAAATATATAAAGTTTAATTTTAGTTTCACAGTATTAACTAAATCATGCTCTTTACAAATATTCCACTGAAAATAACAGGGTGGGGATTCACTTTTCAGTGAGCAACGGGTAAGTTCCTAAATGGCCTTAGTGAATCAAAGTCCCCCCCACCCACACCCCAAAGTATGTTTCTCTCCTTCCTTCTCCACCCATCACTTGAGGCAGAAGCCAATCAGCTAAGGATTCAAGTTTAATACCAGAGTTCCATTCTCCATTTACACAATCAGAAAGCTATGTAACTTTTTCTTCTTTAGGCATCATGTAAATAACTGATAGGGGTTATTTGTTTTTAAACAAACTTTGCAGTTCACATGTAAAGGTTTTTTTGCTCTAGCATGTTTTCATGTATTTGACATGCCTTGTAATATTTTCTAGGCAGTAGCCAGAAGTTCTCTCTCCTCCTTCACTTATCCAGCATCAGATTGGAAGCTACTTTCTTCTCAAATGCAGAACTTGTCTGTTATTGATCCCTTTATTACCTTCAGATCTGGCTACTGCAGCATGCCCCACCTGAGACTACTCTTGATCACTTCAAAGTTTCAGCTAACATGAAATGCAGCAGCTCACTTAGGGCTATTTTACACTACCTCGCTACATTGGTGCAGCTGTGCCATTGTAGCATATCTGGTGAAGATGTGCTATGCTGACAGGAGAGTGCTCTCTTATCCAGGGTTTTTGAGCTGTGCTCCGGCTCAGCTCCAGCTTCGGGCTCCGCTCCAAAGCCCTGCTCTTATCAGCATAAATTACTCCACCTCAACAAGAGGCGGAAGCTATGTCAGTAGGAGAACATCTCCTGTTGACATAGCACAGTATAGACACCACTTAAAGTAGACGTAACTTACATCACTCAAAGGGGTGGCGACTTAAGTTACATGGACTCCAGCGGTAGTGTAGAAAAGCCCTTAGTGATATTCGATATATGGATAGCATACAAGACCTGTGGCTCCACAGACTACACTGAACAATTTATTTTCTGGAACAATACAAACTGTTTTTTACATAAAAGCCCTACATGTTTTGTGTCGTGGCTACCCATGATACATGTCTCCATACACTATTCCAGTCTACTGGGCTGTTTTGGTTACTTCTGAACTCTGCAGGAGGGTACTCTGCTCTGGAATTTGCTTCCCTGCTGCCCCAACAAAACCCTAGTTTGTTGACCTTCCAGGCAGACTGATATGATGTGGGGTTTTTGTTTGTTTCTCTTTTGAGTTGATTATTTTTAATTTATTTCTATTTGTACATTTAAAAATACATATAGGTGTGTATTTTAACTGAGCATGTACCCACAGAACTTTAAGAGGAGCAGCTTTCGCAAATAAACATTTGGTAGTCCACCATGGTGTTTCCAAATACTGTGAGCTGAGTGGATTAATATGTATTTTGAGAAGTATTAAGAGTTTAGACTCTGTCCCAGAAAACCAATTCAACACACAACATTTGGAAATGTTGTATGACCTACTGCACATGTCCACGAATAAATGATGTTGTTATTTAAGAAGTAAATTGCAAGAATGAGTGTTCAACAAGTAAACACAATCATTTTAATTAAAATGCCATTTGAGAAACTCAAAACTTTCAGTAGAACTTTGATAACACTCTTCTCAAACAAACAAAAATGAGAGAACTAAAAAACAGAAAAACCCCTTCTGGTACTATTACTATACCCATACTCTAACACGGTAGCATGTTTTGAACTAATGCCTTACTTGCTTTTTTGTACCTGTCCTGCACTCCATATAGGGGCGTCTGACAACAAGTTGTACACTTATATAAATAAGGCAGTTTTCTTAGTGTTGCAATATAATGTAATTTCAGACCACTTATACAGAATGAAACCAGACCCTTAAAAACTTCTTCCTTCTCAAAGCACACTAACTGCTTAATTACAGTACATTTTCTATTTGCAAAACCTCCCTACAAGTGTCCTATAGTATTTTAGACATTTATGAATATATTGAGGTTATACAAATTAATGTATTTACAGTTTGTGAAGAAAATTTTTAAGAAAATCAACTGCTTTCATTAATACTGGAATCTGTAGAGCCAAAAGGCCATGTATTATACTTCTGTCAAAAAGACTTCTTTAGGTACAAGAAAATTCTCAAAATTAAATTTTAAATGCGTCTTTGTGATTTCTAAATGCTTGCCCTTCAGAACTCCAATATTCCATTCCCACCCACTCCTCTAGATGATTAGCTACAATAGTAGGTGGCACTGAAATAGTTCTTACTATGAACCTGCAAAGTTTAAAATTGCTAATATCGTTTCAGCATTTTTCCTACACCAGTAACATTCAAAGAAGCGTGACTCTGTAAGGAGCAACTGTCAACTCTTCAAATGTACCTCCTGTGCTGAAATAATGACTAATAACCCAAGATATCGCTGTCCAAGATGGACCTCTCAGAGTATGTCTACATTGCAATTAAAACACCCACAGTGGGTACGAATCAGCTGACTTGGCTCATGGGGCTTGGGCTGTAGGGCTATAAAACTGCACTGAAGATGTCTGGCCTCGGGCTGGAGCCTGGGACCCTACCCTCTCACAGGGTCCCAGACCGTGGGCTCCAGCCCAAGGCCAGACATTTACACTTCAGTTTTATAGCCCCATGAGCCTGAGCCAACTGACCTGGGCCAGACACAGGTCTTTAAACTGCAGTGCAGACAGATGTTCAGACCTCAGCCACTTTGCTGGGCATTTCCAAATGGAAGGTAAGATGCCTGGACCTTCAGAGAAGCCACATATGAAACACAAGCATAATACTTAACTCTCTCTAGAAGCCTTAATATAACAGAAAAGATGGAATTTACTCCATGAAAATTAAGATTATGTAGAGAAGAGTAATCAGTCCAAAATATATACTTGAATTCCTCAAAAACTATAACATCTTAAGGCAAATGGCTCATCAGTAAGTTTGACAACCTTGAAAATAAACACGAAGCTAAACTCAGTGGTCAGAAAATGCCAATGCTCACTTAAAAAAAAAAAAAAAAAAAGAGAGTTTCTAGCTCTTATAGTAGCAGAAAAAGAATAAAACTTTAAAAAGGTGACCCACTTGTATCCTAAAGACTCAAAACCCAGAAGGCAAATAAATCAAACCCAACATTTTTCAAAGTCTCATGATTTAAAACAAGGTCATTCTTTTGTGAGGACCTACTCTTTATGCAAGTTCTTGGAGTTGGCAATACTGGAATACCAAGAAGGAATCTTGTATGCTTCTGTGTGTGATAAAGATAACCACCCATGATGAGAAATGTTCTGTGGCACACTAGGAGAGAAATACTCAACACCAAGGACAGGCCTTACCTGCAAGTCTTTGAACAAAGGACTGGACAAGATAGCTTTCCAGGAACTTTCACAGTGAAAATATAAGCATTTACATGAATACAGAAGAAGTCACAATATGGCAGTAAAACAGGTTCCCAATTCAAACGCCAAGTAGTTTTATAGGATAATTATCGGTTTAGCAAAGTTAGAAGTCTAAAGTTTGCATTATCGCCAGCCCCCTCACCAATATAGTCAACCCCTATCCTCAAACTTCCTTATTACAAGCTGCAAATCAATTATTTGCCTTTTAGATTTTTTTAAACAACTTTTAAAAGGATCAAATCACATAATTTGAAGAGTTATGATTTTCTACATATTTCAGCTAATATGCGTTATTTTTTTTTCTTAAAAAATGGCAATTTACATGTTACTATGTACCAATTTCTTAAGAGTGCCTCAGTATTCAGCTTTCTAAAACGAAACATTAAGAACAATTGCAAATGGTGGGACTGTATATTCTCTTAAGAGACTGAAATGTATTTACTACCACATTTGATGTACAGGATTTTTACATTTGATGTGTATATTTTTAAAACTTGTCCTCTGACTATCACATGATAGGTAAGTCAACCTTCTGTCACAAGAGGTGATAGTTAAGAATTCCAATTAACAACTCTTCCAAGTTTACATGAAAAAACTCTGACATTCCCCAACACCAAGTCATAAATCAGAAACGAATAACCAAGATGCAAAATAATCCTCTTTCAGATTCTTTTCCAGAAATATTAACTTTTAGCTCCTTCCTCACTGAGGTTTCATGTAATCTCAACACAGTACAAGTGTGTTGACAGTTGTTTATGAAGTCCTGAGATAGAGCAGTTCAGATAGCAATTAAGGGTCACATGGGAAGTACAGCCTTGCCCTTGCACCTATTTGATCTTTGTAATGCCTACTTTACTCATTTCAAGAGCCCCGCTCCACTTTACTTATAGTCTCTTCGAGTCACTTATAAATCCCAGGCTTGCAGTGCGCTTCTCCCAGGAACTCCACTCTGCTAGTCACCTTTACATCACCATGGTACCTGCATAAGTGCTAGCACCATACTTACTTATAGCTCTCATAGTTGCATTCATGATAAGCAACTTCTCTGAACTGTTTGAAAGAATTACACAAATTACTTACAACTGTCCGGTTGGAATGTTACATTTTCCTCTACTTTCTTGGAGAGAGTCTCCAAAGATATTTTTGGCCCTTTCTTATGAAATTTGCTTGTTCTGGAGCCATTAAACTGACTGCCTATATATCTGCATTCAGTTCCCTCTAAACAGACTCACATGAACTCATTGTTAAAACAATCTCAAACTTTTTTTTCAGCCAACCAAATTCTACTGCCTAAAGCTAAGTGCCCTCCAGAAAGATTTTATCACTGCATTGTATTTTACATCATTCTACTATTCTATATCCTAAAAGAGATGATAGTTTTGCCCTGTGGGTAAATTCTTCATTTTTTAAATCCAGCCTAAGCCACCTAGACATGGCATACCTGTAATCTAAACGTGAACAAAGCAAAGCTTTACGCAAGTAACTACAAAATTTAGGGATTGATTTTTAAATGGAATATATTCAAGAACAATACATTGTGGCAGCCAGACTCAGATTTCCCAAAATTAAGAAGCAGGAAGCATGTTCCAAATATCTAAATTTCATTCATATTCACAGATTAAAATAATTGCTAAAATAAGAATGATTTTGAGTTCATACAAGCAAGTTCTACCTTGTAATTTCTTCACTATGTTTTACAAAGGCCGTTACAAACAATTCATGCAGTTGATTTTAGGCTAGATTTGTTAATATGGCTATTTATAGGTTGTGTTTTTTGTTTTTTGGTAAGTTACAGGTTTGTTACTATTCAACCTCACAGGTGGATTCCCAAAATCCCCAAAAGCAATTGTCCTTTTGTTTGAAATAGCCAAAGTTAATAAGCTAGGGAAACAGACTATCATTTGGCAGCTTAATATCTGAAAAGCTAATAAGCCTCTTGGAAGATGGATGTTTTGGCAGTCTATTGTCTCGGAGATGACAGATAGCTACATGGCCATACTAACAAGTGATGAATATAGTGACATGATATAATGAGGATTCTGCAAGGTGCAATATGAAGAAAAACAAGGTTATTCAGTAATGTGTTAAAATATACCCATGTACTAGTGGACTAAGCGCAACACTGGGACCAAGGAATTTCTGAACTCTAACCCCTACTCTGCCCAGTTCAACTATGTCAAATTATTTAACCCAGTATCTCAGCTGTCTCTTTTCTCCCCAATCCGTATCTGTAAAATGGAGTTGGAATTGTGCTTTTCCTTCCTCGCACACAAGAATATAAATGGTTGGTCAGCCCTTTAAAATACAGTGATATGTAAACATGAAAAGTATTAATGTGAGTCTATGAGGCAATTATGATTTTTAAGCAGCTTTGTAAAGCCACTTGTGACATAATTCACTATTGACTATTATCCTCCTAATCATAAGTTTAGTTAGGGTAGCCATTAGGAGAATATTATATCTTTTTTAGGGCTATCACACGATTAAAATAATCGCACGATTAATTGCACTGTTAAACAATAGAATACCATTTATTTAAAATATTTTTGGGTGTTTTCTACCATGTCAAACTTTAGAGCCTACAAGTCCAATCAGTTTTACTTCTTATTCAGCCAATCGCTCAGACAAACAGGTTTGTTTACATTTGCAGAAGATAATGCTGCCTGCTTCTTGTTTACAATGTCACCTGAAAGTGAGAACAGGCGTTTGCATGGCACTATTGTAGCTGACGTCGCAAGATATTTACATGCCAGATGCACTACAGATTATGTCCCTTGATGCTTCAACCACCATTCCAGAGGACATGCATCCATGCTGATGATGGGTTTTGCTCAACAACAATCCAAAGCAGTGCGGACTGACGCATGTTTATTTTCATCATCTGAATCAGATGCCAACTGCAGAAGGTTGATTTTCTTTTTTGGTGGTTAGGGTTAGGATGTAGTTCCTGCATCAGGCTGTTGCTTTTTTAAGACTTCTGAAAGCATGCGCCACACCTCATCCTTCTCAGATTTTGGAAGGCACTTCAGATTCTTAAATCTTGGGTCAAGTGCTATAGCCATCTTTAGAAATTTCACACTGGTATCTTCTTTGCATTTCGTGAAATTTGCAGTTAAAGTGTTCTTAAAATGAACACGTGCTGGGTCATCATCTGAGACTGCTATAACATGAAATATATGGCAGAATGCAAGTAAAACACAGCAGGAGACATACAATTCTCCCCCAAGGAGTTCAGTCACAAATTTAACTAACGCATTATTTTTTTTAAACGAGGGTCATCAGCACGGAAGCATATCCTCTGGAACGATGGCCGAAGCATGAAGAGGCATATGAATCTTTAGCGCATCTGGCACCTAAATATCTTGCCACGCCAGCTACAACTGTGTCATGCAAACACCTGTTATGACTTTCAGCTGACACTGTAAATATGAAGCGGGCAGTATTACCGCCCGTAAATGTAAACAAACTTGTTTCTCTTAGGGACTGGCTGAACAAGAAGTAGGACTGAGTGGACTTGTGACTCTAAAGTTTTACATTGTTTTGTTTTGGAGTACAGTTATGTTACCAAAATAAAATAAAATAAAAAATCTACATTTGTAAGTTGCACTTTCTTGATAAAGAGACTGCATGACAGTACTTGTATGAGGTGAATTGAAAAATACTATTTCTTTTGTTTATCATTTTTACAGTGCAAATACTTGTAATAAAAATATAAAGTGAGCACTGTACACTTTGTATTCTGTGATGCAACTGAAGTATATCTATTTGAAAAATGTAGCAAAACATCCAAAAATATTTAATAAATTTCAATTGATATTCTATTGTTTAACAGTGCGATTAATAGCGATTAATTGTTCTAATCGTAATTCTTTTTTTGAGTTAATCACATGAGTTAACTGCGATTGACAGCTCTAATCTTTTTAAAAGATTGTGTTCTCTGCTTACACCATAAAATTAGTAAGCTTGTGAAATACGTGAGGGAGTGCAAAGTATTAAAGAACTCATATCCACTCAAACACAAGGTATGTGCCATGACTCTGAATTAACTCTGTAAAAGTTAGTGTTTTGCAGATGTTTGCAAAAGTATTAGAGTAAAAGAAAATTGCTTACAATACTTCTGTCATTATTATGGTGTTTGAAGTAAATTACATACAAACACTGATCAAATATTTATTTTCTAACCCACACAACAAACAAATCTATTTTTAGAAAAATTAATTTCACTCAGGTAAAGTAAATAGACTGACAGCTCTGGAGACTGAGATCGTATCTATCTACACCACACTATAACACAAGTGGCAGCAATTAAAAATCCTACCCTCCTACCACACTGCCCAGCCCATGTGCCAAAATTGAACCAAAATTACTTTTGAGGCAGAAACTAATTTAGTCTTTTTAAACCTAGACTGAATAGATTAGGAGAAAATGCCAATAGGGGTGCAAATTATGATGTGGACACCTGCTTACACATATATCCTTCCTTCTATACTACAAATACAACTGTCTCAAAGGAGCTTGTCATATTATTATTTGTAGTGTAGAAGCGTCTAACTGGGTTTCATAACCAAGCTAAACCCTTAAACAGGTTCTGTATACTGCATAATGAAAATATGTAGTAACCATGTCCCCTGACCCACCTGTATTTGTAGGGTAGTCAAACCCTTAAAAACCATGATTGAAAGAAGAAGAAAAAAAACCCCAACTCATATGACTCTTGCCGGCAAGTTAAAGAGGTATGGGCTGGATGAATGGACTATCAGGTGGATAGAAAGCTAGCTAGATCGTCGGGCTCAACAGGTAGTGATCAATGGCTCCATGTCTAGATGGTAGCCGGTATCAAGCAGAGTGCCCCAAGGGTCAGTCCTGGGGCCGGTTTTGTTCAATATCTTCATTAATGATCTAGAGGATGGTGTGGACTGCACCCTCAGCAAGTTTGCAGAGGACACTAAACTGGGAGGAGGAGTAGATACGCTGGAGGGTAGGGATAGGATACAGAAGTACCTAGACAAATTAGAGGAGTGGGCCGAAAGAAATCTGATGAGGTTCAACAAGGACAAGTGCAGAGTCCTGCACTTAGGACGGAAAAATATCATACACTGCTACAGACTAGGGACCGAATGGCTAGGCAGCAGTTCTGCAGAAAAGGACTGAGGGGTTACAGTGGACGAGAAGCTGGATAGGAGTTAACAGTGTGCCTTTGTTGCCAAGAAGGCAAACGGCATTTTGGGCTGTATACGTAGGGGCATTGCCAGCAGATAGAGGGATGTGATCATTCCCCTCTATTTGACATTGGTGAGGCCTCATCTGGAGTACTGTGTCCAGTTTTGGGCCCCACACTACAAGAAAGATGTGGAAAAATTGGAAAGAGTCCAGCGGAGGGCAACAAAAATGATTAGGGGGCTGGAGCACATGACTTATGAGGAGAGGCTGAGGGAACTGGGATTGTTTAGTCTGCAGAAGAGAAGAATGAGGGGGGATTTCATAGCTGCTTTCAACTACCTGAAAGGGGGTTCCAAAGAGGATGGATCTAGACTGTTCTCAGTGGTAGCAGATGACAGAACAGAGTAATGGTCTCAAGTTGCAGTGGGGGAGGTTTAGGTTGGATATTAGGAAAAACTTTTTCACTAGGAGGATCACCCTAGTGATCACCCAAAAGCACTGGCATGGGTTACCTAGGGAGGTGGTGGAATCTCCTTCCTTAGAGGTTTTTACGGTCAGGCTTGACAAAAGCTGGGATGATTTAGTTGGGGATTGGTCCTGCTTTGAGCAGGGGGTTGGATTAGATGACCTCCTGAGGTCCCTTCCAACCCTGATATTCTATGATTAGTTTGTATCAGTGTTAGAGCTGAACTAATCACTACGGATAAAGTGTCTGAAGCACTATGAACTATTATGGTCTCAAGAACACAGTTTGTTCTTGTAGTCTCATCATTCTGCAAGAGTAAAAGCAATAGTGCCACCAGTGTCAATATTAATATTACAACCATCTTTTCCAAGGTTTCATACCTAGTCATTTAGAGTTGTATATGAAAAGTCCGCTTGACATGCTAGTAGTTCTTAGAAAAAGATCTTTACTGTATATTTACTATGCTATTGTTTATAGAGAGGCAAAAATTACATTAAAGGACACAGTGATCTCAGGTTTAAATTCTTATTTTAAGTAATTAAAACGTCAACAAATTGAAGCACTGAAAAAACAAAAAAAAACAAAACAAACACCCACACCTGCTACACAAGTGTTGGTGAAATTTCAACTGGTGCATACTAGCTTTCATACCCTATGTACAATGTGCTGTGAACACAGAATCATTTTCTGGGGTTGGGGTGGGTATTTATGCTTGATGTCATTAGGTCTGCTATAGATAACCACCTAATATGCTATGCATATTACCTCTTGTTTCTCATACATATCCAAACATTTTTAGGGCCCAAATTGATATGCCAACAGTTAGGAGTTCTCAGTTCTTTAGCCAACAGAAGTTAGATGTGGTGCAAAGGCAATAGATTGAGCCATGGTAAAAGAAGCTCTCTTTACTTTACTCAACAGCAATCCCTCTTGTTAATTAAGGACCAACTGATAGGCACTGAAAAAAGCCCCATTCACCTAGCTGGACAATTTTAGGAAAAGGAGTGTATAAAGTTGGGAATGGGAGGAAAAGAAACATTGAATGCAGCATGTGATTATCACCTTTTCAACTCCCAAGTCTGGGAATTACAGTAGGAGTAAAGAAGTGACTGGTTTGAACTGTTACACACATAGGCACAGGAACTAGGGGTGCTGTCACACCCCCAGTTTTTGTGCGGGGTCCCATCAGTCACCCTGCGCCCAGGGTTCCAGCGCTGCCAGCCCAGCACTCCGCTCCTGGGGTCCCAGCCTTGGCCCCCAACCCCTGGCCCCAGCTCTGGGAGTGTGGAGGGGCACAGACAGGAGTAAGTAGGTAGTGAGGTAAAAAGTTTGGGGTGGGGACCACTGGCTTTCAGCACCCCCACTGTAAAAAAATGTTCCAGTGCCACTGGTTACACAGTACATTTCAGAAGAGCCACAATGTATCTGTGGTCAGACAGTGGCCTAATAAAACTAGCTTGATACAAAAAGTTGTATTTTTATAATCCTATATGCAAGATACACCAGAATTTGTGATTAAAGGCAACGTTCTTTCTCAGAACAAAATGAGCAAAAATGGCTAAATTACTGGAAATTAATGCTTTCTGTTTAGCGGTCAAATTCTGGAGCCCTTAGGACTACATTAACACACTTGGTGCTGTCACATCATGTTCAAAACTGCCACATTGCTTAAACTGTGATAGGTAAAGGTGATACCTAATCATATGTAAAGGGCTTAGATTTTGAGGGAGGTCTTCTTAATTCCAGTTCACTGGATTTGCATGCACACATGGGAGATGGGGGGGGGGGGGGGAGGGGAAGAGGCATACATGCAAATCCAGTGAACTCCTGGAACTGAGGAGACATTCCTTAATTATCAAATCCTGTCACAAATGTATGGCATTTACCTGTTAACAGTTTCACATTCTTTTTACAGTCTGTGCTTGTTTTATAGTGTGCACACACACATACATACATATATGTGGTGCTAAATAATCCCCACCTTGGCGACAAGCCTCAGGGAAGGGTGGGAGCAGGGTTTAGGGCATTTTCTAATAAAAAGACTAAACATCTCCCACCAACAGAACTGTGGGGTGAGTAGGTAAAGAAAATAAAGGGAAAAGAACACAGCCCCTCCCCCTACCCAAAAGCTCATTCACTTGAGGCCGTTCAGTTTTCCACTCGCCCCATACCCACGCAGAAGGGCAGGGAGTTGGTTGGGAGAAGGCGCAGGCCCGGGGGGATAGATACACACGCGCCCACAGCGGGGTAAGAGGTCAGGTCACGGAAGGAGCGTACCCAGGCCTGAAGGGCGCAGATAGACAGACGCTTCCCCCCGCCCCGTAGTCCTGTACCGGTGTAGCCGGCTCGCAAGCCCCCGGCCGCTTCCTACTGCATCCCCAACGGCCACACGGAACACGCCCCCTCCCCCCGCAGGGGCCCAGCCGCGTCTACACGAGAGAGGCCGAGTAACGGCAAGCAGGGGGCTGCGGATGCGGCAAGCGCAGCCCGAGAGGTCGGGATCCCTCAGGCGACGGAAGGCAGGGCCGGGCGGGTCCGGGGGTCTCTCTCTTACCCATGAGGATGCGCATCTGCTTCTTGCCGAAGAGACGTGAAAAGAGCGAGGAGATGGTGAGGCCCATGGCGGCTCGGGCTGGGCGGCGGCGAGCGGGAGGAGTGTGTGCGCGGCAGCGGCTTATACCCCAATCCCGGTCTCTCTTTTCAGATCCCTCCGCGGGGTCCCGGCCCAGCAACTGCTGGCGGTGGCTGCTGCTGCTGCTCTTATGTCCGGGGGAGCCTCGCTCGCTCTCTGCCACGTCACGCTCGCCACCACGGCCGCCCCCAGTTCCAACGCGGACAAAATCACGTCACGCTCGCCACATCCCCATTGCAGCGCCACCACCCTCCCTTGACCCGGACAAACCCTCCGAACATAGACTGACTACAACTCCCAGCGTGCTATGCGACAGGTGCTCATCGATAGCTTCATTTCGTTGGCGTAGGGCATGATGGGAGATGCAGTCCCAGGTCCCTCAGCTCCTCGCCAACCTTGGCCTGAGTCGAGCATTGCATGCTGGGAACTGTAGTCCTTCTCCGCGCCGCACTGTGTGCTGGGGGCTGTAGTCTCCGTGCCCTAGGCTGCGGCCCCGGGAGCCGGTGGTTATACAGGGCCACCTCTAGAGCGTGTACGGGGCCCTGCTCACTCTCTCTCCTAGTGGGGGTTGTGTGGGCCTAACCCATGGCCCCCCAACCTAGCCCCCCCCCCACTTTCTGAGGAGAAGGGTTTGGCAGCATGTCTCTCACAGAGACTAATCCTGCTGTCCTCAGGTTAATACACAGCACCCAAATAGTTGCACTACTGAGAAGAAGAGGGACACCTCAAACCAGGGCACAAGGCAGCAAATGTGCAAGGACTTAGGGTATGTCTACACTACAAAATTAGGTCGAATTAATAGAAGCCGGTTTTATAGAAATCGGTTGTATACAGCCGATTGTGTGTGTCCCCACAAAAAATGCTCTAAGTGCTCTAGTCGGCGGACCGCATCCACACTACCGAGGCTAGCGTCGACTTCCGGAGCATTGCACTATGGGTAGCTATCCCAGAGTTCCCGCAGTCTCCGCCGCCCATTGGAATTCTGGGTTGAGATCCTAATGCCCGAATGATGCAAAACAGTGTCGCGGGGGGTTCTGGGTACATGTCGTCAGGCCCCTCCCCCTCCGTCAGAGCAACGGCAGACAATAGATTCGCGCCTTTTTACCTGGGTTACCCATGCAGACAACATACCACGGCAAGCATGGAGCCCGCTCAGCTCAGCTCACCGTCACCATATGTCATCTGGGTGCCGGCAGACGTGGGACTGCATTGCTACACAGCAGCAGCAGCTAACTGCCTTTTGGCAGTAGACGGTGCAGCATGACTGATAGCCTTCAGCGGTGATCTGGGTGCTAGCAGCCGTGGGGCTGCATTGCACCAGCCCTTGCCTTTTGGCAGTAGATGGTTTATTACGACTGGTAATCGTCATCGTCGTACAGCAGTGGCTGAAACTCCGTATGTCCCCCATCCCCCCAGTCATATTCTGCTGCCTTCACAATGACGATGATGGCTATCAGTCGTAGTATGCCATTTTCTGCCAAGCGCCCATCGCACATTAGCAGAGTCTTCCCTGAGCAGCAGATCGTGCAATAGGCCTGAAGGCCATCGTCATCATACAGGAAAAATGTGGCTATAACTGCCAAGCGCCCAGTATTTGCTGCCAAGCACCCAGAAGATGCCGAGGGCTATCAGTCATGCTACACCGTCGTCTTAAGATGTAAAAAATAGATTTGTTCTGTATTCATTTGCTTCCCCCTCCCTCCATCAAATCAACGGCCTGCTAAACCCAGGCTTTTGAGTTCAATCTTTGGGGGGGGGGCATTCTGTGTGACAGTTGTTTGTGTTTCTCCCTGATGCACAGCCACCTTTGTTGATTTTAATTCCCTGTACCTGTACGCCATGTCGTCACTCGCCCCTCCCTCCCTCCCTCCCTCCTTCCCCTGGTCCGTCAGATACTAGTTTCGCGCCTTTTTTCAGACCAGACGCCATAGCTAGCACTGGGATCATGGAGCCCGCTCAGATCACCGCGGCAATTATGAGCACTATGAACACCACGCGCATTGTCCTGGAGTATATGCAGAGCCAGGACATGCCAAAGCAAAACCAGGACCAGCCGAGGAGGCGATTGCAGCGCGGCCACGAGAGTGATGAGGAAATTGACATGGACATAGACCTCTCACAAGGCACAGGCCCCAGTAATGTGGAAATCATGGTGTTACTGGGGCAGGTTCATGCCATGGAACGCCGATTCTGGGCCCGGGAAACAAGCACAGACTGATGGGACCGCATCGTGCTGCAGGTGTGGGACGATTCCCAGTGGCTGCGAAAGTTTCGCATGCGTAAGGGCACTTTCATGGAACTTTGTGACTTGCTTTCCCCTGCCCTGAAGCGCCAGAATACCAGGATGAGAGCAGCCCTCACAGTTGAGAAGCGAGTGGCGATAGCCCTGTGGAAGCTTGCAACGCCAGACAGCTACCGGTCAGTCGGGAATCAATTTGGAGTGGGCAAATCTACTGTGGGGGCTGCTGTGATCCAAGTTGCCAGCTCAATGAAAGACCTGGTGATATCAAGGGTAGTGACTCTGGGAAACGTGCAGGCCATAGTGGATGGCTTTGCTGCAATGGGATTCCCAAACTGTGGTGGGGCCATAGACGGAACCCATATCCCTATCTTGTCACCGGAGCACCAAGCCACCGAGTACATAAACCGCAAGGGGTACTTTTCAATGCTGCTGCAAGCCCTGGTGGATCACAAGGGACGTTTCACCAACATCAACGTGGGATGGCCGGGAAAGGTACATGATGCTCGCGTCTTCAGGCACTCTGCTCTGTTTCGAAAGCTGGAGGAAGGGACTTTCTTCCCGGACCAGAAAATAACCGTTGGGAATGTTGAAATGCCAACAGTTATTCTTGGGGACTCAGCCTACCCCTTAATGCCATGGTTCATGAAGCCATACACAGGCAGCCTGGACAGGAGTCAGGAGCTGTTCAACTACAGGCTGAGCAAGTGCCGAATGGTGGTGGAATGTGCATTTGGACGTTTAAAAGCGTGCTGGCGCAGCTTACTGACTCGCTCAGACCTTAGCGAAAAGAATATCCCCATTGTTATTGCTGCTTGCTGTGCGCTCCACAATATCTGTGAGAGTAAGGGGGAGACATTTATGGCGGGGTGGGAGGTTGAGGCAAATCGCCTGGCCGCTGATAACGCGCAGCCAGACACCAGGGCGGTTAGAGGAGCACAGCAGGGCGCGGTGCGCATCAGAGAAGCTTTGAAAACGAGTTTTGTGACTGGCCAGGCTACGGTGTGAAACTTCTGTTTGTTTCTCCTTGATGAACCCTCCGTCCCCCCCCCCACCCGGTTAACTCTACTTCCCTGTAAACTAACCACCCCACCCTCCCCTACCCTCCCCCCTTCGAGCACCACTTGCAGAGGCAATAAAGTCATTGTTACTTCACATTCATGCATTCTTTATTAATTCATCACACAACTAGGGGGATAATTGCAATGGTAGCCCGGGATGGGTGGGGGAGGAGGGAAGGAAAAGGACACACTGCAGTTTAAAACTTTAACTCTTATTGAAGGCCAGCCTTCTGATGCTAGGGCAGTCATCTGGGGTGGAGTGACTGGGTGGCCGGAGTCCCCCCCACCGTGTTCTTGGGCGTCTGGGTGAGGAGGCTATGGAACTTGGGGAGGAGGGCTGTTGGTTACACAGGGGCTGTAGCGGCGGTCTCTGCTCCTGCTGCCTTTCCTGCAGCTCAACCATACGCTGGAGCATATCAGTTTGATGCTCCAGCAGCCGGAGCATCGACTCTTGCCTTCTGTGTGCAAGCTGACGCCACCTATCATCTTCAGCCCACAACTTGCTCTGTTCATCCCGCGATTCAGCACGCCACCTCTCCTCTCGTTCATATTGTGCTTTTCTGAAATCAGTCATTGACTGCCTCCACGCATTCTGCTGTGCTCTGTCAGCGTGGGAGGACATCTGTAGTTCTGTAAACATGTCATCACGCGTCCTAAGCTTTCTCTTTCTAATCTTCACTAGCCTCTGTGAAGGAGAAACATTTGCAGCTGGTGGAGGAGAAGGGAGAGGTGGTTAAAAAAGACACATTTTAGAGAACAATGGGTACACTCTTTCACGTTAAATTTTGCTGTTCACATTACACAGCACATGTGCTTTCGTTACAAGGTCGCATTTTCCCTCTTATATTGAGGGCCTGCCGGTTTGGTGTGAGAGATCACTCACGCAGTGCCAGGCCACAGATTTCAGCTTGCAGGCAGCCATGGTAAGACACAGTCTTTTGGCTTTTTTAACCTTCTTAACATGTGGGAATGGTTTCAAACAGTAGTGCTCTCATTTCCCATACCAAGCACCCGTTGGGTTGGCCATTTAAAATGGGTTTGCAATGTAAAAGGAGGGGCTGCGGTTTCAGTGTTAACATGCAGCACAAACACAACTAACTCCCCTCCCCCACACACCCAATTCTCTGGGATGATCACTTCACCCCTCCCCCCCCACCGCGTGGCTAACAGCGGGGAATATTTCTGTTCAGCAGAGCAGGAACGGGCACCTCTGAATGTCCCTTCCCCTTAATAAAATTGCCCCATTTCAACCAGGTGACCGTGAATTATATCACTCTCCTGAGGATAACAAAGAGCGATAAGGAATGGATGTTGTCTGCATGCCAGCAAACACCGGGACCATACGCTGCCATGCTTTGTTACGCAATGATTCCAGACTACATGCTACTGGCCTGGCGTGGTAAAGTGTCCTACCATGGCGGACGGATAAGGCAGCCCTCCCCAGAAACCTTTTGCAAAGGCTTTGGGAGTACATCAAGGAGAGCTTTCTGGAGATGTCCCTGGAGGATTTCCGCTCCATCCCCATACACATTAACAGACTTTTCCAGTAGCTGTACTGGCCGCGATTGCCAGGGCAAATTAATCATTAATCATTAAACACGCTTGCTTTTAAACCATGTGTAATATTTACAAAGGTACACTCACCAGAGGTCCCCTGTGTGCCCTCAGGGTCTTCGGTGAGTTCGGGGGTTACTGGTTCCAGGTCCAGGGTGACAAACATATCCTGGCTGTTAGGGAAACCGGTTTCTCCGCTTCCTTGCGGCTGTGAGGTATCTACATTTTCTCCATCCTCCTCTTCCGAACCCTCTTCCCTGTGTGTTTCTCCAGTGAGGGAGTCATAGCACACGGTTGGGGTAGTGGTGGCTGCACCCCCTAGAATGGCATGCAGCTCCGCGTAGAAGCGGCATGTTTGCGGCTCAGCCCCGGACCTTCCGTTTGCTTCTCTGGCTTTGTGGTAGGCTTGCCTTAGCTCCTTAATTTTCACGCGGCACTGCTGTGCGTCCCTGTTATGGCCTCTGTCCTTCATGGCCTTGGAGACCTTTTCTAATATTTTGCCATTTCGTTTACTGCTTCGGAGTTCAGCCAGCACTGATTCATCTCCCCATATGGCGAGCAGATCCCGTACCTCCCGTTCTGTCCATGCTGGAGCTCTTTTGCGATCCTGGGACTCCATCACGGTTACCTGTGCTGATGAGCTCTGCATGGTCACCTGTGCTCTCCACGCTGAGCAAACAGGAAATGAAATTCAAACATTCGCGGGGCTTTTCCTGTCTACCTGGCCAGTGCATCTGAGTTGAGAGTGCTGTCCAGAGCGGTCACAATGAAGCATTGTGGGATAGCTCCCGGAGGCCAATAACGTCGAATTCCGTCCACACTACCCCAATTCCGACCCCCTAAGGCCGATTTTATCGCTAATCCCCTCATCGGAGGTGGAGTAAAGAAACCAGTTTAAAGGGCCCTTTAAGTCGAAAGAAAGGGCTTCGTCGTGTGAACGTGTCCAGGCTTAATTCGATTTAACGCGGCTAAAGTCGACCTAAACTCGTAGTGTAGACCAGGCCTTAGACTAGAAACCAGGGGCGGCTCTATGTATTTTGCCGCCCCAAGCATGGCAGTCAGGTGGCTTTCGGCGGCGCACCTGCGGGAGGTCCGCTGGTAACGCGGATTCAGTGGCATGCCTGTGGGAGGTCCGCCGGTCCTGCGGCTTTGGCGTACCCACCGCCGAATTGCCGCCGAAGCCACGGGACCAGCAGACCTCCTGCAGGCATGCCGCCGAAGGCTCCCTGACTGCCGCCCACACAGCAACCAGCAGGCCGCCCCCGGCACACGCTTGGTGCCTGGAGCTGCCCCTGTTTGCCCAACCAAACCTTATTCCCAATTAGAGCAGAAATATTTTGACTATATCAATACACAATATCTAAGGCTATGTTTATGTCACAGATGTCGTGGAAGTCACGGAATCCATGACTTCCAGAGACAGATGACTGTGAGACCTCTGCAAGGTTCCAGCCACAGGTGACAGACTCCTGAGGGGGCCCTTCTCAGGGTTTCAGTGATGGGCGACAGCCTCGGGGCGGGGGGGGGAGGGGGATGCCTCGGGTGAGCGGCTAGGGGTATCCCGTTTTCTCTTTGGGAAATATGGTCATCCTGCGGCTCCTAGCCGCAATGAGCAGAGGGGGCCCCCCTGCAGCTTCCAGCTGCTGCAGGCAGAGGGGGAACCCCACAGCTCCCAGCCACCATGGTGGCAGGGGAAACCATGGAGTCGCAGCTGCAAAAGTCACAGACAGGTCATGGCTTCCGTGAATTTTTGTTTATTGCCCGTGACCTATCCGTGACTTTTACTAAAAATAACCATTAGAAAATCTTAGCCTTAACGATATGTATAGGGCAGCTTTTAGCCAAGGAACGTATGTTATGTATTGACTTGTGAACTATATATGGAAAACGCTTTTGAATGAGGTATATGTGAATTTAAAATGACATATTTAGGCCTGATTTTTAGGTCCAACAAACTTGTTTAATCAGGATTAAAGAGTGGGACAAAGATCCCCTTGTGTTATCTTTGTGCCCCCCATTCTGGTATTTGGCCCTAAGACAAATAAGAAAAATCTAAGGACTGCTCTAATTTACACTTGGCTGCCAATAGTCTCTAAGAGTCATTGAGGCAATACCACATGTGAGAGCTTTTACGCTGGCTTTTTGGCACCCTGGGAACACTCCAGCTGAGGTATTCCCCAGCAGCCAGGTCCATGTCCTTAGAGCTCCCTTTTTATGTTGTAAAAAGACCGTAATATAACAAAGACATTTACTCAGCAGGTATATGAAATACATCTGACTCTTCAGTAACAATTAAATCAAATTCAAAATGAACAAAATTTTAAAAGTAAGTTTATAGCACATCATTTTATTTCTTTTTCTCTTCCTAATCTCAGCACCAGTGTTTGGGGGTTAGCAAGCAGGGCAATCACCTGGGATGCCACACCACAGAGGGCCCCACGCAGCAGGGCTCAGGCTTTGGCTTCAGCCCCAGATAGCAGGGCTCGGGCTTCAGCTTCAGCCCCAGGTGGCAGGGCTTGGGCTTTAGAAACATTGCAGATGTGTGAGCAGGTAAAGGAGGCAGGGTGGGAGGCCCCCTCCTTAGTTTCTGCCCTGGGCCCCAGCAAGTCTAATGCCAACCCTGCCTATTCTGCACTTTTCCTACGTCTTGATGAATCTCTCCCTCCCCACACGTCTTTCTACCCTGCTTCATTTTGTGTCTACCTTGCTCCTCTCCTCCAGTCTCATAATCGCTTATCCTCTGAGCTCCTTTTATTCTCAGACTCCCCCCATGCCCACAAAGTCCTGTGATCTCCCAGACTCTTTCCCCCACTCCAGGGTCTTGCTCCTCCAGTTGCCACTTAATTGTGTTAGGTTCTCTCATCTCCAGTCAGGATTCCTCCAATGTTCCTGAGTTGTCAGTGGTCTTTCCACATACAAAGAGGACTAAAGGGAATGGGGTCTCTTTCCATATTTTTCACCTTTTCCAGGTTCTCTGTGCTTTGCACTCAGATTTTCTAGGGTTGTCCTGCCATTTTGCCAACTGCATGTGTGTCGTCCCCCCCCCCCCCATTTCTTCTCATGTATCTCTGCTCAGCCTTTATTCGCCTGTCTCTTGGGTGACCACCTTCCCAACTTCTAAAGTGAAATTCCAGGACAACTATGCAGATGCTCATTCTCAACCCTTCCTTGTTGAATCCCAGATGCAGCCTCCTACCTTGGGCCTTTTAAAGGTACAAAGGAGAAATCATGGGGAAATGACTGTCGTGTTTTTGAACTTCTGAATTGCCCATGTCCTGGAACTCCCTTGCTTCCCACCTCCTCCCCCCAACCTCTGAGCAATGTCACTGCCCCATCACCCTCAATTCCATCTTTGAGCACCCTCACTTTCCCATACTCTGACCCCATTCCCCCACCACCTGCTGCATCTGTGCTGGCCAGCCATTCTTCTGGCTGTTTTATGTCCTGGATAAGACTTCACTTCTAGGAATCCTTGAAACCTAAAACTCGTAACTCAACTCAACTGGGACATAGATCTGCTCACGCTAGGCTTTCAGAGACATTTGGTCCCCCCCCTCCCCAAAAGCTCATTCACTTGAGCCCGTTCAGTTTTCCACTAGCCCCATACCCACCCAGAAAGGCAGGGAGTTGGTTGGGAGAAGGCACAGACCTAGTGGAGGGTGGGGGGGAGATAGTCACCCACGCACTCACAGTGGGGTAGGAAGTCGGGTCACAGCGGGATGGTACCCAGCCTGAAGGGCAGAGATAGACAGTGCTTCAACTGAGGTTTCACCAGTACTGAACAGACCAGGACAATTACTTCCTGTGTCTTTCATATGACACTCCTGTTAATACACTGCAAAATGATATTAGCCATGTTTGGATGTTAGTTATATATTTAAAATAGGATGAAAATCTAGGATGAAATACTGGTCCCACTGAAGTCAAAGGCAAAACTTGCATTGACTTCAGGTGGGCCAGGATTTCACCCTTTAAGTTTTAGAGCTCATCTTCCAGGAATTTCCTCCATTATGTAATATTTTAAAGCTACCATTTTTGAATATTTAAATAGTATACAGCTGCCTTGTGGGGTAAAATAATTTTGTAAAAAATCACAGATAAAAATCAAGAACCTCAGTCTGATGACAGGCTCAGTTAATGGGTAACTATAGTGGATATTCCCTAATAAAAACAGTATAGGGTAGTTGCACATTTTTTACCTTTGACGAATAATCAAGCTTTATTGAGCTTTTAAGTAGCAGCAAGAAGTTACCAAATGAAGAAAGTTTATTTTAAAATTATTCCAATACATAAATTTCACCTCGCAAGTTAATACAAATATTGCCTGAGTAAGGACAGCAGGAACATGCTCCAGCAGTAGTGATTCAAGGTGCTAATGGGAGACATGGCTTAAAGTCCAAATATAAATGGCAAAAATGGAAAATCATGCTGCTCTGAACAACAAAGGTAAAATAATTTTTTTTAAAGTTAAAACAATTAAAAAATTTTCAAAGTTTAAAATTGTAACCAAAAAAATCTATTTTAATTTATTGCTGTGGGCTGCTGTCTGTACTGTGGGTGCTTTGGTTCAAGGTAGAGATAGTAACCAACGAAGTCCAGGTCCAGATTTCCTGAGTTTTAGTGCACAGATCTGAGGTTTTAGTCCATGGCCATCTCTTGTTCAAATCACTCAGTTTTTATCTTATGAAAGCTTTATGCTCAGTTAAATTTAGGGGAGTTAAATGCCTTGCACAGTAACAAAGAAACACTAAAATTGCTCTTCTTCAGACCCCAAGGCTCTCATGTCCCTGCACTAGCTGGGACGCTCCTAAGTTTTGCAGAGAAGTCAGAGACTTGCCCATTCCCGAGCACTGGAATTCAAGGAAATAATTTCCACTGCTAGTTACCAAAATAGAGTGTGGGGTGGGTGGAAACTAACATCAAAGGGGAAAGTGTCAAGCAAGCTTGTGTGTTTATATTGGATTGTAAATATTAATCCTTTATTATTTTTGTATTAAACTCAATTTCTTGACCAGAAATCCCAGAAACTGTTGTGTTAACCAAAGGTGCTGGCTACATTGTTAAGAGGGTTTTGTTTTAAATAAATGAACATCTTTGTCCTAGTAGGCCTGTACTCTATTATCCCTGTTTTACTTGGAACTTTAGCTGACCCTAGTGCAGGGGTTCTCAGACTTTTGTACTAGTGACCCCTTTCACATACCAAGCCTCTGAGTGCAACCCCCCTTATACACTGAAAGCACTTTTTAATATATTTAACACCATTATAAATGCTGGAGGCAAGCGGGGTTTGGGGTGGAGGCTGACAGCTCATGACCCCCCATCTAATAACTTTGCGACCCCCTGAGGGGTCCCGACCCCCAGTTTGAGAACCCCTGCCCTAGTGCATTATCGATAATTCTGAATTTTAGCTAGACTTTAGTGTGTTGTTAAATAATGGATTGTGTGTCTTTTGTAATCAACCCTTGACCCTTAAAGAAAAGTCCAGAAAGGAACCACTTGTAACCTATATGAGGCAGATGTTTTCTGCAATTAATAAGATAAGCTTA
The DNA here is from genome assembly GCF_028017835.1 of Emys orbicularis. NCBI lineage: Eukaryota > Metazoa > Chordata > Testudines > Emydidae > Emys > Emys orbicularis. Next base: position 106,753,272 of record NC_088689.1, read on the forward strand.
AAGCATCGTTCGATGATTATCAGGAATTACTTTAACAGATGATTTCTATCATAATGACTTGATTATAGATGTGTTTTGTAATTGATAAAATATTGGCTGGTTGGACAGATGTCTTTAGCTTATCAATTATGTAAATCATATACCATGAAATGTAGAAGTCCACAGTCAATAGTTCATTTTATTTTCTGTGAACACAGTCTATAAAGAGATGCTTGTTATTATAGATGTATGTTGTAATGGACAAAACAGTGTAATTGATAAGTGATGCTCATAAATGTTCTGTAACTGTTTTACAAAATGGATAAAGGACACGTGGTATAGCAGGTGTATTCTATAATCAATGTATCAGCACAATATTAATGTATAGCTTAATGTCTAAGTATTAAGAGCTTATTGTGGTTACAAATGGTCCTGACAGTGATAAATTGGTTATAAATATTACTGGCTTATTGAATCAAAATACGATCAAGCATAATAAAGGATTTTTCTTTGTTTTGAGCAGTATATAAGAGGTGAGTTTTGAGGAGTTAGTCATAAGTGAACTCAAGTACACTACCTCACTTCTCCAGTCTCAGATTTGGTATACGTTTTGTTTTCTGTATTCTGCATAGTGCTGTAATAAGTATTGCTTGATTGTTTTACTTAAATAAAACTTCAACTGAGTTAGTTATTTGACTTCATGACTTATTAAATCTGAATACACAACATCATCAATGGTCAGGGTCTCAAAACTGGTAGAGATGGGGTTGCACAGCAGAACCATACAGAACTGTTACACTCACACCTTCCTTTGTCCATTCTCTTCTGATCAGACCATAGCTGCTGTCATGGTTAAAAAGCTAGCTGCACCTCTGTCTCCTTTCAGGTCTGAGTGCACCCCTGCAGGCATTAAGGGTATGTCTACACTACGGGATTAATCCGAATTTATATAATTCGAATTTTGGAAACAGATTGTATAAAGTCAAATGTATGCGGCCACACTAAGCACATTAATTCGGTGGTGTGCGTCCATGTACCGGGGCTAGCGTCGATTTCTGGAGCGTTGCACTGTGGGTAGCTATCCCATAGTTCCCGCAGTCTCCTCCGCCCATTGGAATTCTGGGTTGAGATCCCAATGCCTGATGGGGCCAAAACATTGTCGCGGGTGGTTCTGGGTATATCCTCCCCCCTCTCCAGGGAAGCAACGTCAGACAACCGTTTTGCGCCTTTTTCCTGGGTGAACAGTGCAGACGACATACCACGGCAAGCATGGAGCCTGCTCAGCTCAAGACAGCAGTCATGAACATTGTAAACACCTCACGCGTTATCGTGCAGTTTATGCTGAACCAGAACCTGCAAAACCAGCCGGCGAGGAGTAGGCTACGGCAGCGCGGCGGCGAGAGTGATGAGGATATGGACATGGAATTCTATCGAACCGCGGGACCCGGTGCTTTGGAGATCATGCTGTTAATGGGGCAGGTTATAGCCGTGGAACGCCGATTCTGGGCCCGGGAAACAAGCACAGACTGGTGGGACCGCATAGTGTTGCAGGTGTGGGACGATTCCCAGTGGCTGCGAAACTTTCGCATGCGTAAGGGCACTTTCTTGGAACTTTGTGACTTGCTTTCCCCTGCCCTGAAGCGCCAGAATACCAAGATGAGAGCAGCCCTCACAGTTGAGAAGCGAGTGGCGATAGCCCTGTGGAAGCTTGCAACGCCAGACAGCTACCGGTCAGTCGGGAATCAATTTGGAGTGGGCAAATCTACTGTGGGGGCTGCTGTGATGCAAGTAGCCAAAGCAATCACTGAGGTGCTGCTACGAAAGGTAGTGACTCTGGGAAATGTGCAGGTCATAGTGGATGGCTTTGCTGCAATGGGATTCCCTAACTGTGGTGGGGCGATAGATGGAACCCACATCCCTATCTTGGCACCGGAGCACCAGGGTACCCAGTACATAAACCGCAAGGGGTACTTTTCAATGCTGCTGCAAGGACTTGTGGATCACAAGGGACGTTTCACCAACATCAATGTGGGCTGGCCGGGAAGGGTTCATGATGCTCGCGTCTTCAGGAACACTACTCTGTTTAAAGGGCTGCAGCAAGGGACTTACTTCCCGGACCAGAAAATAACCGTTGGGGATGTTGAAATGCCAATAGTTATTCTTGGGGACCCAGCCTACCCCTTAATGCCATGGCTCATGAAGCCATACACAGGCAGCCTGGACAGGAGTCAGGAGCTGTTCAACTACAGGCTGAGCAAGTGCAGAATGGTGGTAGAATGTGCATTTGGCCGTTTAAAAGGTCGTTGGCGATCGCTACTGACTCGCTCAGACCTCAGCCAAACCAATCTCCCCATTGTTACTTCTGCTTGCTGTGTGCTTCACAATCTCTGTGAAAGTAAGGGGGAGACCTTTATGGCAGGGTGGGAGGCTGAGGCAAATCGCCTGGCTGCTGATTACGCGCAGCCAGACACCAGGGCGATTAGAAGAGCACACCAGGAAGCGCTGTGCATCAGAGAAGCTTTGAAAACCAGTTTCATGAGTGGCCAGGCTACAGTGTGAAATTTCTGTTTGTTTCTCCTTCATGAAAACCCGCCCCCTTTATTGACTCATTCTCTGTAAGGAACCCACCCTCCCCGTTCCCCCAGCTTGCTTTCAAAGGAAATAAAGTCACTATCGTTTAAAAATCATGTATTCTTTATTAAGTGATTATAAACATAGGGAGAGAACCGACAAGGTAATCTGGGTGAGGTTTGGGAGGAGGATAGGAGGGAAGTAAAAGGCCACTGAAAAAATTCAATATAATGACAGCCTTTTGCTTGGGCTGTCCACTGGGGTGGAGTGGGAGGGTGCACGGAGCCTCCCCCCCCGCGTTCTTACACGTCTGGGTGAGGAGGATATGGAACATGGTGAGGGGGGAGGGAGGTTATACAGCGGCTGCAGCGGCAGACTGTTATCCTGCTGCCGTTCCTGAAGCTCCACCAGACGCCGGAGCATGTCCGTTTGATCACGCAGCAGCCCCAGCATTGCAGCCTGCCACCTCTCATCTCGAGCGTCCCTCATGACCTCACGTTCACTGGCATCTTTCCTAAATTTAGCTACCGTGTCCTTCCACTCATTCAAATGAGCTCTTTCTTTGCGGGTGCATTCCATTATTTCCGTGAACATCTCGTCTCGCGTCCTCTTTCTACGCCGCCTTATCTGAGATAGCCTTCGGGACGGAGGAGGGAGGCTTGAAAAATTTGCAGCTGCTGGAGGGAGGGTTGAAAAAAAGGAGAGAAGTCAAAGGTAACTTCTTGCTGCTACTTAAAAGCTCAATAAAGCTTGATTATTCGTCAAAGGTAAAAAATAATACATTTTACAGAACAATGCTTATACTCTTTCACGGTGAACAACACTATTCACATTACATAGCACATGTGATTTCAGTACAAGGTCGCATTTTCCATCTTATTGAGTGCCTGTGGCTTTGGTGTTAGAGATCACAGACGCAGGTCCAGGCAACAGAATTCAGCTTGCATGCAGCTATGGTAAGCCATTGTCTTTCGGCTTCTGCGCCCTCCTTTCCCACATACCAAGCAAAGCCCGTTGACTGCTGCGGTTTTCCTGTTAACCTTCAGCAGCAGAAAACAAACTACCCCCCCCCATCCAATTCTCTGGGATGATCGCTTTATCCCTCCCCCCACCGCGTGGCAGGTATCTCAGAAGATCCCTGCAGAAACCAAACTAACCCCCCCGCCTCCCCCCTCCCGCCATGAATTATCTGGGATGATCGCTGTACCCCTCCCCCCACCGCGTGGCTGGTAACAGGGAAGATCCCTGCTAGCCAAACGCGAAAAGCTCAGGGCCAATTCCCCCCACCCTGCGCTTGGCTAACTGCAGGGAAGGATTTCTTTTCAGCCACAGGCAAACAGCCCAGTAGGAATGGCCACCTCTGTCCCCTTAATTAAATTCCCGTATTTCAACCAGGTTACCATGAGCGATATCACTCTCCTGAGGATTACACAGCGAGATAAAGAACGGATATTGCTTGAATGCCAGCAAACACCGGGACCATACGCTGCCAGGTTTTGTCAGGCAATGATACCAGATTACTTGCTGCAAGCATGGCGTGGTCAAGTGTCCTACCATGGAGGACGGAATAAGGCTGCACTGCCCAGAAACCTTGTGGCAAGGCTTTTGGAGTACCTCCAGGAGAGCTTCATGGAGATGTCCCTGGAGGATTTCCGCTCCATCCCCAGACACGTTAACAGACTTTTCCAGTAGCTGTACTGGCCGCGAATGCATCCCAAGTCCTCAGGGCAAAGTAATCATTAAAAAACGCTTGCTTTTAAAACAAGTTTTATATTTTAAAAGGTAAACTCACCTGAGGTCCCTTCCATGGGGTCATGGTCTTGGATACTGGCTTGGGAGGGTTGGGAGGGTACTTCAGTCAGGCTGAGAAAAAGATCCTGGCTGTTGGGGAGAACGGAGTGCTGGGTGCTCTCCGCAAGCTCGTCCTCCTCCTCCTCCTCCTCTTCCCCGTCCGCAGAATCCTCAGGTGTAGCTGATGAGATTATCCCCGCCTCGGAATCCACGGTCAGAGGTGGGGTAGTGGTGGCGGCCCCCCCTAGAACTGCATGCAGCTCGGCGTAGAAGCGGCATGTCCGCGGCTCTGACCCGGAGCGACCGTTTGCCTCCTTTGTTTTTTGATAGGCTTGTCTGAGCTCCTTGACTTTCACGCGGCACTGATCTGAGTCCCTATTGTGGCCTCTCTCCATCATGCCCTTGGAGATTTTTTCAAAAGTTTTGGCATTTCGTCTTTTCGAACGAAGTTCTGCTAGCACTGAATCCTCTCCCCATATAGCGATCAGATCCATACGGTCCATGCTGGTGCTCTTTTTCGATTATCGGCCTGCATGGTTACCTGTGCTGATGAGCTGAGCTATCTGTGGTCACCTGTGCTCTCCACGCTGGGCAAACAGGAAATGAAATTCAAATGTTCGTGGGGCTTTTCCTGTCTACCTGGCCAGTGCATCCGAGTTCAGATTGCTGTCCAGAGCGGTCACAATGGTGCACTCTGGGACAGCTCCCGGAGGCCAATACCATCGAATTGCGGCCACACTAACCCTAATTCGAAATAACAATATCGATTTTGGTGCTACTCTGCTCGTCGGGGAGGAGTACAGAAATCGATTTTAAGAGCCCTTTATTTCGAAATAAATGGCTTCGTTGTGTGGACGGGTGCAGGGTTAATTCGATTTAACGCTGCTAAATTCGAATTAAAATCATAGTGTAGACCAGGCCTAAGCCTTGTACCTTTACCTATCACAAGGTGGGATTGCACAACTCTCCCACTCTTAGACTGGGCCCTGGGGTACAGTATCCTGTGTATCAACTGTTGTTATCCTATAGGCCCAACTGAGTTCAGGGACCTGTGGTTCTTCCCTTCAGGAGTTTGTGACCAGTGGCATATAGTGACAAAACAGCCTTAAAATCAAAGTTTTGTTTATTTTAGCAGTAACAACAAAGCTTTTAGAGAAAAAGGATTTTAAGATAAACAATCTACATGTATGTCTATCTTATCTAAAAAAATCTTACCATCTCCTGATGCTAACCCAGGCAGGTGTAACTTCTCCATACATCCCCAGTGTGGACTGTGTATCTCTGTCTGTTTCCCCTGAACTGCTGCTGCCTCTCTTTTGAGCGTGCCCCTTTTAATCCTCCCAGAGTTCCTTTGATCTTTTGTATTTGTGGGCCTTTTCCTGTCCTGGTCAAAACCACTATTATAGGTTGGCTGGAGATGGAGGCAAAATCATCAAAACTAATAGTTCTTGTGTTGTCCCTTAACAACTTTTAACTGTTTGCTTAGAGGTGGCTATATTGGGCCATTCTTTTCTTTCCTGCTTGTTTTTCCAGACAGTCTCCTATTACACTAAAAGCAATACATTCATACTGTAAGCATCCCAGGAACCAGGCCAACATACAGTATTCATAAATTGTCACAGGGCAGCTCCATATCTGTCACTGATGCTTCTATTTGTTAGCTTGCAGAAGGCCCAAACAGATTGTCTCAATTCCCCCAGGCATTTTCAGAGGGCAAAAAGTAGGCAGAAGCATTTGGCATCATCTCACCTTTCTTCTGTGAGGTCATTGCCCTTCTTTCCTGCTCCTTTTTTCCCCCCTCTCTTTCTCCTTAGGACTTCTTCCCTTGTCTGTCCCTCCAATACGTCTTGGCCCCCCCCACTCACTGTTATTTCACCACTTATTTCCTTATACTGCATCACCTTCCTTCCTCTCTTTGCTTCCCTTATCCAGAGTTTTCCCCTTCCTTTCTCATCTACTCTCCATCCCCCTGGAGTCTTCTCCCAATCACACACCCTCATTCTCCTTGGAGTCCAGTGGTGGTTGCTGCTGAGTGTGTGTGTGGTGGTGGGGCGGGGGGGGGGAGGAGGAGGTGTCTTCCCTGCTGTTGTAGTGAGACAAATGATGAGGGTTCTGGCAGAGGGGCAAATAAGGAACAGTCTCTGTAGGCTGCTGAAAAGCTTCAACAGTTCCTCAGTGCAGGAGATAATTTGGACATTTGATTTGCTGAACAAGTAACCTAAATAAACATTCCAAAAGATTGACATTTATTTCCTTTTACAAAAATACATATTTTCAGTCAAGTGGTAATAGGCTGACATAATTGATGCCAGTTTACACGGTTCCAAGATATCATACAGTGCTTCAGTTAAATATTTAAAGATAATTTACCAGAGTAATGGCCACTTTTCAGTTTCAGGGTTAGAAATGCTAGTTATCAGCTGTGCAAAACAAATTGCAAGTTAGAGATTAATTAATGCCATAGTGGTATAATTTAAATGACAGTCTTGATACAATTAGTTAAACTAACTTCTGTTCATGAATAATGTTATATAAACTGTAAGAGTATTAAAATACATATTTTCTTAAAAATAACAATGTGACAGTTTATACCTAAATAAGACATTTTTAGAAAGATAGTATGAAATATTTATCATACAAAGGCATTTTTTCCATAGCAGGATTGCAACGTTACAAGACTTCTTATTCTACCCAAAGTACGTTAAGCAGAATCTTTTGATAATTGTGAACCACTTGTCATCTAAGAGTATAAAGTATGTACTGTATTTATTTGTACATCATGGCTTCAGCTTATCCTGCTTGGAATGGATCCTCAAAGTCACTCTTTGCATGCAGAGCAAATGTGCACTTCTTATACCAGTCTTAGTTTTCTTGGTTTAAGGTGATCTAGTGGCAACAAATTCTTGTTGCTTAATATAGAATGAAAAATGGTTATTTATGCATGTTTACTGTATGCATGTATTTTAAGTAGCTTCACTGTGCTGCAACTCCTTCTGGATATAGTCTCTACAATCCACAAGATTCCTTCAGCTGAAAGTAATATAGTCTTCTCTCTCCTGCCCCATTTCCTCCTCCTAAAAAACAGTCTAACACAATCATTTCCTGGCAGGAGAGAGAAGCGCACTTTAAGATTACTACTACAATGATCCTCAACTACAGTGGATTCTGTGCCATCTAGCACGACTGACATCTATTACAGGATGAGCAACAGTAACATTAAACTTGGTATATTTAGTAAGCAACACTGTACATTTTGTGATGAAGACTATATAGTTAAGCCTGATTAATGGAAACTTAAATCCTGAATTTCAGCAGTTCAGCTTTAAAATCATTTTAATTGTTCAATGATAAAAATACAACTAATCTGGGGTTAGCATTAATTAAGGCGTGTGAAGACAATTACCCATTATCTGACCTTAAATGGACAAAGTTAAAGGAAAATATACCAGTTTCTCTTTCTTAGGATATATTTAACAGATGCCTTCTTTTCTGTCCAGAGGCAGATGTAATATAATCATTGGGAAAAAAAAAAGTAAAACAAGATTAATGACCTATTTAATGCTTTCACTTGTCTCTGCTAATAGCAGTTCTATAAATCATAAAATTTGCAAGCAATGATTTGCCAACAAAATTCCTCAACTATTATGTACTTCATCCAAGTCACAATAGCATGGCAGTTAGTTTTTAACATCAGATTAAAAATATCTAAAGAAAGAAGGCATTAAAAGCAATTAGATATTACCTTAAATGGGATAGTCTCTTTACAAAGCCAATGTGAATGTTGCTTCCCCCTGAGTTAACATGAATGCGCACAGCAGCACCAATTTAAAAAAACATTCTGCAATGCCAGCATTGCATTGTGGTCCTGCATGTTTCATAATTTCATATGCCCACAGGTTTTTCATAAGAGCACTTGGTTTTAAACATAATGAACAAAGAAATTCTTTAGTTCCATCAGTATTTAAGTGGAACCCCTGTAGGTTTCTATTTTAAAAGAAAAGCTAAAAATTGTTTTTCCACTATTACTAATGTCAAGTGTTAGTATACCATTCACAGCTCCAGTCCATTCATCTCTGCCAGTCTCTTCTGTGAAGCTTTGAAATATGTTGTTTGTTTGTGGCATAAAAATCCTAATAGAAATCATGTTGTACCAGTTTTAAGCAGAATATCCTGTAAGTCATCTGGGAGTGCTAGTATAATTGCATCAATGTGCATCTGTAGCTTTTCCATAGTGTCAGGTTTCATGGGTAGATGTTCTCTGTCAGCCTGGAACTATAGGAGGCACAATTAAACACATTTTTCAAATAAAAAAAACTGCAAGTGAATTTAATGTTCATAAAAGAAATCAGACTAATGGATCTGAAATCCTCCATCTAATGAACAGCTACGTGGACAGTGGGAATGCAAGCTTCCCCTCAATACCACCAGCTTATTTCAACCTTGATTTGGACAGACTTCCAAGGGAAATTTGGTTTCCAGGTTCATTTAGGACTCAGTCTTGCTCCTATTGGAGTCAATGGCAAAACACTCATTGGCTTCAATGGGAGCAGGACTGAGCCCTTAATTTTGGCATCTCTACTTAGATTGCCAACATCAGTAAGTGTAACTGGGTGGCTTGTCCCTTAAGGTATGGAGGGCCTGGGGCTAGCCAACACTGATTACTGAATGAGCCACAAGCGAGATCAGGTGATTTTTCTATAAAGAGCAGCAGAAATCCCAGGCCACTGCAGGGCGTGAGAAAGGCTCCTGCTGGAAAGATGCTGACATCAGGAGAGTTTGGAGGCCAGAGACCAGTGAGTCGGAAATGGGACTCCACTGATTGGGTATGGGCTTAGAGATCAGTGCCAGAAGGCTGAGCTCCAGCTTGGAAGAGATGGGACAACAGACTGGGACAGAAGAAGAGCTCTGGCTGTGACAGAAGATGCCAGAGCTAAGTATTAACTTTTGGGTTGTGGTGATGGATTGTATTTTGGGATCCTGAAGATTGTTTTGAACTGTTTCTGTTATTAACCCAGCACTAGGCAGGGGTGATGTAAACCCAGAGGAAAGCCTGTGTGCAGTTTTTTCAGGGGCCCTGAAGAGAGGGAAACAGAGGCAAGGCGCTGGAGAGCAACCTCTGGCCATGAGTGGGACACTCAGGAAGCCATGGGTCCTGTTAAAGTGAGTTTTGAGATGTCAGCTAGGCACAGGACTGAAACAATCAATTAAACCATCTAAGTGCTGTTCAGCCACCAGCCTTTTGGTTACTGCTGAACTGGGCCATCCATATTTGAATCAGTGACTGGATGATCACCATCAATCTTCTGAGCTATCAAAATCTTGTGAGGAACATTCAGTTCAATTTGAAGTAGATGTAAAACACACTCACTCTACAATATGAAGTGACAAATTTCATCTGTACTTACTATAGTTACATACCAGTTTATTCTTTAACTTTAAGACAAGATCCACTGTTTCTACTTCAGTATGTTTCTGACTCCAGAAAAGCAAGTCCTTTCAGGATAAAAATTCATAATGCTGAAATATTTACATACATAAACACACAGTACTTTCAACAATACCATTAATTTACTTTTGAAAAACTTCTAGTATATTTAGAACATTACTGCAATATACTACTTCTCACTAGTTATGCATTTGTCATCTTAAGACAAACACAGGCTGGTCAATTTCATTTTCCAGCTCTCCAGCATTAGCACACCCTTTAGTTTCCAAATGCTGCAGAGATTTTTTTTTTTGGTAAGTGTTTCAAACTGCAATTTAACTTTTTTTATTTTTATGTTTTTAGTTGAAATAAAAGGTTCTGACAAGTGTCTCAATCTTTTTAACTATTACAGTTGACAGGTGGCGAGGAGAGAACACTTCTGAAACATGGAGCAAAGTTTTGATGTAAAAAAAAAAAAAAAAAAAAAAGTGTTATAAATCACTAAGAGCAAAAAATCATATTTTTCTTACCTCATTACAGAGCGCTTCTAAATGGAGGGCCTCCAACTTCTGTGTCATTTCCTTCCGCCGGGTCCTGAACCAGCCATTGAAGTTTGGAGATTTCAAGAAGTGTCTTTAATAAAACAGTGCAAATAAATTTATATTTTAAATTACATTCTCAATTCAATTCTTTCTTTTTCCTCCATCATCAAGTCTCTTACACAACTTCACAAGATTGTATAGTAGTTTTGTTGTGGGGAGGAGGAGGATATAAATATCAATTAGAAGGTTTTAATCTTTCAGAAAAATTATTAATTCTGCTTGGGAAGGAAAGTTATGTAGTGGAACACTGATTAATAAACGTCACTAATCTGAAACAGGTTTCTGTGTCCCTTCAAAAAAACACCAAAAAGCCTTATGCTCTGAAATCCTTATGAAGTCTTCAGGCACAAAGATGCTTGTATTTAAATGACTTGTCATTTTATTTGAAATGTTGATTATCAAAAACAATTTGATGTCCCCTGCCATTATGCTTTGGCTAATAGTTTCCGTTCTAATGAAAGGAAAGGTGATTGAGAACTAAAGGGTTTCATGATGATTATCGCTCTTGCTAGATCTTCATGAGTTTAGGGGTTAATATAACACAGCTTCTTTGACCTTGGGATTCTTACTTCCCATATGGATAGGTATACGAGTACTATATAGCCATCTATTCCTGTTTATACAGATTATTTGTAAAGATTTATATTATGGTATCACCCAAAGGCCACCATCAGGACCAGGACCTGATTATGCCGGGTGCTGTGGAAACATATGTTAGAGACAAAACCTGTCCTGGAGGACTTCCCAAAGGATAGAAAAATGGAGATATAACATACAAGGAAAATAAACATGGAGGAGGATTAACACAGCTTGGTTAGTTCCTTTCTTTTTAAAATTAGGATAAAGGTACAGTGAGGACTGGCCAAGTCTAAATGTATGGGAGTAGGAAAAACATCTGCCTATCCATGATCAGCAAGCAGGGTTTTGGAGGCGTCACAGCAGAGGTGAGTGTTAAGGGGGCATGTGAAAGAAGATAAAGGTACTAGCTGTAACAATTATAGTAGAGATTTTAAAAAAAATGTATAAGGGGTGGTGCGGCAAAGATGCTTAAATGAAAAAGTTGTCAGAAGGGCAGTAAAAGCTAAGAATTTTGGCAGAGTGAAGGCAGAGGCAGGGCTCAACGGTACAGTATGATCCTAGGTCAGACAGAGAGGGTGAGGCTAAGTTGTGAAGAGCCTTACAGGGTTAAGACAAAAAGTAATGTCTTGGGGCACTAGAGGAAGAACTCAAAGAAAACTATGATGTGGTCAGGAACATAAGCCAGGAAGATGATCTTACCAATTGCATTTTGAAAGACAGAAGCATTTTTTAAGAGCCTATCGCTGTACATAAGAACGGCCATACTGGGTCAGCCCAAAGGTCCATCTAGACCAGTATCCTGTCTTCCGACAGTGGCCAATGCCAGGTGCCCCAGAGGGAATGAACAAAACAGGTAACCATCAAGTGATCCATCCCGTCACCCATTCCCAGCTTCTGGCAAACAGAGGCTAGGGACACCATCCTCGCCCATCCTGGCTAATAGCCACTGATGGACTTATCCTCCATGAATTTATCTAGTTCTTTTTTGAACCCTGTTATAGTCTTGACCTTTACAACATCCTCTGTCAAGGAGTTCCACAGGTTGACTGTGCATTGTGTGAAAAAATACTCTGTTTTAAATCTGCTGCCTATTAATTTCATTTGGTGACCCCTAGTTCTTGTGTTAGGAGGAGGAGTAAATAACACTTCCTTGTTTACTTTCTCCACACCAGTCATGATTTTATAGACCTCTATCATATCTCCCCTTTGAGGTCTCTTTTCCAAGCTGAAAAGTCCCAGTATTAATCTCTCCTCATATGGCAGCCATTCCATACCCCTAATCACTTTTGTTGCCCTTTTCTGAATCTTTTCCAATTCCAATATATCTTTTTTTGAGATGGGGCGATCACATCTGCATACAGCGTTCAAGATGTGGGCATACTATGGATTTACATAGAGACAATATGATATTTTCTGTCTTATTATCTATCCCTTTCTTAATGATTCCCAACAGTCTGTTCACTTTTTTGACTGCTGCTGCACATTGAGTGGATGTTTTCAGAGAACTATCCACAATGACTCCAAGATCTCTTTCTTGAGTGGTAACAGCTAACTTAGATCCCATCATTTTATACGTATAGTTGGAATTATGCTTTCCAATGTGCATTGCTTTGCATTTATCAGCACTGAATTTCATCTGCCATTTTGTTGCCCAGTCACCAAGTTTTGTGAGATCCTTTTATAGCTCTTCACAGTCTGCTTGGGACTTAACGGTCTTAGTTTTGTATCATTTGCAAATTTTGCCACTTCACTGTTTACCCCTTTTTCCAGATCATTTATGAATATGTTGAATAAAACTGGTCCCAGAACAGACCCCTGGGGGACACCACTATTTACCTCTCTCCATTCTGAAAACTGACCATTTATTCCTATCCTTTGTTTCCTATCTTTTAACCAGTTACCAATCCATGAGAGGAAGTTCCTTCTTACCCATGACAGCTTACTTTGCTTAAGAGCCTTTGGTGAGGGACCTTGTCAAAGGCTTTCTGAAAATCCAAGTATGCTATATCCACTGGATCCCCCTGTAGTATCAAAGCATTATGATGTATAAAAAAATGGAGTGAAAGAGGTGCTTTACCCAGCATCTCTTGCTGGCCATTCCATCAGGAAAACTGTGCATCTTAACTTCTCATTTGAGAAGGTACTACAATTGCAGCCAAATAGACAGAAGAGATGTTCTGGGGATAAAATTAGTCCAGAATATAAGACTTACCATAATGAAACTATGAGATCTCACATTCAGCTATTTAGAGCTCCCTACTGAAAAGCTTTTCTTCCCATTTATCTAGTAATTTTTTTAATACTAGAATATAGTGATCTATAATACTTTGCACTGTCACATGAAAACCATTAACAGGTTACCCAGAGGGGCATATCTAAATGGATATTTAAAGTTTGCTAAACATTATGAATTTGTTTGATTAAACACAAAGAACTATGAAAATAAATCCTTTTGCATAATATTCAGTTATAACAACAATTAGATTTGCCCCCAAAAGAAAAAGGGCATGTACATGTTATGCATCACTGTATTTACATACAAATTGGTCTCTCATTTTAAAAAGTGACCTGTAAAGTCCTATCCAGTCTCCCTTTAATCCAGAGGTGAGCTGTGGTCCTGCTTTCTCAAGTGTTTTCATAAAGTCTTCTTGGCTGAATTGTCTCAACTGTGGTGGACTCTACAAAAGAAACCAAGTTTTTGGCAGCTTACAGTATGAGTTTTCTTTAGTCACAAACATTTTCAGCTCATTCAAGGAGTATTTCCTTACCTTCCATGGAGATATGCTCTTTTGCAGGGGCATCAGGCTTGCCACATAACGTTCCTGAGAAGGAAGAAAAATAGTTAAAGAAAAAAAATCCTGATCTTGGAGCCACTGTATTTTTAATCAATTCGCAGTAATATGCCACTTGGTTGAAACAGGCTGCCTAGAACAGTCTTCTTAGCTATCATAACAAACTATAATAATATATATTTATATAGCTCTTCTCATCACAAAGTGATTTATAAACTATGTACATTCAATACCATTGAAATCCAGCCAGCTCTGGGATTAAAGGAGACAACTAAGCAGTTGACAGCATGTTCAACAGTGTGGGGAGAGAAAATTTATTCAAAGAATATGTGAAGAGTTAGAGGAAGTACTCAAAGTAAAAAAAGCTATGGAATCATTAGTGTCATTTCAGAACAGACAGGATCTCTACTGCTGAGGTCTCATCTGAAAGACTACCTCACAGTATCTGCCTTTACGGATACACAGATAAATGTACCGTACTGGGATCTGAACCTGTGGTTTCAGGGAGTTTAAAATGCTTCAAATCTGATGCTTAGACTACTAACCCACCATCATCATCTTCCTAGTACACCTGAGAAAATTTAAAACTGCAGGACCAACTATATGTTTAAAAAATAAAATCACAAAAGTAGTCCTGAACTCTAGTTATTTGAAATAAATTATGACAATAGCTTTTATACTGAAGAAATATATTTTTATCATAGGTGTTGGCCAACAAATATTACATATGTCATCTTACTAATGGAATGATGAAGCTTTGTGTCAGTTCCAAGAAATAACGTCTAAGAATTACACTTTGGGCTTCTGCAGGACGTTTCTGTTGTACACCCTGTAAGAAGCAACCACAGTAATAATTTATTATTTCAACATATGACAAAAAGATTTCTTAATTACTAAACAATTAGGAGACACACCAAAGACCAGCTTCACACTCCACTGATGTACACCTATTTAAAACAGACTTAAGGCATTGCTGTAGAGAAATCACTAACACTATTAATTGTGTTGCATTTTAATAGTCTTAATATAGATCACAGTGATTTCTGTTTCTTTTTTATTATGTTTTTACATGGTCTCTGTATTTCAAGTTCATCTAGGAAAGGAAACCGAAACACTAGGAGAAAAAAATATTCTGAGAATAACCATAAACCAGTCAAAGCTAGGAAATTTTGAGTTGAGAAAACTCACACAAGAGATTTCTAGGCCAAAGAGGTTTGAAAAAGCATGGACAGACTTTGGTTAATCATCTAAACTCTCTGGATTCTTACCCTAATTTTTTTAAATTCCACCATTCAATTTTATTTATTTATTTATTTTTTTAAAAAAGCACGACTACAACTGCTGACAGGAAAACAAATGCTCCTAGACGACAATGCTTGAATCAGTTCAGGCAGGGCAAAGACATAAGTGTCCAAGTTCATATTTTCAGAGTTTTTTGTTTTAGTCTCTGAGAGTTCTGTCTACATACTTGATGACCCATATATGAAGAAAAAGATCTACCAGCATACAAAACAGTTTAAATAAACAGATCTCCAAGTTTACCTTTTGTAACTGTTTTATGATTTCTTCATCTCTGTTCAAGTATGGCTTATAAGATGTATAAACACCTGGAAGAAAAAAAGAATACAGCCAAAAAAACAACTAGGGTATGCATTTTTAGTAAAGAAAATGGTAAGGCTTATGTTTTTATGATGATCAAGCTTATTACCAGGTTTAGAATCCAAAGTCTTTAGGTTCTTCAGCTTTTTCACTTTCACTTGCTTTGGAACTTCACCTGCCAAAATATTTAAAATCACCACCACCTTAAAAATCTTTTCTTTGGGTGCATGCACAATTAATACGTTGTATAATACAAAATAACACATGTATTTACAAATCCTTATTTTTATTCAGTACATTGCCTAATGACACGAGATATCAGAAGTGTAGGTAAGCATCCCAACTAAAATATATACATGAAAATGTAATAGATAAACTAAGTCTTGCAGACTTTCCATTGAACAAAATTGCATTAAAATAAAAAATATTAAAAATCCTCTATATTGGAGGAAATTAGAAACTGTGGCCATTTGATTCAGAATGATACAAATGGTTAAAAAAAATATTACCCCTATAGCAAGAGGATTGCGTTCTCCATTCATCTCCTAAATTTTAGCCCATCTCCCTTTGATTCCTATAGGGTGCATATCTTCAGTAATAGTGCTTCACAATTTGGTCGATATAATATTAAGGGTTGTCAAGTGTACAGAAATATTATTAGGGAGAGATCCAAGGCCAGTGCATCCTCCCGAGGCTACTACTAATATTTTGTGGAAGATGTTCTCTCCCTTTTCCTCCACACCATGTTGGTGCTCTATGCATAGCACGTAGCAGCCTAGTGCTACTCTGTAGAACCAAAAAATAAAGTCTGACAATGTTGCTATTAGGTTTCGGAGCTCGACACTAGATTTCTAAATGGGCCAGCTAGTGCAGTATTGTAAGTTCTATATGGACACTCTTCATAGACTTTCCCCTATCTTTGCCCAAGAAAAGAGTTAAAGCTGAAGTTTTTAAAATAGGGTCGGGGTAGCTGTTTCTCAGGAACTGCTTGACCAAATGATTACACATCTGCACCACAAACTGTATCCTGGTCCCTGAAATGGCATACTAGTTTTCAAGCTAATCTGACGGTGCACACGGATTTTGAAGAGGTCTGAAAATTTGACTTTAAACAAATCTTTTTGCTACTTTCACTAGGGGGTGGCTATTCATGGCCGTAGGATACTTTAAAACTCTCTATCAAAGTCATCTTTCCTCTCATTTCAAAAAACTTCCCTAGTTCTGGGGAAGACAGTTCCTAGGCCAATAATGACAGTTATACTCCAGAAGGTGGAATACTACTAAATATCTTCCCATGAAAAATGGATTTCATGCTGAAATACTCTGCCTGAAATGATTCCTGCATTCTTGGCCCAGAGCAAAATAATGTATCAATGCAAAGGAGGACACACACATAGCACTTTATGACCTTATTACTGGTTGGCTGAAAATTTCTTTGCTATCCAAAAGATAAGTGGACAGAAATTTCCATTTGTATAAAAATAGTCATACAATGTTAAGAACTATAATGACTTAAAGAGCATATTACAAAACTCTAAGTAATTTAAAAAAATCATGCCAGCAAATGCATAGTTTCTAAAAACAGTGGCACCATTAGCTAGTTTTATGCAGGGTAATTTTCTGTGCAATTTTAATGACTGTTATTCTTAGGGGTTGTCTACACAGAACATTAGCGTGCAGTAAACCCGGGTGTGACTCTACAGCACACTAGCCTGCTGAGCAGTAATGCTCTGTGTGGACACTGCTACAGTGCTTTACTGGTTTTGTATTATGCTTCGAGGTACTCCTGTTTGAAATAGACAAGCTCTTACTGAGTTCTACTTATTCTAAAACAAACCAACATCAGAAACTAACTGAATTTCATGAGTGACACATTAGCAAAAGTTTCAGCTATTATTTTCTTGGCAGAGGTATGAAAACAGAATTGTTTGAGTTTTTAAAGATAAAAACACAGGAGGTAATAAGTATCATTACCTCCTACCTTGAAGACAGAAAAATAGAATGCTAGATGGACTTTACGTTAAGTACCACCCCTAGAATATTTTTGAGAGTTTGAGTTCATTTAACATCCTTAAATTTCATGAGAAACATGGTTAACACGGTTTTGCATAATAAACTCAATCCTGGAAACTGGCTCACAAAGCATTTAGATTAAGTTATCCCTTTATTAGTGTTCAGGACATCACTAAAGGTAAAAAATGAAAAGTAAATATTTTTTACACTTTGAAGCAGAGTTCTGTAGTACAGCTTATGTTTTACCTGGAAGTTTAATCTCTCCTATTCGGACAATGTGTGGCCAGTGCTGGAGTGTTTTAGCAAAAAAAGGGTTTGTCACTCCTAAAATGACAGTAGGCCTAGAAAAAGAAGAACAGAAATTCTTCAATCAAGAGAGCAACAGTTTTTGCCACTCAAATTTAGATATCAAATATTATTCTAACTTGAACTTATTCTTAAGAGTTAGAAATTAAATACCAACACAAAGAAATAATTAACCATATGAAACACTTATTTTTTTTAAACAGCATTTCCCAAAGTCTCAGCTTTCAGAGGATTGCAGAACATACACATCATAGGCTATGTATACACTAGGGATGCAATTTCCCTGCAAGCATACACATACTCAAGCTGGCACAAGTACGTATACGCAAGCATGGGAGTCACCCCCACCATCTGATAGTGTAGATGTAGGATAATTATGAAATTAAAGAATTAAAGTTAGCTTAAGTTTGGTTAAGGAAATATATATGTGTTGTAAAGAAAGGCCCAGACTAGCAAGTAGAAGGAAGGCCTTGAAAATAATGAGAGATAGAGGAACGAAGTAGGGAGGACGCCTGGTTCAAATCATTAATGAAATAAGGGGAAATTTCTAAAAAGAAGGCCTCTGACTGATACAGGTGACTGCAGATTGTTTTAAACCAAACAGAGAATCTGTCTTAAAATGAGCCAACATGGCTCTTCCCCAACCCACACCTCAATGTTAAAGCCTATGTGAACCCAGATGCAATGGGAAAACCGTTGAACAGCATGAGGGAGCCAAGGAAAGGCTTTAGGACAGAGGGCTCCAAAGTGTGGGGAGCACCCCAGTAGGGAGGCGTGGAGGGACTGCCACCTAGCCTCTCCCCACCCCCAGCTCTGCTCCAGTCCCACCCCCAGCCATATCCCCAGCTACTCCGGTCCCCTCACCTGGCCCTGTCCCCAGCCTCGGTGTGGCTCCACACCTGGCTGGGGGCCCGGCATGCCCCCACCATGGCCCAGCTGCAACTCCACTCCTGGTCCTGCGCCAGCCCCCAGCCTCAGCCACTGGCTGTGGCTCCATTCCCGAACTGGGGCCGAGACTGGGGGCAAGGCTAAGAGTGGAAGTTCACCTGGCCACGGGCCCAGCTGCCACCACAGCCTGGCTGTGGCTCCACTCCCATCCGAACCTCGGCCCCTGTCCGCAGTCCCGCTCCCGGCCCGGGGGGGGGGGGGGGGGGGAAGAGAGAGAGCATGGACAGGGGTAAGTGGGGGGGGTGACTCTCAAAAGGTTGAGGACTGCTGCCTTAGAAAGAAAGGAGATTGTAAATTTTATCTGGATTAAGACTGGAAATAAGAGTGAACTGTCTCAAATTGGTTGTTAACTGAAGTCAGTAACTGGCAATGACATCACTTGTTTGTTAAAGGGTATAGAAAGTAAACTCTTAAAGGGTTCATTGCCAATACCTGCCTGATCACGTTGGAGCTGACTAATACAGATCTAAGCACCCTGGGTCTAGCCAGTTTGTAAGTATCTTGATCAAATGCTTATAATGTTTTGTTACTGTTTGGATGTAGAGAACTGTTTATTATTTAGCTTTTTAGGCATATTAAGAGCAATTGTATAAATATCATTTGGCCTTTGGATTTAATAAAGCAATTTATGGTTAAATTAGTATTTGGTGATTTCCGATAGCAATATTCATAATTTCAAATATTAATAATTCCAAGAGTAGACATAACCTTATTTAAAGTCTATACTGTAATAAGACAGCACTCCTGCCAAGTCTCATGTTATACCGATTCTAGCCTAAGTTCTCCTCAGTTGCACTGGTACAACCCTGGAATAACTACCCAAATCTACGGAATTTGTCTGGATTTACATAGATATAACAGCAATTTGATCTTGTGTGTATCTAAAAGTCAAATTGCTACTTCAAGGTTTTACTATGACAAGCAGTTATTACTTTAAAACTTGTGTCAGTCCATGTCCTTTGTCAAATGACCTATTGCTCCTCCAGATGACCAGGAATTTAAGAGGGGAGAAACTTATTAGATCATCTAGCCTATTTCCCTGCTGATGCATGATTGTTTGCTATTAGAAAACACTGTGCTTTCTAAAACTAGACTGAAGAAGTCCCAGGTGTTAGGAGACCATTGCATAATTCAATGTATTTCACTGTTAATAATTTTTTCCTTTTTTGTTTGCACTGTTGTTGTAGCCCTGTTGGTCCCAGTATATAAGAGAGACAAGATTAGTGAGGTAATATCTTTTATCAGACCAATTTTCGTTGGTGAAAGAGAAGTTTTCAAGCTTCTTCTTCAGAGTTCTTCTTCAGGTCTGGTAAAAGTAATTGGAGTGTCACAACTAAATACAATATGGAACAGACTGTTAAGCATAAGGAGTTAACACATGATAAAGTGGGCAACTGACTACTGCAGTCATAGGGCAAAGGTGGGTTAGTGGGTTACAGATTATTGCAGTGAAACAAAACGAGTGGCTCTATTAAGTCTATTATTTTCAGTGTCTAGCCAAGTTATGAATTTAAGCTCCCAAGCTTGTCTTTTGAAGGTGTTTGTGCAGGTTTCCTTTGAGGACTGAGAGGTCAGATGTGGAGTGATCGTTTTGTGATAGGGTATTTTTGTCTTTTTCAAATGAACTCTCACAGAAAAATGGTAAGACAAAAACACGCTATCACTCTTTTTACCCTGGGTGCTGAAGCACTGCATGGAAACTCTATTGTCAGAATTCACCATCTTTAGAACAAGGGACTCTCAGAAATAAAGGCCTTTTCCAGTCTCTAATTTTTTTAATGAAGAAAACCAGAAGAATGCATTTCTCTCTCGTGTACATGAACAGATGATATTTTTAAACATGGGTCACTAAAGTTTAGACGAACACTACTTTGGATTCCATGCGACTGGTTATTCAGTTTGCAATTTATTTGCTAAAAATAAACGGACCACAAATATAGTGTCCAAGTTTGGATGCTTTTCCATTACTGTGTTTTCTGAGAAGGTTTTGTTTTTTTTTTTATTAAAGAAGAAAAAATTTCAGCAGAACAGTCACCAGTTGCTCACGCTTTAAAGGAACCTTGTTCAGAAAATGATCAGTAAGTCTAATGCAAACAATCAATCATTGATTAAGTTGTAATATTTCAATAAAATACTTATTTTGAATATAAATATATGATCTGGTTACCAACATTTGAATATGGATCTGAAGTGCCACAATTTGGTCTAAGAGCAATTATGAAAATTCAAGATTTCAAATGATATTTCCCAAATACTAAAATCCACAAATATGACTGATACATTCACACAGGTTCATTGAGGAAAGCACAAACTTTTTCTTAAATTTTGTCTACACGTGGAAATTTAATGGAATAGCTGTTGTGAAATAAGCTATTATACAATAGCTATTCCAGGATAGACCCTTGTATGGATGCTCTATTCCAAAATTAGTCATTTTATGCAGTAATTATTTTGGAATAAAGTGACTTTTATTCCAGAATATACCAACTCCATGAGGAACTATTCTGGAATAACTATTACAGAATAATTTGTTCTGCTGTACCTACTCTGGGGTCAGTTTCCCCATGCAGACAAGCCCTTACTGAAGAGCAAAGCATCTTTTCTCCTTCAGGATTCAACCCTTTCACCAATCAGGTACACAGACGTCCCACTGACTTCAAGTATGATTCTAAATATGAGATGACTAACATTATGCCACAGGTTTCAGCTCTTCTTTTTCTCTTAAATAGTAGGATTAACCACAATTAAAATAGAATCATATAAACGAAGGGATGGAAGGGACCTCGAGAGACAGAATCAAGTATACCTAAACCATCCCTGACAGATTTTTAAGAACAGGCTGAACAAATGCCTCCAATGATGAGGATTCCACAACCTCCCTTGGAAGCCTGTTCCAGAACTTAATTACCCTTATAGTTAGAAAGTTTTTCCTAATATCTAATCTAAATCTCTCTTGCTGCAGACTAAACCCATTTTCTCTTGTCCTTCCTTCAATGGACATGAAGAACAATTGATCACCATCCTCTTTTTAACAGCCCTTAACATACCTGAAGACTGATCAGGTCCCCCCTCAGTTGTCTTTTCTCAAGACTAAGCATGCTCAGTTTTGTTTTATGTTTTTAACTCTTCTTCATAGATTATGTTTTCTAAACCCTTTATCATATTCCTTGGTCTCCTCAGGACTCTCTCCAATCTGTCCGCATCTTTCTTAGAGAGCAGGGCGTAAAACTGAACAAAATACTTCAGCTCAGGCCTCACCACTACAGAGCTGAGTGGAACAGATACTCCCGTTAATAAACACAGAAGGATATTTGCCTTTTTCACAACTGCATCAAATTGTTGACTCATATTCAATTTGTGATCCAACATAACTGCCAGATCGTTTTCAGCAGTACTAATGCCTAGCGAGTTTATTCCCCATTTTGTATAAAATAGTTAACTATAACCTGCTGTGTCACAACACCAAAAAGAAGGGGTTTTCTTTCCAAAATGTCCAGAACCAAAGTCTCAAAAAATTAGATTTATTCTTTTTCGGTTTCCACTTTAAGCCACTGTTATGGTGCAAGAATGACCTGATCATCAACTTTTACACCTGTAATCAATCTTACTTACGGGGCCTGTGTACGAGTGGTATATTCTTTGAATTCACTGTCATGTATAGTGAAGTAGGGCCTAAAATCACTGCAGTACTTCAAAGGTGAAATACAACTGTGGAACAGAAACATAGAAGGTTAAATAAGTATATACATAAAGATACAATATTTCACTAATAAATGTCAAATTTCTAGAGCTTCATTAGATGCTATTCAATATTCTTCTTAAATCAACAGAACTTGAACTGTAAGGATGCTCTATCATATTTACCTAACAAGTGCCAGAACAGTATCTGAAGATTCAGAAGGTGATGGTGCCATAACAACAACCGGTTCTCCTAATAACACTAGTTCCCAAAGCATCTGAATGTGAAAGAATACTGGACAGAAACATCTGCAAACAGATTTATAGAAAGAGCATATAAACACTTTCAATATACTTATCACCAGAATGAATACAAATTCCAGTTAAAAGGACAGAACTAGATAAAGGACGTTTAAAAACTATAGTAAACATTTTACCTGCTTTTCAAGTTATTAGAACAGTTTTCCCATAAATAAATATTCAATTACACCTCTACCTCGATATAATGCGACCCGATATAACACGAATTCGGATATAACGTGGTAAAGCAGTGCTCCGGGTGGGCGGGCTGCGCACTCCAGTGGATCAAAGCAAGTTCAATATAACGTGGTTTCAGCTATAACGCGGTAAGATTTTTTGGCTCCCGAGGACAGCATTATATCGAGGTAGAGGTGTATATAGACCTTGCTACTTATTGTAGTTACTTTCAACCAGTGTTAGATGTACTTTCCTTAAGTCATCTTAATGCAAACAATGCCTTAACAACTATTTGCAAAGATGCTGCTAAAATTAGTTGGTTAACTAGAGAGTCATGTTTCATGAAGCTCCTTTTGAATATTCACAAATCACACTCAGGCCAATACTACTGAAAAATAAGGCCAAATTCTTACCTGAAAAGATCCACTTCATGAACAGTAGGTAAAGCAATGGAGATTTGTGTGTCTTCCTGAAAGGCAGAAAATTAACTTTTTAGTCAGTATAAAACAATTTAAAGTATTGAATAAAAGTTGCCCTCAAATGTTTACAGACAGTGGGCCAAAACTGAAAAGCAGGATATGACTGTGTCACATCCATATTAGTTATTGACCTGTGCCAAGGATAAAGTAAATATCCATTAAGTTTGTTGCAATTGTCAAGTTTTAGCCCAGGGATGATACCAAACGTTTAAGACATTTCAGCCCATGAGATTTAGGAGAAAATATAAACCAGGGGGTTATCATATCCATGGCTTCTGTGACCAAATATGGAACTTTTAGGGGTTTGTCCCCTAAACAGTAATTTTTGAGTCAGCTCCCCAATAGCCAAATGCTGAGGAAGCTGCACTCCACCTGCCCGCATCCTGAAATCAATGTGAAGAAATTTGACTTATTTAAAGGAACCTTGCTCCAGAGCCTGCAGTTGCTTTTGAGTAGTTTCCAGGGGAAGTTTAAGGCAATGGTTAAAGCAACGATGGTTTTGTCTTTGAGCCTTAAATGGTTTTTCACTTGGTAACCTCTCTCTATGGGTGTCAACTGTAAAGGTATCAACTAAGCTGCTTGAACTAACAGCCCTCTGATGTTTTAGGGTTCAACCCAGACCAGTAAGGGGTTGTGACACCACCTGCCCAGCAACTCTGGGTGCCTTAAATGCTACACTGCTGTGGCTCTCAGCCTTGATGCCAACAGCCAGCATACAAGCATCCAGATCACACCCTGATTTCCACTGCCTTGTTCTTTTTGAAAAGTAACCACGCCACTCTTCCAATCCAAAATTTTCCCAAAATCCTCTGCCAATTAGACAGATTAGAATCTGCTGGGATTCCCAGAATTGTGAGTTACCGTGTTACCCCTCTTAGCCTGAGCAAATAAGAGTTTTGCTACTGCTAAATTGCGTGGCAATTCCCTGACACACCAGCTTGTGTGCCTTGCCAGCAAACTCTTCAGGACTCTTCCTGTCCAAACCTTGCCTTACAGGTAACAAATAGTGAAAAGCCCTCTCCTGGAACACTCACAGAAGTAATTAAATTAATTGTTCCTTTAAAGAGACAATACACTGCAGCTCATTAATTTAACCAGGGTTTGACAAACACTCTTATTTCAATCACAGCACTGAATTGTTTTATAGCAAAAATAAAACAAGTTTATTAAACAAGAAGTCATTGGTTTAAGTCATACCAAGTATAAGGAGTAAAGATAGCAATGGTTACAAACAAAAGTAAAAGTATGCTTTTACGAGTACATAAGAACTGCCATACTAGGTCAAACCAAAGGTCTATCTAGCCCAGTATCCCGTCTTCCGACAGTGGCCAATGCCAGGTGCTTCAGAGAGAATGAACAGAACAGGTAATCAAGTGATCCATCCCCTGCTGCCCAGCCTCCGGCAAACAGAGGCTAGGGACACCATCCCTGCCCATTCTGGCTAATAGCCATTGATGGACCTATCCTCCATGAATTTATCCAGTTCTTTTTTGAACCCTGTAATAGTCTTGGCCTTCACAACATCCTCTGGCAAAGCGTTCCACAGGTTGACGGTGTAACATAGGCAAGGATTATCATTTGCTTAAGTATGTTTTTCGCCTATATTCAGTCCCAGTGACTTCAACCCTTTGGTTGAAGGACTCAGTGTTCTGTGACTTCAAGGGCTCTC
Source organism: Emys orbicularis (assembly GCF_028017835.1). Taxonomy (NCBI): domain Eukaryota; kingdom Metazoa; phylum Chordata; order Testudines; family Emydidae; genus Emys; species Emys orbicularis. Next base: position 106,778,180 of record NC_088689.1, read on the forward strand.
TCCCCTTGAATCCCCCAAGTGATGGATAACTCAAATGACTTTTTTGCCCTTCTTATATCAGCTCAAAGTTTATTATCTCTGTTTCAAGAGCCAGGAAGGCTTCTTGCTATTCTTCCCCTTCCCCTGCTGATTTGTACGTAAACAGAGCTTCCATTGTTTTGATTCCACACTGCTTAATTTTCACTTGAGACAGGTAGATAGTTGCCTTCCCTCCTGTTTCTCCCTTTGTTTGGTCACAGACTTTAAAGCACAATATCAGTTAGTATCCACAGTTCCTCAGTGTTATACATACATCCCACAATGATATTAATCATCAGTGTGTCACAGACTTTCATAGAAGACCTTACACGCTACACTTTGTATACAGTGTTACCGTATTATAAATCAGTTGATCAACTGCTTATCATTTGATGCTCTGACAATAAACCTTTTAAATATATTATTTGAAGAGTAAGCCCACACCAAGCTTCTCTTTCCTGCTTGCAGGTAGAGCCATGCTGTCTTCTCCCCTACTTGTTAGATTGATAGTTTTGTTTACCTTAGATGTAAATGTGCCTTCATTGTATCTGCCTGACAACCAGGCTGATCATAGAAGCAAATACATATTCCTTTGCCTAAGGCAGACTGAGCTTATGCACTGCTTGCCAAACACATTAAGAAGATAATTCTAGCACATATTTATAACTCTCTGTACACACCCCTACATACATCACACAAGAATATTAATGATCAGTGAGTTATTAATCTTCCAGTAATATATTACATGCCACCTTTTAGGTATCTATCAGGACTCAGATGTAATGAGTATGTCAGGCCTGACAGGAGATGCTGACACAGAGTAGTGAACCACCACTGGGCCTCTGTATCATAAACCCCTTGATCAAAAAAGGGGCCGCTGGCAGGATATTTTCTGGAAGGAGTTTTCAACCTTGGAACTTGCTCCTTGGTCTAAGAGAGCCTGCACTTGATTGCCATCAGGACACAATTAGGGTACGTCTATACTAAGGCCTGGTCTACACTAACCCCCCCACTTCGGACTAAGGTACGCAAATTCAGCTACGTTAATAACGTAGCTGAATTCGAAGTACCTTAGTCCGAAGTTACCGCGGTCCAGACGCGGCAGGAAGGCTCCCCCGTCGATGCTGTGTACTCCGCTCGCCGAGCTGGAGTACCAGCGTCGAAGGCGAGCACTTCCGGGATCGATCCGGGGCACTTCCGGGATCGATCCGGGATCGATTTATCGCGTCTTAACCAGACGCGATAAATCGAACTCAGAAAACCGATTGCTTACATCCGGACCCGGATGTAAGTGAAGACGTACCCTTACCTCCGGGTCCGGCGGTAAGCAATCGATCTTCTGGGATCGATTTATCGCGTCTTGACTAGACGCGATAAATCGATCCCGGAAGTGCTCGCCATCGACGCCGGTACTCCTGCTCTGCGAGAGGAGTACGCGCAGTCGACGGGGGAGCCTGCCTGCCGCATCTGGACCCGTGGTAAGTTCGAACTAAGGTACTTCGACTTCAGCTATGTTATTCACGTAGCTGAAGTTGCGTATCTTAGTTCGAAGTGGGGGTTAGTATGGACCAGCCCTTAGAGAAGGGGCACAGGAAGAAAATATACTCCTGAGTTTTTATGGAGGGGTTTAAAATAGTAGAATTACAGATGATTTTATTGGCATTGAATTCTCAAACTGTTAGATAAGTAGCCATATTCAGTGTTTTGTTTTGCTTATTGCAATTGCCATAAGCACCTAGAATTGGGAAAGGGTTATCTAATTTATTAATTAATAAATAATAATACCTATCTTTTGTATACTACTTATCAGCAGCAGATCGCAAAGTGCTTCACAATCTATAGCGTATTTACCCTCACAACAGTCCCGTAAAGTAGGGAAGTATTATTAGTTCCAATTTTTACAGATAGGGAACTGAGGCACAGAGAGGCTAACTGACTTGCCCAAGGTCACACAGGAAGTCTCTGGCAGAGCAGAGAACTGAATCCAGGTCTCTCAAATCCCAGGCTAGTGCCCTAACCATTAGCTCATCCACAACAAATTCCATGACTCCTCTGTGACCTTTTACAAATTGGTACCTACTAATCGGATTTTACCACTGTGACAAAACCACCACTCCCTTTATAAGCCACTGAAAATGAAAATAGTATATAGGGAAAGTGTCCTTACTTCTTGGTTTATGGCACTGTCACGGAGTCACAGGGTCTGGTCTATGCCCCAGCTGGTTACACTGGTCTACAATTTTTGAGAAGTCATCTGCTTCAGAGATAAAATGTGCTATTTATTATGTATTTTGATGTGCTGAATTCAAATATGACAATTAAAACAACTGATTGGCTACTGTTTCTAAGATATTTAAGTTTTTACATTTTATGTCTATGTATATTGTGTAGATAGTAGAGTTTTAATCATAAATTGTAAACCTAGGTCTTTTCATGTGTTTATGGTTGCTTTACATGATAATATTTCACCTGTCCTGTTTATGTAACACTTTAAAAATCAGCAAAAGGGTTATATAAATAAAATTTATTATGAAACAAAAGGCAAAAAACTATTACGTACATAGTTTAGTCCTATTCAGTGTCTACTCGGCGCTTCTTGGCTTGTCTCTTGTATTCATTAAACGGAGCATCTCTTGTCACTGTCCAGCAATAGTCTGCAAGCATTGATGGGCTCCATTTGCCCTGATAGCGTTTCTCCATTGTTGCAATGTCCTGGTGAAATCGCTCGCCGTGCTCGCTGCTCACTGCTCCGCAGTTCGGTGGAAAAAAATCTAGATGAGAGTGCAAAAAATGTATCTTTAGTGACATGTTGCAACCAAGGCTTTTGTATGCCTTGAGGAGGTTTTCCACCAACAACCTGTAGTTGTCTGCCTTGTTGTTTCCGAGAAAATTTATTGCCACTAACTGGAAGGCTTTCCATACCGTCTTTTCCTTGCCATGCAGTGCATGGTCAAATGCATCTTCTCGAAGATGTTCACGAATCTGAGGACCAACAAAGACACCTTCCTTTATCTTAGCTTCACTTAACCTTGGAAATTTTCCACGGAGGTACTTGAAAGCTGCTTGTGTTTTGTCAATGGCCTTGACAAAGTTCTTCATCAGAGCCAGCTTGATGTGTAAGGGTGGTAACAAAATCTTCCTTAATTCAACAAGTGGTGGATGCTGAACACTTTTCCTCCCAGGCTCCAATGACTGTCGCAGTGGCCAATCTTTCTTGATGTAGTGGGAATCTCTTGCACGACTATCCCATTCGCAGAGAAAACAGCAGTACTTTGTGTATCCAGTCTGCAGACCAAGCAAGAGAGCAACAACCTTCAAATCGCCACAAAGCTGCCACTGATGTTGGTCATAGTTTATGCACCTCAAAAGTTGTTTCATGTTATCATAGGTTTCCTTCATATGGACTGCATGACCAACTGGAATTGATGGCAAAACATTGCCATTATGCAGTAAAACAGCTTTAAGACTCGTCTTCAATGAATCAATGAACAGACTCCACTCATCTGGATCGTGAACGATGTTGAGGGCTGCCATCACACCCTCGATGTTGTTGCAGGCTACAAGATCACCTTCCATGAAGAAGAATGGGACAAGATCCTTTTGACGGTCACGGAACATGGAAACCCTAACGTCACCTGCCAGGAGATTCCACTGCTGTAGTCTGGAGCCCAACAGCTCTGCCTTACTCTTGGGTAGTTCCAAATCCCTGACAAGGTCATTCAGTTCACCTTGTGTTATGAGGTGTGGTTCAGAGGAGGAGGATGGGAGAAAATGTGGGTCCTGTGACATTGATGGTTCAGGACCAGAAGTTTCATCCTCTTCCTCTTCCTCGTCTGACTCAAGTGAGAATGATTCTGGTGCATCAGGAACCGGCAGTCCTTCTCCGTGGGGTACTGGGCGTATAGCTGATGGAATGTTTGGATAATGCACAGTCCACTTTTTCCTTCTTTGACACACCTTTCCCAACTGGAGGCACCATGCAGAAGTAACAATTGCTGGTATAATCTGTTGGCTCTCTCCAAATCATTGGCACTGCAAAAGGCCTAGATTTCCTTTTCCTGTTCAACCACTGGTGAAGATTTGTTGCACAAGTGTTGCAGCATATGTGTGGGGCACACCTCCTGTCCTGATCTCCAATTTTGCAGCCAAAATAAAGGTGATAGGCTTTCTTAACCATAGTGGTTATACTGCGCTTTTGTGATGCAAAAGTCACTTCACCACAAACATAGCAGAAGTTATCTGCACTGTTCACACAAGTACGAGGCATCTCTGCTCACTTTGGCTAAACAGAAATGTGTCCCTTTGCAAAATCAAACACTGACAAATAAGAGAGCACGACACTGTATGATTTCTAGAGCTGATATAGGGCAATTTGTTCAGCAGAGTGATGTAAGCTTCGTTCTGATTGCATCATCCATGACTTCTAGGAATAACATGATGCAATTCATATCATGTATGACGCAATACCAGCTTCAGATTGCATCATTCATTGTTTTGCCTAAAAAGCAAGTACTGTCCAAACCCAGTCATAGATTTATTCCTAGATCCAGTCAAAGATGTATTTTAGTCATTTCTGGTTTAAATTGAGATCCCTTCCCTTTATAACTCACTTATCCTCCGCCATTCCCAAGTCAAGGGTCGTATATACTGACCCAATAGCATATCTTGAAAGCTAGAGCCAATCAACAATTTTAAGCATCATTTTCATTCTCAGTGACCCAGAATTAGTAAAGTTTGACTACATTTATTTCAGAAGCATTTTGGCTGTAGAACAGTGTTATCAGTCTCCTAGGAGTGACTCCTTGGTGTGCCGGACCCCAAGGGCCCACACAGTTCCATATGGGCAGGCCTGTGGCCTCTAAGAGTGGGCCTTCAGCACCAGCATCCCCATCTCTCACTCATGGCTCACTGCAGCAAATCCAGCCAAACCAGTCTTGCAGGAGGCTTGTACTGTGCCTCTTCAGAGCGTCACGCTCTCAATGCGACAGTCAACCTTTTTAAAAGGAGGTAACCATTTATTCGTTACCTGGCACACAGCATCGCAATCCTTAGGTTAGCACAGAGAAATGAAGGTTGAAGTAGTTCATTCTGGTTAGCCCAGAGTCCCAGCCACACTATAGTGAACCCCTTGTTCAGGTGCTGTTTCTCTCTCAGTCTGACTTCCTTTGCCAGTTTCCAGGTGAGAGCCCAGATTCATTGTAGAAGCCAACCCTTTATCCCCTAACCTTACACATCCAAGTCCTTTGTTCTCGAACTGGGGTCTGTGCCCAGCTTCCCTGCTGAGAGTCAGGGAAATCCATCTCTCTCTCCGTCATTGGTTGCTAGGTGTCAATGTCCTGGTGACTGGATTTTCCATTGTCTTCTTGAATTTTCCACTGATATGGAGTTGGCCTTGGCCAGTCCTTTTTAAATGACCCATTCAGGCTCCAGACAGCTTGGTGACATACCTCTACCTCTAAGCCTGCCCTGAGAGCAGACTTAGTCCTCCCCACCTTCAGGGGAAACTGAGGCTTACATAGGACTCACAAAAATACTACAGAAAATTCCCTTTTCATCACAGGCCCACTCTAAAATTGTTGCATAACCCACCCAGAAACTGTTTGTATAGACATTTCTCAAACTATTCAATAACTATTCAGGCAAACAATGCTTCATGGAAACATCTCTTAAGCCACCATATCACATTTGAGTAATATGTTCTCTCAAGTACAGCTGCCTTTTTGCTAGGCCCCAGCACCACAAAATTAAATGGCCTGTGTGGCTATGCAACCCCGAGCATGAGATGTGAAACACAGTGTCAAAAGCCTTTAAGGAAAACAGACTTGTTGAGCTCCTTCAGATATGTATTGTGCACCTTGAGGAAACCTAAGAGCATAAAAAAAATCAGGGGACTGCAGTGAAAGGATGGTCTGCAAAGATATTGAAAGGGACATACTAAAGCATTCCATCGTGCTTCTCACAGGGAACACATTACACTGTGCTCCAATATCAGCATCAACTTTCAATTTGCTGTCCAGATGCAAGTCAATGTGTTTAGCCTTCAGTAACTTGGGGCCTAACTATAATCAATAATGCCTCTTTTTGAGTGACAGCATAGTATTATTGATTTTTCATCATTTATTTTAATAAGATTGTTTCTACATGTACCCCTTTTAGAAAACAAAAATAAATAATTTAGAATGGACAGTGCTTTAAGATCAAGCTCATTAAAATTTGTACAGACAAAGAAGCCATCTCAAACTGCTTTCACTTACTCATCCAAAAAAGCAAGAAAACGGATATGTTGCGTATATCAGCATTAAAATACTATAATTCACACATCTAGAATACACCAAGATAGTAATTTAAAACTGAAAGATAGAGATTTCAGTGGTCTGTACTATAGCAGTATCTGATATCTACCTGGTGTGTGAACTGTACTATGTGGGTTGTTCCAGGCTTGTCATGACATGTTGGAATCCGCACCTTAGGAGGAAAAAAAAAGTAATTAGCTTTCCTTATGTCCAACTAATTTAAGCTTAGAATACCAAGTATGAGACAACATTTTAGGCAGTGCTCATAGCACTGCCTATTATTAAGGTTGCCTGACATTTCCCATTACAAGACCCTGTTTTCAGTTTCTTATAACTTTGTCAAATTTTAACTATTTGGGCTGAAGTTTTCCATGCAGGCTGTCTGCCTCAGGCTGAACTTTTTGGAAAATAATAAATAAGCGGGTACTACTTCGAAGAGTGATACTTAACTCCCCCCGACAATATTGAAAATCTAGCTAGACAGCACAGCTACAAGAACTATATTTATGTTAAAGAATCCTACACAATATTACATGACTAAACATTTTTAAAAATAAGAGTGTGATTGGTTTGTTTTACCAGAGGCAAACTGAAAGTTTCATTTTAATAGAAAAAATCCTAATGCAAACAGAGAGCTCAGAACCTGTGGCATTTTAGAAGTTAGGAAAGAAATATCCTACATAGGTTTTACACTTCTCAGTTTAAAATGGTAGTTACCATTGAGAATGTGTCTCTCAAAACCTCAGACTTCTTTGTAAATATTGGTTGAAACCAAAACAAATTGAAAAATGTTTATGTAGTTCCTGACCTCACAACCTGCAGCTGTTAGTATTGCAACCCTAAATCATATCTCATCGGAAACCAGTGGTGTGGAGGCTCAGGAGTGCAGACTGAAACAGAGCTAGTAATTGCCTAAGCATAGTGGTGGGGGGGGGGGGGGGGGGAGCCATGATACAGCTGAAAGTACCAGTAGCAGCCTCCCACACTTTCCAAGTAACTACATGCCAAAAAATAAAGCCATTATAAAAGAGCATTCTGTTTTCTTTTATCTGAGAATTAAATATTCAGAATTTAGAAAAACAGAAGATATCCCAAAATAAGGCAGATCCAATTCTTGCCAATTAGAAGTTATAATAAAAACAGAACACTGCTTTATTAGTAAGAACAGTTTATTCTTTCAGAATTGTCTCTCACAGATCTCCATCTTTGGGAATGCACAGGCCCTCTGGCCACAGGCCTGGAACCATTTGCTAACAGCAACTCTGCAGTCACAAACTCTGCATGCATGAAATCCATTCAAGGCTATGAAGGAATGTGGCTCCCAAATGCTTCAGTTCCTATCCCCATCCAACCACTGCAGTTGCTATGGTTTAGTTTAGTGTGTACTAGCTTAAGCTTTTTTAATTGTTTTTTTAATTGTTTTGTATTCAATATTAGGGGTAGGGATAGTTTTTAAGTTGCTTAATTTCTTGGACTGCCAGGCCCCATATATTGACTGATTTGCAGATTTGTAAAATATTGTAAAACTATTAGGACAAGCCAGATTTTCCTCCAGTTTCCATCAGTGTATCTCCACTGACTTGAATGGCGTTATATTCATATAGTAGAAAATTTAGCCCTAAATATTTTAAAGTTTTCTCCAATGTGCCAGTATATTTTGGCACGTCAATGAAATCACTATGAAAACCTCTTGGAAAGTATATTCTGGAGGAAAGGTGTTGAAACAGCAGTTAGCTAGCTGCTGAGGACTGGAAATTTTTTTTTGAAACATTTGTTTTGAACCTCTATGTAAAATATTAGTGATTAAAATTATAAATATCTATTTTAATATATTTTCAAAAGGCTCCAGGACATTTACTCTGAATCCTCCCAATCTTAACTATGAAAACAAGGCAGAATACACTGAATATATACAGTCAATGGGGGAGGGGGAAACCCGGTAAAAAGCCATTCATTTACCTTCATTATAATGCCCATAATAGGCAAATTTAGTGTTTTCCCTGGGACTGGTGGTGGCCAATGATCAACATCACTACAAACTGAAAAACAGAGTCAAATAGGTACAGTATGCTGTATATCTAGTTATATATATCCCATACTCCTAGAAATTCAAATTACTTGTACACATACTGAACAATTTAAGTTTTAAATTAACATTTGTCCCCAACAACATCACTCCCCTGAGAACTTTTCACTTAGTCATCTACTTTGTATGCCTCACATTCTGAACACATCTTATTGCATACCATAGACAAGTTCAATGGTGCATGTTATTCTAATATAAGGTATTGTAAATTATTCATTGGTCCAATAAGAAGGTATCACTTTGTCTTCTTTTCCTTTTATTTATATTACAGTAGCAGCCAGAGGCCACAATTAGGATCAGGACTCCATTGTATTAGGTAAGTACAACTACATAGCAAGAGAAAGTAAAAGGAACACATGGTTATACAGATTAGCCATGAGCACAGTTTGCAACTAAATTTTTTAAAGATAAACAATAAATATTAGTGATATGTCAATGATAAAGCCATGTGGCTAGACAGCTTACAGGTTTTCTAGAATTTGTAGTTGTGAATACTGTTCACTAGTTCAGAAGGTGCGAGCTTTAAGCACAGAAGAAAAAGTTGTTTTTTGGTCAAAGATTGGGATACAATACAGTAAAACCCTGCTGATATGCACTTCAGTAAATTGCAAATCCCCACTGAAAGTTGATTCCAAAATTGCTGTTCACTGAAGCACAAAGCAGCAAGACACTGCTCAGGGCAGAACCAGCCTAGGCAAAAAGGAGAACGTATCTCACATCTGGACCATTTATGGCATTTAGTGAAGCTCTGAGATAGTGATGAGTCACTTATTATTGGTAGTCTCCTATTGCTGTTGCTTCTGGGAGATGGAGGCAAACCCAGATTCTTAGTGTCCCCATATCAGTAGCTCCAGAAGTTCAGAGGATCCAATGGGAATAAGGAAGCTATTAAAATGCCACTGCCTCCTCCACCTACTCTCCCCTTCTCATCAGCAAAAGCTCGAGAGCCATTATACCTTTCTCTGTGACAGTGAATCCAAATTGCAAGGAGAGCAAATTACGGAGGCTGCCAACTACCTGTGTTGAGCAGGTGGTCCCCAGACGGAGAGGACAGATTTCTGGCTCTTCAATGGGGAGCATTGTGATACCCTTGGAAGGAGTCAGGTTCTACCATATTATAATCTTCTAGCTAATAAGTCTTCAACCCAATTTTTAAGAGTTTAACTAACAGCCCACCCAGATGGAAAATACATGCAAGCTACAATCTTTTTTTCCTGTTATTAACAAGCTAGAAAATGCCATCAGTATTTAGCTTATTTATTGCATGGAATTTCTGTAATCTTTTATGAGCTTTTCCAAACCAATAAAATAGTATTAACTAACCTGCTTCCAGGAAAGGTTCGTTCTTTACAAAATATTCTGGTGCTATATGCCTAAGCACAGTGTGGAAAAGATGGATATAAGGTAGTTTGCTGATGAGAACCAAGGACTGGAATAAAGAAAGCAGCAAAATAATCCAAGATTAAATAATTTTAATTGAGTCCCTCCGAAAAGTAGTAATATGCATTTTTACAAAAAAAAAAAAAAAAAACCGATCATTTAGCAACAAGTGATGTGTAACTACAAGTAACGACAAACAGATCTATAAATGCCAGCAACTACCAATTTATTGTTTCAATATAGCGTAGTTTGGCTTTGAAAAACAAATGGCATGGTGTGATTGTGTGCAATACAAAGGCTTCTGTGTTAAGCTTGCTCAGTTTACTATAATTAAACAGGTGGCTTTAATAACAGCCTAACCTGCAGCTCAACCAGGAAACTTAAAGACAAACTGAGTTCTTTCTGGCTTGTGCATCGTCACCAGTAATTTATACTCTGCAAGTCAAATTCTGCCCTCAGTTATATTTATGCAAGCTTCTAGTGAGAGAAAAGTTTAGCCCTACAATTGGAATTTGGTTAACAATTCTGTTGATTAGATAAAAGCCAGAATAAAATTCAGCTAATTCTGCTGTAGTTTTGTTGGATTTGCAGGGCTAACAAGAGTGAAACGTAGTTAAAATTATTTGTCACTGAAGTACACAAATATTACTTCAGACACAGAAGATGTGTTGAGTAAGGGGTTTTAAAAAATAAACAAAAATTTGAGCATTTTTCAGAGTAGAGCCACAACAGCACTGGTTCACACGTACACACCTTTCCATCTTTCAGATATGGAAACCTATAAAAGGTCTAGATCAGAACCAATAATGGGAAGGGAGTGGATCACCAGCTAAGAGATGTAAATATAAGAAGAAACTTAGAAAAGACTGAATTCAACAACAGAGTTCATGTTCTTCCTCCTATTAAAATGAGTACTATTTAAAGCTTGGCCCACACTATAGCTTGAAAATGTGTTATAACAGTTCCAAAGCCACTAAGCACAGTTTTCTCAGAACAGTATTCTCCAACCATTTACTAACATGGTTACTTAATTTCACCAGTGTGGACAGGAATTTTATTTATAAAATTTCTATAAACCACATAGTCTGAGTAACTTTCTAGTATGGCTTCTTCACATTATAATATTGAGCTGATGAACATTACAAGTGTTTTCAACCTCAGTAATCAGAGTATCAGGAATCTATTTCTCTGATCCTATAAACTAAAATGTACAAAAAACAAACTCGCTATTGGAGTTTTTCTTCCATTTGATGGACTACTCTTCCTAAAAGGTACTGTGGACACAATTATTTTGGAGATATACATGCAGACTATATAAAATAATGACTTATGAATAACATTTATAGTGAGAAGAATACAATGAATGCCCTACAATTTTTTTTGCAGCTATAGTTCAATGGTAGGTAAGTGATATTTCATTTCTTGAGCACCAATATGCTCAGAACTGTAAAGAAAAGCATGAGACACACTGCTTCTGCCTTACTGAGCTTCAAGTCTAATGGCCTCAAGAATTGATGTTGTACATGTTTTTCTAGTAAGACATTTCATTACCTTCTGGAAGTAGCCTCTTTTTAATGTTTTGTCCCGAACTTGTCTAAAATATACATAGCCATAATAATATGCAGGGTCCTTCTGTTAAAAAAAAAAAAAAAAATCAATAATTTGAAAGTAAAGACTGTTCCCTATTTTTGAACATTCTATGTGTTATTTAAAACATCATGTTTTCTGACATACTCTAAATTTGATATCTATGGTAACGTGAAAGGATAATTTGCTTCACCCTCTTTACAGGAACTAAAAATTCTACAACTGCTTGAACAAAAAAGCTCAATATGGACTTATTGTAGCACTAGCTGGACTTATTGTTTGTTCAATGTGCTTGCTGTTTCTATTCTCCCTGTACCCATGTCCCCCTGAAATTTTCTGCAACCAGACTTAGTTTCCCCTGGAAAACACTATCAGAAAGTCAAATATAATGCTATAAATTATCTCATCAACAGTTTGGCATGGATTATCAGTAAGAAAAAAAATAACATGTCAATACTGAAATTTGTAAAAAAAAAAAAAAAAGAGAGCTATGCTACATAGTGTAAGGTTTAACGGTGAACTGAAGAGCTTCTACTGGCCTAAGAAAAAATTGTTTAAAATTTGTCACAACAATACAGATTATGTTAAACAACCAACAGGCATACACCATATACTTGGATTACAGATCATATGTTACAACTAAGGCTACGATTTAGTCACAGAGTTCACAGATTCTATGACTTTACCGGACCTCTGTGACTTCTAGGGCTCCAGGAGAAGGAGGCGGAACTGTGCGCCCCTACCCTACAACTGGGGCTGGCTGGAATCAGGACCCTGCAGCAACAGTCCGGCTGCTTCCACCGGGGGTCGCAGCCAGGGCCGGGGCCACGTGCCCCTGCCCGGCGGCTAGACCAGGGGCCATGCACCCTACTGTTGGCTTCCCAGGGCCGTGTGCCCCCATCCCCACCGTGGCTTGGCAGGGCTGCGCACCCCTGTCCCATAGCTGCTGCCAGCTCTGGAGAGGGGGCTTTGTACCCCCCCGTGGCTGCACCCCCGCTGCAGCCCCTGGAACCGGGGGGGAAGGAGGGGGAGGGACCATGGGATGGCGCCTGTCAATCTCCCCCCCCCCCCCCCATGGGACTCCATTCCTCACCCCCTACCTAGCCCTACCCCCCCCCACAAGTTATTTTTAGTAAAGTAAGGGACAGGTCACAGGCTCCGTTAATTTTTGTTTATTGCCCGTGACCTGTTTGTGACTTTTACTAAAAATAACCGTGATAAAATCTTAGCCTTAGTTAAAACCTGTCTCTGACAAATAAGAAATCCTTCGTTCTAGGCTCACTGTGGACATTTTCATTAAGTATTCAAGATGTTTTTCCTTTCCTTTTCATATTTTAGTAATTTAAATCGTGGTCTCCTGATTTTGGTTTGTATTGAAATCATATGACTATGAACTAATGTTTAAAAGCACACGTTAAAAAGTTCATCTAAAACATTCCCAAAGCATTAAGAAAAAGAATGCACAGACTTAAAACAAACCTATTTTAGCACAAAGTATTTAAACCATTTCCATCCACCCTAAACCCAAGAATTCACAACCTTTTCCACCTATATTTATCAATTAAGGCTTGAGTTCAGGGTTCTGTATTTTCCCAGAAGTAGATGAAGATAATTAGTTTTGTAAAGGAATTCAGAAAGTGCAGCTTTGATTTAGGCGATGCCATCAATAGCTGAAAGAAAAACAGAACTCTGAATTCAGATCTTAGAAAGTAAAAAGTATTTTTATTTTTCATTAAGAAACCAAATCAATTATTTATTCAGGATCATGGATCTGACTACTTTCTATCTTTAGTTTTCAGGGCAACCCATGGAGTGGATCTGGTCATCGGTGGAAATTCCCTGTACCACACCACTTATCTAGCGATAAATAGCATATATACAGAAAAAGCACTTAATAAAAGTGATAACTACTAGAATAGTTTACAATTCAAATACCATCTGGTAATATCATGTAACAAAAGAAGAAAATTTATGAATATTTATCTTTGAAAATGTTTCTTAATCAACTTCTCTAAATTAAATTTGGTCATTATGACACCAACACCAAAAATTCAGATCAGAGTTAGGGTACCTGTGCTAAATTTTAAGTGTACTTCTGAACTTTCTGTTTTTAAATTAGGATACATTTCCTTTAGTGCATTTCCAACCTTTAAGGAAACTGGTAAGTCTCTGTCCAGCTGGTCCAGCATACATTGCAGTGAGAGCCTCCTACTAGAAGATTGTCGGAATCTAAAACAAAACTGTGTGTCTCCAAGACAACCTATGCCAAAACAAAAACAGAAAGAAAAAAAGGAGGAAATAATGGTATCTTGATTTTAACAGACTTTAATTGAGGGCTTGTCTACACAGGGATGATACATCACAGTAACTTCAGTTTGTTTGCCTTACAGTGCTTTGAGTCCACATGCAACTTTTTTTTTTAAAAAGTGAACTATTTGGTGTTTTGGGCCACAGAAAATAATCCTCCTTGCAAGATACCCTCTCCAGCTGTCCATAACATTCAGAAAGTCTCCCTGCCACCTGCTCCCACCCTTCGTCCAGGGTTTCTTTCCTTGCTCTCACAGACGTTGTGCAATATATGCCAAGCACTTATCACACAAGACACATAATGATGAAAAACATTCAGCCTTGATGGAAAGCACCATCACCTTCCTTTCAGTCTTCCAAATGCATGCTCAACTGTTATTCTGCAACTACTCAGGGTATAGTTAAATCACTCCTTTCTCTTATTCAAGTGTCCAGTAAAAGCTCCATAAGCCAGGGAAGCAAAGAGTATGGCTTGGTCTCCCAAAATGACAGGAGAAATCCTAACTCCTTTAGTGACCATAGTGGTTTGGGGAGCAAAAATTCCCTTGTTCATTCCAGCAAGTAGACCTGAATTTCTAATTCATTGTCACGCGGCCTGATTCATGGCATAGAGGGGATAGAATGTAAGGCCTGATAGACTGTGGCTCTTGATTCAGCTGCAAGCTAACAACCGCCTTCAAAATTTGTTCTTATGTTGTATTAGGCTTTAAATCTGAGCAGGAAAGCTTAACAAAAAAAAATCTTCAAGTTGTATAGCTTTTATTTTATTTGTTAATATAAACAATTTTCCAGGCTAACCTCTGGAATAGCATTTTCATCCAGGGAAGGACTCTCATGAGCTATATCTTTTTTCATACACGACCATTATGATAGGAACTCTAAAGTAAGTCACACTATCAGCAACAAACAATGGTTTCTCTCCTAAAATTAATCCAGTTTTATACACTATACTCCTAGAATAATTTAATCTATTCTTTCTAAAAGTATGTTAGTACTATTTTTGAGTTTAACGTTAGGTTTTATTCTTGATAAAAATCACACAGGAAAGTATAATGTAAGTGTTGGATAAATTTGCAACCATTCACATTTATAGTCATCTCAGGTGAGGGTAATACATTTCATGGTTCAGAATGTAAGCCAATTATATGCAGGACTCAGGAAGGAACTGCTCCTCTACCACAGGTATTAGAACAAAGAAAATATATTATCTCAGTTTTAGTCACAAGACAATAGGCAAAAATAAGGCTAAGCAAATTGTAAAAGTTACATAACAGCTAAAAACTTTTGGCAGAGCATATTAACAGCAAGCCTGTTTTTCCCCCATCCTTCCTCTTAAAAATTACAGAATCTGAACTTTGCAGGGGGCCCAAGTTGCTAATCACAAGTCTTCAACTCCCTTTGGAAGTTGAGAAGGGAGAGGATAAGTGAAAGAAGAGTTCAGCAAGCAGGACCACACACAGTAATAGAGGCAAGGATTACAGAAACAGAAGACAGAGAGCCTAGCATTCTACTTCTAGACATGCTTTTATAACAATGAAATACAGACTTTTAACAAGTTAGAAGCATTTAATTATTTCAATCCAATATTCCCACCTCCTACTAACCTTAAATATTTAACCTCTGTGCCTCCGTTTCCCCAGCTGTATAACCCACCCATTTCATAGTTATATTGGGAGGTTTAGTCACTGTCTATAAAAAGCTTTCAGACCAACAGGTGGAAAGAAAAGCACACATTTCACAAGCTAACATTCCTAATATTTCACTTACACATAATAAACTGGGGTTCCTACAGATTAGCGCAGTACAAATAACTAGATTTTAATATTTTAAATTAGAGCTGTCAATTAATCAGTTAACTCACACGATTAATTTTTTTTTAATTGCAATTAATTTTTTTGAGTTAATCACAGTTTTAATTGCACTGTTAAACAATAGAATACCAATTGAAATGTATTAAATATTTTTGGATGTTTTTCTACAATTTCATATAGTATTCTGTGTTGTAATTGAAATCAAAGTGTATCTTGTTTATTACCAATATTTCCACTGTAAAAATGATAAAAGAAATAGTATTTTTCAATTCACCTCATATAAGTACTGTAGTGCAATCTCTGTCGTGAAAGTGCAACTTACAAATGTAGATTTTTTTTGTTACATAACTTCACTCAAAAACAAAACAATATAAAACTTCAAAGCCTACAAGTCCACTCAGTCCTACTTCTTGTTCAGACAATCGCTAAGACAAACAAGTTCGTTTACTGTAGCAGGGTGCTGGTGCAAAAGCACCTAATTACCCCTGCTCAGCCAGCTCCAAATCAAGAGAAATAGATTGGGGCTGGTGAAACAACCTGATGCCTGGCCTGGGGATTGGCTCCACCTGTGGGCCTGACAAGCCAGCAGTTATAAGGGCTGGGAGCCAGAAGAAAAGCCAGCCAGGGAAAGGTCAGTCTCCTAGCTGTGGGTTGACTGCAGGAAAAGAGGGATCTAACCCTGTAAGCCTTGTAAATAGCTCAACACTGGTGGTGGGAGAACTGTGTGTGTAAATAAAGCCACGGGTACTGCATAATTGGAAGCCTCTCTGCACTTTATTGGGACAGCCAGCAGGCTCTGAAGGAGGGGCATGACAGAGAACCTGTCACATTTACATTTACGGGAGATAATGCTGCCCACTTCTTATTTACAATGTCACCAGAAAGGGAGAACAGGCATTTGCATGGCACTTTTGTAGCTGGCACTGCAAGGTATTTACATGCCAGATATGCTAGACATTCATAGGCCTCTTCATGCTTCGGCCACCATTCCAGAGGACATGCTTCCATGTTGATGACGTTTGTTAAAAAAATGTGTTAATTAAATTTGTGACTGAACTCCTTGGGGGAGAATTGTATGTCCCCAGTTCTATTTTACCTGCATTCTGCCACATATTTCATGTTATAGTAGTCTCGGATAATGTTGTTCATTTTAAGTTGTTCACTGCAGATTTGACAAAATGCAAAGAAGGTACCAATGTGAGATTTCTAAAGATAGCTACAGCACTCGACCCAAGGTTTAAGAATCTGAAGTGCCTTCCATAATCTGAGAGGGACGAGGCGTGGAGCATGCTTTCAGAAGTCTTAAGAGCATCACTCCGATGCGGAAACTACAGAACCTGAACAACCAAAAAAGAAAATGAACTTTCTGCTGGTGGCATCTGACTCAGATAATGAAAATGAACATGCGTCAGTCCACACTGCTTTGGATTATCGAGCAGAACCTGTCATCAGCATGGATGCATGTCCCTTGGAATGATGGTTGAAGCATGAAGGGACATATGAATCTTTAGCGCATCTGGCATGTAAATATCTTGCGACGCCAGCTATAAAAGTGCCATGCAAACACCTGTTCTCACTTTCAGGTGACATTGTAAACAAGAAGCAGGCAGCATTATCTTCTGCAAATGTAAACAAACTTGTTTGTCTGAGCAATTGGCTGAACAAGAAGTAGGACTGAGTGGACTTGCAGGTTCTAAAATTTTACATTGTTTTATTTTTTAATGCAGATTTTTTTGGTACATAATTCTACATTTGTAAGTTCAACTTTCATGATAAAGAGACTGCACTAGAGTACTTGTATTAGGTGAATTGAAAAATACTATTTCTTTTGTTTTTATACAGTGCAAATACTTGTAATCAAAAATAAACATAAAGTGAGCACTGTACACTTTGTGTTCTGTGTTGTAATTGAAATCAATATATTTGAAAATGTAGAAAACCATCCAAAAATATTTAATTAAATGGTATTCTATTGTTGTTTAACAGCGCAATTAATCGTGTGATTAATTTTTTTAATCGCTTGACAGCCCTATTTTAAATTAAGGTTAAACTGAATTTCCTGGGTTTGTAATGCGTGGGGGTGGGGGTGGATAATCACAACATTCCTTGTAATACAGGTTTACCCTAAATTACTGATAAGTACTGTCAAACTTAACTCTGTCTTAGTATAGTTTGGTCTGGACATAGAACACACACCGATTTCAGATGACAAAAGTAAAGGAAGCATTTACCTGAATTGGAATCTGGAAAAGACAAATAGCAAATACTGGTTTTCTGGAATGGAAAAAAAGCAACAGAGCAGTTTTATTTCCTGAAACACACAATTTTAAAGTGACATACTATGTAATGTACTGTATATGTAATAGCTCTTACTCACCTCTTTATCTGTAAGTTTTGAATGCTGAGGATATATTACCTACCAAAAAAAAAAAAAAAAAAGTTATTTTGTTTGACAACAGAATGGATAACAGACTGTAATAAGTTAATCTTTTAAATAGTTGCTATGACGCAGTACTCACTGACTTGTCCATGTCTATCCTAGTTTCAGTACATGGTAGTGAAATCACATTTCACAACACTATCCTTTTTCCATCTGCTAGAGTTTGACTTTCACACTCAAAATCAGTGCTCTTTCCTACTCAGTCTTCATTATCACAGCTGCTAGTTCTATCATAACTTGTCTTCTCAACCAGTCACTGTAAAAACCTTACTGGTGCAAAAAAATGTAAGCTTACTGTCTCTCCCCCACATCTGGAAAAAATAAAGGTAGAAATTGACTGAATAAGAATGGTAACTAGTTACAATATGTTTGTTGAGAATCAGTGTTCACTCCAGGCTACAGCATCCCTTAACTAGATAGAGTTAACATAATTGCCACTGCAGCCACTTCAGGTGATAAAAAACAAAATTGTGTGCATAAAGCAACTGAAGAGAGACAAAATACAGACTTGGCTTTTGAAATAAACGTACAGCTTACTCCTCATATGCCCTTTCACCAATTTGACATCCTGTCTGTTGTTTTTTTGAAAGCCACCTGGATAAATAGGGCAGGTATGTTCCAAAGTTTAAAACACTTTGGATGGAATCATGGCCCCACTCAAGTCACTTTAATGGAGATCAAGATTTTACCCTTTAACTTAAAACTCATATTGTATTTACAGAGATGAGTCAAATGTTACATCAGCAAGAGGGCAAAATATTTTATATTTAGACAGACCAGTACACTGAAGATTTATCTTGAGGTAATAAGAAGTACATACAAAAACTGCTTTAAAAGAATGTTAAGTTTGCAAAGACTTCCCTTTCCTTCCTGGATCATATAGAGAACATAATTGCTTGCACGGCCCTCATCATGCTCATTACATTTACAGGTCTGCATTAAGATAATGACTGTAATCACATTTTATTCTTCAGGGCTTCAGCCAGTCACCTATAGTGATCAGGAAAGAATCCCTCCCCCCCCCTCCCCCCCCCCCCCCCCCCCGATGTACAGCCTTTCCTGTATGTATTCTGCGGGTGGGTTTTACCTTCCTTTGAAGCATTCCAAAATCAGCACTTTGAGGTGGTTCCAAGAATCCTCTTTATAGATGTCTGGCTGGTGAGTCTTGCTCACATGCTCAGGGTCATACAAATAGTCAAATACGGGGTCAGGAAGGAGTTCTTCCCCAGGTCAGATTGGCAGGGATCTCACGGGTTTTTTGCCTTCCTCTGTAGCATGACACATGGTTCATATACTGGGAACATATACTTAGTATCTCACCTAATCAATTCCTGCTACTGTAGGGGCCTCAGACATTGGTAGCACCTTAGTCTTTCTGGGTGAAATTTAATTGCCTGTGATATACTGGGGGTCAGACTAAATGATAGGATGGTTCCTTCTGGCCTTAAATTCTATGAAACTATGAAAATCAGGAAGTATCATAATCAAGGTCAACCCTGCAACTTTAATTTTACAGTCTTTAAGTACATAATTATGTATTCATTTTTCCATAAGGAAAGCTTGCCTCCATCCTAGGATGGCAGTATGAGACCTGGTTTAATAATAAGGGTTATAAACTTCATATCATTAATACTAGTCAGTGATAAAGGTGAAGACATGAATTTTTGATCTCCTGACTCCCAGCCCAGTTTTACAAGTGCTGAACAAGTTCTACTGCACGTATACAAACGGCAAATTTCTGAAGCTTGTAAAGTGACAAAATCTTAATGGATTTTCAGTGACATCAGAAGACACCTCTCCAACCTTAAGATCAGCCCCCTGCCAAATTTCAAATTCCTAGCACCCCAGGGTTTGGAATAGCAGTTTCAGATAAAACTACAAAACAACTCAACTTTGGCAAACCAATCCATTTTTCCCTAACTTAGTTTTCAGAAACAGCTAAACTTGTTTTGCTCAATTTTTTTCCAAACATTTCAACAGAAGACTCTAGAGACTAAGTATGAAAAAGTTCAACCCAAGCAGTTAACCTTTCCGAAGAGCTCAATTCAGTTGGAAACAGTGGCCATATAATGGGAGTAGTAAGCAACCTTAATATAATTGCTGCTACAAACTCCATCTTTAACAACGCAACTCCTGTTACCAAAAATCTGACAAAAACAAACACACACACGATCTTCTCTTTCACACACAAGAGAATAATTTAATGCCCCACTGAAATCCAGTTTGTTTTTTATTAAATTTTAGCACTCAAATAGTTTAGAATAGGAAGTTTATACTGTCTCCAACTGAAAATGCGGGGGAAATATAAGTAGGATTAATGTAATTACCAACACCGAAATATGGCCAGGATACAGGAATTTCATTCTACCAATGCAAAAAGTGCCAAATTTTATTTATCACAGGAAGACAGCACTTCATTTCTCTCATGAGAAGTGCAAGATCTCCAGCAGCATACCAATCTCTGATAACATGCTGGAGCACTGATTCAATAAAAACTCAGAAGGAAAACTGCCATATACCAAGTCACCAACACCACCTGTAGCAGTAGTAGCCAGGGTTTTCATTGGTCTCCTTTTCTATTATTACATGGGCCTCATCCTTTTCAGATCTCAAACAGAGCACATCACAGACAGAAGTAGCATGGATGTTAGCAGCACAGAAATTTAGGCCTTATCTACACAGAAAATGCACCAGTCTAAATTATTATTTAAAAAAATCAATTTAGTTAAACTGGTGCAACACTTAATACAGACACACTCTTATTTAGATCAGTTTACATCTGATTATAGGCAGCACAGGTAGCAACATCTCTAGTTAAGGCTGCCTGAAACTTTCCGATTGTTTGTTTGGGGTTGGTTTTTTTGGAAGGAGGTGGGGGGCCAGTTGTCTATACCTTTACCAAACTGGTTGGTTGGAAATTCTCCATGCTTGGTGCCTGCCTCAGACTGATTTTTTTTTTTGGGGGGGGGGGGGGGAGGGCGATGTTCAGCTAAAACAATTCAAACATTTCTCAGAATGAGACAAAAACAACATTTTCCCCATATTAAATTTTTTTTACCACTATTATGTTGAGAAACTTTGGTGTCTCCATGCTTTAGAAGAAATACTTGAAATTTGTCAGGAGGTGGGGGGAGGAGGGGTCACCAAGGTGTCAAGGATGTGCCTTTTGGGGCCACCATGAAAGTCAGACAAAATTTGTCCACATTATAATCCTCTGAAAAATCTCCATTTGCATATGCTCAGTAGAGACTTGCTAGAATTAGGCAGCTTAATTCTCTGAAGATTCCATCAGTACTGAGTATGTTCTAGTACTTCACACCTAACAGATGTCAACATGCACTATTCCAACAGAGCAACTAAGCATTCTCCATTCCAGGACTGCAGAGATGAAGGCAACACTTTCCCTGCATTTGACCCTCCTGGTGACTGGTGGGGCCAAGTAACAGAACTGGGGACAAATGTTCCCAGTGCTCCCATTGTTGGTGCCCAGGCAGTGAGGAGGAGGAGGAGGAAACTGCCTGATTTGAAGGCAGAGGGGTGAGAAATTGGGGGGGGGGGGGAAATGCAATGAGGGGACAAAGGGGCAGGATGAGAGGGGAACAGAACTGAGGGGAGGACAGGGTAAATATAGGAGCCAGGGATAGCCAAAGAACTGGGGGGGGGGAGACAAAGACAAGAAAAGGGGACACAGGCAGAGGACAAAAAGAGGCTGAGGACAGGGGAATAGCAGCAGTGGAGGGGAGAGGCCAGAGATGACAGGGGCAAAAGGGTCTGTAACCACTATAGATCATTGTGGAAAGTTTTGGTTTACATTACTTGCCTCATATCACACAGGAACTGTGGAAGAGGCAGGGATAGAATCTAATTTGCTATAATGGCATTCAAATACCTTAACCATGAATACCATAGTTTCAGCAAACCAGCATTAATAAAACCCCATTTAATGGTGAGAGCTAAGCCACAATTCATAAATAGAGGCAATGCAAAGTGATTTGAAAATAGTGGGCATTGGAGACAACCAAATTTTACCGGCTGTTTGAAAAGAAATATATATATAAGACAGCCTTACTGAGTCTTGCAGACTTGCAGTTTTCTATATACGCAAGGTACTGTATTGCTCCCTCTTTCCTTTGAAAGAGTTTCAAGACAGAAGACCAGATGAGCATTCATTAATTCCAGTTAAGAGAAAAACAAGTGTTCACTTTGTAACTTCCATACCTTTTGGCATCTCATAGGGTTGAGAAAGTTACCTGTACTTTGTTACTCAAGGTGAAAATCTTGTTGCTGATTAAAGACAGTTTAACTGATAGAAAAGTCTTAGACCCTAAGCATGCAGATACTTAATTTTAAAAAGATTTCCACAGAAATTTATGGGATTGCTTGTGTGGCAAAAGTTAAGCATGTCCATAAGCATTTGCCAAATATGGGCCACTGTGAGCTCTCCTCACTGCTGAGAAAAGCTAAAAGGACAGTGTTTAAGTCATGTGTTGCAAACAAATTAATTTATCTTTGTTGTTAGTAATACATTATAACATTAACCGAATCAAATTTTTAACTTCAATTTACTTATAGCTATTTATTCTATTTACATTTCTCTTGGCTATAACAAAGAAATACCATTAAGTCTGTTTCAACTTTGTTAAGAGCTGTAATGTCTGGGTTTCAGAAATTTAACAGTATATACTTACTAGTGATCTGGAGGAGACTGAGAAGATGGTCTACACTCAGACTGCTACAATACATCTTTTAAACCTTTATTTAACACCTAGATACTATGAAAATGATACTATTAGAGAAATGTGAAAAACACACTCATTTTGGATCAAGATGACAATAGTTCAGAAAAATGCACTGAGTGGTGATGGGCATAGGCTAAACAATTATTTGAAGTTACTTAATTCTATTACTTGTCTTGGTGTTTGCCTGCTTTTTATTTTCAAATGTAGAGGAACCCAGTCAATTTAAAATCTAGTTGTTTTAAGACCATGAGTCTAAAGTAGTTCAATATATTGCCCTTACCTCTGAGTCAAGTTTTCTGATTTCATGCAATCAAATCTCTCGCTCGCTCCTTTTTTTTTTTTTTTAAATTTCCTCTGTTGCTGTGTGACACAAACAATAGGGGAAGTGCCCGACTCCGGGAGAGCGATAGTGAAACTGACTCTACACAAAGTGCTGTCAAAAACCCAAACTAAAAACACCGCAGAGCACGGGCCCAAACGCCCCCCGCCAGTGACGCTGACCTGCAGGGTCACACAGGACGGAGGCTGGCAGGTGAGGCGCCTTCGTGCAGAGTGAGAGCCTCAGGCGGAAGGCATCTCCCCGGGAAGGCGCAGAGCGGCCCCCCGGCCCGGAACATTCCCCTCCTCACTGCCAAGGGCCGGGCGAGCCTGGGGTCGGCGCGGCAGAGTCTCCCTGCGGCAAAGGAGCCAGGGTGGGATACCGCAACCCCGACCCCGCCGAGAGCGGCGCACAGGCAGCTCCACCGGCTGGGGAGCGAGGGGGCCCTCCCGCCCCTACCGACGGTCGTGGCCTCTTCCCGCCCGTGTCGCTCACCTCCACGGCCTGGCCCAGCTCCAAGTCGAAACCCACCACGCACACGCAGTGCAGCCAGGCCGAGAAACGGTCCCAGGGCAGCAGCGACAGGCACCGGCCCGGCGCAACCTCCTCCGCCTCACAGGGGCTCCGCGAGGCCGCGCTGAGGGCGCCGCTCCGGCTCTGCTCCCGCACGGACATGGCGCGGCCGAGCCGGCTCCGGCCCGCAAACAAACGGGGAGAGGGCGGCAGGGTAGAAAGAGAATCACGTGACGCGCTGCGCGCTCCGTCTTCTTCGGGGACAGGAGCGTCGAAACTAGTTGGGGAGGGGGGGGAAAGAGCAGGAGAGTCTAAAGCGTCCCCAAGCGGGCGAGGAGGCAAAAGGGAAAGAAGCCGCCCGCCACAGCGGGAGAGTTTCCAAAGCTCTCTCCATTGTATGAGGCGAGAGGGTCCAGCCACTGGGGCAGGCCCTGAACTTTGACCACTGTCGCCCTGCCCGCTGTGGCCTCACAGAGGAGGGGAGACCTGCCGGTCCCTCTTTAACAGCCGTGATCCCATCTTTGGCCCTTTAATGGTACCTGACTCCTGGCTTCACAAGGGTCGTGGGGCCAGTTCCTCCATCTCGCTGGCTGCCATGGCCCATGCTGTGGCGTCTTCCCCGTCTTGCTTGTTCACTGACAGGGCTCATGCCATGTCACAGAGTTTAAGGCCATAAGAGACTACCAGATCCCTATTCGCCAGGACACTAGACACCACCCCCTCACCTCTGCACCAAGCCCAAACAACCAGAATTAGACCAAAGTGTTACTGCCCTCAGGAGGACTCAACTAGTGTGTCACAGGTAGAGAACAGAAGGAACTGAGGTGCACCAATGCTTGAGAGCCCTGCAGTGGCAGGGGCTTGATTATTTGAGATATACTGTTGTTCATGGTTAAGACACTAGACAGATTTAAAAGATCTGGGTCCTATTCCTGGCTCTTGCCCTTGATTACACAGGCAGTTTACACAGACTACACATTAGATTACTCTGTGCTCCATTCCCTATCTGTTAAATGGGGAAGTAATTAAAAGCCATTGCTGCACATATTTTGAGCTTTGTATGTTCTAAACACCCCCATGCTAGCTGTTTTTTGCTTTAGGATGTATTTATTGGGTCATTTCAATGCCACACAAGCAATTAGAGGGTCCTTTGTATTTTCAAGCTAATATTTGTTTTCTGAGAAACAATGTTTTCTCAGGGTTTTATGTTTCTTCCCTGAAGTGATAGATTTTTTTCAACCATAATTCCAGGCTAACAAAGGTTTGTGAGTGGGGATATTATTAAAAAAATCCTTTTCCAGGTGCACTATGTGGGTTTTACTTTCCATTAAGGAAAGGAAAGTGTGGGGCCTTAACAGGTTGACAGTGTGTCTTTAAAGGAATGAAAAAAAGCAACAAACATATTAATATTTTTAAATGCTACTTTCTTTTTTTAAGAAGTAATATTATTTTTTCTAAATACAACAATAGTTTCCTCTAACTACACTCGTACATATCATTACAGACATTTCACACATAATAGATGCCCTGCTTTTATCATTTTGCTTAGTTGTCCTGTACAGCAGATGGGATGGAACTTCCTCAGATCTATACAACTTTAGGATTCAAACCTACACTGGTTATTTCTCAGTAGCAGCTACTCTCTTGTCCCATGCTGGCAGGCCATGTGCCCTTAAGCCTCAACTTCAGTGAGGCGTGAAGGTGTGAAAGTCCACTCTCCTCAGCAGAGTAACGCCAAACACTTCTTCCTCATTGCTAACAGGATTTTCAGACCAGTCATGCTGGCTTTATATTACTGTTTGGAAACCAATATAATTAGTAATAATATAATTAAATATAATGCAATCTGTAGTGTGGATGCAGTTATATCAATATAAAGGTGTTTATATTAGTATAGATTGTTTCAGTAAATAGATATAGTTATAATTTATAAACCGATATAGTTAAATTGATACAACAAAGGTATGTAGACATGCCCTAAGGACCTACGTTTTGCTGATTTAACTATGCCAATATACTTAAAGTGGGAATGCAGTTATACCAGTATAACTTGTTGAGTTTCAGGAAATGTAATAAGTCATACCAGTATAAGGCATTTTTATACAGGTATAATTGCATCCACAGACACTAGGGCTTTTACTGGCATAATTATGTTGGTAAAAATTACATTCCTAACCAATAACCGTACTGGTGAAACTTTTAAGTGTAGACCAGTCCTTCGATGTACTGCATTTGTGACAGGCTTCTTGACTTCCCCAACACATACTTATCCGCACAAACGCCAAGTACAATCTGGCC
Source organism: Emys orbicularis (assembly GCF_028017835.1). NCBI lineage: Eukaryota > Metazoa > Chordata > Testudines > Emydidae > Emys > Emys orbicularis. The sequence goes on from NC_088689.1 coordinate 106,803,971, forward strand.
CTTTATCAGTCAACACCAACCATTAAAACAGCAAATAACCCATTAGTAAATATTTCTCTGTCACTGCAACCAACCAAAGATTAGCATTCTGGGGACATGTTCTTTCATCATATATTTCCAATGCATCAGCAAAGAAAGTGACAGCCTACTACAGAACATATTTGTAGGCCATGCATCTATGTTGTACAGCTCTCAGACAAAAAGCTCTTCAGGGATTCAGACTGGATCATTGCATAATTCAGAACTGATATGCTTTGCTACTACTTCATTTGCACCCATAGACACTCTGAAGGCTTGAATTACCATGCATTCAGATAATACTAGCTACTCTACTAATTACTGCAACAGGAACATTTCAACAATGACAGAGGGGGTGACCAAAATGTCATAATGCTGTTTCCCCTTCATTAATTAATTTTGTGAAAGCACTTCTGCTACCTAAGAAAGATTGATTAAGTTTCCAATCACTGCATCATAGCAGCAAAAAGGAGACTTTACAATAAAGATAGTATACTTTCCACACACAATAAATATTTTCAATTGCCCACATCTCCCTCCAACCCTCTAGTGGATATCAGAAGATTTTTGTGAACAAAACATTCTTGCAGTTTGAACATGCAGATTATCTGTAATACGGTTCACAGGAAATGTATTTGCCTGTTACCCTGAAATAATGATTTATTTTGTGACAGTTTGGCTGTGTATAGCTTGGGTTTGAGGAAAGTTGGTTTTGTAAAAGTATTGGACTAGGATGCAGATCTCTGTCAATTCCCAGCTCTGCTACAAACTTCCAAATTACCTTACCAAAACAACCTCCCGCATACAATCATCACATTTTTCAAACCGATCTCTCCTCAAATACTTGCAAATCTAGATGGAACTTGCAGTATGTGTGGAAGAGTAAAACAAAATTTAAAAAACCACCAAGACCAAAACTAACAAACAAAAAACAGGACCTGATAAACCAGGGTGAGAAGTGAGTTCCAGAATTAGGGGCCCCTCATGGAAAACATTGTCCTACTATCTGTCTCTTTAGAACCCACCGGTTACCATTGCTTCAAAAGCAGCACACTAGAAGAGATGCAGACTCTCAGATACAGTAAGCAGGCCCCACTGATGTAAAATAAACACGTGTAAGTATTTGAGAGATTGGGGCCTTATCCAGCTCCTCTCTAAATTTAAATGCTATTCTTTTCATCTCTTTCCATAAGGAAGTCTCTCCATGCTGCTATTCAATTTAATTGCAGGTCTCTGGAGCCCCCTGTTTCTGCTGTGTCTTACTTGACATTGGCTGACCATTGTTCCAGGTGAGTGTGTACTACTGGTTTATATAATGGCACTATAATATTATTTTCTACATCATTCTTACACCAGGAGTTCTGAACCTTTTCTATACTGCAAGTCAATTTTCCATATCAGGACCTGCATGTCAGCAGCACCCCACCCATTTAGCTAGGATCAAGTCGTAGCCCCCTCCCATTTTACAGTTTGAGAAAGGCAGGGTGGTTATGACTCCCAGACAAATGCTCACAACTTCCAGTGTGAATACCTCTTCATTACACATCCAAATAATTTGTTTGCCTTTTTGATCACCACTGTACAATAATCAGATCTTTCCACTGACTTGCTCATAACACCAAGATCTTTTCCCTGAATGATTGCAGTTAATTTGGAATTCATGGGGGCCACTGCAGCAAAAGATGCTGAGATTTTGAGGCAATCCTTAGGACCTGAGAAACTCCCTGATATCCTGAGACATTTAGGCCAGGAGGTTAGGCAGGTGTGGACATGACTCAACTGCCACTTCATTCCATTGGCCTCAAATAAACACCAATTGCCTAGGAAGAGAAATGTGATTGTGCCCTCCCTTCCATTTCCCTCATCCAATATGATCATACAGTGTGGCCTTATAGCCCTTAACTATGATGGCTGTCATCCATAAAATTCTATGGGCTTCCTGACCTTAACTAAGATGGCCACTAAAATGGCCACATTTGCCCATAGCTAATATGGCTGCCAAATCTTACTGCCTTTTATGCCATGTGTGGCAAGGGGTGGTTTGCCTAAATTGAGCATGTGCCAGCCAGTCAGTCATTTTTATTCCTGGCAAAAGCAATCTACAACTGCACATTCTGATGGGTATTGGTCATCCCTTGTAAAATACCCATCCACCTGTTTCTACCCTGGACCTAAAGAGGGACACTTTCTGAGAGGTACAGAACACCTCATAAAATACCCACATGATGGTTTTGTTTGTGTGGTCTCCCTAATTCTGCTTTTACTGAAAACATTTATTTTTATTCATTTTGTGTGTGTGTTCGTTTTTTAAGTAAAAAGACTGCTATCTGGAGAATACCATAGCGGTGGATGTTTTAATTAGCTACTACTGTAAAATTATAATTATATACATTGAACTTAAATATGATAATTAATGGAATTTCTCCACTATACGTGTATTCTCCATTCCATTCTGCCATCTTCCTTTACATCTTTCCTTTATTTCTTCATCTCGATTGACTCAAATGCCTACAAACACCAATGATTTTTCTCTTTCTTTGATTCCTTCCTCAAACACTCTTTCCTTTCTAAGTAGGATCTTTCTAAAAAATTCAAAGAAAAAAAGCTATTTGGCAGGAATTCTCTGCTCACACCCTTCTCTCCTTTTCATCATCAGAACTTCCTCCCTGTGATGGGACACACCCACATCCCAGTGATAGGCTAGCAAGTATTCCTGTACTCAGCTAGTGCCAATTACGCGCACCTGCAGAACATGTGCAACTTGGAAAAGGCAAAGGTGACATTCTCCCTCCCCCCCTTCGACAACAAGAGCATTGCCCAGAATAGGATGACCAGATAGCAAGTGTGAAAAATCAGGACGGGGGTGGGTGGGTAATAGCCTTAGGAGCCCATATTAAAAAAAGCCCCAAATATCGGGACTGTCCCTATAAAATCGGGACATCTGGTCACCCTAGCCCAGAAGGAGAGGCTGCTAGGGAGCTCCAGTACTAAAGGGAGCCCAGACTAGGTTGACCAGATAGCAAGTGTGAAAAATCGGGACAGGGAGTGGGGGGTAATAGGCACCTATATAAGACAAAGACCCAAATATTGGGACTGTCCCTATAAAATCGGGACATCTGGTCACCCTAGCCCAGCCTGAGGCAGTGGCTAGCCTTTCCTCTCTCCATTCCTCTTTACCCCCCCCCCACATTTTGAGGTACAGACTAACACTACAATCCTGATACAGTGAGGGACCCAGGAGGGCTGTTCCCAGCCAATAACTTGTGTCAGGACCCGGGAAGTGCCACCAGTGACTAGAAGTAATTGGATTCAGAAATGATGCTGGGAGTGAGCTGAACTCCTGCTGGGAACAGAGAGATTGCCTAGGAGTGGGGGCACCCATAAGAGACCTAGGGGCAAGAGACTCAAAAAGATTTTGGTAGAACCCAGGCTGAGAGTTGGACAGCTACACTCCCTTGTCTCCTTTTTTACCACTCTTTCTAACTTTAAAATGTCCTTATATCTGCTTCTTGTCTCTAAATCTCTTTACTCAGATGAATCTAAATTCTGTTGTACTTTCTATCACTTCCTCCCTCTCCCTGATCCCCTTTATTTCCTTCCTACTTTCATACAGCATACCTTAATACAGTAGCCTAGATAATATAAAAACTCCTTAGAGAACTGATTTTCAACTTGTGGTGTGTGGACCTCAGTCATATGGTATATGGGTAAATTTGAGGTATAGGGTAAGAATAACAATCTACTAAAAATCACTGATGACAATTATGAAGGTGGTATGCCAAATACTTTTGAGTCTTGGAAGTGATATGCAATGTCTTGAAGTTTGAGAATCACTTGTGTAGATCCATCTTGCTTCTACTAGGACATACCCATTACCCTTTTATTTCCGAAAACATGCCCTCTTGTTTTTCACCTTAGATTTGACTTCCCTGTCCCTAACTCCTTATTTGATCTACTGTCACCTGGCTTCTGCACCCTCCACTCCACTAAGATCACTTTTCTTGCCAAGTCCAAAGACCTTATTGTCATTTTTTTTCTGCGTTGACCTTTCCGTTACTGTCAATCACTCCCTCATCTGCTTGGGCTTTTGATTCATCCAGTTCCTCCCAAACTCATTGACAGTTCACTGTGTCTCTTTCAAATGGTTGTTTCTCATTCTCCTCACCTTTTTCCAACGGCATCCTTCAAAGCTCTGTCCTTGGTTCTCTCTTCTTTCTATATACCCTGCCATGGAATGATCTTATCTGCCATCATGGCTTCATTTTCTAGTTCTTTAACCATCTTCTGCTAGATTGCTTTAGAGAGGAAGCATAGCCAAGTGAATAAACCACTACACTGGGACTTAGGAAACCTGGGTTCTCTTCTTGACTCTGCAATCTTCCTTGCTCTGTGCTGATCTGTAAAATGCAGATAATAATGTTGACTTCCTTTCTAAAATGCTTTTAGATAGGCTTATGAAAAGCACTATATAAGAGATAGGTATTATTATATTGCTGATTAAGGCTATGAGTTTGGTATGGAAATTTGTAGTAAATTTCACAGCAGAGGTGTGGGGAAAAATAAGTCACAGAAAAGTCACTAAATAAGGTAGGTTTTGCTACATTAACATACACAAGAATATAGCACAGGTACTGAAAGGTGAGGCTGGAACGTGTTGGAGAGAGCGCTCACCTTGCACTAATCCTGCAGCAGAGGCTCCTGTCCCATGCAACTAGGCCTGGCTCCCTGCTCTGGGAAATGCGACCTGGTGCATGGGGTCACATCACAGCACCATTCAGGTTTGGCCTGCCTGCCCCTATGGAGATGTGAACAGACCAAACCTGAGTGGTGTTGTGACCTCATGTGCCAGATCTCAATGCCACTCAGTTTGGGAGGCCTAATCAAATGTGTTTTCTACAGTCATTGACAATATTTCACGGACAATTCAAATTCATGATTTCTGTGACCACCATGACCTGTGACAAAATTACAGCTGTATTTGATGACTCACCAATCTCTGTCCTCTCCTGGCCTTTCCTCTTCAGTTCAGTCATGTCAATGTCTTTTCCACACCTTATTCTGTAGCAATCAGAAGCTGTGATTGCACTGAGACACTCCAAAATATAGACTTATTGCACAACATTTAGCAAGTAAGTGCTGTAGGTTTCATGTCATGGTGGTAAGAACATAAAAATTGAGGCTAAGGCAAGAAGATACAGAGGGAACACAGGAGGTCGTGACAGGAGGAACTAAATTTTTATGTGCATGAAAAGTACACTTAGGTTTGTAAGTGCAGTCCTGCCTTAGAGCTTTATTTAAACTAAGATGAAATGCAGCCCCATGAAATGGGTGAGTTTTTAGCAACTTCCCCACTGTGTGTGTGTGTGTGGAGAAAGGGCACTGGGATCCGCCCAGCTCAGCCACTCTCACTTTCAGGGGCAGCATCTCTGAGTCCTGACTGCTCCACCTTCTTCTAACCGTTCCTCAATGGAATCTCCTTCTCCAGCTTTGGGGCGATGGCTTTTTCTCTCCTCCTCCATCAGCCCCAGAGCAACACCCCTCTTCTCTGGGAAACATCCCTCCACCAGCTCTTCACGGAGGACAACATTCCTGTGTGCCAACCTCTCGGGAAAGCCTCTCTCGGCCCCGCCCCACGCCACACCCTCCAAGCGCCGTCCCGTTTCCCCTCGCTTCTCACTCTCCAACCCGGAAGCGGAGCCCACAGGAGACATTAGGGTCAGGGCTGGGGAACAAAGTTCCGCCGAGGCTTCATTGTACCCAGCACGCAGGTGCACGCGCTCCACATCTGCGCACTGCTGTGCGAGCGAGATCGACGCCTGCGCAGGAGAGGGTAGGCGGTCGCTGGCTGATCCTTCGGTCAGGCCCAGTTCAGAGCGGCTCCTCCCTCTCCCGGCTGCCAGCCCCCCCTTCCCCTCCCCGGCAGCGCTGTTGCTGCTACTACACCGGGTAGGTTTCCAGTCACTATGGCGGCTGCGGCTGGGAAGGTAAGAAGGGAGGGAGAGGAGCGCTCGCGTGCCCCTCTGCCGTTCGCTGGGCCGGGGAGCCCCGGGCTGGCGAAGGGGGCCGCCAGGCCGGGGCTCAGCCTCATCGGGTTTGTTTTGGTTTTGCAGGTCAGAAGAAAGTTTTCGTTGTCGGCGGCCGCCTGAGAACGACACTGAGCGGGAGGCATCCGGGCCCGGCCTCCAGGCCTCTCCCGTAGCCGGAGCAGGGCCAGCCCCGCTGGGCTAGCGGAGACCCTGCTCCTCAGGAGAGAGCGACAAACGGCATCCCGATGCGCAGCCACCTGCGGAGACCCTGAGCGGAACAGATCCCTCCCCCTTTGGCCGGGCGGCGGGAGACCTCAGGGGGGAATCTCCCGGAGTCTTACTGTTGCTAGCCCCCGTGAGAGACACCCCTCTGCCCTCCTAAGGCAGCCCGCCTCACTGAGACATCCACGCCCCGCCAATCTGAGGGGCGATCCCTCCTTCTGTCAGCCCAACCTTCGTGAGCTCCTGCAAACCCCCTGTCTGCCACCTCTCCTCCGAGTTGAGGAGGCCCTCGCCCCTTCAGTTCGTCCTGGAAGATCATTCCTCTTAGTTTTTCCCCGGGTGGCGAAGAGTTTGAAGCCCTTCTCCACCCTTTATCAAATTCCTTACCTGAGTGGCCGATTGAAACTCCTAGCCTCAGGTCAGTTTTTTCTGGTGTAGGGGAAGAGACCAGTGTAAGTGTAGCTTTGCTACCTCTAGTCGAGGACCACCCACTCTACTTTATCTTACTGTCTGACGAAGATGAAATGTGGACTGTCATGTGGATCAACTAAACGGACTGGCTTTTGTGGAGCGAATGCTTCATACGCATTCTCCAACTCTTGATCTGGGCTGTGAGGCTGGCTGGACGCTAAACCTTTTTTATTCCCTGCCCCCTAAATCTTTCCTTGTTTTCCTGCTGCATTGGTCAAAATTTTAGTAAGTGCTGTTTACGGAAGAAAAGAAAAAAAAAGGCAGTCTGAATCCCCAACACAAGTATTTGTGTGTGACTCATCTTCTTGGATTTAAAGACATCTCCACCTTCAGGGAGTCTTGCTTCTCTTCTGTGAAGTCAGATGTTTGTTCCTGTTCTTCCTGATGAGCATGGATTGAAAGTTGCACCTTCTAGATTTTTTCCAGGGTGCTGCTGATACTATTAAAGGACATAATGGGGCTTTTTCACTGGATTATTGCCAGGATCAGTTTACACACTGCAACAATGAGTTGTTAGGCATCTCATGTACAAGTAACATTTGTCCTGCTTTAAAGTAAAATTGCTGGGGAGATTTGGGATAAAAATTTGTGGAAGGCCGTCTGGATCAGGAAGAGTTTCTCTTCATCCCAATTTGGCGTGACATCCCCAATCTGTCCTCGATGCCTTCAGCCTTGGCTATCTTCACTTGCCGCCCGAACTCTCACCCATTTCAGGAGCGTCATGTCTACCTGGACGAGCCTGTCAAAATCGGCCGTTCGGTGGCTCGCTGTCGGCCAGCTCAGAATAATGCTACTTTTGACTGTAAAGTGCTGTCCAGGAACCATGCCCTTGTCTGGTTTGACCACAAGACAGGCAAGGTAAGTCCATTTGTGTTTGTAAGGGAGAGAATAATTAATGAAATACTAGATTATTTTAATCAAGGGTTGGGTTTCTACAAGTTCCTGTAAATTGCAACTGGCTTGAAGTTTCCCTCTAAATAGTCAGTATGGTCACATTTGAAGCAAGTAAGGTGTATGTTGTCATCATGAATTCTGATTTTCAGTTAAATTGATAAAGCCCTGCTAAAGGAAAAGCTTGAGAACAGGATTTATTAAACATCATACAAACATAAAATTGTTAGCAGAGGGAACTGGTGGATCCTGAAGATTTCCCTTGTTCATTCCTGCAAAAGTATGATGTCAGAAGTCTTATTCTGTGTAATACAAAAACTGAAATATAAAACCTGAAAAAGTTACGGTAAGCAAATGCTTATTTTGGAAACTTGTTACTTTAAATTTAGGGAGCATTTCTCTAAGAGAATTGTTGTTTTTCCTAAAGCACAGTTCATTGTGTATAAACAAATGTTTAGTCTTTCTAATATGTACAATGTATTTTATATTAGGTAAAAGGCTCACAATTTTAGTGGTAGAAAATGTCATTTTGAGCAACTGTCCCAAAAACAAAGCATTATAAATGGCTAAAATCTGTTTTATATGGTATTTTATGTACTTCCATTTTTGAAGGTTGGACAAAATATTTTAGTATTAACTTATGTGCTATCAGGATAACATTAGCTGCAGCGATTATAATTAATGGCCTGTGAAATCTGCTTTCATTGCTAGTGAGATGGAGTTAAAATATGCAGTATGTTATCTTAACCTGGGCCTGGCCCTCTCAAATAAGGATGACGGCTGTCATAAAATGAAGTTTAGGGGCTTTGTAATACTAGTTTTGTCCACTAGGGACTGACCTGGGTTAAACAAAGCTATTTTAAGCTGTCATGTTAAATTTCAATTGCTAACTAATAGCAAAAGCTGTTCACAAGCTTCAGTCACTCAAAAAGCAGTGTGCTTTTAAAATATGTATTAAAAATTCCCTGGCCTAGTGCTTCCTTATTTACTGTTCAGTTTTGTACTCTGATGCTTCTCTTCTATGAAGTACTTTTCAATAATTCAGTTAATTCTAATTGAATAGTCAGGTAACCAACTGTTGTTTAAAAGTGTGATCCAGCATAAGGAACAACATGGTACAGTAAGAGTTCTTAAATCTTCTGATAATTACCATATGTTATTCAATACTTAGGCATGATGGGACAAGTAAAGAGTTTAATTTCTTAAGTCTGGGTTGTGTCATTACTTTGAAGTTGCTTACACATAATTATCATGAACTACTATTTATGTGAATTAATATTTTACTGGATTTTTTTATATTCTGCATAATGCGGTATATGAGATACTTACTCGTCACATTGGAAATAGCCATTTCGGATCATAATATCAGTCTATAAAACTTAATGTTTTCAATTTGAGATTATATATGTGGTCTTTCCTGTTTGACGTAGTGGGTTGGACTCAGTCACCTAAAATGTCTGTTCCAATCTAGTCTAGCATGTCTGACATACATTTTTGCATATAATGCCGTCCATCCTTTCTCAGTGCTTTACAAACATAATTAAGCCTCACAACAATCTTGTAAAGTCAGTGAATATTTTTACAGATTGTTAAACTGATGCACAGAGCAACTTTGATGTTGGGCAAATCAACTAAATTGATGGCAGAGTTTACAACATAGGCAGCTGAATTACTTTTAGTCAAGAGTGGTTAGTTTTAGACTCACTAACAGAAATCCAATAAATTAGTTTTTAAATTGCTTTATTTTCTTTGCATGACTCTGGATTTGTAGTGGTTTACTTAATCTTTCATTTTTAAATTACAGGTCTGGATTTGCCCAGATTGGTAGTGAATAAAAAATGTAGGCATTTGATGGTGGATTGGCCTATAATATATGAGAAGCTGGCCTTGGTTAAGTACTTCTGGACAAATGTCCACATAATAAACCCATCACCGTAACTGGTAATTTTGTTGGTAGTTTTGGCAGATACCCAGGAATGAATGGAGAATCCACTACATTTTCTTTCTTGAAGGTGGTCCTTCTGAAACAGGGTTGAAGCATGCTGGTGTAACAACGTGGGGCAACTTGAATTGTATACCTGGTGTGTGGCTAAATGGGGGAGTTCAGTCTCAGGGTCTGCTTGGATTCCTATATGAGCAATAAATTGCAACAAGTTAAGGTGTTTTTTTTTTTTTGAGGGTGGGGGGAGAATGTAGTTTTAATGATATCACAATATGATTGCCTACACCCCAGTCCCTTACAATCTGGCCTAGCAGTTATGACTGGGCTGGTGTCCCCAAGTCAAGAACAGTCACGAGGTGGTAGTCAATGAACAGGGGTTGGAGTAATTGCTAGCTGGGAAGGACAGGCAAGAGTCAAGATCAGCATCAGGCTGGAGTTGGAGACTGGAGAACAGAAAGTGAAGTGAGCTCTGGAGTTAAACTTCTGGCCTACTGCGTAGTTGTTTAGACAGCATTCTGGGACACCATCCAGGGTTAAATAGTGAGCCTGGGCCAATCAGAAGGCTTCAGGATGCTGTCATTCTGGACCTTTTGGGCAACACTTCTTGCTGTGCTTAGTCTCCATAGTACTCCTTGGATGTGGCTTTGTAGGGCCTCTCAGTGACGATGTGATAACATCAGCTATCCTAAACTCTGCAGACATGGGTTCTAGTCCCAAGGATTCTTACAACAATAAATAAAAACATTGTAGTGAAAAGGCAGCTGGAAGACAGATACATATGGTCCTTGAATTTTCCTTTATGATGAATCACAAAAATATTCAGCTATATTGCTTATAATTCCTTACTCTTACAAAACCTGCAGTGCTTGCAGAGTGCAAACAAAAAACACAATAATTAAATAATTAAACATGCTAGTAACATTTGCACACAAACACTGAAATAACGAATGGTTAGCAGAGCCAGCCATTATAATAACCACTCTTACCCAGGAATGTCATTAGCCCACCAATGATCTAGCATCTTTGTCTTACTGATTAACGTAATACTGTAATCATTTCTCAAAAGCTTGCAGATGGAATAGAACACCTTATTAAATCGACCTTTTGTGACAGTTTAGGCAGTAATTTAAAAAATATTTTATAACGGGGAGAAATTTTCATAGAAGTGCATCGCAAATGGCATAATGATTTGAGGTACCAGTAAACTAGACTGATTTTTTTTAAACAGAAAACCATAATTTCCACAATCAGTTTTAATTCTATTTTGCATTTGTGCTTTTTAGTTACTTTTCTTTTCTTTTTCTTTTTTTTTTAAAGTTGATTTTCATCGATTGGTAACCAGTAAAACATATTGATGTGCAAGTAAATATAGTCTTTACAGTAAACTTGGTGCTTTTTGGTAACCAGGAGTCTAAATTGTATTTATATACATTTATTTAAGTAATTATATACCTCAGAATACATTTATTCAGATTTTTAATTTTTAGTTATGTTAGACATGCATCATTCACCATTTTCTAAATAAGAAGATTAATTTTTTACTTGTAATTTGTGTCAACTCTTTGGATGGAAATTGGAATTCAGTGAAAAGTGGACAAAAACCAGCATTTAATTCTTCTATTAGAAAATGACCTTATGTTCTGGACACACAAGAAAAAAGTTTACCAAAACATGTTTTACATTTAAAACTGATTTAACTTTTAAAAACCATTTGTAGTTAGTGAATTGGTGTCACCATGTCCTTCAGGATTTTACTACAGGGCGAACTCATCATCCCACCTAGTTTTTATTCATAGATTGGAAGAGGAAAACAAGCTTTCCTGCTTTTTCAATCCTAATTGGTTTCTCAGTTTGCGCTCTCTGTACTTGCAGAAGAGGCTACTGCTGGTTTAGCACTTGAGCAAGCTCTGATTCCAGGTGCTTCGTCAATAGCTTGACTTTCTTTTGAAAGTTGGTGGCAGACATACTGCTTGCATATTTTTTTATTTAATTTAAATAATTTTAATAGATTATAGTGTTTAGGCCTTAATTTAAATATCCATTTCAAATTAATTTAAATAGGTTTATTTTTTTAAGAAAACTTATTTTTATCCATCCTGGATACCAAACTTATTTGAGAATGACTGGATGCCATACTGGTTTTGGGGCTGCTACATGTGCTACACTAAATCACTGTTTAAAAATGTCATGGAACTTTTTGTTGGAAGATTTCAGTACCATACTTTGTATAGTGTGCTTTACATATGTGTGAAAAAGATGTAAGCTTCTTTGGGCAGGGAGCTATGAAAGACTAAAATAGTACTAACAGTTTAAAAAAAAATGGTGTGTGAAAGTGGGGACAGGTTTTGAGGGAAATCAGTGATAGAAAGCCAAGTGAAAATAGGGATTAAATAGGGTTTAAAGCAGTGGTTCTTAAACTTTTGTACTGGTGACCCCTTTCACATAGCAAGTCTCTGAGTGCAACCTCCTCCCCTAAATTAAAAACACTTTTAAATATATTTAACATCATTATAAATACAGGAGGCAAAGCAGGATTTGGGGTGGAGGCTGACAGCTCGCGGACTCCCCCCCCGCCCCAAAGTAATAACCTCGCGATGAGAACCCCTGGTTTAAAGAGTCACATGTAACTAAAATCTGCACTTCTGTCTGGAAAAAAAATGCTGTTAGAAGTAATACTGTCTGGAAAAAAAATTAGTGTTAGAAGTTGCACTGAAGATCACTGTAACAAAAAGGGGATGGAAAAAAATCTTTTAAAAAGTTTCCTTTGTGTTTGGCAGCACTCTAAAGAATAGCCAGTTTTACTGTTTTCCTTGGGTAGACAGTAATACCCTGCTTTGCTTGTGGGCTTTCACTCAACAGTAGAGAGGAAAGAGAAACATAAAGTTGTTAAATCATAAAAACTGGTCTCAAGCTTTTGGGGGCAAGTACTACCTGAAACTACTTCTAACTTATTTTTTAAATATTATATTACAGATTGAGTCATCACTTTAAGGAGGGATTGGAAAGAGAGGGTGCGTTACTTGACACATGGGAAGTGGGAGTTTGTCCCAAATTTAGGGCTGGTATAAAAGAAGTTATGAATTAGGCTGAGAGAGGAAAAAGGTGTGCTAAGTCTATGAAATTCTTAATAAAATAATTGTTCAGCATTATTCCTTTACTTCCACTCCTAAAACATATCCATAATATATAAACTATTCACATGTAAAAACTTTTTTAAAAATCTATTTACTTTTAATACCGTCTCAAGCCCTGAACTTCTTATGCCTTGAAAAATTGCAACTTCAAATACTGTAGAACTCTGGGTGTAAGTTCTTCCAGGCTGAAATGTTAGAACATTTCCAATTTAGAGTAAAAGTCCTTGGTGGAACCCTGAAATTCCCTTCAGATATTTAGGCTTTCAAAAAGGTCCTTTCACCAGAGGCTTTTAAAGGAACTAATTAGCCATAGGGTGAGAGACAAAGTATTGTCATGTTTCAGAGTAGCAGCCGTGTTAGTCTGTATCCTCAAAAATAACAGGAGTACTTGTGGCACCTTAGAGACTAACAAATTTATTAGAGCATAAGCTTTCGTGGGCTACAAGTGGGTTGTAGCCCACGAAAGCTTATGCTCTAATAAATTTGTTAGTCTCTAAGGTGCCACAAGTACTCCTGTTATTTTTAAAGTATTGTCATGAATCAAAAAACAAGAGATTGGGGTGGGGGGAAAGAGTTAGGAATATGTGGTCAATTTTTCATTAATGCGGAAACTGAAGTGGGTTGCCATGAGGTTCAGTACTAGGACAGGTGATGTTTAATGCATGTACAGTCTGGAAAAGGGGTTGAGTAGTAAGGTTACAAAGTTTGCAAAAATGTCAATTATGTTAGTCAAGTCCAGAGAGGACTAGGAAGAGCTTCAGAGGGACCTAACCAAGCTAAATGAATGGGTAGTGTGATGGTAGTTTAAGTTTTAATGTTCATAAAGGAGATCAAGCTAGATGACCTGGTCTTAAAAATCTATGGGGAAAAATAAGTAATGAATATTGGAGGAAAAAATTAGAACTAATAATATGCCCTACCAGTATCTAAATTAACAGTATCCGCTCCAGTAAAGGACCTGGGCATCACTGTGGACAGATGAATGAAAACCTCTATCTAGTGGGAGCTGAGGCTTAAAAAATAGCAAACAATGTCAGGATACATAAGGAATGAAGAAGAATATAAAAAATATTATAACACCATCATATAAAGCAATTGTTTGCCATCATCTGGAATACTATGTTGAGTATTTATCACCCTGTTTGAAAAAGGATATTGCTGAATGAGAGAGCTCTTTCAATGTCTGCTGCATATTCGAAGCTTCAAAAATGGCTTCAGTTAATGCTGTGAAAAAGGAAAGAAAAAGCTCTGTCCTGTGTAATTGACTATAACAAGTAGTATACATATAATTGTAAAAACTGATTGTACTACAATAACATTTCAGACTATTAAAACTGAATAGTTAAAAATAGGCCTGTTTCACTATATTTGCAGTTATCTCTGGTTTTCTGTAAGTATAACCTATGAAAAAATGTTGTCATTTTGGTTTCGAATCAGTTATGCTTCCTGGTTAACATGTGGTGTTTGGGTTGTTGTTTATATTGGGATTACAAACACTACAGGTGGATGTTCATTTGCAGGAATTGTCAGCCCACTCTCATTGGGCAAAAGATGCCCACACATTGAGCTTTTCACCCATAGCATCTCCATCACCAATCTTAGTGTAGGGAAAATGAGACGGTGCTGACTGTTCCTTGCTGACAGCTCCTTTCCCTTATGCAGCTCTTCCTGTTTGCAGTGGAGGAGCTTATTATCTAAAAATGTTTCCAGCAGTACATGTTCAGCAACTCTGGTAAACAGGTGGCCCTCTAGGAATGATAAACAAGTAATGGTAATGCAGTAACTGTTCAACTACATTAGACACTAAACTAGATTTTCTGCAGGTAGTGTCAATTTTGTGCATATATTCTGTGAGTGGGCTTTCATAAGGCTGCAGAATCACTTAGGATATGTCTGTATTGCAACTAGGCACCGCAGCTGGCCCGGGCCAGCCAACTTGGGCTTGCGGAGCTCAAGCTGGGGGCAGTTTCATTGCAGTATAGGCTTCTGGGCTTGGGCTGGAGCCTGAGCTCTGGGACCCTCCCACCTTGCAGGGTCCTAGAGCCCAGGTCCCAGCTCGAATCCATAAGTCTACACTACAATGAAACAATCCTGCAGCCTTAGCCCTATGAGTCTGAGTTGGCTCGCACAGGACAGCCGCAGGTTTTTGATTGCAATGTAGACATACTCTTACGTCTATACTTACCTCCAGGTCCGGTGGTAAGCAATCGATCTTCTGGGATCGATTTATCGCATCTTGTCTAGACGCGATAAATCGATCCCGGAAGTGCTCGCCGTCGACGCCGGTACTCCTGCTCCGCGAGAGGAGTACGCGGAGTCGACGGGGGAGCCTGCCTGCCGCGTCTGGACCCGCGGTAAGTTCGAACTAAGGTACTTCGACTTCAGCTACGTTATTAACGTATCTTAGTTCAAAGTGGGGGGGGTTAGTGTGGACCAGGCCCCGTGTCTATTAGCTAATCCAAACATCTTATACAGGGTGCTATTAAAAAAATCATCTTGGGCACCAGGCAGATCTCCTGGTTTTGTAAGATCGGGCTTCTGGCCCTCATACTTGTTTATAATAACCATTTATTGAAATTTTGTGAGACACACCTCAGTAGCACTTCTCACAGGCTTTCTTCTGTTCAACTTTTTGCTTTTCCTTATTTTGCAGATGTTAGCTGTGATAGTTGACTGAATTCTGGGTGTGGGTGTTTTTTTTTTTTTTTTTTTTTTTTTTTAATGCACTGGATGTCAGTCACAACTGCTCCTAGCAGTGCTATTCTCTGTTCAGTTAAGTTTTGCTGTTACTTCCAGGTGTTTTGAGGAAATTGCAACAAAAAGTGGGGGTGGCGTGTAGATTATCTGTAAGGCAAGTTTTCTAAATGTCAACAAGATTTTGTAGTATATGTAACTCATTTTACGTTTTAAAACTTTAATAGTTACACAAACAGTCTTTAAGAACCAAGTATTTGAGATATTTAGTGTTTGAGTTGTGTTTTATTGCATCTGGGAGCAAATATAGTGGTCTTGTTAGGGGAAAAAACTAGTAAAGGTACTCCAAATATTTGAAGATGTTAACACATGAACATTTCATATTGATAAATCCCTTATCACAGTGACTCTTAAGCAGTGGTTCGTGGGCCAGCAGTGTGGGTGAGTGGTGGGAAATCCCTTTCTGAACACAAGACACAAAGCTGAAATGAGATGTTGAGCCCTCCCCCCTACTATCATAAGCACTTCTGTTGTACAATCACATTAATAAATTTGTCCAGCTCTCTGTCTCTAGCAGAAACCTCCTTCTGATTTACAGCCTGAATTTGTTCATGCCTAGTTTATACCCATTTGTTCTTGTCAACATTGTCCTTTAGCTTAAATGCTTTTTCACCCTCCTTGTGTTTATTGCCCTGATGTATTTATAGAGAGCAATCATATCCCCCTCTGTCGTCTTGTTGCTAGGTTAATCAAGTGAAGCTCTTCTAGTTTCTTCTCATACTATAGACTCTCCATTCCCCTGATCATCCTGCTAGCTCTTTTCTGCGCCTGTTCCAGTTTCAATTCATCTTTCTGGACACGGATGAGGAGAATTGTACACAGTATTCCAAATGAGATTTTACCACTGCTTTGTGCAATGGCATTAATATTTCTCAATCTCGCCTGATGCATCCTAGGATCACGTTGGCGTTATTCACAGCTGAATCATATTGGTGGCTCATAGTTGTATAGTGATCGAGCAACACATCCAGGTCTGTTTTCTCCTTTGTCATTTCCAACTGATGAGCCCCCAGCATGTAGATGAAATTTCTTATTATTAGACCCTAAGTGCATGACTTTGTACTATCAAATTTCATCCTATTTCTGTTAGTCCAGTCTTCAAGGTCATCCAGATCTTCCTTTATAATTTTCTGCTCCTCCTCTGTATTGATGAGGCCTCCCAACTTTCTATCATCAGCAAATTTCATTAGCATATTTCTACTCTGTATGCCATGGTCATTAATAAAAATATTGAATAAAATTTGTCCCAAGACCAGTTGTTGAAGAACTCCCCTAGTAACCTTCCTCCAGTCTGATAGTTCACGTTTCAGCACCTCTCCTTGCCTTCTCCCCTTTGGGTAGTTCTTTATCCACAGTATCATTCTTGTGCTAATTTAACTGATAATTTCCCATGTGGTACCATGTGAAATGCTTTACTGAAGTCCAAGTATATTAGACCTACAATAGAACCTCTGAATTATGAACACCTCGGGAATGGAGGTTGTTCGTAACTTGGAAATGTTTGTAACTCTGAACAAAACATTACGGTTGTTCTTTCAAAAGTTCACAACTGAACATTGACTTAATATAGTTTTGAAACTTTATTATGCAGAAGAAAAATGCTGTTTTTTTTTTTAATTTTTTTTTTTTTAGTAGTTTACATTTAACAAAGTACTGTACTGTA
This sequence comes from Emys orbicularis, assembly GCF_028017835.1. Classification (NCBI taxonomy): domain Eukaryota; kingdom Metazoa; phylum Chordata; order Testudines; family Emydidae; genus Emys; species Emys orbicularis. The sequence continues at coordinate 106,821,092 of NC_088689.1, forward strand.
TTTCGTTTTGGGTTTCTTACGTCTCTGCAGCTTCCAGATTGTGTACTTCCGGTTCCAAACGAGGTGTGGGGTTGACTAGTCAGTTCATAACTCTGGTATTCGTAACTCTGAGGTTCTACTGTACTTCATTACCTTATCTAAAAATTGGTTGTTTTCTCAAAGAAGGAAATCAGGTTTGTTCAGCATGATCTGCCTTGGTAAATCAGTGTTACATTATATCCCCTTTACTGTTTAATTAAATTCATGGACATATTCTTTCCTTCACAGTTTGTTTTAAAGCCTTGCATGCTACTGAGGTCAAACTAATAGGACTGTAATTGCCCAGATCATTTCCCCCCCTTTCTTAAATATACAACATTAATTATTTCTCCAGCAATATGCTGCTACCTGTGAATAAATAGATGTATTAAAAATCCTTGCTATTGGGTTAGAAATCTCATGTGCCAGTTCTTTCAGTATTCTGGGATGGAAGTTATCTGGTCCTTCCCTTCTCTCCCCAACACCCCTGATTTGAGCTCTTTAAGCTTTCATTTCACCTCAGATGTGTTAGTTTCCATTTCTATATACTTGTTTCCATCAGCTGTCCTGCCTTCATGCCTATGTTCCATATGATCATCCTTAGTGAAAACCAAAGCAAAGTATTCATTTAATTTTTGGGCCATACCTATATTATCTTTAACCTCCATCACATCCACTGAATAGTGTCCCAGCCTCATCCTTCCTTATTCTTTTTATTTGTATGACTAAAAAAAACCTTGTAATTTATTTTAGTTTCCTTGGCAAGAGCTAATTCAGCTTGACTTTTAGCAATTCTCACTTTATTCCTACATTTTCTAACCTGCAGTAGGTGGCTTTTTGTGCTGATCAGTCTGTCTCTTTTTCCATTCCCCAAAGCTCTCTAATACTCACCTGGATGAACAGCCACTTCCAAGAGAGTCTGGAGCGTTCCCGTACAAGTTGTGTGGTTGACTGGTCAGTTTGTAACTCTGGTGTTCATAACTTTGAGGTTATACTGTACCTCTACCTAAAAATATCAATTTGTAATTTTTAAAAAAGCAATATGTATCGAATTTTATCCTGCCTCCACTTTTTATATGTTGTTTGTCTTACAATCTAAGCTCTTTGGGGCAGGGACTGTGCCTTTGTCAGTCTTTATAGAGAATGTAGAATAGGAGCTCCAATCCTGATTGTGAACACTCTGGTTTCTACTTAATAGAAATGTTAAATACACAACCTTGTCTTGAACTTTCAAAACTACTGGGGCTCAACATATGTACTGATGTTCCCTTCTGGAATGTAAAATAGGATAGAAGTAGATGCTGTACATCATCTTGCTAAGGTAATTTCCCAAAGACATAATGGTTGCTAAAAATTATGCATCTTTTTGGAAAGCAATAATATCCAAATAGTACTCTTCAAACACAGTGTTACTGTGATTGGCTGTCTTATTTGAAACTCCTTCAAGGAACGGAAAAGATCTATAAAGACAGAAGTTGCATGTTTTCTCTTAAGGCAAATTTGAATTGTGACTCGTTTGCCTCCTGATACTGACTTGCATTTCTTCATAACACAAGCTGAGATGACTAGACAGAATATGCTATTATCATAGAATCATAGATCTATTCTGAATGTCTTAACTGTAAAAGAAAGTCAGTCAACTGCATTTTTGTAAAACAACCTGCTACTACTTAAGGTGCTGTAGCACTTCAGTGTAGACACTACCTATTGCCGATGGGAGGGATTCTCCCATGGGTGTAGGTAATACACCTCCATGAGAGGCAGTAGCTAGGTTGATAGAAGAATTCTTCTGTTGACATAGCGCTGTCTACAGCGGGGGTTAGGTCAGCTTAATTATGTTGCTTGGGGGTATAGATTTTTCATCATTAAGACACCTTAATTTTTTCCTGTAGAGCAGGCCCTAGAATCCTTATGAAAGTAACTGACTTTTTTCCCTTCAAACTACAGTTATTTTCAAAAGGAGAGAAAATAAGCTCTTTGGAAAGGCAACTAGAAATGCTGTTGACATTAGGCTTTTTCCCACCATATGAACCTGTGATGGATTCTTTATTTTGGTATCTGAGTTGTATATCCTCCATTTTACTGTAAAATCATTTCTATTCAGTTCACCTCTACCTCGATATAACGCTGTCCTCGGGAGCCAAAAAATCTTACCGTGTTATAGGTGAAACCGCGTTATATTGAACTTGCTTTGATCCACCGGGGTGCGCAGCCCCCCCCCCCGGAGCACTGCTTTACCGCGTTATATCCAAATTCGTGTTATATCGGGTCGCGTTATATCGAGGTAACGGTGTATTTAAGATCTAATTATCTACATAATGTAAGGTGAACTGTGAATGGAAACCAGTGAAAAGTTCTTAACATCTCACTTGGCATTTAAGCCACTTTAAATTTCTGTACAGACATTATACAAACGGAATCTGACAATGCTTCAGTAAAGTGTACTTCATTAAACACTACATATCAGTAAAGTATTTTAAAACTCTTTTGTTGAAACTGAATTAACGAACTAGCATATGCAAAGTGCAATGCTAAGTTTATTTTTTGAAATGTGAGAAGAATAGTATTTGGTTATGAAAGCCTGTTGTGTAGACAACATAACTTTTTAAAAAATCACTGACCATGGTAGAGATCTCTAACTAGTGATTAATTTAAAATGTCATTTCATAGAGCTCTTTCATTAACTCTTACTACAGTTGTAGGAATTTTTCTCAGTTAAATGTGAAATGGCTTTGAGGATAATTAGTTTTGGTATTTATATATTATTAAGCTCTAGAATATATATTCAATGGGGCTTGAGGATCTTCCATTTTTGTAACTTTTCAGGTTGTTTGTTCATTAAAAGCTTAGTTACGGTGGCCATCCATTTTTTAGAAGTCATATGTCCACATTGCAACTCACCACCACAACTGACTTCTTTGGTAGTCTTGTCAGAGAGGTCAAACATTGAATGAAAATGGAGACAGAATCACTCTAAGCACTAAAGGATTTATCCAATGCAGAATCAGACATTCTAGTAGGGCAGCGTAGAGAAGCTTGTGTTGCCATGCTTTGTATGCTTTTTCCAAGGATATAGGACTTTAGGCCTATAGCTGTTTGTTTCGCCTGGCGGGAGCGGCCCCAGAAGTTAACCCAGTTAAACAATATCATTTTCATCGTTTAATCAGTTAACTTTTTTCAACACTATTTATATTCCTAGTTTCTGCTAAAATTTACTTGATGGAAGAAAATGAAACATCAAATGATCAAGTTCTGTAAGAGTGGAAATAATAGAGTACTTTCGCTTGATGGCTCTCAACCACTACTTCCTTTTTAAATACTCAAGGGGAAACTGATTTTTTTTGGTCTTCCTCTTCATTTGAACATTTTTTCCCAGACTACACATGCTAGAGAGAGAGAGAGCACAAAAGCCAGGAATACACAGCTACACCAAAAGGAGACACACACCTTCACAATCTTTGAAGCAACAGAAGAAACTTCAATGTAAGGGTAGCAAGTTGACATTAGATACAGCCACAGTAATGATTGAGCAGGGCATTTCACAGAAATACAAATCCTATCTGACCCTAAGCCAGCTGTTTAGAATGTGGGTAGGGATCTTAGTGCTTTATGAAAGGGAGACATAGTAGCCCTGTGTTTCTACTGACTATTAAATGTAATGGTACAGAATTTATAGTGCACGTGACATAGAAACCCATGTTCTGTGTTATCGATATTACTGAACATTTGAAGACATACTTTTTCCTATGGTCTTGCCTCATGTATTCATCCTAACTTTTAATTAAATTCTCTTCTAGACACTTTTAAGAGTTCCAATCAACTATCTGTATGGTGTACTGACACCCTCTGACTTCCAAATTTGGACACAAAAAGGAAAATGGAAGGGGTGCT